>NC_080676.1:157925432-159175432 GCF_030445035.2 Dasypus novemcinctus | reverse complement strand
GAAACTATAGCCAGAGACATGTAGAGCAGTCGAGAGAGTCATTATTTCCATAGCTGTCCACGAACAATTTTCTTACTTAAACCACATCTCTCCGACCCTCCCCTCAGAAAACAACCCAAACCGAGAATATGTTTTCTTAAAAAACCTCAGTCAAATAGCTTGGCCAGTTTACCATTTTCTTTTAGCAGATTCCAGGAAACAGGGATGCAGGGGTGACTTATGAAGCCCCAACTTATGAAATTCCAGATATGACCCTCCCACCCTGAAAAAGGGTAGCTAAGGGTCAGGTGTACGATTTTTTGTTCTTTTCTCCGCCCCCCCCCCCCCCATCTCTCTTTCAGTGTTCTCAAAAGTGTAAGTTTAGAATTTTGTTTCGTTTTGTTTCCTTTCTCTTTTCTTTTCAGAAAACTATTTTTTTTAAAAATGAAACTGCTCTCACAAGAGATTCTCCTCCCTCTTGTATGCAGATGGTGATAATTACTGGGAAACTTCACTACTTGTTTCTCCTTCAAACAGAGACAGAATCTTGAGGCATCTTAGCAAGGAAATGACAGTCTTTCCTGTTGATTGCCAGTGTCATTGACTGCAGGGAAGGATAGACCTGACTGTGAATCTCCCTCCCCGACAAAACCTGCCCAAATCAGGCATCATGTGTTTCTCAAACCTTCACAAGCAGAAACATTTTCCATCGCAGATTCTGGTGTAAGAATCCATCTTTCCTTCAAACTATCAGATCAAGAAGTCAGAGTTGAAGAGATTCGCCCACAGCATTTCCTTTCCTACCTTCAAGACAAGAGATCTCCAGTGTCCTGGGATGCAAAAATAATGTGACACAGTTGCCTGCTTTGTAATTGCTCCATAAGGGGTCACAGCAAATGGGGTCCACCAAGTAAATAGAAATTAGTCTTCTGAGACAGGTTGAATTTCAGGAGGCCTCTAAAAGAAAACACTTAAATGAGGCAAGCCATCAAAGGTGCCTCCTTCTCAAGAGAAGACTTCTCAAGACACATTTGGTACTGACATTTCTCCTCTTTGAACGACCTATGAGGAAAGCGAAGAACTCATCACAAAAGATTGCTCCATCCATCATCTGCTTGAAAAAATTACTTTTCCATTTCTGAGAATTCTACAAGTAAAGTCCTTTCCCTTCTCCTCCAAACTCCTGTTCCCACTGAGCAAGCTGCATTATTGTGACTGAATAGGGGCAGCACATCTGTGAGATGGGGAGTGATTCTGTCTGGGAAGACATCTCATAACTGTCCTTGTGGCTCATTACCAGTTGCGGTAGGTTTAATTATGAGCCCCAATTTAGACATCTTAATCCACATTCCAGTGGGTTGGGAACCCATTGTAAATATGACCCCTTGAAGAGGTTATTTTTAGTTAAGGTGTGGTCCAACTGAATGAAGTTGGTTTTTCATCCAGATTATTGGAGGCTTGATAAGGAGCCAGAAGTAGAAAGTCGATGGGAACCTGGAAGAGAAAGGAGAGGACGTCACCATGTGATGGGAAATCCAAGGAATCCCAAAGATTACCAGCCAGCCAGCACCAGAATGCTACAGTGTTTCAGGAGAAAATGTGGTCTTGCTGATGCTTTGATTTTAGACTTCTAGCTTCTGAACTTGTGAGTCAATACATTCCCATTGTTTAAGTCAATCCATTGTGTGGTATTTGTTATAGCAGCTCAGGCAAACTAAAATACCACTCTTTTTGCAGGCCCCAGGATCAGAACAAGGACAGGAGGTAACTGGAAGGTTCTCCTAAGTTTCTTGGTCTGAGCTCTGAAATGACCAATGAACAAAGAACATCTACCATGATTGTCACTAGGGATAATATTTGCTACCATTGCTTGGTTGCTGCATGTCAGACTTTGGGCTCTATCTTATGTGTAATATCTCATTGGATCCTCTCTGCAACCATATTTTACAGATGATAAAACTTGCTTCAGAAAACTTAATAAGTAGTGTGAGTAAATAATCTTAGAACTTCTAGTGCTCTCAGTCAAAAGCTATGCCCTTAACCATTCCTCAGACTGGATGTTCTTCTCTTTGCATAGTAGGTGCTTTCATGTTGGATGCCAGATTTGGTGCTGATATCCAAGGTTGAGGGACAGTGGTTCTTCTTACCTCCAGAAAGAGACATTAAAGCAGGTACTGGCCCCCTTCCCTTGTGTGCTCATTAATGAGCTGGAATGAATATTCTAGGTGGGTCATAACCAAGCAGATAAGCCAGAATTTTGTGAGACAATAGACCGTGTCTTACAAGAATTTGATATTGCCAAATATGTCCCTAAGGCATCTCAATCCTTTGCTGCCAGTGAACTCATGCTCTCCCCTTCCTCCCACCCTGGCCCTGACACACTGCAATCCTAGTTCTCTTCCAGTGCCCCAAATCTCAGTGAATGTCCCTGCCTCTCTCACTGATCCCTCAGCATGATCCCTGTCACCTCCTCCCACACACCTCTATGAATAATCTATAACTGAGTTCTGTCATTTCTTTTAATCTCCCATATATCTCCAAAATAGATCCACCTCTCCCAAACTTCCTTGCCAGCATCCTAACTAGGATTACTGAAATATCTGGTCTACCAATAATGATGTAGTGGTTAAGTGTGTGGCTTTGTAGCCAGAGAGCCTGGTTGGAATTCTGTATATTTGTTCTGTGTTTTTGCAACTTCATCTTCAAAATGGGAATCATGATAGTACCTTTATTTCACTTAAACACTTAGAACAGTACATATAGTAAGGACTCAGTTGATGCTCACTGTTATGTTACCCACATAAGCCTCCCTCCCATCTATCCTTCCCTCTGATGCCAGAATAACCATCTGATTGTTCTACTTAAAACCTTAAACTGCACCCCATTGATTTGGGATAAAGATAATGGCCTTTAACTGAACTACCAGGAATTGCCTGAGTGGAGCTCACCCCTCTGCAGCCCCATCCCATACCTTGCATCCCAGATTTAACCTCATTCTTCCAGGCCTTGCATTCACTGCTCCCCCACCATGGGCCTTTCTTTGCACTTGCATTTTCTCGGACCTTGGCATAACCTTCCCTTCCTTCTTTGTCTATACTCATCATTTAGTTTTCAATTCAAGAGTCACTTCCTCAGGGATACTTTCGATGACTTCTCTGACTTGGGCCATTTCCTGTGGAAGGGGTTTTGTTTGCTTGCAGGGTACTTTAGTTGATGTCCATCATGCCCTTGTGAGCTCCATGAATGCAAGGACTAGCTGTTTGTAACAGGTAGTCAATATCATCTATTGCATGATAGTTTAATGAAACAACACCCTTCCTTCTTCCATCACCTCTATCCCCTAACTACCCCTCTATGCATTCTACCAGCCTGGGAATTGCTGTCTCCTGGTTATTGTTCACATGTTTCTAACCACTTTCTAAATTTTGGTTGGATGGGAAAGAAATGGTAACCAGCTGTGATGGTCTGAAGCTGTATGTACCCAGAAAATCATGTTCTTAAAGCTAATCCATTTCTGTGGGTATAAACCTGTTGTAAACAGGATCTTTCTATTAGGGTACTTCAGTTAAGGTGTAGCCCAGTGTGGGTCTTAATCCTCGTATACTAGAGTATAAGGACTCCTGGAGTCCCTTATAAGAGAATGAAATTCAGATGAAGAGAGAGAAGCCACAGAAGCAAGAAGCCGAAAGCAATGAAGCCCAGAAGAGGAGGAAGAGACCAGCAGACACTGCCATGTGACAGAGGAGTCCAGGATTGCTGGCAGCTAGTTTCTGGGGAGAAAGCATCACCTGATGATGCCTTGAGTTGGATATTCTTCTCAGCCTCAAAACTGTAAGCTTGTAAACTAGCAACCCCCATTGTTAAAGCCTGTCCATTTCTGGTATATTGCTTTTGGTAACTCTAGAAAACTAATACACTAGTCAGTGGAGTTTTACTCTCTCCTATGCACAGTCACATATATTATCTTAATATGTCCTCATAAAGACTCTGTTGGCCAGTCAGATAATGATTCTCCCAATTTGAAAATGAGTAAACAGAGGCTCTGAGAGGTTGACTTACCCAAGGCCATATAGCTACTAAGTGACAGAGCCAGAATGAGAATGGATGTCCCAGGAACCTGACTGCTATGTCCTTTCCACTGTGTTCCAGCAAACATTCAGAAAAGGAAAAGGGATGACAGTACAAAGGAAAGAAAGTCCATTCTTTGACCCTCTGTATTAGTCAGCCAAAGGGGTACTGATATGAAATACCAGAAATCTGTTTGCTTTTATAAAGGGTATTTATTTGGGGTAGAAGCTTACAGTTGCCAGGCCATAAAGCATAAATTACTTCCCTTACCAAAGTCTATTGCCATGTGTTTGGGCAAGATAGCTGCCAATGTCTGCCAAGAGTTCAGGCTTCTTGGGTTTCTCTCTTCCCAGGGCTCCATTTCTCTCTGGGCTCAGCTGCTGTGTTCTCTCCACAAAGCCAGCTATAGACTATCTGGCTCTGGCTCTCTCTGGGGCTTCTGCTACGTCTAAGGAGCCATCCCTATTCCTCTGGGTTCTTCTGTGTGTTCACTTCCTGGGCTCCAGCTCAAAAACTCCCTGCTCTGTGAGGCTGTTTCTCTGTGAGTCCCCACACACCAAGGGGGTGGGGATACAATGTCCTACTGATGTGGCCCAATCAAAGCCTTAATCATTGTTTAATCAAGTAAAAGTAAAACCTTTGAATCTAATACACTCTTTTTTTTTTTTTGGTGTAAATTTTTAAAAAATTTCTTTGTCTTTATTTTTTTTTAATGTTACATTAAAAAAATATGAGATCCCTATATAGCCCCCCCACCCTCCTCACCCCACTCCTCTGATAACAACAACCTCCTCCAACATCATGGACCATTCATTGCACTCGGTGAATACATCTCTGAGCATTGCTGCACCAACCAGTTTACAAACATAATCCAATATTTCTTTTTGGAATTCATCAATAATATCAAACTGCTATACCCTACCATTCTCCTCCTTGTCTTTGGGAATTTCCATTTGCTCCATTTTCTAGTTGTTACAAGCTAGGCTCCCTGGGGAGCATTCTTTGAGCTTGAGTTTAGAGAGCACGAGGTTCATTAGAGTGTCCTTAAGGTCAACATCAGTGGAAGGGCAAGAAAATAAGCAAGAGTGGGCAAAGGGAGAAGTTGAGCTGTGATGTAAGGGAGACAGCCTCAGCCAAACCCATGGGGAGTTTGGGAGCTAGAATTGTCCTGTGTTGGCCAAAATGTTCCAGATTTCTGGGACTTTATATAGTCTCCTCTATCCATCATTGATTGAGGGCTTCCTTGGTCAGGCACCTACTACAATTGAGGCCATCCCTGGAAAGGATGACAGCACTTTCAGCACCCGGGGCAGTAAGTCCTTCATTGAAGGGGAACTTGGGCATTGTTGTATCTACCATACTAGTCCTGGCTTCTTGCTTACTCTAATTTTTTATTCTTCCCATTCTCCCACCCTTTCCCCTGACCATCGCTAATCAGTCTAGAAAGAGTTTCCTAAACAACTATTTAGTGTCAAGTGGTCTGATGGTCCAGGGATGGCTTGTATGTCTGAGTTGCAGGATTGTTGACCTAAGGTTGTTGTCATTACTTAGGGGCCTAAATAATTAAAAGTAAATAAGGAGGAAAGGTAAAAGGACCTTCCTTTGTTCTTTTCCACTGGAGTTTTATTTTACAACTTCTTAGTCTTATTCCTATAAGGAGTTTCTACAAAACTGAAAGATTATATACTGCATAGCCTTGCAAAGTGCCCAACAGCAGGAGGATCAACCTCCCATAGAACTTGCCTCTGTTCAGCACTTTGTTCTTCTTAAAGGGCTTCCACACTTGCTTGATTTCTCTTAGCATCAGATATCCCCACTGCCTTGAGTGGGTGAAAAGGATATAGAGCAGTCAGCATCATGCTTTAGGCCACGGTGCCACCTCATGACCCAGCCAGGGATGAAATATGAGTCTCTCAATACTCAGGTCTATTTGCTCTTCTGGTTTGTAAATTTTGTGCAAATATATACAATTATTTCATTGGAATTTGGATTGTTCAGGCTGTGAAACTCGAGATAATTTGCTTTCCTTTTGGGGTCAGAAGGGCAAGGAGTCCAGTTTCTGCCACATTGTTCCAGTGAACCTCAAGGGAGATAGAAAGAGCTGGTGTCATAAGAAGTGAGCAAACAGCCCAGCGGATGTTTAATTTATCATCATCGTCACAGTTATTATTATTCAAGTTCTTGCCTCTCTGGGAAGAAGGGCTGTGGTTTCAATTGAGAGAACATTAAAGTTGGTTCTGCTATCCAACCTACTCTCTCCTCTCCTGCAAATATGAAATGTGTCTATAAATCCCTACCACAGTCTAAGGTTTTCAGACTCTGAAGATTATTTCAACCACATCAGAGATTGATATTAATTTCCTGCATGTAGAAACAAACTTACATCAGCTCAGCAGCCTGGCAACCACCTTGAATTGGGGCTGCTTTTTTCAGTCCCTCCTTTTTCTTTCCTGTTAGTAGGCTCTTAATCCCTCTTGACATTAGGAGCCGGTCACTTTGCTGTGGGACCTGCACCACTGGATACCACTCAACCCAAGTAACCCTGTGACAGGCTCAGCACAAACATGGCTCCTGTGAGTCAAGCATCTGGGATAAGTGAACAAACTCTATGCTGAAACACACTGAACTTGACATTAAGAACTATTAACTTCTCCTTGGCTCCCCCATAGCCTGGAGCTGGCCGGGTTGTGTAGTGCATGCCTGGTCCACAAGCACGCAAAGGCCAACATTTTATCAACACTCACCAACCAAGTAAATACTTGATTCACTTACTTTTTCCTGGCTTCGCTGTACTTGATAACAGAGGAAGTGTTCTAGGGAGAGAGGGTGATGGCCGTGTAAGCAGAAATAACTGTCTGGAATCAGCAACGGCTGGACTCATGCTCACCAGAGCTCACATTCACTGCTGGGCCATTTGCATGGATGTGGAAGGGCATTTCTCACCCAATTCGACCGTGGCCTATTTCACCATGTGAAGTTGTTGCATTTGACTTCACTGAAGTGGAGGAGGAAATTGTTGGATTATTGATCATGTGAGAAAGACTGAGCAGAAGGATTGTTTTGCTTCTCAAGTGATTGTGACTCTGAAGGAAAAGGGAATGATTTGTTTAGTCTACACACAATTTCTGCCAATTTTTAAAAGCCTTCTTCCTCTAGGCTAATGCTTTGGGGGCATTTTTGAGATCAACATGTCTTAAAGAAATGCAAGATCAAAACTCTTTAGCTATAAATATGATTGTAAATATTTGGGGATTATAAAAATTTGGCATCATCGGGCCCAGTGAGTAAAATAGTAAGCAGTCTGGGTGTTTTGCAGGCTTTTAAATCTAAAATTGTGCTCCTGTTTTAGGGTCATCTTTGGGAAGTGGGAGAGTTGAGGTGGGGAAAATGAGAGTTAGGGAAGATGATTTGGAGGGAATGTTCCCTCCCTGCCCTATCAGAAATTCCTGGGCTGAGCCTCCCTATATATTCCTTATACCACTTAGAGATCAACTGGGGAAGTAAGGTAATAGAGATCCAACCCATGTCACATGAGCAGGTACAAGAGAGTGACTTGGTTAATGATTAACATCTCTGGAGACACAAACCTAATATAAAGAGCTGAAATTCTAGGGTGAATGACCTAGCATTGCCTGCTCTTAGAGATATTCTGAAACTGACCCATCAGAAAGTGGGGACCAAATCAGGGAGAGAAACTTGGATTAAATATAACTGTATCCTTTTATGAACTAATAGAAACAGGTTCACCTGCCAGAATGTGGAATTTTCCAATCCTTCTAGTCAACTTGACTATGACTAAAGAGTACCTTTGATTAGCAGCATTGGAGAGCATGAGCGCATCGAATAAAAGGGAGAGAGGATGAGGCCAATCTTCATGTCTTGTTTGGGTGGCAATGAAGTCTTGCAAGGAAATCTTCTCAAGCATTGAGAAGTTAGAATGAAAGCAGTTATAATCAAAGGATTCCTGTGTTTGGTGGAGTCAAAAGCCCAATAAATGCCCTTTCAAATCAGATTGACCGTCCATTCCATAAATAATTGTTTAGTACTTACTATGTACCTGCAGTGTTCTGGGCATTTGGATAAAGTAATGATTAAGAGAAGGATGGTCCCTGCTTTTGTTTAGCTAAAGCATTGCTCCATGAACAGTAGTTTATTGAAGATATGGATACTACATACAAAGATGTGCATTTTTGTGCATACTTACCATGCTTCAAAACTTTTGGTGGAGAATATATGAGAACTTAGGGTGCTTAGCTATTTGCATTCCCTCAAGGATCAAGATACAGGGGCAAAGACCCCAACATCGGAAGTTTCTTTTGAAGCTGTTCTCCTTGAAGGAGGAGACTCTTGGCTTTGCCTTATCAGGAGAACGGGGCATCTGGGTCATTCCAGGGGCACCTCAGGCCCTACTAGAGTGGCATCTGGTTCAACAGTGAGTGTTGATGACTTCACTGCTCTGCCCTAGCCTGGGGTTTGTTGCCTTTGGCACTTGGTCCTCTGGCTGAAGTTTTGATGATCACGAGGCCCTTTTCCTCAGAGGCAGAAACAGCACTGTTGGTCAGTGAGCAATGGGCTGGTGGCCCATTGGCAAGGACACTGACTGTGACTCAAAGTTACCGGACGTGGCCAGGGGAAACCCTCCTTTATGAAAACTGATGAGGGTCCTTGGGGAAAAAGAATGGGGACTTGTGGTGGGGAATCTATAATTCTGGTCAAAAATAGACCTGGAAGGAAAGCAAAGGAGGAACTGCCAGGAACCAGGTCTGCTGGGAACTTCTGGGGTAAGGGCCAGCTGGAGCACCTGGTCAGGAAGCCAAGGGCACTGCAGGCTCTGTGCTTTGAGGGTACTGTAGCTTGGGCAAGAAGTTACGGGGACTCTTTCATACCACACTCCCCAAAATAGGACAAATTATCTGACATCCCTACGTATTCCTATGAAGATCACAGAGCATAATATTAGAAATTAGAATCTACCTAGAATATCATAACGGTAGGGCTGTCATGTTAGGGAAGACTTCTTCCCCAGCCCTTGTGTTCCTATCCACATGGAGGCACATCCATTAGATGGTATGTTCTTCTATCTGCCTGACTTTTTGTTTCCTATTCCTGAATTGCTGGAAAACATGGACAAGTATGAGAAGTATTACCTTTTCCATTGATTTTCACACTTCACTGCTCACATATACCCTATGAGAATTATGAAAAGCCTTTCCATCCCTTTTTAAGTTTACATCTAAACTGTTCTATCATAAGATTTAAGAAGATTATTTCTTGATAGTGAATGAGAAAATATACAATATTTTATAAGATGAAATAAGATGGAGATGGGCTACAATTAGAATAACTGTCACATGATTTGCTAAAATAGGTTCTAGCTATATTAGTAAACAAAAATGGAAACCCTAAAAAGAACCTCATGAAAGTTTTATCTGCCGATTTAGGCAGCCGGCCCGGTGGGATGATCCAGATCGTCTCTCCTAAGGAGTCTAGGCCCTGGCTTGCCATCCCCTTCTTGGGCCATAGCTGCTGCACCTTTACAATTATCATTTAACTAGGCACAGGGGCACCAAGAGATGCCCCAGGATGTCATCCAAGTGCCAAATATATTCCTTCCTATACCCATTGTGTAGCAGCAGCACTATCACCTCCTGAGGATCTATTGCCCCTGCCAACATGTTGACCCCTTTCCCTGCTTGCTGTTCTCTTGGCACAAGGAGACTGATATAAATGGGAAGAAGCAATAGTTTAGATTTTAAAAAGACTCTTAATGTGTTGCAGTGAAACTATTTCTCACTCTGACAACCAGGACCTCTAGAGCCAGACATCTTAAGTTTGCAGGGTCATGAGACACAAATTCCCCAAGTGGGTCATAGGAGTGATGATGAGCAGGGTCACTTCTGCTTTTAACTCCTTGTTCCCAGAACTATATATTGTATCTATTGGGAATACATTACCATATGATTTAGGGTATACCATATTCTGCATAACGGCCCCCTTATCTTCACAGGATATCATCTGAATTTAGTGGTTCAGCTCTGTCCCTAGGAGATCATTCCACTATCTTTGAGGCAAGTGATTTCTGGGTGGGTGCAATATGTGATAATATGTGATTCTCACATATGTGATAATACGTGGTTCTCACTGCCGTATTTTTAGGACCAGTGGATCCCACTGCCTTGGTTTGAGGTCCTCTGACAGAGGATCAAACATTCTATAAATCCTTTGATAGTGGTGCTGGCTTAGAATATATGTCTAAATAATCTTCCAAGATAGAAAGGGTCCAAAGTAGTCAATTGCCACCAAGTGACAGGTTGCTCACTTCCAGGAACGTTCTGTGTTGGGGAGTCATCGTTGGCTTCTGTTACTCACATTCAGCAGCAGCGCTGGTTAGATAAGCCTTGGAGAGTGGGAATCCCTGCTGTTGGGCCCCATTGGGTCAGAACTGATGGGACTGATCATCAACTAGTTGAATTATTCTGTGCTAGTGGCTTAGGACCTCTTGCATAGTGGGCGCTTTCCAATGGGCATTAACATGCCGTACACATATCTTCATACTTTGTGCCCATCCCCAAATGTATACCCACATGTCTCATTTCCAGGACCTCTTATCTTCCAACCTACCTGTTGTTTTTGGCTTTGTCCCTAACTAGCTAGCTAGGCCATTTATCACTGCCCTATGCAGTCCTGTTGCTTATACTTTTTTGTATTTTCCTCTTTAAAAAAAAAATCCTTTAAAAGCAGAAAAGCTATTTTAAACTCAAGGGGATACAAAAATAGATGGTGGGCCAGATTTGGCCCCATAGTTTGCCAACTCCTTGTTTAGATGGTCAAGATCCTTGAGAGTTGCATTATGATAGGGGACAGAGAGTCAATATAGACCTGGTGCAAGGCTCCATATGCATTTTTTTCATCTGTCTCACATGGATTTGAACTACTCCTGATCTTCCTTGCTGATCAGGGTGGAAAAGAACATGTTCTCCAGATCATACCATGTTCTGAATGCTGTGTCAATCTCTCTAGCAAAGATGCCACATCTGGCAATGATGTGGCAATGGGGCTATGACTTAAGTTTGTGGTGGCCCATTGTCATCACCATGGTCCATCTGTTTTTTATAGGGACCAGACTGATGAGTTAAATGGGGATGACAGTGAAATCTGCTCTTGATTTCTTTACGTTTTTGATGGTGGCACAAAGCTTTCCCATTGCCCTGGAAATGAATTTTGTTCTTACTTTGTTTTGTTTTTAATTCTCTAGTTTAGCCTGGGTGAGCACTGGGGGGAAAATATCAGAGGCTTCTATTTAGCTTTCCTCACTATGAAAACTCTTACAGATCAGGGAACCCACGTGGGGGTTCTGACAACTGCCAAGTGTGTCCATTCCCACGAGACATCCAGGGATTAGGAATGACCACCAAGTGGTTCATAGACCTAGTGAGTCCCCATGAGCAGCCAGACCTGGGCTGGGACTCTATTTTATGACCTGGCCTGCATATGTGCCCCAGATATCAATGTCAATTGAGACCCTGCATCCAGCAACCCTCCAAAGGTCTTTGTGTTCCCCTTTTCCCAATGCATGGTTACTGGAGCAAATGGCAATATGTTCCAGAGTCCCCAGTGGGACTAAGCCCCAATTGCCCATGGCAGTAACCCATTCACTAACGTCCCTGCTATTGGTTCCTCTTGTTCCCTATTTCACTTCCCAGCTCCCTCACCATGCTGCCTGGGTCACCTGCCAGTAAACTGCCAGGTCAGAGATCCCTGTCTCAAAGTCTGCTTCTGGGTGGAACCCAGAGAAATAAATGCCAATTCTACTGAAAAGTTGGAAGCGTAGTACCCATTGAATGGAGGGATGCCAGAATTAGCTAATAGAATCTGAGTTAAAGCATTTGCCATGTAAGTGGCAACTAGTAGAAGAAGAAAAATTAGCTCACCCCTGACGGGAGTCCTTTATGTGGCCTATGGGGTGAGGGTGAATGCGAGGGCCTTAACTTAAACACTTATGCAGATAAAAATCCTTAAGAGGCTCATATTAGGACAGAAGCAACTGCTCGTGCTGACAGTCCTGGAGATATTTTTAGTCTTTGGAAAAATAAACCAATCAAGGGT
Source organism: Dasypus novemcinctus (assembly GCF_030445035.2). NCBI lineage: Eukaryota > Metazoa > Chordata > Mammalia > Cingulata > Dasypodidae > Dasypus > Dasypus novemcinctus. Next base: position 159,163,279 of record NC_080676.1, on the reverse strand, counting down.
GTCATTGTAGTAACTCTGGGAAGGAGGTGTAAGCTGGGTGAGTGTGAGGAGTGTATGTGAGTGGACAGGGAGTCTTGGAAGATCGGGCTGGAGAATTCCTTTGGGCTTTGCTGGCTTTACTGAATGTGTTACTGTACCTAAGAGCTAAGGGCCGGCCACGTACCTTTGTCTTCCTGCAGATGCCCTGCATGACTTTCTGCATCTAGAAGGAACCCCAGTACCACGTGTCTTATAAAGGAGCCGAGGTCCTGCTCGGCGTGCACTTGGCAAAGCAGTGGGCCTCTGTGGGATGTGCTTAGCCTCACCTGGAGGTGATGCTTCTCCAAAAAACCCTAATACCCTGTGCAGGATCTGTACCTTCTTGTCAAGGAGAGGGGTGTTTGTGGGTGCCTGTAGACGGTCCACATACTGAGGTGTGTACAAATGCAAATAAAATTTTAAAAAAATTTTTTTAAACAACTTTAATGAGTTTTAATTTACATACTGTGCAATTCACTCATATGAAGTATTTAGGCAGTGACTTATAGTCACAGAGTTGTGCATTCATCCCCACAAGGAATTTTAGGACATTTTCATTACCCCCAAAGGAAATGCCACTTCCCTTAGCTGTTATCCCCTATTTCTTGAACCACCACTCCCAACCCTAGGCAAATGCTAATCTATTTTTTCTCTATATAGATTTGCCTATTCTGCACATTTAATATGAATGGAATACACTTACACTAATAAATACATTTATTTTTCATTTGCTAAACATTTTCTTTTAAGACTTCATTCCACCAACAACTCTCTCTTTCCTGAAACGTCCTCTCCTCACCTTGACTGAGCTGAGGTTCTGGGGACTCACATTGGCCATGGAAACGCAGGTGGTGGGGGGGTGGGTATGGACCCTTTGGCTATTATCGCCCATTGTTTTGGCCACCAGGGCCATCAGGTCTGAGGTTCTCAGCTGCTTCTCGGCCCTGCAGTTTCCTTTCTGAGGTCCTTAGAAGGACCAGGCAGCTGCTTCCCCTCTGGGGTCTTGCCGACCCATCTCTCCTTCTCCCCACTGATCAAGGGAACATTTCCCTGGCCTGGGAGAAAACCCTTGTTTCTTCTGCTTTTATGTCCAAGACCTTTTATTTATGCCCCAAGCCCTTCTCTTTTTCCTCTGCAAATCCTCTAAAATCTCTTAGGGGCTTAGGTCTGGCGATTTCAACCTTCAATTCCACTACATCCCACTGGGAGGCACCTCCAGGTAAGGCTAAGCACATCCCACAGAGGCCCACTGTAAATAAGGGAAAGGGAAAGGAAGGTCAAAAGAGAAGAAACCCTTTGCATCCTGACAGGTCGCTTCTCAAACTCCTGAAGAATGCCTTTCCTGCTCCCCCCAGAACTCTAGGGAGGCGAGACCCCCTCCCCCCCACATGAGGGAACTTCACACAGGATGTCCTCTGTGGGAGCTTACTGGCCACTCCGCCTGTGGTCAGAACAACGGGAGGCATGGACGCACTGGCTTGGATTTTGGGGAGGCCAGGTAGAGCGTGAGTTCCCCAGCAGCCCTGAACTCCTCGAGGCGCTGGGATTTCCTGGCCCTCATCCGTGTGTTAGAAGCTGAGCACCTGCCCAGGTCTGAAACCACAGCACAAATGGTGGGACAGCTCTTTTCTCCTTAATTTTACAGGCTCCCCTCAAGGTGCCCAGACCTCTCCAGGCTCTTTCTTGGGTCCTGGTTTGGGCCCTGCACCCATTCACAAGAGCTGTCCTTGTGGTCAGGTGGCTGTGCACTCCTTCCATTCTTTGCTCCCCAGCTGGGCCAGGCACTTCCTCCCATGGACACTGCTGACCTCTAAGAAGGGGCCACCATCCTGGCCGAGGGCACTGACCTCTGGGAATGGGGGCTCTGCTTCCCATGGCCGCAGTGGACTGGGACCCTCCATTTGTCTCAGGGCTCCATTCCCTGTGCAGTGGAGAATCGTCTCCTCCTCCGGGCTGTGGGCTCCACAGGCCCACTGCTTCCATGCCTCCTGGAAGGTACAGGCTCTTCTTACCTGGGTTACAGCTGCCCTCCTCCAGGCACAAACTGGAGGAAGGAGCCAGCATGGGGGGAGGAGGGTAGTGAGCTGGGGAAACAATGAGCAGCATAAACTCCAGGTGGCCTTTTTGCATGGTTGGGGTTTGTTGTCCTGGTGGGTCCCTGGTGACCCATATCAGGAGTCACCAGTGCAGGCACCCTAGGGTCAGGTGGGTTCTGTGAGGGAGGAAGGCAGACCCAGTGGGGTTGAGGTGGAGGGACAGGGAAGCCCCACCTGTAGGTAACAGTTGATCCCACCCCTGCCCTCCACTGAGCCATGTAAAGTTCCAGGACCAAAGCTGTCATTTCTTCCAACATCTAGCCTTTCATGGGTGCTAACTTGACTCCATTTTTAAACTTTGCCTCGAAACCGCTCAGGAAAACATGTATACCCTCATCTGCCTTGGGGCAAAGGGTCTCAGTGGGGATATCTGCATTGCTAGGGACCCCCAGATGGCTTCAGGGATTCTGTGACTCTCTAAGGGACATCCACCTGGGAAGGTCTCCGTAGGGCACATCAGTCTTCTAGGAGCCTCAGGATGACAGGAGTTGCTGCCTTACAGCAAAAGTCTTTCTTTCTCTCTCTCCCCTCACTCCCTCCCTTCCTTCCTTCCTCTCCATCTTAGTTTTGGGGCAGCTTCAGGCTCTCCTCCAGATCTCAGGCTGCCTCTTCACCCCCTCTGCAGCTAGAGGTACTTCAGAAGAAAGTTCTGAGAAGCACTGCCTCATGTAGCACCAAGGACCTTGCAAAACCTCACTCCTCTCTGTAGTTTAGCCAAGTCACAGGGAGCTAGACTTACAATGAAACAGGTGTTTGGAGGCAATGTGGGGATTTAGTTCAATGTGGGGTGCAAGGGTTCATGCACTCCAGGACTCCCGGGAGCCACCTGGGGGACTCCGAGCAGGACTCTGGTCTCCAGAACAGTCTTTGTCACATATAGCCAAGACCAAGTGTCCCTGGTGAGGACTTGCCTGCTGAGGCTAGCTGAATGCTGGCCTGCTCAGGGGTCTTTGGCACTGTATTGGCCCATAATATTGGGTACTTACTTGCCAATGTCTCTTCCTTATTACGATGCTAGCCAAGTCCTGAGCTAAAGCATTTCCAATGCTAAACACATCATCTAAAACACATTCTCAATTACATACAGAAAAGAACACGCTGCCTAAGATTTGCATATGGAGATATCTCTAAGTATAGAAAACTTTATAACTGGGTATACCTGCCAAGTATATTTAAAATCAGAGAATGGTAGAAAGCTCGCATTGACTCATGGATTTTGCAGCACAGACTCAGTTTGTGGGGGAGAGAGGCAGGGTCTGAGTTTAGAGATTAAATTAATCCACTCTCTTTTAGCTAGGTTCCCCTACTTTCACAGCAACTTGTATGGCAATGAAAATGAGAAGCCAGCCAAGAGTCCCTTTTCTAGAAGTAAAAACAAGGTGGGTTCCTGGCTCTATTGTGTCCTGGATTTCTGAGTTAGATGAATTTTCCTTCTCTAAGCCTCAGTTGCATTGTAAAATGGGATCATATAAGTAAAAACAGTAATAATAGTTGCTGCAAAAATTAATTAAGTAAGTACATATAAATCACTTCTCAGGGGTTCCAGCACATTGAAAGTACTCAATACTTCTGAGATTTTATTTCTGACCTGGTCACATCACAGATTCCAGCTCCCTTGACAGAGGCAAAGAAGCAAGAAAAAATTTGCAGCACAGGTGATTCTCTCTTTTGTCACCTGGTGCCTGCATAAGGTGCATTGAATGGGGTAGGGCCAAGAAGAGGGTTGTGTAGGGGAAAGAATTTAAAAAATGAAGTGTTGTTCCTGCCTTCAAGGAACTCAGTTATGGGAAGGGAAAAAACACGTTTTGAACAAAGAGTGACAATGGGCATCTGGCAAATTCTAAAATAGATTGCAGAAAGCCCAAAAGGGAGCTGGAAGAGAAGATCAACTACATGGCTTGAAACCAAAAGGTAAAATTTAGAGGGATGAAGAGTGCAAAGTCAGTACTGGGTAGCAGAGGTGAGGGGGGAGCAGCCAGGTGGAGGGAGGGCAGTGAGCGCACGGCAGGTTCTGGGCTACTTCACAGGTGAGAGGGATGGGAATGGGCTGCTGGGCACAGGCAGTCGGTGGAGGTGCTGGCAGGTGGGTAGACTGGGCAGGACAGACTCTGGGCAGATGGAAGGGCCTGGGCTCAGTGCTCAAGCAAAGGGAATGACTGATTCCAGTCCCTGGGGTGGGCAAAGCATACACTGGCCTGGGGACCTTGGGTGGCTCATGGGGTCCTGCATGAGTCCTGCATCACTTTGAACTGAACCCCCATATCACCTACATTGCCTCCAAATATCTGCTTCCTTATAAAGTCCAACTCCCTGTGGTTTGACTAAACCAGGGCCATTGAGAGGGACCTTGTGATTAACAGTGGCTACCCTTAGACTTGGAGAAGCAGGATGAGAGCTGTGGGCTCTGAGCAGTGTGTAGGTTTCAGGGCAATGCTGCTGGAATGTGAGGATGCCCAACTCCACACATGACAGCTCACATGTCTAGTGAGAGCATCAGGGCATGGCGTCAGAGCAGAGGGACCATCCTCAAGGCTGAACCGGAAGAGAAGAGAGCCCAGGGACTACAGCCTGATGTCTCAAAATGTGCATCCCTTGGGAACTTTCAAAATTGCAGAGTGTCAGGGTCACCGAAGTCCTTCTGAATTTGAAAGTGCATTTAAATAAAACGTGATTTCTCTAAACCAGGGGTTCTTAGCAAGGGGTCTGTGAGCTTCAATTGAAATTCAAAAAAACATTATTCTTGTGGGTATGTGTTGGTGCAGGTGTGATGTATCTCTTACATAATACACAGTAGAGTGGACTTAGTAAGGGGTCCGTGGTTTTCACCTCACTGGCAAAGGGGTCTGTGGAACATAAAAGCTTAAGAACCCCTTCTCTAAGCCATCAAAACCTTTGAGCACCACTATCTTGGAGAGGGCTTCTGTGGAGGTAAGGTGGCAGAATAACACAATAATTTGAAATAACAGCTTACTCTGTGCTAGAAAATATCTTAAGCAAGTTATAGAAATTTACCTATATAACCTTTACAGCATCTCCAAAAGGCAATAAGCAGTATTTCAATTTTGCAGAAATGAAATTGAGACAGAGAAAAGTTATTTGTCCTAGTCACTGTTATGGGTTGAACTGTGTCCTCCCAAAAGATATGTTGAAGTCCGAATCCCCAGTACCTCAGGATGTGACCTCACTTGGAAATAAGGTGGTTGAAGCTGTAATTAGCTAGGTCAAGGTGAGGTCCAGTAGAGTGGGGATGGCCCTACAACCAATAGGATTGGGTATGATTGGTGCCCTCATAAGAAGAGAAGAGCTACACAGGGAGAAAACCAATGAAGATGGAAGCAGAGGCTGGAGTGGTGCATCCACAAGCCATGGAACACAAAGACGGCTGGCCGTCACCAGAAGCTGGAAGAGGCAAGAAAGATTCTTCACTAGAGCCCTCAGAGGGGCCATGGTCTATCAGCACCTAATTTCCAGTTGTCTGGCCTCCACAATTGTAGAGAACACATTTCTGTTGTTTTAAGCCACCCAGTTTGTGGTCATTTCTCACAGCAGCCATAAGAAACTGATTCAGTCACAATGTTAGTTAGGGACAACTCACTCTCTGACTCTAGGGACTGCTGCTGAGACTGGAGGATATTTGGCTGCAAGGAAGAGAAAACACAACTAATCCTAGCTTAAACTGCTCTCATTAACTGTTGCTCAATGAGGAGTCTGGGAAAGGCAGCTTGGGGTTGATCCAGGCTTGTGAGGCTGGGTGGCTGTGTCAGCATCTCTCTGATGCCTTCCCCTCTCCCAGACCTCCCTGGAAAATTTCCTTCATGGTACAAAACCTGGATCTGGATCCAATGGTCATTCTGACTACAAGGGACACTGAAGAAGAGAGTATTGGTCTTCCTTGACCTTTCCTGAGCGATGTGCATCGGAGGAGGGAGTTGGGAAGGGGCGCTGGAATGGGACCCCAGCAGGGTCTGCCCTAAGGAGCTTTGTGACCTTTGGGATGACACATTACCTTAGTTTCTTTACCTATGAAATGAGGGGATTGTCTGGATGAGGTCTAAGGTGGCTTTCAGAGCAAAGGAATTTATCCTATAAATCGAAGTCCCCTTGGCCTGCTCAGGATGCACTTGCAAAATTATGACTAATTTGGGACCATCCCTGGCCTTGGGATTTTGAGCACCTGAGAGTTGGTTGATCTGCTTGGATTCAGCATGTCTGGAGCAGCTGGGCTTGTAGGCAGTTCAGGGGCCATTGATTAAAGTACAAGGTTGCCAGCTGAGGCAGAGGCCCCATTGCTAATGGTCCGTGGGGCTGCATTACTAAGCCATCTGCCTTGGGGGATGTTGTAGGAGACAAAAAACAAAAAACAAAAAACAAAACAGACTGTTTAAATGGTTTCTGGCTATTAGTAGTGTACTGTGTTCCCTTTCCCCCAATCCACTTCTTTTTTTTTTTAATGAATTTTTAAAATTAAATTGTCTTTTTTTAAATAAGATATATAAATCACAACAAATATTACAATAAAAAATATAAGAGGTTCCTGCATACCACCCCCCACCACCCTCCCACACTCCTCCATCATCAACAACCTCCCTCAAAATTGTGGCACATTCATTGCATTTGGTGAATACATTTTGGGGCACTGCTGAACTGCATGGATTATAGCTTACATTGTAGTTTACACTTTCCTCCCGTATATTCAGTGGGTTATGGCAGGATATATAATGTCCAGCATCTGTCCCTGCAATATCATTTAGGACAACTCCAAGTCCTGAAAATGCCCCCACATCTTATCTCTTCTTCCCTCTCCTTACCCTCAGCAACTACCTTGGCCACTTTCTCCAGATCAATGTAATGCTACAGTTTCTTGCATTACTAGTTGCAGAAGTTCTTTATTAGAATACCAATAAATTCACTCTAATCCATATTTTATTCCTCCATCCTGTGGATCCTGGGTTGGTGATGTCCACTCCACCTCTATATTGAGAAGGGGCTTAGATCCATGGTTGATGGATGCAATTCTCCTGCTTGGAATTGTAGGCACTTTCAGTTCCCTGGTGTGGTGATTGACCATCTTCACCTTCCTGTTAGCCAACCTGTGGAAGTCCAACAAACCAGAGAGTAGGAACTGCAACTCTGCTGAGGCTTATTACCAGCTGGCACATGGCCAGTCCAGAGATTGAAGTCTCCTGGTTATCCACCAACCCCAGCACCAACCACGGGTTCAGTAAAAGTGATAAAAGAGGCATGTGTAGAAAGTTCACACCGAGTCCAACTCCATCATACTCAGGAAGACAAATTCCCAGGTAGGGCCAATGACAAGGCACTGAATTCCAGAGCCAACCACCATGATCATAGAACCTGTGTGTCTCCATAGCCCTCAGGAACACCAGTCCCTGGAATTGTATCTACTTTGGCAGTCTCTGGGATCCTGTTGAGGTGTGCATAAGTGTGACCCCTCTGATGAACTCCTCACTCTTTTTTGAAGACTCTTAGGCATATAAACTTATTTATCTTTACTATTTCCTCCTTTTATTCAAGGTCTCTTTCTAGTTGCATCACCAGTTAGTGATTGGTTGTAATCCCTCAGTGCCAGTGAAGCTCATCCCCAGGAGTCATGTCCCATGCTGGGAGGAAGGTAATGTATTTACATGCTGAGTTTGGCTTAGAGAGTGGCCACTTTTGAGCAACTCAGAGGCTCTCAGGAGGTAACTCTTAGGCACCCTGCAGCTCTAGGCCTAGTTCAAATTTTAGGGACACAGACTCATAAGCATAGTCATCAGTATCAAGGGTCAATCATTGAACCATCCTTCTTCACTGGTCTTTGTCCTTGCACATGGGGATTGTTGCTTGGGGAATGTGACAGAGTTCCCCTGGGTAGGAACTTAGCACTCCCTCAGTTGTCGTTTGTAACTGTAACTACTATGAAAATAGCCAACATATATCCCAACAATTTTATATACCCTATATACATACCCTGGAGAACACCCTCACAACCATATGTCCCCCATAATAACACCCCACACCAGCATTCCTCCCCTGTCATAGGTGAACCCCTCTGTAGTCCAAAACTTCTTAAAAAATGAAGCCTAATATATTGCCAAATTCAATAAATAGGAAAATGAAATAGTAGTGATAGATTTAAAGATTAGAAATAGAATACATATTAATTTAGAAAATCTAAAATAAAGTAAAAATAAATTGGGGTATTAAAAACTGAAAAATATCACAAAACTTTGTTTTTGACATTTTGCCTTTCATTACTGTAATAGGTGATGCCCTATATGTGTGGTGGCAAGGCAATTTCTTTCATTTCTTCCTCAGTGTCTACACCCTTTTTTTGTTTCTGTAATTTTTAATTTAGTCTTCAAAAAAGTTTTAGATCACAGTATAGGCACATATACAATATAGGGGACTCCAATATATCCAACATCAAACCATTTTCCCCCTTCCCCAGCAATGATCATTTTACATGTTCATGTTATATTTGCTGCTGTACAGCTGATGTACAGATATTGAAACATAGCTATCAAACGTGGTTCCATTTTGTTTTACATTGTGGTTTATATTTTAGACCTTACAACTTTCTAAATTTTAGCTACCTTATATTTTACATTATGGCTTACATTTTAGCCTGTAGACTTTTATATATTTAGGTGTAATTTAACATGTCCTATATCCATCATTGCATGATCTTGTGGAACACTTCCATTGCCCCCCAGTTACCCTGCTTCCATCTATTCTATTCCTCTCTCTCCCTCTCCTCAGGGCCTACAGTGACAATCAATCTTCACTACTTGAAGGACCAGATTCACAGATATTTGCAACAAAGTTGTGGGCTTGCTATAATAGACTGCCCTCCCCCATTGGGAGCCACTAATTCTCTCAAGAGACACAATTCCCTCTGTTTGAGAGCATCAGTCCTCCCCAGAATGTGGGTACACCTTCCTACTCATTGTATGGGTCTCTACCCAAAGATATAACACACTATGACAAGATGAGCACTCACACACTCCCTAGAAGCCAGCCCCTCTCCCAGATGCCCCCCCTTAAGCACCTTAAACTGGTGATCCTTCCTTATAATATTTTCTAAAGAGTTTTCTCGACATTATAGTTTCAATCACATACACGACAATCTCCAGTGCTCAACAGTTCTCCCCAACCCGCCTCCCAAATCCTTGGGCCATCTGACCCATCATCCCAACCGTAGCCCCCCTCAAGCCTGCAAAGCCCCACCCAAAGGTATCCCTCTGCCCCCATCTTATCCCTTCCCTGTACAAATGCATCCAGCTTATCATAGATTTCACCCATGTAGGCATCAGCTTGCAACCTTTCACTCCACCCGCCCAACTTCTTGTAAGCCTATCATCCTGTCTCTAGTTCTCTGAGACAGCTTGATGTGCTTATTTCATATCAGGGAGGTCATATAGTATTTGTCCTTCAATGCCTGGCTTGCTTCACTCAACATAAAGTCCTCAAGTTTCATCCATGTTATCCCATGTGATTGTGCTGTATTCCTTCGTATAGCTGAGTAGTATTCCATTATATGTATATATCACATTTTATTTATCCATTCATATGTTGATGGGCATTTGGGTCGATTCCAACTTTTGGCAATAGTGAGTAACGCTGCTATGAACATTGGTATGCATGTATCGTTTTGTGTCCCTGTTTTCAGTTCTTCTGGGTATATACCCAGCAGTGGAATTGCTGGGTCATATGGCAAACAATCATCCAGAATGGCTGGATCCTTCTGCATTCCCACCAGCAGTGGATGAGTGGTCTCATTCCTCCATATCCTCTCCAACACTTGCAATCTTCTATTTTTTTGATAGTCGCAAGTCTTATGGGAGTAAGATGGTATCTCATTGTAGTTTTGACTTGCATTTCCTTATTAGCTAGTGATTTTGAGCATTTTTTCATGTGCTTTTTAGCCATTTGTATTTCTTCTTTGGAGAAGTATCTGTTCAAATCTCTTGCCCATTTTTTAAATGGGTTGTATGTCTTTTTATTTTGGAGATCTGGAGTGTCACTTAGGGGTCACAATTCAGGGGTTGACAAACCTGGGTTTGGGTACCAGCTCACTCACTCACTAGCTGGCCACCCCAGGCATGTCACTTAGCCTTATTAAGTCTCAATTTCATCATCTGTAAAATGGTGCAATAATATGTCACAGGAGTGTTTTGATTACAGGGAAGTTTTTCAACCTATTAGATACATATTTAGAACCCAGAAAATGTTAGCTATTGCCATTGTCATTATTTTGGAGGAAGATGGCAAATAGTTTGCTTTTCTTTCAAATTAAGTTTCAGTGGTCATGTGGTTAGCTTACAGTGTTAGTCTTAGGTTCTTTTAGGGAAATTTTCTTTCCCTCTTTAGTGAATGTATGGAAACGCTAATGTATGACCATGGAGTTAATGAGAGCTACTTGTTTGAGGGCTATGCTAAAAATCAAAGTCATGGAACCCTGGACTGTTTGATCATAAAGGGACATGAAACAAGGAAGTCCAGGTTTGGATGGGCCAAATGACTTGACCAGAGTCACACAGCCTGTTGAGTATCAGAATCCAGAACTCAGGCCTCCTGATTAAACCATCTTTTCCAGCACCACTCCCATCAAGGCTTATCAGGGGAAACATCATCATAGAAGTAACTGCAGAAAAGACAAGCATGCCTGGACAAATCTATGTCTAAACTATGAGTTGGCTGCACAAGAAAACCAGGGCAGCATGAATGATTTAATTGTCAAAAGCTCCAAGATGCCATTGAGATGGAGACTGTGGTCCTCTTGGCTCTGCTTCACTTTAAACCTTTGCAGGGGAAGGGTAGGTAAGCATCAGCGGGAGCCCAGCCATGTTTTGCAGGGGCCAATGAAACCCCTCCTTGTCAAACCTATCTCAGAAGAAACATTGGAAGTGCTTTATACACTTGTCTCCTGCTCTGTCTGTTCGATTATAATAAATCATCTAACCAAGCATCTCAAACTTCAGCAACCAGAGCCATGCATGCCAAGATGAGAGGTCCACTCTTCACCTCACTGAATTCTACCTCTCCATAGCTGTCTCTCTAGTAGTTGGAGCCAGAACTCAGCTACATTCCCTTGAAGCTGGAGGTCATCACACCCTGGATTCTGGGTCTTCAGAAGGAGTTCTGTTGCTCTGCTGATGTGGCTCCAGAACTGGATGTTGCTGCCAAAATCTGGGAAGGGGGGGGAGGTACAAAGAGATGCTCCAACACCTCCTGGGCCTGGCAGGCTGGTGTGACATGTCCAACTTGACCACAGTCTCCAGCCGTCTCCAGGAGCTACTCTCTAGGGCTGCTGAAGCCAAGTACACTGTGCCTGTGTGCTGAAGGCCCATCAGCCTGTGGCTTGCACTGAGCCTGCAGGCTTCTGACCTTGGTGCAGATTCCTACAGTGGGAAACTCTTTTCAACAGTGTAAGCTCAGCCAAGGGTGAATTACACCAGATATGGGTTGGATCCCAAAACTAAAATTTATGGACATTTATGCACCCACTTCTCCAGGTGCAAGTCTATAAAAAGCTCCTGGCATCAGAACAGCAGACCTAGAATTCCTGCCATCTTCTAGTCCTACCTCCTCCTCTTCTATGATAACTGTCATCTCATTGAATAAAAAATAAATAAATCTACTCAGCAAGTATATATTGGTTGATTAATTAATTTATTGGGTGCTTATTATGTGGTACACAGCTCATACTTTTCTAGGTACTAGGGATATAGAAGGAAAGAAGAAAATTCCCAGCTCTCATGGGGCCATTATTGCCAATTCCTGCATTAGGCTTAAATTAGTACAAGCTTCATTTATGTGATATGTTTTCTGCAAAGGGAGGGGTCCTAGTCCAGAGGATCTCCTTCTAGGAGGTCTCTATGCTTCAATGAAAATTCTCCAGGCTCATGCCAGCAATCTGCATATTGTGTGCCACTGGGCAAGCCAAAAGGTTGGCTGGTGGTGGTCATACCAAAGGATAATGTTGCAGCTCTACCTGTCTCCAATACCAGGTCCAGCCTGATTCAGTCACAATGCCCTATTTCATGAGAGTTTATTTCCTTCACATCCTGTCAAACATAACTGATAGTTTACAGGGGCAAGTGATCAAGAAGTCTACTATGTTCATCTTGGCATCTGAATGTACAATTTCATGTCAGGATCCCTGTCTGCTTCATTTGAACAGTCTGAGTTGGGCTCCCTTCATCTGTTCATGAGATAAGAGAATCTTGTAAGAAAGGAGTCCCTCCATTAAACCCCACTAGCCTGATCTATGATGGATCATTGAAAACTCCACTCACTGCACCCTAGGTGCAACCCACCACTCTCAGCCACCTCTGGATCTGGTCTGCTGTGATGGGGTATTTGTGGTTTAAAAGTTGCCCACACATTCTTTGACACTTACTTGAAAAGGTGGAACCTATTCCCCTCCCTTGAGTGTGGGCTAGACTTGGTGACTTATTGCTATGAATAGGGAAAAAATGCAGAAGTGACAGAATATGACATCAGAGACTAGGTAATAAAAGGCACCATGGCTTCCTATTTGGTTTCTTTTTTGGATTGCTCTCTCTGGAAGATACTAGATGCCATCCTGTGGGCAGTCTTGAGGAGAGGGCTCCACAGTGAGGAAATGAGTTCTTGGGCCATCAGCCAGTGAGAAATTGAGGCCTCTTATCTGCAGGATATCTTCCAGCCTCTGTCCAGCCTTCAGATAACGCAGCCCCAGCCAAACCCTTGATTGCAATTCATGAGATATGCTGAGTCAGAAATTCCTACCTAAGCCTCTTCCAAATTCCTGGCCCTAAAATCTGTGAGTTAATAAATGCTCACTATTTTTAATCTACCCTTGGGGGTAATTTCTTACACAGCACTGAAATAGATAACTAATACAAGGCACCATTATATTCTCAAAAACTTCTAAGAAGCTTATCTAAAAACATGTTTTATCACTGCCTGGGCATCATAGCGGCAGGCGCTAAGTCAGCAACTCAAAGTGAAGAACTTGTGTTAGTCAGGCTAATTAGCACCAGCTACTCTAACAGACACTCCCCCTGCCCCAAATCTCAGTGTCTAAATAGAACAAAGGTTCTCCTGTGTGAGGAGTGCAATGTAGGTGAGCCATCTGAACAGAGTAGTATCCAAGATCACTGAGGGAAGGGAAGGAATGGAAGAAGCATCTGACTTGGTTGGAAGGTGGCACTCATCACTTTTGCTCACAGTCCTTTGGCCAGAACCAACCAATTGTCATGAAAGAAGCTACAAAGGAGGCTGGGAAATGCAGGGAGGTCCAAGGGATAGGTGATGATGCTACTGTCACCACCATACAACCATATGTGGGCTGTTTCTAATCTCAAAGCCAGAATATACACGGTTTTAAAGAGATATGCAATCTGTGTTTATTCTTCCTACACTGGCCTGGATATTAAAATGGGGATATAGTAACTATAATAATCTTTCTTTCTCTGGATTTCATCCATAACTGCTATCGAACTCTGTAGAAAGTGCCCACCACAAATTATTTTTCTGGGAACCCCCAGGGAAGGTCTCAAAGGAACCTGAGACAAACTTTATCAGATATGACAAAAGAGTTCCACTTCCTTCTATTCTCCTGCTGGGCAGAATCCACTACTCCACTCTTCATCAATGCCATTATAAGCAGAAGACAACCTGTTAGGTGCTTAGCAGATACTGTGTTTACAGCACAATGAAAAACACTTTGTTGCATGAGGCGGGGAGAGGACTCCTTTATCTTCTTTGTGGCTTTCTTGGTCCCCTGGAACCTAGAGTTGAGTTTTTAAGACTCATGCATGAATCTGTGGTATGAGCCTTCGTTGTCTGAGACAAAGAGAGCCCTGGATGCCCCTCTCTCTTTCTCTCCTCCCCTACCTCCCCACCCCCACCCATGGTACATTTCTTTCCACCTTCTCCTCAGTTTCTTTCTCTTTGGTCTTGCATCCCCTCCTAGCATTCTAGAAGCATCTCCTTTATTATGTCTTATTAGGAAAAGAGATACATGGAAAATGGTGGTAGATGGTACAAGGATGCTATAGTTCTGCTACACTCTATTTATTGATACCACTCTAAGAATACACTGACTAATGATTAGAGATGAGAAAACCTGGAAACTTTTAACAGTATTTTGGATTTTTCCAGCCTTCCCTGAGCCTATCCTTATTTCACTTACCCACGTTTTCACTCAATTTTCAAGAGATTTTCAAATGCATTCATTTAGCTCAATGTAACTGTGCACTAAAGCTGTGTTGACTTCTGGGGCATACAACTCCCCAAAAGTGTGAACTTTCATCTGAACCCACATTCTGGATACACATAACCCACATTCCAGGATACACATTTTCCAAACTTCCACATTGTTTCCTTTTCCTAAATAAAAAGTTTGAAAAAATTTATGATATTTCTAATAATTCCAGGAAATTTTATCAAACATTTTGATAAACAAAGTGTAAAGAAGTTGAGATATGCGGATCAAATTTCCTTGAAAACAAAAGAAGCCTCATACAAATGAGGGGAAACATGCTTTGCAAAACCATGGTTTTGGTTTTTCTGAATCAAAAGCACTTGGAAAAAAAATAGTTTGAGACATTCAGCCATTTCAAACTGTGGCTGGGCTCTCCATCCCTAATTTCAAGGGAAATTAAATACATCTGTTTCTCATTCATTTACACTCTGCTCACCAAAATGTTATTCTGAAAGAGCAATGGGACGTCCAGGAAGTTACACAGGCTGTTTTTTAAGCCATGTTGTTCTCAGCTGGGAAGTAGGCTTGGTCAACGTGCTCTTGGATCAACCCACAAAGTCCTAATAGATTCTCAACTTGCTGAGGTAGACTTGTAGATATGTGAGGGCTTTCAGAGGTCAATCGGTCCAGTCGTCTGCCTCAGGGCAAAATCATATTTAGATTCCTTGTTACTACAATTTATTTCTGTCTTTATTGCAGCTCTGATCTTATGATAAACAACCCATCCCTTCAGGAAATTCTTCCTCATTGCTACCTGAAAGGCTCATGTATTCTAATGGACACTGTTAAAACATTACTCAGTTCTCCTGGGATTGTGTTTTGTTTGTTTTTAATTTATTTTTTAATTGTCTTTTTTTTTTAAGGATACATAGATCGCAAAAAATGTTACATTAAAAAATATAAAAGGTTCCCACATATCCCACACCCCATCCCACCCCATTCCTTCCACATCAACAGCCTCTTTCATCATCGTGGCACATTCATTGCATTTGGTGAATCTATTTTGGAGCACTGCTGCTCCGCATAGATTATAGTTTGCATTATAGTTTACACTCTCCCTCAATCCACTCAGTGGGTTATGGCAGGATATATAATGTCCAGCATCTGACCCTGCAATATCATTTAGGACAACTCCAAGTCCTGAAAATGCCCCCACATCACATCTCTTCTTCCCTCTCCCTGCCCTCAGCAAGTACCATGGCCACTTTCTTCACATCATTGATAAAATTTCTTCCATTGCTAGAGTCATAATAATTTTTTAGTAGAATTACCAGTAAGTCCACTTTAATCCATATTTTATTCCTCCATCCTGTGGACCATGGGATGCTGATGTCCACACCACCTCTAAATCGAGAGGGGGCTTAGATCCCACATGACTGATGGATGGGATTCTCCTGCTTGCAGTTGTCGGCACTCTTGGTCCCCTGCTGTGGTGGTTGACCATCTTCACCTCCCTGTTAGCTGACCTCCCTATTAGTTAGTCTGGGTAAGACTAAGAAACCAGAGAGTAAGAATTGCAACTCTGCTGAGGCTCAGGGCCCAGCTTGCACATGGCCAGTCCAGAGATTCAAGTCTCGGGAGCATACACAAACCCCAGTGCCAACCACAGGTTCAGTAAAAATGACAGAAGAGGCATGTGTAGAAAGGTCACATCTGAGTCCAACTCCATCAGGAACACAAATTCCAAAGTAGGGCCCACTGACAGGGCACTGAACTCCAGAGCCAACCACCATGATTGTAGAACCTGTGTGTCTCCATAGCCCTCAGGAGCTCCAGTACCTGGGGTTGTATCTGCTTTGGCTGTCTCTGGGATCCTGCTGAGGCGTGTGTAAGTGTGACCCCTCTGATGACCTCCCGACTCATTTTGAAGACTCCTAGCCTTATAAACTCATTTGTCTTTACCATTGTATGCCTTTACCAATGTATGCATTTTCATTGTACGTCATTTTCTTAATCGTTTCTTTTTAAGAGCAAATTTTTAAGTTTTTTCACAGAAAGTTTAAGGGAGTTGCCCAAGATTGCCCAGCTGATAATCAGAAAGGGTGGATTCAAATTTAAGTATCCCACACTCTTTTTTTTTTATTGACTTTGTAATAATATTACATTAAAATATATATATATATATGAGGTCCCATTCAACCCCACCACCCCCACCTCACCTCTCCCCCCCCAGCAACACTCATTCCCATCATCATGACACATCCATTGCATTCGGTAAGTACATCTTTGGGCACCTCTGCACCTCATGGTCAATGGTCCACATCATGGCCCATACTCTCCCCCATTCCATCCAGTGGGCCCTGTGAGGATTTACAATGTCCGGTGATTGCCCCTGAAGCACCATCCAGGGCAGCTCCATTCCCAAAGAGGCCTCCACCTCTCATCTCTTCCTGCCTTTCCCCATACCCATCAGCCACCATGTCCACTTGTCCCAATCCAATGCCACCTTTTCTATGTGGACATTGGATTGGTTGTGTCCATTGCACCTCTATGTAAAGAGGAGGCTCAGATTCCACATGGATGCTGGATGCAATCCTCCCACTTTCAGTTGTAATCCCTCTAGGCTCCATGGTGTGGTGGTTGTCCTTCTTCAACTCCATCTTAGCTGAGTGTGGTGAGTCCAATAAATCAGATTGTAGGTGCTGGAGTCTGTTGAGGCTCAGGACCTGGCTATCACATTGTCAGTCCAGAGATTCAAATCCCCTAAATATATCTTAAACCCCAACACTAACTGCAATTCCAGCACATTAGCATGAAAGTCTTATGAAGAGAGATCCCATCTGAGTCCAGATTCATCACACATAAACACCAGTTCCAAAGAGGGGCCATCTGACCTGGTAGTTAACCCCATCTGCCATAACCATAACTCCCATGGGTCTCTTTAGCCCTCAAAGGAACCAATACCTGGGGATTGTATCTGCTTTATCTGTCTCTCAGACTCTGCTCAGTTGTGCATAAGGGCAATCCTTCTGACAGCCTCCAGACTCTTTTTTAGAGACTCGTAGCCATATAAACTCATTTCTCCTTTCCATTTCCCCCTTACATTAGGTCAAACCGCATTTTAAAGTCATGTTATTTTATGTAGACAGGGATATTCTGCTGATCCACATTGAACCTTCCATATAGGGTCATTTTCCAGTTGCATCATCAGTTGGTAGTTGATAGTGGTCCCCCGGTGCCAGGGCGGCTCATCCCTGGGTGTCATGTCCCACGCTGGGGGGAAGGCATTGCATTTACATGCTGAGTTTGGCTTCGAGACTGGCCACATTTGAGTAACATGAAGGCTGACAGGAGGAAATTCCCAGGCACAATGCTGCTCTAGGCCTTGTTCTTATTTTAGGCTTATGAGCTCACAAGCATAGTCATTAGCGTCAGGGGCTCACTGTTGAACCCTCACTCCCTCCCGGTCCCCGCCGCTGCACCTGGGAGACTGTCACTGCTCCCCTAGGGACCACGACAGAGCACCACTGGCCAGGAACCCAGTACCCCCCCTGCTGTGGTTTTTAATTGTTGCCACCATGAGTATATCCAAACATTACCATGCACCCTGGACATATGTTCTGTACAGCTCCCTGTCAGCCATATATCACCTGTCAATGGTATCCTATACCAGTATTCCTCCATTGCCATTGTTGAACCACTCTGTGATCCAGAACTCCCTGAAATTTGAAGCCCAATATAATGTCAGGGTCCCTTACTAGGAAATGGCATATAGCGATGGGTTTAAAGGTTAGATAAAGAATACGTGTTGACTTGGAAAAAATTCTACATCCTATCTTTTTCTTTTTTTTTTTTTTTCCCCTAATTATTGAACTTCTCTTCACAGGAGCCCTAGACCACAGCAATGCATATATATAATATACAGCACTCCCATACATCCACCACAAAACCTTTTCCCTTCCACAGCGATACTCTTACACCCTATTCACATCATATTCACTTAACGTGATGTACAGAGTCTGAGACAATAGCTTTCAAACAAGGTGACATCTGTGCTCATTCTGCCAGAGTGGGTGACACCATGGGGTAGAAACCCAAGTAGTGAGAGTGGGGGTGACCCACATCCTGGGGAGGACTAATGCCATCAAATAGAGGGAACTGTATCCCTCGAGAGAAAGGGTGGCTCCCAGGGCATTGGGGCAGTTGAGCAAGTTAGGCCCTGAACACTATTCCATCTATCTCTGGAAGTGGCTCCTCGGGAAACGGAGGTTGACTGTCACTGTGGGCACCAAGGTGGAAGGGAAAATGGACGTTAAATGTGTGGAACCAAAGTAAATGGGGGGTAAGAGAGGAGTTTCTTGAGAGTACACAAGGATGGATATAAAACATATAATATTACACCATAACATATAGGAGATGACAGACTGATAATGTATCCCACACTCTTAACCACTGTGCTCTATGGCTGTCCCTCAGAGGGATTATTACCACCTGAGAGATCCAGGCACAAAACTCAGACCTATTGATGCTAAAAATCACGCACTTTGCCATGCTTTATGGAGAACTTTATTGTTTCAGCATGAAATATTGACTGAGTCTTTGCCATGTGCTAGGCTTTATCCAGGAATTGGTGTCTGGCTATTTGTACACTTCCCTGAAAACATGCTACCCTTTGCCAACTGACCAAGCATCAGCAGTGTCTACTCTTTGAGCTGTTTGCCAAGAACATTGGCTATCTTTCCATTCCCCTCCCTTCTCTTACTAGTGGTGACATGTTTGAGCAGAACTAGCCCCATGTTTTACCCTAATGTCTCCTCTTATCAGAGAATCCACGGCTATGAAAGAGCCATGCTATGGGCTTCTGGAAACTTGGATTGCTGTTTGATCTCTGGCTATCAGGGGAATGGAAGATCATTCAAATCTCCCTGCAACTTGAGAAAATTAATTTAAACTAAGGCACATGGATCTACATAAGGTATGAGAAGATCCCTCTGGTGTTCCTTCTTGCAGGCCTGTCAGACATTTCCATCCAGTTGGTCTTCACAAAGAAAGCCAAAACCCTGGGCTCATCATCCATCCTTCAGGAAGACCTCTGATTCCTTTCTGAACATATGACAGCTCTGGGGCCCAAGGTTGAGTCTCTAGGGGCCCCAGGTGGTAGCATCTAGCAGCAAAATTTGTAGAATTTGGGGAATGAGCACTAAGTATTGATCAAAACAGCAGAGCTGCAAATCCTACTCTCTGGTTCATTGGACTTACCCAGATAAGTAAATACAATTTAAAAAAAAAAAAAATAAATAATAATAAAAATAAATGAAAATGCATACCACAGACCTGGAGAAAATATCTCAGAAAACACTTGGATCCAGATTATATAAAGAACCCCTCCAACTCAATAATAAGACAAAAACCCTTTTAAAATATAAGCAGAAGACTTGAACAAACCCTTCACAAAAAAATATATATGAAAGGCAAACAAATATATGAAGATCTGATCAACATCACTATTCATTGGAGAAATGAAAAATTGAAGCCACAATACGATACCACTACAAACCCAATAGAGTGATTAAAATTAAAACAACACACTACATCAATTGTTTGTGATTATGTGGAGCAAATGGAACTCTGCTAGTATATACTAGCAGAGGAAATATAAAATGGTACGATCACCATGAAAAACTATTTGGCACTTTCTCGAAAAGTTAAACATACACTTATCATTAAACTCATGCTTTCTACTCTTAAACATAATCCCAAGTGAAACAAAAACATGTGTTCATTCAAAGACTTGTACATGATTGCTCATATAATATATATTTCTAATAACCCCCAAATTTGGAAACAGTTTAAATGTTCATCAACAGATGAAAAGGTAAATGGAGCATGCTTTATCCATACAATAGGATAAGACTTAGCAATTAATTATCTACTGACGGAAACTTTTCAATTATCACACTATCTTGATTATTCTACCTTTATAGTAAGTACTGAAATCAGATAATGTAAATCCTCCAAGTTTGTTCTTTTTAAAAAAGATTTGGCTATTTTTGGTCTTTTGCACTTCCATGTCAGTATTAGAATCTACTTGAAAATTTCTCCAAGACAGTCTGCTGGACTTTTTATTGGCATTGTAATAAAGGTATCATCAATTAGGGGAAATTGACTTCTTAACCATATTGAATGTTTCATGCTATGACCTGGTGAATCTCTCCATATATTTAGTTCTTTAATTTCTCTCTGCAATATTTTGTGGTTTTCCATTATGGGTCTTACACATATTTTGTTATGTATCATAAGTATATTTGAAGCTTTTACAAATAACTATTTTATTTTTTTGAAGCTATTGTAGATAAATATTTAAGTATTATTTTCCGAATTTTTGCTGCTGTTTAGAAATACAATTGATTTTGTATATTTTCTTATGTCATGTAGCCTTATTAAATTAAATTTATTCACTCTAGTAGTTTGTTCTAGGAATTTAATTTCCATCCTTAAATTTTTATAGTCTACCTAGAGTTAAGATTGTACTATTTACTACCTCAACATCCTCTGTGCTATAATGTGGGTGTGCATGCACGTAGCATCCATATCCATTACAACCCTCTTAAGACCCTTTTATAATTATAAATATAGCCAAACATATTTAAAAGAAATTAAGATGAAAGACTATATCCCCAGTTATTTACCATTCATGGTACCTTCATTCCTTCCTGAAGTCCTGAGTTTCTACCTGATGTCATTTCTCTTTAGCCTGAAAAACTTCCTTCAATATTCTTTGAACTCTGGGACTGGTGGAGGCAAATTCTCTCAGTGTTCCGTTTTTGGAAGTGTCCTTATTTTGTCTTCATTCTTGAAGGATATTTTCACTGAAAGTAGAATCCTGGGTTGACATGTTTGTTTGTTTGTTTTCCTTTAAACACTTTGTGATATTGTTTCAGTTTTCTGAACTCCATGATTTCTGAGCAGAAGTCTGCAGTCATTAGAATCACCGTTCAGTATATCTACCATAGTTTTCTCTGACTCCTTTCACAGTTTTCTTTTTGTTTTTTGTTTTTTTTAGCAGTTTGACTTGAATATTTCTAAGCATGGTTTTCTCCATACACTCATTTTTGGGACTCTCTGAGCTTTTGGCATCTGTAGTTTATACCTTTCTCTAAACAAGAAGTGTTTTCTGCATTGTTTTTATATTTTTTAATATTCCATTATTTTTCTCTGTCTCCTCTATTTCTGGGACTACACTTACCTATGATGTGACATTATCCCACAGGTCCCAAGACTTTGCTAATTGTTTTTCAATCTTTCTTCTCTCTCTTCAATTTGGAAAATTGTACTGATTTATACTCAACTTTCCTCTTTCACTTCTCTGCCATTCAATCCATCCAGTAACATTTTTATCAGATATTTTATTTTTCAGTTCTAAAACTTAGATTTGTTTCTTTTTAATATATTCTCTTCAATGAGAAGTATTATTTTTCATTTATTATCATTGTAATGTCTTTAGCTCATTGAGCAGAGTTTTAATAGTTGCTTTAAAATCTTTGTCTAATAATTCCAACATCTGCGTTTTCCAAGCATTTTGCTCTGTTCATTGTCTTTGCTCTTAGGCTTGAGTCACATTTTCCTGGTTCTTCATAGGTCATTTAATTTTGAATTTTATCCTGGACGTTGCCAAACATATGTTGTAGAGACTTTACATTTTTTATTTACTTAGAAAGTATGCTGATGTCTTTCTTTTAACAGGCAATTAACCTGGTTAAAGTGAAACTTCAAACTTTTTCTCACCTGCTGCGGCACTCACGGTCTCAGTTTGGACTCCTGCGATCCGCCCCATATGTGTGTTGCTCAGTGTTCACTCACAGAATTGTACAGTTTGTGCGTAGAACTTTGGGGATTCCCCTGGCAGCTCTTTCCTTTTCTGGATTCTTCCCACTCTCTAGTACATCTGCTTGTCCTTGGTGTCTTCCCTTTCTTCCTTGACTAGAAAATAATGGGCTTTTATTGGACTTTCATTTGACCTGTGATGCACCAAAACTATAACTGTCCTTGCGATGGGGAGGGTGTGAGCGGGGAGGGAAGCTGAAAAAAATGGGAAATCCCCCAATGCTGGTTGCTAACTCTGAGTTTTAACTCCCCTCCAAAGTTTACTTGCTTTTTTTCACTTTCTAGATTCTTTGGACAGGTTTTTTTTTTTTCATTTTTTGTTTTTAGTATTTTTTCCCTGTATTTATAGTTATCTGTGGGAGGTTCCATAGTGGAACTATTATTCATGTGCTTTCTATTTCATTGGTTTCTGCCTTATTTTTAATATTTCCTTCATTCTATTCATTTTGGGTTCAACTTACTCTTCTTTTTCTAACTTCTTAAGGTAGGAGCATAGATCATTGTCTTTAGACCTTTCTTCTCTAAAATAAATATCTGAGATTATACATTTCCCTTTAAGCATTGTTACTGATCCTGTCTATTTAAAATTTTGATGGACTTTGTAAAATTAATTTTTATTTTTAAAAGTATTGCATTAAGATGTTATCTCAGTGACTGGAATTTTTGGTCTCCCCTTGCGTTTAGCACTTAGGTGAGTATCTCACTGTCTCACCTCATCTTAGTCTTCTCGTAAGAGTCCAGGTGTCACTTACAAGGTGGACCAGAGCTGGGGAGCAGCCCAATTGCAGGGTGGGCTCCAGAGCATGTCATGCAGAGGCGTGGTGAGCTGTGTACTGATGAGTGGCAGCGGTCAGGGCAGTCTTCCCAGAGGTGGGTGCTGAGCACCCAAGGGAGTCAACGGCATGGCCAGTATCCTGCCACCAGAGGGGAGGTAGACTAGTCAGAAGATCCTTTCACACAAAGCAGGCAGCAGACCAAGCTGGGTTTGGCCAGGGTGGGGTGAAGGCATCCCTGACAAAGGGAAAAACATGAAACAAGGGCCCAAAGCCTGGAGAGCAGAGGGAAACTGCATAAAATTGCAAGGAGGTCAGAGTGTTTAAAAATAAAGTAGGAGTGAAAGGGATGGCAAGAGATTAAGGAGACTTGTTCATTCCATGTAGGACACTTGGCCTTCTTATGAAAGTGGCAGGTTTTGAGTGAGGGAATGATATGTTCAGATTTCAACTTTAAGATCCACCACTCTGGGTGTCTGTGGAGAGTGGATTGGATGGACTTGAGGGGAGAAACACTAGGAGTAAGGGAGCTGGTTTAAAAGCCACTGACTTAAATGCTTTCCCAGGAAAGCAGGTGAGAAATAGACTGGCCTGAGGAAAAGAAGGGGAAATTGGGATGGAAGAGGAGAAATTAGACCTCAGAACAATTTCAGTGATAATATGAACAGGGGCTGGTGATCGATTAGATACTGGGGTGAGGGCTAGGAGAAGACAAGGCTCTCAGGTTTTCAGCTGGGAAGGGATGCACTGGAGGGTGAGATGGTTTGGGGAGTAAAACAAGGTATAAGGGCATTGTCCTCAGGAGCAATGTGGGGCTACTTGATTCAGCAAAATGATGAAGTGCAAGGACACACCAGTTTTACTTTAGGAATGGTGACAAATGCAGTCTCCTCCTGGATGAAGCATATTTTACTTGTTGACATGCCAAAGAAAGAGCTTTCTTCTAAGATTTATAAGGAGATACAAACTGCAACAACAACAACAACAAAAAAGGCAGACTTATGTAGTACATTTACATCTAGAAGTCAACTACTTCCAAGTCTTCCAATGCTATTGGGAAGTCATCAAGCTCTCTGCAATAGCAGTTGGGAGAGGAAGCCTAGTATATGTTTACCTTATAGAGAGGACAACTAACCTCTGACAATTCTAAAACTCTGTTTAAGGAATCTTCTAGTTTAAGAAACAGTGGAGACTATTTCCAAGGGAAAGAACTCTTTGTTTTCCATACTGGGAATCAGAAACAATCACAAAAAAGAGTGTCTAAGAGTCTTCTTCTACTGACTTCTGTGCATCTCAACCATCCATGATGGAACACCTGATAGCAGTCTGCTTTGTCCATTCTGCAGGATTAGGAAACCCATGTCAGTTACAGTAACTGAAAGACTTCATATTATCCAAAGAGAAGACTCTTCTGCTGGTTTCCTCATATGAGTCTACTTAGGGGTAAGTTTGAATATAGACAAGCTGATGACAAACTGGATAAGAAAGAATAGCATGGCTTTTTCAGGAATCTGCTTTTACCTCCTTAGTAAAATCCATGATCCAGATCAATATTAATGTGAACTTGTCTTTATAATCAGGTGATTGTGAAAGTATCTTGTGTGCCTGGTTAAATATTAAGTGAAGCAACTAAATGCTTTACTGGACAATGGAGGGCTACATGCCCATGTCTGTAATGATGTGCTTGTGTCTTGGACTCTGATCTTTGCACTGGGTAAATGAGGATGCTATGGGTCATTGCCTTCTCATCAAGTCCACATTTTCCCAGGTTCTTCTCACCAAATCCACCTTTTCCCAGGACCTCCTCAGCAAGTTCACCTTTTCCCGGGTCTCCCTCACCAAGTCCACCTTGTCCTGGGCCATCTTCACCAAGTCCACCTTTTCCCAGGTCCTCCTCACCTTGTTCCAGGTCCTGCTCACCTCAAGTCCTTCTTTTCAGTGATGCCCCAATATTTCACCCAGCTTCATTCTTTTCTTGGCCAGCCTCTTCGCACTTAGGTTCCAGTCTTACACATTTTTTTTTGCCCTAGAGAGAGTTTTTGCTTTGTTTCTTGTCTTTGCTAATTGCTCCTTGGGACAGGACTTGGAGAGTTTCTTTGAAGAGCCTAGCATTATTCCTTATGAATCAGGCATTTAGAACTCAGTAGAGCAATCACCTGGAAACTTAACTGCTCCATCAGAGGATGGCAGCCCTTTAGCAAAACACTTTATTATTTGCATTCCTGCTCTTTACTATGAATTCAGTACCCATAGGTCAGGTCTGTGGTGACATAGCAACTCAACCATGGTTTTGTTTTTATTTGATAAGTAGAGTTGAATGCCAAGCTAATGCTCATTTGTTCCAAGAAAACCAGCCACAAAATCTCTTAGGCTTCTTTGGATGTACTCTGTAATGGTTCATTTGGTTGGCAAGAAAGAACCCTGGGGAAGAGGATGGGATTTCTGTCAATTCTGGACTTTATTCTTGGCTCTGTCACTTACTAGCTATGGACAAGTTGCTTAACTTCACTATGTCACAGTTTCATATCTGTAAAATCAAGATCCTAATGTTGCCTATCTATTTGTGATGTGAGGCAATCACAAACACTTAAGTTTTGTCACCCTGACTTTCCTCTGGTTTTTCTCAATCATAGTCACCTTTGTGTCTAGCCTTTGCCAGCCATTGGCCCCTACGTAGATAGACAGCAGGGTTGGTTGTGGACTCTGTTTCTGACTTGGTGAAGTCCTTTCTAGACTGATCACTTTATATCGTCTCTACTGGAAACCATGTGCTCAGGCCCTGAATAACAAGCCCCTTGCCACATGCTAGGTCTTCCTGAAATTCATTCAGACTCCCAGCCTCCTGCTTTCCCTGGATGATCCATTCTACCAACACATTAGCCCTGGATTTGATCCATCTCACATGAAAATCTGCCCTACAATAAGATCCCTGTTTTACAAATGTAGGGAAGACAACACTAGACCAGAAGAGAAAGACCCGAAGGCTCTGATTGGCCTTCTGAGCCACACCGGAGAAGCACTAGACTGCAGGGAGCTACAGGGTCTTCTGTAAAGTGAACATAAGTAGATTCACCCTACCTCCTTCACTGGGTATAAAACGCACTATTGAAAATCGGCAGTTGTTTGAAGCATTCAGAACTCTACAAGTGTGGGTGTCATTATGCTTTCTGCAAATCTAAGGTGTGGCCAGATGTTTTGAGACTGGTAAGCGTGGGTGTGCATGCATGTATATGCATGTGTGTGCCCAAGTGTGTGTGCACGTGTGTGAGCAGAAGCGGCATGCTGGCAATAGAACATGCTGTGATGCCTTTCAACATCTAGCAGTTCAGCCAGGCACATCCCGGGGATGGGAATAAAGAGATGAGCACATTTTGTAGTAGTAGAAAACTGTGAGTTGGCTGTTGGTGGCAAAGAGTGAGTACCACATTGCAAGAAAAAAACAGATCTTTAAATCACATACCGGGCATGTTAAACACAGTTAAAGGGAAGTGAACTGTGAGAGCAAGATATTTTGGCAGACTCAGAATAGGCTAACCAAGAAAGATGTGGAAAGGGGCCTTTGGGCCTGACAAAAACACATTGGGATCACTTAAATTACTACAAGCTAAGACTTATGAGGATATATATCGGAATATATATCAAATATAGCTAAGACTTATGAGGATATATATAGGAATATATATCAAATATAGGAATAGTCTGAGTTGTGAAAAAGAACTGGACCATGGTAAGAGTTTCTGGGAAGAATATGGACTTTTGCATAAAGTTTTTGTCGATGTTTTCCAGGATAGGTAAACCAACTCAAGGATTTTGGAGGAAACATGGCTGCCAGGATGCTATGTTTCCAACCAGGGTCAATCTACTACAGTGGCCAATTCACATACCCACCACCTTGGGGACATGGCATGGTAAAGGCAACACTGTCTTATGATACCTTGGACTTGGAGAGCTCTATTTCCAATCAAGTTCACCCCAAAAGGGCAAGCAGACACTTTAGATAATGGGGTAGAAATAATATGTCGGAGAAATTCTGAGCAAATCAAAATTAATAAACGGTGCCCTACTGACTAACATCATTATGTTGCTCCAGAAAACATTTTGAATTTTGCCCAGACACAGCATCCTCCAATTTAATCTTCTGTTATATGCCTTGTTTAATTCCAGCGATTCCAGTGGTCATGTTCTCACTCAGAGGACAGAGCCATGCCCCTGCAAAGAGTATTGAAGCAAATGGGCCAAGACTCAAAGAGAAGTTTCCGAGAGTCAACTTGGAGAGTGTTTTGAGCCGCGGCTCCACCTTGTTGTATGTGTGTATGGTCTCCCTAGGAAATAGCTTCCAGTACAACAGCTTTCCCTTGGAAACATGGGCTTCAAAAGGTGTGCTGCATGACAGTCACACCCCCTAAGCCTCTGTTATTTATATAAGAAAGTGTTTTCTTCCTTTTCATTCATCAAAGTAAAAGAGCAATGGAATGTAGGAGGCTTTTGATGAGGGATGAGGTGCTGGAAGGATGTTGTTAAATAGTTATGGATCTTTGACCTCACTAAAATGAAATGGTGACTTTGGAAGCAGGAGAGCCTCCAGGCAAAAGAAAGGGTTGAGGCTGCACTTTCATTTACTATTCTGTAATTAGAAAGGAAGAAAAATTCATTGCATTCACTTACTGACATAAAGTAATAGCTTAACATGTTTTTAGGACATAGTTACTCCCTAATTTTCCATCACAAGGAAAGGTCACTTAAAAAGTTTATCTCTGAGCTTTCTAGGGAAATATTGGGTCCCTCTCCATCAGGTTCCTCTCTAACATCATTACATTTCCAACGAAATGAAAAGAAACTAAAGATCATAAAATTAGCTTTATTGTCTATGCTATTGTTTCATGGGTTACAGTGATTCCATATATAAAAAGAGAAAAGATGATGGAGATACAGTTGAAAAATAAGAATTGGTTTGACAAATAGGGATATGTCATCATATAACTTTAAAGTCAGTATTTAAAGCTGAGTGCTCATAGCATATGATTAGGCACAGGGCTAACAGAGGATATCCATATCTTCAGCCAGTTAGTGTGAGATGTCTAAATGCACCAAATAGCAGCTCAACATTGAGGAACTCAGAGTCTATTCTGTGAAGCTGAGTCAAGGCTGAAATCTAGTTTAAAAATCATTGGAAAGTAAGAGCTCAGAGGTAGTGCTGTATACAGTAAGAGCCTACGACATGATGGAGATTTTGTTTTAAGGGCACACTGCCAGGCTTTACAAACAGTGTGACTGTTTGCTGGTGAAATCTGCATGTCATTTCCATGGATTTCATTAGGTGGTACTTTGGAGTGGTTCCTTTTGGAATAGATGTGACTGTTTACCAAAACATTCTTTTCATAACTTTCAATTCCATGACACCCCGCAGAAATAATTCCTCAAAATCAGATCCAAGTTGGCTGTTATCCTGCCTCTCTCTCCTGACTGCTGTTGAATGCTCCGTGTCAGCACACCAACACAGTTTCCTCTTGTGATCTGAAAGTTTGTTTTTGTAAAAAGTCCCTCATACAGTCATGTTTCCTGTACTGATTTGATTTAATACAACATCCTTCATCATGAGGCTTGATTGCAGATGAAAGAGTATAGCTGCGCTACGGTGAATGAAAAACACCTTCCCTTTGAACTCCCCTCCATTCACCTTCTTGGAAGCACTTTACTTTTTCCGTCGTTTAAGCCCATTTGCAATACTACATACAATAACAAAAACAATAACCTAAGAGGTTTCATTTCTTCGCTCAGAGTCAACAACTTCTGAAGATTATTATTTAAGAAATGGGTGTTCAGTAATCAATTATAGCAGTCTAATTTTGAGCGGGTTCTGTCTTTTATTTTTACTTAAATGTTTTTGAGTGGTGAAATTGGCTATTTTCTGGGGGGTAGAATAGCATGGCAATTAGATAAGATTTGTACTTGAATAAAGGTAAATTTTAGTTGAATACTAGATCATGTGGTAGGAGATGCTGAACAAAGAAACCTTGGTGATAGAGTTTTCACATGACTCTTTCAACTTTGATTTTGCCCCTCCCCCGGGGGTGAAGAATACAACCATTGGCCAAATTCTCCAACCCAGGAGCAGGAGGCTGGACTCCCGCACATCCATGAAGGGAGGCGGGTAACGCTGAGCCTTCTCACGGTAGGGTGATGCCTCAGGAAGGACCTTCTTCCTGAATTGGGGTCAGGGAGCATGCTGCCCTGTGCTGCACGGAGGGTTTCAAAGACTGGGACCCTGTAGCTGAAACTGACTTCTGCTCACTGGGAAAGCCAGGGAAATAACTTTCTGGAATACCCCCTTTTCTTCTACTAGATACAGGAATACACTAACTTCCAAATGAAAGGGCATTTGTTGGTTTTTCCACTAGAGACAGTCACAGTTGGTTTGAGATGATCTGAATATGCTCTTGTAGAGTTGTCAGATTGAGCAAATTTAGCTATCTGTCAAATTTAACAGGTTTAGGAAACCCCGTTAAATTGGAATTATTTCTAATTGCCGATCTAATTTTGTAGGTTTTTGGAAAACAAAAAGAATACAGGACGTTTAAGGTGTCCTAACAAAGTCCACTCAGGATGCAGGACAAAATCAAATTCAGGATGGGTCCCGCTTACACAGAATCCCTGTCAACCTCTATTCTCTGGTACTCAGAGTTACCTGGCTTTGACTTACATATGTGACGTTTTGGACTTTGATAATCTTATATCAATTATGTCATTTGACTTCCACAATCTCTTCCCAGAATTTTATTAAAAATTAAGTATCAGGGGAGCAGGTATAGCTCAGTGGTTGAGCTCCTGCTTCCCATCTACAAGGTCTGAGGTTCTATTCCTGCTACCTCCTGAAAAATAAAAAATAAAAAATAACTATCAACTCTCTTCTCTTATTCTTCTTCGTTTATTTATAACACTACCAAAATGCCAGTTGAAAGATGAAAATTACTACCATCATTTTTTGAGAATCAGTGTTCATAAATCACTCATTTGGGCTGATTAATTCTTAACCCACTAAATTATTTGATTCTTAACCCACTAAATTATTTGACTTGATAGAACGTTTAGCAAATATGAAGAAACAGGCAGCCAAGCACATACTGAAGGCAACAGAAAAACTGAGGATGAAGCTGACATGGAGTGGCTGAAGGTTTGTTTCTGCCTCATATTTCTGTTTTATTTAAGTATTTGGTAGGAAAACTTTGGGAAAAAGTTGAAGTTAACCAGTCCATCTTTCTTAAAAGGCTAGGAAAGTTGTTTCTCCTGGGAAACTTGAAGGATATAATGTTACAGTCTGTTGTAACAGACGACCAAATAACCAATTGTTCCACTACAAAGAAGTTCTTTTTCACTGGTAGAAGTCCTTTTACACAAGAACCTAGGAGATTAAATATTAGCCAGCTTTAAACAACAACAACAACAACAACAACAAAACTAAACAAAACAAAACCCTACTCACTGCCTTCCTTCCTCTGGAAAAAGAGATTTGTTTCAGATTCCTTTCTGAAAAATGTGCACAAAACAATGACATTAACAACAACGATCTGAGTTTACTGATAAGCACTAATGCCTCAACAAGTTAGGCAACTCCTTTACTCTTTAAAATACCAGCTAAGTTATAATCACACCATTTCATTGCAAAGTCAAATTCTGGAGACTCCAACAGTGCTTAGAAGGCATGCTCACTCTGAAAGCGGAAAACCACTCAATATTTTCCATGGGTTGAAAGACCCGTTGGCAGGTCATTCTGATTAAAGATAAACTGATGTGCTTGAAGGGTGAAACATATGTAGTGAACCAAAGTGAAAAGTTAAGCTTTAGACCCTCAAATGTAAGCCTTGCCACAGGAAGAAAATGAAACACATCTTGGACTTATCCAGAGTCGAATAGTCAAATGCCAGATTTGGAATGGACACCACAGACCTTGGAAATGAAGGCTTGCAATGCTAATATCTTTCACCAAAAATGAAAATGAAATCCCATCACAGAAAATCATGTATATCTATGTATAAATTCTACTCAAAATCAGTTATTTTCAAAAGTTTAACAGGCAAAGAAAAGTCTTGCAAGAACAAAAGCTTAAGTTGAGGGACTGGGAGATTTCATCACCCCAAGTGGTCAAATGTCTGACCCCTTGGCTGAACTGATGAATTTGGAGCCAAGCCCTACGTTGGTCTTCTATTGGGTTACCAATGCAAAGGACTGGTGCCATATTTTCTTTTCCTTTTTTTCTCCTCCTAGATGATTCGTGTGAACTAAGGATCCCAGCAAGGGGAAAAGAATAACAGAAGTGCCACCTTTTTATATATCTTCCTTACATTTCCTTGATACCAAAATCACAGCCAATTAAAATTGAACCTTTAACTCAAAGAAAAATCAAATAAAATCATTAAATATATGAGCCACTATTGCATGACTTTTTATTTATTTATTTATGTATTTATTTACTTTTACTTTTAACCAGTTATTTTAGATTTTGGGAGACTCAATTCCATGCTGTAAGTTCCTCAGGATTGAAAAAGGAGCCAAGGTATACCCTCGATACAATGTATCAATGAGTGAATCTTAGTAAAGCTGGCTGGGACCCTTCACAACAAGGCACCATATAAGTACAGTCTCTTTTTTTTACCGAAATAGGATGGGACTTGTAGATTACACTGATTTGCTTCTATTTACTTTGTGGGTTTTCAAATGGAACACAGCATTTTTGAATGGTCTCGCTGAGAAGGCCTAATGCACTGGCAATGTTTCAAAATACAAAAGACCTTTTAGGTCAAAATACTTCATTAGTTTGGCTACGCCTTGGTTGAGTGTGGAGTTGGTTATTGAGAAGGAATCTATTTAAATCAGAAGACTGGCCAGATAGAAGTTTGCTTCCTGAATCCTTCGTTAGCATATTAACAGAGTATTTTGTGCAAAGTAATACTAATTAAGCCTGCCTGGAAAATGGTAAAATTTAAACCAGACACAACTTTGGAGCTATTTATTGAATATTACATTATAATATGGTTTATTAAATTGTATACATATTAGTTTTAAAGACATTCTACACATTTGTTTTTTGTGTAGTGCAAAAGATCAGATAATCAAGTTTTCTAAATTTGGCTGAAACTGTAATATACCAAATGAACATACAAAAAAATTATGAACATTTTGCAACATCATTGTACCATAGATGATATAAGTAAGTAAGATGTGTAATCTTCATCACATTAAAATTAGCATCAATTTAAATGCTGTGAAAATAATTTAATAGTGCAACAGAAGAGCTGTAAACCTGCCTGTGGTATTATTTTCCTGTCAATTATACCATAATACATGATAAAACAAAAAAACAAGTAAAATAACCTAAAAGGACTAGTAACTAACTACATAGACATATTTTTTAAAGGATGAAGATGTAAAGCAAACTGTCATTAAACTATCAACAGAAAAAGGAAAAAAAAAAAAACTCCTGAATAATTAAAGACAAAATCCTACTCTCATGCATTGAGATAATTCTTTAAACCTTTACAAACTTTACCCCCCATTATTCTTACATCTGCATTCAGTCAGTTTAGTTCTGGGCCGGAGATTTTAACCACTTTTTCTGTTTAATGGAAGGACATTTGGAAATATGGTGACATTTATAGCAAATATGACCAGATTTGCTATACTCTAATTCATCATTTCACTGATAATCTGAATCCAGTTTACTTTCCCCATTGTCTAAGCTTCCCACACTCATACTCTTATAGAACCAAGTATACATGAGCACATTTTTCAAGGTCTTGCTCTTTAATTGCAAATGTCTTTCATGGGTAACTCCCACAATTCAGCTTGAAAAGGCAGGGTATGCGTATCTGTGGGGGGCGGGGGCTCACATATATGCATGTGTGTGTGTGTGTGTGTATGTGACAACTGCAGTCTCAGGCACACACTCCTTGAGTGAACATGCAGGTTGCCCTGGTTCGAATGAAAGGAGATTCACTTTTTGCACATTCAGTCAATACCAGCACATTTATTCTCTCCCCTCCCACCCCATACAAGGTTCCAAACACCCAAATTCAGCTAGCTGCAAAGTGTTACCTCTGTAACACTGAGGTGCATGAGATGTCCGGAAATGTTCAGAATGTTCCTTACGCCCTATCACATGATCACATTTTGATCCTGTTTCAAGGAATCATCTTTCTTATGTATTCATTGCCCTCAGTTCCTCGTCTACCTCGTTGGTTCACGCCAACCTTGACTTCAACGTCTGAGCAAATTTCTTTTTGGTTACACAGCTTACTTTTGTTAGTTGATTTATGATTTCGTTTGTACTAACTATAATCAATGAGCCACGTATTTATCATGCCTGAGACGCCCATTACTCTCGAGAGATTTAGTTGACCTTCGGGACTTCAGTGAATAATTCCACGAAGCTCCTTTCTGGACATGATGTTATAATAGACTGGGAATGAAATGGCTGAATGGAATATTGGCCCATAGTAAAGACCTGAAGAGAAAGGACCGCTGGAAGTCAGGCTTCCGCATGGCCTCAGAAAGTACATTTGAAAACACTGTCCACAGCAGAGCTTCTCCAAGTTTGATGGGCATGTGAATCACTGAGGTTCTTGTTAAAATGCAGACTCTGAATTGGTAGGTCTGGGTGGAGCTGGAGATTCTGCATTTGATGTTCCAAGATGATGGTGATGTTGGTGATCTATGAACCACATTTTGAATAGAAAGGGGCTAGAACATTCCTAAAGAAAAAAAATAGTGTGAGGAATAGCATCAGCGTCATGGATATATGTTTCCACAGCTGTCAATTCCTGATTTGATCAACTGTGCGATTCAGTCCAGTGAAGAATTATTTTTTGTGTGAGCATGGAGTAACGTGGAATTATTCATTTTTGTGAGTATAGAGTCTCCCTGCCCCTTTTTAGGTATTACCAGGTAGCCATCATTATACATAACATTTTCTCTGCTTGAAAAAAGAAAAAAAATTATGATTCCTGTAATGATATAAGTGAATACTGAATCACATTTCAACCCTTGGTCATAATGTCTTTGAGTCTTGGATTAAATAAATACCTTCTATTATAGTTGTTAGTCTTGTACAGAAATGAATTTCCTTTCTGTATCGGCTGTGCTGAATGTCTGTCCATCTCATTGGACACAGTTCTTCTAAATGTACCCCCATTTTAGAAAAACTGAATTTTGAGGGTTCACTTCAGATGGAGCATTTTAAAGGAACCCCCTCAAACACAGAAATGCTTGGTTAGCCACCAGGTCAAAGGAAAAGATTGACTCTGCAGGTCTCTGTCTCAGAGTACAGCCACACAGCAGCCTGTGGGTTTGTGGAACTGGTGCAGAAGCTGCTCCCAGAGTCAGCCCACTGTGGTCAGACGTTGCTCTGTTGTAACAGGAGTGTCCTCAGCTCTCTTTCTCTCTGGTCCTCTTGCCTGTACTTCTCCTCGAGTTTCTGCTTCTCAGAATCTGCACAGTAAAAGGTGCAGTCTGGACTCTTCCGGATCTGTTCAAACTGACTGAAATCAGCCACATACTTTCCATTTTTGGAGAGAGAAACCACAGGCACAAACTCAAAGCCCCAGTAGATCTCCTCTGGGATATAAGATGTTCGGCTCTGGCACACAGCGCTGGTGGACTCGACGGTGGCATTGAGGAGGACCACCAGCTCGAACTCCTTCTCCTTCAGGTTCTGGGGCGTGAGATCTCTCAGGGGGCTTGTCTCATCCAGCACGTGGTAGAACGTCATGGGCAGAATGAGGAAGGGGCTCTCCGAAGACGAGTCCACGTGGAACTTGACAGTGGCTTGGTTGAGGAGGATGCGCTCCCCCTCCTTGGTGACGTGGGTCTGCAGGAGCTTGCCCGAGAGCTGGCACTGAATCAGAAGACTCTTCCGCATGTTGGCCACCTGGATCACCAAGCACAGCTTCCCATTCTGCTTGGTGATGACCGCACAGTGGCTGAACTTGATGGTCTCCGCACGCTTTTTAGGTCTTGCGATTTTGGCCAGAAAGGTGCCTGTGATGAAGATTTCAATCAAGGTCGTGATAACCAGCTGAGCAACCAACAAGAAGATGGCATGGGGGCATTCCTCGGTGATGGAGCGGACTCCATAGCCAATGGTGGTCTGGGACTCCAGGGAAAAGAGAAAGGCCCCCGTTAGAGAGTCCACCTTCATGATGCAGGGAGTGTGATTTGAAGTGTGCCCACTTGGTTCTAAATCCCCATGAATAAAGGCGATGGCATAGTAGATCACTCCAAAAAGGAACCAGGTCATCACAAAAGTGGCAGCAAACAGGGTGAGTTTGTATCTCCACTTCATGTCGATAACCGTCGTCCACAAGTCTTGCAGATAGAGTAAGTAGATGCCGTCCACTTTGTCGATTCTCACATTGCTGTGTCCACTTTTGGACATGACCCGGGGTCTGCTGGCCTTGAGCTCAGCCCCAGCAGTGTGCTTCACCAGGGGGGCACTGGCCATGTTGATATGGATGGCATCCATCGCCATGCTCTTGGAACCACCTAAGGAGATGACAAAAAAAGAGGCTTCATTATGGCCATGTGTTGGTGAACCGTCCAGAAAGGGGTGATAGAATATTCTAGGTGAAAGAAGAGACTTAAGTCACAGAACTCTGAATGCGAGGTTAATTGGTTTGTACTTGAGGAAGGCAGTTTAGGATGGGGCTCAAATGCTGACTCTGAAATTTATTAGCTGTGTGATGTGGGGTAAGCTATTTCATTGCTCTGAACCTCAGCTCTCTAATCTGTAAAATGGGAACACACATGACTTCTCAGGGTTGTTTTTTTTTTTTTATGATTAAATGAAATAATGGATATAAAGTATCAAAATAATGTTTTATACTCAAACAATACTATCTATCTCTTTGTGATAACATGCTCTCTATATTACGTATATGCTACACTATAATATTATGAGTATTTACTCATATTCAAGGACCTATCTTGGATTTCCAATTATAGAAAAGTAAAAAAGGAATTTAACAGAGTATGGGATCAGTACTGATATAATCAAAGTCTACCATCCATAAGATAATTCTTGATATAACAATGGACAATATTAATACAATGATACTTTGAAAACTCAGGTAATATTAATAAGCTTTTTTAAAGCAGATTTTTATATCACATTCTCTAGAATAATAATGCATTCTTCCTCCTCCCCCTAGCCCAATGAATAATTTAGAATCCATGGCCTCTCTTAGTTCTCCATGACATTGGAAATAAAACTAAGTTATCAAATAAACAAACAAGCAAAAAAAAGCACCCATGTTTATAGGGAGTAATTAAGCTTTATTAATTACTCGATAGTTACGTTATTCTTAGAAAACTGCCACCAATATATCATTTTCAGTATGACATTTCATGTACAAATTTCAGTCTTACTTCTTTAGAACTAGGATAACCAGCATTAGAAAATCTATTTGAATGAACAAATGAAAAACCAAGACATAGAAGTTGTAGTAGCAAAGACCTACCTAGGAGATGTGCTCAGCCTCTGGGAACCTTCTGTAACATTAGCAGAGGGGAACAAGCGGCTACACAGCATCTATGAGCACCTGTCTGGTAAATTCCCCTACAGTCCTTGAAAAAGCTAATGTGACTGAATATGGGATAACTCTATCTGGTTGGCTTTTTCTTCCCCCACCTCCGTGGCTTTTTAAGGGTTGAAAAAAATTCCCATTTCCTAAAGGGACTGGTATACAGTGGCCTGTGATTCAGGGAATAATCTCTGCTGTTTGAGCAGCAGCAGCTCAACAGAAGTTTTGAACGTAATCCCCTGAGCAAATGCCTTCAAGGTACAGAGGAAACACAGTGCCTCCATTGGAGAACACCTGCTCAGGATGTAGTGAGCTGTTGGGCATTTTATTTGTCCTGCTATATCCTTAAGAGCCTGTCATTTACCAAATGCCCCCTTGAAATACTTTTTTTTTTCTTGGAAAGGAAAGTCATTTTTTTTTTGCTTTCGTTGCAGAGAGGGCCCATAAGTTATTGAGAATTGCTTTTCCTCAGAGAAGCCTAATTCCACTCACACTGGTAGGAAATGCAGAAGAAAAATACAGGCTCTAAGTGATGAACATGGGTCAGCCTGTCCTCCGCAGCACCCCTCAGTAACCAGAGAAAAGTGACCGCAATGGGCGTTTGGAAACCAAACGCCACGCTGGCACACCCAGCTGCATCAACAAGCCCAGGACACTCACCCTGCCAGAGACACACTCAGCTAAGACACGAGTGACTGCATGCACTTATTATTTTTTTTTTAAAAGAGGAAACTTCTAGGGGAAAGTGCATGCCATTTAATCCACTGAAATAAAAACAGCGGCTGAAGTTTTCGAGGGTGAGTGATCCTCTCTGGGCACCAGCAGAGCTCCCAACTCAGCCCTCCACCAGGGACTGGAAACTTGGCCCTGTGAGAGGAAGGCAGCGCCATGAAACTTCTGCTTTAACCTCTCCTTCCACGGGGGCACAGGCCAGGCTGGGGACGAACGGCTCCTTTTCTCTCTCTGCTGAAAGCTCTTTGGCTGCATTTCTGCCTGCCTGGCTTTGGAGCGCTTCACTTGAATGACGCCTTCTGTGAGGGGTTGGTACTCATAAATGGGGGAACCAGCCGAAGGGCCTCTGGGGTCTGAGTCCCATGCTGTCTGTGGTGGACGAGGCTCCAGGGGCGCCGCTACCCTGCTCTGTCCTTCTCCCGCCCTCGCGATGCCCTACGCCCTCAGGACCATTCACTACCTGGTCAGCACTCAGCAGCTCCAAAGCTTGGCTGTCTTCCTCGAGGCAGGTGCAACGTCCGCGCTGCCTTCACCCACCTGGCTACCATGGGGTTCAGCTCCTGCCTGAAAGAGAGAGGGTGCGGGGTGTTCACAGGTGTTTACTACCAGCCCATCCAGGGCCACAGGACCCTCAGTGGTCCCCTGGGGCCAGGACGAGGCCTTCACCTTCCCATCCCTGAGAAGCTGGGTGGTGCCAAGAGGAGGGCAAAGGCCCAAGGAGTGCCTTCAGACTCCAGCTGAAGCGCTGCCCGCGGCCCTCACTGGAGAATCCCCACCCTGGAGGCAGCTCCCTGGCAAAACACGCTGGGAAGGGTAGGGCCCCCACCCCCGTTGAGGCCGGAGGCTGTGAATGGAGCCACAAACAGGGAGGCAGGAAGGGGAAGCGCAGAGGAAGTAAACAGCGGGGCCTGGAAGGGGACAGTCGAGAGTATTTTTACCGCCTGTGGAAATGCATTCCTGGTGTTGAGTCATAGAGTGTTAGAGTGGAAGGGCCGGTCAGAGCGATCTCCTGGGACACGCGCTTTACCACTGTCTGGCGTGAGCTGTCTTGGTCACCCAGCTGCGTCATGGCAGAGAGAATGAGGTCTGAAGGCTTTGAAAGCTATGCCAGTGCTCTTGTCAGTACGTCACCAAATCCCCCTGAAACCTCCAAAGGGTCGTGAAAACTGCCATCCCTTGGAGAGTTTCTTCTGCATCTTATTTTCTGCAATACTTCTCCCCGAGTTGGAGGTACACACACACATTTTTAATTTCTCTCTTACACATACACCCACTTCACACTTCTTTCCTGATCTGCCAGTTATTTCTAATAAATACTTTTATAGCTAAAGGGCTCCAAGTGTCAAACTACATAGCCTCTTCTGGGCTGGTTTCTCCCAGGGCGTTCACTGCTCATTTGGCCCTCGACCCGCTCCTTACTGCTGTTAAACCAGCTTCTCCTTCTTGGCACCCATCAGCCTTACCCATTTGCAATACTCTTGATGCTTTATTGTGTAAATACAACATTCCTAGTATTTTATTCTTCATTCATGAGATTTACTTCATTGTTGGTTCACACACATATTTCATATAATTTTTAGTTACTGCCTTGGATTTTTTTCTTAGTGATTCGGCATCCCACTTGGTTTAACTTCTAAAATGATATGGGACATTAACATTTTCACAAAAGCTGACAATGAAAAGAATGTCAAAAGGATATTTTCTTCTAATGCCCCCCCCCCCACTTTTTCCTATCTCCATTCCAGACAGACCATTAGTAGTTTTCTATAGTCTCTAGAAAGACTATTTGTTTCTCCAGTTTTCATTATAGTGCTTAAACTTCTAGGTGGAGATTGTAATCCTTAAATGGAGATATCTCCCTGAGTGAAGTCCTTACAAATATGGAATAGAGAGGCCAATCTTACCCTCTCCTAAGTCCAGCTAATAAAAGATACACAACATGAAGTCACCTAGAGTTTATGCTGCACAGCATTTGTTTTCTGGAGACAAAAGAAAGAAACACAATTTTGAAACAGAACTAACCAGTAGAAACATTTTAAAAGGAACTTAGCTACATGAACAACTATACCTCCAGTGTCATGGACAAAACAATGAAGATGGGGAGAAGGGAAAGGAAGTTCCTGTCACCATCCTCAGAGAGGAAAGAAAATGACTCTTGTAAGAGAGAATGACCAAAGAAACCCACCATGGTAAGCTGGAACAGACTATTCTGGCAGAGAGAAAATGACTCATAAATGTATTATATATATGAAGAAATACACACGCAAATAATAAGCAACAATAAAGCCAGAAGGGTCCAAAGTAGGAAATATTTGGATAAATAACAACAGTAATAATTAAAAAATAGATAACACTATCAAAGTGCCATGTGCTTGGGACGGTTCTAAGTGCTTTCCAAATATGAACTCAATTAACCCTCATACTAACCCTGTGCAGTAAGTACCATCCTTATTCCCATATGAGGAAACTGAGGCAGAGAGAGGTTAGGACTTGCCCAAGTTCCCAGCAGCTGGTGACAAGGAATTCACCTACACAGCCAGGCTGTTAACCACCAAGACAAAGGAGCACAAACATTAGCTGTATCAGAATCACCTACAAGGCTACAAGTTTCTGATTCAGTAGATCTGGGGTAGAGCTTAAGAATTTGCATTTCTAACACATTCCTCGGTGATGTTTATACTAATCATCGGGGAGCACACTTTGTGAACCACCACGCTATGATACATAGGTCGAACAGGACCAAAAGCTTTCTCCCCTTGCAGAAGATCCATATCCCCCACTTTCCCTGAGCATTCTAAAATAACACTGTCACACAAACACATTGAGAACACATATTTATTAATTTTCAGGAATTTCTCATTTCTACCACACTTGTCCATGAATACCCAGCTACCCAAAGGCCCAAGACTGAGTATCAATTTCCTGAAAACAAGGATATGATGAATCTAATAAAAATTTAAATACTTTTAGTTAAAAATATTTAGCCAGAATTAACTACAGAGAAATCATTAATTTCCACAATAGACTTCCGCCCACCACTTCTGCTGCTAACCTGTCATCCCATGATACCCCATTTTCTAACTCTCCAAAATGGTTCCTACTTTTAACTTCAAGTGGATGCTTTGTTAGGGGAAAAATCAGCTTGAGAATATTTTTTTCCTTCTAGTTAGTACAAATTGAGCACGTCAAAAAACTTAGAGCTCTGTTGAGTCAAACTTTGGACGCTTTCAATCTGCCCATCCTGGGAAAAACTTCAGCCTGTGTGGCGGGATAGGGGACAAAAGAATACATGCATCTGCTAAAAAAGAGCTTACACAAAAAATGGGAGAGCAACAGTTTCTCAAACCTGGGGCTTCTCGTCCAACCCTCAACTGAACCATTTCCAAGTACCACCCGAAGGGATGGTGGTGTGTGGACGAATGAAATCTGGCTCAAATCACAACTTCGGATTTCCAGAATTTGGGGGATCTGGCTTTTCTACTTTGACAAAACATGACTTCCTGTTGGTAAGAAAAGTTGTTTTAAAAGGTTTCTTGGGTGTCAAACATTTCTAACAAAACCATTTTTGATGACCTCTTTGGCTAAGTATCAGAAATCTGGATTAAATTTCAGTTTAAGCATACCCAGGTTTAAATATTAAGTAGAAAAAAGTGCTTGACAAGAATACATTTGGGGTTCACTGAACTCAAAAGACTTAAAATAATTGAAAATAAAACCAGTCAGGCTTAGCTAGCCTTTCTTTGGATCCTGTGCGTTTGGCCACTCCAACAGATGCACTGGGAACCTGCTTTTGGCTTTGGGCCATATTCCCCTTGTCCTTCAAAGCAGCCTTGGATTCACTTCACTGCGGGTCCCACTGATGCGAATCTAGTTTTTTTTTCACTTCTTAATGCCAGTTGAGGGCACAGATAGTTTTGCCCAGGTGGCCTCAGAAATGGCCGGGTTCACTGACAAACAACAAGGCTGTTTGCCAGCTGATTCCAAAGGCCACTCCTTCGGTTCTTATCTGCTGGGTAAATTTTCCTTTCCTTCTGAGACCCATTTTTTTTTAACCCCCCTGCCTCTAAGCCATTGAGGAATGAGGATGGCTGGCAGGAACGACAGCTTCTTGGAGCTACGGAAGAGGTCATTTATTCTCCATGAAAATCCTAAGCATCTCAGGGAGGTATACGTTGGGGTTATAGCAAATTTGTGCCTTGGTTTCCTCCCTCAAAATGGCCTCTGTTGAAGACATGAGCCGGGAGCCTTTAGGTAGAGCCGTGGTAAATTTTGGTTGTTGTGGTGGGTTGTACGTTGCTCCTGGTTACTCACAGCAGGCCTCGTCCCTAAAGGACCCTGCACTGGGCCGCCCCTGTGGGAAGACGCATTTCGTTTCCTACCACTTTGTGGCAGGGTAGACCAGGTGCTCTACCCTGGCCGGCTCACAGCACAGCTGAGCAGGAGCCCGAGACCCACCGCACAGTTGCGCCATTGCTGGGGGTGCTTCTTGGGGGGGCGGGGCACTCCGTCACTTGGAGCAGGGCTCCAGCTCCACCACAGCTACCTGGTAACTCCCTCCCTGCAAGCCGCTGCACTCTTGCAGCTGTTTGATAGTCAAACCTAGCGGAAGCCTGGCAACTGGGAGGTACTACAACAGGTTTCTGTATTTTAGGATTAAATGTCTGACCTAAAAGTGACTGCATTTGAAGGAAAGCCCACAAAAGTCCTGAAATATCCCAATGCCAACTCCAACTGTTGGTCTGCGACTACATGCTGAACAGGAGAAGGAAACCCAAACCAAAGAAGATTCCAGCAAGAAGAGAGATTTTCCTGATTCTTAAGGACAATAGAGAGAGAGTGAGTGATTCCTCCCATTAAATTACTCCAAAATTGTGAAAAGATTTAAATTGATCATGAAGAGACAACTTTTCAAAGCAAGTTATAAGGACATCATACCCTATCACTCTCAACTTCTGTCCAGCAAGAAATCCCAGTTTGGGAAGTGGACTTGGCCCAATGGATAGGGTGTCCACGGTTCAAACTCCGGGCCTCCTTGACTCGTGTGGAGCTGGCCCATACACAATGCTGATGCGCGCAAGGAGTGCCCTGCCACGCAGGGGTGTCCCCCACGTAGGGGAGCCCCACGTGCAAGGAGTGCGTCCCATAAGGAGAGCCGCCCAGTGCGAAAGAAAGTGCAGCCTGCCCAGGAATGGCGCCACACACATGGAGAGCTGACACAACAAGATGATGCAACAAAAAGAAACACAGATTCCCAGTCCTGCTGATAAGGATCGAAGCGGTCACAGAAGAACACACAGCGAATGGACACAGAGAGTGGACAACTGGGGGGGGGGGGGGGGGGTAGAGGGGAAGAGGAAGGGGAGAGAAATAAATAAAAAAAAAGAAAGAAATCCCAGTTTAAGGATTTGGCGCCTCATGATCTGTGATGCTATAGGTACACTGAGCTGCCCAGAGGCCGTTATCATAATATTGTTTATAACTTTCATGGGGAAAGAGGTACTTGAAAGGGAACAGATACTTTTTGAAGTAATTACAACATTATTTTATTTAATCATTCTCTTTACCTTGTGAAGAATGGATTCATCTCTCCATTTGCTAAGTGAGGAAACTAAACTTAGAGAGATCAGTTTACCCATGTTCATAAACGCACATGTATGTAGGACCCAATTAGCAAACCAGATCTGCCTGTCCCATGGCTGTGCTCCTACCTAACCACTGTGATACTCTACCATCAAAATTTGCTCACAGGGGACCACTCTTGCATGTGCCATCCGGGCTAAAATAAGCTCCTCTCACCAAGCCCTTGGCCTTCATTTGAAATAGCAGGCACTCACAGAATTAATAGCTACACTTGACCGATTGCTTGCCTGGTGCCAGGCCTTATATATGGTGCTAGCTACTCATTTAATTCTCACACAGACTCTGAAATAGGAACAACTACTCATCTCATTTTTCAGATGAGGAAACTGATACAGGCAAGTACTGTTTGAACATACAATCTAAGCATCTATCTCTGTAACAGGAGTTCCTCAGAGAATGTCAGAATGACCTGGGAGACTTTCTAAAACACAAACGGCTGGGCCTACCCCAGAGTTTCCAATCCAGTAGGTCTGGAAGGAGAATCTGCATTTCTAACACGTTCCCAGATAATGCTGATTCCGCTGCGGTGGGGACCACACTTTGAGGACCACTGATACACAGTTTTCACCACGTGATGAGTTGTTTTATTTTGCTGCAAGCTGCTGGGAGCAATATACCAGAAATGGGTTGCTTTTATAATGGGAATTTATTAGGTTAAAAGCTTACTGTTCTGAGACTGGGAAAAATGTCCAAATTAAGGCATCAAGCAAAGCTCTCTCCCCAAAGCTTAGCTGCTGGCGATCATGGACTCCTGCCACGTGGCATGGCACAATGGCAGCTCTGCTGGTCTCTGCCTTCTCCTCCAGGCTCTCTGTCTCCTCGAGTTGAGCTGTGGGCGACCAGGCACACGGCAGGGTCTGCCTGTCTCTCCCCTGTCCCTGTTGCTAGTTCTGCTTCAGGCTGCTCTGTCTAGGGCTTTTCTCTCTTGGGTTT
Organism: Dasypus novemcinctus; assembly: GCF_030445035.2. NCBI lineage: Eukaryota > Metazoa > Chordata > Mammalia > Cingulata > Dasypodidae > Dasypus > Dasypus novemcinctus. Next base: position 159,119,436 of record NC_080676.1, on the reverse strand, counting down.
ATTGATTTCAACTTCTAGAGGCTTCTCTCTGTCACTGCGCTGTGTCCTTTTGGGGGATAATATGAGAATTTCTGGAAGAGGAAAGAAACTGAACACAAATCGCTCTGCAGTTTCTTTCTTGGATGATGGGACTCGTCATAGAGTAGCTTTCAATGTCGTGCTGGCTGGGAGTAACGGAGCATGGCAGTGAGCGCTGAGATTCTGGGGCTCAAGGGCTAAAGCTGGGGTGATGGACCTTGGCAGTTCTCTCACGCGACCTTCCCTAGGTATGTGCACAGGTGTTCCAGGATTAGAGGGATTCATGGTCAAATAATTTTGGAGAGCTTTTCCTACTGAACACCCACACATTGGCCCTGCCCCCACCTTTTGGAGATGCTCACTGCACATTTGTACATTAGAGGTGCTGAGCAAAGGACGTTGTTTGGCATTTATCTGACATTTGGGGACAATTTGAGGACTGCTGATCCATTCTGAACCTCTCCCTTGAAATCTGGGGAAAAAGAGGATCAAAAAGATTGAGAAATTTTTTCAGGGCCCTGAGCCAGTGACAGAGTTAGGTCTGGGAGCAAGCTTTTGTGACTCTTAATCCACTTTATGGGCAAATCTCTCTCCATGTTGCCATGGACTATCTTGAGATGAACTGTCCATCTCACTGTACTGAAGGTGGCAGCGCCCACATCACTTGGGAGCTCAGAAGGAATGCAAATTCTTGGGTTGCACCCATGAGATACTAGATCTCTGCAGAAGCCTCCCAAGAATCTGTGTTTTTAAAAAGCTCTCTGACAGATTCACTAACATTTGAGAACTACTATTGCAAACTCAATTTCCCAAAGGACTGTGCAGCTAGAACCTGTTAGTGAGGTGAATTGCAGAGGTCTCCCTTTGCCCTTTAATGCCTTGACAGTGCAACAAGAACTCCTTTAAAGACAAGTTCCACACTTTGCATTGCATGTGAACCTCCAAAGGTCCAATTTGCCTCTATGGGCAAATATTTAGCATTTTCCCTATGTTTCCAGTCCATTATTATTGTTTCGAATTCCATAAGTACTAAAATAAATTCCTTTTCCATTTCTAAATGCGGTTTGCATAGTTATACCCTTTGCTCCTCAGGGGGATTTTTTTTTTTTCATTCCATAGAACATCAACCTTTCTCTACTCAGCAGAGACAAGTTTAAACAGATCCTGGGTTCGACAGGAGACTCGTTTTCCATGGCAAAGAATCCAAGCACTGGAATAAGTAAGAGGTATCATTTGCTGAGTATTTTTGTAAAGACAGTTTAATTTCAGGCCCTTTATTTGTAAGAGGGCTGGCTAACCCAAATAAAACATTATACATCTGTCTGTTGTTACAAGTGACCAACTTCAGCTGAACATTATTACTTAATAACAGCTAACTTTCCTATAGAGTAAGAATGTGCAACAGCTAAGAGCAAATGGAAATTTCCTTTGGTTTACCACCCTTGGTTTCTCTCCCTGCTCCAACATGTGAAGAACTCGGGTAATTGGCATATTCTCCCCTCTAATCACAGCATGGCTTAGACATGCATTGTTGTGAGATGACTGGAAAAACAGGAACATTTATGTCTGGCAAGGCAAATTGTATTGCATTAGCCTCCTTAATGCACTGCCCAAAATTTCTCTTTAGGGAAGATATTTCTTCAACTAGCTCATGGAATCTCACTTACTATTCTTGCCTGGATTAGTTTAGATGTAACGCAGAGGAGAAGATGGTTCAAAACAATACCATTTAGTTAAGGAACAGGAAAAATCGAGTGGTTGGGTTTGTCTGAGGATGTCACCTGGAATGTGACAGAAGGAATGTATTTGTGGACAGTACTTGTTTCTCTTGTTTTTATTTCATGAAACTTCAAACTGGGCGTAGCTGAGACATTTAGCACACTAAAAGACGAAGAAAACAGAAGCAAGCAAGAGTGGTGATCATCTTCTCTAACCCCTATCACCGTGTGACTGGAGAAGCTGCTCCACACAGGACCACTGCATTTTTTTATGGTGTAGCAGTGAATAATTCTGCAACTTTCCAAACAGATTTTTCCTAAAGAAATCTTTCACTTACTAAGACATTGAGTCTACCACCTTTAACCACTCACATTCATCTTTCTTTGCCTCACCTGTATACTATGTTTGCTATGATGAAGGCATAGAAATACAGAAAGTGTGTTATAAATATATGTACAGATTTAAGACTGGCTTGTGTTTCTGGCTTCATACTGATTACGTTTTCTTTTGCTTAAAATAAATTTGAAATTGTTATCTATACACATTGGTGATTAATGGATGTTGGTGTGAATCACCTGGATACTCAATTAGAATTTTTTTTGTTGATTTCCATGCTGATTATTATCACGATTGAAATCATATCCCAGATTTGGGAGCAAGTTATTTAACAATGGGATAAATGTCAAAAGGGTTAATCTCACTGCCATTCTAAACTTTGACCACATTTTGCTGATAAAGAAACTGGATCCCACCAGATCCCAGGGGAACATGGTTAATACTAAAATTCTTGGATTGTGGTCAATTTACTTTAAGGACCGGTTATATTTCTGAGTTGCCTGCTTGTCCCAAAGTTGAAAACAGACGCTTGTGATATTCGAGTGATGATAAGAAAATTTCAAACCTCAAAATGCCTTCACGTTCAATCAAAGTCTGAGATCTACTAATCTCCTTTGGTAAACACTGTAAGAAAATACAGTCTAACCATCTGTAGGTAATTAGCGAAGGACTATTGGCTCCATTTTGGTGTTTTAGGATTGCCAGGTAAAATACAAGATGTGCAGTTAAATTTGAATTTCAGATGAACAATGGATAATGTTCTAGTATAAGCATGTCCCATACAGGATTAATAATTAAATCTTTATTTTTAATTGCTATTAAAAACTATTTGTTCTTTATCTGAAGTTCAGATTTAACTGAACACCTAATATTTATATGTGCTAAATCTGGCAACCCTACAGATTGAGCAGATTTATGCTCAAGAACGATTCAGAAGGCCAAAGAATTTAAAGACAATGTTTAATGTTCAGACAACATCCTCTGAAGAAGAGAAAACCAGATTTTCCTAGTACCATCAACTCTGAAAACAAGTTGAACATTGTTGGAGTGGGGGTGCCACCAAAACCAGGACCATCCAAAGAATTCTCTTTATCTATCTCCCCACAGACGCTTTCTAATTTTAAACAATTCGTCTTTGCAGATACTGTTTCTTTTATATACAAATGGCCTAAATGCTTAACAATTGGAATCACAGTCAATTCCCTTTCCAACAGGACCTTACTCTATGCACCGTGGTTGGTAGAGAACATGTTAAGCTGGTGCTCACGGAACTGGAACAACAATGTCAATGGGGAGATATTCCAACACCCTCTACTCTGAAAGAAATGGCACAATTTCTTTCTGTACTGATACAGAGGAGGAAATGGAAGAAAACAGCAGAGACAGAGAGGAAAAGCTTGCACTTTACTGCCTCACATGGAGCATTTCTCAGAATTATGTCAACTGGATTTTTCCAGTGAATATACCATTCAGTTACATGCAATGTTACATTACTATGATTTCATCATAACTCTTACCAGGAAAAACAAGAGCGTTTACTCATCCACAGAGTACTAATCCAGGCAATACTTCCCTTCACACATTTCCTTGGTGGCTTCCGTTGTGGCAGGATAAATCCTGAACGCCTTTGCAATCAAAAAGAGAATCTCCTAAGCATGGACTTTGCTCCCTTCTTCCACTGTGTTCCCTTCAGTATTTGGTCTTGGTCTGTACTTGCCCTTTCCTGAACAGTCCAACCCCTCATAGCTCCACATCTGTGAACAGGCAATTCCTTCATGAAGCTCCTTTATTCTCTCCCCTTCTAGGTTAACTCCCTCCTGTCTTTCAAGAGTCACGTTGAACATTGCCTCTTCCGTACTTAGAAATAAAATTAAGCACTTCTTTAGAGGCAGAAGAGTATAAAGGTTAGGGGCAGTGGATCCTGCTTTTGGGGTGTACTAGCTATGTGATATTGGACAAGTTTCTTAATTCCTCTGAGCTTCAGCTTCTTCATCTGCAGAAAGGCAATAATAATAATTCCCATACCTCACAGAATTGTATGAGATTAAAATTATAGGAAGCACCATAAAACTGTCTGCTCATGTGACTGGATATATAAGGGTTGGCTTTTATCAATGTATGCTTACATATAAGCAAAACACACAAAGTAGGACTTACTGAAAGGAAATCGTATTTATACACATGAACAGCAGAGGGTTAAAATTCTTACTATAGAAAGTCCTGGTAAATTAATAACAACCCTCCCCCCAAAAACAGTCAACGTTTATAGATATATTATTCAAAACAATTTAAAAGGTATATAAACATGAAGGCCCTTGAACTACATTTATTCTTTCATTTATATACCCAAATTTACTGAGCACCTACTGGGTGCTGAGGTCTTTGCAGAGTGCTGCATATCCAGCAGTGGAGAAGACAGATTTGGTTCTTGCTCTCATATAATTTGCAATGGAGCTGGGGAGATAGGCAATACATCAATCATTAGACAAGTTAGCTAAAGACATCGGTGGGAAGGACCAAGGAGAAAAAATCAACAACAGATGGGAATATGGAACGTGGAGCACGTCACATGTCCTGTCTAGGCTGCCCTAAGGCTTCCTGGAGGAGGCGGTATGCAGGTTGGGACATGAAGAATGAGGAGCATTTGGGTAGGTTGGGAGCCATGTCAGGAGGCAGGCAAGGCAATAAGTGAGGAGAGAGGGGAGGGTTCTGGGCAGAGAGACACAATAGCATTTGCAAAGGCCCGAGGTGGGGAGGTGGCACAGAGCCTGGTCACTTCCAGGAGGTGAGAGAGGGCATGGAGTCAGGGGGGAAGAGAACAAGTTCAGGCAGGAGCAGAGGGCAGCCACACCATCGAGGGCCTTCATCCTGGGAGCATGGCGAGAGACTCCAGGTTTTAATCAGGGAGGAGACAGGATTGGACTTGCCTTGTAAAATCATTTTTGACATAACATGGAGAATAGCTTGGAGAGAGGCAAGCACAGAGGCTGAGAGTCCTGTTAAGAGGACTTTTCAGTAATCCAAGCTAAAAATACTGATGCTTGGACGAGAATAATATCAGTGGGTTGACAGAAGTGAGGAGGTCCAAGTTACATCTTCTAGATAGAGTCAACGGGAATCTCTCAGAGGTGCCATATTGGAGATGGTGGTGAGGGACAGGAGGTATCAAAGATGACTTCTGGCTTCCTGGCATGAAATTTAGATGGTTGGGGATATTTTACTGATTCAGAGGATACTAGGTCCTCTCCCATGATTTTTTAATTGTTCATATCTTAATTGGTATCCAGGTTGTTTGAGTGTTTTGATATTATATTAGCATGGAGTGCACTCATGTATATATTCTTGGGGTGAGATCCTGGGTTTGGGTTTGAGGATGAGGTTAAATCTGCCTGGGAGTGACCCAAACAGAGAAAGTCTGGGGACAGTGCTTATGTGCCAGGCATTCAAAAGAGGCTGGCAGGAGGGACGTCTTTGGCTGTTAGGTCTACAAATGGAAAGTGAACCAAGTCTGAGGATGTGCTTCTCTAAGAGACAGCAGAGCATGGGCAAAGTGATGCCAGGCTAAGTCCTAAGCAGGCTCAGGGTAGACCGAGGAGGTGGCCCCCGCAAAGAGGACTAAGGGGAGCCACCAGGCCAAGAAACACAAAACCACAAGAGACCCAATTTTCACTTATCAGATTACCCAAGATTATAAATACATGTCAACATTCCAAAATAAAGTTAAAGTTTACCTTAAAAAAACATTCCATAATGACAAGTATGCAGAGATGAACAGGTTTGTACCGGACTTCTGATTGATTTAGTATAGTTTTTTTTTTTTAAGTTTTAAACTATTTATTTATACCTTTAAGCAAGTAAATTTGCTTCTAAAAATGCATAAGAAATGTACATCAGGATTAAGTTCAAGAGTGTTTGCTACATTAATTGGAATGTTAAAGCATTCAAAATAACCTGAATATGCAATAATACATAAATGATTTTAAAATTATAAAATATTTATAACCTGAAATAGTATGTCATTTTTTAAAAATCATGGCAAAATGTTGATAATATGTTGAATAACCAAAAAACAGTCCAATAGCTCAATAAACAGTGTAATCCCTCTATTTTTCTCTCTCTAGGTAAGATTAAGATAAAAAGGCTCTAACATTTTAGCAGCAGTTATCTTTTTAAAGGAAAACAAAAGTTAAAGATTTTTAAAGCAGACTTTCCATTTTTATGCAGTTAATCTGAAAATTCAATTTCCTTAGCACAGACCTTTCCCAAGCATTACAGATTTTACTGTAAATGAGCAGTACTTACTGTGTTCTACTGAGAAACTTTCCACCTACTGTCATGGCCAAACCTTATGAAATAATTTATTCTCAGACTTTTTGATTGTGAAAATCCAAGAACCTAGTGTTCTGTAAGTATTCAGGGTTATCATTTCATGTCAAGTTAATGCTTCATTTAATTGAGTGGATTAGAGGAGTTAGCACTTCACCAAAGGGAGTGCTGATAAAGCATGTTTCTTGCCCTAAGCCTTTGCTCGGGCAAGTCCCTTTACTTCAAATTCCTTCTCTGCTGCGTGCCTGGAAAACTCCTACTCATCTCTCAAGACCCAGATCAAATGTCACCTCCTCCATTTCCAGGCACAGTTCATCTTGCTTCTCTCTTCTGTCTCTTGCAAGTTGGCCACACCTTATGATAACACTGTCTTGCTCTAATGATCTGGTTTTGAACCTGTCTTTCCCTCTGGAACAGATTCAGGGGGTGGGTGTTTAAACTCATCCTTTTATCCTTAGTATTAAACACAATACCTGGCACATGGTATGGACTTAATGTTTGAAGAAGGAACAATGTGTTCAAATGGACTTGGAGTCACCCAGACTCAGTACTGGTTTATCTCATGTGAAGATGATGTACATAGAGGAAGCGAGTCCAAAACTAGGCTCGTGGACAGGACAGCAAATGATGGACTTGAATGATGGAGCTGGAAATAGATTTAGACTTCCAATGTTGATTCCTAGCACACAGGGAAGCCTACAATTCTTACCTTGAAGAGAAAATGGATTGTGCTTTTCACAAAGTTATGAAAATAATAAATACTGTGGATATAAATATATTCAATAAGTCCCCTAAATTACTTCCCATTTGTGTTTTGTGTTCTCTGAGGACTTAAGTCCACTGTACATTGTATATAAAATATTCCAAAAGTCCCTTCAGTTCTCTTTCTGTCTCTTTGGTCCAAGGGTTGCTAATGTGGAGGTATACCAGCAATCCATCTGGGTACAGCAATAAAATAATAGAACTGTTCATATTTAGATTTAACTTTGTCTTTTTTCAAATTTTGTTGCTTGTGAATAGTTAAAAACGAACATGATATATTAGTACAGAACAAAACCTTCTATATTATATGTGTATTCCCCCAAATGTTCTTATATACGTGTGGGGGGGTGGTAGTGGAGGGAAGTGATTATGAAGTTTTGAATCCATTCCTTATACCAGGGTTTCTTAACAGAAACCTAAAATGTGATTATGAAGTTCTGAATTCATTCCTTTTTTTTTTTAGATTTATTTATTTATGTATGTATTTCTTTCTCTTCCCTTCCCCCTCACCCCAGCTGTCTGTTCTCTGTGTCTATTGCTGCATGTTCTTTGTCCGCGGCACGGGAATCTATGTTTCTTTTTTCTTTTTTTTAATTTTTTTATTTTTTATTGACTTTGTAATAATATTACATTAAAAATATATATGTGAGGTCCCATTCAACCCCACTCCCCCACCCCCCCCTCTCCCCCCCCCCCCAACAACACTCGTTCCCATCATCATGACACATCCATTGGATTTGGTAAGTACATCTTTGGGCACCTCTGCACCTCATATACATTGGTTCACATCATGGCCCATACTCTCCTCTATTCCATCAAGTGGGCCCTGTGAGGATTTACAATGTCCGGTGATTACCTCTGAAGCACCATCCAGGGCAGCTCCATGTCCCAAAGACGCCTCCACCTCTCATCTCTTCCTGCCTTTCCCCATACCCTTTGTCCATTATGTCCACTTTTCCCAATCCAATGCCACCTCTTCTATGTGGACATTGGATTGGTTGTGTCCATTGCACCTCTATGTCAAGAGGAGGGTCAGATTCCACCTGGATGCTGGATGCAATCCTCCCATTTTCAGTTGTAATCACTCTAGGCTCCATGGTGTGGTGGTTGTCCTTCTTCAACTCCATCTTAGCTGAGTGTGGTAAGTCCAATAAGTCAGATTGTAGGTGCTGGAGTCTGTTGAGGCTCAGGATCTGGCTATCACATTGTCAGTCCAGAGGGGAATCTATGTTTCTTTTCACTGCGTCATCTTGTATCAGCTCTCCGTGTGAGCGGGCCATTCCTGCGCAGACTGCGCTTTGTTTCGTGCTGGGCGGTTCTCCTTACGGGGCGCACTCCTTGCACCTTGCACGTGGGGCTCCCCTACACGGGGGACACCCCTACACGGGGGTCACCCTTGCGTGGCAGGGCACTCCTTGCATCAGCACTGCGCATGGGCCAGCTCCACACGGGTGGAGGAGGCCCGGGGTTTGAACCGTGGACCTCCCATTTGGTAGACGGACGCCCTAACCACCGGGCCAAGTTCGCCGCCATGAATTCATTCCTTATACCAGGGTTTCTTAAACTAAAATGTGAATACAAATCTCCTAGGGATCCTGTAAAGATGCAGATTCAGATTCATTAGGTCTGGGATTGGGCATGGTTTGAAATTTGCATTTCTTACAAGTTCTGAGGTGATACTGAGGCTGAGGGTCCAAGGACCATACTTTGAGGAGCAATCAGCCTTTCAAAATCATGGATTCTTATCTGAGCCACAGAACCGGAAACAAACTGTTTGAGTGCCTATTTTCTCATTTCTCCCTTGTGTGGCCACAGCTAGCACAATGCTAGATGGATAGAAGAGGGGCATTCATTCCATAAAATGGATGCTGTGGAAGCATTAAAGCTGACTTCTCTCAGAGAACATTGTTGAGAAAGGGGCCTAGGAGGAACTTGTGGGGCACATGGATTTACCTCTGGAAGAAAGCTCAAGGTCACTAGTTGAGCCCTTAAAAAAAAAACACTGTTTACAAATCACCATAAAGCATTACAAAATAGTCATAGTCAGGGACTCTTCCTGTTGTCAGGAATTCTTTACCAGTGTTTATATCTGGAAACATTCTTTATGGGAAGCATAGTTGGAAACCAAGGTTTTGACCACTCCTAGTCATTAAAGCTCCCATGTTGCAAACAGCAAATGCAAGAGTGTTAAATCAGGAGTCTCTTCCATTCTGATTAATAACAGCTAATTCCATATTACACTGATGGGACCCTTGTGCTAGGAGTGAATGGGTTACAAATGCTCTCTATCCAAAGAGGGGAAACAATCACACACACGCAGTCCTCAATAAATATTTGTTGAACTGAGTACACACACATATTGTTGACTGAAAACATTATTCCCTTGATTTTCACTGGATCTACCCAGCAATTTGTGTTTGTGTGTCCTATTAAAACTTTCAAAAGACTACTATAATCAAATTTGAACTATGTACCTTAGTTTAATTTCTGAGTCAGTTTACACTCTGTAATAGTGGTTGCACTATGTACTATGCAGTAAGTCATTTCAAGTGAGTTTTCAAATATCTGCATCTTCTATATTGTGTAGTTGGTGTCAATGTCAATAGAGTATGATGCATAGTTGAATTATCAACATCCTTATTCTGAAACTAGGTCTACCGCCCAAAGAAACAAAGTACAGCATGACAGGACTAAACCCTCTAACTCACCTGGACATGTAAAAGTATATGTGCAAGACTGGCTAGAGACAATGTGGAGGATGGGAGAGGGAACACCAATGGACCATTAAATTTGCCAGTAGAAGTGAGTTTGCCCCTAAATTCAACCTAGTTGCTCAATTCCTAATGTTCTTCCTTGGCTCTATCTTTAGGCCTAATTTGAACCAAGAGCCCCAACTCTCAGGGGGTGAACTCAGCAATGGGGCTCTGGCTGAAAGACCTTGGCATTGTCTTCACTGATGAGTACCACTGCTGATCCACTTCCTCCAGGTCATTGGTAATAAAACTCATGGGATGAAAAGAGCCAGAGTGCTTGCCATGGGGTTGTGCTGAGCAATGAGGATTTTAGCTAAGGAGAATGTCCCACATCATAGAGCCTAGTTTTGAGGAGCAGAACCAAAGGATGTGGAGAAGAGCTTTAAAGAGGAAAGAAAATAGCCCTTTGTCTCTATTTCCACCACGGCCAGGTCATCACTCTTCAACCCCTGGCAATAAATCCTCTTCCCACTACTTCCCTTGGTCAGAAACACTAACAGCTCAGCTAATGGACACATTTATTCCATGTCTTACTTGACACTTCTGTAACACACTTTAGAACGTTTCCACATCTTCTCCTGATGTCCCCCCTACTTTTCTGGAACCTTCTCAGTTGCATTCATAGGCTCCTCTGCTTTTGCTCATGCTTTAAATGGTGTTTTCCAGAATGCCCATGCTCCAAACCATTTTCTTCTCACTTGAGGTATACTATTACTTCCACTTGCACAGCCTCAGATGCCACCTTTACCAATCATCAGACCTGGACTGGTTTCTACATCACAGCTCTTTCTCATCATTGTCAGACCAACAGTCAACCAATTATCTATGGCTTCTCCATGTGATTGTCCTTGGGCATGCCAAATAAAACCCTGCCTACCTTCATTACCCAATCCCCCAGTTCTGTTTGCCCTCCTCTTTAGACCTTCAGGCAATGGTATTTACTGAAAACTCCTCGATCCCCAATCAGAAACCTCTTTTATTGCTCCCATAATCAATTAGTAGGTTCTATAGATTTTTACCACAATATTCCTTGATACTCTCTCCATGTCCTATCCCATTGCCACTGCTTGGGTTCACATCTACATACTTTCTTTCTATGGTGACTACAGCAAGCTCATGATGGGATCCCTGTCTCAAGTGATCCTCCCTCTAAAGCATTCTCCAGATGTAGCCCCAGTGATCCCCTAAGGCACTCCTCAGCTGGTCAGCTCCTTGGCTTTCACTATATGAAGGGGATACCTAAGACCCTTCAAAAACTGGCCCTGTCTACTGTCTACTGTCCAGCCTCAATTGCTACCACTCCTCAGTCTGCTACCTGCTCAGTCATGCTGCATGACTCACAGTTGCCCAAATGTGTTCATCCTCCACTTATGGATTTGATGTCTTTAAAAAATACTATGCCAAAAAAAAGGGGGGCAGGGAGCAGATGTGGTTGAGTGCCTGCTTCCCATGTACGAGGTCCCAGGTTCAATTCCCTGTACCTCCTTAAAACACACACACACACACACATCAATATCATATATATATGTAAATATCATCCCACCTATTGGAAACCTCTCCCCCTTTCTTCACCTGCTGTCTCCATCTATCTTTTGAGATCTTACTTATTCTAGGAACATGTCTTCTGTACCTGTTATCCTTGGTTAGGTGCTTTCTCTATGTGTTCTTCTGGGCTTCTACCTCCCACAATATTTTTTCTCAGTTTAGTGGAATTGTGTGCATACTTGTGTATATCTAGTTACAATAATAATAATCAAACTAATAACTGTCACTAATTGAAAACATACAGTAATTCGTAAAAATAAATAATTTTAATTAAAAAAAAAAAAAAAAAAAGAAAACATACATGGTGACCAGCATTGTGTTGGCATTCATATATTTTAACTCCAAATTCCAGGAGAACTCCAGTAAAACGCTGGTAAAAACAAGGAAACTGAGGCTCAGATAAGTTAAAGAGCTTGCTTAAGGTCCCACAATTAGTCAGTGGTGGTATAACAGTTTGATATTGTTTATGAATTCCAAAAATAGATATTGGATTATGTTTGTAAACTGGTCTTTTCCTCTGGGTGTATTAGACTGTATTAACTTCAACGCTTTCACTTTTACTTGGTTAAATTATGATTAGGGCTTTGATTGGGTCACATCAGTAGGCCATTGAATCCCTGCCCCCTGAAAGCAACATGGCAGAAGAGAGAGTTGGAGTTTTTGATGCTGGAGCCCCAGGAAGTAAATACACAGCAGAACACAGAGGAATCAAGACAGCTCCATAGACACAGGAGAAAGATGAGCCTAATAACCTACAGTTGCAACTAAGCCCAGAGAGAAATAAGCCCATGAGAGAGAGGAAAGGAACATTATATCTGCCTATCGCTGAGTTTGGAAGAAGCTGAGACCATGGAGCCTTAAGAGGAAGAAGGAAGGTTGAATTCTCACAGACATTGCCTACCATCTTGTTCCAAAATGTGGCCAATGACTTTGGGTGAGAAAGTACCTCTTATGGTACCTTAAGTTGGGCTCTTTAGGGCCTTGTGACTGTAAGCTTTTATCTCAAATAAATACCCTTTGTAGAAGCCAACAGAGTTTTGGTACTGGTAGCAACAGTATTTAGATGCTGGTCTATCTGACTCAAAATTCAGGACTTAATTCATCACACCCCATTGCTTCTCACTGGAATGTAAACTACCAAATCTTACCTTGTATATACCGAAGTCTAGGTTTTAACAGGGACTTAATGTTAGTTGAATGAATGAATGGAAGCAAATGGAGCTTGGAAAAGCAGCCTTGGACATTAACAAGAATGTCCCCACAAACTGGATGATTTATAAGCTTATTGATGGGAGCGCCATATTGTCTAAAGCAGAGATGGTGTCCTATCTTTCAGTCATTGCAAAGGTTATGTCTCCAATTTTCACCCTAAATTTTCTCCTTTTTCTGTGTTAACTAATTTTGTGTGTGGCCTCACCAGTTACCCCAGGCACACCCTCACTAATTTCTGCCACAATTTCCCTCTCCCCTACGATTTACAGCATTACCATCACTTCTACCTCCTAAATAGTCCTTGTTTCCATCTCCTTATCCTCTCAGCTTTCATGCTTACCCTGGTTCAGAACCTTCATGGAAATCCATCCTAGTACTGGATGCCTCCCTCTGCCCCAGAAGTACTCTACCCGCCTAACTCCTCCCCACACAGGTTCACTTCAGTGAACCTCTTCTTCATTAAAATATTCTGTACTTATCACTAAACTTAGCTCAGAGCATCACAACTTTCTCATTATGGATCTGTATCCCTATCCAAATGGTGAGTTCTTCAAGGGTAGAGAGTGGGCCATATTAATCTTTGTACCCAGAGTAACACAGTGCCTGGCACAGAGCAGGTGCTCAAAAACCTTCTAATACCTCTATATATGAGTCAGTGAATGAATACATAAATGAATTAATAATCAATCCATAAATTAAGGAATGAATAAATCTCAAAGACACAAACCAGGGAAGCGGACTTGGCTCAGTGAATAGGGTGTTTGCCTACCTCATGGGAGGTCTGCAGTTCAAACCTGGGCCTCCTTGACCCGTGTGGAGCTGGCCCACGTGCAAGTGCCGATGCGTGCAAGGAGTGCCCTGCCACGCAATGGTGTCCCCCATGTAGGGGAGCCTCATGCACAAGGAGTGCATCCCATAAGGAGAGTTGCCCAGCACAAAAGAAGCACAGCCTGCCCAAGAATGGCGCTGCACACACGGAGAGCTGACACAACAAGATGACGTAACAAAAAGAAACACAGATTCCCGGTGCCGCTGATAAGGATAGAAACGGTCACAGAAGAACACACAGTGAATGGACACAGAGAGCAGACAACTGGTGGTGGGGAGGGGGGTGGAGAAAGGGGAGAGAAATGAATAACAATAAATCTTAAAAAAAAAAAGACATAAACCAAATCAGGTGAATAATTTTTATGCATTCATCATCACATCAGAATTTTCCAAACTGCTTTTTTGAAGTGATTTATATTTATGTATTGTTCTATTTCTATGAGAAATGAGTTTCCATAATGTTGAAATCCTCTGGGTTAATAAGCACGTCCTTTCTTCTACCTTGAGTCAGACACTCTTAGAAGCTGGACTAACCCTTTGAGCTCATGTAGCTGACTTGTGCTGTGACTCATCAGTGTTCTCGAAGAGCACATGAAAGTTCAGATATGTCCTTCCTCCCGGAGAGCAGTTTACATCTTGGAGCATGATGAATCATACCTTTAGTTACTTGAAGGGTTAGAGGTTTTGTCTCAAGAAATACAATTACTTTCACATTTACATCAGTTAATCATTCATTTAATCCCACCACACCCCACACACACATATATCAAATTAGCACTGAAGTAGTTCAGCCTTCAATTGGTCTACAGTCATTTAATGAACATTTTTGCAGCTGTCCTCAACATGTTTAAGAAGCCCAAGGGTTTAACCTGAAGATCACAGCAAGGCCCAGGAGGAAGGAAAAAAGGCTCATGGATTTGTTGGGTGGACAGGGATTTCTCCTCATCAGCTCCCTTCCCCTTCCCACCTGCCCGCAGTAGTGGAAAGAGAACGCCATCACATTTGATCTCCAGGATTTGCTTATTAAAATCTAAGGGGCTGAGTATATTTTGGACAGACCATGAGCACATTCTCAGTCATGGAAATGAGCCTAGTTTCTTATATGTTATTCCTATTATCATTTTAAATTCACATGTCACTTGGGTTTGAAAATGATGTCATGGGTCCTTACAATCCAGTGAGGTAGAGAACCAGCAAGATGGCGGTGGAGTAAGGAGCTCCTAGAGTCAGCTCCTGCTACAGGGCAGTTAGTGATCACCCAGAGCTCTCTGGAGCTAGCTGAAGCACCTGTTTGGGGGCTCCAGGAGGCCAGAAGAGCACCCTGCAATGTCCTTGAAGGAATGGAAGGAGGAGACTGCCCGTCTGCAGAGGACTTGCAAGTAGAGGCTCCACACCACGGAGGCCGGTGCCCATCCTCCACTGGAGGCACAAGCCGCCTCAGGAGCTGTTCCAAGGCTGGAATTGGAAGCTCTTCACTTCCCCAAAATGGGGGAGGAAGAGACGGTTGGGCACCAATTTCAGCTACTGATGAGGAAATCCAGTGGGCTACAGTATGATCCTGAGTACAGCTAAGGTTTGAGCCTGTCCATGTCAGAAGGAGGCCGGGAGCCACCATCTGAACTTCGTGCCTGGCACAAGGGGAAGCGGGGCAGACTGAGGATCCCAGTGCTTGTGGGGATGGGCTTCTTTCTATCCAGGTCAGATGGCAGCTCTAGCTTAGGTTCAGGGCCACCTCCAGCAAGGAAGAAGCTGCAGGGACCTGCGCCAGCCTCTCCGGAAAATTACTGGCTGAGCTGCGAGGCAGGTGATCACCTACTCTGGCAACACCAGCCACCCCAGGAGCTGCTCTGTGACGGGAATTGGAAGCTCCATTTCCCAGAAACAGGGGAGGAGGAGAAGGTTGGTGTCGATTTCACCTACTGATAGAGAGACTTGGCTGGCTAAGAGATAACAGCTGGGATGAGAACCAACCCAAGTCAGAAAGAGGCCAGGAGCCGCCATTCTGACTCCGCCCCCAGCCTGAGGGGAAGCGGGGCTGACAGTTTCTTTCCTGAAGATCAGCCTGCAGCCCCCTAGGCTTCAGCCCTGCCTCTGGCAGGGAGGAGGCTGAGGAGCCCTGCAGCAGCCTACACAGGTAAATGCAGGGAACTTTGGCTGGCATAGACTGAAAATCAGAAGTCTGCACAGATTGCTGCCCACACCTGCAGCTCCATCCCTGCCCCAGGTAGGGAAGAAAGGGATGTGAAGCTTCATCAGTCTTTATGGGCAACTACAGTCTAGGCCTGCACATGGATTATTCCCCATAGCTGTGACTCTGTCCTTACGTCTGGCAAAGGAGCAAGTTGGAAGAAGCTTCACTGGTCTCTGGTGCAATGAGGGCAGCTTGAGCCTCCACAGCTTATAGCACAAGCTACATGCTTGGCTCCTACTGTATAACCAGCAAGGGAGAAACAATAGGAAGCCCTAAACTAGAGAGAAAAACTGCACCCAGAAAAAATAGTCTAGTAAGCCAGATGGGAAGACACCAGCAAAAAATTACAATCCACACCAAGAAACAGGAAGCTATGACCCAGTTAAAGGAACAAGATAAGCCTCTAGATGACATAAAGGAGTTGAGACGCCTAATTATAGATGTTCAAACAAATCTCCTTAATAAGTTCAATGAGATGGCTAAAGAGATTAAGAATATTAAGAAGACACTGGATGAGTACAAAGAAGTATTTGAAAGCATACATAGAAAAATAGCAGATCTTATGGGAATGAAAAGTGCAATCAATGAAATTTTAAAAAAACACTGGAATCATATAATAGCAGATTTGAGGAAGCAGAAGAAAGGATTGGTGCGCTTGAAGAAATGGTCTTTGAAAGTGAGCATACAAAAGAAGAGATGAGGAAAAGAATGGAAAAAATTGAACAAGGCCTCAGGGAACTAAATGACAACAAAAGGCATGCAAACAGACATGTCATGGTGCCCCAGAAGGAGAAGAGAAGGGAAAAGGGGCAGAAGGAATATGTAAAGAAATAATGGTGGAAAATTCCCCAACCCTATTGAAGGACATAGATATTCCCTGTCCAAAAAGCAACAACATACTCCCATCTGAAAAAATCCAAATAGACCAACTCCAAGACACGTACTCATCAGAATGTCAAAGGCCAAAGACAAAGAGAGAATTCTGAGAGCAGTAAGAGAAAAGCAATGCATAACATATAAGGGATATCCAAAAAGACTGAGTGCTGATTTCTCACCAGAAACCATGGAGGCAAGAAGACAGTGGTCTGATTTATTTAAGATACTACAAGAGAAAAACTTCCAGCCAAGAATCTTATATCCAGCAATACTGTCTTCCAAAAATGAGGGTAAAATTAGAATATTCACAGATAAACAGAAACTGAGAGAATTTCTAAGCAAGAGACCAGATTTTCAGGAAATACTGAAGGGTGTGCTAGAGCCTGAAAAGAAAAGACAAGAGAGAGGGGCCTGGAAGAGAGTCTAGAAATGACAATTATATCAATAAAAGTAACTAGAAGTGTCAAAAGAGTGGTGAAAGTAAAATATGACAGATAAAACTCAAATGTCAGGAATAAACTTAGCCAAAGATGTAAAGCACTTGTATTCAGAAAACTGCAACTCAGTGTTAAAACAAATCAAAAAAGCCCTAAATAACTGGGAAAACATTCCACATTCATGGACTGGAAGACTAAATATCATTAAGATGTCAATTCTACTCAAATTGATATACAGATTTAATGCAATCCCAATAAAAATTCCACCAGCATTAAAGAAAAAATTGAAAACACAATCATTAAATTTATTTGGAAGGGTAAGGAGTCCTGAATAACCACAAACATCAGAAAAGGAAAAGTGAACCCTCATCTCCAGACTTTAAATCATAATACCTACCTATAGTGGCAAAAACAACATGGTACTGGCCAAAAGACAGACACAATAGACCAATGGAACCAAATTTTTGGTTCAGAAACTGACCCTCACAAGTATGGTCAAGTGATTTTTGACTAGCCTGTCAAACTCACACAGGTCAGGCAGAACAATTCAAAAAATGGTGCTGAAAGAATTGGACATCCATAGCCGAAAGAAGGAAAGAGGATCCCTATCTCACACCTTATCAAAAAACTAACTCAAAATAAAAGCAAAAACCATAAAACTTCTAGAAGAAATGATTGGAAAATATCTTCAAGACCTGGTGGCAGGTGGTGGATTCTTAAAGGAGGTAAGAGTGAACCACTGATATTTAATGTATGCAGAAGTTTTAATTAGCTTTACTATAAAATTGTGGAAATGTATAGAGTGGATGGTAATACACAGTGAGTAGCAGCTAGTTTATAAATGGGGATGTGACTGAAAATGGTAGTCTAGTTATGTAAATGCCAATTGACAGAATGCTTGAGAATAATCTAGGAACTGGATAGCACAGTAAACCAAGAGGTGGGTGAGAATTGTGGTTGATGGTAGATGCAAGAGTGTCCTCTTTTAGCTAGAACAAATGTATATCACTACTGCAGGGTGTTGGGAATGTGGAGAAGCATGAGAAAAATACAGCTGGAGTGACCCATGGACTATGGTTAGCAGTAATAATAGAATATTCTTGTATCTATGCAAAAGATGTACTTGTTGATACTGAGGCAGTATGGAAAATGTGAGCCAAATGTACACTATGGATGTGGCAATAATCAGATAATATTATTTTATCTGTAGCAAATGACATACCACATTGTGGTGTGTTGATGGAGGGGTGTTGTCTGGGAATTCTGCACATGTGCAAGGTTGTTTTATAAGTTTTCAAATTCTGTCATAAAAAATACATTTAAAAAATAATAATTGGGTGGGTTGGGGGGAAAACACACCAAATGTAAGAAAAGAACTATGATTAGTAGTAAGATTTTGACAGTGTTCTTTCATAGTTTGTAACAAATGTCTCATGACAATGCAAGGTGTCGGTGGAGGGGATGTATGGCACCCCTGTATGATGTTATGCATGTTTGCTTTGTAAGTTCACATCTTTTAGTATGCACTTAATTGTTTATGTATGTTCATATAAATGATACAAAGATAATAATAATTGGATTGGTTAGGGGAAAACTACTTTGTTTAGTAGTGATATTTTGACAATGCTCTTCAATCATTAGCTAAAAAAGGTTAAAAAACGATGCAAGTTATTGGTGGTAGGGTGAGATGTTATATATGTTTGTTTGATGTTATATATGTTTGTTTTGTAAGTTCACAACTATCATACATTTATTGTTTATGTATGTTTATGTATGAGTGATATATTTCAATAAATTAAAAAAAAAATCCAGTGAGGCATCCTAAGTGCTGAACTATGGTGCTATTTCCTTTCAACTTTGGAGTTATCATTCCCCAGTGGTGAAAAACATCTAGCATTGTTATAAGTAAGATGTGGTCCTTAAATACATAATGATGAATGATGCATGATCCCTGCCCTCAAAAGTGTACCGTCAAACAGAGAAGAGGATGTATACATAGTCATTTCACTGTGAAGAATGGAATCCTCCTTCACACCCAAACAGTATCCCTGGATTCTCCTATCACAAATCTTAAAATGTTCATTTGTTCATGTACTTCACACCACAAAATAAGCTACTTAAAGGCAGGGACCTTGCCATATTCCTCGTAGGTTGTCCAGGTGTAATGCAGGACGAAGGACGTCCGGAAGAAGCACTGATTTCCTTCCAACTGGAAATAGGAGTAAGAAGGGGAAATAGGAGAAAAGGGATTGCTGGCAAGGGGAATTTCCAGGCAAAAGCATGGGGTGGTAAAGTCCATTTCCTGAGTACTCTCATCTGCTTGGCTACATCAATGATTCTCAGCCATGGCTGCAAACTGGAATCACTTGGGGAGCTTTTAAAATGCACCAAGTCATTTTAAAAGGTGCTAATGGCTTGGCCCCACCCCAGGCCAATTAAACTGGAGCGGCTTTGATACTTTTAAAAAGCTCCTTACTTGTTTCTAATGTGTATCCATGGTTGAGAACCATTGGGGTCCATAAAGAGAGTTAATATGAGGTCTGATTGGGAAGTTAGTCTGGCCATACATTTTAAAAGCCCATGGAGGTAAAACTAGCAAGTTTCTTCTTCCTTCAAAGCAAAAAGAAGCCAGTCTCATCTAGCAAGATAGATTAAGAGGGTGAAAATAGCAATGGAGACATTATTTAGGGGGCTATTGAATTGGTCTAAACAAAACATGAACTGGGTGGATCATCTTGATTTACCATCAGGTAAAAGTCACATATGTAGTAGATTGAAGTAATGGGAGAACAGAACTGAAGAGAACTCTGGGGTTTGGTGCCTGAAAGAAGAGAAGCCTTTGGAAGAGAAACAGAGAGTGTTAAAGGCAACGGGATGAGGTTGGAAATAAATCTGGGGCTGGAGATGGAGATTTGGGAACCACTGCACGTAGAAGTGAAAGTTAACTACAACACCTCTGTCAGTATCTACGAGCAAGAAAGAATACCAAGAGAAGACAGCTGAGAGCAGAACCTTGGGGACTGGCTATTTTTAAGAGTAGGAGAGGAGATTTTCCAGTGAAAGGGCTTAAGAAAGATCAGCAGGTATGTAAATTCATCAGAGTGGACAACGAGGGAGGCAAGACACCAAGAGAGGGGACAAGATCCGGAGAGCAAATTTTGAGGGTGGGCAAAGAGGCACTAGTAGTCTCAGTGGGGACTAAGTGTTGGAAAGGACAGGTCTTCCCTAAGATAGGAGAGAAAGAAGAAGGATACATTCATTCTAAAATTATTTGCTGAGCATCTACTATCTTTTAGACTGTTCTAGGCATTGGGGATACAATAGTGAACAGCCGAAACAAGACGTTGGCTCTCATGAAGCTTATGGTCTTGCTGTGGGGAAGGAAAGAAAGACAAGCAAAGTTACAGTATAATTTTGAGGAGTAGAAGATGAAAATAAAGGGAATGATGGTATGATCCTTTGGGTGCACAAGGAACAGGGATGAAGAATGTGGAACAAACCTGGACAAGTTCCTGAGTAACATGTAGGAGAGGCAACACAAGAGAAATAAAGGATTTCGGCCAGGAGCGAGGGCCCTGTGAGGTTCCCAACTATGAACTGGTGTCTGAGGTTACATACACCAGGCTCCAGCGATGCTGAGCAGCCCGGGAGACCTGGCTGAGAACGGGAAGAGGTGGGCTGCTCAGAGTAGGGGGTTGGCGAATTCTCGGCGGTAGAAGGTTAGCAGGGCTTGGGATTACGAGCACCACATTAGAAACATAAACATCAGAAAACCACAGAATGTAAGTATCCAGGGTCACAGCACGCTTTTCAACTCATGGAATCTATGCAGTAATTGAGCACATTAAGAAGCCTCCCAACTCTGCTATCTAGTTTGAGGAGAGCTGTAATTTAGTATTGCTAGCCATCAATTAGTCTTGTTTTCTTCATCTGTAAAATGAGAGAGTCGGACTAATTGATCTCAACATTCTCCTCCTGCACGGTCAGTGATGAATGCTAGAGCACACGTGAAATTCTGAAAGCTGATTTGCTTCTTTGACATTTGTATTCAATGTTTAACTATTGATGCTCAAAAATGCAGCCTCTGAGCTACTGGAACAGAAGGTCTGTGCACACAAAGGCCCTTAGTTTTAGTGACCGTTTTGGTTTTTAACTGTGAAAATATACAAACCTAAAATGTGGTGGGAGAAATCTCCAGTGCCATAGGTGATTGGAGAGGGTAGTTAATAGGACATTGAAACAGACCTACTAGAAAATTATCAGAGATGAATAGGTTCTGAGATTTCCAAGCTTGTAAAACTGATTTGCGAATATTAGCAGTAAAGAAGCTTCAAATATTAGGCTGGTCCAGAGCTGGAGGAGCTGGAGGTACTAAATAAAGTTATGCAAATGTGTCTCATCTCTCAGAGATAAGATTAAGTCAGATCAATAAATGTGGGATCTCTAATATCCCTCTCATAAATTGTGAAAACAAGTTAGCCAGGCATGGGCTAGATCAAGAAAGCCTAAGCTAAAATGTTATCAACTGCAGTAAGGGTAACTACAATATGGGGTACATGCTAGAGACTTTATTTGATATTTTAAAATTCTTATCATTTTTTTCAAATGCAATATGATTTTTGAATAAAACTAAGTACATAGTCTTTAAATAAAGGAAGCTAAGTGTGCATGCTGTTTCCAACAGCTACATTTGATGTACGTCTTGTAATTGAAATCAAGTTCTTCAAGGCTCAAGGGAAACAGCACTAATTCTCCAAGTTATGTATTTGAAAATTTAGTCTGAATTAAAAGCCACTAGCTCTTTTTAAAAGTATATTTGATGCATTACTATTCAAAGGAGTCTTTTGTTTAACTAACTTCATTTCAGTGTTATACCCAAAGTATTTGTTTATTCAGATATACTGAGGTTTTAGTTTTTATGTCAAGGGAATAATATTAACCAGTTGTTTTCCTGACAAAGTTATTGCTATGTTTTAAATTTGCAATCTCATAGAGTATTGCTTAAGCATTTTTTAAGTACTGGGAGGTTCAAAGGGGGGATTTTTCTTCAAGTCTGTAAGGTATATACTAGTTGAAATTTAAAAGGAAAAGCAGATAGTGGGAAAAAACCATGCCTGAAGTCAAGAAGACTCACTTCGGTTGCATCTTCCAGCAATTCCCTGGTCATGTGAGGTTTGGGTGTGACTCTAGCAATGGAAGAAATTATATCATTAATGCGGAGACAGTGGCCATGGGAGTGGCTGTGGGCAGGGAGAGGGAAAAAGAAATGTGATACTTGGGCATTTCTGGGACTTGGAGTTGTCCTGAATGATACTGCAGGGACAGATGCAGGACATTATATATCCTGCCATAACCCACTGAATGGACTGGGGGAGAGCGTAAACTACAATGTAAACTATAATCCATGCGGTGCAGCAGTGCTCCAAAAGGTGTCATCAATTGCAATGAATGTACCACATCAATGAAAGAATTTGTCAATGTGGGAGGAGTGGGGGGTGGGGGGTAGATGGGAACCTCCTATATTTTTTAATGTAACATTTTGTGTGATCTATGTATCTTTAAAAAAAAAAGATAATAAAAGAAATAAGAATTTTTTAAAAAGAAGAATCACTTTGGTTGCATCTTCCCGCAATTCCCTGGTCATGTGAGGTTTGGGCGTCTCTTTCTTGCTTCCTTCTGTCCCACCCAGGTTGAGCAGCTGGAAGCACCCTGGAGGCCTCACCTTAAGTCCTGATGCTGGGCCTGAGCTCAGCGGAAAACCCCAGAGACTTGGGGAAGCACTTCAGGGGCCTGGCCCGGCAGCAAGAAAGCCTTGGCCACTGGGAGTGTCTATGTGCACTGAGAGCAGCAGGCCAAACACTGGGCTGATTGAGCATGGAGGAGGTACTACCCCTCCATCTAGGGGAAGTGGAAGCTGTCATTTGAGCAGGGACCTCCAGCCGCCTCCACCAAGCAGCCTGTACCCTCCCCCAAGGGCACAGCTACTTCCCTGGGCCAGCTGGGTCTCCCACACAGGACTTCAGTTTTTATGGGTGAAAGTCGGGCCCCTTCCATCGTAAGGTATTTGTAGGTGACAGAGCTCTGGGTCTTTTTTAAGCTACCTGACAGCAAAAACCTGCCAAGCAGAATGACCACACAGGCTTAGGAGGCAGCCCAAGTGTTTTTCTTATTTTTCAGAAGTGCTGGGAGACACCAGAAATTCTTTCTCTGTCTTGACTTCTTTCCAAAATGCTCTGGAATCTTGGAAAGTTATCTGGTCAACCTTCATATATTAGTATCTTTCAAAATTGTCATGGGCCTCAGGCTTTCTGTCACAGGCCCAATTGAGGGGCTAGGCCACCGGTTTTGCAGTTTGTTTTTAAAACATCAGGCTAATAAGCAGTCACGTGTTATAGACAATTACTATAAACAAACAGGAACATATTAGCAGCTCATAATGCTTTTGGATTAATCTCATGCACATTCATTTTAGATTACCTCCACATGCTTTTCTACAGACAACTTCTTCTGTGCAATCTGTTCCTGTAATGAACTTCTGGACAAGATATGGAAGATCTGCATGGAATAATAATGACCAAGCCCAGCAACCAGGACTCAGCTGGAAGATGCTGGAAGCTGTAGAGCACACAGGCTCACAACTTTCCAATTAGAAAAATACTAGCATGCCATTCAGCTCAGCCTCCAGGAATTTTCCTTATAGGACTAACTTTAGGAATGAGAGCATTCAAGGAAGGAATTATCAATGGATTTCGGCAGTTTAGGAAAAGTAGAATTATATAGCTTTTTTAAAACTTGCACAGGTTTAACACATTTTTCTTTATTTCCCCTCACTCGTCTTAACTCTGTCTTCAAACTGTAAGACTGTTTATTTAGTTTGCTTCCACCTGAGTTTGGGTTCATCTTTTAGTCTGTAGGTACCACGTGGGTAGGAAGAAGCAGAGTGAGGATTCTCAAGCACAGTTGGAAGACCCAGATTCTGGTGGCAGCTCTTCTAAGAGCTGCAAAATCTTGGGCAAGTCACACATCTCCTATGGCCCTCTGTTTCCTCAATTGTAACTTCTCTGAAGCTCCATTAAGCTTTAATTGTCTATGAAGCAAAATGTAAGAAAAAGCCGAGAGAGATTTCACTTCAAATCTGGGCTTATTTAAGCAGGTGCAACAATTTATAAGAACATCTTTTTTGGAAGGTGCTGACCTGGGTTTCAGTACTGAGAGGATTTGGAAAGATGAGGGTTCATTCAGGAAAGAACCCCACTCCTTTGGGGACTTCCTGGTGTGCAGACAGTCTTGGCAATGTGGGAGCGGAACTCTCCTGCCACTCAGCTCTGATGTTTTTGGCTACAGACATTGGAGAAACGGGGCACTAAACAACATAGCTGCTCCACTGAAATTTCCTTAATGGTTCAGGTGGCATATATGGGTCTTTTTCTTTTCTTTTTGCCAAGAAGTTACACACTACCTGAAAATTTAACATGCTTGCTGATAATTCTTTTTAGTGGGTTGCCATAAAGCAAAGAATGAGGCAAAACGTTTTGTCTTGGCCTTGCCCTAAAGACATGAGGAGAATACTGCTCTGGTCAGCTTGCAGATTTTTTCAATCTTCCCTTGGTTTTGACAGAAAGGGATCAGTCATCATATATTCACTTATACTACTCCACGCTCAAACCTGTGCCCGGCATTCTGGCAAGAAGGAAGCAGGGTGAAAAGAGTGAGAGAGGTATGGGGGTGGAGCCAGCCAGGATGACTAGGGCTAAAACCCCAGGTCTTCTAGTTACAGCCTTGAGGGGCGTGTCACTGAAGTCTGGCCACATGCAGCAGCATCTGTAAATGGGGACAAGGCTACAGAAGGTAGGTGAGATGTCTTGGAATGGACCAGGCCACTTTGGACCAGTGGCTTCCTCTTCCTGATTTTCAGTCTCCTCATTTTGCAAAAGGGAGGCAATGAGCCTCACCTAGCATTGGGCCAGGTTTATCAAAAGCGAGCCAGCTGTCCCCAGTCCAGGATGCAAAGCAGGACTTAGCAAAAGGCATCAGGTCTAGCTCAGGTGCTCTTGGCCTTCGGGGCACCAGTCATCTGATTGGGGAAACAGGAAGCACCTACCCGAAGCGAATGCCCCATTTGGAACACAGTCTATGATTAGGGTCTGCTCAGCATAGACCGATTCTGGAGTTTGTTCCGCTTAGAGGAAAAGAAAGTCAGGAAGTGCCGAAGCGGTCAGGTTCCACGGGGAAGGAAAAGCTGAGCACGAGGGGCATGCAAGGATGGCGAATGAGATCCTGAGGAAGAATGAGAGGAATTATGCTTCCCAGGAAAGGGGAATCACGAATGAGTCCGGCAGCTGAACTGACCAGGGGCTTGGTAGGGGCAGGTGGGAAAGGAGTTTGGGTACACTGGAGATCAGGTGACAGAGAACTTTGAGGAGGAGGAGGTCACCTCCCAGAGCTCCATTAAGACTGCTGATAATTACAACCATCCCCAACTCCCAGGCACACCTGGCGCTCCCTTAGCACAAAACTTACTCTGCCCCATCTCTGATTTCTGAGAGCCTTGCGGTTTCTCCCCATACCGGCTCCTGCAGCGTGTAGTCAATTTATAGTTTACAGCGATTTCTCACACACCCGTATATGTTTTCCACTGAGGTCTGTACTTTTTCCTAGACCCGCCCGAATTCCAGAGCATGGTTCACTTGTGAGCCAAGTTCCTATTCTTTCTTTGTTGCTCTCCTCTCTTTACAAAACCTAGGAGAAAGCTACCTTTTTAACGTTTCAAGTTATTTTTAACAGAAAAGCACGGACCTCAAGAAATTAAGATTAATAATCATTGGAATGCTAATTTCTGATTCAATTTACAGCGAGAGCAATAGTTGTTTCTAGAGGGACTCCAGTACACTAGTTCTGTGATCAGAAGCCTCGATCAGGTTTTGAGAGGCTATGGGCTTTAGTCCCTCAGTAAGGGGCAAAGGAAAAGCTGCTTGAGGGTTGTGTGGGAGAGTGGTGAACTAGACTCTGGAATCAGGGATCAAAAATCAGAAGTGTATCAAAGGAAATCAGGTCCTCCGGCAGAAAAATAGGAATCATTTTTGGTCATTTTGAGGATTCTTGTTCCCTAGTAATTCATAAAACAGAAGGCAGAAGTGGTTTTCCTAACACATTCGCAAAAGTCATCTCATTTTTCTCTCCTAGCCTCCATAATGGGAGGAGATATTTCTCCCAACTTTACAACTTTACTCACTTGCAGGAGATCACAAGGCCCTTTAGGGACTCCAATCCTGGGCTCCCATCTCCAAGTTTAACCTTTTTCCCAGCTGCCTTCCGCCGAGACTGACATTGCCCTTAGGGTGGAGAAGGAGGACGGTGGGAAGCAGTGGGGAGGCTGGGGACGCAAAGTGGGGAGAGTAGGAACCAGCAATTGTTCAATTGTTCGTGTCTTCCCATAAGGCCTGCAGTGTGCTAAGGAACTGGGGTTCAGGGGTGCTGGGAGATTGCACACCTGGGATTTTCATCCAGGTATTTCTGATTCCAAAGCCTTTGTTCCTCCAGGTAGAAATGCTTCTCTTATCAGAAGTCCTGTTCCAGATTACCTGCCAGGGGCTTTTTCTCAACTGCTTGTTTACAGGGTTTCAGGTATTCTTATCAGATAATTCAGGCATTCTTATCAGATACTTTTATACTCTTATCCAAAAGTTCCTGTGTGGTTTAATTGGTTTTTGGTAAGAAAATTAAGACTGTGATTTTTAAAATCTACTTGTTTTTCTAAACTGCTCTAATATGGTACTGTATATTTCACTAAAGTTTTGCTTAATCTCAGTGCAGCTCTAAAAAACCAGAAGGTAGTCCCAGCTAAACAAACTTTCAACTGTACGTAGGTTCAAAGCCAGCAAGTAATTGTTCTGAAGGGAGCTGGCAGAGCTTACCTACTCTCTCTCCATCGCTATTACTATCTTCGTCAGATCCTGTTTGTGTTCAAAAGGCTGCCAATCTTATAAAAGAATAAACTTGAAAAGTCTTGCTTTAATCATTGCAGTAATTAGCAAATTTGGATACCGTATTATCTTCCCCTTTTTATTGGAAACACATTCAAGAATGGGCTTGTAGTTTATTCAGAGTTTCTGAATAACTGAAAGCACTTAACTCAAAAAAGCCAGGTATGCAGCCAGCTCAACCTGAGTCATTTGAATCTTCTAGTCTCGGGTGATTATCATATAAATTATCAGGCTACAGGAGAATATGAAACCACCCCTCCAAGCTAAGCATGTATTTAAAAAATCATTCTACATGTTAATTTGTTGGGTAACTTGATTGACTTTGGAATTGGTTAGCCACACATCCAACTGTAAAAGGAGAACAAGAAACTTTCATTACCAACTGGCTTAGAAGCAGCCTCTTCCAGGCCTCTGAAGATTCTGGTTTGCCAAACAATGGATAATCTCTCAAATTCTCTGACTTTAGCCTGGGGTGTGTGTTGGGAGGGAGGCTGCCAAACCTTCCACCTCCATCTTTTCTGATGGCACTTCTCTACTTCTTCTGCTTCTTTGTGCGTCTCTCTCTTCTGCTTTTTTCTTTTTAATCCCAACCACACTTAAGACTCCCTCCTTCTCTGCTTCTCTGTTAAATGGGTCCAGGGTGGTACAATCAACTGTGTCTTTTTCAAAAAAATCCCTACTATTGCTACTGCTTCTCCAATGATTCATTCCTTCTCAGCTTCACAGACATTCTTCTTCTCCAACTCCCATATTATGTTTCCCAATCTCTTGCACACATCCACTCTTTTATTTTCTCTTTACTCTCTCTTGGCATTGTCCACCTTATCCTATTGACCAACCACTCCCGGCTCACCAACACCATCTCCTCTGAGATACAATCTGTATTTACTACATCTTCCAGGGTATGTCTCCTAGAAAAACTGCTCAGGTCTCAGAACCTACCTTTCCCAAACTGAACATGTATTATTCTCCCTCAATCCAGTTATGTCTCCTGATTTTTGTTTCCTAACAATGGGATCCTCTTTATGCCCCACCCCCTGCCCCCAACTATCTTTATATTCTTTCACTCTCTGTATCCAACCCTGCATGAAACCACAGTGTCTCCCTTCTTAATGCATCTCACACATGTGCCTTCCTTTCCCTTTTCTGTTGTCACAGTCCTGGGCCAGGTCTTCATTACTTCTTACTTAGACTCTCAAGATGCCTTCTGACAAGTTATTTGGACTTCCTTCTCTTCCCATACTGCTACCTGTATTAGTCAGCCAAAGTGGTGCTGATGCAAAATGCCAGGAATTGGTTCGTTTTTATAAAGGGTATTTATTTGGGGTAGGAGCTTACAGATACCAGGCCAAAAAGCATAAGTTACTTCCCTCACCAAAGTCTATTTTCAAGTGTTGGAGCAAGATGGCTGCCAACATCTGCAAGGGTTCAGGTTTCCTGGGTTCCTCCCTTCCAGGGTCTTGCTTCTCTCTGGATTCAAGGTTCCTTTCTTCCTGGGGCTAGTTTCTCTTTCCTCTGCATGCTGACTTCCCGGGGTGCCAGCTTAAGACTTCAGCATCAAACTCCAATATCAAAACTTCAACATTAAAACCCTTAACTCTGTCCTTTGCCATACCTTTTATCTGTGAGTCCCCACCCTTTGGTGGGTGGGGACTCAGCACCCTATTGGCACAAGAGGTTTACAAAATTACAAAACAAGTAAACCTCTGAATCCAATATAATCTATATGCCCAGAGGAAAAAATCAGTTTACAACATAATCCAATATTTTTTTGGAATTCATGAATAATATCAAACTGCTACACTGCCCAACTGGTATTTGTAAAGTGCAGCTCAGAATCCATTAGCTTGCTGGTTAAAAAAACACAAAACCCTCCATGATTCCCCATTGTCTACCAAACTGAGCTCAAACCAGGTCTTTGCACCCTGAATCTTGTCTCCCGCAGCGGGGCACTTAGCAGCTTTGAGGGACCCACCAACCTCCTTTCAAAGCTCAGCTTGAAGCCTGCAACTGAGTCCCTTGACCTCTGACTCCAGATTACCTCATCTCTATAACAGTGATAATATTATTGGTTTATCAATGGTAACAAATATACCACACCAATGTAAGATGTTAATAATAGGGGAAACTGTGTCTTTGTGGGAGGTTATATGGGAGCATCCTATACTTACAGTATATTTTTTGTGGACAGCTAAAACTTTTCTAAAAATAAAGTTTATTATTATTATTAATAATAATAAAGACTATGTCATCAGCTGTTGTGAGGATGAAGAAGTATTTAGAACTGTGCCCAGCCAGAGATCACTGGCAGTATTGTCCATATCTTCATTTATCATTACCACTCTCCATATTCGTTCCTTACAGTAACTCATATCTTCCCTCTCTGTGGGCTTCTACATTCTTTTCTTCGTCCCTTGCACATTTGCGCAAGTTGTGTTCTCGGCCTCTGATGGCTTGAGCTCCCCATTCTATTTATCCTTCAAGGCTCATCACTGATACCCCAAAGCTGTTTCTGAATGACACGAAAATATATTTCCTTTCCCTCTTGGATTTCCCACAGCCCTTTGTTAGGGCCCCTCAAATAATTTTCATCAAGTCTCTTATGCACCATATCTGTTCTGTGATTTGTGTATTTTTTACTGTTTCCCACCTCCATTCCCACCAAACTTCCTCCCAGCTGCGGACTGTATGTTCTTTGAGATCAAAACTAAGTCTTCTCCACTTCCACCTTTGGAAGCACCACCGTCTAGAGCAAGTGGTCAGCAGGCATGTGCGCGATGTCTAAGAGTTAGGGCCTTGCTATCTAAAGTCCCCATTCAATTTATACTCCTACCAACTATACGGTTTATAAGCCAGAAACCATTTCTTCGTATATTGAAAACTAAACAAAGCGCTGTATAGAAAGGATAGTTTAGGGAACATTCCAGGATATTGGAGTAGACAAGTTAATATCCATAATTATAAAATTTACATTTAAATATACAAATCCTCTTGCAGACTTAGACTCTGAAACACCATTTATTGCCATATGCTGCTCCCAGTTGGAATGAAATGCATTTGATTATAATTATAGAAAGTGGCTCTTATACATTTGATTCCTGTAATATTTCATCTTTAAAATGGGCAAACTTAGGACATTCTCTTTAACTTAAAATTTAAAACACATTATGAGAGCCAAATACCTTTACTGCCACGGGTATGCTAACACAGGCCATATCTAAATAGAGCATTTGAGAGCAACAGAAACGGTGCTAATTTTGTTGTCTCCTGGATTTGCCGTGCCATGGATCAAATGACTCTCTTCTACCCCAGGATTGCAGTAAATTCTTCCTCTCCTTGTTTGCTTCCCCATCATTCCAACTGCCAGCCCACGTCCCACACTGAACCCTGCCGGGTCTGTATTTACTTTTTTGTTTTACTTCTATTTTCTTCATTTTCTTTTCTCCAAAATGCTCTACGTGTTCCCTATTTTTCCCTTATTGGGTTCACACCACTATTATACACAACTATATGGTTCCCTGTTTCATCTCACTCATAAAATCTGCCTCCCTCCTTAATAACTCTATTTAAACAATCACAGCAGTCAGCCTATCACTTTGTCATGTTCTCCAAGGGAGAAAGTACACCAGCAAATAGTTTTCTTATACATGTATTTTCAAAGCACTTCAGATAAAAAGCTCTGGGTTGTGTGTTCACAGGAAAGGATAGATGTAGGTTCAAGGTGTAGTTGAAGATGTAATGATAGCAAAAATTATGTCTTCGTGTCAATGCATGTTATTTCAACAAATACTGCCTGAGGAAATTACTTGGGTCTGGCACTGGGACCAGGGAAGAAGAATCAGGTAGAGTTGATATTGTCAAGGAACTTGCATCCCAGTAGGGGAGACAGATATGTAAAGAGGCCATTATAAAGTAGGTCGCAGTGGGATGAACTGGTTATGTCCCAAAAGTTGAGGGAATTCTAAAGAGGGTGACTCCTGGCCCAGGGGTTGTGGCCAAGATCATTCCCTGATGCCAATCCTGGACCTCAGTGTAAGCCCATGGGGAAAGTTTATCACTTCAGTTACAGACAATTGAATTAGAGCTGTAGTGATGTTAAAAACAAAAACAAAAATAAACCCTGAGAAGCAGAAGCAGTTGGACAGTCTTTCAAAAGAATTACAAAACATATTGCACAGAGCACTACAAGCAACTTATTATCGAAGTGATTCCCAGGTTCAAACACAAAGCTTATTTAAAATCTGTATTTAGATTGGAGTCACAAGTAAGATTCTGTCACTGTGTACCTGTGTACATTTAGTCATGTTTTTCAAGATAAAAATTACATAAGTAAGTGAATTAATCAAATTCTTCCTTTGAGAGATACCCTTATTTTTCTTTTCATCTACTTTTTAAAAAATACTTTTTTTTTATTAGAGAAGTTGTCAACTTACAAAGCAATCATGCTCATGTCTGGAATTCTCATATAACACACCTCCACCGACACACTCCATTGTTGTGGAACATTTGTTACAAATTATGAGATAATATCTTTAGACTACTACCACAAACTATGATCCATAGGGTATATTTGGTATGTTTTTTCCATAACTCTCTGTTATTAACACAGTACATCTTTGGCATTGATGCAAGACTATTATAGTATTGTTGTTGGCAATAGTCCATAGGATACATTCATTGTATTTTTTTCCCATGCTTCTTCCTGTGCTTAGTACCTTGTAATAGTGATGTATATTTGTTCTAGTTCATAGAAGAACATTCTTGTATTTGTACTATTAACCACAATTCTCATCCATATTTGGGTGCACTATGTTATTTAGTCCCTAGATTATTCTCTAGCTTTCTTTCAATTGGCATTTATATCCCTAGACTACTATTTTCAGCCACAATCCCATTTATAAAACAGCTGCATTAGTTCTATTCCACTATAATGTGTTACCATCAACTCTATTTCTACACTTTTACAGTCAAATTTATTAAAACTTCTACATACATTAAGCATCACTACCCCTTCTCAGCCTTCCTTTTATCTTCTAATAACCTATGCCCTAGGTTTTAACTCCATGCTTTTATTCTTCGTATTTAGTTCATATTAGTGAGACCATGCAATCTTTGTCCTTTTGTGCATGGCTTATTTCACTTAGCATAATGTCTTCAAGGTTCATCCATGTTATCATGTGTTCCAGTTTCAATTCTTCTTACAGCAGCATAGTATTCCATCGTATGTATATAGCACATTATGTTTATTCATTCATCAGTTGATGGATACCTGGATTGTTTCCATCTTTGGCAATTGTGAATAATGACACTATGAACAATGATGTGCAAAAGTCTGTTCGAATCAGTTTTTAGTTTGTCAGGATAGTTTCCTAGTAGAGGGATTGCTGAATCATATGGCAGTTCTATATTTAGCTTTCTGAAGAACCACCAAACTGTCTTCCTCATAGGACTTAGCAGTTTACATTCCCACCAACAGTGAGGGAGTGTTGCTATTTTCTACATCCTCTCTAGCACTTTTTGTTTTCTGTTTTTTGTTTTTTTTAAATAATGGCATAGGTGGTGTGAGATGATATCTCACTATCGTTTTGATTAGCATTCCCCTAATAGCTAGTGATATTGAACATTCGTTCATGTACTTCTTGGTCATTTGTATTTCCTCTTTGGAGAAATATATAAATCTTTCCCCCATCTTTCAATTGGATTGCTTGCTTTTTTACTGTTGAGTTGTATGATTTCTGTGTATAGAATGGAAATAAAACCCTTATTGGATATCTGATTTCTAAATATTTTCTCCCATTGAGTGGGCTGCCTTTTTACCTTCTTGATGAAGTCCTTTGAATCACAAAAAGTGTTTAAGTTTGAGGAGATCCCGTTTATTCATGTTTTCTTTCTTTGCCTCTGCTTTTGGTATAAGGTTTAAGAATCCACCACTTACCACCAGTTCTTGAAGACATTCCCCTATATTTTTTTCTAGGAACTTTATGGATCTAGCTTTTATATTTAGATCTTTGATCCACTTTGAGTTAATTTTTAGGTAAAGTATGAAATAGGGGTCCTTTTTCTTTCTTTTGGATTTGAATATCTAGTTCTCCTAGTACCATTTATTGAATAGACAGTTCTGCCTCAGCTGAGTGGGTTTGACAGCCTTGTCAAAAATCACTTGACCATGGAAATGAGGGTCTGTTTCTGAACCATCAATTCAGTTCCATTTGTCAATTTGTCTATCATCATGCCAGTACCATGCTGTTTTTACCAATGTAGCTAGGTAATATGATTTAAAATCTGGATATGAGAGCCCTCCGTTTTTGCTTTTCCTTTTTAAGCTGTTTCTGGCTACTCAGGACCCCTTACCCTTCCAAATAAATTTGATAATTGTGTTTCCATTTCTTTGAAAAATGCTGGTGAAATTTTTTTTGGATTGCCTTGAATCTGTATATCAGTTTGGGTAGAATTGACATCTTAATGATATTTAGTCTTCCAATCCATGAGCGCAGAAAGTTCTTCCATTTATTTAGTTCTTTTTTTTTTCTTTTAGCAATGCATTATAGTTTTCTGAATACAAGTTCTTAACATCCTTGGTTAGGTTTATTCCTAAATATTTGATTATTTTGGTTGCTATTATAAATAGAATTTTCTCCCTGACTTCCTTCTCAGATTTCACATTATTTGTGTATAGAAACATTACTGATTTTTGCATATTAATCTTGTATTCTGTCATTCTGCTCAAATTGTTTATTAGCTCTAGCAACTTTGTTGTAGATTTTTCAGGACTTTCTAGGTATAGGATCATATTATCTGCAAAATAGCAAAAGTTTTACTTCTTCCTTTCTGATTTGGATGCCCTTTAATTCCCTTTTTAAAAAGATTTTATTATTTATTTCTTTCCCCTCCCCCTACCCGCATCTGCTCTCTGTGTCCATTCACTGTGTGTTCTTCTATGCCTGCTTGCATTCTCAGCAGCATCAGGATTCTGTGTCTCTTTTGATTCTGTCGTCTTGCTGCATCAGCTCTCCGCGTGTGTGGCACCACTCCTAAGCAAGCTGTGCTGTTTTTATGTGGGGCAGCTCAATGTGGGGTGCACTACTTGCGTGTGGGGCTCCCATACATGGCGGACACCCTTGCATGGCACAGCACTTCTTGTGTGCGGCAGCGCCACCCATGGGCCAGCTCACCACATGGGCCAGGAGGCCCTGGGTTTGAACCCTGGACCTCCTATATGGTAGGCAGATGCTCCATCAGTTGAACCACATCCACTTCCCCCCTTTATTTCTTTTTCTTGCCAGATTACTCTAGCTAGAACCTCTAGCACTATATTAAACAACAATGGTGACAGTGGGGCATGCTTGTCTTGTTCCCAATCTCAACAGAAAGCTTTCAATCTTTCACCATAGAGTACAATGTTAGCTGTGAGTTTTTCATATATGGTCTTAATCATGTTGAGAAAATTTCCTTCAATTCCTATCTTTTGTAGTATTTTTATGAAGAAAGAATGCTGTATTTGCCAAATGCCTTTTCTGCATCGATCAGTAAGATCATGTGATTTTTCTTCTTTGATTTATTAATGTGGTGTATTATGCTGATTGATTTTTTTGTGTTGCACCGCTCTTGAACATTTGGTATAAAACCCACTTGATCATGATGAATAATTCTTTTAATGTGTTGTTGGATTCGAATAGAAAGTATTTTGTTGAGGATTTTTGCATCCATATTCATTAGGGAAATGAGTCTGTAATTTCCTTTTTTCATAATATCTTTATCTGGCTTTGGTATTGGGGGATACAAGCTTCATAAAATGAATTGATAATGTTCCTTCTTATTCAACTTTTGGAAAAATTTGAGTAAGATTGGTGTTAAATCTTTTTTAATGCTTTATAGAACTCACCAGTGAAACAATCTGTTCATTTTGGAGAGTTGTTTGATGACAGTTTCAATTTCTTTACTTGTGATTGGTATGATAAGGTTTTCTATTTTTTCTAGGGTCAGTGTAGGTTGTTCATAGATTCCTAGGAAAATTTCCATTTCATCTACACTGTCTAGTCTGTTGGCATACATTTGTCCACAGTGTCCTTTTATAATCTCTTTTATTTCTGTGGGGTCAGGAATAATGTCACCATTTTCATTTTTTTCTTTCTTATTTGCATTTTCTCTGTCTTTCTCTGTCAGTCTAGCTAAGGGATTTTCATTTTGTTAATCTTCTCAAAGAACCATCTTTTGCTTTTGTTAGTTCTTTCTACTGTTTTTTCTTGTTGTTGTTCTCAAATTATTTCTGCCCTGATCTTTGTCATTTCATTCCTTCCACTTCCTTTGAGAATAGTTAGCCATGTAGTTATTTCATGGATTTAGCTCTTTTTTTTTAAATGTAAGCATTGAAGGCTATTTTTTTCCCCTCTCAGCACTTCCTTTGCTGTATCCCATAGGTTCTGATATGTTGTGTTCTTGTTTTCATTCATCTCAAGATATTTATTTATCTATTTCCTCAGTTTCTTCTTTGACCCACTTATTATTTTGGAGAGTGCTGTTTAATCTCAATATATTTGTGAATTTTCCCTTTTTCCACCTGTTGTTGATTTCAAGCTTTAGTACATTATAATCAAGAAAGTGCTTTGTATAATTTAAGTCTTGTTGAATTTATTGAGATCTGCTTTATGACCCAAAACATCATCTATCTTGGAGAAAGATGCATGAGCACTTGAGAAGAATGGATATCCTGCTGTTTGGGGGTGTAATGTTCTATATATGTCTATTAAGTTTAGTTCATTTATCACATTATTCATGATAATATGATGTTTCTTTATTGATCCTCTGTCCAGATGTTCAGTCCAATGCTGAGTGGTGTATTGAAATCTCCAACCGTTATTGTAGAGACATCTATATCTCATTTCAGTTTTGCTAGTGTTTGTCTTATGTAATTTGGGGCATCCTGGTTAGGTGCATGTATATTTATGATTGTTATTTCTTCCTAGTGAGTCGCCCCATTTATTAATATATAATGTCCTCCTTGTCTCTAATAATAGTTTTGCTTTTAAAGTCTATTGCATCTGATATAACTATAGTTACTCTAGCTTTTTTGTTGTTGTTGTTACTGTGTTCATAGAATATTTTTTCCCATTCTTTCACTTTCAATCTATTGGTATCCTGGGGTCTAAGGTGAAGCTCTTGTAGACAACATATAAATGGCTCATAATTTCTTATCCATTCCACCAATCTGTGTCTTTTATTGAGAAGTTTAATCCATTAACATTCAATGTTATTACTGTAAAAGCAGTTCTTACTTTACCTTTTTAACTTTTCACTTTTATCTGTCATATTTTATTTGCACCACTGTTTTTATACTTTAAGTTACTTTTACTGATATAATCTTTGTTTCTAGACTCTCTTCCAAGCCTTTCTCTCTTGTCTTTTCTTATCAGACTGTAGTACTCTCTTTAGCATTTCCTGCAAAGCTAGTTTCTTTGTTGCAAACTCTCTGTTTCTGTTTATCTGTGAATATTCTAAACTTGCCCTCAAGCTTGGAAGACAATTTTGCCATATATAAGATTCTTGGCTGGCAGTTTTTCTCTTGCATTATCTTTAATATATCCTACCAGTGCCTATTGCCTCCCTGGTTTCTGATGAGAAATTAGCACTTAATCTTACTGTGTGTTCCTTATATGTGATTCATCACTTTTTTCTTGCTGCTTTCAGAATTCTGCCTTTGTCTTTGGCATTTGACATTCTGATTAGAATGTGTCTTGGAGTTGGTCTATTCTAATTTATTTAGATGGGAATATATTGTGTTTGTTGGACATGGATATCTTTGTCCTTCAATAGGGTTGGGAAATTTTTTACCATTATTTCTTCAAATATTACTTCTATCCCTTTTTCTTTTTCTTCTGGGGCACCCATGACAAGTATGTTTCCACTTTTCTTGCCATCACTCAGTTTCCTGAGACCCAGTTCAATTTTTTCCATTCTTTTCTTTATCTGTTCTTTTATATGTTTGATTTTGGAGACCATGTTTTCAAGCTCCTGTCTTCTGCTTCCTCAAATCTGCTGTTATGTGCTTCCAGTGTATTTTTAATTTCATTTATTTTGCCCTTCATTCCCATAAGATCTGCTATTTTTCTATACATGCTTTCAAATTCTTTGTGTTCACCCAGTGCCTTCTTAACATACTCAATCTCTTTAGCCATCACATTGAATTTATTAAGGAGATTTGTTTGGACATCTGTGATTGGTTGACCCACATCTTTTATAAAATCTGAAGGCTTACCTTGTTTCTTTGACTGGGGCATATCTTCCTATTTGTTGGTATGGATTGTAATTTTTTTGTTGGTGTCTTGGCAACTGGAATTTTTTCTGGGTCCAGTTTCTTTCTTCAGTTTAGATGTTTCTTGCCCTTTCTCCCTTGTTGGTTGTGTAGTAGGAGCCGAGGACGTAGATGGTACTGTAAGCTGTGGAGACTGAAGCTGCCAATGTTGCTCCAGGAAACAATGACTCTTCTCCAACTTTCTCCTCTGCCAGGGATAGGGATGGTGTTGCAGTCATGTGTAGTAATCCAAGCTGTGCAAGTCAAGACCTCCTGGAGTTGCCTGGGGTGACTGATGAAGCTTTATGACCCATCTTCCTCTGCCTGGGCAGGGATGGAGCTGCATGTGTAGGTAGAAAACTAAGCCACATGGATCAAAATTGACTGCAGTGGACCAAGTAGATTAATGTATATCCAATCCCCCCCCCCCAACTTCCCAGGGGAGGAGATGGACCCTCCAGAGTGCCAAATAATCAAATCCGCATGGGTCAAAAGTGCCCGCAGCTGCCCTGAAAGGCTGGGGGAGTAGTCCCTTCTGCCATTTATAGGATATGGGTGAAACCACAGGTGCCCAACAAACTATTCTGTGCTGGCTGAAAGCACCTGCAGTTGCCCAGAGAGCTTGGTGCAGGTCCCACCAGTTTCCTCCCTGCCAGAGGTGGGTCTGGAACCTAGGCTAGTGCTGCAATCTGATATGGGCAGAAAAAAGCCAGTCCCTACCATTGCTGTGATTTTCAATCAACCCGCTTCCCCTTATCCATAGTTTAATAGCAGCTACTGGGATCTTCCCAGCTTGGACAGGGTAAAACTTTAGCCATTCTTAGCATTGTATTTTAGCCAGCCAAATTTACTAATCCATAGCTGAAATCAGTGCCTGACTACCTCTTCCTCCCCCATTTCTGGGAAATGGAGCTTCAAACTCCAGCCAAAGAATAGCTCCCAATGTGGCTTGCGCTGCCAGTGGAGGATGGGCACTGACCTCCACAGAATGGAGTGCTCTTTTCATGAATCTTCACTGCAGCTGGGCAGTCTCCTCCTTTGGTTCTTTCAAGGCTGTTGTACAATGTGCTTCTGGTCTCTTGGGCCCCCAAACAGGTCCCTGTAGGACATGCTGACTCTTGGAACACCTTACTTAGCTGATATCTTGCCCCTCTATTTACTTTTAATTCATGCTATATTTTTGTGTGGGTCCATGAGAGTGTCTTTGCATATTTAATTTTTTGGGGGAAAACGATAGCTCTAAAGGGAAGGGAAGAAATAAAGGGGAGAAAATGTCAATAAATTATTTGGAGCTACCTGCAAGCTACCACTTTGCAATCCCAAAGGCCTTCCTGTGACCTGCAGGAGTAGGTCAGCTCCCAGAGGTCTAACTTAAAGCTCAGTAGCAGCATGAACATTGTCAACACATTCTTTACTGGTGCACATGCTACATCTCCTCCCACACCAAGTATGGTCTATGTGAGTGTCCCCAGTGGGGTCACATGATTAGTCAGAGAAGTGAGAAACAGTTTAAGGGGGTTGGGGGAGATGAGAGAGTTCTAACACGGTGGTATAATTTGAGATTCAAAGTTAAAGAATGTCCTTGCTGCAGGACTTATTAGCATTTTTAATGTATCAGTGATCATTGTAAAGTTCCAAGAGGGAATTATAGAAGTCAAAATATTCTCCAAATCTCTCTGAGAGCAGAACTTTTTATTTCTTATGGAGCTAGGGTTATACAGAACCCTCTTCAGAACTTGCACCTCACCAGCAGAATCTTCCAGGGTAGAAGATGTTTTGGTGTCAAATTTAATTGTGCTTGGGGACACTCTTTCCTGCCTTCTGGCTATGGGAGTAGCTCCTGCCCAAAACCTAAGGACAGGAAGCATACATGGTCTCTCCCCAGCTCCCAAGAAACTGAATCAGGAAGGCATGGAGTGGAGCCTTCTCCTCTCCTCCCTTCCCCAAGGCATGCCTGGCCCTGGGAAGTGCCAGTCCACTTTCTGCTCTCTCACTCCAGCCCCTGGGCTGCTAACCTCTCCAAGCCTGTGATGGCCAAGTCTGTTGTAGTGACAGGAGCTGGAGCCCTGACTGGATTATCACAGAATTCCTGTGATAAGAATAGAGTCATGTGATGTAATAGCCAATTCCTTTGTTAAGTAGTGACTATCAACATCACTGTGGCAAAACTTTTTTATGCTTTTTAGGGGGCTTTTTTTTTTTTTCTTTTTTGGATACTTAAATCTTGAATCTTCACCTTACATGGACAATATGAATTTGGAATTTATGAAATTAAACAAGATGTTTGAAATAAAGTACTATCGTGTTTCAACTTTGTTTCCATTGGAATAGTCTCTCTATACTTATATATTCAGTT
This sequence comes from Dasypus novemcinctus, assembly GCF_030445035.2. Lineage (NCBI taxonomy): Eukaryota > Metazoa > Chordata > Mammalia > Cingulata > Dasypodidae > Dasypus > Dasypus novemcinctus. Next base: position 159,079,806 of record NC_080676.1, on the reverse strand, counting down.
TCATTGTTAATGTTATAGATAAATACACACCCACTCAATTTTTTCCCGTGTGTGTGTGTATATATGTGTGTATATATATATATATGTAAAATATGCATGTGATGCAGCACACTTCTTATAAATTCTTTTTTATGGACTTCTGAAGATACAAAGAAGACAGGGGGAGTTTCCCATTCTTTAGTATTTAGAGAATGCTAGACACAGCTGCAAGGTCTTTGGTGCTTGCATATTTTCTTTAACTCCTAGTAGGTATGTGGGGATGGAGTTTTGAGGAAGAGTTCAAATTTCATGGCATTTCAAAGCAGATGGTAAACTTTTCAAATTTGTTCTTGAAAGATAGGAATAGACACAAAGGACAACAAAGGAAATAAGAAAGCAAGATTCAGGGAGTTGAGCTTGCCTTCTTTGACAAAGAGGACTAAGACGGAGCAAGGTATCAATCTGCAAATATTTGAAAATGTGAATATCTTTGAGTGGGAGCATTGTTTGTCCTGGTAAGCATGGGTTTAGCAAACACTCATACTGAGAAATGAAACGGTAACTATCAAAGACTGAAACAGTTTTAATGGACAGAGTGAAGAAGAGGTAATCCTTTACCAGGCACAGGTATTTCATTGGAGACCCTCAAGTTCTTTAAATGAGAAGCATATTTTTGACGCATTCAAGGTAATTCTACATTCTTAAGTTTATGGCTAGCATGAAGTTCTTTCTGTTTTGTTTTAAGTTGGGGGCTTTTTAAGTGGAAAAATGGCATCATTAATTTCAGCATACACAGTATCCACGTACTCTGCCTGTTTATAAAAACAGAGCTTTGATAGCATATGACCCTTGGGTTTAAATACGACCCCAAGTTCCATCACAGTGCACAAGTCTACACATCAGGGCCACAGGCCAACAAAATGAATAGCAGTCTATATATCATCCCGATGTTTTTCCCATTTATCACTGATTGTTAGCAATGTATCTGATAATTTTGCTTATCATTTCTCAAATTTACTTAGAGGACAGCAAGCCGCAAAAATTTACATAAATGAATCCAAGCATTCATTCGAGAAATAAGTATTGGCTTTTGTTATGTATACATAGAGTAGATTTACCACAAAGTTAATAGCCATCAAAATTCGAGCTTCAGGGCTCCTCACTTTCACTGACTCTTTCCAAAGTCTTGTACCTTATTTTGTATTCATAATTTTGTATTTTTTTCTTCAAAAAAGGCCTCTGAACTATATAATCTTCAGGGTCTGTAACACCTTCATCAGCTCTAGAGAAAACAGTCAAGTTTCATAGCCACCAGCCCAACATCAGGGTACATCCGACTGAAATAGGATGTGGATTAGAAACACAAACCAGGACCTCCTGCATCCCCAGAATACCTGAGACTGGTTCACTGCTGCAGGGTTCCAAATCTGCTTTGCCCACTTGATTCTCAAATAGCTCAGTGGGGACACTGACTTTTAAGGTGATCAGTAACCCCAGGGTCATGGCCACACTCAGAATTTATTTTACTCCAACTCCATCACCCAGGATATGGGAAACCAGTGCAGCCACTGTGGCATCTGCCCACCCCACTGTGGAAGGGAGTGCTTGCTTTGTTTAATGTGCCTCATTTAATATCTAGATCACTCTGAATTAAAGCTACAGGAGCATGGAAAACAAAGCAAAACAAAAGTTTGCCCATTCTATTGCTAATCTTTTGAAACAAATGTTTCCTCTTTATGTCTTCAGTCTCAAGGTAGCATTGACATGCTTCCCCCCAGTTGCCTCCTACGGAAAATGAATCAGATTGTTGGCATCTGTGTGTTTCTGTATCCAGAATCAAAAGCTCATCTTCCTTCTTGTATAGCTTCTGATGTGGTGAGCATCAATAGGTAACCTGATGCATCTTCATATAATAACTAAAATATTTCAGATTTTGCTTTAGAAAATTTTAGGCCTAGAAGCACAGAACATATTCTAGAACTAAGGCAGATTGTGGTGACTATTGGCTTATTGATCTATCTACTGCAAGGGTATGAAGCCCATGGAAACAGATGCAGGTACATACCTGATACAGCTTTGACCTTATTTTTTGTAGAAGAGCAGAAATATTATTGGCTAAAACGCTCTGGCAACGTGATAGAATTCGTGTGAATTCCAACACCATTACATTAAATGGAGATCCCTGTACGGTTATCTGAACCGTGCCATAGAGCAATTTGTAGAGGCAGCAATATTGGTCAGATTAAACTTTTTTACCTCATCTTCTATGAAGAATGCCTATTTTTTTCGCTTTTCATCTCAACGAAGTGAAATTTAACAAATAAAACTTTTTTTGCAGAACGTTTATTTTTAGATTATATATATATTTCTCCCCCTTACTGCCCTCAACTCTCCCTTTAAATATGGGGAAGCAGTCTCATCTTTCTTCCTTTAAACAGTTTAGAGTGTGGCTGGATGGAAGCTTGGGCACTTCCGGACTGCTTACCTTGGAAGGCACCACCCAGCCTTGCAGCTTCTTTATGAAACTGGCACCAGAAAGCTGCCTGCCTGGCGTGGAGAGCAGGTGTGTGGGGCAGAGCTGCCTCCTCCCAAGGCATGGAACAATTTGCCCACCCTTGGTCACTTTGTCTCCCTGTTTTCCAAGTCCCCAGCCCTTTCCCAGCCATACCCCTCCCTCCAATTGCACCACAAGCTCCGCTCCCAAGGGAACTCCTATGGGATCAAGGACAAGAAAAGCATGAACAATAACCTGTGCCCTTCCTCTTGCATCTGCACATTAAAAAGTGGCAAACTCTTCTTTGCAAATATAAAAGCGGACTTTAACTCTTCCAAGAGTTTTCTATTTTTGGAGCAGAGGTATTTTTATTTGCAAGAAGAATCAGGCTACACATTTGGAGATACCTGTTTTAGTCCAGTGTGAAGTGCTTAAATTGTTCCAGTGGAAAAAACCAGTAGCTGTATCATGTATATATTAAAAGACGGATGGAAGTGATCAGTGAGGTTTACATGCCTTAAGTTAAGCCTTCCCAGAGCCTCGTCATTTGCAGCTCTGCCGTGCCTACAGCTCTTTCTCTGGTTGCATCCACCATGCCAATACGCTGCAACGCTGGCCCCTGAAGCAATGCCTGCAAGGAAGCCAGTGACTGCTCCACATCTCTGACAGATGGGAGGGGTCAGCAGGAAAGGATATTTCAAGCACTTGACACTTACGGATTAAGTCCTAAAAAGTCTGACTCTCTATTCGGTGCACCAGGTTTGTTACTGCCGTTCAGGTATATAATGACACACAGCCACAACATGAAAGTGCAGCCCTTCCAAAATGTCCTCAGTGCAAAGGCAGAGTGAGGGTGTGTGTGCCCAGCCTTGTGTGAACGGGCCAGCAAACCTGCTTTTCTTGGCTTCCCAGGGCTGCTGGAGTGTGAAGTGTGGGGTCTTTCTCCCTCCCTGTTCCCCCCAAATATAGGCTGTCTGTGTCGGTTGTAAGTGTGAGGAGAGGAAATTGGGGAAATAGCACTTTCTGTAAAATGACCACAACGGTTGGTGGGAGGAAGGAGTGGTGAGAGGGAGGGAGGTCTTTTTAAAAATGTGTTTTCCTTAAGCAACCAGAATCACAAAATTCAGCTACGTCCCTTTCTATTGATCCCCCGGACCCCTTATGTGTTTATTTAATTCAGTGCAGAAATGCCAGCTCTGTCATTTGATGAGCACTTTGGAGATGCAGCGATTGGAGATTCGGTTAAACTCTTCCAGCATTTCATAAGCCATTGGGAAGCCTCGTCCCCTGACCTCTGGGTCATCCCCAAGCTGGTCATTTATTATATTTACAGCTAGGAAGGGAGGAAACTGCTAAAAAAACAAGACTTGGGGAAAGTATGGAAAGAGCAAACCTGGTGGAAACTGCAGGTGAGGTAAGTGATTAATTGTGCAGCTGGAAGTTGCCCTGGTATTTTTCACAAAACGATGGTCTTTAAAAATGCCGTGAATTTCTATTCTACTCTTTTCTTTTGATGCTTAGGAAAATATTAAATTGGGGAGACTATATCACCTGAGGCTATTACCAATTGTTACATAACTGTTTAAACATTTACGCAAGAGGTCAGAGTTGGAATAGGACAAAAAGGGAGGTAACAGTTGATATTGGGCATGTGTGACTATATGATTTTGAGGTTTTAAAAAAAACTATAAGAAACATTTCTAATTTTTAAAAAGAAATTCTTCCAGTAGATAAAAAAAAAAAGATTAAGATACTTTCAGATAAAAGGATTAAGATATTTTCAGATAAATCTAAAAATACGGATTCAGTAGGAAAACGTTGAGTCTTTAATTTTCCAAAGTTACACTGTGCCTTTGTTTTTTAAGTTTCAGAACCAGGGACTTAAAGAAACCGTGAGGTCAACAAACAAATTGTGAGGTGAACACAAATTCTTATTTCCTTCTGGCAACTGATGCGGAAGTGCAGAGAGCAGTTCAGGCTCGCTTTGTAGCAGTGTGGAAGTTTCACCCAGTATGAAATGTATTTGCTGAGAAGAGCCTGAACTCCCATAAAATTACACAGGTTATCAAAAGCATTATCCAAGGGTCGTGAGCAAAGTTCATAACGTTTCCAGAGTCAGAATGTTTACATTCCTCATACCTACGACAGAAAACTTACATAACTTTTTTTTCCTCAGGGGGATAGGTAACAGATTTTAAAATATCCCCATGAGGTTTCGCCTTACGGCAACCTCAACTGATTTCTCCACTGACAAAGGAAAATAACTGACAGAGAATTACCCAAAGAACTATATTATGGCTGAAAATCGATAACAAACTTGCTCTGACCGAGACTATGAGAGAAAAACACTTGCAAAGTGAAGTGGGAATAATTCTTCTCTCGCAATCTCGATCACTTGCACCCACAGCAAACAAGACAACATCTGGATATTGTTTCTCAGGCAAGAATAAAGCACTTTTTTTGTGCCCCATCATTAAGTAAAAACCCGTTTTCCACATGCAAACAGCACTTGTAAATTCCCCCAGATAAGCTTAGACGTCTTGAATGATTTAAGTAAGTTTTAAAAGAATCATAACTCTTTCATTACCTTTGGAATTATAAAGTGTTCTTTTCCAAAATCTCTCTCGCGTGCTGTCTGCTCCAGCGTTGAGATAAGCACATACCTTTTACCTGCAAAGACCGATGAATGCAGCGTCCAGACAAGATGTGAAGTTATGACAAGACAAAAAAATAATCATCTGTCGATGCAGGTTGCCTTGGAGAGATAGGCTTTCTCAAAACGAAGACAGCACTCTCCTGCTGCTCACTGTCAGTCAAAAACAAGTTGGTACAAGTTTGAGTAGGAATTACCTGAAGGAACTGAAGAGAGAAAGAAAGAGATTGGGAGGGATTGGGCGGAGGAAGGGAAAGAGAAGGAGGGAGGGAAGGAGGGAAAGGGAGAGAGGAAAAAAAAAAAAGGAATCTGAGAAAGGAGTTCATGATGTCAGCAGTGCGTCTTAAGGAAATCTCCAGACCAGCAAAGCGTTCTAATGACACCAGTCCTGTGCCCCGCAATCACCTGTAGAAAAAGGAAACTGATGCTCTTTTCAAGAATGCCGGTCAATCTTTGAAGAAACTTTGGCCACTCTTATCAATGCTTTTTTAAGGTCCCTTTGCCTAAATAAGCTATAAAGAAATAACCATATTATCTTTTCTAAGAAACTCTCCTTTACCCCGTGTTTCCTCCTCCTCTTGCCTCTCTCCATTCCAAATGAATATTAACAAAAATCCCAGGCTCCTGTGATACTCAGATCAATTGATATGATATATGATATATATATATATATATGATCATAGCAAAACATCAAGAGGGAGACTAGTATGTTTTTAGCTCAAAGGTGAATTTTCCTACAGCATCTGTTTTCCCTGATTTAAAAAAGAAAAGTGTAGAAGTTGGATAGATAGGGATGAAAATGGGTTCTTTTAGATCAGGAAAATTGGGATTAGGGACGTATGTTGGAATCTGGTTTCTAACTTTCTTGCAAAGAGGCTGGGACTTCTCTGAGAAATGGTCAAAATTCGTCCTTGAAGGAGATATCAAAGTGGGTCTTGGGAAATGGAACTCAAGTTTCTTTCTGGACAGCAGTCGAGTGTCCTCCCCAAGCCTGAGCTGTTTCTTTCAGTCTGAAGCTCATCAGGTTGACTGGCCTTCTCATGGCCAGAGTTCATGAAGACCCTGGTAAGTCCTCAGAGATGGGATGAGCTTCCCACAGGGGCTCTTGCTAACAAGACCCCCCACAATGGTACAAAGCCAATGCCAAATGAAGCAAGGCTCACTTTGTTGCAAAGGAGAGGATGGCAAACTCACACATCCTCTGCATGGGCTGGGCACTGTGTCTGGTTTAAATTGGAGGGGACGGAGAGAGGAGTGACTTGTTTTTGTTGGAAACTAATGATCCTTCCTCTCCCCTGAATCCTGGGCTCCACCCTCCTGGGCCTCCCCTCCACTTCGCTCTGTGAGCAGCAGCTGCTCTTCCAGAGACTTGAACTGCATGGGAAAGGAAGGGGTTGGGGTCATTCTGCTTCTTTAGGGGAGGGCCTGAGACCTCATTTTTTCCTCTCCCCCCTCCCCTGACTCAAAGCCCTGGCATAAATCATTCCACTGCCACGTTTCCCCGGTGGAGATGATGAACCTGACTCCATTTTCTCTTGTCCATTTCTTTCCCTGGAAGTGAGGGATTCCTCTTCAACCTGGGCATGTTAGTGATGTCCTCTGGGACAGGGCACTTGGGCTTCCAAGGGCTTGGGACTAAGGAGAATGAAGCAACCACACAGGGTTTGGATTTCTTAGAGCTGTCCAAACTTCAGAATGGGATAGGCCTCTGTGATAGTTAGGCTAATGTGTCAACTTGGCCAGGTACTTGTGCCCAGGTTTTGGTCAAGCAAGCACTGGGCTGATTGTAATACAAGGACATTTATGGACGTTAATCACCAATGAGTTTACTGCATAGATGGCTGATTACATCTACATCCACCGGGGAGATTGCCGTCAGCAATGAGTGATGCTTTATCCAATCAGTTGAATACCTTAAAAGGGGAATTGATTGCAGTATTCAGGGAGAATTTCCCAGCTGGTCTTTGGACAGCCCGCATCTCCTGGAAACTCATCAAGGACCTTCACTGGACTTCCGTTGGAGCCCCTGGTTTGCAGCCTAGCCTGCAGAATCTGGACTTGAGCATCCCCACGGTTACGTGAGAGACTCTTACAAATCTCTTACTATTTACAGATATCTCCTGTTGTTTCCCTAAAGAACCCTGACTAATACAGCTCCCATAAGGGTACTGGAAAAGTCCAATATGAAATGGGTAAACACAGAGGTGAAGAAAAACCTAAAGAAAAACCAAGGTTTAAAGATCTGATCATATTCCACCCAGATGTTTTCCTCTGTCTCCCATGCTCGCCCTCTTCTCTTCATTCAACTATCCTGAAGATTTTCTGGCCAGATCTTAACTGAAAGGGCTCCACCTCTGTTCTGTATTTCAATACTGCCTTTTATTCTGTATGCCATTCAACTCTGTTGAAATCGTCCTATTTCTTTATCTCCTTGTCCTTTCGAGGTGGCCCTTGCCTCTTCACGGACTTTCCCTGGAGCATTGCAGTTCCTCAAAAATATTTGTCAAGTAGATTAATGAAAGAATATCAATGGACATTATGATTTGTTACAATTGAACTTGAATTCATATCCTCTTATTTTTGAATGAATATTTCCAGCCTCAGTTTTAACTAATAAACTAACATTTGACTACAATTTCTCAGTGTATACAGCTGTCTCAGAAACATTATAAATTTGATGCTCAGACCAAAATATAGGCATGATTAATTGCATTTTAGGATGAGGAAACTGAAGCCAGAGATGAGATGCGATTTGGACAAAGTCACAGAGCTAGTAAGTGATGGATTGAGGTTCAAAGCAATTCTTCTCACTCTCAGTCCATGCATTTTTCATTATGCTACATTTTTTTCAAATTAGTCTATTGTGAGCATACATATGCATGCATAGATTCCTTTGAGTATCAAGTAATACACTACATGAATTATAATCATAGTTTAATACTCTGGCAAGTTCTTGTAGGACCATACATAGATGAGCTCATATTCATTCATAACAGTCTTTGGTATGATCAAAGAATAAAATGAGTCAAGGATATCTGAATATATTAAAAATTTGACTCTTAAGACCATATTCTTCACTTTGGTGGTATTTATTTGCTTTTGTTCTTTTTCATTTTTTAAAATATATTAACAGTCAGGTCTTGAGGTTGCAGATCTGACATAATTCACCAACAGAGATGAGGCATTATAAATGCATGATTTGAGAAGTATGCATGAAAACTCTAGATTATGCATCTAAGAATTCTGTCACAGGGGTCAGACTTTGTTTCACATGTTTTAAAACTTGAATGATTTGTTTAAGTATTTCTGGAAACTTCTGAGATTAAGCAAAGTTAGTAAAGAAAACTATTAATGTGGGCAAAAACATTTTGAATCACCCAATTTTCCCTCCCATATAGTGAGTGAAATCTGCTTTGCAACCTGGGGCTAAGGGGCAGGGCTTATCTATTATACAAGATTACATAAAATAACACAGCTAAGGATTTTTCAATTGAAGTTGGTCAATGTTATTAATCTTTTATCTTAAAAAAAATCAAACATGGATGACTATTAAGTAAATTGTGTGTGTGTTTAAATTTCCTCTCAGTTAATTGAAAGCAAGAGCATTGCATGTGTCAAATACGAAAAGAATATACTCCTAAAGTCTGGATTTTTATCCAAAGTTCTGAAAAGCTGGGCAGCAAAGTTCATAAGAGTTGGCTTTTTCAAGAGAACCATTTCCCAAGAATAATTTCCAAAGAAGAAAAAAAAAATGCTGTAGTGCTTCCAATTCTCATCTTGGCTTGAACTGAGACATAAAAAAACCTTGAAGTGTGATGAGAGGGAAAAAATACATTTGTACCTTTGAATAGATTCTATTTAAGCTGGGTTAGATATGGAACTATTTATGGAGGGTTATGTCAGTACTAAAAACTTCATCCGAGCTGCTCACGACCCTGCCAGCTTAAATAGTCCTCCACAGGTTGGGCATGGTTTGGCCAATCGCCTCCAGCGTGCTCCCACCATCCCTATCCCAGGGGCATTTAAAACGCACCCTTGAAATACAGGTGAGTCATAAAGAATGAAGATGCCCATTTCAATGCTTTCAAGACTCTGCTTTGGTCTGCCTGGTAGGAAATTTGTCTTAGGAAGCCACAAAGTTTAAATCTTCTCTTAGGGTGGGTTCTCCAGAAGCAGATTTTGCGACAAGCATGCATATGTAATTTATTAAGGAAATGCTCCTGGGAAGGACCTGTAGGAAAAGGCGAGGAGGGGGAGGGAGTCAGATCAGAGGTAGGAGAAGCCAAGCAAGGATGTGATTTCAAGCCTGGTGCTGCTGGGAGCTCTGGAGTGAAAATAGCAACTTATGGAAGGGAGCTGGGCTTTCCTGCTCCTGCCCCAATCAGATGTCAGTAAGGCTGGAAGGCTGGTGGGGACATGCGATCTCCCAGGCCCTCCGGCTCCCTGTGTCTGCAACAGAAGTGGCTTCCATAGACCAAAGGTCAGCTTGCGAGGATGGTTGTAGGAGCTGCGAGCCATTAGAAGTAACGCGCATCAGCGCATCAGCGCAGCAGCGCAGGAATAGGAATCTGTAGAATCTGGACAGACCACCGAGATCATCAGCTACAGCTGCTAATCCTGTCATTTGTTTCAATGATCTTCCTTCCTTTCCCTTTATTGTGGCCCCTTTATTTCCTCAGCATCCTACCCCTCCTCCTCCACTCCATCAATTTTCCCACCAAAATAAAATTGGGAATGCCAGAACTAAAATTTGGAATTCGATATCACGCGCACATGTTTTTTATCGTGCGCAGGATCAGTTACTCTAAATGCCAGGCAGAACGCAAAGGAGCCTTCTACTGCTCACAGAATCCTTTGTGATTGACATCACAACAATTTACTTAGATTAGTAAGCAAATTGGGTGCTTTCTCTTTTTTCCTGGGTTATAAAGACCCTGCAGTCCCTGCATTCCAAGAAATTAGAGGTTGGCAGAAGGATGGATAATTAGCTAACCATAACACAGTATGATAAGTGCCATATAATTAAAATATTCTGAAAGAACACAGGAAGGACAACCAGCGCTGCATGGGAGTTTGAAGGAAGTTTTCCAGAAGAGGGGACCATTGAGTTCAACCTGCGAGATTTTCATAGTTGTAGACAAGGAAGGATTGTAGACATTCCAGGAAAAGAAACTGAACAAATAGTGATAAAGATAAAAAGGACCAAGTGATCTGACCTCTGGGACAGTTTAACAATGTAGTCCTAACCTTAGCCTATTAGCAAGAATCACAAAAGAAAAGGCTTTGGTCATAGAATCACTGAGTGTGTTTCATTAAGAATGAAAGAATATAGGTCAATTTGCCTTCAGAGGACCTCATGAGGTGGAAAGTTACAGTTTTCTTCACTAGCAAGAGAAGACTATAAAGCCACATTTTATTTAAAATTAACATTTTATTAATATTGATTTTTTAGATGAAGAAGTAAATCAGAGTTTAGATTAGTTTCTGTGCCATTTCTAGCTTCCATTCAGACTTTTAAATCACCAAGTTGATCTTACAAACCCCATTTTACCTAGGAAACCCACCAGCTCTCCATGCTATTCTCATAAAATTTAAATGATTCTTGTCTCCCTTTGGCAGTCCAGCCTCTTGCCTCTTCCACCCACCAGCTTAGCTCCATTCTATGTCTCTTTGAGGACAGGAGAACTTTCACTAATGGTTATGTTCCAGAAAAGAAGCAAAGAGGGTGATCACAGAGGCTTAGTCAGAGTTTGAAGGAATTAGAGATCATCCGGCCCAGTTGGTTGATTTTGCCATTAAGACAATAAAGTCTAGAAGGGTAACTTTTGCCAAGTCCCCAGTGTGTGGGGCCCACGATCTACACCAGCTCCCCACTGAAGACCCCTATGCACTCTGCTATCATGGGTCAAATATTTATATGCATGTGTGGCCATATATTTTGCTCAAGTTACAGATACCTAAGTTAAATTTACATTGCTGTCAGAAAGACCACTGACATCAAGTTTGTGGCTGTCAGAATGTGGCAACAAGCAGCTTAATGTATTCTCTCCCACACATCTGGTTGGTGGTCTTGGAGTCTCAAGTTGATGAAGTTTTATTAGAATGATAACAATAATTATTCCAAAGATGCAGGCATGAGAGGCTCTTCTAGTGGATAGTATATGAGGTTAGGCTGGGAAAAGAAGAGTTCCACTCAAGGAGGAAGGAAGCAGGAGCCAACTGTTATTGCTAGAGCCCACCATTTGCTCTTGGTGACATGGCTGATTATTGAAGATAATTGATGCTTCTATGAAGACAAGAACTCAGTGCCAGAATCATTTCATTTTGCATTCTGGGGGATGGTGGCAAGTTCTAGCATTTCTTTCTTTGCCCCTCTTCCCATAGCATGCTATAAGAACAAAACAAGGATTTGTGTGACATCATGTCACATTAATCCTTCCTATTTTTGGTTTCCCTCAACCCAGAATTCATAGCCACTTAATTTTTGTCTTTACTAACTGAAGTTTCAGGCAGGTAAAGACGTAGATAAATAAGTGTGTGGTTCTCTTCTCTCAAATACAGAATAGTGACCATACATGCCAAGTTGTAGGGCATTATTTTGGTGAGCAACATGATTGTTTTATATTCCATGAAAGATTTGAGAGATTTTGAAATGATCAATAAATAAAAATCCTGAAAAGCTTAAGAAGTCAGTATCTCAAAGTATAGGGGACAGCACATATCAAATAAAACCAAAGATATTTTTGATAGGCCAAGAAAAGGTCTTCCCAGGAACCTAATAGAAATGTTGGTCTTGTGGATTCGCTGGCTCTTAAAATTTTTCTCATCTTTGTAACAAAGGCAATTACCCTTATTTGACAGAAGGAGGACAGCTACAAAAAAAGGTTAAAAGTCTTTCCTGAATTAATTAATTGCATATGTTCTTGGAGCTGTCTTTATCCCCCAGTTTTTAAACCAGCTCCCATTGGATAACTTCTAGCTAGCTGATCCACCTGCCCTGTGGGCTCTTTTAGTACACCTACAAGTGGACTCTTGGGGCCATGCCTGTCCATTCTCGTTCCTTGGATTCCAAGGTGAAAAGCAAATGGGACTCATAGCAACCTCCCATCAGAGGCATCTCTCCCCATTACTAGCCCCAACAAAAAGAGTGCCTTCCTCAGAAAAACTTGGAGGCTATTTTAGGCCTGATCACATTCTTCTTTTATCCAAAAGTACAAAAATTATTTTAAAATGCAAAAGTTATTTCCTAGAAATGTCACCTCTAAATTATTCCTCTACAGGTTGACTGTCCCTGTTTTCCTGTTACTGTCCTGGTTTTAGAAACCAAAGTCTCCTGTCCTGGGAAATCCCTCAGTGCCAGGAAAACTGGAATCTTTCCACACCCTTTTCTCCCATGTAGGCCATTTTGGGTTCAGCAGTAAAATGTAAAACAATAAATATGTAATTTGAAAATAAAAGTATAAATGTGGGTATTGTATCCTCATATGCTAGTGTTCCAAGGACAATTTGCTAAGGTATATGTAAAAATTAATTTGTCAGATGGGAAAAAGTGTTCTTAAAAAAAAAGTTGACTTCCAGGAAGATGGTGGGCTAGAAAAACACAGGATTCTCTTCTCTCCCAGGAAAACAGCTAGAAGACAGGCAGAAACAGCCTGGAAACAATCTTCTAGGGCTTAGAACACCAGGTGAAGGCTGGATACTGCCCAGAAGAGAGAGGCGCAAAGGAAAAGAATCGCAGTGACAAAAGTGTGAGTTAAAAGCTGCAGCTGCAACTGCCGGCATCCTTCCCTACCCTATAGACACTTGAATTCTCAGGCCTTGGAGCTGGTGACTACAAACAGAGGGGGTCATAGGGGTCCACCTCCCCAGGAAAGGGGAGAGAGAGGACCAAGTCTATGGCTGACTCAGCTTTTGACCCACAAATTTGTTCTGCAGTGTTCCACTAGCCCTTCCTGGCTAGGTGGAGCTATGCCTTGTTCGTGTTGGGAGCAGGCAAAGACTAAAGAGATCCAGCTTTCTCAATCTCCCTCTCTACTGACTAGGACTGGTTGTTGAGGATGCAGAGAGGAATGGAATTATTTCCTACCTGAGGAAAGGGAGGTCATTGCCAGCAAAGGTTGGAGAACTGCCTCTGAGAAGGTTTGAATTATGAGGCTCTTAGCCTCCTGTCCTCTATCAAAATGATCCAGTCCCTGTTTCAGCAAACACATTGTGACCAGGCATTGAACTGAGAGGGTTGCCAAAGAGTGCTCTCTGCTGGCAGACCAAGGAAGTGTATGTGAGGAAATTATCAGTAAATAAGTAACAGGATTTTATGGCCTTATAGCCTCCCTCCCCAGGGCCCTTGGAAGATGGGTCTGCAATCCGTTACTGTGTCCAGGGCCCAGATTTGAGAAACTCACAGGGACAATCCTAAAGACCCAGACAAGGTTGAACCAAGAATCAGAGAACAACAATAACACACAGCCTCCCACCACTAAATTCCTATGAAAGAGAGAGAAATCGAGAATTTAAGTAAACTCACTATCCTAATCAGATGCTTAGACATCAGCAAAAAATTACAAGGCATGCTAAGAAAATGAAAGAAATGACCCAAGCAAAGGAATATATCAAAGCCCAAGAAGAGACACAGGATTTGAGACAACTAATCAATGAGATTCATGCAAATTTCCAAAATCAGGTTAATGAGTTGAAAGACAATATGGCTAAGGAGATAAAGGATATCAAGAAGACACTGGGTGAGCACAAAGAAGAATTTGAAAACCTGAATAGTAAAGTAACAGAGCTCATGGTAATGAAAGATTTGATAGGTGAGATCAAAAACATGTTAGAGGCATGCAACAGCATACTCGAAGAATACGTGATAGAGAAGACAGAACAGCTGCGATTGAAGAGAGAAAAGGAGAGAAAACAATGGAAAAAATTGAGCAGGGGTTCTGGGAGTTGAATGATTACACAAACACAAAAACATACATGTCAGGGGCATTCCAGAAGGAGAAGAGAAGGGAAAGGGAGCAGAAAGAGTATTTGAGGAAATAATGGCTTAAAATTTACTAATTTCATGAAAGAAATGAATTTACATGTCCAGGAAGCACAGTGTACCCCAATCAGAATAAATGTGAATAGACCTGCTCTAAGACACATACTACTCAGAGTGTCAGATGTCAAAACTAAAAAGAAAATTCTTAGAGCAGCAAGGGAGAAGCCAACCATTGCATAGCAGGGAAGCCCAGTAAGATTTAGTGTGGATTTCTCACCAGAAACCATGAAGGGGAGAAGACAGTGGCATGATAAAATTAGGACACAGAAAGAGAAAAACTGCCAGCTGAGAATTCTTTATCCAGCAGAATGGTCCTTCAAATATAAGGTGAGTTTAAAACATTCACAAACAAATATAAACTAAGAGCATTTGTAAAAAGAATCCACCATTGCAGGAAATATTAAAGGGAGCCTTACAACCTGAAAGAAAAAGACAGAAGAGAGAGGCTTGGAAGAGAGTATAGAAGACAAGTATAGCAGAAAGGATAACCAAAAGAGTAAAAGACAGACAAAAATAAGATATGACATGTGAAAATGAAATAATAAAATGGTGGAAGTAAATAAAGCATTTACAGTAATATCATTGAATGTGAAAGAATTAAACTCCCCAATCAAAATATATAGGGTGACAGAATGGATTAAAAAACATGAGCCATCAATATGTTGTCTACAAGAGGTTCACTTAGACCCAGGGATACAAAGCAGCTGAAAGTGAAAGGTTAGAAGAGTCTCCATGCAAACAGTAACCAAAAAGAGCAGGGGTAACTATAGTAATATTAGACAAAACAGACGTTAAATGCAAATAAGTTATGAGATACAAAAGACCATTATATATTAAGAAAAGGGACAATCCACGGAAGAAATAATAATCATAAATATCTGTGCACCTACCCAGGGTGCTCCAAAATCATGAGGCAAACTGGCAAGATTGAAGGGAGAAATAGACCTCTCTACAATAATAGTGGGAGATTTCAACACACCAGTCACATCATTAGGTAGAACAACTAGACAGAAAATCAACCAGGAAACAGAGAACTTGAACAACATGATAAATGAGCTAGACCTAATAGACATATATGGAACGTTGGGTTATACATTCTGCTGAAGTGTTCACGACTTTTTTTGAGGACAGACTGCACACAAGGCAGGTCTCAATAAAAATAAAAAGATGGAAATTTTGCAGAGCACCTTCTTATATCATAATGGAATGAAACTGGAAATCAACAATAGAATGGAAAGAGGTAAAATCACAAATGTGCACAGGATGGACAACACCCTTCTAAATAAAGAAGAAATTTATTTCCTGGGTCAAAGAAAAAATTGTAAGTGAAATTAGGAAATATATTGACATGAATGAAAATGAGAACACAACTTATCAAAACCTATGGGATACAGCAAAAACAATGCTGAGAGGGAAATTTATAGTCCTAAAAGCTTATATTAATAAAGGAAAGGAGAAAAAAACCCCACAAAGATCTAACTGAACAACTAGAGAAACTAGAAAAAGAACATCAAAACATTCCTAAAGCAAGCAGAAGGAATGAAATAATAAAGTTTAGAGCAGAAATAAATGAAATTGAGAACAACAGATAAAAGAGAAAATCAACAAAACCAAAAGTTGGTTCTTTGAGAAGATCAATAAAATAGACCATTAGCTAGACTAACAAAGAAAAAGAGAGAGAAGATACAAATAAATAAAATCAGAAATGAAGGAGGGGGGGGGGGAGTTATGACTGGCCTCCCAGAAATTAAAAGGATTATATGAGGATATTTTGAGAATCTATATGCCAACAAACTAGACAACCTAGATGAAATGGACAAATTCCTAGAAATGCACAAACAACCTACACTCATGTTAAAGAAATACAATAACTTAACAAACCAATCACATTTAAAGATATTGAATCAGTAATCAAAATCTCCCAACAAAGAAAAGTCCAGAACCAGATAGCTTCACAGGTGAATTCTATCAAACATTTTGAAAGGAATGAACTCCAATCTTGTCTAAAGTCTTCCAAAAAGTTGAAGAAGAGGGAAAATTACCCAAATTGTTTTATGAATCCCAAATCACCCAATACCAGTGCCAGGTAAAGACACTCTAATAAAAGAAAATTACAGTCCAATCTCTTTAATGAACATAGATGCAAAAAGTCTCAACAAAATACTTTCAAATAGAATCCAACAGCATATCAAAAGATTTATACACCAAGACCAAGTGGGATTTATTCCTGGTATGCAAGGGTGTTTCAACATAAGAAAATCAATGAACATAATATACCGCATTAACGAATTGAAGCAAAAAAACACATAGTCATCTCAATTGATGCAGAAAAGACATTTGGCAAAATCCATCATTTTTTCTAGATAAAAACATTTTGTGAGATAGGAATAGAAGGACAATTCCTTAATATCATAAAGGGTATATATGAAAAACCAAGGCCAACATCATACTCTATGGGGAAGGGTGAAGGCTTTCCCACTAAGATTGAGAACAAGACAAGAATGCCCACTATCAGCATTGTTATTCATCATTGTGCTAGAAGTTCTAGCTAGAGCAATTAGACAAGAAAAAAAAAAGAGTATCCAAATAGGAAAAGAGAAAGTAAAATCTCACTATTTACAGATATCATGATCCTGTATTTAGAAAATTCTGAACTGTCTACAACAAAGCTACTTGAGCTAATAAATGAGTTCAACAACTGGCAGGATACAAGATCAACATGCAAAAATCAGTAATATTTTTGTACACTAGTATTGAACAATCTGAGTAGGAAATTAGAGAAAAAATTCTGTTTACAAAGCAACAAAAAACTCAAATACCTAGGAATCAGCTTAACCAAAGAAGTACAGGACCTACATGAAGAAAACTACAAAACAATGCTAAAAGAAATCAATGAAGACCTAAACAAATGGAAAGACATTTTGTGTTCATACATTGGAATACTGAATATCATAAGGATGTCAATCCTACCAAAACTGATTTATAGATTCAATGCAATACCACTCAAAATTCCAACAGCCTACTTTACAGAATTAGAAAAGGCAATTACCAAATTCATTTGAAAGGGAAAGTGCACCCAAATAGCCAAAAGCATTCTTAAAAAGAAGAGTGGCATGGTAGGAATTTCACTGACTAACCTTGAAACATATTGCAAAGCTATAGTGGTCAAGACAGCATGGTACTGGCATAAATATAGACACATTGAACATGGAATAGAATTGAGAATCCAGAAAGAAACCCTCACCTCTTTGGCCAGCTGGTTTTCAACAAACCTACCAAAGCCATGTTAATGGGACAAAACAGTTTCTTCAGAAAATTGTACTGGGAAAACTGATATTCTTAACCAAAAGAAGGAAAGAGGACCACTAATTTCCCTCCCTCCCTATATGAGAATGAATTCAAAATGGATTAAAGACCTAAATATAAAAGCCAGGACCATGAAACTACTTTAAGAAAACGTAGGGAAACATCTTTAGAGACCTTGTGATAGGTGGTGGTTTCTTGGACATTACACCCGAAGCACAAGTGACTAAAGAAAAAATAGATAAATGGGATCTCCTCAAAATTCAATGCTTTGTCAAAAGGGTGAAAAGGCAGCCAACTCAATGGGAGAAAACCTTTGGAAATTACATACCCTATAAGGATTTAATATCCATGATATATAAAGAGATGCTACAACTCAACAATAAAAAGACAAATGGCCTGATTAAAAAATGAGTGAAAGACTTGAGTAGACATTTGTCCAAAGAAGAAATATAAATAGCAAAAAACACATGAAAAATGTTCAACATCACTAGTGATTAGGAAAATGCAAATCAAAGCTACAATGAGATATCATTTAACATCTATTAGAATGGCCACTATTAAAAAGAACTACAAGTGTTGGAGAGGATATGGATAGGAACACTTACTCACTTTTGGAGAGAATGCAGATTGGTATAGCTACTGTGGAGGACTGTTTGGCAGTTCCTGAAGAAGTTGAATATAGATTTGTCATGTGATCTGGTAATACTACTACTGGGTATATACTCAGAAGAACTAATAGCAGTGAAATGAAGAGACATCATCCCACAGGTGTTCATAGTGGAGTTATTCACAATTGTCAAAAGATGAAAACAACCCAGTGTCCATCAAACGAAGAATGAATAAACAAACTGTGTTATATACACGATGAAATATTATTCAGTTGTAGGAAGAAATGAAGTCATGAAGCATATGACAACATGGATGGACCTGGAGGACATTATATTGAATGACACAAGCCAGACATAAAAGGGCAAACACTATATGATTGCACTATTGTGGACTAAATATATTGTGTAATCTCATGGAGTTAGTAACTTGAATGTGGGTTACCAGAAAATAGAATGAAGTTAGAGAATGGAAAGCTGGGGATTAACTTGTACAAAATTGCTAAATGGGAAACAAATGTGGCTCAGGTGACTGGGCTCCTGCCTATCACATGGGAGGTCACTGGTTGCTATCCTGGTGCCTCCTAAAGAAGACAGTGAGCTGGCGTGACAGGCAGGTGTGGCAAGCTAATGCGACAAGAGACACAAGAAGAAAAAACATAATGAAAGTCACAAGAAAGCAGGGAACAGAGGTGACTCAAGAGATTAAGCACCTCCCTTCCACATCCCTTCCACATCCTGGGTTTGACTCCTGGTGCCTAAAGAAACAAGGAAGACAAACACACACAGCAAGTAAAAAACCACAAGGGGGTAGGGAGAAATAAATAAATAAAATAAATCTTAAAAAAAAAAAAAAGAATTGCTAAAAAGGAAGTGTTTTAATCTTTGGAAATGAATAGAAAAAGTGAAAGCACAACATAATGTTTGTAACTAGCAGTACCATTATGGGGGGATGACCGAGATTGAAAGGGAAAGTCTAAGTTCATGTATATTACTAAAAGGAAAGCTAAAAAATAGAACACCCAGACTGTATAGCACAGTAAAATTGCATGTGAAATATGAATATGTATAAAACTGCATATATAAGACCTTTTGTCTTTGAAACTGAACTAATATATGTTAATACTACAAGATGTCAACATCAGACGAAAAAACACTATGCTAAGTGAAAGAAACCAGACACAAAGTACTACATATTTTATGATTCCATTTACATAAAATGTAAATATACATCAATTTATAAGGATGAAATTAGATTAATGGTTATGTAAGGCTCTGGAAGGATAGCAGGATTGAGAGGTGAATCCTAATGGAGGTAGAGTTTTTCTTTTTGGAGTAATGAAATTATTCTAAAATGTTTTGTGGTTATAAAAGAACAACATTATGATTTTACTAAAAGCCACTGATTATACAGTTTGGATAGATCATATGGTATATGACTATATCTCATTAAACTGCCTTAAAAAAAATGTTCAAGACCAGCCAGAAATAGCAGCTATATACAGCAGGGGAAGCATAGAGAGATTGAGAGGTGAGGAATTTTCTTTTTCGTCTGACTATTTTTTGTTTATTATTATTATTGAAAGAATGAAAATGCTCTAATTATTGAAGTGATGAATGCACAACTTTGTGATTATACCAGATACCACTGATTACATACTGTGGATGAATTACATGCTTTATTAATATGCAACAATAAAATTGATTTGTTAAAAAACAAACTGCTGTAAATGCTGTAGCTCTGTCTGTGTTGATGCGGACCGGACCACCTTCCTTTAAACCTCCTTCGAGTTAGCTGGTGATTCTAGGTCCCCACCTGCAGAGTGACTTTGAAGTTGGTGAGTTACAAAGCACTAGGGATGAACCAGGTGGTTGAATAGGACAGGGTTTCCTCTTACCTTATTCCAATTGGGCTCCACTGCTTTCCCTGTGGCTGGTGCAACCTTACACCACATGTTAAATACACAAGGTTCACTTTTACACAGGGAAGGCTCTGTGGCAATTGCCCTCCACGAAGGGTACCCGATAATGACCATGATCTCTGATCACAGCCAGGGCCACTGAACAGTGCAGCAATGTCTCCAGGGTAGACGTGTGTCCAGGCCACTGCAACCAGTGATCCCACCTTCCTTGGAAAGCCTAACTGGATTGCTTGTTTGGCAATGTGTTAAAGTGCTGGCTGGCATTAACTCACCTCTTCTATTGCTGTCTTGTTGAATTCTGAGTCAACCAGATGGATGCTCTCCCAGGCCAGACTGTTAGATAGCTGAGGGCATGCAGCCCATCTCCAGGAGATGGTCTAACATAGTATTTTACACTGAGCAGGTTGATTCTGAGTCCCAATCTCAGGAGTCAATGTGCAGAATACTTGCAATGGGGTATTACCGAAAATGAATAATTTCCATGCTCTCTTAGAGAAGACAAAAATAGCAAATCTTTCTACATTCATCCCCATTTTTATATTTCAGCAGTTGGTCCTTGACTGGCGATAAACTTCATATTTAAGTTTAAAAACAAATCATGGAGTGAATGGTGTAGCTCTCTTCCTGGGCTGGTGACATCAACGGACAGGAAATGCATTTGATTCTACCTGCTGGAGAGGGCACTGGCCTTCGTTGCCAAGTCCCATCAAACTACCCAAGCACCTCTCCAGGTTTCAACTGCTCTGAGATTTCTTGCCTGTCACTTCAGTTCCTGCCCATAGATCGGACCTTTTCTCCCCTTTCCCAAGTTTAATCCTCAGCTCTGCCATAGCCCATCACATGAACACTGGAGGTTTTCAGGCCCTTTATTTAATTTAGTGATATTACCATGCTGTCAGTCCCTCAGTGTGGCATCCTGAATCACCAGGAATCCATTCAATTTCTAATTCTGATTACCTGTATAAAGACCTTTAGGATTGTCTTTGAAAGCCTGATTCTGCAAAAACAACCTTATTTCAGCACGGCACCAGTGCAGGAGAGCAGATTCAGGGCTCATTCTAGGTATTTATTATTAGCAGGATATCTGGACTAACAACTTGGTTTTTACTTTGGGCGCCTTCCCACTGTAAAACTGTACCTTTCTTTTGCCAATTATTCCAGTTATTGTGGAAAAACTGAGCAATGCAAATTGGCTAAATTCTATGAAGTACAAGATCCCAGCCGAGTTGTCCAAAACTGTGAAGGACCTCACAGTGAAGGAAATGGTAGGAATACAGAAAAAGGGTGTCAGGCACTCTGAGAGCCTCAAATAGAAACCCCACCCACTTGTTATCCACCGTAGCAAAGGGTAGATGCTAATTAAGCAAACATGGCTTAGAGAAGTCCCAGCATTACCTAAAGCCACAGCCACTTTATTAAACACAAACAAAATTCAGAAGAGAGCTAAGGTCATTTTTGTTTTATCATGGCACTTCACCTTATCAAGAACACTTGTAGAGACCTTTGAGTCACCAGCAGAACAAAGCCATGATAAAGAACTGCTCGATAAAAAGGGGAATTTCTTTCCTGATTGTTCTCCTTGTGATGGCTCAACCCCAAGACAGGAAACTGAAAAATTATGACCCAAGGTCAGGTCCCTGAAACCAAAGACAGATGGCCTTCGAGGTCCTTGACATTTGATACCCTGACCGGCTGGAAGTGGAGTGTTTTTCCTTCTTTGCAGTTACTGGATTTTCTTAACTTCCCTTTTAAGAACTATCCCTGGGGTTACTTCACCATCATGTGTTTATTCTTGAGCACCTCCTGGGAAAGTTTCCATCTCAGATCTTCATTCTGCTCCACTAGCTTGGGTTTGCCTTTGTGGTCTTCCTACCCCTAAATGGAAGTTGAGTTAACAGCTTGCTCTTCTTCAAAGTAACTTAAATTTCTTTTTTTAAAGATACATAGATCGTACAAAATATTACTTTAAAAAATATAGGAGGTTCCCATATGCCGCACTCCCCACACCCCCTACTTTTCTCACATCAACAACTTTTTTCCTTAGTGTGGCACATTCATTGCATTTGATAAATACATTTTGGAGCACTGCTGCACAGCATGGATTATAGTTTACATTGTAGCTTACACTCTCTCTCAGTCCAACTCCAAGTCCCGAAAATGCCGCATATCACACCTCCTTTTCCCTCTCCCTGCCTTCAGCAACTCTCATGGCCATTGTCTCCATATCAAAGATATAATTTCTTCCATTGCTAGAGTCACAATAATTCTATGTGGAATACCAGTAAGTCCACTCTAATCCATTGTAGAACTTCTCCAAATCACTCAAAATTGCCTCAGGTCACTTCTCTTCTGACCTCTGAGTTTACTTAATAGGCAGCAGCAACTTCAAAAGCTCAGCCGCAGGGCTTATCAGTAAATGATATTTATCACCCAGCAAAGAATGCACACCAAGGAAAAGAATTGGATTACCACCTTAGACATCTTGTAGTCTCCTGGGAAAACGTCATTATGTTTTGTTTTGTTCTTCAAATTGCTATTAATGGTATATCTTATCATACTAATCAATTCTCAACTTTTTACCATGGAGACCAATGGAGAAATCAAACAAAAACATCATCTTTTCCTCAGAACACTGAATTGTTAAATTATTTCTTTCTGGCAAAGAGTACAGTGTAGTGGGGGAAAAAAGTTTAATTTCTGCTGTGGATTCAGATTCTAGAACTGCTATTTATAAGCTGTGTGCTCCGGGGCAAGTTCACTGATTTCTCTGAGACAGGCCTTGTATAAGTGAACTGAAGAAAACAACTACCTCGAGGGTTTTTTGTTTTTGTTTTTTTTGGTGGGAAATACAGTTAGTTGTATTTTATTATTCTCCTCGAGGGTTCTTAAGCGAATTAAAGGAGTGAGTTAGGGGAGCATGAGAAGTGCCTGGGAGGACTTGGGTCTTAGGAGAGGCCACTGCCCAACTGAATTCCATGAAGCAGGTGACCAGTCAAGACTCTTCCGCCTGCTGTGCTTGGCCCTGGGAGAGGCAGCTCGCCTGGTTCTGCCTGATCTTGGGGAGATGACCACATGCAATTCTCTGTCCTATTACCTGGCTTCTTGTTCCGTCCACTTGCTTGAATTTGGGGGCAGATAGGCTGGGTGCCCCTCCCTCCTCTCTGCTGTGTTTTACCAGTCCTTATGCGAGACCCCGAAACCATGGAAAGTCCCTTAACTGATCTGCATTCCCTGAAAGCACTGCTGCCTCTCCCAAGGAGAGCAGTGTCCTACCTTGCTCTCTCAGGCTTACTCCATTTCTTTTATAGTCAAACCACTTGAGTTGTCAAATAGTTTCGATTATGTGAATAAACAGAAATGAATTAGCTGGCTCCTGAACAGAGTTTTATCATGCCAGTTTTCCTGAAGTGCCTTGCATTGTAGCGATAAGCTATACGGTTTATGGCCCTTAGTTAAGTATTGCTTCTTGACTTTTACAGGGCGTTTGTGCTTCCAGCAATCAAGCCTTAGAGTCTATCTCCAATCTTGGTTATAGAATCTCAAGTAACATTCGCCAGTGCT
Source organism: Dasypus novemcinctus (assembly GCF_030445035.2). Classification (NCBI taxonomy): domain Eukaryota; kingdom Metazoa; phylum Chordata; class Mammalia; order Cingulata; family Dasypodidae; genus Dasypus; species Dasypus novemcinctus. The sequence continues at coordinate 159,056,246 of NC_080676.1, read as the reverse complement.
TCCACCACTCGACACTTAATCTAGTACCAGAGATAACTAACTTGCAGATGTGTGCAAGTGTAGAGGAGTGAAGATAAAGGAGGGGCTGCTTGCTGGTCCTTCTGGTGTAATATGCTCTAACTAGCAATGCATGGAAGGTGATGAAAACTTCCACCTGAACTGGAGAAATTTACTTGTGTAGAGTCAACGTGAGTCGAATTTGGAAGCAATGACACTGGTCAGTTCATTGAGTCCTTTGAGTCCGAGAGATGGAATTTCAGTTAAGAGGGAAGCCTGCGTCAGCCAGGCACTTTTTAGTGTTTGCTAGGTGTTAGGTTTCTTCCTCAGGCTGCAGTGAATGAGGCAGGGGCGGGGGGAGGGGACCAGGTAATGGAAAGCTGCTTTCCCTGGTTGTACTTGCTGTACCATCTGTGTGTTTATGTGAAGCATGGGAAACAGGGGACCCAGGCGCATGCTGAAAATACGCTGCAGCTAGAAGGCAGATTTTGCAAATGACCATGAAGAACAGATAGGGATACAGAGTAGCAGAGGTTTCTTTTAACTGCACTGTTTCATTAAATCATCCATCTTTCTCTCTCTGTCTCCATCCAGCCTTCTATCCTTCATTTCCTTGTTTGATTATGTGACCTTGTTTTTTGCCTTTTTAAAGAAAAGCGAAGCTCAGGATAACTTTCAACTTGAAATCTCCTGTTGGAAGGGCTAAATTCAAGTAAATTTGCAGAGTGCAACTGGTATTACCAATCTGATAGATACGCAGGTAAATACATGATCCTTAGCACACGCACATGTGCACACACACAACTCACACCTCACATACACACACATATATTTACACACACTATTGAGGCAGGTTAGTATAGAGAAAGAGGGGCGACAAGTCACAGCTGGGACTGGAGAGAACATGGCCTTGAGAACCCCCTCTTTACGGGCCTAATTAAACTGACAGGTTCTTAAATTCTTTAATGTGGCATAGCCAAGAGCCTAGCGAAATCCAGCAACTTCTGACTACTCTTCACTGGCCAGAGTTAGCAAGTATTGTGATTGTAACATAGGGCAACATAAAGTTAGCTTTAATTTACCTTCTAAAATTATGTTGAAGTTTCTGTTTGCTTTGTAATATAGTTTTTCATTTTTCAATTTTAATTTTTTTCTTTTCACTGATTTGAAGCATTGGAGAGGTTCTTACTATATGCTTAATTCTGATTTTAACTTGGTTTTCAAAATCCTCCATCTGGGTCACTGAAACTCATCTCCGGACACCTAGAGGTAAGAGGGAATTGGAAATATCTTCATCCCTCACATGAGTTCCACTGAACCCAAAGGAAATCAGCCACCCCAGATTGCTAATCCCTGCATTATACAGAAAGTTGTCTCCAAAAGTTTGTCTTCATCATATGCCAACAGGTACTGATATCCCGTACATCTGATTGAACTTGTGCTGAGAACACAAGAAAACTCTAAATGAGCTCAGAGCTTCAAGACAAAACAAGACTTCATTAGCAGGCTGGATTCTTATTTTTGAGCCATTAATCCATCCAACAAAGAAACCAGACCCTGGACCCAGATACTCACTTCATTTCAGCCCTAATAGTAACAACTATTTGTTGCATGCTTATCACGTATCAGGAATTTGACAAGTATTTTATGCCCACCACCTCATTTAATTATTGCTAATTATTAATTTATTAACTTATTTAATAGTCTATTTACTACCCTATTAATAAATCAGAATCTGTGATGTAGGTATTATTATTGTCCTTTACAGATGAGGAAAATTAAGTCTTAGATTAAGCCACTTGTCTAGGGTCAAATACGTAGTGAATCTAAGTGCAGAAATTCAAGCCTCGATCTTGCTTCTAAGCCCAGGCACTGAATCACTGTATCATGAGGCACCCCATGAATTCACCAATCTGTGTGGGTCACCTCAGAGTTAACTGAGCTGCAGTAATGACTCAGACCACCAAGAAGTCTAAAATGGCCAAACATGAGCACAAAGGTCAGCCCAGAGGCCTGCTGGATTTCCTGCTGTAGACACCTTTCATGACTCTTTTTAAGTACAAACGGGCAATGCCTACTCTCCAGTTTCTCAGACTTACCCAGGACAACTGACAAAAGGATGATGATGATGGACAATGCCAATCCCTAAAAACAGAGAGTTTCTATAACTGCAAGCAAGGCAGTTCTACCCATCTGCTCCATGGGGTGTGCATCACCATCCCAAAGACCTCAAGACTGAGGAATGAACAAACATAAGGGAGAAATGCAACTATAGATTATAGTAGACTTATTATTATTCTAGTAATGGAAGAACTTATAACATTGATATAAAGGCAGTGGTCACCAAAGGTTCTGAGGGGAGGGAGAGGAACGAATAGATGAAACGTGAGGCATTTTGGGGACATTGGAATTGTTCTGCATGGCATCGCAATGATGGATACAGACCATTATACATTTTGTCAAAACCTAAAAATTTTAGGATGCAAAGTTAAACCATAATGTAAACTATAGACCATGGTTAGTAGCAATGCTTCAATAAGTGGTCATCAATGTAAAAAATGTACCACCCTAATGAAAGATGTTGTTAATGGGGAAAATTATGGGAGGGGGAGGGGATGAGGTATATGAGAATCCCCTATATTATGGATGTAGTATTTATGTAATCTAAAGTTCCTTTAAATATAAAGAAAAAAAAATTTTTTTAAGTACAAATGGAATTACTTATAAGTTGATCTCCCAGCCTGAAATCAGCTACTTTCTCACAAGAGAGAGCCAAGGTGTGGAGATGCAGGCAGTCGGTGATCTCCTCTTCCTTATTTCCGTCCAATATTATTTTTCACATCATAATGATAATTAAGTAAAGCATTAGAAGAGATGACCATTAGAATCACATGCAGAGATTTTTTTCAATGACCAAAAGATTCTGATTCCTCTCTCCTCCTCCCCTTAGCGCCCACAGTGACAACTAAGCTTCACTGCTTGAAGGATCAGATTCATAGATACTTGTAACAATGATGAGGTCTTGACACCCTAGACTGTCCTCCCCATCTGGGAGGCACCAATGCTCTTGAGAGACTCCCTTCACTCTGTTTGAGAATATCAGGCCTCCCCAGGATGGGGGTACAACATCTCCCCACTCATTGTATGGGTCTCCACCCACTGATATAACACACTATGACAAGATGAGCACTCACACACCCCTTAGAAGCCTGCTCCAGGTGCACACTGTGCCAGATAGGCCCATCAAACAATTTAAACAAGTAACCCTTCCTTATTATATTTTCTAAAGCGTTTTCTCAACATTATAGTTTCAACCACATATCTCCCATGTTCACCTGCTCCCCCCAAAGCCCACCCCCCAATTCCATGGACCATCTGACTGACCTTCCCAACCCTAGCCCCCCTCAAGCCTGCAAAGCCCCACCCAATAGTATACTTGGGCCCCCATATTATCCCTTCCCTGCACAACTACTTACCTCCACTTTATCATAGATTTTTGCCCATGTAGGCGTCAGCTCACAACCTTCCTCTCCCCACCAATTTCCTGTAAGCCTATCATCCAGTCTCTAGCTCTCTGAAACAGTTTGATTTGCTTAATTCATATCAGAGGGGTCTTTTAATATCAGTACATCAGCTGTAGCAAATATAACATCCACATGTAAAAAGATCATTGCTGGAGAAGGGGGAAAAGGGTTTGATGTTGGGTATATGGGAGTCCCCTATACTGTATAGGTGACTTTACTGTGATGTAAAACTTTTTCGAAGGCAAAGTTTCAAAATAATAAAATAATAAAAAAAAATTTAAAAAAAAGGATGTAGACACTGAGGAAGGAATGGAAGAGATTGCCTTGCCACTGTACATACAGGGCCACATCTATTACAGTCATGAAAGGCAAAATTTCAAAAACAAATTTTTATGATATTTTTCATTTTTTAATACCCCAGTTTATTTTTTACTTTATTTTAGCTTTTATAAACTAGTATTTTATTTCTAATTGTTAAACCTATCATTACTATTTAATTTTCCTATAATTGAATTTGGCAATATGTTAGGCTTCATTTTTGGAGAAGTTTTGGATCACAGAGGGGTTCAACTTTGGCAGGGGATGAGCACTGGTGTGGGGTGTCATTGATGGGGAGCACATGGTTGGGACAGAGTTCTCCAGGGCATGTATGTAGTATTTGTTGGGTATTGTCATAGTAGGCAGAGTTATACACAACAACTGAAGGAGTGCTGAGTTCCTAGCTGGGGGAGCTCTGTCACATTCCCCAGTGAAACAGCAACAATTCCCCAAGTACAAGGGCAAAAACCACTGAAGAAGGATGGTCCAATGATGGGCCCTTGATACTGATGACTATACTTACAAGCCTGTGTGCTTGTAATTTCAACTAGGCCTAGAGCTGCAGGGTACCTAAGAGTTTACCTCCTGAGAACCTCCATGTTGCTCAAATGTGGCCACTCTCTAAGCCAAACTCAGCATGTAAATGCATTACCTTCCTCCTGGTGTGGGCCATGACTCCTGAGTATAAGCCTCCCTGGCGCCGAGGAATTACTACCTATCACCAGCCGGTGATACAGCTAGAAAAAGACCTTGAATAAAAGGTGGAAATGGTAAAGACAAATGAGTTTATATGGCTAAAAGACTTTAAAATGAGTTGGGAGTTCATCAGAGAGGTTGTGCAGGATCCTAGAGACAGCCAAAGTAAATACAGTCCCAGGTACTGTTGCTCCTGAGGGCTACAGAGACACATAGGTTCTAAGGTCATGGCAGATAGGCTGGAGTTCAGTGCCTTGTCAGTGGGCCTCCTTTGGAATTTGTGCTCCTAAGTTTGATGGAGTTGGACACAGATGTGACCTTTCTACACATGCTTCTTCTGTCACTTTTACTGAACCTGTGGTTGTCACTGGGGTTGGTATATACTCAGGAGACTTGAATCTCTGGACTGGCCATGTGCCAGCTGGGCCCTGAGCCTCAGCTGAGTTGCAACACCTACTCTTTTGTTCGTTGGACTTACCCAGGTCAGCTAACAGGGAGGTGAAGATGGTCAACCACCATGCAGGGATCTGAGAGTGTCTACAACTGCAAGCAGGAGAATCCCACCCATCAGCCATGTGGGATCTAAGTCCCCTCTCAATTTAGAGATGGACACCACCATCCCAGAGTCCACAGGATGGAGGAATAAATTATAGATTAGAGTGGACTTATTGGTATTCTACTCTAGAACTATTGTGACTCTAGCAATGGAAAAAATAGTTTCATTGATGTGGAGACAGTGGCTGCTGAAGTTGCTGAGGGCAGGGAGAGGGAAGAAGAGATGTGATGTGGGGGCATTTTCGGGTCTTTGAGTTGTCTTGCAGGGGCAGATGCTGGACATTATATATCCTGCCATAACCCATTGAATGTACTGGGAGAGAGTGTAAACTACAACATAAACTATAATCCATGTGGTGTTACAGTGTTCCAAAATGTATTCACCCAATGCAATGAATGTGCCACAATGTGAAAGAGGTTGTTGATGTTGGAGAAGTGGGGTGGGGTAGGGTGTGGGGTATAAGGGAACCTCATTTTTTTTATGTAATATTTTTTGTGATCTCTGTATCTTTAAAAAAAAAAGACAATTAAATTTAAAAAAAATTTTTTTAAAAAGATTTCACCATTGTAAAAAAAGATTCTGATTTAATTGGCCTGGATTGGGGTCTAAGCATCAATATTATATTTAAGATTCTCCATTGATTCAGATGTAACCAGGGTTAAAAACCAAGGTGGTAGACACACAGAGGAGATGCTGGGAATAGAACCAGGATTTAGAATCTAGGACTCCAGGTGGTCATCTCTTCCCACTGAGCCTTTCTTCCTGACAGAGAGACCCTGTGATGAGGATCCCACAGAATCCTTCCGAGGTCTTGGAGGTGCCTTGGCTTTTTGCTGTGCTTCAAGGGTGTGTCTCCCACCCAGGAAAGACCATCTTAGACCAACAGTGCCAACGTGGCCATTTAGCTCAGGGTGGCTCTGATTCCATTAACTGACCCTCTGGTCTCTTAGTCTTTAACTTGGACTACTTTGATGACCTCTTATGAATAAGAAAGGAGGGTATTTTAATTGAGAGTGCCTACTGGTACCTATTAGTTCCACAGAATAAATACTTTAAACATTTCCCGAGCCTGACTACCACTGTCTCATTCGCCACTGCTATCTATGGATTGAACTGTGCCTGCAAAAGACTTGTCGAAGTCCTCACCCCTGGTCCTGTGGCTGCGACCGAATTTGGAAATAGGGTTTTGATGATATGGTTAGATGAGGTCAAACTGAAGCAGGGAGGGCCCTGTTCCAATAACTGGTGTCCTTATAAGAAGAGGAAGTATGGACACAGAGACAGACCCAGGAAGATGGAAGCAGACACTGGAGCGATATGTCGACAAGCCAATGCCACGTTCAGAAGGCGAGCCGCCCTTCCACGCCTTGATTTCTGACTTCCAGCCTCCAGAACTGAGACAGTAAATGTCTGCTGCTTTAAGCTGCCACCGGTGCAACTGCCCCCAGGGACCACGATGCAGCAGGACAAACTTCAGGTACTCTTCTTTCCCCACTGACCTGAGACGTTTTCAGCTCTGGGATGTGCAGAGCCCCGGGTGGAGCCAGAGGTAAAGATCTTTCCAGAGTGTTTGGGATTTACTCAGTTCTGCCCCGAGGGGGGAGTTGGAGACCAGAGGGACTCTGGGTGTCTCCTCCCACCAGGTGAGTCAACATTCTCCTAGGGACAATCTCCCAGCCCCGCTCCAAATCAGATAAAGGCAGTATTTGGGTGAAATGTGGGGCACACCTATGCGGAAGTTGGCTTTGGAAAAACCAGACATCGAAAGGCAATCTAGTTCTCACAGTCCAGTTCAGGCTGGTTTCTGTGCTAGAGCGAGCCCGAAACGTGGACTCATCTCTGCTCCCCTGATATTTTTAGGACCTGGACAAGGGACAATGTCCACCCTTTTGTCTTACCTTGTATAAAAGGATTGCTTGTTAGAAGGCCTGGGAGAACAAAGGCGAGACAGTCTGGTTTATGTGACATATTGATCCCTCTTCAAAACACATCTAATCTGGTACAGATCTTTCCTCCTCCAGAATCCACTGGGTGAGAAACCAGTTTAACCACAAAGAGCTTAATGAACCAGCCCTAGAACTTTTGTCTCAGGTTTAGTTTGTGTAAATAAGATGGTCACTCTTTTTTTTTTTAAATTAAATTTCAAAAAAGTGCAAATTCCCCAGTACATTTAAGTGAATCGATCTTTAGGAAGTCTAAAAATGAAATAAAATAATTTTAGGGCTCACACTTAATAGCCTTTATTCATGTAGCCAATGACCTTCAAGAGTCGCGTAGCTAAAATGGTCTCGCACAGCTGGTGGAGGGAGGTAGTTTAGTACAGGGAACAGGGAAGGGGGCTGGTCAGAAAGAAGCCCAAACTGCTGGGACCCCCTGGTCAGAACGCAGTGTGAGACCCCGCCCAGAAACCCCCTGAGGGAAGGCAGCTGACTGAGAACAAAGCTGTTGCCACTGCAGCCCCAAAGCCAGCAGACCCTGGGGCCCCTTTGAAGCCCCGGATAACTACAAACGAAAGTCCCCCCCCCCCCCCATTAGTTCCCAGAAAGCTGACAGGTGAAGGCGGAAAGGCAGTCGGGACAGCAAGGAGCTGAGAGCCCTCCTTAACACGGCAAAGGGGGAGGAGGAAAAGCCTTAGAAGGCCACCCAGGGCCCACGCGTGCTGCTCCCCCTGGAGCATGCCTGTGCCCTGTCTCGGGTGCCTACTGTCTCTTCACTTGTTTCTTAGTAAACTCTTTACGCCCGTGCCTGCCCTCTGCAGCATAGCCAAGAACCTAGAAACCCAGAGCATTCTGCTAACATGTCTAATTCAGAAGCACGCACGGAAACCAAGCAGCTCCTACTTAGGAAATGGTTTCTTTATAGTGATGGCCGTCAAAAGCATAGGGGTCAGCCGGCTGGAGTACCAGAAAACCCAGTGTAGCTTAAATACTGAGGTATTGTACTGAACCTTCATAACCAAGGGTTATGTTATAAAACCTAACAGAAGGTAATATCTGGAATTGCCGAAACTAGCTGGAGATAGCCTAGGCCTGCTATCAGGACGGTCATTCTCAACAAGTTTCACCCCTGTTTATGGTTATACAAGACTTAGCCTCACCCTTGTGTCCACTTTCCATTGTGATGGTAATTCTAGAGGGAACTTACCTTGGGTTATGGCAACCACTCCACCCTCCTGTTTGATATCACTATGGAAAATCGTCTACTGCCCTCTATGGACTTTCCTCTCCCAGAACCTTGATCTCTGATAATGATTATGACCTTGTCACTCACCCTGGCTTGGTACTCACCCCACCATGCCCAACCCCGTAATGTTTATTAATGAAGGAACCTGTGTTCATCTCTGCTCTAAGTATCCATCAGCATCCCGATGGTATTAAAATATTAGCATTTCTGCAGTTCAGAGAGGCTGATTTGAGATTGTACATCTCCAGGCTTCTGCTGTGAATAAATCCTCTTTTCCTTCCTAGCCCACTTTGGCTTATCTGTCTATTCTGCGGTGCCCAGAGAACGAACCCAGCCGAGGACCACCCTGGTTCCTCTCCGAAGCTACAGACTATAGGCCAAATGCAGTCCAATACCTGTTTTTACTTTTTATTTTTTAAAATTTTATTTATTTCTCACCTCTTCTCCCCACCCCTGCCAGTTGTCTGCTCAGTGTGTCCATTCGCTGTGTGTTCTTCTGTGTCCACTTGTACTCTTGTCGGTGGCGCTGGGAAACTGTGTCTCTTTTTCATTGCGTCATCTTGCTGTGTCAGTTCTCCATGTGTATGGTGCCACTCCTGGGCAGGCTGCACTTTTTTCGCGCTGGGTGGCTCTCCTTGCAGGGTGCACTCCTTGAGCATGGGGCTCCCCTACACGGGGGACACCCCTGCATGGCAGGGCACTCCTTGCGCACATCAGCACTGTCCATGGGCCAGCTCCACACGGGTCAGGAGGCCCTAGGTTTGAACCCTGGACCTCCCATGTGGTAGGTGGATGCTCTATCAGGTGAGCCAAATCCGCTTCCCCCAATACCTGCTTTAGCAAATAAAGTTTTATTGGAACACAACTACACCAATAGTTTGCAAATGGCCTATGGCTGCTTTTGCATGAAAACAACAGCATTACAGACTTGAAGAGTTGTCACAGGGAAGTATGGCCCGAAAGCTGAAAATATTTACAATCTGGCCCTTTGCAGGAAAAGTTTACCTGCTCTTGATCTAGCAGAGCAGAACAGTATAATAAAATATACCATTTGATCCAGGTCTCCTAACGAGCGAGGAGGGCACCAGAAAAAAAAAGTGGTTATTTCCAAGAAGCGATTATTGAGCACCTACTATGTGTAAGGTTTGTGCTGGGAATTTCAGGGAATAAAACATGTGCATTTTATCATCCCACCCTTAAGAAAAATACAGTCCAGTAGAAAGAATCAGAAAAGAAGATAAGCCACTTTAAGGGTTTTAACTTGCAAAACCATTCAAAATCTAAACTTTCTAAATATTTATCCCAAATCTCAACGATTGTACGATAGACCAACACCGGCCAACGAGGTTCAAGGACAGGGCTGATGTTACACAGCCAGGGAGAGGAGCTGCGACTTGCAGCCCCCGTCATTCGTCTCCTCTTGCACACTGCACCATGTGCCTTTGTGACTTTGTTTCTTCAACATTCCTGAAGCTTTTCTTAAGCATCTACTAGGGCCAGGCGCTCTTGTAGATGCTGTGGAGACCACAGCCAGCAAAGCTCCTACCCAGTAGGCTTTACTCTCTCTTTGCTTAGTGCTTATGACTAAGCCCATATATATATATACTTGGCATGTCAGATGGGGATAAGGGCAACAGACAGAAACAAAGCAGGTGAAGGTGGTGGGAAGTAATGGGATGGGCTGGGAGGCAGGGAGCGTGTCCCTGATTAGACTTCTTCTGAACAGAGGACTGGGAGGATGGAGAAGTGAGCCAAGCAATGTACACAGTACAGTACAGAAAGAGCTTTTAGGGGAGGCCTTTGAGCAGGGGCTGCGGTGTGTATAAGGAGAACAAGGAAGCCATATGGTTGGTGAGGGGTGGGGGGGCGAGGCCGTGGGTGGAGATCTTGGGGGGCTTCATGGGCCATTGTAAGAATTTGAAATGAAGCTCCTCAGGGCATTTAAAATCGTTCAAATGGGATGGATGGTGCGTTTAAGAATGACAGGCTTTTGTGCTGACTTGGGTAGCACAAAACCGTTGTATTGCTGGCTCCCAGATTACATTTTCTGTTTGGGTAAATAACCAAGAAAGAGCAAGGAGAATAGCATTCCAAGCCTTGCCCACACAAAACAAAATGACCACTGAGCACAGTGTGAACTAGAGGTGTCCAGGGACACCAGGTATTCTTCAGTCTGTTAAGAAGCCTCCTCCCTGGACCAAGAAACGTACGTGGAAAATGGGAAATTAGAGAGCAAGTCATTCTTGAAACAACTAAAAAGCGGTGTGATCCATGAAGGCTGGAAATCCCACCTGGCAAGAAGAGAATAATTTGACCCAATTTATTTCTGTAGTTGCATCAACTTTTCACACCGGAACGAATGTGCTGTTTGTAGCTGATGGCCTGGACCTGGGAGAGCAAGGTCAGCTGTACAAGATGAACTTCACCTCCACTGTTTACCAACAGGAGGTGTCCAGCAAGCCACACGGCCACAGCTGTGGGCTCACCCTGCCCACGTGCATTCAAAACTCCAATCTCTCAAACATTGATGAGACATCTGGAACAAAAGCAATATCCCACTGCAGAGGATGGTGCTCTTGCCCCTCGTGCTGGGGGAAACTGAAGACCTGAACGTTCTCAGCAAGAAAAACATGTCTTACCCAAGCGCAAACCAGACACTTGGCACCCACCTCCTGTGACGCAGAGCTCCCGACTGGCAGGAAAACCACAGTAAAGAACTGATTATGCTGTTAGAACACATTCCACGGGCTGTCCAAGGCTATTTTTATTTTACAATAAGGTACAATATGTTCCATGATGTTCTCTATCCCGGGCCTTTTTTTTTTTATTATTGTACTTGTGTATCCATTATTCCCAGGGAATCACGGACAATCTGTCTATAATTTGAACAAATTAGCCAGGTTTGGGTGTGTTTGTTCAATTCAACAACAATAACAAAACATATGTGTAATTTCTCTTATAAGCAGAACACCGATGTCTGGTATCACCTGTCAACTATGGAAGCCTTTCACAGGAGATGGGCGTTTCAAGAATGGGAGCCACAGGAAAACAGAATCTTTCAGACAAAAGCCAAACATGACACTCACTAGCAAAAGAAACTGCATTTTTAAAATCTTCTGTAAGAGAAGACAATCTTGAAAGCAATGTCTGGTTGAGGATAATTTGGTCAGGAAGCATATTAAATATATGTAACACATTCCAGGATTTTACCCATAAGAAAATAAATGTTCCTGTTTTAACTTAGACTCCATAAAATTCAAATTATTTTGGAAGATGGAATGGCCTCCCTATAACACAATGGCTATTCTACCACTCAGATGCATTTTGAGAACAACTTTCCATCCACCTTTAAACGGAAAACAGACAAGCGGTGTAAGATTACACCTAAAATCCAGACCATGAATTAATACTCTTGCTCAAGAAAAACTTCCTTGCTAATGCTTAACTTGTTATCATAACCACTTTTGCTTTTTCAGAACTTCCTAGCTACTTTTTAACCATTTTCAATCAGGAAAACTGGACAGAGTGCATCAAGTCCAGTCGTTTAGCCCTGGAAGGGAAGGTCTAGATTTGATGAACTTTGCAAATTCCCTGTTGTTTTCATGCTTTTCAGACTTTGAAGAATCTGGAGGTCAAGAGAGGGTAGCCATTCACAATGCTTTGGTGAGAGTCTTTGTTTTTTGATGGCCATTTGGAAAAACAATGGAAAGGCAAACTGTACTGAAGTATGCCAGCACTTGGAGAAATTAAAGGAATGGGGAGGAGGAAAAGACCAATAAGTTTAAATTAAAAGTTCAACCACTGATATGAAGGAGAAAGAATAGGGAACACATTTCAAAACTTTACAAGGCTGCAGTAAAAATATGTACATAGATACAAATTTACACCTCATAAGAAAACATAAATAAACCAGGATTCTTTTTCCAATTTTTTAACATCAACTTTGCTGACAAGATCAGGAAATTTGAGCCAAACATCTGCATCAAATGATAAATCCATGGCAAAAAATGTCCTTTTTCCACTGTAGGGCAGTCACAGCGAGGCAGAGACACAAGAAACATTTTCTGCTTTCATTTAAAGCTCTGATGAGAATCCATGCAGCCCTGTGAGCAGTAGCACTTGCATTTCCTTTGTAACCCAGAATTTGTATTTTAAGATAAGGTTGGAGATGCTGCTCTCTCTCATAGCTTTGGTCTGCTCAGGCTCCTGCAAAGAGCTCACACATGTGTACCCTGCCTAGTTCCTTAACTATTGCTTTTTATTTAGTTTTTTAAAAAATGTATATTTTTATTAGAGAAGGGGTGAACTTGAAAACCAATCATGCACGTCTGTGGAATTCCCACACAACACCCCTCCATCAACACACTACTTTGTTGTAGAGCATTTGTTACAAATTATGAGAGAATATCATCAGACTATTACCACTGACTATGGTCTACAGTGTATATTAGGTATATTTTTTCCATACCCCCCACTATTAACTTAGTACATCTTTGGCATTGATGAAAGAATATTACAGTATTGCTGTTAAATATAGTCCATGGGTTACATTAATTTTATTTTTCCAGTGCTTCTCATCATTCATTGCAATAGTGATGTACATTTGTAATAGTTCACAGAAGGGCATTCTTGTATTTGTACTGTTAACTACAATTCTCATCCAACTCTGATTTCACTGTTATTCAGTCACTACATTATTCTCTAGCTTTCTTTAAATTGACATTTGCCTCTTTAGAGTATGCTTTTCAGCCACAATCCCATTTATGGACCTGTTGTGTTGGTTCTACTGTTAGCATTAACTCTGTCCATTTCCACACATTTACAGTCAAGTTAATTAAAACTTCTACATACATTAAGCATCAGTATTCTTTCTCAGCCCTCCTCTTATCTCCTAATAACCTATACTCTAGTTTTCAACTCCAGGCACTTATTTTTCATAATTCGTTCATATTAGTGAGACCATGAAATATTTGTCCTTTGTGTATGGCTTATTTCACTTAGCATAATGTCTTTAAGGTTCATCCATGTTATCATATGTGTCCCTGTTTCATTTTCTTCTTATAACAGCATAGTATTCCATTGTCTGTATATATCATATTTTGTTTATCCATTCATCAGTTGATGGACACTTGGGTTATTTCCACCTTTTGGCAATTGTGAATAATATCCCTATGAACATCAGTGTGCAAGTGTCTGTTCATGTAACAGTTTTCAGTTTTCTGGATATATTCTTAGTAGAGGATTTGCTGGATCATATGGCAGTTCTATGTTTAGCTTCTTGAGGAACTGCCAATCTGTTTTCCTCAAAGGCTGCACCATTTTACATCCCCACCAACAGTGAAGGAGTGTTATTTCTACAATCCTCTCCAGCACTTATTGTTTTCTGTTTTGTTTTTTTTTAATAATGGCCATTCTATGCAGTGTGAGATGATATCTCATTGTCATTTGGTTTGAAATTCCCTAATAGCTAGTGATATGAAGCATTATTTCATGTGCTTTTTGGCGATTTGTATTTCCTCTTTGGAGATATGTCTATTTAAGTCTTTTCCCCAATTTTTAATTGGATTGCTTGCTCTTTTATTGTCGACTTGTATGATCTCTGTATATAGAATGGAAATAAAACCCCTATCAGATATATGATTTTCAAATATTTTCTCCCATCGAGTGGGCTGCCTTTTTACCTTCTTGGTGAAGTCCTTTGAATCACAAGTGTTTAAGCTTGAGGAGATCCCATTTATCTATGTTTTCTTTCATTGCTTGTGCTCTTGGTGTAAGGTTTAAGAATCTATCAGCTACCACCAGGTTTTGAAGATGTTTGCCTGTATTTTCTTCTAGGAACTTTACTGTTCTAACTTTTATATTTAGGTCTTTGATCAATTTTGAGTTAATTTTTGGGTAAGGTATGATATAGGGGTCCTCTTTCTTTCTTTTGGATGTGGATATCCAGTTCTCCCAGTACCATTTGTTGACTAGACTATTCTCTCTCAGCTGGGTGGGTTTGACAGCCTTGTCAAAAATCACTTGATCACAGATGTAAGAGTCTATTTCTGAACCATCAATTCAGTTCCATTGATCAATGTATCTATCTTTATGCCAGTACCATGCTGTTTTCACTACTGTAGGTAGGTAATATGATTTAAAGTATAGAAGTAAATGTCCTCCAACTTTACTCTTCTTTCTTAAGAAGTTTCTGGCTATTCGGGGCCACTTACCCTTCCAAATAAATTTGATAGTTGTGTTTTCCATTAGTTTAAAAAATGCTGGTGGAATTTTTTTTTGGATTGCATTTATCTGTATATCAGTTTGGGTAGAATGCATATCTTAACAATATTTAGTCCTCCAATTCATGACCATGGAATGTTCTTCCATTTATTTAGTTCTTTTTTACTTCTTTTAGCAATGCATTGTAGTTTTTTTTAATATTCTTGATTAGATCTATTACTAAATATTTGATTCTATTAGTCTTTATTGTAAATGGATTTTTTTTTCTTGTCTTCATCCTCAGATTGTGCATTACTAGTGTATAGAAATACTACTGATTTTTGCATATTAATCTTGTGTCCTGCCACTCCGCTGAAATCGTTTATTAGCTCTAAGAACTTTGTTGCAAATTTGGGGGGACTTTCTAGGTCTAGGATCATATCTGCAAATAGCATAAGTTTTACTTCTTCCTCTCTGATTGAATGACTTTTATTTCTTTTTCTTGCCTGATTGTTCTAGTTAGAATGTCTAGCACTATACTGAACAACAGTGATGACAGTGTGCATCCTTGTCTTTTTGCCAATCTCAACAGGAAAGCTTCGGTCTTTCACCATTGAGTACAATGTTAGCTGTGGGTTTTTCATACAGGGCTTTTATCATGCTGAGAAAATTTCCTTCAATTCCTATCTTTTGTAGTATTTTTATCAAGAAAGTATACTATATTTTGTTAAATGCCTTTCCTATATAATCAGTAGGATCATGTGATTTTTCTTTGATTTACTAATGTAATGTATTACACTGATTGATTTTCTTGTGTTGAACTGCCCTTGCACATTTGGTATAAAACCCACTTGGTCATGTTTAGTAATTCTTTTGTGTTGTTGGATGCAATTAGCAAGTATTTTGTTGAGGATTTTTGCATCCATATTCATTAGGGTAAAGGGTCTGTAATTTTCTTTATCTGGCTTTGGTATTAGGGTGATATTGACTTCATAGAATGAATTTGGTTGTGTTTCATCTTGTTCAATATTTTGGAAGAGTTTGGGTAAAATTGTCATTAAATCTTCTTTGAATGCTTGGTAGAACTCACCAGTGAAAACATCTGGTGATGGGCTTTTCATTTTTGAGAGTGGTTTGATGACTGTTTCAATCTCTTGTGATTGGGTTGTTAAGGTCTTCTGTTTCTTCTAGCATCAGTGTTGATTGTTCATATGTTCCTAGGAATTTTTCCATTTCATCTACATTGTGTAGTTTGCTGGCATACCGTTGTTCATAGTATCCTTTTATTTTATTTTATTTATCCCCCTCACCACCACCTGTGCTAGAGCTCTCTGTTCTCTGTATCCATTCACTGCATGTTCTTCTGCGTCTGCCTGTCTTCTCTTCTTGTCTTCTGTTAGAAGGCATCAGGAACCAATCCTGGGAGCTCCAGCATGGGAGAGAGGCATTCAATCACTTGAGCCACCTCAGCTCCCTAATTTGTTGTGTCTCTCATTGTCTTTCCTCAGTGTCTCTTTTTTGTTGTGTCATCTTGTTGTGTCAGCTCATGGTGCAGGCCAGCTCACATTTCAGAATGTGTTGTTTAATTTCCCTTTTTCTGCCTGTTGCTGATTTCCAACTATAGTCCATTATGATCAGAGAAAGTGCTTTGCATATTTTCAATCTTTTTAGATTTATTGAGATCTACATTGTAAGCAACATATAGTCTATCCTGGAAAAAGATTTATAAACACTTGAGAAGAATGTATATCCTGCTCTTTTGGAGTGCAAAGTTCTGTATATGTCTAGGTTTAGTCCATTTATCATATTATCCAAACTCCCTGTTTCTTTATTGATCCTCTGCCCAGATGTTCTATCCAATGCTGGGAGTGGTGTATTGAAGTCTCCAAGTATTATTGGAGAGTCATCTATTTTTCCCTTTTGCCAGTGTTTGCTTCATGTTATTTGGGCATCCTGGTTAGGTGCATATACATTTACGATTTTTATTTCTTCCTAGTGAGCTAGTGAGTTGCCCCTTTTAATATATAATATACTTCCTTGTCTCTAATGAGAGTTTTTCTTTTAAAGTCTACTTCATCCAATATAACTACGCCAGCTTTTTTTTTTTTTTTTTTTTTTTGCTTACTGCATGTGTGGAATATCTTTTTCTCTTTTTCTAGCCTTTCACTTTCAATCTATTTATATTCTTGGGTCTAAAGTGAGTCTTGTAGACAACATACAGATGACTCATAATTTCTTATCCATTTCACCAGTCTGTGTCTTTTGACTGGGGAATTTAATCCTTTAACATTCAATGTTATTACTGTAAAGGCAATTCTTATAATATTTCACCTATTTAGACCTTTGGCTTTTATCTGTCATATTTTATTTTCAACATTCTTTTTACACTTTTAGGTACTTTTAGGTACTTTTACTGATACAGTCTTCATTTCTAGACTCCTTCCAAACCTCTCTTCTGTCTTTTCCCTTCAGGCTGTATCACCCCCTTCAGTATTTCCTGCAAAGCCAATTTCTTCATTACAAACTCTCTCAGTTTCTGTTTGTCTGTGAATATTCTAAACTCGACCTCATTTTTGAAAGATAATTTTGCTGGATATAAAATTCTTGGCTGGAAGTTTTTTCTTTTGCAATATATTAAGTGTATCATACCACTGCCTTCTTGCCTCCATGGCTTCTGATTCAAAATCAGTACTTTTTTATTAGGTATCCCCCTTTTTTCCCCCTTTTCTTAATTTTTAAAATTTTTAAAATTTTAAAAAGATGTTTAAATTACATAAATGTTACATAAAAAATATAGGGGATTCCCATATGCCCCATTTCCCACACTGCCCTCATTTACCCATAGTATCAACATACTAGACATCTCTTGTTTGTGATGTATCTCTTCTCTTGCTGCTCTCAGGATTTCTCTCTTTATCTTTGGCATTTGACATTCTGATTAGTATGTGTCTAAGTGTAGGTTTATTTAAATGTATTCAGATGGGAGTATGTTGTGCTACTTCGACACAGATATCTAGTCCTTCAATAGAGTTGGTAAATTTTCTACCCGTATTTCTTCATTTATTCCTTTTACCCATTTTCAACTCTCTCCTCCTTTTGAGACACCTGTGACATGTATGTTTGTGTGTCTTTTGCTGTGATTTATTTCCCTGAGACTTGTTCAATTTTTTCTGTTCTTTTCTTTTGTATGTTTGATTTTAGAAGCCTTGTCTATAAGCTTACAGATCCTTTCTTTTGCCTCCTTAAATCTGCTATTATTTGCCTCCAATGTATTTTTTATTTCATTTATTGTACCTTTCATTCCCATAAGATCTGCTATTTTTCTATGTATGCTTTCAAATTCTTTCTTGTGGTCACCCAGTGTCTTCTTAAAATCCTCAATCTCTTTAGTTATCTCTTTGAATTTATTAAGGAGATTTGTTTGAATATTTATGATTAGTTGTCTCACCTCCTTTATGTCACCTGGAGGCTTTTCTTATTCCTTTGACTGTGTCATATCTTTCTGTTTCTTGGTATGTATTGTTATTTTTGGTTGATGTCTTGGCATCTTGCTCATTAGATGTTTTTATTCTGAGTGCAGTTTTTCTTTAGTTTAGGGCTTTCTTGCCCTTTCTCCCTTGCTGGTGGTATAATAGAAGCTGAGGGTATAATTGGTATTTGGTATTGTAAACTGTAGAGTCTGAAGCTGCTCACTTTGCCCCAGAAACCGATAAAACTTCTTCCACATTTCTCTTCTGCCAGGCATAGGGTCGAAGCTGAAGCTGTGTGTAGTAATCCAAGCCATTCAGGCTAGGACCATCCGTAGTTGTCCAGGGATACTCAGGAAGTTTAAGGCCCCTTCCTCCCATGCCTGGATGGGGATGGACCTGACAGGGTGGGCAACAAACTAAACATGTGAGTCAAAACTGACCTGAGTTGACCAAGTAGATAAATGTTCTCCAGCTCCTTCCTCCACTGCCTGGGGTGGGGAAGGACCTTCTGGAGTGCCCAATAATCTAATCCATGTGGGCTGGAAGTGTCTGCAGTTGTCCTGAGAAGCTGAGTGAATACTGAACCTTCTGCTCTTTATGGGGTTGGAATGCAACCACAGGTGCCCAACACACTAGCCCATGTGGGCGAAAAGCACCTGCAATTGCCTAGAGAGACTGAAGAAGCACCAGCCCCCCTCCTACCCTATGCTGGGGGGGGGGGGGTTGGAGAGGGAATGGAGAAGGGGAGGATGGAATTAAAGTTGCTCAATAAACAAGTCCTTGCATGCTGAAAACACTTTCAGCTGCCCAGGGAGGTCAAGAAAACCCAGCTCCCCACCTATCCTATTGGGGGATGGGGAGGGAGCCTCAGGTGTCCAGCTATCCTATCTGTCCTGGTCAAAGAGCCTGCAGTTGCCCAGAGAGCCTGGTGCAGTTCCCCTCAGCTTCCTCCCTGCCAGAGGTGGGGGACTAGGCTAGGGATGCAATCTGATCTGGGTGGAAAGCAGCCACTACTTCACTGTGATTATCGATCAGCCCCACTTACAGTCAAGCCAGGGGTGGAGTTAAATTGACTGCTACCAGCCTCTTTCCGACTTGGACAGCTTCAAACTTCAGCTGTTCTTGGGATTATACTTTAGCCAGCTGAACTTACTAATCAGCAGCTAAAGTCAGTGCCCCACTGACTCCCCCATTTTGGGGAAATGGAGCTTCCAACTCCAGCCATGGGATAGCTCCTGAGGTGGCTTGTGCCTCCAGTGGAGGATGGGCACTGGCCTCTGCAGCATGAAGTGCTCTACTAATGTATAATCACTGCAGAGGGGCAACTCACATATTATCACTGCAGAGGGGCAATTTCCTCTTTGAGTTTTTTTCAAGAATGTTGCAGGATGCTCTTTTGGTCTCCTGGGCCCCCCAAACAGGTACTTTCAATAGCTATGGGTGATAACTAAATGCTCTGTAGAAAGCTTACTCTAGGAGCTCCTTACTCTGCCACCATCTTGCTACTCCCTTTTTTATTTAGTTTTTATAGAGTACCAAGAACATGGTTGAAGTTGGGACTTTCTCTACCTTCCCAGCTCCCAAAAGAAATTATTGTATTTGAAGTTCTTCAAAAGAAAACGAGGGAAGCAGTCTTGCCAAATGGATAGGGCGTCTGCCTACCACAGGGGAGGTTTGTGGTTCAAATCTCCTTGACCTGTGTGGAGTTGGCCCATGCTCAGTGCTGATGCGCACAAGGAGTGCTGTGCCACACAGGGGTGTCCCCTGCTTAGGGGAGCCCCATGCGAAAGGAGTGCACCCCATAAGGAGAGCTGCCCAGCATGAAAGAAAGTGCAGCTTACCCAAGAATGGCTCTGCACACATGGAGAGGTGACACAACAAGATGACACAACAAAAAAAGAAACACAGATTCCCAGTGCTGCTGATAAGGATAGAAGCGGTCACAGAAGAACACAGTGAATGGACACAGAGAGCAGACAACTGGGGGGGTGGGGAAGGGGAGAGAAATAAGTAAAAAATAAATCTTTAAAAAAAGACAATGAGGAAAAAGGGGAAAAATAAAAATAAATCAGAACCCGACATTGACTTTTCAGAACTCATATGCTCAGATTCTCTGTCAAGGGAATCCTCTGGGTCCCTGGTGGGTGCTCCAGGGAGGCAGGACACTTTTAGCCAGGTGCCCTAAGCAGTCCTTCAACTCTAATCCTTTTCTGGTTAACTTTGGGCTGGTCGGAGAGTCACCTTGTGTGAACTGAGAAACAGCTACAAATATAGAAATTGTAAAGTGCATGTCAAACCCAAGTGGCTGAATTTTTGTCTGGTAAGTGTGACCATGCCTCCAAGAACATCTGGCTAACTGAAATAGTGGTAAACAAAACTAAAGCAAAAACAATTGAGAATTCTTCTCCATCAACTCTATGTAGATAGGTCTTTTCTTTGTCCTATAACATAGAGGCAATGGCCACAGCTTCTAGGTGTCCATGGAAAGTGACTTGTTTCTGCAGTTTACTTTTACCTACAAACATCTGGAAACATTCAAGGTCACATTTCTCATTTGAAGCCTACTTGGAAGGCTTTAACTTGTGGAACTTCCATAGTGACTTGTCTCCTAGTCACAGGATCATTTATAATCAGTAACAACATCTGGGTAAAAAAAGAAAATGTCTGTGAGCTAAAGAAAGGTAAAGAGATGTAAAGAACCAAAAAGGAGGACTTTTTTTTTTTCCTATACTCTTTGTATTAGTCAGCCAAAGGGGTGCTGAAACAAAATGCCAGAACTTGGTTGGTTTTTATAAAGGATATTATTTGGGGTAGGAGCTTACAGATACCAGGCCATAAAGCATAAGTTACGCCCAAAGTCTATTTTCATGTGTTGGAGAAAGATGGCTGCTGATGTCTGTGAGGGTTCAGGCTTCCTGAGTTCCTCCCTTCCAGGGTCTTGTTTCTCTCTGGGCTCAGGTTTCCTCTCCTCCTGGGGCTTGCTTCTGTTTCTTCTGTGAGCTTGCTTCCTGGGGCTCCAGCTTAAGGCTTCAGCATCAAACTCCAACATCAAAACTCCAACATCAAAAAACCCTTAACTCTGTCCTTTACCAAGCCTTTTATCAGTGAGTCCCCACCCACCAAAGGGTGGGGACTCAACACCCTACTGGCACAAGAGGTTTACATAATTACTTAATCAAGTAAATCTATGAATCCAATATAATCTAATATGCCCAGAGGAAAAGATCAGTTTACAAACATAATCCAATATTTCTTTTTGGAATTCATCAATAATATCAAACTGCTACACTCTTGTTTTTCCACAGAATGTTCCAGATACTAATGTGTTGGAAAGCCCTACAGTCATTCTAGTTCCTTTCTTTGTCATGCTACTGAGAAAAAATTCTTCCTTTTATGAATAGTCCTTCAGAAGACTTTCTTCCTAGGATTTAAAACATTGTAGCTTCTAGCCTGGAAGTCAGGATTAAGCTGTATTTGTGTGTGTGTGTTTCAGTAGAATTTATTTGTGAGAGCAGTTTTAGGTTTACAGAAATATTACATGGAAAGTACATAGACTTCCCATATTCCCCCTCCTGCCCACTTAGTTTCCCTATTATTAACATCTTGCATTACTGTGGCACATTTGCTACAATTGATAAGCCAATATTGATACATTGGTATTAAAGTTCCTGGTGAAGATTAGAGTTCACTCCTTGTGTATACATTTCTATGGGTTTTGACAAATGCATGTCTTGTATCCACCAGTACAGTATCATACAGAACAGTTTCACTGCCCTAAAAATGCCCTGAGCTCCACCTTCCATCTTCCACTGCCCCTGCACTCTTGGCAACCCCTGATCTTTTGTACTGTCTTTATTGCCTTTTCCAGAATGTCATACAGTTGGACTTATGCATCAGGAAGCCTTTTCAGACTGGCTTCTTTCACTTAGCAAAATGGATCTAAGATTCCTCCATGTCTTCTCGTGACTCGAAACCTTTTTTTTTCCAGAGGTACCCTGAATTGAACCTAAGACCTCATACATGGGAAGCAGGCACTCAACCACTTGAGCTATATCTGCTTCCAAAGAGAGATCTCTTTTGTAAATCACTAAATAATTCCTTTGCATGATAGTCTAGTTTTTAACAGTGCATGTGTGTTGGTTTTGTCTTTGCAATTGCAAACAGGACATATCACTGTGATGGAGCTTTAGGATCCCCAAATTTCTATATCAGTGTTTGTAACTGAACATGCTCTGGGTGCTGCTATAGCCCAAAGGGAGGCTCTTGGCTTCATTCTCACAGTTTCATTGCTGCTCCTTTTGCTTTACAATAAGTCACATTACTATAGTTCACAGGACCTGATTGTCCACCAAAAATGAGCAACACACCTGATTCCACTGATCATGAGAAACAGCTAAGGTTGCCTTTCATCTCCGCATGAAGATGAGAGAGCAGGAGGGTCTTGATGGCTAGCATGGCAGAAACTGATGCTTGCCTCACTAACTTCCATTCTCTACTATTTTTGCATCAACAATCATCCATTTTGGCAGCTCAAACACTATATTGGTGAGAGAACCTTGTATCTATGGATATAGCCAGAAGAGTAAATGAGACAGTGTAATGAAAAGTCTGACTCCATTTTTTTGATGTCTGAATGCCGATGGCTTTTAAGCCTCACTGCTCCATCTTCCCCTTCTGCCCCACATATGGTCAAGTTGATAAGAAAACCTGGGTGCTCCCTTTTTTTGGTGCCAGCTCTAAGACCTTGATCATGTGCAGGAACCCTTGTCCCAGACCTATCCCTTAACCACAATAAAGACTAAACCAATCTCCTTTCCCAGACCTCTCAAGCTATTTTCAGACCTGCTTGGGAGCCTCCCTGTTTTCTCCAGAAAGCCTCATTATGTGAGTAATAAACCTTTTCATACCCTTTTGGCAGGTGTGTCTACGATATCGGTCTCAGGCACTAAGCCAAATTTGGTGTAACCCAGCCCGTTTCTAGAAAATCTCTTTAAAATACTTTACTAATTTGGACATGTCATTTTTGCCCATTGTTTTCTACCTTCTTGCTGGTGGTGGACCAGACAGCCCTCGTGTAATATTGAGCAACAAGTCTGTGCTGAGGATGGGTGCATAGAAAAGAAAGACTTTCCGTCTCTGCAGATTTGCTATTTCTTGTCATCTCTTATAAATGACATCATACAATATTTGTTCTTATGTGTCTTGCTTATTTCACCATGCATAATATTTTCAAGGGTCTTCCATGTTGCAGCATGTCTTGTAACTTTATTCTTTTTTTAATGACTGAATAACATTCATTCCATTGAGTGTATGCACCATGTATTTTTATCCATTCATTTGTTGATGGACAATTGGGATGTTTCCATCTTTTGGCTATTGGGAATAATGCTGCTATATACACTGAAGGACAAGTATCTGTTTAAGACCCTGCTTTTACTTTCTTTAAGTATATACCTAGAAATGTAATTGCTAGGTCATATGATAATTTTGTACTTTCTGAGGAACCACCATATTGCTTTCTACAGAGATTGCATCATTTTACATTCCCATCAACAATGCACTAGAGTTCCAATTTCCCCATAGCTTCTCCAATGTTTACTTTCCTTTTTTTTTTTTTTAATAATAGCATCTCACATTGTGGGTGTGAAGTGATATCTCATTGTGGTTTTGAATTGCCATTCCCTAATAGCTAATAATGTTGAACATCTTTTCATATGTTTCTTGGCCATTGGAAAATTGTCTATTCAAGTCATTTGCCCATTTCTTGGGTTGTTTGCCTTTTATGTCATTGCTTTGTTTATTCAGGATATTAAGCCATTATCCAAGATATCATTTGCAACTATGTTCTCCCATCCTGTAGGATGTCTTTTCTCTTTCTTGATAATGGCCTCTGATAAACAAATTTTTAATTTTGATGAAGCTGAGTTTACATCTTGTTTCTTTTGTTACTTATGCTTTCAGTGTCATATCTAAGTATTCATTACTGAACTCCAGGTAATGAAAACTTGCCCTTATGCTGTTTTATAAGAGTTTTATAATTTTGGCACTATTTTTTTTAAGATTTATTTATTTTTGTAATTTATTTCTGTTGTCTGCTGTCTGTGTCCATTCATTGTGTGTTCTTCTGTGTCTGCTTGTATTCTTGTCAGTGGCACAGGGAATCTGTGTCTCTTTTTGTTGTGTCATCTTGCTGTGTCAGCTCTCCGTGTGTGCGGCACCACTCCTGGGTAGGCTGCACTTATTTTGTGCAGAGTGGCTCTCCTTACTGGGTGTACTCCTTGTGTGTGGGGCTCCCCTATGCAGGGACACCCTGCGTGCACAGCACTCCTTGTGCACAACAGTACTGCATGTGGGCAAGCTCACCACATGGGTTAGGAGGCCCTGGGTTTGAACCCTGGACCTCTCATGTGGTAGGTGGATGCTCTATCAGTTGAGTCAAATCCTCTTCCCAATTTTGGCACTTATATGTAAGTCCTTGGTTCATTTTGAGTTAATGTTTGTATATGGTATGAGGTAGAGGTATAATATCATTCTTTTGCATGTGGATATACAGTTTTCCCAACACGATTTTTTGAAGAGACTATTCTTTCCCCATTGGATGCATCTAGAACCCTTGTTGAAATTCATTTAGCCATGGATGTGTAGATCTATTTCTGGACTTTCAATTATGTTCCATTAGTCTATATCTCTATCTTTATGCCAGTACCACACTGTTTGTTTCCTTTTTTTTACTTTTATTTTTAAAGAAGCTTTAGGTTATATAAATGTTTTATCAGAAAAATAAGGGATTCTCAAGACTATCTTTTTACCAAAAAGTTTCAGTAAAGTGTTTTCTATAATATTTTTTTAAATATGAGAACTAATTCTCATCCACAACTTGCAGCATTCTTTATTAAAGTCTTGCTTCTCTCTCTCTCTCAAAAAAAAAAATATATATATATATTTAGGGGATTCTTATATACACGCCCAATATCCCCTTTTAACAACATCTTTCATTAATGTGGTACATTTGTTGCAATTGATGAACACATCTTGAAGCATTACTACTAACCAAGGTCTATAGTTTCCATTATGGTTTACACTTTGTACCACACAATTTTATAGGTTTTGACAAAATGTGTAATGACTTGTATCCATCATTGCAATGTCATACAGAACAATTCCAATGTCCCAAAAACGCATCATGTTACACTTATTCTTTCCTCTCCCTCCCCTCAGAACCTCTGGTAACCACTGCCTTTTTAAAATCAATGTTACAAGTTCTTCCATCACTAGAATAATAATAAATCTACATTAGTCCATAGTTGCATTCCCCCTTATGTTTATGCATTCCTCAGTCTTGAGGATTTGGGGGTGGTGATGCCCACTCTGTTTCCAGTTGGGAGGTCTTAGATCTCGTGGGGCATGTGGGTGGAACTGTCTTGCTTGCAGTTGCAGATACTCTGATTTTGGGGATGGGCATTTCCATCATCATCCTTTTCTTAGTTGTCCTGGGTGAGTCTGATGAATTGGAGGGTAGGTGTTGGCTGCAACTCTGCTGAGATTCAGGCTGAACTGGCAGATGAACAACCAGAAGATTTAAGTCTCTGGGACACATATTTAATGGTATAGTGCTAATTATAGATTCAAATAAAAGGATCATAAGAACCATGTATAGGAAAAGTATAAATGAGTCCAACCCTGATACACTGGGTGCATAGTTTATTATATATTCCAAGGTAAGGTCCATTGACAGGGTACCCACATTGTTTTGATTATTATAGTTTTGCAGTACAATTCAAAATCAGGAAGTGTGAGTCCTTCAACTTTGTTCTTTTTTTTGAAATTGCTTTGGCCATTCAGGACCCCTTTAGTTTCATATAAATTTGAGGATAAAAAAACGCTGCTGGAATTTTGATAAGTAATGCATTGAAATTTTAGATCATTTTTGGATATTAAGGATATTTAATATCCTTAATATTTACAATATTAAGTTTTCCAAACCATTAACATGGGATACCTTGCCCTTTATTTAGGTCTTCTTTAATTTCTTTCAGCAGTGTGCTATTGTTTTCAGTATATAAAACTTGTATATCCTTGGTTAAATTTATTCCTAGATATGTTATTCTTTTTGATGCTATTGTAAAATGAATTGTTTTCTTAATTTCTTCTTCAGATTGTTCTTTGCCACTGTTTAGAAACAATCGATTTTCGTGTGTTGACATTGTACTCTACCACTTTGCTGAAACTGTTTATTAGCTATAGCAGTTTGAGATTATTTATGAATTCCAAAAAAGATATTGATCATATTTGTAAACTGGTCTGCTCCTCTGGGCATGATACCATTTGATTATATTAAATCAAAGATTTAATCAAAGCCCTAATTTAATATAATCAAGATTAGGGCTTTGATTCCACCATGTCGGTAGGGAATGACTCAAGGTTGAGTCCCTGCCCCTTGGTGGGCTGATATAAACAGATGCTAACTCAAGAAGACACACAGAAGAAGACATGGAAGAGGAGAGAACTTGGTCATGTTGGTCCTGTCATGTGACTGAAAGAAGAAGGCTCAAACAGCTAAAGCCTTGGGGGGAGCCAAGCCATTAGCCTGACAGTTTTCAGCTGAAGAGACCAGAGACCTGAGCAGCTAAGAAGGCAGGAAAGAAACGAACCCTCCAGCCTACAGTTGAGATGGGAAGAAGCTCGGCCCATGGAGCCTTAAGAGGAAGAGGAAGGCTGACCCTTGCAGAGATCAAGCTGGTCACCATCTTGCTTCAGCATGTGGCAATTGACTTGGGTGAGAAAGTCCCTCTTACAGTACCTTGAGTTGCACTCTTTAGGGCCTTGTAACTGTAAGCTTTTACCCTGAATAAATACCCTTTATAAAACCAACAGATTTCTGGTACTTTGCCTCAGCACCCCTCTGACACTAATAACATTAGCTCTAGTAGTTTTCTTATGGATGTCTTTGGATTTTTTATATATAAGATCATGTTGTCTGAAAATAAAAATAGTTTTGCTTCTTCCTCTCAAATTTGGGCACCTTTTACTTCTTTTTCCTGACTAATTGCTCTGGTTAGAAATTTTAGTACAAAAATGAATAACAGTGGTGAAAGTGGACATTCTTGTCTTTTTTCTGAACTTAAGGGGAAGGCTTTAAGTCTTCTTCTGTTGAATATGATATTAGCTGTGGGTTTTTCATTAATGACCCTTGTCATGTTAAGAAAGTTCCCTTCAATGTCTAGTTTTCTGAGGGGTGTTTGTCAGGAAAGGTTGGTGGAGTATGTCAAATACTTTTTCTGCTTTTCTGTATATATTGTTAATATCAAGTGGTTTTTTCCCCCATTTGTTCTATTTATATGGCATATTAAATTGATTAATTTTATGCGTCAAACCACCCTTGGGCACTGGGATAAATTCTACTTTGTCATAGTAAATGATATTTTAAATATGCTAATTGGGTTTGATTTGCTAGTATTTTGTTAAGGATTTTTGCATCTACATTCATAAGGAAAATTAACCTGCAATTTTCTTTTCTTGTGATAGTTTTACTAGGCTTCGATGCCAGGGTGATGCTCATAGAATGCCTCATAGAATGAATTAGAAAGTGCTCAGAAATAACAATACAATTGTGGAGTAGAAATAGTATGCATCTTAATAATCTATATTTAGGGAAAAAAACCACATACTCATTCTAGAGAAGATCATCTTTGATTGGAGCTCATCAAAAATCCAAGTGGGGGAGAGTGTGAATTACAAGGTAAACTATTATCTATGTGGTGCAGTAGTGCTCCAAAATGTGCTCACTGAGTGTGATGAGTGTGATACAATGATGGGAGAGGTTGTTGGTGTGGAAGGAGTGGGGTGGGGATATGGGGGGTATAGGGGAACATCTTATATTTTTTAATGTAACTTTTTTTTGTGATGTATATATCTTTAAAAAAATATAATTTACAAATGATGGAGTGGGGGGTGTGGAGTGGGGTATATGGGAACCTCATGTTTTTTATGTTTTTTTTAATGCTGTTTAATGTAATGTTCTTTGTGATCCATTAACTTTAATAATAAAAAGTGTATTTAAAAAATCCAAGTATTTTACTTTCATATTTCACTGAGTTGTCAATAGAAGTTAGCCAATATCTTCCAGAGTGCTTCACAGACCAAGAGAAAATTACATCTTTAGGGGAATTTATAAAATTACTCAATAGCTTAATATTTTTATAGTCTACATTATTTCAAAGACGAATGTTAAACACATATTACTGATAGAGTAAATATATAATCAATGACAACGTAAGAATGAATTCCCTTCACTGATCTCTCACCACAGCACTCCCTGAGAAAGTGGTGGCAGTGGGTATGTCTACACCTTCTTTTTCCCAGGAGTTACAAATAAATCCAACTTCTAGCTTGACTTTTTTGGGTAAAAGAAGAGAGCTTAGTCAAGAGCTGAAGCACTTTGTTGAAATATTTAATAAGCAACAGCAATAAGAAAAGGGAGAAAACTACCTATACCATTTCAAGAAAGGACCCCGAATTGAGTGGAATGTTTCCATGTCAGTTTAAATTTACTGAAACCGTTCATCAAGTATATTGATTTGTGTGTGTGTGTGAGAGTTAAGGTCTCAGCTGAATTCCCAGCATTTCTTGATTTTAGCAGGAGACTACATTTTGTGGGCATATGGACATCAAACTCTGTGTTTGAGCCTGGGGAAAGTGATCCAGTAACACACCTAACATGCTTGACAGGTATTACCGCTACCTGACTGGTGTATTCATGTGTCTGAAAACACCTCTGTTGCCAGTTTTGCATTTGATTTCATTCTTAGACTTGTCTTACTCGGGATGCTGAACAAATTTTAGAATTCAGAAATGTAAGCTATTTACAAAAGCATTGACTTGCTATTCAGTTTCCCAAAATAGTAGATGTCTTTATGCATACATTGATTTCTATTGGAAGGTTTATATGGGCAAAAAAGGAATTCTCTAATAATGCTAATAATGGCACTGAAGCTGGCACTCTCCAAGCACAGAAATATCAGACACTGAAGCAGTTGTTTTAGTTTCAGTGGCCTTTTCACAAAGGGTTCCCAAGTGTGAGGCTCTCTTTAATGACTTGGAAAGTAACAGACTGAACAAACTATGGCAATTATTTATAACCAACTTTGGGTGGCCCTTTGAACAGTTCAGAGTGTTGCAAGGTCACTTAAATAACATTGTCAATTGCTAGAAAGCAGTTGTTTTATTTGGGTGCTTCTCTTTGGTCTACTAAGAATCCAGGGCTGCAGTAATGAATCACTTTACTATATTGTGTAGCACTTTTATTAAAAATCTAACCAGGGCTTAAAACATATAAAAATGCAATATATTTTGACAATATAGCACAAAGGAAGTAAGAGGGAGCAAAACAATGCAGGACTAAAAAGATGACACCATATCATAACTTTTTTATTTATATATTTTTTAATTATTTTAACTTTTTAATTAAAAATTTTTTTCTCTTTATTTTTTTAATGTTACATTAAAAAAATATGAGGTCCCCATATACTCCCCCACCCCCTCACCCCACTCCTCTGCCCTTAACAACAACCTCCTTCATCATCATGAGACATTGATTGCACTTGATGAATACATCTCTGAGCACTGCTGCACCTCATGGTCAATGGTCCACACCATAGCCTACACTCTCCCACAGTCCACCCAGTGGGCCATGGGAGGACATACAAAGTCTGGTAACTGTCCCTGCAGTACCACCCAGGACAACTCCAAGCCCCGAAAATGCCTCCACATCACATCTCTTCCTCTCACTCCCTACCCGCAGCAGCCACCATGGCCACTTTCTCCACACCAATGCCACATTTTCTTCGATGACTAATCACAATAGTTCACGAATAGAATATCAGTAAGTCCACTCTAATCCATTCTCTATTCCCCTATCCTGTGGACCCTAGAATGGCCGTGTCTACTCCACATCCATATCAAGAGGGGGCTTAGATTCCACATGGATGCTGGATGCAATTCTCCTGCTTTCAGTTGTAGACACTCTTGGCTCTCTGGTGTGGTGGAACAAAAGCAGAGAACCCATCCGGGAAAATAAGATTACATGAAGCAAAAACTGACAGGATTAAAGGAAGAGATAAACAATTCAACAATAGTAGTTGAAGTCTTCAATACCCCACTTTCAATCATGCCTAGAACAAGGCAGATGTTCAAAAAGGATATAAAAGAGTTGAACACTATAAACCAACTAGAACTAACAGCCCTCTATAAACCACACTACCCAAGAACAGCAGAGTATACATTCTTCACAATTGCACATGGAACATTCTCCAGGCTAGACCATATGCCTGGCCATAAACCAAGATGCAGTATATATTAAAGGCTTAAAATCATACAAAGTAGTTTTCTGACCACAGTGGAATGAGATTTGTGAAATTCACAAATATGTGGAAATTAAACAACACACTTCTAAATAACCAATGGGTCAAAAGAAGAAATCATAAGGGAAATTAGAAATATTTGAGATGAATGAAATCAAAACCACAACACACCAAAATTTATGGAATACAGCTAAAGCAATGCTTCAGGGGAAATTTATGGCTGTAATCACCTATATTACAAAAGAAGAAAAATCTTAAATCAATAACCTGACCTTCCATACTAAGTTACTAGAAAAAGAAGGGAAAACTAAGCCTAAAATAAGCACAAGGAAGGAAATAATAGAGCTAAAAGCAGAAATTAAAGATATATAGATAAAAAAACACTAGAGAAAATAACTCAAAAGTTGGTTCATGAAACATAAAAACTACAAAACTTTAGAAATATTGGCTAAGAAAAAAAGAGAGTAGACACAGATTACTAGAAGCAAGAATGACTGAGGAGCTGTCACAACCTAATTACAGAAATAAAAATAGTTTATAAAGGAACACTCTGACTACCTGTATGTCATGGACATAGATGAAATAGAATAATTCCTAGAATTATCCAAACTATTGATTAACTCAAGAAGAAAGAGAAAATGTGAATAAGTGAAAAGATTGAATTAATAATTTAAAAATTCATCACAAAGAAAAGGCCAGACCCGGAATGCTTCGCCAATGCATTCTACTAAACATTCTACCAAACAATTAATAGCAATTATTGAGAAATTCTTCAAAAAAATAGAAGGGGGAAATAATTTCCAACTCATGCTAAGAGGTCAGTAGTACCTGGACTCCAAAACCTGACTAAAACATCACAGGAAAACTATAGACCACTATCTTTTATATATAAAGGCACAATGATCTTCAACAATATACTAGCAAACTGAACCCAGAAATATATTTAAAAAATTATACATTGTGAACAAGTGGAATTTATCCCAATAATGCAAAGTTTGTTCAATGTCACCAAATCAAATATAATATATCATATCAACAAAATAAAGGACTAAGCACACATAATGATCCCAGTAGTTCAGAAAAAGCATTTGACAAATTTTAATACTCTTCTGTGATACAAATACTCAAGAAACTTGGCATAGAAGGAAGCATATTAAATTTGATAGAGCCCATCTACAGAAAACCCACCATATTTATTGGTGAAAGACTGAATCGGTAATCGGACTTGGCCCAATGAATAGGGCGTCCGCCTACCACATGGGAGGTCCACGGTTCAAACCCCAGGCCTCCTTGACCTGTGTGGAGCTGGCCCATGCGCAGTGCTGATGTGTGCAAGGAGTGCCGTGCCTCACAGGGGTGTCCCCTGCATAGGGGAGCCCCACATGCAAGGAGAGCACCCCATAAGGAGAGCTGCCCAGCGTGAAAGGAAGTTCAGGAGTAGGGCTGCACACACGGGGAGCTGACGCAGCAAGATGACACAACAAAAAGAGACACAGATTCCCGATGTCTCTGACAAGGATAGAAGCAGTCACAGAAGAACACACAGCGAATGGACACAGAGAACAGACAACTGGGTTGGGGGGGAAGGGGAGAGAAATAAATAAAAATAAATCTTTAAAAAAAAAAGACTGAATCCTTTCCCTCTAAGATCAGAAACAATACAAATTTATCAATACTTGCCACTTCTATTCAGCATTATACTAAAGATTCTAACCAGGAAAATTAGGCAAGTAAAAGAAATAAAAAGCATACAGATTAGAAAGGAAGTAGTAAAATTACCTCTATTTACAGATGATCTGATCATGTATAAAGAAAATCTCCAAGAATCCACTAAAAACCTATTAGAATAAATGAGTTCAGCAAGTTACAGGATATAAGATTAATATACAAAAACCAACTATATTGCTGTACACTACCAATGAACAATCCAAAAATGAAACCAAGGGTACAATTCCATTTATAGTAACATCCAAAAAGAATAAAAATATTTAGGAATAATTTCAACAAAAGAAGTGCAAGACTTGTACTGCACTTCTTGACTTGTACAGAAAAATACTAAACATTTTTGTAAGAAAATAAAGATTGAAATAAATGGAAAGATATTTCATGTCCATGAATCAGCTGACGTAATTTTTTAAAGAGAGCAGTGCTTCTCAAATTGATCTACAGATCTCTATCTTTGTTCTGTCCATGTACTGGTTAAGCGCTGAATCCCAGTCACATTGTGGCCAACTCCTACTCTCCAGTTTTTTGGGCTTTTCCTACTCTCCAGTTTTTTTGACAACTGACAAAATGATGATGATAGACAAGTTCCACCCCCCAAAAAACAAGAAGTATCTACAACTGCAAGCAAAATAATTCTTTGCATCTGTCCCATAATATCCAAGTTCCCTCTCAGCTTGAAGCAGTCAGAACAGACATCTTCCCAAATCCCTCAAGATTGAGGAATGAACAAACATAAGGATGTAGTATAACCACAGACCAAAAGAGATTTATTGTTATTATAGTTATCTTGTGCTAATGGAAAAAACTGTGGCATTAATATAAAGAGAGTAGTTGCGAGGCATTTAGAAGGGAGGGTGAAGGATGAAGAGGTGAAACACTCCATTTATAGGGCAGTGAAACTGTTTTGTATGATACTGCAATGATGGACACATGACATTATATATTTGTGAAAACCTATGAAACTGTACATTATAGAGTATAAAGCATAATGTAAATGATAGACTTTGGTTATTAGCAATGTTTCAATATTGGTTCATCAATTGTAACAAATGTTAAAAATAAGGGAAACTAGAGAGACAACCAGGAAGATGGTGGCAGAGTAAGGAGCTCCAACAGTCAGCTCATGCCACAGAGCAGTAGATAATTACCCAGAGCTATATAAAGCACCAGCTTGGAGGCTCCAGAAGACCAGAAGAACATCTTACAACCATCCTTGAAAGAATGGAAGGAGAAGACTGCCCATCTACAGAGAAGACTCATGAGTAAAGCACTCTACACTGCAGAAGCCAGTGCCCATACTTCACTGGTAGAGCAAGCCGCCTCAGGTGTTATTTCATGGCTGGAATTGGAAGCTCCATATCCTAGGAAGAAGAGATAGTTGGCTACCAACTTTAGCTACTGATTAGTAAATTCAGCTGGCTAAAGTATAATCCTAAGAACAGCTAAATTTTGAACCTGTCTAAGTTGGAAAGAGGCCGGTAGCCACAATTTTGACTCTGCATCAAGCATGAAGGGAAACAGGACTGATTGAAAATCACAGTGACAGTAGGGATTGGCAGTACCCAAATGGAACTGCAGCCCTAACCTAGACTTCAGCCCTCTCTCTGGCAGGGAGGAAGCTGGTGGGACCTGCACCAGCCTCTTCAGGTAACTGCAGGTATATTCAGCTGGCACAGACTGAATAGTCAGAAGTCTACCTGGGCAACTGTGATAATTTTGGACCCTCAGGGCATAGATTGCTGCCCACACCTATAGATCCCTCTCCTTCCCAGGAACGGGAGGAAGGGGCATGAAGATTCATCAGTCTCTTTGGGCAACTACAGATGGTCTTGACCTGTATGGCTTGCTTTATTATAGATGGCTGTGGATCTGTCCCTACCATTAGCAAAGGAGAAAGGTGGGAGAAACTTCATTGGTCCCTGGGGCAATGTGGGCAGCTTCATCCTCCACAGCTTATAGCACCAACTACATCCTTGGCTCCTACTACATGACCAACAAGGGAGAAAGGGCAAGAAAGTTCTAACTATGAAGAGAAACAGAGCCCAAAATAAAGACACCTAGTAAGCCACATGCCAAAATACCAACAAAAAATTATAATCCATACCAAGAAACAAGAAGGTATGGCCCAGTTAAAGGAACAAGATAAGTCTCCAGATAATATAAAGGAGTTGAGACAACTAATCATAAATATTCAAACAAATCTCCTTAATAAATTCAATGAGATGGATAAAGAGATTGAGAATATGAAGAAGAGACTGGATGAGCACAAAGAAGAATTTGAAAGTATATACAGAAAAATGGCATATCTTATGGAAATGAAAGGTGCAATAAATGAAATTAAAAATACACTGGAGTCATATAACAGCAGATTTAAGGAAGCAGAAGAAAGGATTGGTGAGCTTGAAAACATGGCCTTGGAAAGTGATCATACAAAAGAACAGATGAAGAAGAGAATGGAAAAAATTGAATAGTTCAGGGAACTAAATGAGAGCAAGAGACATGCAAACATACATGTCATGTGTGTCCCAGAAGGCAAAGAGAAGGGAAAAGGGGAAGAAGGAATATTTGAAGAAATAATAATAGAAAATTTCCCAGCTCTATTGAAGGGCATAGATATCCATGTCCAAGAAGCACAATGTACTCCCATCCAAATAAACCTGAATAGACCAACTCTGAGAAACATACTAATCAGAATGTCAAATGCCAAAGGCAAAGAGAGAATTCTGAGAGCAGCAAGAGAAAAAAGATGCATAACATATAAGGGATACTCAATATGATTAAGTGCCAATTTCTCATCAGAAACCATGGAGGGAAGAAGGCAATGATATGATATATTTAAGATACTGCAAGAGAAAAACTCCCAGCCAAGACTATTATATCCAGCAAGACTGGCTTTCAAAAATGAGGGCAAGTTTAGATTATTTACAAATAAACAGAAAATGAGAGAGTTTATAACAAAGAAACCAGCCTTGCAAGAAATACCAAAGAGTGTGCTACAGTCTGAAAAGAAAAGACAAGAAAGAGAGACTTGGAAGAGGGTCTAGAAATGTAGAGTATATCAGTAAAAGTAACTAAAAGTCTCAAAAGAGTGGTGAACATAAATATGACAGATAAAACCCAAAGGTCAAAATGGGTGAAATAAGAAGTGTCTTTACAGTAATAACATTGAATGTTAACGGATTAAACTCCCCAGTCAATAAACAGACTGGTGGAATGGATAAGAAAATATGAACTGGGGCATTGTTACAGTGGGTGGAGATTCATACTATAACTGAAAG
Source organism: Dasypus novemcinctus (assembly GCF_030445035.2). Taxonomy (NCBI): domain Eukaryota; kingdom Metazoa; phylum Chordata; class Mammalia; order Cingulata; family Dasypodidae; genus Dasypus; species Dasypus novemcinctus. The sequence continues at coordinate 159,020,939 of NC_080676.1, read as the reverse complement.
AATATAAAATTTCCATCCTGGGGAACTTTGGAAATTGAAACTTAGCCTAGTATTTTAGGGTTCCTAAGAATCACCTCCTGAGAGCCTCCTTATCGCTCACATGTGGCCTCTCTCTAAGGCAAACTCAGTGTGTAAATGCATTACCTTTCCTCCAGCATGTGACATGACTCCTGGGGATGAGCCTCCTTGACAATGAGGGATTGCTACCAAGCAGCAACTACAAAGCAACTGGAAAAAGATGTTGACCAAAAGAGGGAAAGAGTAAAGACAAATGAGTTTATATGGCTAAGAGACTCAAAGTGAGTCAGGAGGTCATTCCAGAGGTTACACTCATGTACATCTCAGCAGGATCTTATTGAGTGCCAAAGTAAATATTACCTCAAACAGCAGAGACATCCAGACATTACAGGCAGGGCACACAGCTCAGGAGTTTGGTGCCCTGCAAGTGGGCCCTCCTGAGGACTTATGCTCCCCAGTTGGACTCACGTGTGGTTTCCCTACATATGGCTCTTCTGCTCCTTCTATTTGAACCTATAGCTCATGCCAGGATTGATAGGTGTATGTCCAAGAGACAAATCTTTGAGCTGTCCAGGTGCCAGCTAAGCCTTGATTCTAAAGAGAGTTTCAACACCTACTCTACAGTTCATCGGACTCACCCAGGACAACTAACAAAGAGATGTGATAGAAAACAACCATTCCAAGGAACAGAGAGAATCTGCAACTGCAAGCAAGATACTCCTATCCATCTGCCCCATGGGATCTAAGCCACCTCTCAATTAGAGCGGACTTCACCATCCCAGAATCCTCAGGATTGGGGAATGAATGATGGACTAGAATAGACTTACTGGTATTCAAGTACAGACTTATTATAATTCTAGCAATGGAACAACTTCTACCACTGATGTGAAGGCAGTGGCCACTGGAGGTTCTGAGGGCAGGGAGAGGGAAAAACAGGTGTAATATGGGAACATTTTCAGGACTTGGGAATTGTCCTGAATGATAATGCAATGACAGATACAAGCCATTGTATATCTGGTCATAACTTACAAAATTGTGTGGGAGAGAGAGTAAACTACAATGTAAACTATAATCCACACTTAGTGACAATTCTCCAAAATGTGTTCAGTAACTGTAACAAATGTACCACACTAATGATGGATGGTGTTAATGTGGGAAAATGTGGGAGGGGTTGGGAGCAGGGCATATGGGAATCTCTATATTTTTTATGTGGCGTTTATGTAATCTAAGTATGATTTTTAAAAAAATAAACTATATTTTAAAAAAACGAGCCTTCTATATGCTGTCTGCAAGAGACTAACCTTAGGCCCAAGGATACCAATAGATTGACAATGACAGATGTGGAAAAAGATATATTCTACACATGGAGCAACCAAAACAAACAAACAAAAACAAGTAAACAAAAAAACCAGATTAGCTATACTTACATCAGAAATAGACTTTAAATGACACTAGTAATGAGAAATCTGAGGAGGAAGTCAGGAAAAAATTTCCATTTACAATATTGACTAAAAGAATCAAATATTTAGGAATAAACTTAACCAAGTTTATTTATTTTACTGAATACAAGTAAAACACATGTATTCAGTAAACTACAATGCATTATTAAAAGAAATTTTTTAAAAGACCTACATAATTGGAAGAGAATTCCATGCTCATGGATTAGAAGACTAAATATACCCAAATTGATATACAAATTCAATGCAATTCCAATAAAAATTCCACCAGCATTTTTTAAACAGATGAAAAACACAATTATCAAATTTATTTGGAAGGGTAAGGGGTCCCCAATAGCCACAAACATCTTAAAAAGGATAAGCAAAGTTGGAGGACTCTTACTTCCAGACTTTAAATCATATTACCTAGCTACAGTGGTAAAACAGCATGGTACTGACATAAAGTCAGAAACATAGACCAATGGACCCAAAATGATGGTTTAGAACCGACCCTCACATCTAGGGTCAAGTGATTTTTGACAAGCCTGTCAAACCCACCCAGCTCGGGAAGAATAGTCTATTTAACAACTGGATATCCCTAGACAAAATAAGGAAAGAGGACCCTTATCTCATACCTTATACAAAAATTAACTCAAAATGTGTCAAAGACCTAAATATTAAAGCAAGAACCATAAAGCTTCTAGAAGAAAATGCAGGAAACTATCTTCAAGATGATTTAGCTGGGTGTTGGGGGTGAGAAGATAGATAAGTAAAGGGTGTGTGGTTTCTTTTGGGATAATGAAAATTTTCTAAAATTGATTGTGATGATGGTGGCACAACTCTGACACACACTAAAAACCAGTTAATTATATACTTTAAGTGGGTGAATTATATCTCAATAGAGTTTTTAAAATCTATCCCATGTAAATTAGTCATGTAGTACCTTTGCTCTCAGTACTTTGGGAAATTCTGCAATTGTAAATGATTTTTATAAAAGTAGTCACTAATGATATTTTGGGCAGAGCCATTCTTTGTTGTGGCAGCTGCCCTGTGCCTTGTAGGATATTTACCTGCACCCCTGGCCTCTACCCACTAGATTCCATTAGCATCCCCTCCCCCAGATGTGACAACTGAAACTATCTCTAGAAATTTGCCACGTCTGTACACAATGCTTAATAGCAGTAATTGGATTAAATAGAAGGCTTCAGCTTTTATCAAGACTTTTTACTTCTAGAGGCTTAAATATTTGCCTGTTATTTTTCTTAAAAGAATAGATAGCTACTGTTGTTTTCATATCATATCTTGGAGTTCTGTAGGAACTCAGGATAATGTTCTTTGCACATAAAGCTACATCTCTCTTCAACTATCATACTCATTGTTGTAACTTTAGCAAGTGTTCAAAAAACATTTAATATTCTGTATTTAGAAAAGTGAAAATATGTTTGTCTCTTACCAATGTAGGGTTCCCATAATAGAATAAATAATATTAAAACTAATGCAAAGTTAAGAAAGAAACCAGCAGAATTCCATGAAAATTGAAATGAAAATGCCTCACCTGATTTTAGTTGTTTTGGTACCTTCTCAATATGTATTCAAGACGTGTTCAACAAGACTTCCATTGATTGAAAAATGTGAAAGCTGATTTCCAAATGAAGTGAGGGGACGTATGATTTATCCTACTGCTACTTAACACAAAAGTAAAAAAAGCAGTAAGAGAGAAAAGATCAACACATTGAAACCCTAAACCCGAATCAGGACTCTGATCCTGGGAGTGAAATGAGAAAAATGTGAGAAATCTAAGAGGGTATTTTGTCAGTCAATGAAAAAAAGAGAAGTATCGTTTTCTCTCTCAAAGAGTTGCAACAATAGGAAAAAAAAAATAGGGAAAACTACGATCTAATGTAATGGAAAAACAACTCAGGTTATACACATATACTCACAAACACACATTACTCATCACTGACTAGTAATACCCAATGGCATATGCTCCTTTCGAGTCCTGATCCTTGGATGTCTCACGTTGACTCAGTTTCCTTCTGCAACAAAATAATATAGCCTGTCCATTTGCTGAGATTTTATGTTAATGAAATACCCCCACCGTGTTCCCAGAAACATCCGCAAAGGACATTCAGCTACGGGCTAGGGGTGGGTTCAGGTTTTGCCATTCTGAGTTCCCACATTGCCTGAGATCAGCCTACGCTACAGTCAACATTTTAAAGAGGTGTTTTGTTTCATGGTGCTTTCTTGCTTTATCCAATGCTTTGTCTCTTTTCCTGATATAGCCAATCCAGAGAGAAGGACTGTTTCTGAATATTATTTATCAGGATTTTTCCCCTCTCCTCTCTCTCTGCTTGTGACTAAATTCTACACAGGACTTTTTCCATTGTGAAGTTCTGCCATATCTCGCATTGCAAAGCCTCTCCTTCCAAAAGCTCAGATGACCTTGGCCGTGAGCGAAAGAGCAGGGAGGTCCCAATTCGCCCAGCTGTCTGTTGTGCCGAACCCTTCTTGAGCCGCCTTTGCTTTAACACTTACCGCTCGGATTTGGTTTGTGTTTCATTCCTCTGGGAAATCCTGAGACTCCAGTGTTGGGGAGGGGCAGCGTGTGTGGTTGCCTGCACGCATGTGAGGTCACACAACTGTGTGTGTCACTGTTGGTACCTGCAGAGTGTAAGGTAGTACAAGACCCTCAGTTTATCTATATTAAGGCACCAAATATGGATTGTTGTTTTTTTCAAGATTTATTTATTTTCTCCCTCCCTGGTTGTCTGTTCTCTGTGTATATTTGCTGAGTCTTCTTTGTCTGCTTCTGTTGTTATCAGTGGCACGGGAATCTGTGTTTCTTTTTGTTGCGTCATCTTGTTGCGTCAACTCTCCGTGTGTGCGGTGCCATTCCTGGGCAGGCTGCACTTTCTTTCGCACTGGGCGGCTCTCCTTATGGGGTGCACTCCTTGCATGTGGGGCTCCCCTATGCGGGGGACACCCCTACGTGGCACAGCACTCTTTGTGCGCATCAGCGCTGCGCATGGGCCAGCTCCACACGGGTCAAGGAGGCCCGGGGTTTGAACCGCAGACCTCCCATGTGGTAGGCGGACGCCCTAACCACTGGGCCAAGTCCGCTTCCCCAAACATGGGTTTTAGAGTCTGCTCTTCTCCCCAGACTTCCTTGCCTTACTAAGAACTTCTTCCACCTCCTTCGAGTCAACAGAAACTATACAAGCCTTTGTCTCACCACAACTCAGCAGACTGGGCACTTTAGGGGTGGGGCCCTCACTCCCTCCAAATTGGGGTTGCCTGTTCAGAAGGGACTGGGAGTCCGTGGTAACCCCGTACTGTGGCAAAGCTGGCTGAGCACCGGTTATTCTGTTTGTTTTGTGTGTATTTTTGGGCGTGGCGGTGGAGGTGTCGTTTTTAGTCAAAGTGGTTAAACAAATGAATTGTTGCTTTACCATCACAGAGGGAATCACCCGGTGACGTTTAATAAAATACACACTCTTTTTGTTCTCTGGACATTTTTCCCCTTTTGTCTTCCTGCTCTGTTAGGTGGGAGAACCCCTTCTTTTTCCCTTTGGAGAAAACTGAATAAAATTAAAAAGAGGTTGGTAGGAGATCTTTTCACGTGTTGTTTGGGACAGATTAAAATACATCAGCTTCCCTGACATCCTCAAACTGCGCACAACTCCAGCCTTCCATGAAAATCCCGTGTTAAGGCGCAGCGACCCCTCTCGTCTGCTCTTACTGCTGATCTGAGGTCCTTCCCTGGAGCCTGGTCAGATGCGCGCCATCTGCTGGGTACTGGTGAAACTGCGTTTGCCGCTGTAAGTCACAGTCCCATTGTTCTGCGCCGGGGACTCCAAGAAAATAGAGACCTCAACACTGAAGGATGAATTGAAGAAACACAAACATATAACTCATTGTTCAGAAGTCAAGGTAGACACACATTATGTTAATTCTGGTTCTCAGAAGTATTTTTTCAGGAGAGATGTGTTCTCGGCTCTCCTTGATGTTGAATCTAAGGAAACATCTTCTGAGATCAGCCTCGGTAATTGCCGAGGTCAGATTCAAATATTGCTCTTGAAATAGTGCATGCGACTAACATCATAGTAGCTTGGATAACAAGAAAAGCCTCATGCTGCTAATATTTAGAAATACTGGGCCGCATTTTTAAAAATGTGCTGCTGAATTTTTAATGGAGATGTATGTCTTGAGGGCAGTTGGGAAGGGAATGGACTTTTATTTCGGAAATGTAGGAGCCTGTGTTTTCCATGCCAATAGAGAGGCATGTGTGCTGCTGAAGCAAGCACAAGAACCACAAAATTTTTATAGTTGTATTTAAAAAAAAATTAAATTAAACCAAGAGGGAAAAAAAAATCACAAGAAAGAGTAGTAAGTAAATAACTGACAAACACCTGAGTAAATCTAACAAGCACAGATTATATAAAATAACTACAGTTGATTTAGGGACTCATCTATTATTAGTATCAGACAAAATAGGCTTTAATTAACAACAACAACTACACAAAAAACCACATTATTTGGAATAATTCAAAAGAACTAACAATTCTGAAATTGTTTGTTTCTAATGATGTAGGTTAAAAGTATATGCAAGGAGCAGATGTAGCTCAGTGGTTGAGCATCTGCCTCCCACTTACCTCCCATCAATCCTTGGTATCTCCTGAAAAAAAGAAAGCATATGCAGCAGAAGATGAGAGAATTACCAGGTGAAACTGACAAGTTTACAATAAGAATTGAAAATTTTTACAAACCTGTCCCAACCCCTGGTGCTGTGGGTGTGAGCATGTTTGTAAATAGGACATTTGAAGATGTCCTAAATGAGGGTGGGTCTTGATCCAATATGACTAAGGTCCATATAAGCAAAGGAAATTGGAGGCAGGAGAGAAGCCATGCAGAGCAGCCAGAAGCTAGAAGTCGATAGAACCTACAAGAGAAAAGATAGTGCCATATGTATTGCTATGTGACAAAAAAGCCAAAGACCAGGAACCATCAGCAGCCAGGTCCAGAGCACCAGGCTTCAGGGAGAAAGCATTGCCCGGCTGACATCTGGATTTTGTTTTTTTCTAGCCTCAAAACTATGAGCCAATCACTTCCTGCTGTTTAGCCAACCCATTGCATGGTATTTGTTTTAACAGCCAGGAAATTAAAACATCTATCTAAGAAATTAATAGATTAGGCAGGAAATCTATGTATTTAGAAATTTTAAGTGAAACATTAAAATACTTTATTGAATTAAATTTCACCTAATTAACATGTATGGAACCCTTATCTCATACTCAGAGTATATATATTGTTTTTAGGAACCCATGGAACATTTATAAAATTGACCTCTTAATAAACTACAAAGCAAATGTTTAAAATGTCAGAAATCCTGGGGTTATGTTTTTTTTTGTGTGCAATACTAATTTATATATGCATAATAATTTTAAGTTAATTAAAACATGTATATATTTAAAAGCATTTGGAGATTTAAAAACTAGTCTAAATAAGCATGGATCATAGAAGAGGTCATAATGGAAAACTCTTAGAAATGAATGTCATAGCGCATTATCTCAGTGGGTGGAGACCCACACAATAAACCAGAAAATATTAAACTCCCATCTTGGGGAGTCCTGCAATATTCTCAATTAGAGGAACAAGAATCTTTGCAGAACATAGGCAGTACCTGATAAAAGAAAATAGATCAATATGTAAAACCCTCAATATTATTGCAAGTAGGTATGAATCTTATTCTTCGAAAACTGAAATATAGTGGTTACCAGAGGTTCCAAGGGGAAGGGGAGGGAAGAATAGAGTAGATGGAACATAGAATACTTCAGGGCATTAGAATTGTTCTGCATGATCTTACAATAACAGATATAGGCCATTTTAAATTTCATTAAGACCAATAAAAATGTATGGTCCAAAATGTAAATCATCATGTATACAATCAACCATGGTTAGTGGCAACACTTCAATATTTATACATCAGTTGTAAAAAATGTACCATCTGCATGAAAAATGTTATTAATAGGTGATAGTGGAAAAGGGGAAGGACGTGGGGTATATGGGAATCCTCTATATTTTCTATGTGACATTTCTGTAACCTAAAGCTTCTTTGAAGATAAAATGGGAAAAATAAGATACTGGGGAAATATACGGAAGAAATTGTTACTGAACATACAGATCTTACAGTGATGAAAGACACAATGCCTAAAAAATTTTTTGTGTTTTATGTTATTTATAAAACTGTTATTTTATTTTATTATTAATTTTATTTGGTTACTTTGTTGACTTCTTTTTTGGAGAGGTTTTGGATCACAGAAGGGCCACAAGTGTGGCAGGGGAGGATCACTACTAGTATGGTGTGTCAAGTATGGGGAGATGTATAGGAAGGGGTGTGTGTACCTGGAGCATGCCCCTAAGGCGTATTAATATGTTCAAGTGTTCATGGGGTGTTGTCTTGGTGGGTGGAGACCCACACAATAACCAAAAGAATATTGAATTCCCATCCTTGGGACATTCTCTAATAGAGTGATAAGAATCCCCCGAGTACAAGGGCAGTGGCTAATGAAGGAAGGCAGTCCATAATGCCAGGCTCTTTTTTAGCATTTTTTATTGTATTTTTTTGAAGATACATAGATCACAAAACATGTTACATTAAAAAATATAAGGGAAGCGGACTTGGCCCAGCGGTTAGGGCGTCCGTCTACCACATGGGAGGTCCGCGGTTCAAACCCAGGGTCTCCTTGACCCGTGTGGAGCTGGCCCATGTGCAGTGCTGATGTGCACATGGAGTGCCGTGCCACGTAGGGGTGTCCCCCGCATAGGGGAGCCACAAGCGCAAGGAGTGCGCCCCATAAGGAGAGCTGCCCAGTGTGAAAGAAAGCACAGCCTGCTTAAGAATGGCACCACCCACACAGAGAGCTGACACAACAAGATGACGCAACAAAATGAGACACAGATTCCCATGCCGCTGACAACAGCAGAAACGGACAAAGAAGACGATGCAGCAAATAGACACAGAGAACAGACAACTGAGGTGGGGGAAAGGGGGAGGGAAGAGAAATAAATAAATAAATCTTTAAAAAAGAAAATAAAATAAAAGATTCCCACAAACCTCACACCCCACCTCACCCACTCCTCCCACATCAACAACCTCTTTCATTGTTGTGGCACATTCATTGCATTTGGTGAATACATTTTGGAGCATTGCTGTACCACGGATTATAGTTTACATTGTAGTTTACACACTCCCCCAGTACATTCAGTGGGTTATGGCAGGATATATAATGTTCAGCATCTGTCCCTGCAATATCATTTAAGACAGCTCCAAGTCCCGAAAATGCCCCATATCACATCTCTTTTTTTCTATCCCTACCCTCAGCAACTACCGTGGCCAATTTCTCCACATTAGTGCTACAGTTTCATCCATTACTAGTCACAATACTTCTGTAGTAGTATAAAAATAAGTCAATTCTAATCCATATTTTAGTCCTCCATCCTGTGGACCCTGGGTTGGTGATGTCCACTCCACCTCTGTATTGAGAGGGAGCTTACACCCACATGGTTGATAGATGTGATTCTCCTGCTTGCAGTTGTAGGCACTCTTGGTTCCTTGGTGTTGTGGTTGACCATCTTCACCTCCCTGTTAGCTGACCTGGGTAAGTCCAACGAACAGGAGAGTAGGAGTTGCAACTCTGCTGAGGCTCAGGGCCCAGCTGGCACACGGCCAGTCCAGAGATTCAAGTCCCCTGGGTACACACCAACTCCAGAGCCAACCACAGGTTCAGTAAAGGTTACAGAAGAGGCATGTGTAGAGAGGTCACATCTGAATCCAACTCCATCTCACTCAGGAACACAAATTCCAACGTAAGACCCACTGACAAGGCATTGAACTCCAGCCCATCTGCCATGACCATAGAACCTGTGTGGCTCTGCAGCCCTCAGGAGTACTAATACCTGGTATTGTATCAACTTTTGCTGTCTCTGGGTTCCTGCTGAGGCGTGTGTAAGCATAACCCCTCTGATGACCTCCCAACTCTTTTTTGAAGACTCTTAACCATATAAACTCATTTGTCTTTACCATTTCCCCCTTTTATTCAAGGTCTTTTTCTAGTTGCATCACCAGTTAGTGAATGGTAGTAATTCCTTGGCACCAAGGAGGCTCATCCCCAGGAGTCATGTCCCATGCTGAGAGGTAGGTAATGTATTTACATGCTGAGTTTGGCTTAGGGAGTGGCCACATTTGAGCAAAATGGAGGCTCTCAGGAGGTAACTCCTAGGCACCCTGTATCTCTAGGCCTAGTTCAGATTTCAGGCACACAGACTCATAAGCATAGTCATCAGCATCAAGGGCTCATCTTTGTTTTTTTTTTAATTTTTTATTCATTTTTAAAAAAAATATTACACTAAAAAAAATGAGGTCCCATTCAACCCCACCGCCCCCACCCCCCACTCCCCCCACAGCAACACTCTCTCCCATCATCATGACACATCCATTGCACCTGGTAAGTACATCTCTGGGCATCGCTGCACCCCATAGTCAATGGTCCACATCATAGCCCACACTCTCCCATATTCCATCCAGTGGGCCCTGGAAGGATCTACAATGTTCCGTAGTTGTCCGTGAAGCACCACCCAGGACAACTCCAAGTCCCGAAAACGCCTCCCCATCTCATCTCTTCCTCCCATTCCCCGCACCCAGCAGCCACCATGGCCACCCTTCCCACACCAATGCCACATTTTATCTGTGGACATTGGATTGGTTGTGTCCATTGCACATCTATATCAAGTGGGGGCTTAGATTCCACATGGATACTGGATGCGATCCTCCTGCTTTCAGTTGTAGGCACTCTAGGCTCCATGGTGTGGTGGTTGACCTTCTTCAACTCCATGTTAGCTGAGTGGGGTAAGTCCAATAAATCAGAGTGTAGGAGCTGAAGTCTGTTGAGGCTCAGGGCCTGGCTATCATAAGGGCTCATCTTTGGAACATCCTTCTTACTGGTTTTTGCCTTTTCACTTTGGGCATTGTTGCTGTTCCATTGGGGAATGTGACAGAGCATGCCTGACAAGGAACTCAGCACTCCCTCAATTGTTGTTTGTAACTGTAACTACTATGAAAATACCCAATGAATATGTGGACATTTTTATATACCCTATATACATGCCCTGGAGAACTCTCTCTCAACCACATGCCCCCCATCAATAACACCTCACACCAGCGTTACACCAGGCTCTTGATATTGATGATTGTACTTATGAACATTTTCTTGAGAAATTGAAATTGTTGCTCAAATGTGACCTCTCTCTAAGCCAAGCTCAGCTTATAAACATACTACCTTCCCCCTGGCATGGAATATGACTCCTGGGGATGAGTCTCGCTGGAGCTGAGGGATTATTATCAAGTGCCAACTAGTGATGCATTTGGGAAAGGACCTTGCCCAAAAGGGGGAAATATTAATTACAAATGAACTTTTATGGCTAAGAGATTTCAAAGTGAGTCAGAGGTCATTCCAGAAGTTATACTTATGCACATCTCAGCAAGATTTCATTGACTGCCACAGTAAAAGTGTCTCAAACAGTGGGGCTCCAGATGGCTCTAGAGACACCCAGACACTATGAGCAGGACAGATAATCTCAAGAATTTGGTACCCTGTCAGTAACACCCTGTCAGAGCCTTGCTCTGGAATTTATACTCCACAATATAACAGACTTAGACTCATTCATAGTTTCCCTACATATGGCTCTTCTGCTTTTTTTATTTGAACTTATAATTAGCATTATAATTGTCCAATATACCCAGAGACTTAAATCTTTGGTCTGTTAATATGCCAGTTGAATCCTGAATCTCAGCAGAGTTGTAACACCTCAGTTCACTGGACTCACTCAGGACAACTATCAAGGAGATGATGATGGACAATGCCCATCCCAAGGAACAGAGAGTGTCTGCAACTGCAAGCAATACAGTTCCATCCATCTGTTCCATGAGACCTAGGCCCTCTCTCAGTTAGAAACAGAATGGGCATCACCATCCCAAAATCATCAAGACTGAGGAATGAACAATGGACCAAAGCAGACTTATTATTCTACTATAGACTTATTGTTATTCTGGCCATGGAACTTTTATCATTGATATAAAGGCAGTGGCCACTAGAGGTTCTGAGGGGAGAAAGAGGGAAAAATAGGTGTATTATGGGGGCATTTTAGGGAAATTGGAATTGTCCTGCATGACATTGCAATGGTGGATACAGGCCATTATATATTTTGTCATAACCTACAAAATGTGCAGGGTAGAGTGTAAACTATAATGTAAAACCGTGTATAATAGTCCACAGTTAGCAGAAATGCTTCAATACATCTTCATCAATTTTAGCAAATGTACAACACTAATGAAGGGTGTTGTTAATGTGGAAAAGTGTGGGAGGGAAAGAAAGCGGGGCATATGGGAATCCCCTATATTTTTTATGTAACATTTATGTAATCTAAAACTTCTTTAAAAATAAAAATTAAAAAATACAAAAAGAAATCAATGAAAATGAAAATACCATACCTTGAAATATGCCATTTAGTTAAAACAGTATGTTAAAGAAAATACGTAGACTTGAATACAGTAGGAAAAAAAGCAATAGGAAAAGAAGAAAGTCACCAAAAAAATACAGAGGACATTATATAAGAATAAAAGATAATCATTTCAGTTGAATAAATATATCTTTATGAAAAACACTACATTTTTCCTATTTCCCACATTTTGCCCTTGACCTCTGAAAATTTCTTTACAGACTGGGATCATTTTTCAACTGCTTTTTAAAAAATGATAGCATTCTATCCTGCAGCCTCCTAATTTTGGTTGAATATACTCAATATGCTCCTGAAAGCCTAACATGCACATAAATGAATTAGAAGTTTTGAATTACTTTCCCTTGAAATACCCAGGAGTTTAAAAATTAATGGGAAAAACTGACTTAACATGATGAGTGTTTGGAAAGAACTTTGATGTGTTCAGTGACCCCTCACATGGGTCGTTTCTAGAGTTTAGACTCCACTCTTTTCTCTGACAAGGATTTGACTTGTGCTCCACTCTGCATGTTAAAAACCTCTCTTATTCTAGGATTTTCCTTTCCCAATTACAGCAACTACAATAGTTAAAGGATACCCTATTCTTTTTGCCTTTCAAGGCAGTTTTACAGTCAACGTTTTCTCTTGCTACTTATTCCATATTCCCTTTACAATATTATTAATAGTCTCATCATTTGAAAATAAACTCATAAAATCTAGTATGGTAAGAAAAGCATTTGCGGTGCCACATGTTCTTAATCAGCAAATTAAAGGCAGGTAAAAAATCACCAACTCATTATATCCATGTGGGTTTCTCAGGCTACTTTTTCAGTCCTACCTCCTCCTTCCCTAAGGAATCTTCTAGATCCATAGGTTAGTTGAAAAAGTTGCCAGACAGACCTGTGTTTATATACCCGTTATATGTCTCTTAGGTAATGTAACCTTTGAAAATGAAATAATCATTTCATCTTTAAAAATGAAATACTAATGATACCTTTTCCCAGAGGATGGCCATGATGCTCACTATGTGTTAGTTACATTCCCTTCCATGGATCCTATAATTTGGTTTCATGTGCTGATAGCAGCAGCAGCAGCAGCAATGGTAGTAGTAGTAAAAAAAGAACATCAATAATAATAATTTTTACTACTATATTTATGGAATATTACATACCAGATAGTACTATAAGTCATTCTAATTTATTAACTAATTCATTAACTCTGCTCCAAACAACCATTTTGAGTAGGTGCTAGTATCATCCCATTTTACATATGAAGAAACTGAGGCATAAAGATGTTAACTAGGGGGTTGGCAAACTACATCACCCACTTGATTGCTTATATATTGTCTGTGGCTTCTGTCAAGCTACAAAGGGAGAGTTGAGAAGTTGTAACAAAGACACCTATGTTCCAAAAAGTGAAAGTATTTATAAACTGGTTGACCTTCTACAGAAAAGGTTTGTGGAGCCCTGGGTTAGGTAATTCCCCAAGTTCATGCTGCTAAGACATCACTCTTTAGAGCTAACCACTATCCTGAAACTGAAGGGTATCTTTCCAGACTGTGTTTTTAATCCTTTAACTACATAATTAATATATCATATTTTTCATGATTTTGAATTTTTTATACTTGGTATCTATTTTTACCTAGGTAATTCTAGCCTCTGTAACAAATAAACCTAAGAAGCTCACGGCCCACCACAAAAGAAGTTTATTTTTCAGAAAGCCCTCTCAGTGAGGGAGTAGCTGGGGTGGGGTTGGGTCAAAAAGAATTCTGTTCCTTTAGATTCAGGGACCACAGCTGACAAGCTTGAGGCTTCCATGAATATTGACACTCAGGGCAAAGAGAGAGGAGGGCTGCACAGAGGTGTCTAGGGGCCAGGCCTGGAGGCTGCATATCTCACTTCCACCCAATTAGCTTCGCCAAAACCCAGAGCATGCCTTACTTAACTGCAAAGGCAGCTGGGAAATACAGGCTCTCGGGGAATGGGAAACAGATTTGGTGGACAATTGGCCAGTCTCTGCTAGAGTACAACTCTGCAACTTGCTTTTTTCATTCAGTATCACCCTTTCAAGTTTTATCCATGCCGACATATGTAGAGCAAGTCCATTCATTCCTCTTCTATATAGTATTCTATTGTGCAGCTTTACTACAATTTGTTTGTGCATTCTATGGTTGATATCTTGATTATTTCCAATTTGGGATTATTGCAAACAAGGCTGCAATAAACATGACTGAATGTGGGAAAAAGAGTTTCACCTGTTCTGGTGTAGCTGTTGCCTTATTGTAGATGTTACAGTTGTTCCCTGTTAGTGTAGATGATGTGGCAGTTGTGACAGCAAACAGCTCCTTGGTAGTTTCCAATAACTACGAGGTGTAAACTAGGGTCGAGGCTCTCAATTCCAGAAGCTGTGAGTCTCCTGTTCCCATCTTTATCTCCTCTCTTGTGTCTTTCTCGCTATCCTTTTATTCCGTAAAGTTCTGCATTGCCTTCCCTTCGAATAAACCTATTGCTGGGCTGGTTCTCAATAGATGACCAGGTTTCCTCACACGTATAGAAACTTTCTAAATTCCATTTACCAAGAAGGAGAATTGCTGGGACCATTGACCTGCAACTTCACAGATATTTGTAAATTGCTCTGCAATGTATGGACAACAATTTATATACATGGCAGAAGGGGTTAGGAGTAACCATCTTCACACATGCTTCTCACATGTTTTAAATTTTGCCCATTTTATGGGTGTAAAGAAAATCTCATTATTATATCAATTGTTTCCTTCAATTTCTGGAAAGGTTGACTTGTTTCCAGAATATATAAAGAACACAATTCAACAATAAAGATTAAAAAAAAAAACAAATTTAAAAATGTGTACAACACAAATGTAAATCATGTTAATAGGTCAATTATAATAATACTCTTTCATCAATTGTAACAAATGTACCTCACTAACCCAAGGTGTAAATATTAGGGGGAGTATACGGAACTCTGCATTTTCTGCACAATTTTTCGGTAAACCTACAACTTCTCTAATTTAAAGAAAAAAATGGGCAAAGGGCTTGAGTAGATAGTTCTCCAAAGAAGATACACAAATAGCCAATAAGCATATAAAAAGATGCACAACATCAATTGCCATCAAGGAAATGCAAACCAGAACCAGGATGATGAGATAACCACTTCACATCCACTAGATTAGGCTGGTTATAGACAAAGGAAGGCAATAATAAGTGTTGATGAGGATGTGGAGAAGCTGGAAACTCATACTTAGCTGGTGGGAAGGTAAAATGGTATAGTTACTTTGGAAAACAATCCTCAAAGTGTAAAACATGGAATCATAATTATGAGCCAGAACTTTTACTCCTAGATACATGCTCAAGAGAAATTAAAACCTATGTCTGTGTAGAAACTTGTATGTAAATGTTTATAGAAGCATCGTTCATCATAGCCATAAAGTGGAAACAATTTAAATAGTTGGATAACAACTATGATGAATGGATAACAAAATAATGTATCTATATGTAGTGATTTGAAGCTGTATATGCCCCAGAAAAAAAAAACAAACATGTTCTTAAATCTATTTTGGTCCTGTGGGTGTGGACTCACTGTGAGTAGGACTTTTTGATGAGGCTACTCCAGTGAAGGTGTGGCCCAGCTCAAACAGGATGGGTCATAATCCTATTACTGGAGTCCTTTGTAAGTGGAATGAAATTCAGACAGAGAGAGAGAAAGTCGTGGGAAGCAAGAAGTTGATCAGCAACAGAACCCCGAAGAAAAAGAAAAGAGAGAAATCAGGAAATGCCACCACGTGCCTTGACTTCTGGCAAGCTAAGGACCAAAGAGCACCAGCATCCAGCCACAGAACGCCAGTCTTTGGGAAGAAAGCAGCACCTTCATTACTCCTTGATTTTTTTCCAGCCTCAGTCCGTTAGCAAATAAATTCCCATTATTTAACCTGAGCTGTGATAGTGAGGCCCATGTGTCAACTGGTGTCCAGTTGTTTGGTCAAGCAAGCACTGGCCTAATTGTATTCTGAGGGCATTTCATTGACTTAAAAAAGGTGAATTGATGGCATCTATGGCTGATCACATCTACAATCAACTAAGGAGATTGCCTTCAGCAATGAGAGATGTCTTATCCAATCAGCTGAAGTCCTCAAAAGGAGACGTGATTTCTGTAGTCAGGGGGAGATTTCCCATCTCTTCTTCAGACAGCCATCTTCTCCTGGGGAACTTAGCGAGGACCTTCATTGAAGTTCCCGGTTTACAGCCTGCCCTGTGGTATTTGGACTTATACAACCCCACAGTCGCCTGAGTTAATTTTATAAAATCCCATAATATTTACAGGCATCTCCTGTTGGTTCTGTTTCTCTAGAGAACCCTGACTAATACATGGCCCATTTCATGGTATTTGTTGAGCAGCCTAGGAAACTAAAACACAGTATCACTGAATATTATTATGCCAATATTTCTTTTTGGAATTCATCAAGTATATCAAACTGCTACACTCTACTGTCTGAATTCCAAAAATTTATTACAATATTCAAAAAAGCCATAAATCAGTTACAATGCAAGTACTAAATCGTATCATAATCAATTTAAAGAAATAGTTTGTCTTGGTGCAAATCCTGTCTGCTATAGGCCTCTAAAACTTACAAAACAATTTTTCTGTTTCCAATGCACAAATGGACAGACATAGGATAAACATTTTCATTATAATAAGGAGAAATTGGGAGGGAAACATGAGTCACAGTCCTCTATAGTTCAGTAAACCTGCAGGGCATCTTCCATTAGATTTCAGTCTGAGAGTCATTCTTAAGATGATGGTGTCTTCTCCTTGGGGCCATATGGGGACCCACCCTTTCCACAGTCTTGCCCAATGGCCATTTTCTTGGTTCTACCCTCATCAAGCATCTGGGTGTCCACCCAGTTCCAGATCTCTCCCTCCAAGAGTGTTGGGGTGATTGCCACAACGATTTCAGAAAGATGTAAATTATATAAAGTAATTTCTCTAACCACAACAGAATGAAGCTGGAAATTAATAAGGGGCAGAGAACCAGAATAGGTGCAAAGATATGGAAGTTAAATAACACACTCTTAGCCAATCAGTGGGTCAAGGAGGAAATTGCAAAAGAAATCAGTAACTACCTTGAAACAAATGAAAATGATAACCAAATATCAACACCTATGACATGTAGCAAAAGCAGTTCTGAGAGGGAAATTTATACCCATAAGTGCCTATATTAAAAAAGAAGAAAGCGCTAAAATTGTAGACCGAACTCCACACATAGAGGAAATAGAAAAAGAACATCAAACACCTTAATGAAAGATGTTTTTAATGTGAAAAAGTGTGGGAGGGGGAGGGGTGACCTATGGGACTCTCCTATATTTTCAATGTAACATTTACAAAATCTAAGGCTTCTTTAATTTAAAAAAATATATTTTTTTAGAAAAAGAAATTGTCAAGAAGGTGAAAAGGCAGCCTACCAATGAGAGAAAATATTTGGAAACCACATATTCAATAAGAGTTTGATATCCATTTTATACAGCTAGATCATACAACTCAATGATAAAAAGGCAAGCAACCCCCCAAAAAGAGCAAAAGACTTGTATAGAAATTTTTCCAAATAAGAAATAGAAATGGACAAAAAGCACATAAAAAAATGTTCAACATCATTAGCTATTGGGGAAATACAGATCAAAAGGAATGAAGGGAAACATTATGCTAAGGGAAAGAGGTCAGTACAAAAAAACCACACACTGTATGATTCCATTTATATGAAACATTAAGAATAGAAATATCCATGGAACCAGAAAGTAGATTAGTGATTTCCAGGTCTGTGTGGACAGGGGAATGGGGAGTGACCACTAAGGTGTATGGGGTTTCTTTTTGAAGTGATGAAATACTTTGAAATTAGATAGTAGTGTTGGTTGCACAACTTTGTGAATATAATAGAGACCACAGAATTGTACACATTATAAGGATGAATTTTTTGGTATGGGAATTACGTCTCTATAAAATTATTTAAAATTATGTAAAGATTGATAATATTTTCCTATGTTTTCTAGCTTTTCAGTTGGCCTCCTCTGTGCTTTACCTGTAACTATACATTGAAGTGTTACATCGGTTATTTGTCCTTATTAAATCAATCTGTAGGAGTTCATTACATATTTGGGCACTAATCCTTTCCTTTCTTATGTGCTGCAAATGTCTCTTGTCTGTTAAAGCTGGTTCTTTGAATTTATTTGTGGTTTTTGTCCATTAGTAGCTTTTTCATTTTTTGTATAGTCATCCATATTTTCCCTTATAAGTTCTACTTTTTGGGCCTTGTTTAAGAAATTTATTCCTACCTTAATATGTATAAATTATTGTATGTGTACTTCTAATAGTTTTATATTTGGTTTTGTATACATAAATTTTTAGTCCATCTGGAATATATTTTTGTGCATGGTATATAGCAGGGATTACATTTTATTTTATTTTCCCATGTGGAAACTAAGTGTTTTAATTGAGGCTTCTCATTCATGAACATGACATCTCATTCTATTTATCAAGGAATTCTTGGGTATGTTTTTGGAAAAGTTTTTTTCCTGCCTTTTCCATAAACTTTTCTACACTGCTACATCTTTTACTATCTATAAATAATATATAAGTATATATAATAAATATACAAAATAAATATAAAAATATATATTATATGTGACCTATATAATAACAAAATAGAAAAAAATAAAAAATACATAATAAAAGATATATATTTCTGCAGGTTATGCATGATTGTTTTGTGAGCTCACAACTTCTCTACTAAAACTAACACATGTCTGTAGGAATCTTATAGTTTTAAAAAATAATTTTTGATAAATTATAAAAATAAGGTCTAATTGTAAGTTATTTCTTACAACTGTGTATTTCTTGTGTTGAGTAATGCAGTTGAATTTTTGTGGAAATCTTCCTGGCAACTGTGCTGAAACTTTTTTGTTTTCTCTAGAATCTCGAGTGCGATATTGAATAAAGAGGGTTAGCATCCTTCCTGGTTCTACAAAGAGATATTTATTAAATATCTTATTAGCTTGTAATTGGTATCAGATTTCTGTTAGATGTATTTTATTATTTCAACGCTAATAATTTTATTTCATCAAGGAGCACTAGGTTTTATTGGTTGAATTAATTTTGTTCATTTATCTAGATGATCATAAGTTTCTGTCTTTTATTTGGTTAATGTGGTGAATTATGCATTAGATTTTCACATGTTAAACACTACTCCACTGCATTTTGAAGGCAACAAAGCACGACAGAGAGACCCTTCCCAGGGTGGCCCAGCAGGCATGCATCCGGGTCCAGGACAGCAGCTCCAGCGGTGGTCGGTGGGTCTGCGTCCCGTCTGCTTCTGGTGTGTGGTCCTCTCTGCAGGATGCTTGTGTGATTGTAACTGTGGTTTTAGCTATGCAGTCTCGTTTCCACCTGTTTCCCATGTTGTGAGACATGGAAAGGAAAGGTCAGTTCCAGTTCCTCATCACTTCTTCCTGAGTGCTCATTAAATCCCACGTTCCCACTCCCCAAAGGTCTACGTCCAAGTCCTCATCCCCCACGGGTGCTGCAGCTTCAAGTTTGATGGACGACTCCTGGTCAGAACTTTCTTAGTTCTAATCCCAAGAGAATGCTCTTCATTGTTTCCATCTCTGCTCTCTACTTCTAAAATGTTAGATGTAGCCACCATTTATGTATTTAGATGTTTATTAGCCAGCCATCTCTAGGGAAACAGAATCAAAAGAAGAATCTGCAAAGAGTACGGGATTTTATAATACACAATCACAACAAAATTAAAAAATAAACCATGAGAAATATTTTTATCACATGATAAACAAAATTGATATATCACAAAATTTAGACAGAAAAATAAGAGTACACAAATAAACAATTCAGATAAAAGGAAGTGCCAGAAGCCAAAATTCACAAATATTCGATTTTTGAAAAACTCAGTGGAATATAAATAAAAAGACTAAGTTACAATTTTTACCCATCAAATTAGCAAAAATTTAAATAACTTAGTTAATATTAAGAGAAAGATGATAAAACCAGAGCAAACCTCACTGTTAGTAGGACAGTTCAATCGCACAATAGTTCTGAAAAGAGGTTGGCAATATAGTTTAAAGACTTAAAACTGCACATTAGTAACATCATCTGTAGGAAATCCCCTTTAGGAAATTATGAAACAAGCAAACAAGTAAATGAAACACAAAAGACACATGATGTATGTTAACCCAAAATCAGACATTAGTTAAATAATGATACATTCAGTTAGCAGAATTATGTACCCATTAAAATGATGCACTTATTGTCATTTGGAAAATGTTCAAGATGCAATTTTAAAGGAAGATAGCAAGATAAAAATTGCATAGATATCATGATGCCAGTTTTATAAGATGATTAATAAATATAAAATATAAAACATACGTGGAAAAGACATACCTTTCAACATAAATTCGATTTTCCAGGAGTAAATGACTTGGGTAATGTTTCTTTAGAAGTTTCTATATTTCCTCAGTTTTTCCATAACATTATTTTTATAAACAGGAAAAAAATTAACAGCAACCAGCACAAATTTTCAGTGAAAAGAGAAAATTGCCCACATGCAAGTATGAAATGTGACATTGTCAGGTTGCTCAGAGGGCAAGGAGGTTTTAGAAATGTGCTCGAGAACATAAGGCCACCTTCTCTGGCTTTTTAAAGGTGTATCTTTCTAGGTCACCTTGAAGCTCAACAAATAAAAGCTGAGCTCACTGAAGGAAAAATGAGTAACTTGCTTAATATGTACCAAAGCACTTTCACATGTCTGAGCCCCTCAGCTCCTGTAGGGGCGATGTTATCACCCTCAGATTCCAGTGCATGATAAGGAAGCTCAGTGGAGTAAAGTGATAGTTTTAAGATTACACCGGCTAAAGCAGCTGAACATGGCACCTCCCAAATCCACGGGCTGAGCCCATTCCAAGGTACTATAGACCAAATAGAAAACAGTGTCAGACCCACTTGGCCCCCCAGTTCTACAGGAATAGCTTCTGTCCATAACTGATGGTGAAAAAGAGCTGGATGTTTTGCTCCAGGGCAAGGAAAAAGCCTAGAGCAACACCTCCTGCAGCCCATTCATCATAATTGCCTTCACCTCTGCTCAGATTTTTGCCCCACCCTCTGCTCCCATGGCCTGAGGCTTCTGAATCTGTTCTTGTGCAGCCTGACCCCAAATTTTATGCCCGGATCTGACTCTGAGCATGCCGTGGGACACTGTCAGTACGTTCTGTGGTTCTTCACACCCTGGCCACTTTGGGCGCCCTCAGCTGTGGCACAGGAGGACTCAGGGCTTCATTCTTTTCCAGTGGTCACCAAGGTTTTGATTGTTTCCAAAGCTTGGATGGACTGGAGGCACAATGGTAGATATTCTTTCTAGATAAATTTAGGAGGTTATATCCAGGACTGCCTCTTCCCATCAATATGCACATCCTCCCACATCCACACATGTACAGTACACACATGCATACACATGCATGCATGCACACAGTCCCACATACACACATGCACAAGCATGTACACACACACACTCCCACATACACACATGCACACACATACAGAGACTGGATGAGAACCTCATGCTCCTTGGCGGCCAGAACAAAGAGCTCTGGTTTCCTGGCCAGCTGAAAATCCCTGAGCGTTTCCAGGGAGAGCACTCGCCCAGAATGGAGATCACAGCATTTTAGCCTGTGCCCTTGAACCCATATCTAATGTCACTGCTTTGGGCTGTTTCCTGATATTTGGCCAACAGCAGGCACACAGTTGCATATTCGATTCCTAAGCCTAATCTCTGTTTGTTGCTGTCTAAACCTGTTCCAGGAACACCCGGGAGTTGTGAGAACACCTCACACTTCCCTAGAGGCCAACAGGAGATTGACCTGTAACCTTGGGGTGCCAGATAAAGTCCATCACAGAACAGCGTAGATGAGGTTTTGGAAAGAACTTTTGCGGATGCTGGAAAGAGATGATGGCCTGATCAACTGGCCCCCTTGGGGCATTCTTTGAATGAAGAGTGTTCAACATGTCCTGTCATGAGTAGAATTCATAGGAAATAGATCAGATGACTTGAAATGAAATTGAATAGAAATTTCAGCTCCAACTGAGAGCCAATAGTCATTTTGCTTTTGTTTTTCCTTTGATATGGCCAGAAAATAATTCTCTTTTTCCTCCTCCCCCTCCCCTCCCTCCCCTTCCTTCCCCTCCCCTGCCTCTCCCATATGGTAGGCAGAAGCCCCATCCCTTGAGCCACCTCTACTTCCCTCTCTTTTTTTTTTTTTTGAATAGACAAGTGAACAATTTAAAAAAACCGTGGCCTCCTCAGGATTCTTGCCGATGTCACTATTATCATTCTATAGGTGAAGAGGGTTATATGAGAAAAGTAAATTCCAGTTATTCAGTATTTAAATTTCAACCTTTTATTTGGCAGGCCCTAGAACAAGTGTTCTTAACAAGGGGGCCCTGAGCTTGAATTGAAATTTTTAAAAAATATTCTTGTGGGATGTATTGGTGCAGGTGTGATATATTATTAAATAATACACAGTATAGTGTAGACTTAATAAGGGGTCCGTGGTTTTCACCTGACTGGCAAAGGGCTCCGTGGAACAAAAAAGGTTAAGAACTCCTGCCCTAGAGGCAAGGTTGTAATATACCTCCAGACAAGGCCAAATTTTTTTTCTGAGCTCATACACAGCCATAAAAATTATTAAGAATCATTTAATAAAAAGTACACAAAGAGGCAATCAGGTCAAATTTGGTGCTGAACAGCAGTTGGGGATCACCTGTCAATTTTCTAGCTTGACGCAAACATCCAGCTTGAGTGTTCACTTCCTAGTACCCTGCTATGGTTAGCTGCCTTGACAGAGCCCCACGAGTTACTGAGTAGGTGCCTGGGACCCTCAAAGTGCTCTTGGGGGACCAGTGAGAGGGGCTCATTCAGCTTCTCAGAGCAGAACAGTGGAAGCCCTAGAACCAGCATGTGTTCCCCAAACATCAGCAATGTCAGTGACTCAGGCAGATCCAGGGGGCTTCGGGGAGATGTGGCAGTTTGATATTGTTTGTGAATTCCAAAAATAGATATTGGATTATGTTTGTAAACTGGTCTATCCCTCTGGGCATATTAGATTATATTGGATTCAGAGGTTTCACTTTTACTTGATTAAATAATGATGGGGGCTTTGATTGGACCATGTCAGTAGGACATTGAGAAACCACACAATAGAGAAGGGAATTGGAGTTTTGATCCTGGAGCATGGGAAGTTAACACACAGAGAAGCAGATACAGGAGGAAAGAGAGAAGTCTCCATTAAACACAGGCAGAAGCCTTGTTTGCTTGATAGTCTACAGCTGGCCTTGAGGAGAGAGCACAGAAGCTGAGCCTGGAGAGAAGGGAGCCCCAGGAAGAGAGGAACCCAGGAAGCTTGAACCCTGGCAGCCGTCGGCAGCCATCTCGCTCCAACACGTGGCATCTGACTTTGGTGAGGGAAGTAACTTACTCTTTATGGCCTGGTCATTGTAAATTTCTACCTCAAATAAATTCCTTTATAAATGCCAACACATTTCTGGTATTTTGCATCAGCACCCCTTTGGTTGGCTGATACAGGAGGAAGTGGCCTCTCTCATCATAGTTCTTTGTTTGCCACAGTGCCAGCAGGGACTGCTGAAAAAAACAGATGGTACCTGGGCCACTCTGCTGGGTGCGGCTGTTTGGAGCTTTGGTGGACCCCAGAAAATCATGTCCTTATAGTGAATCCAGTCCTGTGCTTGTAAATCTATCGTAGGTGGGGCTTTTTGGTTAAATTACGTCAGTTAAGGGCTTTTGATTACATGTGTGACCCAGGGTGGGCTTAATCCTCTTGCTGGAGTCCATCTTAAACAGAGGAATAAACAGTTGCAAACACAGGAAAAAACCTGTAGAGACAGAGAACCCGGGAGCCAGAGGCTGAAATCAAATGAACACGGAAGCTGAGAGGAAGCCAGTTTAGCCCGAAGCTGAAAGCAGTGAGGCCTGGAAGAGAGGGAGAGACAAGTGGGCGCCGTCATATGCCTGGGTGTCCACCGCTGCGCATCCTCTGATGATGCATCATGTGCCCAGGTGCACACAGCTTCAGCTCAGGGGAAGGCATCTCTGGTGATGCCTTGATTTGGACCCTTTCAACAGCTTTTGAACTGTAAGCTCATAAATTGAAAAATCTCCATCTTAAAAGCCAACTTATTTCCGATTTATTGTTTTGTCAGCACTTAGCAAACTAAAACACTGGGTTTAGCAACTGCATGAAGGATGGAACTTTGGAACAGGTGGAAGGACTCCATTTGTGCCTGGCAAACCCCCTCCTAGGTGAACAGAAGGGAGCACAAAGGTCCAAATATTTTTTTTTTTTCCTGTTAGCAATGTATTTATACAAAATGCACAGTTATATTCTTTCAGAGAAAGCACTTAATAGATGCCAACTCCAGGCAAAATAAGGTTTGTCCTCTGCCCTATCCACATTCCCCTTGGTGTCCTTTGCAGAAATTTGCTGAATTACCCCCCAGAGTTCAGCATCTCTGTGCTCTCAATTCACTGCAGGAAGTAAGTTAAATGGTTCTCAAAATTTAGTGTTCACAGGAATCCCCTAGGGCATTTGCTAAAATGTGTATTTCCTCTCCAGAATCATAATGTCTTAAGGGAGGACCTAGAAAACTCTGATTAAATAAGTCCCCTTCCTTTGCCCTCAGTTTTCTGATGCAACCTGATCATCACTCTTTGAGAAACACTTTTGCAAATGGCTGAAGTGCATGGCCTTACTTCTGTGATCTGCATTGTTTCGTTTTGTTTTGTGCTCTTTTAGCCATTTTGTTTTTTGTTTTTTGTTTTTGCTAGTGTTTTAGATTTTTTATTTTATTTTTTTAATTTTTCTTTTATTTTTGTTTTATTTTTTATTTTCTTGTTTTTTTCTTTATCTTTTTATAATTTTTTGATCCGCATTTTTTACATCAAAGCAACCTCTACAGCCCAGCTAAAGGAATAGAGATCTACCCGGGCTCATTCCCTCCAGCACACAGCAAGATTCTGGTTCAGGGAGTTGTTCTCCATCTCTCAGTCATGGGACATTCTGTGCCCCAAGAATTGGAGTGTTCCTTGAAAGTGACAACTGTCAGTCCATGCGGGGGTGGGGTGGCACAGCCATGGAAAGTGGAGTGCTCTGTGAACAGCATCAAGGAATGTTGATGTCTGTGATTCCTTTTAGAAAAGTCATGCTGGGAGAAAATATGAGTTTGTTATTGTATTCCTTATAAAGTGACAACCAGAAGAACAGGCAGAAAGCAAACTGTCATGCCAAGAAAGAGTGACTATTTCTGAACGGTTCTCCAGCTCCTCTTTGGCCATATAAAGATTCATTTTGTCACCTGCTGCTCCTCCCAGGCCAGTGAGTACTAACAGATGCTCAAAACTGAAGGAAGTTGAAGGGAGAAAATTCAAAATTCAAGAGTAAAAAAATTTGACCCACTGACTTTTCTTCTTTTTCAGAAGGTACTGGGGATTGAACCCAGGACCTCATACCTGGGAAGCAGGTGCTTGACCACTGAGCTACACCTGCTCCCTGAACCATTGATTTTTATTTTTTCTGTGAATTGATAAAGTTATATATAGTAAAGGAACATCTCAGTCCAACTGTATGCTACCAGAATCGGAGACTCATTGTTCTTGAGGAAATTCACTTCTTCCAAGCTCAGAAATTTTTGTCCATGAGGCTCTACGTGGATATGAATTCATTTTTTATTTTGTATAACTTTATACTTATTAATATTGTGTTTATGTAACACATTTAATATTTTATACTAAAATAAACATGGGTATGTTTTGTCATATAATGCAAAGCAAGTAGATTTTTAGATAAAAGTCTAGATTGCAAAGAAATGTTATGTTTGCAATGTGTATCCAAGGATTCTACCATTCAGGTACTACAATATAAAATCTGATTAAATTAAGTGAAAAAGCACTGGAAAAATATGAACAGAGCTTAAAAACACTACTTTGAAGTAAGGGAAAATAAGACATATGCATCAGAAAGTGATTATGTCTGATGGCAGAATTGGATGATTTTTGTTTTCTTCTATATGCTGTATTTTTATTTTCCATATTTTCCTCACAGTCCATGTGTATTCTTTACATAATTAACAAATATAATTCCCTGCCAAATTGTCCATGCAGTTTCCAAGTTTCTTTGCTTAAATACATTTGTAAATGATACTATACATGATACTATAAGCTCCCAGTCAAACCGTAAACAGAGCTTGTCAGGATTCAGCAACTTCAGTTGCCAAGAGAGAATGATTTTCCTTCTTCAGGTCTGAGATGTTTCTACTTAGGATCTGGCTCTCAAGTTCAGTTTGCATTATTACCAGCAAACACTTCTCCAGCTAAAAGAACGATCACACATGCATGGCTCTTTCATCATATAGTGAGTAATTGATATTAATCCCAAGGAGCTTTTTGAGACAGTCTTGGAAATATTTGTTCTGGTGTTGCGAAATAACAAAGTGTTTGATCCCTTTCTATGCTGTGGAACTGAACTATAGAGTCCAAACTCTTGGCAAGGTTTAAAATGTGAGCTCACCCAAGGTGAAGAGTAGTTAGTAAATTGGAACCCCTGAAATTCTGGTGCCTGCTCAACATGCCAGATATCAGCTCCTGATTTTCTTCACCCATGGAACTTGCTAGAAGCAGTGGCGGCAGCCATATTTGACCAAGGTGTTATAAGGAAGGCTCCACTGGAGCTAACTTCCTATTTTAGGAAAGATCATTAAAAGCCACTGGAAAAGCAAATTCCTTTACACCTCCTCTTGAGACTTTCATTAAAAGTGTTTATTCTTGGATGAAGGGGATTAAGTGAAAAGATATTTCAGATGTTAGTCCACTGCCGGATGTTGAGATGCTGGCTGTGCGTGCTGACGAAATAGTTGTATAAGGCACCCTTTTGTAAGAGCTGGTTAATGCCCCTTAATAAGGGTTCTCGCTAACTAAAATAGGCTTCCTTACTGATACTTGTGAGTATTGCTTTGATGGTCTTTCCTTAAAATCCTCTCTCTCAAATTTCTTTTAGGATGATTGCTTTCAACAATTTTTTACTACAAAGGCCTGATGAGAAAGGTGGGCCAAATTATCTCCCATTTGGAGATTAAAAAAACACCAAAAAAGGAGGTGGGTTTTCAGGAGACAAAGCCAGCTGGTGACTGAGCCTGAGCAGACATGAGGACAGATCATCCCCCTTCTTTCTCCAGGCACCGATGCTTACTGTAGCACACACACCCAACCCGCGTGTCCAGATCACAGTCCTTGCACACTGACCTGGACTTTGCAGCAATGGGGTCTGACCCTTTTCCAAAACCAGTGTCTCCAAAGGGGGTGGAGAAGGGGAGCCAGCTACCACTGAATCCACCTCTTCTGTGCGAGGCCATGTACAGGGCTCATTATGTACGTCATTTCTTTAATCCTCTCTACTCGACTTAGAGCTTGATAGTACAGGTGGGCATATGGGGTCTCAGAGAGGTAAAGGGAATTACCCAAAGTCATTTTGTTAGTAGGTGGCAAAAAACCTGGGGTATGTCTTATTTAAAGCCTGAGCTATTTTCCACATACCTTGCCACCTTGTTTTTAAAAGTTACCTTTTAAATAGAAGTAAAAGGAAACTGAGAGAAGGATAGAAAGACAAAAAAGTAGCTAATTAGGTAAGATAATTAGTTGTTTTGTTTCAAGGAAAGATCAAATTTTGAGGGTTTCTCTTGGCCTGCTCAAAGACAAGAGCCTTGAACAAGTGTATGAACAAGTTGGTTATACCTGTGCCGTTTCTATGTACATCTATGAGTCGATCCAAGAATGGGAGCAATAGACTTGTTTCCTCATGTGTAAATAAGGATGGCAGAGTGCCCAAACCATACTATATGAATTGCTGTAAAGCTCTCCCCAATTCAGGTATGGGGCAGAGGTTTGTCCATTTCAATGTACCAGTTATTATTATTACTACTATCCTATTGTTATTACAAAGTCTAGCCTTTGCATAGATGCAACAAGAATGGCACCAGAATTTCTTCTACCTGATTTAATCATGAAGGAAACCATTATTTTGGCTCCTCTAGGCAAGTGGTCCTAATTTATCAAGAAGCAAAATATATAGCCTGGATTTTTACAGTTGATCAAATATGCAAGTAATTAACTTTTCTTTATCTCAGAGCCAAAGTAAGTGAAATGAGGTTAAACAGAAAAATGGAATGGTTCTGAGAGACTCAACAAACCACAATACTCTGTGAGTAAGAGAGAACCTGGGATGTACCCTTTAGGATCATCCTGTCGCTTTGGCAAACCTGAGATCTTTCATTTGCTGAGGTCCTTGGTAGAATCCCTATGTGGGACTCATGACACATGTCTGGGTCCTGGCAGGTGGAGGTGGGCAGGGATGGGCACTCCTGTCTTTATGGGACATGGAATAAAGGGAAAATAAGTTGACAGAGGGGCAGAGAGTAGGCGAACTAAATGCTGTATGGAGGAAAGAACACTCTGCAAGGGTAAGATTAGATTCAACGAGAGAAAAGTCTGAGCCTCAGTATTTAAATCACCCAGGGGTGTCCATGTGATTAAATGGTTAAATTTAATCATTAAATAGGTATTTAAATCATGTCCAGGGCTGTCCATGTGACAGCCAGGCCCTGAGCCTCAACAGACTTGAAACTCCTGCCCTCTGGTTTATTAAACTTACCCCGACCAGCTAACAGGGAGGTGAAGAAGGTCAACCAACACACCAGGGAGCCAACAGTGCCTACAACTACAAGCAGAATTGCATCCATTATCCATGTGGAATCTAAGCCCCCTCTCAATATAGAGGTGGAGTGGACATCACCATCCCAGGGTCCACAGGATGGAGGAATAGGGTATGGATTAGAGTGGACTTATTGATATTCTACTATGGAACTATTGTGATTAGTAATGGAAGAAATTGTAGCATTGATGTGGAGAAAGTGGCCATGGTAGCTGGTGAGGGTAGGGAGAAGGAAGAAGAGATATGATGTGGGGGCATTTTCAGGACTTGGAATTGTTCTGGGTGGTACTGCAGGGACAGATGCTGGACATTGTATGTCCTGCCATAACCCACTGTGTGGACTGGGGGAGAGTGTACACTACAATGTAAACCACTATCCATGTGGAGTAGCAGTGCTCTAAAATGTATTCACCAAATGCAATGAATGTACCATGATGATGAAAGAGGTTGTTGATGTGGGAGGAGTGGGGTGAGGGGGGTGGGGGTATATAGGGACCTTTTGTATTTTTTGACTGTATCATTTAAAAAAAAAATAAAGAGAAACAAAAGCACCCAAGAGTATGCCAAGGACATTGGGAGAGCAATACTGAGAGAGACGGGGTGGGGGTCTTTTTCAGAGGTTAAAAAAGAAGTCTGGGGCCAGTAGCTCAGAGTTTTATAAGACATATGGCCAGAAAGAATCCTGAAGGGGGATCAGAAGATCTAAAGAGGAATTTGATTGGAGAAGGATCCCCACACATTCTAGTCTATAAATATCTCCATATTTCCTGACATGTAGTGGAGGAACTTCTCGGATGGAGGGAGGATCCAAAGAAGATTTAAACTTTGACAGGTTTTAATATTATTCTTATGCTGTGTTTACTCACTAAGAAAATTATCCTGCCCAGAAAATGAGGAAAGATCTCTGAAGAGTTATAGCTTGACTACAATGGCAGCAGGGAGTTTGGGTTCAGGATTTGGGGGGAGGGGGGGCACTATTTCCACATAAATTGAAGACATCATGCCCCATATCCCTACATGCTTCCATATTTCCTAACTGTAATACAATGATCAAAACAGGAATTTGAGGTTGACACATTTAGATAAATACATTAGATAACAATTATCTAATCCATTATCCATATTCAAATTTGGTCAATTTTGTCAATTGTCCAAAAAATGTCTTTCTAAATTTTTACCATGGTCGCAGATCTAAGCTAGTATCATGTGTTGCATTTAGGATTCTCCTTTAATCGGAAACAATTCCTTAGCTTTTAGTCCTTCCTGACCTTTACAGACCAGTTATTTTGTAGAATGTCTCACCACCCAGGGTTGTCTAACGTGACTGCATAATTTGATTTAGTTTGTACATTTTTGGCAGGAAAACCAGAGAAGAAGTGCTGTGTCCTCTCTAATGTGTGAGATCTGGAGGCACATGATATTGGCTTTTCCCAGTGTAGTTTATGTTGACTTTCATCACTTAATTAGGGAATATGCACTAAGTATCTTCTCTTTGAAATATTATGTTGCTCTTTGTAATGAAGAAATAACTTATATGGCTATACTTTGAGACTGTGTGAATCTTCTTTGGTAGGAAGAATTTGAAGATGTCCCCAAGATTCCTGCTATAAAATATAATCACCCTATAAAATATAATATAATCAACAGGACTGTAAACATGATGGGATATCACTCATATGATTAGGTGTAATAGTGCCTTTAAGGAAGAGAGATTATCCAAGAGGGCCTGCCCAAATCACATGAGCTCTTTAAATGTGTTTTGGGGTCAGAGATAGAGAAGTTGAAGAGATTTAAAGTGTGATAGGGATTCAATGCTAGGGAAATTCTCCATTGCTAGCTTCTAAGGTAAAGGGAGCCATAGAGCAAGGACTGTGGAAGACCTCTAAGAGGTGAGTGGAACTGGGCTGACAACCAACAAGGAAATGGGGACTTTGGTCCTACAACTACAAGGAACTAAATTCTGCCATAAGCATGTGAGCTTGGTAAAGGACCCTGAGTCCCAGACAAGAATGTAGCCAGACCAACAACTTAATTTCAGCCTTGTGAGACCCTTAGCAAAGAACCCAGACCCTCTGCCCAGACTGCTGATCTGTAGGACTGTAAACTAACAAATGAGTCCTGTTTTAAGCAGCTAAGTTTGTGACAACTAATTACACAACAACAGAAAACTAATGCACATACTGTTGCTCTTAAAACTTTCACTGATTAGTTTAACATACATTGAACATTTTTATTGCTTAGTAGTCTTTTACTGTATGAGTATATCAAGAACTTTTAACATCTTGCTATTGATGTACTTTGGGGTTGTTTCTAATCTGGAGTTATTATAAATAAAGCCCCTATGAACATTTTTATGTAAGTATTTGGTGGGCATTTTTTTTTCATTTGTCTTGAATAATACTTATAATTGAATTGCTAAGTCACAAGCTAGGTATGTGTTTCACATTATAAGAAAACGTAAATGCATTCTCCAAAGTGGTTGTACCACTTTACTTTCACTCCAACGATGTATGAAGATTCTAGTTGTTTCAATTATCACTAACATTTGGTGTTGTCAGTCTTTTCTTTTTTACCCTTTCTAGCATGTGGAGATATCTACTTATCAAAAAACATGGAAGTCCTAAAAGTATACTAGGTAAGAAAAAGAAGTGGAAGAAATAAAGATTAGAGAGGAAGTAAGGCTCTTTCTAGTCACAGTTATCACTATTATCTAAGTAAAAAAAAAAACAAAAACCACACACACACATAAGAAATCTACAAAGCAACCTCTATTATAGAATTTGTAAGTAAATTTAGAAGGTCACAGGATATGAGGTCAAAATATGACCATTCAATTTCATTTTTACATTCAAACAATTGAAAAATCAATTTGAAAAATGCAATTCCATTTACAATAGCATTAAAAATATAAAACACTTGGGAATGAAGAGTGAAAGCAGAAATTTCATCTTCTTAATTTTGGAGGAAAAGCATTCAATAGTTTATCTTTAAGTATGATTACTGCTAAGCATTTTATAGATGACCTTTAGAAGGTTGAGGAAATTCTCTTCCATTTCTAGTTTGTTGAGAATTTTGTCATGGATAGGTGATGAGTTTTACCAAGTGCTTTTGTATTTTATGGTGTAATTGAGGTATAATTTACATACACATTGAAACTTCACCTTTTGAATGTATACAGTTCAATGATTTTCAGCAGCTATCACCAAGATCTAGTTTTAGGAATTTCCATCACTAATGAGTTCCTTAAAATAAATTTCAGTCAATACCCACTTCCATCTCCAATCCCAGGAAACCATTGATCTTCTTTCTGTCTCTATTAGTTTTTCTTTTCTAGATATTTATATAAATGGAATCATACCATGAAATATTTTGCATATAGCTTCTTTCACTCAGCATAATGATTTTGAGATTTATCCATATTATAGCATGTATCAGTATTTGTTCCCTTTCTTCCAGAATTAGATTTCATGGTGTGAATATATCACATTTTGTTTAACTGTTCACCATTCAATAGATATTTGGATTATTTTCAATTTGGGCTATCATGAATAATGCTGCAATAAACATTTGCATACAAGTCTTTGTGTGGGTATACATTTATTCTTAAGTTTTAAGAAAGAGTTTTTCCAAAGTGGGTGTATTAGTCAGGGTTCTCTAGGGAAACAGAATCAACAGCAAATATCTGTCAATAGTAAGAGATTTTATAAGAGGTTCTCACATGACCATGGCGATGCACAAGTCCAGGTTCCATAGCAGGCTGCTAACCAGGGGCTCTGATGAAAGTCCAATGAAGGTCCTTGATGAGTTTCCAGGAGATGTTGGCTGTCCAACAATGAGCTGGGAAATTCTCTCTGAATGCTGAAATCACTTCCCCTTTTAAGGCATTCAACTGGTTGGATAAATCATCACTCATTGCTGACAGCAATCTCCTTGACTGATGTAAATGTAATCAGCTATCTGTGCAGTAAAGTCACTGGTAACTGAAGTCCATAAATGTCCTTGTATTACATTTAACCCAGTGCTTGCTTGGCCAAACAACTTGACACAATTACCTGGCTGAGTACACATTAGTCTAAACATCACAATGGGTACACAATTTTATTTTCCTGCTGGCAACGTGTGAAGGTTCCTGTTTCTCCAAATCCATGCCAACACGTTTTATTGTCTTTTTTTTTTATTAAATTCATGCTGTATGTATTATGTACATATTCTGAGTATGGTATGAAATGGTGATACTAATAAAAAATATACTGGGAACCTTTCCGTGTGCTTATTAACCATTCATATGTCATCTTTGGTGAGATAGTCATTTTTTTAAACAGTTGGTTTGATTTCTTATTGTTGAGTTATAAGAGTTCTTTGGGTACAAGCAAATTACTTTATTAGCAAAAAAGTATTTAGTTTTAAGGAAGTCCAGTTATCAATTTTATTTATGACTTGTTTTGTTGCTTTTTGCTTTTGTTGTTGGTGTTTTTGATGTCATATCTAAAAACTCTTTGTCTAATCCAAGGTCATAAATATTTTCTTTTTTGTTTTCTTCTGGAAGGTTTATAGTTTTAGCTTTTGCATTTAGGTCTATAATCCACCTTGAGATAAATTTTGTGTATAGTGTGAGGTAAAGGTTTTAAGTCTATTTTTTTGCATATGGATATGAATTGATCTAGCACCATTTTTTTTCAGGAGGTAAGTTTTTTTAACAAATCAGTTTTATTGATACATATTAATAAACATACAATTCACCCAAAGTGTACAATCAATGTTATTTGCTATAATCACATAGTTGTGTTTGTCACTTCAATCATTATTAGAGAATTTTCATTATTTCAATAATAATATTAATAAAAAACAAACAAGAAAACTCCTCACCTTTCAATTTCTCTATTCATCCCCCACTGTACATACCTATTCTATCCAAAGTGTATTATCAGGGAAACGGACTTGGCCCAGCGGTTAGGGCGTCCATCTACCACATGGGAGGTCCGCGGTTCAAACCCTGGGCCTCCTTGACCCGTGTGGAGCTGGCCCATGCACAGTGCTGATGCGCGCAAGGAGTGCCCTGCCACACAGGGGTGTCCCCGCGCAGGGGAGAGCCCCATGCGCAAGGAGTGCACCTGTAAGGAGAGCCGCCTAGCGTGAAAGAAAGTGCAGCCTGCCCAGGAATGGTGCCGCCCACACTTGCCGTGCCTCTGACGACAACAGAATCGGACAAAGAAACAAGACGCAGCAAACAGACACGGAGAACAGACAACCGGGGGAGGAGGGAGGAATTAAAGATAAATAAATAAATCTTAAAAAAAAAAAACAACAAAGTGTATTATCAAAGGTTTTTAGTATAATGGCAATGTTGTACATTCATCATCTTAAAAATTTAAGAACAATTTCATTACTACAAAAAGAAAGACTCCACACCCCTCAGCATTCCTTCCTCAGACCTACATAACCACTAATCTATTTCCATCTTTAGAAATCAATTTATATTTATATTTTATATAGGTGGAATCATACAATATATGTCTGGTCTCCATCATTTAGAATAATGTGGTTTTTTTGTCTGATATTAATATTTTGTACTATTAACTTACATTTGTTCAGCTTCAAAGAAAACCATATGCGAGACTCCTGTGTAGTGCGCGACGAGAGAGCGAATTCAAAATGGGTGATGTTGAGAAGGGCAAGAAGATTTTTGTTCAGAAATGTGCCCAGTGCCACACCGTGGAAAAGGGAGGCAAGCACAAGACTGGGCCAAATCTGCATGGTCTCTTTGGGCGGAAGACAGGTCAGGCCCCTGGATTCTCTTACACAGATGCCAACAAGAACAAAGGCATCACCTGGGGAGAGGAGACACTGATGGAGTATTTAGAAAATCCCAAGAAGTACATCCCTGGAACAAAAATGATCTTTGCTGGCATTAAGAAGAAGGCAGAAAGGGCAGACTTGATAGCTTATCTCAAAAAAGCTACTAATGAGTAATAGTTGGGCACTGCGTTATTTATTGCAAAACGAAAATGTCTTATGACTTTTGTACATGTAACATATTTAAATTGATACACCAGAATTCATACACCAGAATTCAGATCATGAATGGCCAATAGGATATTTTTGTTGGACAGTCTGAGTTAAATAATATTGGCTTATAGTTAAATGTGTATGATCAAGCTTTTTGAATTTTGATAGTAATTCTGGTCCAGCAAGTGCTATCACTGTTTCCGCCTTCTAAAGTTATAATTGGACTCAAAGCTAGGTTGCATTTGTAGTGTTCAACTTTTCACAAAGATAAGTGAATGCCAACTCACAACTTAAATTAGGAGATTGGTTTTATATTTAGATTTATATAATGGTTTTATGAATATATTTAAATACTAAGGGAAATCCCTTCACTGTCTCATAGAGCAAGACTCACCTGTGTTTCAGTTGGTGTTCATCAGCCTGTTTAAAGGCAGGTGCTGAAAATAAGGTAGCTATGTCCACTTTTATCTTTTTGGTCTTTACTGTGTCAATCTAATTAAAATTCCCTGTATCTGAAAAAAAAAAAACCATATGCAATTCTACCCATATTCTTATTTCACATAATATATTTATATTTCACACAATATATTTAGTTCATAATAGGGCAACCACACAGTATTTGTCCTTTTGTGTCTGGCTTGCTTCACTCAACATAATGTCCTCCAGGTTCATCCATGTTGTCATATATTTTGTGACATCATTTCTTCTTACCATTGCATAGTATTTCAAAATGTATATACTTCACAATTTGTTTATCCATTCATCAGTTGATAGACACCTGGGTTGTTTCCAACTTTTGGCTATAATGAATAACACTGCTATGAACATGAGTGTGCAGCTCTATTCATGTCACTGCTCTTAGTTCTTCTGAGCATATACCTAGCAATAGTATTGCAGGGTCCTGTGGCAAGTCTATATTTGAGTTCCATAGGAACTGCCAAACAGTCCTCCACAGTGGCAATATTCATTCTATATTCCCATCAACAGTGAATAAGCATTCTTATCTCTCCACATCCTCTCCAGCACTTAGTTTTCTGACTTTGTAATAGAGGCCAGACTAATAGGTATGAAATTGTATCTCACTGTACTTTTGATTTCTATTTCCCTAATCACTAGTGACACTGAACATTTTTTCATGTGTTTCTTCACCATTTGAATTCTTCTCTGGACAGTTTTCTTTTCAAGCCTTTTGCTGATTTTTTAATCAGATACTTTCTCTTTTTATTGATAAATTGTATGATGTCCTTATATATTATGGATATTAAACCATTATAAGATATGTGATTGCCAAATATTTTCTCCCATTGAATAAGCTGCTTTTTCATCCTTTTGACAAAGTCCTTTGAGGTGCAATGTGTTGAATTTTGAGGAGGTCCCATTTATCTATTTTTTCTTTTGTTGCTTGTGTTTTGGGTATAAGGAAGGATTAAGAAACTACCACCTACCATAAGATCTTGAAGATGTTTTCCTACATTTTCTTCTAGGAGCTTTATGCTTGTTCTTTTTATATTTAAATCCTTGAATCCATTTTGAGTTAATCTTTGTATAAGGTGTGAGATAGGGGTTCTTCTTTCTTTCTTTCTTTTTGATATGGCTATCTAGTACTCCCAGCACGTTTGTTGGATAGACTGTTCTGGTGCAGCTGGGTTGACTTAACAGCCTTGTCAGAAATTGCTTGACTATAGATGTAAGGGTCAAATTCTGACATCTCAATTTGGTTCTATTGGTCAATCTGTCTGTCCTTATGCCAGTATCATGTTGTTTTTACCACTGTAGCTATGTATTAGGTTTTAAAGTCAGGAAATGAGAGTCCTCCAACTTCGTTCTTTTTTTAAGACATATTTGGCATTCGGGGTCCCTTACTCTTTCAAATAAATTTGATTATTGCCTTTTCGATTTCTGCAAAAAAAGGCTGTTGGGAGTTTTATTGGGATTGCATTGAATCTGTGTATCAGTTTGTGTAGAATTGACATCTTAACAATATTTAGACTTCTAACCCATGAGCACGGAATGTCGTTCCATTTATTTA
This sequence comes from Dasypus novemcinctus, assembly GCF_030445035.2. NCBI lineage: Eukaryota > Metazoa > Chordata > Mammalia > Cingulata > Dasypodidae > Dasypus > Dasypus novemcinctus. The sequence continues at coordinate 158,984,052 of NC_080676.1, read as the reverse complement.
AATCTTCGGTTTCTTTTAGCAATGTTCTTTAGTCTTCTGAATACAGATTTTCTATGTCCTTGGTTAAGTTTATTCCTAAATATTTTACTGTTTTAGTTGCTTTTATGAATGGATTTTTAAAAAATTTCCTCCTCAGGTTGCACATCACTAGTGTATAGAGACACTATTGATTTTTGCATATTAATCTTGTATCCTACCACTTTGCTGAACTTGTCTATTAATTCTAGCAGCTTTGTTGTGGATTTTTCGGGATTTTCCAGGTATAGGATGATGTCATCAGCAAGTAGTGAAAGTTTTACTTCTTCCTTTCCTATTTGAGTTCATTTTATTTCCTTGTCTAGCCTAATTGCTCTAGCTAGAACTTCCAGTACAGTAGTGAATAACAGTGGTAACAGTGGGCATCCTTGTCTTGTTTCTGATCTCAGTGGGAAAGCACTCAGTCTTTCACCATTGAGTACAATGCTAGTTGTAGGTTTTTCATATATGCACTTTACCACATTGAGAAAGTTTCCTTCCATTCCTATCTTTTGGAGTGTTTTTGTTAAAAAAAGGGTGCTGTATTTTGTCAAATGTCTTTTCTGCATCAATCAAGAGGATCATGTGATTTTTCTGCTTCAGTTTATCAATGTGGTTTATTACACTATTTGATTTTCTTGTGTTGAGCCACCTTTGCATCCCTGGAATAAAACCCACTTGATTGTGGTGTATAATTCTTTTAATGTGCTTTTGAATTCTGTTTGCAAGTATTTTGTTGAGGATTTTTGCATCTATATTCATTAGAGATATTGGTCTGTAATTTTTTTTGTAGTATCTTTATCTGCTTTTAATATTAGGGTGATGTTGACTTCATAGAATGAGTTTGGTACCATTCTTTCCTGTTCAATTTTTTGGAAGAGCTTGAGCAAGATCAGTATTAGTTCATCTTTGAATAATTGGTAGAATTTACCTGTGAAGCCATGTGATCCTGGGCTTTTCATCCTTGGGTGGTTTTTGTTGACTGTTTCAATCTCTTCACTTATGATTGATTTGTTGAGATCTTCTCTTTCTTCTAAAGTCAGTGTAGATGGTTCATGTGTCTTTCTAGGAATTTGTCCATCTCGTCTATATTTTCTAGTTTTTTGCCATACAGTTGTTCATAGTATCCTCTTATGATCTCTCTTATTTCTATGGAGTCAGTGGTAATGTCCCCCCTCTCATTTCTGATTTTATTTTTGTGTGTCTACTCTCGTTTTCTCTTTATCAGTTTAGCTAAGGGTTTGTTGATTTTCTCAAAGAACCAACTTTTGGTTTTATTGATTCTCTATTGATTTTTTGGTTCTCAGTCTCATTTATTTCTTCTCTGATCTTTTCTATTTCTTTCCTTCAGCTTGGTTTGGTATTAGTTTGCTATTCTTTTCCTAGTTCTTCCAAGTGCGCAGTTAGATTATCAATTTTAGCTCTTTCTTCTTTTTTAATGTAAGCATTAAGGACTATAAGTTTCCCTCTCAGCACTTCCTTTCCAGTGTCCCACAGGTTTTTTTTTTAACTTTTTTTCTCTTTTTATTTTTTTTTAATGTTACACTCAAAAGATATGAGGTCCCCATATACCCCCATCCCCCTCACCCCTCTCCTCCCACATCAAACAACCTCTTTCATCATCGTGGCACATTCATTGCATTTGATGAATACATTTTGGAGCACTGCTGCCCCACATGGATAATGGTTTACATTGTAGTTTACATTCTCCCCAAGTCCACCCAGTGGGTTATGGCAGGACATACAATGTCCAGCATCTGTTGCTGCAGTACCACCCAGAACAATTCCAAGTCCTGAAAATGCCCCCACATCATATTTCTTCTTCCCTCTCCCTACCCTCAGCAGCAACCATGCACACTTTCTCCTCATCAATGCTACAATTTCTTCCATTACTGATCACAATAGTTCCATAGTAGAATATCAGTAAATCCTCTCTAATCCATACCCTATTCCTCCACCCTGTGGATCCTGGGATGGTGATGTCCACTCCACCTCTATATTGAGAGGGGGCTTAGATTCCACATGAATGATGGATGCAATTCTCTTGCTTGCAGTTGTAGGCACTCTTGGCTCCCTGGGGTGGTGGTTGACCTTCTTCACCTCCCCATTAGCTGGCTAGGGTAAGTCCAATAAACCAGAAGGAGTTGCAAGTCTTGGATTCAGATGTGACCTTTCTACACATGCCTCTTCTGTTACTTTTACAGGACCTGTGGTTAGTGCTGGGGTTGGTGTATACTCGGGAGACCTCAATCTCTGTACTGTCCATGTGACAGTCAGGCCCTGAGCCCCATCAGTTTTGATATGTTGTGCTCTCATTTTCATTTGTCTCATATTGGCTGAATTCTCTTGCAATTTCTTCTTTCGGCCACTGATTGTTTAAGAGTGTGTTGTTTAGTCTCCATATAGGCATGAATTTTCCCCTTTTCTGTCCATTATTGATTCTAGTTTCTTTCCATCATGATCAGAGAAAGTGTTTTATATAATTTCATTCTTTTAAAATTTATTGAGACTTGTCTTGTGACCCAGCATATGGTCTATCTTGGAGAAGGATCCATGGGCACTTGAAAAGAATGTATATCCTGCTGTTTTGGATTTGTAGTGCTCTGTAGATGTCTGTTAGGTCTAGCTCATTTATCATATTATTCATGTTCTCTCTTTCTTTATTTATCTTCTCCAGATGGTCTATCAATACTGAGAGTGGTGTATTGAAGTCTCCAACTATTATTGTTGAGACATCTATTTCTCCCTTCAGATTTGCCTGTGTGTGCCTCATGCATCTTGGGACACTGAGGTTAGGTGCATAAATATTTAGTGTAGTCATTTCTTCTTGTTGAATTACCACCTTTTATTAACATATAATCACCTTCTTCATCCTTTATAAGAATTTTGCATTTAAAATCTATTTTATCCAATATTAGTATCACTACTCCAGCTCTTTTTTGGTTACTATTTGCATGGAATATCTTTTGCCAACCCTTCACTTTTAACCTGTTCATATCCTTATCTGAAGTGATTCTCTTGTAGACAACATGTAGATGGCTCATTTTTTAAAAATCTATTTTATCAGTCCATTCTTTTGATTGGGGATTTCAACCCATTAATATTCAATGTTGTAACTGTAAAGTCATTACTTACTTCATCCATTTAGACCTGTGGTTTTCTGTTGTCATATCATACCATACTCTTACTTTTACCCTTTCTAATATTCTTCATTTCTATACTCTTCTCCAAGTATCTCACCTTCCTTTTTTCTTTTCAGGCTTCAGCACTCCCTTTAGCATTTCTTATAATTCTGGTCTTTGAGTAACATATTCTATCAGCTTTTGTTTATCTGTGAAGACTTCAAATCCCCCTTCATTTTTGAAGGACAACTTTGCTGGATACAGAATTTTTGGCTGGCAGTTTTTCTCTTTTAACACCTTAAATACATCATACCACTTTCTTCTCTCCTCCATGGTTTCTGATGAGAGGTTGGCACTTAATCTTTTTGTGTTTCCCTTGTATGTGATGCTTGGCTTTTCTCTTGCTGCTTTCAAAATCTTCTCTTTATCTCTGATATTTGTCATTCTGAATAGTAGGTTTCTCAGGGTAGGTCTATTTGTGGTTTTTCTGTTTTGATGCATTGTCCTTCTTGGATATTGATATTCATGTCTTTCATAAGGGTAGGGAAGTTTTAAGTCATTATTTCCTCAAATATTCTCTCTGCCTCTTTTCCATTTTCTTCTTCTGGGACATCATTAATGCATATGTTTTTCATTTCATGTTCAGTCTTCAAAATCATTAATTCTGTCTTCAAGTAGTTCAGATCTACTCTAATGTGCCTCTAATGAATTTTTAGTCTCATCCATCTTGTCTTTCATTCCCATAAGGTCAGTTACTTTTCTTTGCAGACTTTGAAATTGTTCTTTATGCTCACCCAGTGTCTTCTGAATACCCTTTTCTCTTTATGCTCACACAATGTCTTCTTAAAACTCTTTTTCTCTTTAGTCATATTTTCTTTTAATTCTTTAAAATTATGTAGGAAATTTGTGTGATTATCATTGATTAATTGTCTTGAATCCTGAATCTCATCAGGATATTTGGATTGTTCTTTGGCTAGGCCATCTCTTCCTGTTTCTTAGTATGGCTTGTAATATTTTACTAATGTCTAGGCATCTGATATGTTTGTGAATTTACTCTGATGGTCAGTTTCTATCTCTCGCCTATTGTTATTATTGTTTCACAGCTTTTTGATATTTGGTTTAACTTACCCTAGTCTTTAAAATTGCCCAGCTTAGGTTCCTAAAATCATGCCAGGAACTGACTAATGGGTTGCAGACTTTCTCCCAGGGGTGGGATAAAGAGGTAAAGAAAGCTCTAAAAGCAGTTTCTATACATGTAATTTCCAGACCAGCCAGCAGATAGCACTTGTTGATGCACTTTTCTGTGAAGACGTATCTCTCTTGGTTTTCCTTTGTTTCTGTGTGGCCAGAGCTGAGATTCAAAATGGGTTCCACTGGCTGAATTCAATGAAGAAAAGTGTCTTGTCTCACCCTCCCTTTCCCTTGTAACAGCTAGCAGGGAGCAAGATGTCTGTTCTCTCAGTCAGCTGCAATGCACCAAGGGTTTTACACCTGCTGATATCTCAGGGGTGAGAAAGGGAGACCTTCCTGGCAGCTGGGAGGTTTAGTAACTCACAGTTTGTTGTTTTAGCTTCTTAGTCTTTCTATCCCTCACTCTCCTGGGAGTTGTGAGCCTCTGTTCCTGGTCTGATGACCCACAAAGCAGGTTTCTCAGGCAGCTTTTGCTCTATCTCCAATATTTTTGTGAAAGCTGAGCCCTATTTGCCTAATCTGATGGCCATGTTCCCCAAATCTCAAGCACTATTTGATGGATGGATTACCATATCCCTATGAAATTGTCTTGTCAGTATTGCAAAAAATCAATTGGCCATGCCCTAATTATATCAAGATGTTGGAGTCAGACACTTCAGGGCTCTGTCCCCTCAAAGAAGTATTGAACAACCAGCAATAATTGACAAAAAACATCTTTCTACAAGCTCCAGAAAACAGTTAAAAGAATGAAATAACAGGTCAAGTCCTGAATTTTAAAAAAAGGCCTCATCAGCTTGGCATAGAGCCAGCCCATGCTCCCAGTGGTAGATCCTGGTCCTGGCTCCAGAGGGAACAGAGTAACCCTTATACACATCTGGGACAATATTTGTCTGGTTCAATCTGTTTGGTGGTGGCCTGAGGGACTTGTTATTCCAGAACTTGCCCTGCATGTAGAAGACAGCTCACTTACAGGATTCTCTGGGAGAGCAGTCAAGTTGCACTGTCTAGGTAGGGCAAGTGGTTGCTGGTTATTGGACATGCAGTGCTGTCCTAGGGGAGAGAGAAATTTATATACATGTAAACGGGGGAATTCCTAGGGCTACACATGCATGCTAAGATGCATGGATATAAAAAGGATTAGTAGGCTCCTACACTTTGGCCTAGAACTATCTCCAAAGTCATTGTATGGATAAGTCTTGAAAGAGAGCACTCAAACAGGTAATTTTTAAAGGAAAGGTATCTTCTATTTTTCCTCCTCCCATCTCTCCCTTCTTCTTTTCTTAACTCCTGGCATTCAAAGAAAGCTCTCTCATAACTTTAGCTAGATACAGACTTAAAGAACAGATGCTTTAGAGCTTAAATTTAAGCAATAACAGACTAAAATTTCAAAATGTCCAGGCTTCAACAAAAGATTGCAAAACATATAATAAACAAGAAGCTAGGGCCCAGGAAAAAACTATTAAAGCTTTAGAAACCACCAGTGAGGAGGACCAAGACTATGACATTTCAGACGAAAAATTTTAAAAACACTCCTAAATACGCTCAAACTAAATATAGACAAAGAATTAAAGGACATCAAGAAAACAATCTATGAGCTCAAAGAGAATATTAATATAGAGAAAGAAATTATGAAAAGGAACTAAACAAAGCTGAAGACCACAGTAACAGAAATTGAAAATTTCCTAGAGAGGCCCAATAGCAGATTGGAGCTGGCAGAAGAAAGAATCAGAAAGCCTGTAGATAAAACAATTAAAGTCATCTGGACTGAAGAGCAGAAAGTGGGACAACTGAAGAAAAATGAAGAGACACTGAGAAACATGGGACACTGCTAAGCATATCAACATGCACTTTGTGGGAGTTCTAGAAGGAGAAGAAAAAATAATTGCTGAAACTTCCCGCATTTAATGAAATGCACGCGCACACACACACACTTACACATCCAAGATAGCCAACAGAAAACCCAAATAGATACACACTATTTGTTATACTCAAATAAACTGTCAAATGCTGAAGATGAAGAGAACGTTCTGCAAGCTGCAAGAGAGAAGCAACATGTCACATACAAAGGAGCCTCAATAAGATTAAGTGCTGATTTCTCATTGGAGAACATGGAGGCAAGAAGGCAGTGGAAAGACATATTTAAAGTACTGAAGGCAAAAATTGCTAATCAAGAATTCCAAATCTGGCAAAACTGTCTTTCAAAAATGTAGGGAAGATTAAGACACTCTCAAAAATACAAAAACTAAGGGCATTTGTCACCATTAGGCCAGCCTCTCAAGAAATGCTAAAGAGAGTTCTGCAGGTTGAAAGAAAAGGATACTATTATCTGAAGCCACATGAAAAAATATAGATCTCTAGTAAAGATAATGACTGGGTAAATTAAATATCAGCATTACTATATTTTTTATTTTAATGCAACTCTACTTTTTACTTCCCACAGGATCTCAGGTTCTAAATGGCAAATGCACAAAATATGATAAATCAATGGCTTTGGATTCATGGCATATAAATAAATAATTTTTGACAAAAGCTAAATAAAGGTGGGAGGATGGAGGAGTTTAGGAACATAGTTTCTATGTGCCATTTGAAATTAAGTTAGTATCAAATCAAACTAGATTGACTAGATTGTTATATATTTAGGGTGTTAAATTTAAGCCCTATGGTAACCACAAAGAAAATATCAAAGATGAAGCAAATTAATCAGACAGAAATTAGAATTCAGGTTACCATGGGTGGAAGGGCAGGGATAATGGGGATGTAAAATGAGTATATGGTTTCTGACTGGAGTAAAGAGAAAGTTCTACTAATGGATGTATTAGTCAGCCAAAGGGGTGCTGATGCAAAATACCTGAAAATGGTTGGTTTTTATAAAGGGTATTTGTTGGGAAAAAACGGCATTCACTTGGACACAGAGACTGTATTGAGAAAGTCTCCCAATGGAGGGGGTCTGAAGAGAGACTTCAGCCCACTCGTGGAAGGTGCAGATGTGAGTTTATACAGTACATCAAAAGGTGAAGAAATGTTAGTTCATGGGGAGGGGGTTAGGGTCCAGAGTTCAGCCTTGGGTCAATAAAGAGCTGTAAAAGTGAATTCTTCTTGTATATGGCTTGGGGGTGGAGGGCTAGGAGGTAGGGTTTTCTTGGAATGCAGGAGGGTTTGATGGCCTGGAAGGGATGAGGGTCCTTATCTGCTCCATTCCCACAGTGATATGGCTTATTCTTAGGGGGAGATACACTGTCTTCCACACATAGGCAGCTTGCTCAGTCGATCAGAATGGAGCCACAGCCTTATGAAAATGCCCTCATATTACACCTCTTTTTCCCTCTCCCTGCCTTCAGCACCTCCAGTGGCCACTGTCTCCACATTGATGATATAATTTCTTCCATTGCTAGAATTACAATAAGTCTATAGTAGAATACAAGTAAGTCTAATCTAGTCCCTATTTTATTCCCCATTCCTGAGGATTCTGGGATGGTGATGCCCACTCCACCTCTAATTGAGAGAGGACTTCCATCCCATATGGCTGATGGATGGGACTCTCTTGTTTGCAGTTGTAGACTCTCTCAGTTCCTTAGTATGGTAGTTGTCCATTCTCACCTTCTTGTTAGTTGTCCTGGGTGAGTTCAATGAACTGGAGAGTAGGGTTGCAAGTCAGCTGAGGCTCAGAGCCCAAAGATTCAAGTCTCTTGGACATATACCTACCAATGCCAGTACCAACTAAAGGTTGAAATAGAAGGGACAGAAGAGGCATGTGTAGAGAAGTCACATCTGAGTGCAACTCTGTCACACTCCGGAGCACAAATTCCAAAGTAAGGCCCACTGGCACGGCACCAAACTCTGGAGTTATCTGCCATGACTGTAGGACCTGGGTGTCTCCAGAGCCCTCAGGAGCCCCACTATTTGTGGTAGTATCTACCTTGGTAGTCTATGAGATCCTGCTGAGACGGGCATAAGTGTTACCTCTGGGATGACCTCCTGACTCACTTTGAAGTCTCTTAGCCATATAAACTCATTTGTCTTTGCCTTTTCCCCATTTTATTCAAGGTCTTTTTCCAATTGCATTGCTCATTAGTGCTTGGTAGTAATCCCTTACTACCAGGGAGGCTCATTCCCAGGAGTCATGTCCCACACTGGAGAGAAGGTAATGCATATACATGCTGAGTTTGGCTTAGAGAGAGGCCACATTTGAGCAACAGGGAGGCTCTCAGAAGGTATCTCTTAGGCACCATATGGCACTAGACTAAGTTGCAGTTTCAAGAGCAAAGGCTCATAAGCATAGTTGTCAATATCAAGGGTCCAGCAATGGGTCATCCTTCACTAGTCATTGCCTCTGCACTTGGGGGATTCTTGCTGCTCCATTAGCAAATGAGGCAAAGCTCCCCAGGATGGGAGTTCAATATTCTTCTGGTTATTGTGTGAATCTCCACCCACTGTGACAATACCCCACAAACATTTGAACACATATACCTTATATGTATGCCCACATGAACTTCCTCCTATGTATCCCCCATCACTGATACCCCATACCAATTATCCTCCCCTGCCACAGTTGTAACCCTTCTGTGTTCCAAAACTTCTTCAAAAAATGAAGTCAGGGAAGTGGCTGTGGCTCAATCAGTTGGGCTCCCATCTACCATATGGGAGGTGCTGGGTTCATGTCCTGGGGCCTCCTTGTGAGGGCAGACTTGCCCACACACTGTGGAGTGCCACCTGGCCCACAAGTGCCACAGAGAGCCAACTCAGCAAGGCGATGCAACAAAAATCAGAGAGCAGACAGCAAGCAAGCCACAAAGGGGAGAGAGGAGAGGAGAGGAGAGGAGAGGAGAGGAGAGGAGAGGAGAGGAGAGGAGAGGGGAGGAGAGGGGAGGAGAGGAGAGGAGAGGAGAGGAGAGGAGAGGAGAGGAGAGGAGAGGAGAGGAGAGGAGAGGAGAGGAGAGGAGAGGGGGAGGGAGGGAGGAAGGAAGGAAGGAAGGAAGGAAGGAAGGAAGGAAGGAAGGAAGGAAGGAAGGAAGGAAGGAAGGAAGGAAGGAAGGAAAGTCAATGCTGGATATATACACCCATCTCCCTCAGTAGGGTTGGGGAGTTTTCAGCTATTATTTCTTCCAATACTCCTTCTATCCCCTTTCCCTTCTCTTCTCCCTCTGAAATGCCTTTAATATGTATGTTTGTGCATTTTGTGCTGTCGTTCAGATCCTTAAGTCCCTGCTGGATTTTTTCTACCTTTTTATCTATCTGTTCTACTATCTGATTTCAGATGTACTGTCTTCCACATCTCTAATTCTTTCCTCTCCCTATTTGAATCTGCTGTTATGTGCTTCCAGTATATTTTTGATTTCTTGGATTGTACATTTCATCATCATCATATCTGTTGTCTTTTTATGTATATTTCTTCAGTATGTTCTCCCAGTGTCTTCCTAATATTCTTACTTCACTCCTTCACTTCATTAAGTTGGCTCGTGATATTTGTTTGGACAGCTCTGATTAGTTTTCCATTTTCTGCATCTCCTCCTGGTTTTTAGTTTGTTCATTGGACTGGGCCATGTCTCTGATTTCTTGGTATGGTTTATAATTTTTTGTTGGTGTTTAGGTGTCTCTTTATCTTTATGAGTTTATTCAGTTGATTAATTTCTCTCTCTACTCTAGGGTTTTACCTAGTTGTTGTTTGTGTGTGTGTGGTAAGTTTTCTCTTTAACACTTTGTTCTTATTCTATTTCCTTGCTGTCGTTTATGTTCCCTAGAAAGAAAAAAAATAGGGCTGGAGAAAGGGAAAGAGGTAGAAGAGAAAAAGGATAATAGTAATAATATTATTTAAAAGGTAGAAGAGGAACCATATAAGACTTAGTGGAATGACTCATGTTAATAACAAGTAGTAACATGAGTTCTTAACTCATGTAAGAAGTGCAAAAGAATAAGAATAAAAAAGTGGGGTACAAATAATGAAATGAAAAACCAAATAGAGAAAAATATCTAGAATGAATTAAAAGACCAGAATGATAAGGAGAGAAAAAGGCAATAAGAAAAAGGTTTAAAAAAAGAAAGAAAACAGAGAATAGAGGAGATAGAATTAAAAACAAGAAAAACTGAAGACTAAACAAAGAGGTGGAATGCAAGAACAAAAACAGAAAGCAAAAGATAAGATGAAGGAAGGAAAAGAAACAGTGTAAGTAGACAAAGTTGGTATACAAAAAAAGGGGAAAGAAAGGAAGGGAGAAACACAACAAACAAGAAACAAGCCAGCAGCACCTAATTAAAAAAATAAAACCGAGAAGTGGGGGAAAAAGAGGCAAAAAAAAAAAAAAAAAGAACAAAAAACAAACACTCAAGCAAGCAATCAAACAAAAACTTAGGAGAAACATCCTTCCCTCTTAGACCCCTGAGGAACTTCTCAGGCTGCAATTGTTCATCAATCAATTACCCTGCAGCCTACCCTCTGCAGGTTTTGAATTAAGTTTTATTGAGTAAACTGAGTTAAATTTAAAAAAAGGAACTTTAAGAAAAATAAGAGACCCAAGAGAAGCTAACACAAAAATAATGTCTATGTGTTCCCCGTCCTCAAGTATCAGCTGGGTGTTTGATAACCCATTGGATCACTACTCTAAGAACTGGGAATTGAACCAGGGTCCTTGTATTCCAAGTGAAGACTCCGCTCCTGAGTAAACTTTCTTGTTGGATCAGTTATCTAGAGAGCTATCCAGTCACTTTCCCTAGGGTAGGTTTGACTCTGCATTTGGGTAGATTCCTGCTGATTAGGAGTCTTTCTGTTCCTACCACTTTCTGTTACTGCTTTCTCTCCCAAAGCAGCAGGACATGATAGCCTGCAGGATTGGATACCCCCTCATCTCTCCTGGTCAAGTTGAGTTCCCGTCTGAAATTCAAATGGGACCCTGGTATCCGAACTCACCAGAGAGAAGTAACTCTCAACCCTCTGCAGGATTATTAGGCACTTCCAACTGCCAGCCTCCCTTAGGGGAGTTGGAATTTTGATAGTTTTCAGCATCTGACAGTCAATTGCATGACTCTTTCCTCTCCCAGCCCAACTCCCTCTCTCCCAGGTCAGCTTGGTAAATCAGGCTAAGTAGTTTCACCTCTTCCCTCTTCTTGGGGCCAACTCTTGCCAGCTGGTATGCTCTCTAAAGTTCAAAGGGGTCCAGTTAACCAAACGCACAGAGAGGAAACCCCTCTCTACCGTTCATCAGAACCCTGTTACTACTGGAGAACACTCCCTCCTGCTCAGAGGCAGGTGGGTGTCAGGGGCTTTTTGCCTTGAGGGTGGGTCTTACATCCACCATTTCCAGCCCCTGCGGGGGGAGAAATGCATGGTTTTCCCTTGGGCTTTTTGTCTCTTTGCCTAGTTCCCTCCAGACTGATGTGCTGAAGCCTCCTGCTCTGTGGGTTCCCAAAACAGCTCACTCAGACAGGATCTTGCCCCTTCTCAGCTGTTTTTTTGCGAGAGAGCTGGTGAGTGCCCAGTTGAACTGAAGCCATCTTGCTGGATCTGCCAACACTACAGACTTGATTACTGTAGCTTATTAACAAATTTTTCTATTGGGCAGTATATGTTCTCAAAGTTTCTCTTTTCTTCCCTCAAAATTGTTTTATCTCTTCATGGTCCTCTGCATTTCCATGGCAACTTTAGGATTAATGTACAAAATTCTACAAAAGAGCCTATTGTAATTTTGATAGTAACTGGGTTGAATTTATAAATGAATTTGTGGAGAATGACTATTTTAACGAAAAGTCAACTACTTTTTTTGGCCCTATTAAGATGAGTCTTCCTTTTTTTATAGTGCTTACTTAGTAAATTATGTTCTAATTGATCTTTGCATGTTAAAACAATCTTTTTTTAATAAACCCATTTTGCCATCATATAGTATTCTTTTTATATAGTGTTGTACTTGTTTTCCCCTTCTGATAGTATGCATAGTAGAAAGACTAAAACACTGAAATCAGATAAGTCAAGATTAGAATATTGGCTCTAATATTTACCAGTTATATGAAAAAGAAAAACGCTTTTTCTCTTTACGCTTGTTTATCTGTAAAATGGGGGGTAACCACATCTATCCAGGGTTTGGGGGAGGATTAAATGAGATATACTGCTAAGTCTTGAATGCATAAATGTGCTCAGTCGTTAGAGCCACAGCCTTGGCATGACCCCAGGGTTAGAGACTTTTCCACTAGACAGGCTAGGGGACCTTCACTCATCACTGAGCTTGTGGAGTCTCCTCTTGAAGCATGCCTTTAGAATCTCTTGAAAATCTTCGGGATCCCAGCCTTGGCTAATTAGAGCTTGAGGCTTACTCAATCCACTGCCCAGACTTTTAAGGGCATAAGCAATTAACCCGAAGATGTGTCATTTTTTTTTCTTTTTCCCCTGAGAAGGCTCCCTCATCTGTTTGCTCATTGTTTTTGCTTGTCATTGACATGTAGTTTTAATGCTTCCTCTTCCGTTTCCTTGGAGGGGCAGACCCAGTCACTACTGGCAGAATTCATCGTTCACTATGTGTAAGTTCTCCTCCTTACTTCTCACTTAGGCCATTATCTAGCCCTGCCATCCACTACTCTCCTATCTGTCTCTCCTCATCCCCACACATCGTAATTTCGACCCAGGTCCAAACCATCTTCTGCTTGGACTATTACAGTAACATCTTCCCCGGTAGTCCCACCCCTAGATCACCCTCAGTTTCTGGCCTTTGGCTACACTGCCATCAAAGTAATCTTCCAAAACACATACACAGTACAATCCAGAGAGCTTCTGTGACCAGAAGTCAGCACTCTCCATCTCTAACACTGGGGATTATAAATGGCACTAGCAATCTGAGAAAGAAACCTTTTTCCTTTCAGACCAAAATCTAAGCTTCTGAGCTTATCTTTCAGAGCCTTTCATGACCTGACCACAGGTTGCCGATGCCGCGGTTTCATCTCTTACCAGTCCTCCGAAGGAATTCCATATTCTCCCCATGGTAAACCAGATGGGTCCCCTGAGACTACTTCTTGCTTCTGAGCCAAGCCTTCCCTCTATGCCTGGATTGTCCTTGCTTCCAGTCATCGCCACAACAGCTCTTACACATCCACCTGCCCCAAACCAGGTTCTTCTGTTTCAGAAGTCTTCTCTTGGGGCCTCAGCAGGCTCAAGCATCCCTCCCATGTTCTCCACTGCCTGTATAGTCTTCACATGGGTCCAGCTTCCATATCACACAACAAACTCTTGTGTATTACTCTGTTTCCTAGGGTCGTAGTGACAAAGTACCACAAAGTGGGTGGCATACAAAGTCAAGTTCATTGCCTCATAGGTCTAGAGACTTGGAAGTTAAAATCACGGTGCTGGCAGCACCATGCTCCCTCTGACAACCAGAGGAGAGCTTGCCTCTTTGCCTCTCTAACTTCTGGTGGTTCACCAGTAATGCTTGTGTTCTTGGTTTGCAGCTGCAGCGCTTGTTTCTGCCTCCTTAATGTGGTCTCCTTCCCTCCCACCCGGGTTTCTTCTCCCCTTCGTGTAAGGACAGCACATTGGATGAGGGGCCCACCCTGGCCCTGTGTGACATCGTCTTAACCAATTCTGTCTGTACTGACCCTATTTCAAGTAAGGTCACATTCTGAAGTACTGGGGTGAGGATTCTGCATATCGTTTCGGGAAACACAGTTTAACCCAAAAGGTTACTAATCACTGTAGCCTTAGAATGAGCACATCGGTGTTCACCGAGTGGGATTTCTTGTATCTGTGTGGGTAGGTCCATGATCTTCTTTTGGCGCTTTGCTAGGTTGAAAGCAGAAGTGCTCAGGTATGTCTGATGAATTATTAGAGTGGGTGGGCCTGCCCGAAGGCAACTGGTAGAGAGAGAGTGGGATCTCCTGGGAGGAAACTAACTAGTGGGATAGTCTCCAGCTCTGAAGGTTTTGCTTTATGCTTCCACTCTCCAAACTCAGACAAAAGGCCAGTGGGAGACTGGACTGGGAGAAAAGCTGGGGAAAGGGGTGTAGAAAGCTCTGCACGTTCCCAGAATCTCCTATTCCCTCTGAGGTTAAAGATTTTCCTCCTAGGCCAAGTTGCTTCCTCCTCAACCTCATCCTCACATACGCAGGTCCTGACCTCCAGCATGCACCGACCCAGGTCTCCTAAGTTCTTGAAGGCCCGTTTTGTTTGCTTGGAATGACTAGCGTGGAGGTAGGAACATAGTAATCAGCATCACTGCTCTTATGGTGATCTCACCTTGAGGAACCTGAAGCATCCATGCTCAAATAATGAGATTCAATACTTAACTTGGAGCAATGAAAGCAGGTGGTTAATGTATACACACAGATACACCTGGCCACTTTGTGCAGCTGCACAAACAGGAGCTCTGAGACCACACCAAGGAAAGATTCTTTGCAGGTACCTGCAGCAGTAAACAGCAGTCTATTCCTTCCCCAGGAGGTTATTGCCGTGATAAAGTGTGCCTTTATCCAGGTCAGTATCCAATCCCCATTGATCTCTTTATGACAGCGTCTGGGGGAAGGATGCTTCTGCTGTCAGAGGACATGGCTCTCCAGTCTCTATCACTGGGGATTATAAATGGAGCTATCAACCTGAGGGTGAACACTTGGCAATCTCTCAGTGGTCACACACTTCATGAGCTCTGAAATTAAGAAACAGTGCAGTGGGATGCCAAAACGGCATTCCATTTCCTCTTTACCACTTTTGCTTTGTGTTGTCCAATTAAAAGGCAATTCCAGGTTGAAAGTACAATTCTTGTCATCACTTTTCAAGTTTTAATCTATTTCACAGAAAATCTTCTTTAGAGGACCTTGAAAAATTCTATATAGGAAGGAAGAAGAAAAGCTATGTCATCGAGAGAGAAATAACACTACCCTTCAAGCAATGAAAAAAATATTGCCCACGTTTTCATTTTCCGATGGCATTTTTTTTTATTATTTCACCGTCACGTATAATCAGGAAAGCTGTTCTTACTTGAAATTAAAGACTTCTCTAACCAGAAATACAAGGATGGATTCAGAACACCTCAGGTATTATTTTTAATGGTTTTCTTTTGTTTTATTTTATTCAGCTGTCAAATAGTCAAAAGGGATCATGACTTTTAATTAAGGGGTCAGGCAGTCCTTGTGCTAAAGTTTAAGTTTGGTCATATTAACTTAATAATTTTAAATACTGGTGATTATTTCCTAGTTTATTTATCAATGATATGCTAAATGTTTACTTTTTTAAAAAAATTAGGACAGTTGTGGGTTTCCAGAACAATAATGCATACAGTACAGCATTCCTATATACCACTGTATTATTAACATCTTCCATTAGTGTGGTCCATTGGTTACAATTGATGAAAGCACATTTTTTTTGTAATTGTACTATTAACTGTACTCTATGTTTTAACTTAGGGTCACTGTTAATGTAACAACACTGCTGAAAGTGGTAGAAAAAAGTGAAGTGTATTGAGTTCTTACATAATATGCTATTATGATAGGCATTTAAACTTCTTCCTACCTCCCTTCTTGCTTTATACCTCCCTCCTTCTCTCTCTCCCTTCATTCCTTCTCCCTTTTGTTGTTCCTTCCTTCATTCCTTCCCTCGTTTTGTTCTTCTAACAAATATTTATTGAGGAACTGCTATGTGTCAAGTGTGTTTTCAGGCACTGGGTGTTAGAGTGCTGAACAAGACAGACAAGGCCCTTGCTCTAATTGCATTTCTTCTTTTATAGTGGGACTCAGATGTATTTGTAAATAAATGTGTACAATCAAAGCAGATGGTGACAAGTGCAATGAGTTAAGCAACATAGCAGAGAGTGATTGGCTGGCTCCTTTATTCTGATTAGTCAAGGCTGGCCTTTCTTAAGCAGTAACATTTGAATGACAAAATAAAAACCGTTTGAGATGGTCAAAGGAAAAGGAATTCCAGGCAGAAGGAGTCATGCTCAATCTTCTTAGTAACCCTATGAGATAGAAATTATTATTCCCATTGAAAGATAATAAATGAACGCTCCAATATATTAAAATATCCAGAGTCACAATTATGAAGTTGGTTTGCTATAGTGTTGGTATCAATCACAGACATGTCTTATTCTAAAATGTTGTTCTTGCCATAATACAAAGCTATGCCCATTTAATAGAGTTGATGATCACACACAAGCACGCATACATATGTACCACATGTATGATGTCTACATAGAAAGAACGGTTACAAAGATATATACGGTCACAGTTGCATTTGTACACATGGGTGTGCTTGCTTATTTGTATTGACAGCAGTTCCCAACTTAGTTTCAAGCACTTGGTCTGCAATACCATTATCTGCAAAACTTTGAAACATTTTTAATTTCCTATATATCTGAATGCTTAACCAAATCTAAAATGTGTCCCTTAGAGAAAATATCATGTATAAAGACAAAAATATAAAAATGGCTTGAGCTATTAATAAAAAGAAAAGGATTTGTAAAGGAATAGCAAGCTAGCAATAAAATAATTTGCTTATAATACTTGGCTGGACTTTCTTTGTAAAAGTCATTTTTTATTACCAGTCAAAACTAGTCTAGTGCTAGATCACTTGCTTAAATGAGAGAGAGAGAGAGAAAATAAATAAATCAGTAGTTAGAGAAGCAGTCCTCTTTCCTTTGAAAATACAAAGTAAAATAATCTCCTGAAGTTTTCAGGAAAATAAAGGCTCACATTAAAATACAGCATATAAAACTAGGCAGTGAAGACCATTTTGGGTGGCCCTTCTGGGATAAAATCATCACAGAAATATTGACACATACTTTGTCTGAAGCATCATCATTTCTGTGCATTTGTGAATTTTTCCATTAGAGGATGCCGGCTGGCTGCAACAATCAGGGATTTTTCATGGAACTCTGCCTATTGTTCCGTTTTGTCTGGCAAAAATTTCCTGTCCTTCTATTTCCCTTTCAGCTTATACTGAAAATCTGTAAGAACAAACAAAAGCCAATATGTCCTGGTTTTCCTTTGTGAAGAAGTTTTTAATACTCAAATTATCATTTAAAAAAAAATTCTGATGAAATCCAGTCAGGGTAGAATTAATCCCCTGCGTTTAGCATTTATACTTCTGAATCAGAGCAGAACTTATGGAGAAGAAACTGTAATCAAAGTGGCACCCACTTGGAAGTGGATGGGGCTCAAGCAGTTGAGCGCCCACCTCCCCCATGGGAGGTTCCAGGCTGGGTTCCCTGTGCCTCCTAAAGAAAACAAACAAACAAATAAGAACAGACAATGAGCAAAAAACAATGAGCAAACAATGAGCACAAACAATGAGCAAAAACAATGAGCAAACAGACAAGGAAGCCATCTCGGAGGAGGAGGGGCATACAACAACAACAAAACAGCACCTACCAGTTTAACAGCAAAATAAAACAATAGGGTATTAGCTTTCTATTGCTACATAACAAATTATCATAACCATAGTACCTTAAAACAACGCAGATTTATTCTCAGTTTCTGTAGGTCAGGAATCTGGGCACAGCATAACTAGGTCCTCTGATCAGGTCTCACCAGGCTGAAATCAAGGTGTCAGCTGGGGTTGTCATCTCACCTCAGTTTCAGGGTCCTCCAAGCTCACTGGTTGTTGGCAGAATTCGGTTGTAGGACTGAGGTCCCTGTTTTCTTGCTGGCTGTCACCAGGGGTTGCTCTAATCTCCTGGACCCCCGTCCCCACAGGTCCAGCTACAAGGCCACCTCAACAGGCAGTTCAAATGTGGCTGTTCCTTTTTCCCAAGACAGCAGGAACTTGTCTCTCTCTGACTTCTCTCTCTGCCCTCTAAAGACTAAGAGCTCATCTGATACATGCAAGGTAATATCCTTTTTCATTATTTCAACTGCTTAGGGTTAAACACCGCTTTTGCCATATAATGTAGCATAGTCATGGAATGATATCCTCTCATACCCACAGGTCTCACTCCTGCTCAAGGGGAGGGGATAATTTTAAGGAGTGCCAACCATTGGGGATTCATCCAGAATTCTGCCTACTACAGAAGGAAATTACTCTTTGGGAGACAAAATTAAAAGACACTTTCTCCTTTTCATTTGAGATGCTTCCTGACATTTGAAATGGATTTGTCTACTGAAAATCAGAATCAAGTGGTTTTAACATATGTGGTATCCCAGCGGAGGGAATGGATGCTCCTTGTGGAGAGCTGACCAACCCTTGTGACACATGGCTCATCTTGAGATCTAGACTTAGGACCACCAATGGCACAAATATAACAGAGAACCCTCTGGAAAGTTTGCCCAGTGATTCTGGTGCATATAAGCATCACTATTCCAAGCAACAGCTAAAAAGTTCTTCCATTAAGGAAGTTGGGTGCTAAGTATGCACTTAATGGACAGATATTAGACAACACATGAAAGATGTCAAGGAGGAAATGGATGGTCTGAGCAGAGCAGCCCTTTCCTCCTCTCTCTGGGGTTCCCAGGCATACAGTCCCAGATTCTGTAAATTATCAGAATGTTGGGGCTCTGGTGGCCAGTCATCATGGATTTTCAGGCCACCTCCTGCTAAGACTAGGTTAACGGTGGTAGGAGAGGAGATGTGGAAGGAATGGGGGTGGCGGATTCATCCAGGTCTTTATTTATTGTGCAAAAGATTTCATTTTAATCTTTCTCCACTTTGCTTCTAGGACTCCAGGGGCTTACCATCAACTGGGTGTGTGTATGCAAAGAGTGGAATGTTATTTCAGGCTGTTTCTGAAATGTCGTATAAAGAATATGGAATGTGGTAGAGAAAGGCTGTTTAGTTTTCAGACATGGGCAAATGGGACAGTCCCCTCACCCACCCTTGGCCTAACTAAGCAGCCCTTTCATGACTAATCTTAAGTAATTTGGGAAAATTAGTCAATTCTGGGCCCAATCCAGAGGTTTTCCATCTGTTCTTAGAGGGTTGAATTCAATTCCAAAAGTATTTATTGGTTCTAGAGTTCTCAGGCTAAACCAAGGTTCTCAACTAGGGATGATTTTCCTCCTATGGGACATTTGGCAACATCTGGAGACATTTTTGATTGTCGTGACTGGGAGGGGCAGTGTTGCTACTGGCATCTAGTGGGTAGAGGGCAGAGGTTCTCCTAACACCCTATTAATACAATGCACAGGATAGGTCCAAGCCAAAAAAGTATCTGGCCCAAAATGTCACTGGTGCCAAGGCTGAGAAATCCTAGACTAAACCGAACCCTTGAACATGTCCAGTGTTGTGTTACTTCTGCCAAGGCACAGCTCATTCCCATGATGCCAGGACGTGGGCGAGACTGAGTCTCTGGGTGCTACAAACACTGCTGCACCTCCTCATGGCTAGTCCCAAACTGTTGGTACAAATGATGCCTGTTCCCCCTGTCATCCACAGGCATGGGCCTGCCTAGAGAAAACTCAAAACACTAGATCTAAAGACCCAGCCCCATAGGGGCTCCAGACAGGACACAGACAAGGCTGAGCCAGGGTCAAGGAGCGCCAGGGCCAACTTTCACGCGTAAGGGCAGATGGGAAGGATGCACTGGCTGAGCTGGATGAGCTTTTGCTACTTCCCATCCTCTTCAGGATGGCAGTTCCTGATATATAACCAAATCCAGGCAAAACAAGGTATTGTTCTATGTTTTTGTTTTTTTGTTTTTTCTTTCAAGAGAAAAAGGCAAAGGATGGTAAAAATAGAAAAGAACAAAAAATGAAAAACAAAACACAGAATTAAGGGATTTGGTAGAAGGAGAGAAACTATTCTTCTAGGTCATGACAAGCAATTCAAGGCAGAAAGCTTAAATATGAACATTGGGTACTTTGTCATAAATAACCCTCTTTAGTACATGTATGTCATGTAAGCTCTAGAAAAAAAAAAGTAGAAAATATTTTTCATTTGCTTGGAGGGAAGTTTTGGGTGGAGAAACCAAAACTCCCAAGGGTTCCTGGTTTTTCCTGTCTCTGGTCAGGGACACACTGCTGGCAGGCCCTGCTCTGGGACCTTGCTCCTGGTGCGCTGGGGATGAGCACGGCTTTGGAGCCAGACCAGCTGGGTGTGATTCCTCATCATGTATGTGTCCTCCAGTGTTTTCCTTAATCTTTCTGTGACTTGTTTTCCTTATCTGTCAATTGAGGGTGATAATCTTATTATGCATAGGGATGTTTTGAGGTTTAAGTGCGTATTTGTAATGCTTAGAACAGTGCTTGCCTTTTAGTTACTATTGCATAAATGCCTGTTGAGTAATTCTAGGGTCTTTTCCAGCTATTATGTTCTCAGTGTCAGGGATCTTTTCCGGTTGCTATCTATACTATTATATAATCAAAATTCCGGCCCCAAATACTGACGCTGAAGGCAGTGCCTGGTTCATAAGCAGCATATCACAGCACCATTATATTAATTTTGTTGAGCTTTCTAAGCAGCACACATTTAATGGATTTTCATCAGCCGTGGATAAAACACAGAGACCTTTGATCAAGCTGAGTTTCACCAGAAATTCAATTCACGTGACTCTGGTAGAGAGGCCTCTTTTTTGGCTAACCGAGGTTCTTCTTTGAGGCTTTCACTATTTCCTGTAGGTGGTATGTTGGATTCTTTATTTGTGATTCTACCCACCCCTGCTTTGTTTTTATATAGGCCAATGCGCTTGCTTTATTTTGGGGAGATGTTTCGTGCTGGAGAAGGATATGGAAAGAATGTGAGACTGAAATCTAAAGTTCCATTTTATCCCCAGGGACACAGGTGCTTGGGCAGGTGAGGGTCTTGTCCAAAGACCAGCCAGCTTGGCACTGCATCAACAGTCTCCTGCACTCCAGTTGAACGCTGGATCTCTGAGCAAGGACAGGCTGCTGGCAACCAGCCATCCCCTTGCTCCCTTCTCGGAGAGAAGAAAAGTGGCCCAGATGCAAGCACTGAGGATGCTACAGGCAGGGGAAGAACGAACAATCACCTTCCCAGCCTCCATCACAAAGGGAGAGGAGGCCGTTCCCAGGACTAGGGGCTACAGGTTGCATGCTCCCAACCACACCAAACCAGGATCCACCCTGGCTTCTGTAGAAGCAGTCAGAGACTGCCCTTCCTTCTGTTCCTCTGCTGGTGGGAGGTGATGGGAGTTTATCAGATAGGTAGGATGATGTATGTCCAGTTTCCACCTGTTATCCTGACATGATTAAACATAATGCCCCTTTTACTCTCTAAAGTGTCCTGGTTTGGAGGCATGATTCACCCTACTCTGAGACAGCACCTAATGTGTTGGGAGGCATATGCATGTGTCTTAGCGTGTGGCCGTGGAGAAGTCCAGATGCTCTAGCGCGGATGTGGGCAGGGCAGGGGCTGGAGCCTGGAGCTCTCTATTGGCTCAGCTGGCAGCGCTGGAGCGGCTCTGCTCAGATAGTCCTAGGAGAGCCTGGCTGGGGGAGGGCAGGACACTCACCTCTCTTTCCCCATCCAATGTCAGCAGTGGGCACACCCCAGCAAGTGCAGTGGGTCACCCCAGGACAGGCACAACAGTGGGCAAGAGATGGCAGGGTTAGACATTGTTGATTGGACCAAACTGCCCTGTGGAATAGAGGAAAATAACAGGGGACTCTGCCTCTAGGGGGACATGAGGGAGAATCCTGGTTTTGTCACCTACTCCCTGACTGGTTGGACAAATTACTTTTCTTCCTGAGCCTCCACTTCATCACCAACTAAACGGCAGTGACGTTAGCTCTTTGCAGGATTTGCAGGAAGACTGGAGATAAGGTCTCTAGCATGCCTTGCAGATTCCACTGGCTAGCACCCTAGTATGTTTGCTGCACAGGAGCCTGTATGGACAGCGTCATTGCTTCACGGCGGGTCTGGGCTCCGGGCCCTGGAGACCTGTGGGGACCACATGTTGCCCGTCGAGCACAAGGGAAGCATAGCCAGGTTCCTGCAGCATTTTCTGCCTACCAAGAGCAGGTACTTAGCTGAACTTCTGGGGAAGTTTCCCCCAAACAGGCCATCTAATGGCATGCATGCAAAGCAAGAACCACCTCCTAATGTCCATGGTACTTACTGCTTGCATGGGACTGACGAGGCTCCATGGAGCAAAAAGCCTTAAGCATCTTTTACTTTTGGGATTCAGGCAGGCCTGTTTGAAGCATGGGAGGCATTCATAGGGACACACTGCAGGAGGGCCAGGGGCAAACAGGTATGAAGAGGAGCTTTGAGACAGAACTCACCAGGAGGGAGGGAAGAATCAGCAAGTGTCCCCAAACTGAGCACCAAGGCCCAGGACTGGACCCAAATGACTCTTTCTACAGCTAGCTATACCTAGAGAGTACCCTGTCTTTTCCTTCTGCAGCACTACCTGCAACTATAAGTAGTTCATGGGTCATTTTAACTTAATGTCTACCCTCCCCATCCCCAGCAGGACCCGAGCTCTGTGAAGGCAGGAACCATGCCTCATCCATTGTCTCCTGCATCCCGCACAGCTTCTGGGCTCTGCAGGCACTGATGAGCGCGTGGATAGCTAGACAGGTTGGCCAGGTCTGTGGGTTCACAAAGATAATGTCTGTGTGCTGGGACAGCTCACTGGGGATGGAGAGGGGTGCGCCCCCTACACTGCTATCCAGACAGCCAAGGAAGGAGCTGCCCTTAGGGAACTGTCAGCTCCTTGTGCTCTTTGTCTGTGCCAGCAGCAGGTGACAACCGGGACTGGAGGTGCCCAGGAATATCAAGGCTGAGGGCTCAGAAAAGGGGGAGGTTTCTTTGAGCAAAGCATTAAACTTTGTGCATTAATGTAATATGTAATATATTCTTACAGTAATTTGTTATGTCTTAATGGGATATGAAGTGTGTTAGCAACGTAATATGCAATGCTGTAAAAATGCAATATTAATGTTTTCTGTGTAATATGCACCAATATAGTATATAATATGGTAGAAATAAAATAGGTAATATGTTTTAATGTAAGTGTAATGTGCTATTGATGTATTAGGCAATGTGTTAATCATGTCATATGTAATGTTTTTCAATGTAGTATGTAGTGTGTACTGTTGCGATATATAATGTGGTAGTAATGTAAAGTATAATGTGCTCTCAGTGCAATGTGCAATGTGTATTAGAATAATGGAATGTGTTCAAGTAACATGTGGTGTGTTAATTAATATGTAATGTGCGTTGATGTAGTATGTAATCTCTTATGATGTGACACAGAATGCGCAATTAATATAATGTACAATCTCTACTAATGTAGTGCATACTGTATATTAATTAGACACGTCATGTACAGCAATAGATGTGTAATGCCTATTAATGTAATACAGCATTGCTATTAATGTAAGGTGGCCTGTAAGTTGGATGGAGTTAGAATTAGAGTGATTGCGAGGACATGACCATGTCAGAATCTTGCCCAGATGACCTGCCCTGGCCCAGTTATTTTCCCCAAAGACTGAATGGGGACAAGGTCAAAGGTACAGATCCTTGGGGAAAACCTGGACTTTCCATGGTCAAAGGGAAAATCCACAGGAACTAAAACAGGAGCTGGCCAATCAACACCCCCACACATCCTCATACATACACACACACACACATAAACACAGATGCACAATCACATACATACTCATTCACACACCCCACCATTTTTTTAAGAAGTGATAACATGTAACTTCACTTTGCCCTATAATAACTCTTTTTTAATCAATGTTACTAATATATATTAATAAAACATACAAATAATCCAAGGTGTATAATCAATGATATTTTGTATAATTACATTGGTGTACATTGATCACTTCTATCATTATTAGAGCATTTTCATTATTTCAATAATAATTAAAAAAAGAAAAAAAAAACAAGAAAATGCCTCACCTCTCAATCTCTCTATGCTTTCCCTAAAGCGTCCTGGTTTGGAGGCATGTACACGGTACATAGCTGCTATTTCTGGCTATTCCATCCAAAGTGTATAATCAACAGCTTTTAGTATAATCATAATGTTGTACATTCATCATCTTAAAAAATTTAGAACTATTTCATTACTCCAAAAAGAAAGACTCCAAACCCCTTAGGATTCCTTCCTCAGATTTACATAAAACTAATTCCCTTTCATCTTTATGAATTGATTTATATTTACATTTTATATAAATGCAATCATACAATATGTTGTACTTTGTATCTGGTCTCCTTTACTTAGTATAATGTTGGGTTTGTTTGTTTTTTGTCTGATATTAGCATTGTGTAGTATTAACTTATATTTGTTCAGCTTCAAGGAAAAATGGTCTTACATGTGGATACCCATATTCATATTGAACATAATATATTTATATTTCACATAATATATTTAGTTCATAATAGGGCAATCATACAGTATTTTTTCTTTTGTATCTGGCTTGCTTCACACAACAATGTCTTCCAGGTTCATCCATGATGTCATATATTTCACGACTTCATTTATTCTTACCACTGCATAGTATTTCTTCATGTGTACACTCCACAATCTGTTTATCCACTTATCAGTTGATGGACACCTGGGTTGTTTCCAACTTTTGGCTATTGTGAATAATGCTGCTATGAACATGGGTTTGCAGCTATCTATCCATGTCACTGCTCTCAGTTCTTCTGGGTATATACCTAGCAATGGTATTGCCAGGTCCCATGGCAAGTCTATATTCAACTTCTTAGGAACTGCCAAACAATCCTCCACAGTGGTTGTACTATTCTACGTTCCCACCAGGAGTGAATAAGCATTCCTATCTCTACACATCCTCTCCAACTTTTACAATTTTCTGCCTTTTTAATAGCAGCCAGTCTAATAGGTGTGAAATGATACTTCATTGCAGTTTTGATTTGCATTTCCCTAATCACTAGTGATGTTGAACATTTCTCATGTATTTCTTCACTATTTGTATTTCTTCCTTGGACAGTGTCTTTTCAAGTCTTTTGCCCATTTTTTAATTGGGTAGTTTGTCTTTTTATTGTTGAGTTGTATGATCTCCTTATACTTCATTGATATCAAACCTTATCAGATATGTGATTGCCAAATATAGTCTCCCATTGAGTTGACTGCCTTTTCACCCTTTTGACAAAGTACTTTGAGGTGCAAAAGTGTTGGATTTTGAATTTCTCTATTTTTTCTTTTCTTGCTCATGCTTTCGGCCTAAGGTTTAAGAAAGTACTACCTACCACAAAATCTTGAAGATGTCTTCTTACATTTTCTTCTAGGATTTTTATGGTGTTGTTTTTATATTTAAGACCTTGATCCACTTTTAATTTTTTTATAAGGTATGAGATAGGGGTCTTCCTTCTTTCTTTTGGATATGGCTATCCATTCTCCCAGCACCATTTGTAGAATAAACTGTTCTGGCCCAGCTGGGTGGGCTTAAGAGCTTTGTCAAAAATCACTTGATCATAGAGGTGAAGGTCAATTTCTGAGTTCTTGATTCAGTTCCATTGGTCAATCTGTCTGTCCTTATGCCAGTACCATGCTGCTTTTACCATTGCAGCTAAGTAATATGCTTTAAAGTCAGGAAGTGAGAGTCCTCCAACTCTGTACTTCTTTTTAAAGACATTTTTTGCTTTTCAGGGTCCCTTACTCTTCCAAATAAATTTGAGTATTGGCTTTTTGATTTCTGCTGTTGGGAGTTTTATTGGGATTGCTTTGAATCTGCAAATTAGTTTGGGTAGAATTGACATCTTAACAATATTTAGACTCCCAAACCATGAGCATGGAATGTCCTTCCATTTATTTAAGTCTTCTTTGGTTTATTTTAGCAGTGTTTTGTCGTTTTCTGAACAGGTCCTTTATGTCCTTGGTTAAGTTTATTCATAATATTTGATTGTTTTAGTGGCTTTTATAAATGGAATTTTTTTTTCTGATTTATTCTTCAGGTTGCATATCAGTAGTGTATAGAAACACTATCAATTTTTGCATAATAACCTTGTATCCCACCACCATCCTAATCTTGTCTATTAATTCTAATAGCTTTGTTGTAGCTCTTTCAGGATTTTCTAGATATAGACTCTTGTCATCAGCAAATAGTGAAAGTTTTACTTCTTCCTTTCCTATTTGAGTGCCTTTTAGTTTTGGTCTAGCCTACTTGCTCTTGCTAGAACTTCTTGCACAATATTGAATAATAGTGGTAACAGTGGGCATCCTTTTCTTGTTCCTGATGTCATCAAGAAAGCTTTGTCTTTCACCATTGATTACAATGCTAGCTGTAGGTTTTTCATATATGTACTTTACCATATTGAGAATGCTTCTGTCTGTCCATATATTTTGGAGTGTTTTTGTCAAGAAAGGGTGCTGTGTTTTGTCAAATGCCTTTTCTGCATCAATCAAGAGGATCATTTTTCTGCTTCAATTTATCAAAGTGTTTTATTATACCAATTGATTTTCTTATGTTGAATCACCTTTGCTTGCCTGGGATAAAACCCACTTAATTGTGGTGTATAATTTTTTAAATGAGCTTTTGGATTCTGTTTGCAAGAATTTTGAGGATTTTTGCATTTATATTCATTAGAGATATTGGTCTGTAATTTTTTTTTTGGTAGTATCTTTATATGGTTTTGGTATTATGGTGATATTGGCTTCATAGAATGAGTTTGGTAGCATTCTTTCCTGTTTAATTTTTTATGAGAGCTTGAGCAAGATCAGCATTAGTTCATCTTTGAATAATTGGTAGAATTCACCTCTGAAGCCATCTGATCCTGAGCTTTTCATCTTTAGGAGGTTTTTGTTGATAAGTTTCAATATCTTCACTTGTGATTGGTTTATTGAAGTCTTCTATTTCTTCTAAAGTCAGTGTAGGTGGTTCATGTGTTTCCAGGAATTTGTTCATCTTGTCCACATTTTACATTTTCTCTTTTTTTGGCATCCAGGTGTTCATAGTATTCACTTATTATCTCTCTTATTTCTATGGGGTCAGTGGTAATGTCTCCCCTCTCATTTCTGATTTTATTTCTATCTTCTCTCTTTTTTTCTTTGTCAGTCTAGCTAAGGGTTTGCTGATTCTGTTGATCTTTTCAAAGAACCACCTTTTGGTTTTGTTGATTCTATTGTTTTTTTGTTCTCAATTTCATTGATTTCTACTGTGATCTTCACTATTTCTTTCCTTCGGTTTAGTTTGGGATTAGTTTGCTGTTCTTTTTCTAGTTCTTCCAGTTGGGCAGTTAGATCATCAATTTTAGCTCTTTCTTCTTTTTTTTTAATGTAAGCATTGAGGGTTATAAATTTCCCTCTCTGCTCTGTCTTTGCAGTATCCCATAGTTTTTGTTTGTTTGTTTTTAAGATTTATTTTTATTTATTTCTCTCACCTTCCTCATCCTCCCCCAAGTTGTCTGCTCCCTCTGCCCATTCACTGTGTGTTCTCCCATAGTTTTTGATATGCTGTGTTCTCACTTTCATTCTTCTCAAGATATTTGCTGAATTCTCTTGCAATTTCTTCTTTAACCCACTGGTTGTTTAAGAGTCTAGTGTTTAATCTCCATATATTTATGAATTTTCCCTTTTTCTGTCCATTGTTGATTTTTAGCTTTGTTCTGTTATGACCAGAGAAAGTGTTTTGTGTAATTTCAAACTTTTAAAATTTATTGATACTTGTCTTGTGACCTAGCATATGGTCTAACTTAGAGAAGTATCCATGAGCACCTGAAAAGAATGTATATCCTGCTGTTTTGGAGTGCAATGCTCTGTAGATGTCTGTTAGGTCTAGCTCATTTATCATATTACTCAATTTCTCCATTTCTTTATTTATCCTCTGTCCAGATGTTCTGTCCAATACTGAGAGTGGTGTATTGAAGTCTCCAGCTATAATTGTAAAGGCATCTATTTCTCCCTTCAGCTTTGCCAGTGTGTGTCTCATGTACCTTGGGGCACTGAGGTTAGGTGCACGAATATTTAGAACTGCTATTTCTTCTTGTTGAATTACTATATTAACTCTTTGCTATAAAATAATTTTAAGGGCCTTCAAAGTAACAAATATTTTAAAGACCTTTTCTAAAGACTAGGCCTTTGAACCATCTTCTGCGAATAGGGGGATTAATAATTACAAATTAAATAATTACGTGTGTAAATGATAGATGATAGCTAGATAGATTGATAGAGTTACTATTTATCCATCTGTGATATGTCTTAGTTTCATAGGGCTTCTGTAATAAAATGCCATGAACTGAATGGCTTTCAAAATCTGGAATTTATTGTCTTAGTTCTGGAGGGCAGAAGCATGAGTCTAGCAGGTTGTGTGCTCCCTAAAGTCTTGCAGGGTCCTGGGGGTGGTCTGCTAGTAGCCCATGGTTTTCCTGGCTTATGGCACAACTCCTCTCTGCCCCTATCACATGGCTGTTCTCCCTCTGTCTGTCTGTCTCATAAGGACCCAACATATTAGATTGGGACCCACCATACTCCAGATTGACCTGATCTTAGCTAAGAACATTTTCAAAGATCCTGTTTCCAAGTAGGATTGCACTCACAAGACATGGGTCTAGGATTTGAACATGTCTTTTTGGGGGACACAATTCAATCCACAACAGAATATTTGCACAAGTGCTGTGTGCTATCTCTAGAGCAGGGTTCCTCAGCTTTGCCACCATTGACATTTTGGGCTATTCCATGCTTCATATGATGTTTAGCAGCATCCCCATTGTCTACCCACTAGATGCCAGTAGCATCCACCAGAGGTGAAAATCGAGAATGTCTCTAGATATCCCCCAATGTCCCTGACAAAGGCAATTACTCCCAGTTGAGAACCACCAAAAAGGAGTAGAGCAGAACAGTTGAGGCTCACAGATGCCAGAGCTCCTGAAGCAGTCCAAATTCCAACTCCCCAAGTCCCGGCTGTCTTACCTTGGGAAAGTTAACCCCTCTGTACCTCGATGTCTTCAACTGCAAAAGGGGCGATGATAATATAGGCTCCAACACCATCCAATTGCTCTGAGAACTAAATCAGTTAAGGCATATAAAGCATTTGTTACAGATGCTGGCTTAAAGTAAGAGTTTGGCTCTTGTTTCAAATCCCTAAAGACATAGAGGGGAGAGGAAATGAGTGTTCTGCACCCATAGACATCGTTAAAGGGAGAAGATGAGAATGGACAAAAGTCTGACCTATACCTTGATTCTTAATCTGACCACCTATGACTGGAGGTTTGTGATCTGATGGAGTTTGCATGAAATGGCATCTTCTTGAATTAAAATTTGATTTATGAAAACACCAAGTATTTCATTACAAGAGGGTGGTTATCAGATGATAAGTAAGTACTGCTTGACAAATAGTTGATTCTGGTTATGTTAACTCTTCCGATGATTTTTTTCTAGTTGGTGTCAAGAGGTTTATTCCAGGTTCCATCTGTAATTGGCTCCTCTCTCCCACCTTATTTAGGGTCTGCCATTGCTCCCTAAATTGTTAATAGAATTGTTAGAGGAGGCAAAGGAGCCACACTCAGCAGCTTGATGGTTTTCCCATTTCATTTTCATTTTGCCTTTTTCTGGAAGAAAACTGGAAATACTGATAATGTAAGAGTTTCAGGAACTTAGCGTCCTTCTTCCAGTTGTTGCAGTCCAGTTGTTCTGGATGTGCAAGGAAGTAGCACAGCATTTGCTGAATCCCTAGTCACCTGGAAAATATCCTTAAGCCAGTGAAGGTGGCTGGAGACTCAGAGAATTTGCATCCAAGGCCTTTTAAATGGTTGTAGCCAGTGAGGGCCTAGAGAAGGTGTCCTGTGGCTACCTTGGCTCTAGGAGGCCCAGATGACAGAAACAGGAAGGGCTGTTTCCCTTAAAGGAAGCTTTTACTTTTCAGCTGGTACAAATGACAACACTCTAAGAAGAAAAGCAAGAATGGTGTTGC
Source organism: Dasypus novemcinctus (assembly GCF_030445035.2). NCBI lineage: Eukaryota > Metazoa > Chordata > Mammalia > Cingulata > Dasypodidae > Dasypus > Dasypus novemcinctus. The sequence continues at coordinate 158,953,987 of NC_080676.1, read as the reverse complement.
AGGCTAGGATACGAGTGTGTGGATGAGAAAAAAGAAAAAAACCCAAGTTCTCAAACTAGTGGTAAGAGGTTTGACTTTTCCTGGGATATGCAATTCCTGGGAATAATGAGGAGCCCAGGTTAGGGAAATGTCACCATCTGGACTCCAACTGGCTTGGCAAGTAACATATACAAAGAATGTTGGTCTTCAAAACAATCGATCCCTTTTTGGCCTACAGATGAAAATGAAGTAGAGGGAGCCAAATTTTATAATTGCTGGTAAATCTGTTGATGATCAACTCGAAAACCTTTGTGACTCCTTTCTCTCCATTTATCACCGTGTGTCATATTCTGCTTCCTGTGTTTTGGGAAAGATGACCAAATGGAAACAGGCTGCAGCTGTCAGGCAGGTGAGAAACAGATGGCCAGGAGGTGAACGGAACCAGAATCCAAGCTCTCAGGAGTCCAAGTCCTAGCCAGTGCCTCAGCCTGGCCCACAAAGAGCTCCAGGGCCCAGCAGACCATGGGAGACAGTCTTACCTCACCATTGCCTGCAAAGGACATGTGTCACTTTTGCTCATCTATGGGGCAGTGTGAGATGGAGTGCGGGGAGAAAGGCCTCCATAGCAGGGTTGGTTTCCTAACTTCTAGAAGAGCTGCATTAAAGGTGAATGAGTACAGCTGTCCTTCTAGAGCCTTTGATCCCACAGGTCTTTGTATCCCTTTCTGTCTATTATCTGTTGTCTATCTACTACACAAAAAGATAGACATTCTCTTAGTTTCCTAAGGCTGCCATAACAAAGTAACACAAATCAGGTGGCTTAAGACAACAGAAATTTATTCTCTCACAGTTCTGGAGGCCATCCTCCATCAGAGGCCTTCCTTGCCTCTTCCAGCGCCTAGTGTTTGCCCGCCCTCTTGGCTTGTAGGTGCATCACTCCAATTTGGCTCCTCCGTCTTCCCCTGGCATTCTCCCCAGTATCTGTCTGTGTGTCCAAATTTCCCTCTGGCATTCTCCCCAGTATCTGTCTGTGTGTCCAAATTTCCCTCTTATAAGGATACTGGTAATATTGGATTAGGGTACTTGCTACTCCAGTTTGGTGTCATCCCATGAATCACATCTTCAAAGACTTTATTTGCAAATAAGGTTAAAGTCACAGGACTTGAAGTTGACTTTTTTGGGGGACACAATTCAACTCATTATAGTCCTTCCCACCCCTCTCTCACCTGTAACCCCCAAACATAGAAGTGCATACACAGTTCTAGCAAGGCAAAGCTTATATTTGTAATTCAGTTCTAGGATCATAAACTACTCCAAGGGCCCTGGAGGAAGGACCTTGTCCCAGCTTTCGGTGGAGCATGAGCAAACTGCTGCACTCTTGGGAGGTCCTCAGTAAGATCTGCTGGAATTGATGACATAGTTTTTCTTATCATTGTCCCATCAAGAAGATTCAGTTCCAATCAACATTTCTGATATGCAAAATTGAAACCAGTTCCTCCTGCTCTGCCAGGATTCCTTACCTCTTTATTGAGGGAGCAGACAGACATTCAGTGAAGCTGAAGGAAGCAGCTCAGAAGTAGTCCCATCCCATCCAATAAATTAAATGGTTTTCTCCATGTCATTTCCTTTTCCCTTGGATGAGGCAAAAGATGCTTTTAGGTTTTCAACCATCAAAGGATAGCAGGCTCTTCAGCTCAGAGAGCACTTCTGGCAGGGAAAAGGCAAGAGACTAGAGAAAAAAGGAAAGGGAAAAGAGAAACAGATCAAAGAGAAGAAGGAAAGGGAGGATAAAGAGGAAAGTGGGAGTAACCAAAAGCATTCATATGGTCGTAGAGACAAAGGCAGTTGATCCCAAAACTTTCAGAGTGTAGGGAACAGCCTTGGAGCCTAAAAACCTTTGTCAAAATATCAGCTCTGTTACACCCTAATTATGGAATCTTGGATGAGTTATTTTAATTTCTCGAAAACTTAGTGTTTGTCATATAGCATTATTGGGGTGTGGGCAGGAAGGGGTTGATGTCTTGTAAGATGAAAGAATGTGTCAGTCAGAGCTTTGCTGCTGGGCCAGGTTGCTCTTGCCTGAATTGAACCTTAAATAGTAATAATACTTTTCAAAGATTCCTCTAGAAGGTGGTGATTTGCTGTGATAAAGTTCATTCAACATGACAGCAGAGGCAGAGCTGCAGTTCTTAAATATTAGGAATGAAGAACCACTCAGATTTCATTGTCCATTCCTGAGCTGTCCATCAAGAGAATCTAAGTCAGTAGCTCTGGGTTAGGGCCCAGAATTCATAGTTTTAACAACCACTCCAGTGTTACCGGATTCTATCTAGGTTTTTGGCTATGCTGGAGAAATGAATTTCAAGAGCATGCCGGGTGAGTTAGGCCAATAATTTATTCAGGTAGGGAGAGAAGAGAAATGGGACAAAATAACAGAAAATAACAGAGCAGGGGTCCCAGGTAGTGAGGAAGGGGATGAAAAGGGATGAAGAGGGCTAATTTACAAGCTAAAATTCCCCATTATAGATTACAAGTCCCCAGGATTACTTGTGTGGCCACATGGTAGAGGAAAAATGGTGACAGCAGCATACAGAGGGCAGGACAGGTCTGCAAGCAAAAGAGGAAGGTGAGGGAGAGCAGTCACCCTCAAGGCTTCCTTTTAAATTACTAATTATTCCACGCCTTTGCTAATGGAAGGGGAGGGAGTTTCAGCTGTTTGCTCTTTGGATTGATTACCCCACCAATCAATTTCTTAGTGAAGACCCAATGATAAATTTCCTAGAGAACATCGGGACTTTTCCTTGTTCCCAGGAAGAAGTCTTTGTTCTAGGTAGCAGAATCCCAGGGGTGGGGTTCCTCCAGCAGCCATCTTGGGGTTTCTGATGTCCACGTGGACTCTCTTGCCAGGTTCCAGATCTGACTACTCCCTACCTTACTAGCCTGCTTCCCCAGGGGATTCTGAACCAGGGGAGACTGATAATATTGTAATAGGTTTGACTGATGATCAACAGAGTCCACAGACTCCTTTACCAGCATTTCTGGTGAGTATAAATTTTTCCCCTCTGCGAAACATCGTTTATACCTTAGTCATATTCTGTGTTCTAGACAAAGTGGGTAAATCCACCACACTCGCCCTGTCCCAGCTCTTTGCTTATGGCTACAGATTTTGGGAAGCCCATTGCCTCTCAGGCTTCTCATGAGTTACTTACTTTCAAATGAGCCAGGGGTTAATTCTGACAACAGAATCCTCATGGTTTCCATCTTAGCCTTCCAAAGGGATGCTGATGAAAAGTACCAGAAATTTGTTGGCTTTTATAAAGGGTGTTTATTTGCGGTAAAAGCTTACAGTTCTCAGGCCATGAAAGATCCAACTTAAGGCACCATATGAGGTGCTTCCTCACCCAAGTCAGCTACTTTTGATTCTGTTGTGTTGCCATGTGGCAAAGCAAGATGGCTGCCAATCTCTGCCCAGCTTTTTCCTTCCCCTCCAGGCTTCCTCTCTCCAGCACACCTGCTCTGTTTTCTTTCCATTTCAGCTGCAGGTTGGCATAGGGCTTGTCTCTTAGAGCTTCCTATCATCAGTCTCTGCTATTCTGCTCTCTTCACAAAGTCAGCTGTAGCTTTCAGGCAAATGGCTTATTTCTTCCAGGGCCTTGAGTGTTGAGCCTTCTCCTTTCTGTCACATGCCAGGGACAAAAATGGCGGAGCTCTCTCTTCCTGTGTCTGTCTCAATGAGTGTCTCTCAGCAAGGGGATGGGGACTCAACATGAGCCACTCCTCACTGATGTAGTCCAATAAAAAGCCCTACAGCAGTCTTAACAGGTAACCTAATCAAAGGGCCTTCAAATGAATTTAATGCAATCAAAGGGTATCACACCCAGAGAAACAGATTAGCTTACAAAAATAATCTTTCTCTTTTGAGGATTCATAAAATAATCTCAAAGTGCCACAGCTTCCTGGATGTCTCAGGAGCTTTGCACAAATCATGCCCACTTATGTACCAGGTTTAAAGGCTAAGAAAACATATCACTGGGGAAAGGGTGTAGCTCAGTGGTTGAGTGACTGTTTTCCAGGTATGAGGTCCCAGGTTCAATCCCTGGTACTTCCTAAAAAATAAAAAAATAAATAAAAGTATATCATTCCAGATTGCAAGATCTAGCATAAACGTGGTTGGCACAAAATGTCTAAAATATTTTAAAGCCAAGAATCCCTCTTTCTTCCACATATCTCTTCTCCATTTCCAACACATTAAGAATATTGAACATTTCCAGGAATTAGAATATAATCATAGCTGGAAGAGGACTGAAAGTAAAAGGAGCTGCATTTTCTCAAAAAGCATAAGTCCACAATAATGGATGATGAATTACAAGTGAGGGGTTTAAAAGAAATTTCTTCAAATGATGTGAAAACATAATCACCTTTTCCAACAGAAACAGTCGACCCCTCTGATCAACTATTCCCAAACTTCGTATGATTTTCATCCCAGGACATGGGACTGAGCCCTCTAAAGTCAACCCTTTCTTTTTCATGAGACTGGTGCCCCCTAGTGGCAATGAAAACCATCTCTCATCATGCATGTAGATTTTCTCTGAAGGGGATGCAATCAACTCACTCTGTCCTTCTCCCTCTCAGTTTTACTGAACTATAATGTACATACCATTTCACATTCCCCAAAAGAAACCTATACCCTTTTGTCATCATGCCCCCCATTTCCACATCCCCCCTAGCTCTAGCAACCACTAATCTATTTGTCTCTCTCTATTTGCCTATTCTGGATTTCTTATAAATTGAGTCGTATGATATATAGTTCTTTGCAACTGGCTTTAAAAAAAAAAAACTTTGCATAGTTTTCTTTATACAAATATACTTTTAAATTTTTAAAAAATAGCATAGTTTTTAAAAAAAAATTATACAAGTTGCAAGTTTATAGAAAAATCATGCAGAAAATGCAGTTCCCATATGCTCCCTTTGCATTAGTGTAGTAGCTTTGTTACACTTTATGAAAAAATATTATTATAAGAGTACTATTTACTATAGTCCATAGTTTAATCAGGATTCACTGTTCGTGTTGTATAATCCTACATTTTCTTTTTTTAAATTTTTATTCTAGAAACATATACAACCTAAAATTTCCCCTTTTAGCCACATTCAAATATATAATTCAGTGGTGTTACTTATATTTCCAATTAATTGCTTCCTGAATTAGGATTTCTTAGTTGTGCTCCAATTTCCTCTGATATCACCAGGGATTGAGAGCCCAGGGTTGGTTGGAAGAAACTGTACTAAAGTTTAGACTTGTGGTCATACTATATGCTAAGCATTTCCCATGGATTGTCTCATTAAAAGCCAGCAAGGGGTGATACCCATTCTACAGTCAAGTAGATCAGGCACAGTGAGGTTAAGTCATTTGTCTAACTCAGCTGGTAATTGGTTAAGTCAGAATTTAAATCAAGGTTGTCTAGCCAAAGCTCACACCTTCTACAGGTATATATATCTATAAAATCAATCAGGAAAGAAGGGTTTGAAAAGGGCTCACTGCCGCCAGTGGAACATGCAGAGCGGAAGAGAGAAAAGCTGTACTCCAGCCTCTCCCAAGTCTCTGAAGGTACCTCTTTGCCAAATCAGCCTTAACTGATCCTTTGTTCCAGAAGCTTTCTCCAGGCTTGTGCTCCAGAATATACCAGAGAACCAGAATGGTGGAGGAGCCTCAAGATCGGTTCCCATAGGAATTAAAAACACTGGCAGCATTTAATTTCTAGCATTGGTTAACTCAACTCAATCAAGGTTGCTTTCCCCACCTTCTACCAAAAAAATTCCATCAACAGAGATATTTTTCTCCTTTTTCCTTCTCACAGTGCTAGTCAAATAAGATGAGGCATTCCTCAGATCCTTTGATGGTCTATGTCTACAGGGAAATTGATTTTTAACACAGAAACAATTGCCAAGTGTGTCCTGTAGATAGTGGAGGCAACATGTTTGATTTTAATTTTTGATTTATAGTAAGAGCATGTTGGGACTGTGATGCTTCACTCAACCCATTCTAATGGAAGACATGGAGACCAAGATGTTTCACTCAATAACATAGAAACTAAATAAGTAGCTGGAGGGGCTTAAATAGTGAGAACTAAGTCCAAATGATAAATGGTCTTTGTAAACCCTGGGGTGTTGCTATAGAGTCACTTTAAATCTACTTCCATGAGAAAATGAGCCACTTCACCATATTTTGATGAGATGGGCATATTTGATGCCAAGGATATCTTGACAATTGGAGCACTAATCTCTGTCCTGGATGGTGCCAAGAAATATGGTTGAGCCCACTCCAGGGAGTATTGAAGCCATTGCAAATTTGAGAGCACATAGGGGACAATTGTCCTAAAGTCCAGTGAGCAGTCACAGTGTACAACTCTACCTAGAGAGAAATCATACACAACCATGGAGCTGGTGCTTCTTTCAGCAGCACAAGGTATCACTCTCCAGTAGTTAGAACCCTCTTCAGAATGATGCTGGCCTTCTAATGCTAACAGATTTTGAAAAGGCACATATCCTGGGCTTCAAAGAATGCCTGAGTCAACCAAGAGTTTAAGTCTAAGGTGGCTATTGGAGATGTTTTCCACAGTGTGTTTCAGAGTAGATACATTTGAACAGAAAAGATTATCTTTCATTTAGTTATTTTTGTTGAAAACCCATTGTCTATCATGCCATGTCATGTAGAGGAGGCAAAGTGCATCCTATAACTGAAGAGGCTAGAAGGTGGTGGAGTCAGAGATTAGAAGGAGCAACATAATCTGGGCTAAGAACTCCAGACTAGAGGAGACCACACAGATTGTCCAAACACCAAACCAATTCCATTCAAGCACATGTCAATAAACCACAAATGGAACCAGCTTTGTAAATAAGGCAAATCATCATCAACAATAATAAGTCAACAGAACACACCACAAACATTAATGGCTCCATTAAACTGGAACCCAAACTCTGTATTTTCCATATCATTGGACAAGGAATAAAATTGCAACATCAAAACATTCCTGGAACTGGGCTAAGTAGAAATGTGACCTCACTTGGAGCAAGTGCCTGAATACAGAGTCTCAGCATATTTTGACCTACAAATCCTCAAGCCCAATAAAACATCATTAGAGTACAGTATCTGAGGATGCACAAAAATCTAAAAAGCACTTCTTACAGAGGATTACGCTTTCCCTTTAATTTAATAGAATTACTCCTCCAGAGTGTTCTCTCTTTCTCTCGCTCTCACTGTGTGTATTTATTTTCTCTATATGATTGTCTTACCTTCCCACCCTCCCAGAGAATTTTTCATATCCTCTTCCCAAGTCTGCATCTGTGTTTCTCTGGATTGCCCAGCCACCAACCAACCCTTCAAAATATAAGTGTTTCCGGAAAATCCCATCCTCCAAGAAGCCTAAAGAATTACAATTGTTTTGCAACACAAAATGACACAGGGTAGAGGACTCATTCTCCACCACTTTTCAGGAAGCAAGAACAGGATGGGCATTAATAATCTTCTTGTTGAGCTCTTCAACTTGCCACACAATCATCCTTTCTCTAAGCCTCTGCTTGGTCACTAAAACACTGGGCTGAGAATCCATCAGTCCCAGCTAGGGTCATGCTTCCACATACCATGAAATGAGCTGAAGAATCAGGAGAATGAATCACTTGGGGTTTCCTAGAGTGCTAGGAAATGGACTCAAAGATTCTATACCACCCTGGTGAGTATTCACCAGAGAACATGGTATCTGGAATACTTAAACCACTCCTTTGAGCTTACTTCAGGGCTCAACTTCAGCCTCTTAATCCTAGAAGTATTTCCCAATCGCTATCGCCTTACCCCAATGTCCCAGTTTTCCCAAGAGCATATAGAGTGGAACTGTTCCTAGAAACCCAGAAGAGACAGATTATCACTACATAGCTACGAAAATTATTATAATTTCTTAAAGGCATGTTTTGGTAAGCAGTATGGCCGATGCTGTCTTTGTTTAAATAAAATGATATAAATCAGATGCAAAAGTATTAAACTTTTAAAACTATCTAGCACACATGAAAGATATTTGTGCAATGAGGTACCAAAATAAATTTTATTGATGGCAGCTTTGCAATTAAATGTGTGTTCACTAAATGTGGAAACAAATGAGAACTAAATCGTTCCAAGGAAATTGTCACAGCACAAACTGAATGGATTCAAACTGGGCTGGTGCATTAGGTCTTAGAATGCACAGCTTCATGATTCCAGAAGAACTTCCAACATATGTCTGGAAAAAAAATAACATTACTTTAGAGCAAATTATTCATGGATCCACTGATATTGAAAAATAATTTTTATACCATCCCATTCAAGAAACTAGTGCCCATTTCTTATTAGGTGAGTTCTCATTGCCCATTGGGTGAAGTCCAAGACTCAGTCTGTTTTACAAGACCCTCAACTATAGCCCCTCTGCTACCACTGTTCTATTTTGATGTTTCAACTTGTTTTGCTGATTCTTTGTGGCATCAAATTGTTCTTTCTTTTCCCTGAATACTAATCACTTTTCTGAATATTCATGCCCTTAACTTTTTAAAATACCTGATTAAAAACTACCAAAAAGTGTTCTTCTACTATCCCACCATACTTTTACAACCCATTCTTTATTTACTGTCTCCAGCACCTATAGAAATACTTTATAAAATAAAATATTGACCTTGTTCACATTTTATTGGAAATTACTCCCCAAGTTTGCACAATGTGTATATCTTGCCTCTTTAGTCAGTAATCTCTTTGAAATCCAACATTGTGTCTTCCTTAATATCACATTGCCAAATGTAATTCTGGAAACAGAGTAGAGGACCCTATCACATTGCTTATGAAATGCTAATCAAATTACTCTGTCTCAAATTGACTTCCATGGACATGCATCATTCCCATCAGCACACAAACATGTCTTAATATCACCTTTCTTTAAAAGTTCCCTCCCTGGAGTCTCTATCTTCTAATTCCTACTTTATTTCTCAACTTTCTTCATATTACATCACAACTATTCAAAAGAATTGTGTAAATTCACACGATTTCTCATTGCTCATTCTCCTCTTACCTACATCTTAACTCTGATTAAGGTTACTAACAACTACCACATGACCAAATCCAATGATAAGTTCTCATACATCATCTTATTAAAACTCTGAGTGCCTACAACTCCAAGCAGGAGAATTGCATCCATCAACCATGTGGGATCTAAGCTCCCTCTCGATACAGAGGTGGAGTGGTCATCACCACCCAGGGTCCACAGGATGGAGGAATAAAATATGGATTAGGGTGAACTTATTGGAATTCTACTATAGAACTATTGTGATTAGTAATGGAAGAAACTGTAGCACTGATGTGGAGAAAGTGGCCATGTTAGTTGCTGAGGGCAAGGAGAGGGAAGAAGAGATGTGATGTGGGGGTATTTGCAGGACTAGGAGTTGTCCTAAATGATATTGCAGGGACAGATGCTGGACATTATATATCCTGCCATAGCCCACTGAAATACTGCAGGAGATTGTAAACTATAATGTAAACTATAATCCATGCAGTGCAGGGTGCTCCAAAATGTATCCCCCAAATGCAATGAATGTGCCACAATGATGAAAGAGGTTGTTGATGTGGGAGGAATGTGTGTGTGTGTGGGGGGGGGTTGTGGGAACCTCTTATATTTTTTAATGAAAAATTTTTTATCATCTCTGTACCTTATAAAAAAGACAATTTAATAAAAAATAAAAATAAAAAAATAAAAATGTTAATATTAAAACAAAACAAAACAAAAAACTCTATGAGCCTTTAACACAGATAATTATTCCCTCCCTTTCACTTGATTTCCAGAAGAACACCCTCTCCTGATTTTTCTCTCATCATTTCAGTCTCCTTTGCATCTTCCCTTCTTCCTGACCTGCTGGCACTGGCATAATTAAGCCTTTCCCTAGAGCTTACTTCAGGTGTCAACTTCAACCCTTTTAATCCTAGAAGACTTTTCCAACTGTCCCAATGTTCCAGTTTTCCTAAGAGCGTATAGATCCAAGTTCCTGGACCTCTTGTAAGGGACTGTGAGAGTTTGAAATTATTTTATGAATACCCAAGAGGTAAAGATTGTGTTTCTGAATTAATCCATTCCTTGGATGTGAGACCCTTTTAGATTGGACTATATCAGTGAGGCATGACTCAGGTTGAGTCTTATTTGAACTGATATAAACAGAAACACAGAGAGAGAGACATACACATTGAAAAAGGGAGCCACCATATTCTAGTGATTCTGCCATGTGAAAAAGAGGACTGCAGGAAAATAAGGAACCTCCAAGAGGCTTCATGAACTAAGGTCAAGGAAGAGATGAGCCATATACCTAAGAGCTCACAGCTGAACTCTGGAATAAAGCAGAACAACCAATACTGATAGAGAATATCCAGAAAGAGACAAGCCCAATACCTGGTTGCCTGTAGTTGAGCTCTAGGTGACAGTAGATTCTGAAGGAGAGGGCGGAGGTTGGTAGCCATCTTTGTCACATATTAGAACCCCAGAAGCAACAGTAGCTGACTTTGGTGAGAAAGCCTTTCTGAAGGTGCCTTGATTTGGACATTTCCTGGCCTCAGGAATGTAAATTTTTACACCTAAAAAATTTCACATTATATAAGGCAACCTGAGACCCTTACAGATTCCCTGGTTCTTTGCCTGGTGCAGAGAATAGAAGTCAACACCAAGGTTGATCAATGAAGAAAAAGAGCTTTATTAAGCCAGTGGAGGCCAGGGAATAAGTCTCGCTCTACCTCCCCAATCAATGAAAGTAGCAGTGTTATGTTGGCCTGCTGTAGGGAACGATTGTTTGGTTTGGGAGGGAAGATTGACAGGTAGGGTTTTTTCAGGTGGGTTCTTAACTGTGCATATCCTGTGCTCTAGCATCACTTAACTATAGTGCTTAGTTGTGCTAAAAGCTGGAAAGTCCCAGTTTATTGTTGACTAAGTTCTCTGGTCAGCTCCTGACCATGGTTATAAGCTGTACTTTACCTTGATTGGTTGTTTCCTAAGTGGGTCATGAGTGGGTTAGGACAAGATACAGGTGGGCTGTGGGTGGGGACAAGCAGCAGGTGGGTAGGATCTGGCACCGCTCCCTATGCAAGACCCATCCTTACAAAGGAACTAGCAGAGCTTTCTTCCTTATAAGAATGGCCTCCTCTATTCCTCCCATTTTATGATCATTTCACCAATTGAAAGGGGTAACAACCACTCTGACTTCCTCCTGCTGGGAAGGGTCATTGCTCTTGGTCAGGATATTGGTGAAACTCTTGATCCATTCAATTAAGGAACTGTTGGTTGGATTCTTTTTGCTTTGCATCAACCTGGACAAAGAGTCCAGCAGCCTGTCATCATTTAGAAGCAAAGAAGGTGATTAGCTTTTAGAATTATTGGAGCAAAGAGTAAGATGAGGATGGAAATTAAGACAAGGCCAATTAGGCTTGTTCACAAGTTGGAATTCCATGGGAAGAGCTCTTTTAAAGACTTCCAGAATGTCTGTGCAGTGGGATTGTTAAATGAGTGTAGCCAAGATGCCTGTTTGTAAATTTTTTGTATATTGAGCTCAATTTGACTTGAGGTATTTACCCAAATGCAGCCAGAGGTGTTAGCTATGGCACATATTCCTCCCTGCTTGGCTAGGAGGTAATCTAAGGCAATTCAATTGTCCATGACAATGTAAATTGAGGTGTCAGTGGAAATCTGGGTGTCTTTGAGTGATGCTGACTGCAGTTCTTCCACTGTCACTGTTAAATTGTGTAACGTTACTTCTCATGATGGGCAAATCCACCCCAAGGAGCTAATAATCCTTGTGAGGCTGCACCCACTAAGATTAAGCCTAGCTCCCACTTTCGTTGAGCTTGAGTGGGCCAGAAGATTGTCATACTGGGTTTTAAATATCCAGGGTGTCCTGGCCCTGCATCCAGACATTATTTACACATGGGAACATTCTGGCCAGTTGACTGTAAGGGCTTCTACAAATAAAAATTTGTGGGTTACACAAAATGGCCCACCTGGTTCCTTATAGGGTCAGACTTCTCTAAAGGTTAGGTGACCATCTGTTGTTCTGTCAAGGTCACAGCAAAGGCTGGATAGGGGCCCCTGCCTAGGAGGTTTCTGCAAAGACAGGGTCTTGCTAGGAGGCATGAGCAAGATTCTTTCCAAGCATTCCATTTCCTGGCCTTTTTATAAGCTAGTTCCCATTTAGAGTTTAGGAAGATAAAATATACAAATAACATGCCTGCAGGGCCCCAACTAATTTAAGACCTCTCTGGAAGTCCATTATATTGCATTTCTGTCCAGAACTCCATTTAGAGTATGTTTACAAGTGGTTCCACTGTGACAGTCGCCCATTGTCCAGTGACTTCCAGGATATGGATGGTTTATGATATAGAGTCTCAAATATAAGGACCCTGTTTTTTCCTTCTCAACTAGGGACTGGTTCTCATAGAAAGTTACATAAAAACAGGAAAACAGGTTTTAGGCAAGCAATTCCCCTTCTATTGGAGGTTCAAGCTTTACATGATCTTTGTTCATGAGAACAGATTCTGGACCTGACTAAGGTTTTGCAACTGTATAGCAAGATAAGAGTAAGGTTTAGTAAAAGGGTCAGGGTGGCATATCCAATAATTTGTTCCCGAGGTTAGGGCTTATGAAGTGGTTTTTGTTTTGTTTTTTTTCTTTTTAGATACTGGGGGCTAGGGATTGAACCCAGGACGTCATATGTGGGAAAGAGCTGGCACTCAGCACTCAACCACTGAGCCACATTGGCTCCCCTGAATTGGTTTTATCATTTGTTTTTGCTTTGTTGTTTCTTTTCTGTTTGTTTGTTTTAGGAGGCACTGGGAACCGAACCCAGGACCTCCCATGTAGGAAGCAGGCGCTCAACCGTTTTAGCCATATCCGCTCCCAGGGCTTATGAAGTTTTCACGATGTGATTCTCTTTCCACCCATACATGCGGCAAGAGGAATGGCGCAGACACAGGACTTCCAAGAACAGAATTAGAGGAGTCATTATGGTTCTTAGTAAAGGAGTTTAGGTTTGTGAGTGTCAAAATATTTCTGTTATTAAGAAGAAGATTAAGAAGAGGAAGCTGGGCAAACAAGGGTGCCATATCAGGTAAGTTGGTAAGAACCCAAGGACTGAATATCTAAACTAGTTTCCTTGTGGCAAAAGGGTATTTCTTAAAAAGTGGTTCAAGTCCATCTAAGGGTGCACAGGAATACTAACTGTTCTGAGATGGATCGACAGGATCAGGCTGCATGACACACTTTCAGCATGGAAACGGGGTGCACCTGTTCTGGAATGTCTGCTTTTCACTTAGATGTAGTGGGTCCATGGAGTGATTTCCCTGGAGTTTAAGAGAAGAGTGAGTGACAGATAACACTAGGTGGAGCCCAGTCCCCTTGGGTTGGAGTTGGAAGTGAGGACGAGTGGGTTTCCAGATATGAAGCCGTGTCCAGGTTCCAGGTTCAATGTCATGTTGGGAGATTTCTGTAGAAAATTCAAAGTGGTTATAGGGGAAATTTTGAATTACATTCAGGGTTGTGTCTAAAGATTTAACATAGTGAACGGTGGTTAATTTAGAGTTAATATGCATACTACCTGTGTATTTTTAAGAAATGGCCTCTCATAGGTCATTTCATAGGGGTTTAAACTAAGCTCTCTACGGGGAGTTGTCCTTACTCTTAGAAGGGAAATGGGTGGGCCCTGTCCCACTTGAGGTGGGTTTTTGTATAGATTTTAGCAATGGCTTCTTTTAACGTGTGATTCATTTGCTCAGTCTTTCCAGTGGATTGATGTCTCCATGGAAAATTACTAAGCACCAATTAATGCTTAGTAATTCAGGCACAGTTTTTGTTATTTTGGAGATAAAAGCTGCTCTGTTACCACTCTGTTTTGGAAATGTGAAGTCCAAACGTTGGAATAATTTCCTTAAGTAAAAGTTTTACTACTTTTTCAGCTTTTTCTGTTTGACAGGGAAAGGCTTCTACCATTCAGTGAAGGTATCTACAAGAACCAATGAGAATTTACAATTCCCCAGTGTCCTGGGCATTACAGGGAAATCAATCTGTCAATCTTCCCCTCCCAGGCCTCCATATTGCATCCCTATGTTTAGGCCAGATGACAAGTCAGAAGATTGGCTTTAGCACAAGTACCAGATTGAGTGTTGACAGTTTGAATGATTCTTCCTACATTTGGTCCAACCAAAAACTTCAATAAACATTGAAACATAGTCTCTTTTCCATAAACATTTCTGCTTGTGAAAGTGTGCAACAATAGGTTTAACTAAATTCTTAGGGAAGAGGATTTTGCTATTTTCTGGAGTTTTGCTTGTTAGCCAGGCCCTCTGAGTTGCTTGAGTATAGCCCATTCTGTGGCTTTTGCTAAGTCTTTTTCAGTAAACCTAGGCTGCCCAAATGACCAGAAGTTGGGGTCCACTGAAGGGTAGGGAAGTAGAGAGACCACAATGGTTCGTATCTGGGAGGTTGTCTGGCTGCCGCTTTGGCAGCTTGGTCAGTCAGGTGGTTGTCTTGGCTTCATTGGTGTGATCGTTGTGATGTCCCTTACAGTGGATTACCACCAACCCACTGGGGAGCAGAATCACTTCTAGCAGTTTAAGAATTAACTCAACATGTTTTATGTCCTTCTTAGCAGAAGTGAGTAGTCCCTGTTCTTCGCCCATGGCCCCGTGGGCATGCAACACTGCCAAGGCATACCTGGAGCTCATGATGGGATAAGGCTCAGATTAGAGCTCTTAGCTCAGCAGTCTGTGCTGATATTCCAAAAGGCAGGGCCTCCGCTTCCAAGGTTTCACTAAGGGTGACTGCGTATCCAGCATGTTGTTTTCATGAAATTACTACCCCCCTGTAAACAGCTCCAGGTCTGGGTTAAGGAAAATACATCTATCTATGAGTCCCTGTCGGCTGGAATAAACTTCATTATTAGTTGAATATAACCAGGTTTAAGGGGGAATCTTTCAGTTTCACAGTTGGGGCTTGGCATAAGTGTGATTGGGTTGAGCTTCTTTAACATTAGGGCTATTCAACAGTGTAGCCTGGTATTTGCTTAATCTGCCGGTGGTCAGCCAGTACCTACTTCCTTTTTTCTTCTAACAGTGTTAAAAAACATAGAGGGGAGTGAAGATTAATGTAGGAGGCCCAAAGTAAATTTCTCGTAACAGATCACAAGCGACTGCTAAATCTCTTAGACACACTGCCCACCCTCTGGCTACTGGATCTAATTATTTAGATAAATAGGCCACAGGTCAGGTGTTGCCTCCAGAGGGTTGAAATAGGACTCCCAGTGCTCTTCCTTGATGCTCATCCACAAAGTAATGGAATTCTTTCATGGGATCAGGCAGTCCCAAGGCTGTAGCAGAAAGCAGTTTTTGTTTAAGGTCCTCAAAAGCTAATTTACACTCTAGTGTTCAGACCAAAGATTTCTTCTCATTCTCCTGAAGGACCTCATATAGTTGAAGCAGGCTAGTAAGATAGGGAATTAACAGATGGATCTGGAACCTGGCAGAGAGTCCATGTGGATATCAGACCCCCTAAGACAGCTGCTGGAAGACCCCCACCCCCAAGTTGCTGCTATCCAAGACTTCTTTCTGGGAGCAAGGAAAAATCCTGGATATTCCCTAGGAACTTTATCATTGGGTCCTCACTAAGGGATTAATGGGTGGTGTAATCAATCAATATAGCAAACAGCTGGAACGTCCTCCCCTGCCATTAGCAAATAATTAACAGTTGAAAAGCAAACCTCGAGGCTTGAGCATGCTCTCGCCCTGCTGTCTTGCCTGTGCACCTATCCTATCCTCTGCATGCCGCTTTCGCCATGTTTTTTCCTCTGCCACGTGGCCACGCAAGTAAATCTGGGGACTTAGGATCTATAATGGGAAATTATAGCTTGTAAATCAGCCCTCTTTATCCCTCTTCACCCTCTTCCTCTCTGCCTGGGACCCCTGCTCTATTATTTTCTGTTATTTTCTCTCATTTCTCTTCCCTCCCTACCTGAATAAATTACTGGCCTAACTCACCCTGGTGTGCTTTTGAAATTCATTTCTGCAGCATAGCCAGGACCTAGATAAAATCTGGTTTGGCTATGAATCCGAAATTTGATATCTACAGTCAGCAATAACCAGCCATGCTGAGCACTCTTTGAGTTCCCTTTTTCTCTTGCATCTGACACCTGGCATAAGGCTTTCTTTCGACTGGGTAAAAGAGCCCACTGCCTCTGAGAAAGTTCACATCTTAGATATTTGACATGGGTTTGGGTAATTGGGACTTTCTTTTCTTACACTCTATATCACTTTTCGACCAGTTGTCTCAGCATTAGTATCGTATTTTTCTTTGAGGCCTCTAGAGTTTGCTAACAATTAATATACCATCTACATATTAGAGGAAGAGTTCTTCTCAGAGCTGTAATCCTCATAAGCTTCTGATAGAGCCTGCCCAAAGAGGGTCGGGAATTTTTAAAACTTGGTGGCAGCACAGTCCAACAATATTGTTTCATTCCTGTGTTGGGATCTTCCCATTCAAAAACAAAGAATTTTTGTCATTTTTCTCTAATGGGATGCAATAATAGGCATCCTTTAAGCCCAGGACTGTAAACCAGGTGCTGGAATCTGTAATATTAACCAAGAGTACTTAAGGATTGGACGCCATTGGGTGAATGTCCTCCACGACTTGCTTAACTGGCACCTCAGGCTTCACTGCCTGTCCCGGGAGTCCTCCAGTAGCCCACACGTCTCTGGTATTTGCTGTTTAATTTCTGAGGGCACTCTAAACTTCACAGTGCCCTTGGCTAATCCTAGGAAGGCTGCTTGGAGGACGCAGACAGGGACAGCCGGGACCTGTATGTTTACTTCATTAGGTAGAATGAAAGTGCGGCTTGCATTTTAGAGAGTATGTCTCAACTGAGGAGGGTGTTTGGATGTTCAGACCTGTAGAGAAAATGGTGAGTTGGGTTTTTCCAACTTGGCATTCTAGGGGCTGTAAAAATGGTTTCAAGTTTTTAGCCCCTGAACCTCCAATTATGGGAACAGATTCTTTAGTTGCCTTACTTAATTTTTTATTTAAAACTGAGTAGGTGGCTCCAGGGTCCACCAAGACGACTAACTTCTTACCCACTTAGAATGAGTCCTGAGGTTCAGTGTGGGTGATCAGGATGATTTCCCAACCTGTGGAAGGTGCCCTGGGTCCTGTCACTCTAAGTCATTGTCTTTGTCCCCTGTCAGCTGTGGGAGTTTGACCGCTAGACGGATGTCCTAGTCCCTCCCTTCCTGGTGAGACCCAGACAGTCTTGCTTCCCATGTCTTTTCTTCCTGCAGTAGGCACACTATTGGGGGCCCAGTAGTTTTCCTGGGGTCCCTGGGGGTCTTACCCTTCATTGAGTGTTTCTGGCATTTCTTCTCATCTCAGGGTTTGTGTGATGGTTCTGCTGAGAGCCACCCCTATTAGCTGGGCTTTGTAGGCAGCATGTTTTCATTGTTTTTCATAGATGGAGTAACAGTAGTGAAAGACTTTAAAGGCAATTTCTATAAGTTCTGCCATAGGTTTGCCCAATCCTTCCTCTAATTTTTGAAGCTTCCACCTGATATCTGGAGCACTCTAATTAATGAAAGACATGTTAATAGTGCATAAGTTGGTGGAATCTTCTGGGTTCAGATCAGTGTACTGTCTATATGCTTCAAATAACCATTTCACAGGGACTGACGGGTTTTTATCATTATTCTCTATGATCTCGTGGATTTTATTTAGATTGTTCTGCCTGGGTATTACTTTTCTGAGACCTTCAATAATGCAGAATTTATAGTGATTCAACTTGGCTCTATCTCCGAGATCATTTGGGTTCAATTTGTAACGCGTCTGGAAACAGCCAGATCTCCTGGGACATGCACCAAGTTCTTTGGATTGTTGTTGCTTTAAGTGTCAGCATGATCATGGGCTTTTCCTCAGAAATTACATCACATTTAGCAAAGACTAAATGTCCACCCAACTAGGATTATGGGTTGTGAAGATGGAATTGAACAGACTCTCCATTTTCTTAGGATTTTCCTGATAACTTGGGAGCAGTCCTTCCAATTGTGAAGGTCTGAAGTGGAGAACGGGGTTTAGATGTAGTCACTCAGTCCGCCTTCGTCATTAACATCAGCCGGGACATGCCTTAATGGAAATGGCCTAACTGCGGGAGTTACTCCTTGGTCAAATTGTGCTCCACTCCAGGTATGAGGTAGGGAGACCAATTTTCTCTGGGGTTTAAAGGAAGCTCAGGTTTATCACTTCCATCTGAACCCCCCGCTTTGCCACCATAAGGAGGCGGGGGAGCCATGGGGATTAGGAGGGGGTCTTTGATTTTACTAGAAGGGCTGGGGTCAGGGAGAGATTTCTTTACCTTACTCGTTTTCTGTTTCTGACTAGATGTCACCCCCAGATTGGCCAACATTACTTCATGCCCAAAACACTTACACTGGAGTTTAACATAATTGACTAAAGATGTAAGGTATCTCATTCCATTTACCACGTCTTTTACAGTACAATTCCAGCTGCAAAATGGCATTATATTCAAGAGATCCTTTTGAAGGCCACTCTTGGCCATCTTCTATTTTGTATTGTAGGTAAGTGGTCTTACACACTCACACACAAACATATTTTTAGTCATTTGTTTATACCCAAACTGTTCCCAGTATTTTAAAAAACAGTCCAAAAGACAATATTGCTTTTTCCCCTCAGAGCTCTGTTCATTACCCATGTCTGTGGACTTGTCTTCTATATTCTCTAGGCATCCTCTCTACTTAAATTCCTATTACAGGTAAGTTTTAAGCCTGGGCTCGGTGGGGTCTCTTCTACCAGGGGGCTGCTCTCCCTGGGCACCAAAGAGCCCTGAGACTTAGGAAACCTATCAACTTAAGACTGGCTGGACCACTTACAGTTTCAGCTGGAGTTTAAACCCACAACCACAATACTCTTCCAGAACAATTTATTTAAAGGTCACTCATTGGAGTTGAGGAGACTGTCCCACTGCTTCCCTTGTTCATCTGCTGCTTTCAGGACCAGAGGTGCCCAGGGATCAGGGGATCCTGGGCTCTTAGAGACAAAGGGGGCTCTGGTGGTAGCCACAGAGCAGAGCACAGGAACCACTGACTCCAGACAACAGAGGGGTCCACCAGACAGAGGTCTCCTCAGGGACTGCAGAGTCCCTTCATGGTCACCAAACTGTAACGGACCCTTACAAATTTCCTGGCACTTTGCCTGGTGCAGAGAAGAGAATTCAACAGCAACATTGATCAATCAAGGGAAAGAGCTTTATTAAGCTGGTAGAGGCCAGGGAGTAAGTCTCATACTTGCCTCCATGAACAATGGGAGTAGCAGCATTATATTGGTCTGTGTTAGGGAGGGGTTTTGTGGTTTAGGAGAAAAGACTGACAGGTAGGGGTGTTTGCAGGTGGGTTCTTAACTGCGCATGCCCTGTGCTCTAATGCCACTTAACTGTGGTACTCAATTGTGTTAAAAGTTATAAAGTCCCAGTTTGTTGTTGACTAAGTTCAGTGGTCAGCAACTGACCACAGCTATATGCCATACTCTACCTTGATTGACTGTTTCCTAAGAGGGTTATGAATGGGGGAAGACAAGATACAGATGGGCTGTGGGAGGGAGACAAGATGCAAGGTGGGTAGAGTCTGGTATCCCTTCCTATGCAAGACCCATCCTTACAAAGGAATTAGCAGGGCTTTCTTACAAGAAAGGTGGGGGGCTCCTTCACTCTTCCCTTCTCTATCTATATTTATATTCTAGGTGATATTCTCCAGATTAATGGCTCTAATAATCTCTACACAGAAGATTCCCCAAATTATATTTCAATCTTCAACTTTTCCCTGAATTCTAGGCTTATATTTCCAGCTGCCTACTTGACACTTCCACCTGGATGTCTGATAAACATTCACATTCATGGCTTTTTATTATCTCCCTCTGAGTCTACATGATTCTATTCCTTTGTCTGTTTCTTGCATGTTATGTTCCTTTGAGGCAATTAGATGAAAGACTGGAAAATTTGTCTGCCATAGTCATCTGCCATTCAGTTTCTGGTTGCAGCTATATTCTACTAATGAGGTGCATGAGTGTGAGATTTGGAAGGTGGAAGAGAAACAGATCATGTTCTACCCCAAGCAGCAATGTTGGACCTGTGAGTTTTGGCAGATGTGAGTTTTTAATGGCCTCTGGGTGATCCATCATGTTTACTCCCCTTATGCAATGAGGCACCTGAGATCATCAGCTCCCGTTTCCTATAGTTTCCTAATCTCTAGGTGGCAGCAACAACTTCTAAACTGACTGGACCACAACAGCGGCAGCAAAATTGAAAGCTACTGGCCACCTCTTCTAAGCTGTGGTTCTTAAGCTCTCCCAATTTTTTGAAAGCGTTTAGTTCCCTAAATTAAACCTCTCTCTGCTGAAAACATCTGTTTCTGTCCGAATCCTGACTGATGCAGTATTAGTCAGCCAAAGGTGTGCTGACACAAAATACCACAAATGGATTGCTTTTTATAAAAGGTATTTATTTGGGGTAGGAGCTCACAGATACCAGGCCATAAAGCACAAGTTACTTTCCTCACCAAAGTCTATTTTCACGTGTTGGAGCAAGATGGCTGCCAACATTTACAAGGGTTCAGGCTTCCTAGGTTCCTCCCTTCCAGGGTCTTGCTTCTCTTTGGGTTCGGGGTTCCTCTCTCCCTGGGCTTGCTTCTGTTTCCTCTGTGAGCTTACTTCCTGGGGCTCCAGCTTAAGGCTTCAGCATTAAACTCTGATATCAAAACTCCAACATCGAAACCCCCCAACTCTACTGGTGCTTCTGAGGGCTACAGAGAAACACAGGTTCTGCAGTCATGACAGATGGCTCTGGAGTTCAGTGCCTTGCCAATGGGCCCTACTTTGGAATTTGTGCTCCTGAATGTGATGGAGTTGGACTCAGGTGTGACCTCTCTACATAAGCCCCTTCTGTCACTGCATTGAACCTGTGGTTGGCGCTGGGGTTTGTGTATGCTCAGAAGACTCAAATTTCTGGACTGTCCATGTGCCAGCTGGGCTCTGAACCTCAGCAGAATTGCAATGCCTACTCTCAGGTTTGTTGGACTTACCCAGGTCAGCTGACAGGGAGGTGAGAATGGTCAACCACCAAACCAGGGAAATGAGAGTGTCTACTACTGCAAGAAGGAGAATCACATCCATCAGCCATGTGGGATCTAAGCATCCTCTCAATTTAGAGGTGGGGTGGACATCACTATCCCAGGGTCCTCAGGATGGAGGAATAAAATATGGATTAGAGTGGACTTACTGGTATTCTACTATAGAGCTGTTGTGACTCTAGCAATGGAAGTAATTATATCACTGATGTGGAGAAGGTGGCCATGGGAGTTGCTGAGGGCAGGAGAGGAAAGAAGAGGTGTGATATGGGCATTTTCAGGACTTGATGTTGTCCTGAATGATATTGTAGGGACAGATGTAGGACATTGTATATCCTGCCATAACCCACTGGATGGACTGGGGGAGAGTGTAAACTGCAATGTAAACTATGGTCCATGCAGTGTGGCAGTGCTCCAGGGAGTATTCACCAAATGCAATGAATGTGCTGTACTGATGAAAGGGGATGTTGATGTGGGAGGAGTGGGGTTGTGGGAAATGGGGTATATGGGAACCTCATGTTTTATAATGTAACATTTTGTGTGATCTATTTATCTTTTTTAAAAAGACAATAATAAAAAATAAATAAATTTTAAAAAGTAACCAAATCTGTCCTTTTCCATGTCTTTTGTGCTATACTGATGTGGCGCAATCAAAGTTCTAATCATAACTTAATCATGCCCAGGTACAGACCAGATTACAAATATGATACAATATCTATTTTTGGAATTCATAACCATATCATACTGCTACAGATGCAATTCCCTATCTTTACAGTTAAAAGCACCAACATTTACCCAGATGCTAAAAACAAAACCCCAGGAGTCATCCTTGATTCTTCTGTTTGCCTGTGCATTCTATCTTCAATTCAACAAACGTCAGGCTACATTTTCCTTCAAAATATATTTTGAATTGCATCCCTTTGCACCATATCTGCTTTAACTAACTACTCTGGTCAAAGGCACTGTCTTTTCTTCCTGGGCAGCCACAGCAGCCTTCTAGTCCAATTCCTGCTTTGTCTCTTGACAGTCTACGCCCCAACTCATAGTCAGAATGATCTTTTAAATGTGTAAATTAGATACTTCACTCACCAACTCAAAACCCTCCAATGCATTGCCATCTCACCCAAACCTCTTACCATAGCCCACAAGTTCCTAAAACTCTGATTTTCACCCTACCTTGATGAACTTTGTCTTTTGATCATCCCCCTCCTCCAGCTGTATTTGTCTCCTTGCTCATAACAAACATGAGAAGTTAATTCCCACCCACTGTGCATTTGATTTTTCCTCTGCCTAGATGGCTGTCCCTCTACACCTTGTTCTTCCACTTGATTTGGGTTTCTGCTCAAAAGATACCTCCTCAGGTAAGTCTTTTCAGACCACCCTAACTAAAATAAACTCTCACACCATTCATTCTCTGCTCTTTCCTTAATTATATTTTTCTTCATAATATGTATTACTATCTGATATTTTATTGTTTATTTATTAAATGGCTTTGGGCTTGTCTATTCCCCCACTGCAGTGTTAGCTCTAAGGGGGTTTGGTTAGCTATTTTACTACTGCACTTCAGTGCCCAGAATCATACCTGGCCACCCAGTAGACACTCTATAAATAGTGATTGGATGAATGACTGGATTGCCTTGCTCCTCTATTCAGATGCTTGGGCTTCTTTTTTTTCTTTAAATTTTTTTCTAGTAACATATAAACAACCTAAATTTTTCTCTTTTGATCACATTCAAATATATAATTCAGTGATGTTAATTATGTTTTCAGTTTGTGCTACCATCACCACCATCCATTAACTAAACTAAAATTTCCATCATGCCAAATAGAAATGTTGTACCAGTTGAGTAATAAGTCCCCATTTTCCATCCCCACCCTGCCCACTTGTAACCTCTATTATAGTTTCTGACTAGATTTTGCTTATTCTAATTATTTCATATCAGTGAGATCATACACTATTTGTCCTTTTGTGTCTTATTTCACTCAACATGTTTTCAAGGTTCGACCATGTTGTTGCATGCATCAGAACTTCATTCCTTTTTACTGCTGAATAATATTCCATTTTATGTATATACCACATTTTATTTATCCATTCATTGGTTGATGGGCACTTGGGTTGCTTCCATCCTTCGGAAAATGTGAATAATGCTATTATCAACATCAGTGTGAAAATATGTGCTCAGGTTCCTGCTTCCAATTCTTTAAGGTATATACTTTGAAGTGGGATTGCTGGGTCATATGGTAATTCTATACTTAACTGTCTGGGGACCACCAAACTGTCTTCCACAGTGGTTACTCCATTTTTATATCCCCCAAAGCAATGAGTGAGTGTTTTTATTTCTCCACATCCTCTCCAACACTTGTAATTTTTTTAAAAAAATAGCTATTCTAGTCCATGTGAAATTGTACCTCATTGTGGTTTTGTTTTCCATTTCCCTAATGGCTAATAATGACCAACAAGTGTCCATAAATAAAGCTTTGTTGGAACATAGCCATTTTCATTCATTTATATACTTCCCATGGCTGTTTTTGAGCTACAACAACAGAGTTGAATAGTTGCAAAAGAACTATAAGACCAGCAAAGCACATAATATTTACTATTTGGCTCTATAGAAATTATTTGCAGACCCTGATCTTGATATTGCTGGATTTAATTTCTGAATCCAAAGCTCACTTACTGGGGTGATATTGAGCTAGTTACTTAACCTCTCTGGACCTCAGTTGCCACTTCTATAAATTGGAAGCAATCACACCAATCTCACAAGGATATATGAGAAAAATGATCAATGAATGGAAAAAGCTCAGCAGTGTTTAACAACCAGGAAATGCTCTGCATAGTAGCTATTGGCATATGGGCAGGGTGACAATTGGGAGGCTGAGGAAAAAAACTAGTGACTTTGAATACCAAAGATGAAGTTTTTGAACCTCTTAGATCTCAAAGATGGCCTGGCCACATCATCCCTGTGTAGACAGAACCTGCAATCTGAGGTTTTTCTTGACCAGCTCATTTCTACACATATACTTATATGTATAGATGATGAGGACAATGCCTTTAACCTTGAACAAAACAATGTACTTCTGAGCATCTGAGGTGATTGTCAACAATGCACCCAACACCATATTTGACACCTGCTTTTGAAATGTCAGGAAGTGTGGTAGGTGGGGAGCAAGGAGAAGGGCAGACAAGAAGAATCTAGGGAGCTATAAGATGAAAGAATGCAATTAAAATGTAATCCCCTGATGAGAGTAAAGGGACTCTATCCCAAAATCCTTATCATGGGATCAATTCAGTCCTTTTGATTTGGAGGGTCAAACTAGAGGTCTCATGAATGATAGTGAATGAAAGTGTATAGCCTAAGAAAGTCAAACTCTTTGGCTAATTGGAAGCCCCATTTAATAAACAAAAGAACATTGCTATTTATAACAATTTAACCTGAAACATCAACTTGAAAAAGAACTGACAGAAAGAGACCGAAGTCCCTTTATGCTTTGACAGTCTGAAGAGCAGTACTAGAGTAGGGAACTAGTTCTCCCCCTCCCCCACCTTGGGGATGACACATGGCTTCTCATGGCTCCATGGGGAGGTTTTGGGTCATTCTGGCTAAGGAATCAGAAGATCTAAGCCCTGGTGTTAGCTTTGCCATGTAACCCTGGGCCATTGAATCAATCTCTCTAGGTCATGATTGTTCATAAGTCCCTCAACTCTAAAATGGAAATGGACTCCAAGACTGAGTCACTGACTGCCATGTGTACAGCATGCTTTGCTCCAAGTGGACATCTTCATCTTGTTTCCTTGCATAGGCAAAATGACTGCTCTCAACACTGGAGTGGTTGAGAACGTGGTGCTGGAGCCAGACTCCCTAGGTTCAAACCTGACTCTGCCACTTGGTAACTTTGTGATCCTGACCAGACTACTTAATTACTCTAGGCTTTAGTTTCCTCATCTGTATAATGGAATATTAATAGTATACACCTCATAAGATTATTATGAGATTAATGAGTTAATTCATGTAAAGTGCTTAATAAAGTATCTGGCCCTCTGTAAGTGTTTGTCTCAGTTAAGATAGACACAGTTAAATTGCAGTAACAAAAATGTCACTTTTACTCAGAACTGCTAGAGATACTTAAATGGTTGAATGGGATCTTCAGGGAAGCAGGGGAAAAAATTCTACTGTGTGCCTGGAAGGCAGAGAAAAATGCAATATTTTGAACTCCTCAGTTACTATTATTAATATTATGCATTATGTGGCCAACTTCCCCTTGCTTCTTTGCTCAGGGTCAAGAACTTCTTTCAACACTGAATTGATGCTTTCTGTCAGGAAGCATCTTCTCTGTCTCAGCAGGAATAAACATGCTACTATTCCTCCAAGAGTTACAACCCTAAGCTACAATATCATTAGAGTCTAAGCAGATAGACACTGCTATGGAAGGAATTATACCCTAGTTGGTGTGGGAATAGTTAAAATGCAAATATACCATTGTTTACTGGCTCTTAGAGGTCATGCCTTGTGCATTTCATTCTGAACTTCTTGCTCACTGCCTTTCATATCTCTCCTGCTAATTTTGGCTCCTCAGAAATAAGTCTGCCAAAGCAGAAAATTGGCAGTCAAATAAGTTTCATTGGCCTTTAAATCATTTTCTTTCTTAACTTGTAATTTTCCATTGCTCTCTGTTCTTCATTGACTTTCCATTGCCTATTGCATTACACATGTATTGTGCCCCATTGATCTTGATACATGATCTATACTCACTTATCAAGAGTTGATCCAATAATTGGACTCTTCCCAGGGATGTGTGGGCCATGTCTACCAATTTAATAATATTATAAATTGACACAGTATGGGTACTAAAAATAACTTTTTAAAACCTAAGCACAGAGAAAATATTTCATGAATATTTTAAAATAACTTATCTTTATTTTCAGCTGAATCCCTACTAAGAGTTTAGGTATATGGTAGGTAATTGGTCTGTGTCCCCAATAATCTTGAAATTTGGAATTTTGGAACTTCAAAATATTCAAACTAAGAATATAATTAAGTGTGGTCTATTGGGCCTGCAAAGTGGATTTTTAAAGAAATTTGTAGAGCCAGATAATTCCACCAAAGATAAATATGTGACTTCCTGAACATAGAGATAGAGGTCTTTCATTATTCCTATCCATTAATGTGAAAAACTTCAGAAACCAAGGGAGAAATCTTCAGTGAATGTCTAGGCACCCAACTCTCTCAATGTATGTGAACTACCCAGTTCAAATGTGTGGAATTATGGATATGGAATCAAAAGCTATGAACTCAAAGATAATCATCTTACAGTGGGAGTAAGATCATCTGCATTTTTGTAAATGTGATTTTTGAATGCAACCCAAATTCCAAATTGGAGAACACCTCTTATTAATGGATTTTCATACAAAATTCTAATAACATCAGATAAATTATGCAGAGGAAAATATTTCAATGTTGACAAGAAGAAAAAGAAATACTGGGCAAGGCGTCAGGGGATCTCATTTGTTATATGCCCTATCTGTGACTCTGAATGTGCTGCTGTTCCCTCCAGGTCTCAGTCTCTCAAATTATTGAAAGAATTGCAATGAATCCTTTCTCCTAAGATCCTTTCTCCTCTCAAGGCTCCCAAATTTAAGACTCATTTTTTGGTTGTTGATAGAAGGATTTAAATGTATAAAGAAGTGACAAACAAAATTAAGTAATGAGAAAAGTTAATCACAGATACATAAAGTGGGGAAATAGTAGACGGGGCAGTTGGCATGATGGTGTTAGAGTCAAGAGCTATTAGGGTGTGGAGTTGAGCAATGACACATGCCAGAATGTGGAGTTGAGTGATCTCCACGTTGAGAGTCAGTTTTCTCAAATGGTGACAGTAGACCTAGCTCACAGGGTTTGTTAGAAGATTAAATGCGATATTGCACATAGCATACCGTGGGGAGGCCCTGCCCCACTAAGTCCTCAGGACAAAGCTGCCTGCATGACCTAGATATAAGTTAAAGGTTAACAACCCTCCCCAGAGGGGAGAGAAAGTATAGATGTTATCAAAAACGATAATCTTCCCTAAGCAGTAAGCATCTTTGACAAACATCCTTCCTATGAGTATAGTGAACACATCACCAGACACAAATGCATGCTTCATGTGACCCCAGCAGGAACTCTGTTCTCATACCCTATGGAATGTCCTTGTTCTGAAACCCCTTAGATCATCCCTCATTTTCTTATCTCTTTACGGTTTGCTAACTTCATTCATTCTTTGACTAAACACCATCAAAGAGTCTCTCCTGTTCATAAGTTCCAATAAAGCTTATGCCTGACTAAATGCCAGGTGTGTTTTTTGGTCTCATGGCCTCACCAACTTGTGTCCTTCAGGAGTTGGGTTGTAACACACCCTTCACATTGCTAGGGACAAATAGCTGAGTGAATAAGAAAGAAAGGAAGTAAAAGAAAGGGAAAAAGAGAGGGAGAAAAGAGTTCAGAAAATGTGTGAGTAATCACCCAACCCTTTCAAAACATGACACGCAGCCAAAGAACATTTGTACATATGATGCCTGATTAGTCCCTTTGAAATCATTAATTGTTTGGATTATCCATGGAAGATGATTAATCCAGATAGGTTTTCTGATACTCTGCTCTCTTTTGGATCTCCTATTTATTTTTACCAGGAGGCATGTGACTCAAGTTTTTATCAGCCTAAGCCAACTACATTTTGAAGACAAACTTGCCACATAAATTACCTTGGACTTTGAAAAATAAAAAATAAATCACTTTGAAAAATCATCCAGTCTATGAATCACTTTTGGTCTTCCGTGCCTTGTGTGCAGCTACTGGCATAGAAAGTAGTGAGTTAACCATGCCATATTTTCAGGAACACTAATGACATCCTATTGCACCCCTTGGTAAGTGCCTCTGTAAATGAGGCCCACTTTTCCTTTTGATTTCCCCAAGGTATTACAATTGTGACAGACTAAGGCAAAGTAAATCATGGTTGGAATCAGCTAATTGTCCCACTTAAGAAGCTCGAGACACAAAATACTTACACTGACCAAAGAAGAAGAAATAGAAGGTCTTAACAAACCAATAATTAGTAAATAGATTGAGTCAGTCATCAAAACCCTCCCCAAAACAACAAAAAAGTCCAGGACTAGATGGCTTCATAAATGAATTTTACCGAACATTCCAGGAATAATTAACATCAATCCTGCTTAAACTCTTCCAAAAATTTAAGAGAAGGGAACATTACCTAACACATTCTTTAAAGCCAACAGCACCCTAGTATCAGAACACCATAAAAATACCACAAGAAAAAATTACAGACCAAAATCCCATTTGAACTTACATGCAAAAATCATCAACAAAATACTAGAAAATTGAATCCAACAGCACATTAAAAGAATGATACACTATGATCATCTGGGATTTAACCCGGATATGCAAGAGTGGTTCAACATAAGAAAATCGATTAATGTAATACACCACATTAACAGAATGAAGGGGAAAAAACATGTTATCATCTTAATTGATTCAGAAAAGGCATTCGACAAAATCCATCACTCCTTCTTGATAAAAACACTTAGACAACTAAGAATAGAAGGAAGTATCTTCATCATGATAAAGGGCTGTATGAAAAACCCATAGCTAACATTATACTCAGTGGTGAAAGACAAAATTTTCCTTCAAAGACAAGGGATAAGACAAGGAAGTCCACTGTCACCACTGTTATTCAATATTATAAGAGAAGTTCTAGGAGCAATTAGGCAAGAGAAAGAAACGAAGGGCATCCAATGTGGAAAGCAAAAAGTGAAACTTTCCCTATTTGCAGATGACATGATCCTATACACAGAAAATTCTGAAAAACCCACAACAAAACTACTAGGTCTTATACACTGCCACTTTGTGCAGGGTACAAGATGACCAAGCAAAAATCAGTAGTGTTTTCATACACTAGTAATGAACAACCTAAAGAGTAAATTAAGAAAAAAAATTCTGCTTACAATAGTAACTAAAAGATTCAAATATCTAGGAATAGATCTAACCAAGGAAGTAAAAGACTTACACATGAGAAACTAAAAACATTTCTAAAAGAATTTAAAGAAGACCTAAATAAATGGAAGGACAATACATATTCATGGATTAGAAAACTATTCTTAAGATGTCAAAGTGATTTATAGATTCAATGCAGTTCAATTAAAAATTACAACAACTTTCCTTCCAGAAGAAAAGCCAGTCATCAAATTTATATGGAAAGCTATAGAGTCTTGGATTGCTAAAGGCATCCTGAAAAAGAAGACTGAAGTTGAAGGACTCATACTTCTTGATTCTGAAACTTACACAAAACCACAATAATCAAAATAGTATGGTACTGGCATAAGGACAGTCATATAGACCAATGAAATAGAACTGAGATTTCAAAAATAAGCCCTCACATCTAAGACAAAATGATTTTAGACAAGGTGCCAAATTCACTCATCAAAAAACAAAAAAAGAATCTTCAACAGCTGGCACTGTGAAAATTGGATATTCATATGCAAAAGTTGATATCTACCTCATACCACATAAAAAAAAGGCGACAGAGTGTGAGTGTAGCTCAGTGGTTGAGCACCTACTTCCAATGTATGAGGTCCTGGGTTTGATCCCTGGTACCTCCTTTAAAAAAAAGGAAAAAAAAAGGCAACTCGAAATGGATCTAAAACCTAAATATAAGAACCAAAATTATAAAAGTCCTAGAAGAAAACATATGAAAGCATTTTTAGGACATTGTGTTTGGCAATGGTTTCTTAGACTTTACACCCAAAGCAGAAGCAATAAAAAATAGAACAATGGGACCTCATAAAAATTAAAGACTTCTGTGCTTCAAAGGACTTTACCATGAAAGTAAAAAGACAGCTTACAAATATGGGAGAAAATATTTGGAAACCACATGTCCAATTAAGGTTTAATATACAGAATACATAAAGAAATTATTCAACTCAACAATAAAAAACAAAAAAAAAACCTATTAAAAAATAGGCAAAATACTTGAATAGACATTACTTCATATAAGAAATACAAATGACCAAAAAGCACATGAAAAGACGCTCAACATTATTACAAAAACAACATTGTCCCTGTTTGACCCATGGGCCATAGTTTCCTGAAGTACAACACAGATCCTTCCCTGAGAAAGAACTGTAGAAGGACTCTGAGAATTGGGTTACTTGTACTACCTTTTTAAAAGCTTTAATCATCAAAGATTGGAAAAGAGCATGATATCTCCTGCTAAGTGAATTTAGCTATCAGAGAACAGGTACCAGAGATGTCAGGATTTTTTCAATGAACAAAGTGGTCTTGACTTTGGTCCTAACATTCTATTTAAGGATATAGGTACTGGGAGTAAAAAAGAAAAGGATGAGGAGACTGGGAGCACCCTGAAATATAGATGCCCTGGGAAGGAGTAAATATTCTTTTTGGCTGTTCTTTGTATTTTTTCCTTTCTTTCTCAGTTCAAGAAAGACAGATGCTGGAATGTCACCTGGTCTTTTGTTAAGAAAGTAGAGCAACTTTGAAATACTGAAAGAGCTCAAGAAGGGGTTGTAGCTGCTGTGGGTGAGCAACTGGGCAGCTCTACTTTCTTGGTAAAAGATTTCAAAGGTCTAGTCTCTGTGGTAGGGTTGGGAAGTCCACCGTTAGGAAGAAGGGGTGAGAGGAGCTCTATCATCCCAGTAAGCCAAGCACTAAATACTAAGACCCTCAGAGTCAGCTCATGGAGTCTCCATAGCTGAACTGAGGTCTGAGTGTATGTCCTTGTCCACCCTCAAAGAAGCGCAGTAGCATAGGTCCATGGCAGCCAAGCAGAGCATTTCAGGTGTCAATGGAATAGTTTTCATGTGGCAGCAATCCAAACCTGGTTCTCATGCCTGCATGGAAATTTGATTCAGCCCAGGTCCATTTGGACCACATTTACCCTCCAAGTTCTTGGACAGTTTAAGGAAAAGAGAACCTCAAGGGGGAGATATTGGACTTCCAGATAATATGACCCTTGAAGGTTAGGTTCATTATTAGTTGGGAATAAAATCAAAGAGATGTGATATATTTGTACCAAAATGTTCGGAATTCTTCCTTGGGTTATGTAAGTATAAACAACATCCTCTGTATGAAGGCTCCAAAACCCTATTGGGACTTCAAACCTGTTCACCTTCATTGCTTTTCCTTTTCCAAACATTCTCCTGCTGAGGGGAGCAATATATGAGGGGATGATGGAGATTCATTCCTTGGAAGTCTGGAAGTTTCTGGATGTGCAAAGGCTGGTCCTCCTGCAGTCCTGAGTTGGAAATGGATGGTTCACAGATCTGTTCAACGTGCTTGCTGCTCTTTTTAATTTTCCTTTATACTCCTTTATACTTCTCAATGCTAACAGTTAGAGTGTGGTCCCAAACCTGGACTTCTAGAGTCTCACAGCATCTCTCCCTTCTGAACCCAGGTATCTGATGCCATAAGTTCTCAGTATCCAGGATTCCCAGGTTCCTGGTAGGGATGGGAGACCAGTTGGAAATGCTGTTCAAGGACTTTTAGTCATAGAGGGAGGACTGGGGTGGGGGCACTAGTGTAATGAGACCCCTGAGGTGGAATCTGAGGAACGCAAGTCTGTGACATGGGCAGCAGGGGTGATGTCATGTCCAGTTCTCCTGGAAGCCCACTCAGCTTCCTCTTAATGTAGTTGCAGGGTCAGGAAGAGGTAGCTGATACAAGAGGTTTCATCAATACTAATTTTGCTTATTGACATTAGGAAACTAACAAAGTACGAAGAGAAAATCGAAAGAAATATGCATTTGAAACTTCGAAATATTTCTTATTGTATATGCCTAGTTACCAAGAAGCATAATCATGATTACTTGTAATTACTAAGTGTCACATTTCCTTTCTGTTTCAAGTGTCATTCATTTAAAAGTCTACATCTTTGAGATGTGCAGTTGCAAGTCTGATGAATGGGGATGTCTCCACCTGCTGCATGCATACTTTATCTCTTTATGATCATTCTTCAAGGACTCATTGTCTTCTTTTAACAAAGGAAAGGACACTGGTCCCACAAGATAACCATTAATACCAAGTCCAGGTGTTCTGGATGACCCCATCTTTAATTCTGCAGATCCTCATGCTCATGCAAAAGCTTAAAAATATGCAAACCCTCACACATCAAAATTTTTCTAGCAGAAATAAATGGCATGGAAGGTGAGGCACTGGCTTTCGAGTCAGACTCAGAGGGTTTAAATTTGAGTTCTGCCACTTTTGAGCTGGAGACCTTGCGTGGTTTAAAGTTGGAAATTAAGATTCAGTATTAAGTGCAGACTAGAAATCCTGTGAAACCTGGAAGGTCTTCAATGTCCTAACTGCAAGTTCCCTCTCCCTCTACTTCCATGAAACAATCACATTGTCCCATGGGAGCCAGGGGCCACCCCACCCTCTTGTTACGACAGTGCTTGGCTCCCAGGGTCCCTGGTTGCTGACGCTGTTCCTGGGTGTAACCCCCATGTGGCTCTATGTGGTATGATGCCTTCCACCCCGGGCTGTGAATATATATGATAATAAATTGCAGTCCATCTCATCTGTCTGTTGTTGATTGTTATGAATTCTTATCTCTATAAGTGTAGGTCCAATCCCTCCTTCACCAACAGGGTAAAGAGTAGGTGGATAAAAGATATTGAGTGAATTACCAAACCTCTCTGTCCTTTAGCTTTTTCATCTGCAAAGTGGAGCCTCCACTACAATGTACCTCAAATAAATGAAAAAAAAAAATTCATGAAAGTGCCTGCAAACAATGAACACTCAAAACTGTTTTTGTTATTGGCAATATTATTCTTCAATTTTGATTATGCAGCCTTTTTATTAGCCACTGTGCAATCTGAATGAACATTATCCTTTCCCTGTTCTTTAACTATGCCTTTAAAGATTTTATTTGTGTATGGTATTCAGATTTGCATATAATAATTAATCATTAGGCTTCAAAGCCTTTGGGACAGAACTTGACCAGAACATAAAGCAGCGTTTCCCAAACTTGAGGTCTTAGCAATCCCGAGAACACCTCTGCAGATCCCAGTTTGAGAAGCACTGTATTAAAAATTAAATTCTGTCAGTTGAGGTGATTGCTTAGTGATTGGTTTGGTGTTGACAGAATCATAAACCCTAACACAAGTGGGCTTCTGAAGTATCAAGGTAATGCATAGGACTATTATTCAAATAATCAATAATATGAATATAAATGTAAATGTGTAAAGTAGATATACTCTAACTGAAACCACAGGAGACAAACCTCAGAAATAATGCATGTATTCCCAAGGAAAGTACTTAGAAAGTAATTTGGATCATCTCACAGATTCCAAGAAATCTAAGGTGAGACTTCTTCTACAAGTACAGTTGATTGATTCTTATTTTTGTGATAGTTAAATTCTACATATTTGCCATGAACATTAGGGAATATTGAACCATTGTTTCTAGGAGAAATATGGGTTTAGGTTCCTGTGAGCATCTAGTCATAAGATTTCATCGATAATCAATATATAATCTTGTTTATATGTGTCTGTTTATTTAATATACTTTTGTTGATTCATTAACATTGAACTCATAGACAAGAGCAGTTTAACTCATGCCTGAACCAAGCTTATCAAACACATGTGTTTTCTTTGTAAGGTACATGAAAGCCTTCTTGAGCTTAGGAACCCTAGATATCACTTTAGCAGTTTAAACAGCAAAATCACCAAGAAAAAGCACGAAAATGTAAAAAAAATAAAAAAATTAAAAAAATGTGGTACTAAATATATGTGAAAAAGATACTTGTTTACATTGAGAGCTGAAACAAGAAGGCAGAGCATTAGTTTGTTTGACCAATGCTGGGAGCAAGTGACTCAAATTTTTAACCCCTCTGTGCATGTCCAAGAATGACCACAAAAGCCATGAGTATTGATCTGGGGGTTGCAAATAAGTTTTTGTGAGTAAGCAAATTTCCAAATGCGGAATTTTCAAATAAGGAGCATCCGCTGTAGACAGTTTTCTTCTAGATACAACTTTCATTCAAGGTCAGCTTTCTAGAGTCAAGAGTTTATCCAAATCCCTTATTGTAAAGCTCAATTGTCTGGCATGAGAGGCTTCTAAATTTTTATTGAGAAAAGGTTTGTTTTTCAGCTCACTGGGACCACCGGGGTAGGCTCCATGGGATTTTGGCCTATGTGGTCCCAGAGGACCCTGTGCTCAGACGGGCCCCATAGTTGCCTTAATGTTCTGATGTCACCATCTTGGAAGTCTTCATACTTTTGGAACAAGGTGCCCAGCCTTTTCATTTCATTTTGCACTGGAACCGGCAAATTAGGTAGCTAATCCTGGAGATCCTCCTTTACTGCCAGTGACTGAAGGCTACAAGGCAGGCTGACAACAGTATGCCTTGAGAACTGTGCCTACCTAGGGAAGGCTCATTCACTCTCTGCTGCATCATCAAGTGCAGCAGAGCAGATGGTTCAGACACAGGCAATGCCATCATGGCACCCTGACAGGAAGCTGGCTGTTCAGAGAATCACCTCTGGTAGAAATATAACAAGCAAATTTAAATCATTAACAAGTTAACACATAGCCTACAAAAGATGAGCCATCCTAATTCAATTGAAAATAGAAGAACAAAAAGGGGAAAAAATATTTTCGAATCCTACCAGCTCTCTGCTCTCTCTTATTTGTCTTGGCACCTCATCCTTTATTTGGTAGCAAATTAATCTGGGTAGTGACTCCTATTGTAAATCTTCTGAGTGGTTTAAAGGGCTGATTTCATTTTAAGAGGCTCTTTCTTTGATGTCCACAGCCTCTTGGAAGGATCCAGAGCTGGCAGGCAGCAAATGTTGCTATACAAGGTCAATGGTCCTGGGAGACTAATGTTTTGTATCTAAGCAAGCAACATATGTGAATCCCATCTCAAAACCTTTCTTATTTGTTTTTGGTGTTGGAAATTAGTGATCCAGATCACTCTGGTAACCATTAATCAGACTGAGTACAGACATTGAGATAGATCTTGTACTTAGCACTTACCCATCTCTTGTTAGCAATATGTTTCCCAGCTGTGAGTTGACTCTAATCTCCAGTGTACTATTTCCTCAGATAATGTTGTTGGCCCTCTGGCATGTCCCTCTTGGATGGGATACTGACCTTCCAATCTACTACTTGTCAAACCCCATCCTGTAACTTCAGGGCTCTGACCTCAGCCACTTGTCCTTGGAAAACATTTAGACAAATATCACAGCTGTTGTTGCAATTGCACTCAAGGAGAGTTTGCATCTTATAAGAGGAGATTTTTAGTATATAATGTCTTTTTATTAAAATATATTTTTTATTTTTAAAAGATATATAGATCATACAAAATCCTACATTAAAAATATAGGAGGTTCCCATATACCCCACTCCCCACACCCCACACTTTTCCCACCTCAACAACCTCTTTCATCAGTGTGGTACATTCATTGCATTTGATGAATACATTTTGGAGCACTGCTACACAGCACAGATTATAGTTTACACTGTAGTTCGCACTCTCTCCTAGTCCACTCAGTGGGTTATAGCAGGATATATAACATCCTGCATCTGTCCCTGCAATATCATTCAGGATAACGCCAAGTCCAGAAAATGCCCCCATATCATACCTTCTTTTCCCTCTCCCCACCTTCAGCAACTCCCATGGCCACTGTCTCAACATCAATGATATAATTTCTTCCATTGCTAGGGTCACAATAATTCTATACTAGAATACAAATAAATTCACTCTAATCCATATTTTATTCCTCCGTCCTGAGGGCCCACTCCACCTCTCATATGAGAGGGGGCTTCAAGCCCACACAGCTGGTGTATGGGACTCTCATGCCCACAGCTGTAGACTCTCTCAGTTCCTTGGTGTGGAGGTTATCCATCCTCACCTCCTTGTCAGCTGACCTGGGCAAGTCCAACAAAATGGAGAGTAGGTCCTGCAACACTGCTAAGGCTCAGGCCCCAGATGGCACATGGACAGCACAGAGATTCAAGTTTCCTGGGCATTAATCCAGTGCCAACCACAGAGTCAATAAAAGGGACAGAAGAGGCATGTGTAGAGAAATCTCATCTGGGTCCAATTCCATCACCCTCAGGAGCACAAATTTCAATGTAGGGCCCACTGGCAAGGCACTGAACTCCAGAAGCATCTGCCATGACCATTGGATCTGGGTGTCTCCATAGCCTTCAGGAGCACCACTACCTGGGGTTGTATGTACTTTGGCTGTCTCTGAGATCCTGCTCAGGTGTTCATAAGCACGACCCCTCTGATGACTGCCTGACTGATTTTGGAGTCTCTTAGCCATGTAAACTCATTTGTCTTTACCATTTCCCCCTTTTATTCAAGGTCTTTTTCTAGTTGCATCACCAGCCGGTGCTTGGTAGTAATCCCTCAGCCCCAGGAAGGTTCATCCCTGGGAGTCATGTCCCACACTGGGGGGAAGGTAATGCATTTATATGCTGTGTTTGGCTTAGAGAGTGGCCACATTTGAGCAACATGAAGGCTCTCAGGAGATAACTCTTAGGCACCCTGCAATACTAGGCCAAGTTGAAATTTCAAGCACAACAGGTTCATAAGCATAGTCATCAATATCAAGAGCCCATCATTGGATCATGCTTCCTCACTGGGGGATTGCTGCAGTTCCATTGGGAAGTGTGACAGAGCTCCCCAGGATAGGAACCCAGCCCTCCCTCAGTTGTCGTGTGAATCTCTACCCACTGTATCAATATCCAACAAACATCCAAACATATCTATATATCCTATATGCATTCCCAGGCAAACTTCCTCCCATGCACCCCCCCCATCAATGACACCCCCTATCAATGCTCTTCCATTGCAATAGTTGAACCCCTCTGTGATCCAAAACTTCTTCAAAAATGAAGCCTAATATATTGCCAAATTCAATTAATAAGAAAATGAAATCATAGTGATAGGCTTAAACATTAAAAATAAAATACATAATAATTTAGAAAAACTAAAATAAAGTTTTAAAAGGGGAGATTAAAAATTAAAATTATTATAAAAAATTTTTTTTGACATTTTGCCTTTCATGAATAGGTGTTGTCCTGTATATACAGTGGCAAGGCAATCACTTCCATTTCTTTCTCATGTCTTACCTCTTGTTTTTTCATTATGTCTTCAAAGAAGTTTTAGGTCACAGTAAAGTTACCTACAGGAAATAGGGGACTCCCATATACCCAACATCTTCCCCCTTTCCCCCTTTCCTTAACAATGGTCTTTTTACATGTGAATGTTACATTTGCTACAACTGATGTACAAATATTGAAACGTAGCTACAAACCATGGTCAGTAGTTTACTTTATTGTTTACATTTTAGACCATACACTTTATAAATTTTTGGTGAAATTTAACATTGCCTGTATCCATCATTGCAGGATCATACAGAACACTTCCATTGAGCCCCAATTACCCCTTTTTCCATCTATTCTATTCCTCCTTCTCACTCCCCTCGGGGCCCACAGTGGCAACCAACCTTCACTGCTTGAAGGACAAGATTCATAGATACTTGCAGCAATGCTGAGGGCTTTACACACTAGTCTGTCCTCCCCCATTAGGAGCCATGCATGCTCTCAAGAGACATCCTCACCTCTGTTTGAGAACATTGGGTTATAATGTCTTAATCCACAGAAAATGCTCACACATGGGAGTATCTGGCAAATAACAAGAGCATGATGTGAAAGCAAGATGAGTTGGGGGAAAGGCTGTAAATAATTTATTTTGAAAAAATATATTTTATATAAATAAATAATGTTTGAAATTTTATGTTGTCAGAAAGATGGTGGTTTTTCTAGTTGAAACTATCTCTACTTATTTCCTTGCAAACATTTTGTTAGCAATCAAGAAGTAGACTGGCTGTGGGTCTCCAGGAGTGTGGTCAGCTTCCCATATATTTATAATAACCCACATTGGCATACTGCTTCACTGATTTCTTGTTTAAAATAAAAATAAGAGGGGAGTAGATGTAGGTCAAGTGGTTGAGCACCTGCTTTATGAGGTCCTGGGTACAATCTCTGGTACCTCCTGAAAAAAAAAGAACAGTAGAACTTTATGTTAAGCTAGGTAATCAGAAACATCAAAGAATGAAGATTATACCCAATTCAATTGTTTAAGGGGAAGCAGACGTAGCTCAACTGATAGAGTGTCTGCCTACCATATGGGAGGTCCAGAGTTCAAACTCTGAACCTCCTGGCCTGTGCGGTGAGCTGGTCCCTGCACAGCGCTGCCACGTGCAAGGAATGCCATCCATGCAGGGGTGTCCCTCACATAGGGGAGCCCCACGCACAGGGAGTGCGCCCACACTGAGCAGCACCATGTGAAAAAAAATGCAACCTGCCCAGGAGTAGCACCACACACACAGAGAGCTGATGCAGCAAGATGATGCAACAAGAAGAGACACAGATTCCCAGTGCCACCAAGAATGCAAGTGGACATAGAAGAAGACACAGTGAATGGACACAAGAGAGCAGACAGCAGGGGGTGGGGGAAGGGGAGAGAAATAAATAATGAATCTTAAAAAAAATTAAGGAGGTCACCATCAAGATATAATTTGTACTATCCAGAAAAATTGTGAAACACATTGAAATGGTCAATTGAAATAACAGTGTCATGTTTAGGCCACCCTCCTGGACTGGTCTGGTCTTTTGTTGCCTTTGAACTATTTTACAGCTCTAGAAGTTGTACAAAACTGACCAGAAAGCAAGTGATTCTTGTTCATAGAAACTCAAATAAATTGTGCTCAGAGGAGATGCAATTGCTTTTGCCTTCAGAATTTTGACAAATTTTGCTTTTATTTGTAAATTCATTTTAGTATTTCTGATGGCCTATATATGTGTTTTGAATTATTCTTTGAGTGTAGTTATAACATCTTAGTGTTTCCCTCTTTAATTAATGAATTAAATAAAATCTCTAATTGCCTTGCCACTGTACATACAGGGCAACACCTATTGTAGTGATGAAAGGCAAAATGTCAAAAAAAACTTTTAATGATATGTTTCATCTTTTTAATCCCCCAATTTATTTTTTACTAAATTATTATATATTCTATTTCTAATCTTTAAACATATAATTACTATTTCATTTTCCTATTAATTGAATTTGGCAATATATTAGACTTCATTTTTGAAGAATATTTGGATCACAGAGGGGTTCAACTATGGCAAGGGAGGAGCACTGATGTGGGGTGTCATTGATCAGGGATGCATGGATAGGAGGGTGTTATCCATGTAAGGTATATAGACATATTCGGATGTTCATTGGGTATTGACATTCTTGGTAGAGTTTCACACTACAATTGAGGGAGTGATGAGTTCCCATTCTGAGGAACTCTGTCGTACTCCCCAAAGGAGCAGCAACAATCCCCCAAGTGCAAGGGCAAAGACTAATGAGGAAGGATGGTCCAATGTTGGTTCCTTGATACTGATGAATATGCTTATGAACCTGTGTGCTTGAAATTTCAGCTAGGCCTAGAGCTGTAGGATGCCTAAGAGTTACCTCCTGAGAGCCTCCATGTTGCTCAAATGTGGCCACTCTCAAAGCCAAATGCAGGAATATAAATGCATTACCTTACCCCAGTGTGGGACTCCCAGGGATGGCCCACCTTGGCACCTAGGGATTACTACCAAGCACCAGCTGATGATGCAACTAGAAAAAGACCTTAAATAAAAGGGGGAAATGGTAAAGACAAATGAGTTTATATGGCTAAGAGACTTCAGAATTAGTTGGGAGATCATCAGAGGGGTCACGCTTATGCATCAGAGACAGTCAAAGTAGATACAATCCCAAGTATTGGTGCTCCTGAGGGCTATGGAGACACCTAGGTCCTGTGGTCATGAGAGATGACTCTGGTGTTCAGTGCCTTGCCAGTGGGCTGGCCCAACTTTGAAACTTGTGCTTCTGAGTGTGATGGAGTTGGACTCTGATGTGACCTCTCTACACATGCCTCTTCTGTCACTTTTACTGTTGTTGGCACTGGGGTTGGTGTATGCTCAGGAGACTTGAATCTCTGTGTTGTCCATGTGCCAGCTGAGCCCTGAGCCTCAGCAGAGTTGCAACACCTGCTCTCCAGTTCGTTGGACTTACCCAGGTCAGCTAACAGGGAAATGAGGATGGTCAACCACCACAACAGGGAACCAAGAGAGTCTACAACATCAAGCAGGAGAATCTCATCCATCATCCATGTGAGACCTAAGCCCCCTCTCAATTTAGAGGTGGAGTGGACAGCTCCATCCCAGGGTCCACAGGATGGAGGAATAAAATATGGATTAGAGTGAACTTACTTGTATTCTACTATCGAATTATTGTGATTCTAGCAATGGAAAAAACGGTATCATTGATGTGGAGACAGTGACCACGGAAGTTGCTGAGAGCAGAGAGAGGGAAGAACAGGTGTGCTATGGGGACATTTTTGGGACTTGGAGTTGTCTTGAATGATATTGTAGGGACAGATGTGGGACATTATATATCCTACCATAACTCACTGAATGGACTGGGAGAGACTGTAAACTACAATGCAAACTATAATCCATGCAATGTAGCAGTGCTCCAAAATGTATTCATCAAATGCAATGAATGTACCACACTGATGAAAGAGGTTGTTAATGTGGGAGGACTGATGGGGGTGGGGAGTGGGGTTATATGCGGACCTCTTATATCTTTTAATACAATATTTTGTGTGATCTATGTATGTTTAAAAACTTTTAAATAAAAATAAAATGAAATATAATCTTTACCATATGTTCATTTGTTATTTTTTTTATAATTTTAATTTTAAAATTATCCTATAAGAGGAGCCCTACTCAGTAATCTGAGATATTAATGAAGAAGGACTGGTTTCTTCTAATGCTGGAATTGAATTGTTTTCTCAAACTTTTCTAGAAATTCCATCCTTAATATTTAAGGTCTAGCTAAAGGATAGGGGGTGCTTCCTCATATTTATCACCTGCCAATGACCATACACTACTTCATCTGCACCCAAAGATTGTGAAATTTATAGTAGTTTTGCATTTGTTTGCTTTTTTGGTATTTGTTGTTGGTGAATTCTCTTTACCTTTGTCATATGAAATAAGTCTCTGTTCTAGTTAATTTCCAATTATTAGGAGGAATGACTATGGAATTGTATTGTCTTTTCAGCATTTGTTAAGTTGCTCATATGGAGTTTCTATATTATTCTATTAATGCAGTGAACTCCATTAATACATTTTTCTGATTTTGAGCCAGGCTTTATTCCTGCTCAGGATGTATTTAATTTTTTGGTATTTAAAATTCTATTGTTCTATATAGGATTTTTCACTTCTGTTGGTAATGTGAGTAATTTTTCCTGCTTTTACTGACCTCATAGAATGAGCGGAGGAGTTTTCCCTTTTTTCTAGGTTTGGAATGAGTCTGTACATAACACTTTAACAATTAGCACTTCATTCAGCTTTTCTATTTCTTCTGGAGTCAATTTTGTTGAAGTATATTGATAAACAGAATGACCCAAGATTCAAAATATTGACATTATATCTTCCTATGATAAAAATCTCTACGCTATCCATTTTCACTCCTAATATTGTTTTTGTGTGTGTGTGTGTCTTATCTCTAATTTTTTTCTGTAATGAATCTCACCAAGTGTTTGTCCATTTTATTAATCTTTTTTAAAAAAACTAACTTTTGCTTTTCTTGATCTTTTGCCTTATTTATTTTTCTTTGTTCTCTTGTATTAATCTGAATTTGTCTTTTATATCTTGTCCATAACGGAGAATATAAGATAATAGTTCTGTGCTCCTTAAATTTTTTCGACTTAGAAAACTTCATTATGCAAACATGATGCAAGCTTAAGGTCAAAATCTATTTTAAAAAGGACTATTTCCATTTTGATTAGTATTAGAGTTTCATAAAAATTACACATTCAGCAAATGATGGCTTAAGAAAGGCATGGATTACATCAGAAATGTCACATCCCAAAGATAAATATTAAAAGTAGGTGGGTATTATTTGAAACCATGAGCATATATTCATCCTGATAGTATAAATTCCCAGTTTCTGAATTCATTTATTCAACATTCAGCCTACAAATATTTACAGAGTCTCATCAGGGTACTGGAAATTCACTGGTGAAAATAGTTCCTTTCCTCCTCAAGTCTGTATTTTAGTAGGAGAGAGATAATAAATAAGAAAACAAAAACTATGTGGTGTAATTTCAAACAGAGATAAGTACTCTGAAGAAAATAAATCAGGATAAAATGATAAGGGATAAGTTGCTTTTGATTCATAATGTCGGATATCTAGTAATGCATATGTATTTTTATATTTTATGAAATTTTCAAAGCATGCCTAGGCAAAGCCAATGTATATAATTGTGATGAAGACAGTTAGAAAATTTTAAAAATTCTGTGAATTTTTATAGCCTTAGTTAACTATCTAAGACCGATGGATTTCTCAACTTGATTTTAGGAAAGGAAAACTATGCACTTTGGAAAATAGTTGAGAGTTTCATCGGGACACCAGACGGTGCTGTGAGTTAAAAAGAAAAATACAGGGAAATACAATTATCATTGATGTGGTGGTCATTTCAGTGATCGTGCAACCGTCCCTTTGATTGCACACGCCTCCGTCCCGCCCATGGGAACAACAGCTTGCCTTTCTCTCAGCTTACTACGCGCTGAGCGTTCCCGTCGTTTAGTTTCCACCGACAGCCTGTCAAATAGGGACTTCTCACCCCACAGCACTGGGGATGCTGAGGCGCAGAGAGAGATCAAGCTAGCTCAGGCCAGGCGCCAGCAGCCCCAGGAGGGGTTTGCACTCCGTCTGCCGCCAGAGCCTGTGTTCCTCCTCTGATCCTGCACAACCTCCCTATTCTCTCAATTGGGAGAGGAAAATAGACGTTTTTTCCTTCGTGTAAGTTCTTCTTGGCAAGTTGCCCCAAATGTTAGCAGCAGGAGGACTGCCTCTGAAGGTTTTCCAAGGGCAGATGAAGAGTTCTGAAGGACCCTTCTTGCCAAAAGCACTACACTTGAGCAATGCTTCACTACTCTATTCGCGTTTTTGCAGCTTCTCTGTTGACCACTGAAAGGCTCCAGCGGAGGGGCGTGGGGCTGTGGGCTGCAGCGGCTCTGCCAGTGTGAGTCACGGGGATGCGTCCCCTTTTTACCGGGAACAGTGTGGAATTTACTGACATAAATCCTTCCTTCCCTATTTCCTCTTTACTCTCTTCTGATTTTGTCAGAATGGGATTTTCTGAAGGTAGGGGTGGGGTCAATGCCTCTGTTAATTAACAGGGGGATAGGGGATATATGGGGACCTCATATTTTTTTAATGTAATATTAAAAAAATAAATAAAGACAAAAAAAAAAAGAAAAGAATAAACAGTGCATATGAAGTTCACCCTTCTGCTTTAAACATTTCTCCTCTTAAAGTATATATTGCCTAAATTCTCTATTTTCCCATGAGGGGCATCAAGCCGGAGCTCACTAGGCAAAACTGGGAATATCAGGTATTGGTGGTTAATTTAGTTAAACAAATGAGACAATTCTTTTTAAAAATTATGTGGGTAATTTTAAGAAAAGTCTCCTCTCACTGCAACCCAATTGCTTAATCCATTCTCCCATTTCTTTCACAAACTTTCATTGGGCACGTCTGGTCCTTGGGGAACTGTTATCACCCCTTTGAAAGCTCCAAACTTAGAGGCAGGAAAACCAAATCGATGTCCATACTGGAAATGAAGAAAATAAGGGCATTTTCAGGAAACATATTTTTGTTAGTGTTAAAGGTTTGCAGTAATTAACAAGCTGTAGCTCACTTTCCCCTGATATACTTAGGGAGAAAGGCAAATCCCCTCCCCTGTGCCTAAGGGCATGGCACTTCCCCACAGGTTAAACAAAGAAACCTCATAGAGACAGGAGTAGAGGGAGGGAGAGATCCTCACCGTCTGCATATCAGAGGGAGATGGAAGTCTTTACTACCTCTACCTGCTGTATCAGAGGGAGATGGAAACCT
The DNA here is from genome assembly GCF_030445035.2 of Dasypus novemcinctus. Lineage (NCBI taxonomy): Eukaryota > Metazoa > Chordata > Mammalia > Cingulata > Dasypodidae > Dasypus > Dasypus novemcinctus. The sequence continues at coordinate 158,909,775 of NC_080676.1, read as the reverse complement.
TCATTATTTACATATTGAAGGGAAATAAACACTTTAATTCCTACAGATCAAAGAAACATCTGCTCCTGCAGCATTCCAAGAAACCATAAACCCACTATTCTCTAGTCGTTATCAGGGAAAATTTGCACCTCTAGGGCTTCCTATTAGTTCCTCACCTCACTCAACCCCCTCCCATCAACCATCATTTCCCCGCCTGGGAAAGTTCTGCATAAATTCAAGTTCCCCCTTTCCAGGAGTGGGCTGAAGTCTCTCTTCAGACCTCCTCCACTGGGAGAGCTTCCCAATAAATTCTTTCTCTGCTTGTGGGCTTATCAGTCTCTGTGTTCCAGTGAGTGCCGTTTTTCTCCAATAGTTAGAATCACTGAGTTCTAACAGCTACATTGAGCACAACATCCTTTCGTGGAGCCCAGTGGAAATTCCTCCTCTAAAGCGTCTAGGCAGGTAAAAGCAAAGAGGAAAAGGATAAAAAAAAAAAATTAGGAGAAGACTAGCGCAGCCAATAACATGTCTGGTCTTTTGCAAGTCATTTAACCTCCATTTCTCTCAAATTATATCATATGCTTCTCTAAAAAGGAGACACAGCAAATATTTATTGAATGAATAAGTGGGTGGATGGGTTGATGGATGGACAGATAGACTGAAAGCGCATGAATGAATTACAGTCATCTAGAAAGAATAATTTAGATTTTGCTGGATTCTCAGTCCCATACAGCTCTAAAATTCTAAATTATTTGCAGAGTCTCTATCAGGCTCCTGGCTGTGGACTATACATATTTTAAAAAATGAAATATTCTCTACCTTCCAGGAAAACTATAGACCAAATGAAGAGGCAAGTTAAACCACATAAACCAAATGATAAATGTGAGGATCAAGTGAACAAAAATGGGAGCTAGATTTTGAATGCTATAGCCATTCAAGGAAGGATAAACTCTGTCTTCTGTTTCAACTGCCTGCTGCTTCGCTCCTGACCAAGAAGAAGGACAGCAGGCAGAACCAGAGCATAAGTGGGCCAGCCCCTCAAACCAGAAAGTTGACGGCATCCAGGCCAGGAGGTTCAGGGCTTTGGGTCCTTCTCGGTGCCATTCAGTGAAGTATGCATTAGCGCACTAGCAACACCTAGCAAACACTCAAACATGGTGCCTTATTTTAATATAAAAAACTTACACACAGGTGTGGCATCCAGATGCAAGCCCACAGGTCTGCTGTGGCTTGATCTTTATGATGACTGTAGGCACAGTTTTCAGATAATGCGGGAGGTGCGGCGATGACCGGTGGGGTCCTCAATTTAGGCATGGCTGGTAAAAGGGTGGCAAAAGGAACTCTATGTAAGTCCCGCTGGGGTGCTTTAAGGCCTCTGAAGAGCGTAATGTTTGGTACCCTGACAACTTCACTGCGCCTGTCTGAGTTCTCAGGATGGCTGTGTTCATGGGGAATGAAGAGACACATCCCCCATCCAGCTCTTCCCTCTCTCCTCTTTACACGCTGTAATTAAAGCTTTCCAATATTAGGGATTTAAGCACTTGAAAGGTTTTCTTCAGGGAAGGCAAGAAATGTAGTGCATCTCAATTTTAATTAAAAAGAAGGCCCCCACTACAAAAGTGCATAAACTACAGTGCTGGTAATTATCAATTCAAAAGAGCAAAAACAGTAATCTCTGGCTCCAAGATAAGTACCGGTTCATCCCCTATTTAATTCATCAAATTTTCATTTACTTCTAATTTATATAATTGAGGAATAGCTGCCAAATTTAGGAAAAGGAAACTGCATCCTTCTGCCTTGGAAGGAATGGGCTCTTTTCTTAACTGTCACATAGACAATTGAAGCCTCTGAACTGGGCTCTCTTAGCTAGAGATTTTTTTTCTACTTTTCACTTATTCATCCTGCCCAAAATAAGGTGGTTCATTAACCTCACACTGTTAGAAAACGGAGCTTATCACTGAGAAGTCTGGAATGGGTTCCTTCTGTGAACTGTGAATGAATGACGGTTTTTCCTAAGGTGAGTTGTACCCCAGGAATCCACAGAATCAGATGTCCTCTGACTTCCTCCTTCTTTAATCTTCCCCCGGGTGCTCAGTTTCCCCCCCTGGGAAAGATGCTTAATGAAGCAACATGGAGAGTCTCTAAAAAATAATGTTCAATGACTAGAAGCATAGCAATAAATGTTGCCACGTAATAAGCACAAAATTTGGGTTTATTTTGCTGCAGAGTGGCATCAGTGACATTAGGACTGGCTCCTGGAGCAGGGTGGGGCCAGGGGAAAGAAGTTTTCTATTCACTCTTATCTCTCCCATTTATTATACTGAAGTATAGTGGAACTATCCTGGAAAATCATTTAAAGTCACCCACCACTAGGGTTCCCAGATGCTTTAACATCTGCTGGTTGTGTTTTTAACATTTGCGTTCTCTTTTCAGATAATTAATGATAATCCATTTGTGCTCCATCGAGTTTTGAAGATGTTTAAAAATGAAAACTTTTTTTTTTTTCCTTTTATTCCTTCCTCTGCCTTTTCCCCAGTTCCAGGTGGCAGCATCCTTCAAAGTAAAATCTGGTCACCATTTTAGCATCCTTTACTTAAAGATAAATCATATTCCCACAAAATGTCAGAAAGCCAGAATGAGGGGACAGTGTTTCACACAAGAAAGCATTGGAATGTCCAATAACCCACCATAAAATATTAAAGTAACAAATTGTACTTACTCTGGATATAGTTTCTTTGTTCCACGCTAACAAAAATGTGAGCTTGTTTTTAGATAAACCTTTAGGTCATGCCACCTTGGCTGTTCTGGATAAATTGTGGCTCAGAGATTAACATTTGGGTTATTGTCAGGAGGAAATATAATGTCCTTTTCTTGAGAGGACGATTTCTCAACCTCAGCACTCTTGACATTTGGACCCAGTGATTCTGGTTTTCTTGTTTTTGTTTTTGTTTTTATTTTTTTTTGCAGGGGCTGCTCTGTGCCTTACAGGATGTTAGCAACATCCCTGGTCTCTAGCCATCCCTGCCAGTAGGACCCTGCCCAATCTTGACAATCAAAAATGTCTCCCCATATTGTAAAATGTCCCCTGGGGAAGAAATCAGCCTCGGATTACAACCACTGCTCTAGAATTATGTGGTCTCAAATTGTACCCAAAAGACAAAGGTCAAAGATCACTTTTGAATTCTAAATACATGTAATTAATGACAGAGCTATATTAGTTGAATCTCCAAACACTCCCTTGTTGCTCCTTTTAAAGGTGATACAAATAAATCAGTACATCTATTACTGTTATAAAAGTCATTTTGCAACAATAATATTGATACCATTTGCCTCTGAAACAAAGACACAATGTTTCAATTCCTTTAGCAAAGAGTACAAATGATGAGTACATTCACATTTACTTCATAGGAAAATAAGAAGGAACTGGTCCCAGAAAAATGAGCATAAAATGAAATTGGTCTATAAAAATTTAAAAAAAATTATGTTGCCTGTTTTCTGCATAATTATCCCTAGAGTTATGCATGATTGCCAGTTAACTGATGCCTCTTTTAGCACAAAACATCCATTGCTTCTCCTCTGACCCCTCCCCCAACCAAAAACAAAATTCCCTGGTTGTAATATTACGTGGGTCCTACCTACAGACAATATTGAGACTTCTTCCCCTCCCAGTGGAGTTGTTTTCCTCTGCAGTGTATGCTTGGTTATTGCTGTTTTAATGGTGTTCAGTAAAGGAAGATGCTACACCCAGCAAGAGACGTTCACATTTTCATTGCAAAGTATCAGCATCATCATGCTTATAATTATGCTTTAAACTTGTTTTTAAAAATTCTGCTGGTTAGGAAAAAATCAATTGCCCAGTCCTCTATCTGCAGAACTTGGAGTTTTATGAACCTCCACTGGGGATGTCATCTACAAAATCACAACATCAGGGGCGGGGATGAGTTCATTTCAATAAATAAAGGTAGAACAGAGCTTCAAACACACCCCACCCCAAATTACCATTCCAGTCTCCCAAACACACTCAACACTCACTCACACATGCACACTCACACAAGTCACATACTCCGCTTGTATAACTCACATACTCACACACTCAGTCTCTTAAAGACATACAAACACAAACCCTCATTCACACACTCTCTCACACACACACACATACACACTCGTGCACTTATTTTCTGAGTAGATGCCAGGAACAAGGTCAGGGACATCTATTACTATTATAGGCCGATTACTTTAACTGAGTATGGAGAATTAACAAATAACTATAGAGTCATTGGATTATTATAGAAATGTTTTCTTACTTTTACTGTAATGTAGAATGAGTCACTGTAATCATACCCATGATGTATGTTAACTTTAAAGTAGCTAGAGACAAATACCTGAAACATTTCTTTTATTCTAATCCTGTATATTTTTAAGTGCTAATCTTCAGTTTATAGCTATCCCTCCCTCCATTTGTATTCCTTTATCTTTCCAGGCATGGATTTTGTCAATCTTTAACAGCCCCTTGATGGGCCACTTTGTTTAGTTTAGTCATGTTAATTAGGTGATTTACAATTTTCTGTATTAGCCAAGCCAAATTTTGTTTGGTTTAGCATCATCTGATATGGATTGAACTATTTACAATTTCGTGTTTTACCTAGATGGACTTTGTCAGTTCCTATTGGATGTTAATTAATCAATGTCTGACCCAGTTTGTAACCTGTAGCCTGATGCTTACCTCATTCAGCCTCTCTGAGGCCTGAGCTTACACACTTCCATGTTAACAAACCAATAGATATCCCCTAACATCCCAACATCACTATCTCCACCTTCCTTTGTTTGAATTTCATGAAAACTCAAAGTTTCTCCAGTGCCACGAAAATATATTTGAGAATTTTCTCCTTTTCTCTTGGCTTGTGGAAGGCAATAAAGACTCTTTCTCTCTTTGAAGTCCTGATGCCTTGAGATTAGTCTTTGAGGGCACCAGGCTGATTACCCGGGTGTTTTGTCTGGCAACAATATCAGTCCCCAGAACCCTGGGAACTCCAGCTCCTGTGAATGTGACATTGCCAAAAGCCTTTCTAGGCACATGTGGGAAGACAGATCTTCCCTACCAGAATCTGGCACCTCCCAACATGTATATCCTAGAGGGAATGTCAGGGATGCATCTGAGCCATGCCAAGACACTGCTGTCATCACACCTGGCCTTTGTTTCCTCCCAAAACCAAGGTCATAACTGTAGCCCATCCATCTGGTGACTCTGGCAAGGTGAGCCTTGCTGGGACACAAGGTTCCCGGGAGTTGGGCCAGAGAAGTCCCACATCCCATCTTCCTGCATGGTCTAAGCCAAGGAACAGTGCCATAACCAACAGGACTATAATCAACTGAACCTTTCATTTCAAGGATTTGGAAACTGAGGATCAGATTCATTCACTGTCCTTCAGTTTACAAACCCAGACTGGATGGTTTTATTGAGAACCAAGATATCTGAGTTTATTGAGCATCTTCTTTGCACAAGACACTGTTTTGAGTCCTGACGGGCATGCAAAAAGTGTAAATTGTAGACTTTGCCCAAGAAACTTATAAGACACAAGACACAATATTGGGCTGAAAAAATAACTATTAAAGAAATATGCAAAGTGACCAAGACAATAATTGAAGAGATAACTCAGGAAGTGCTCAATATAGTGCCAATAAAATCATATGTACGCACCACTTAGTTCTGCACAGTGGAGCTAATTCTGATCTCTTTGGTCTGCCATATTCAGGAAAAGGAGATTTAAACTAGATTTTGAAGAATGAACAGCTTTTGATGAGAGCAGAGGAGAAAACAAAGAGAAATCCAGACAGTTAAATAGCAAGTTAGGGTCAGGAAAACCAAATGTCCCAGTTTGCTGATGTGGAGTTGAAAGTATGTTAAAGAAGAAAACCCTCTATGGTGCTGGATACCTGAGTTTGAATCCTGCGAGTGCTCTCTGCCAGCTTTGTGCTTCTTAAGCAAGTGACTCAGCCCCACAAAACCCCAACTGCTTCACTGTAGGTACAGGGAGTGGTTCCCAGCCCATGCAGTAGCAGAGAGGATTCAGTGAGATTGTGTATAAGTCATTCAGTCCACCCCAGTAGTTTCTTTGTCCTTTGAGAGAAAACTGCATTTGGTTTGAGTCTTCTGTCTCAAATCCTGGGGGGAAGCTCTGTGACCATGCAAGGTTTCCACAAATACCCAGTGGTATAAATGATCGTGGTGACTTCCTGCTCTCAGAATCCTACCTCTTCAAATCCTTGTACCTCCTGTGTCTCATCTCTCATTACTGAGCTATATGCTCAGAATTGACCCATCCCTGAGCATAATGTACAACAGGCTATGATGAGAATCAAGTAGAAATATTTCAAAGTTATCCCATTGACTGACTGAGTGCAATATGAGGAATTCCTGAAGCAAAAGCAGCAGTGAGAAAGGAGAAAAGAGAAGGTGATAAAAAGATATTCTGAGGACACAACCAATGGGTCTTCATGGTGTGGTTTTGAGCATGGGGAAGGAGAAAATGATGAGCATTGGTTTTGAATGTTATTTCGCATGTAAGTGAGAAAAACCCTGCATCTTACTTGGCAAGTGCTCAATTAAGTTTGAAGCAGACATTGTAATAGTAAGTAAGCTGCATATCTATCCTCAGTGCATGGGGTGTCCATAAAATTTGTGCAGGAGAGTAAGGATAAGGGAGAACAAGGTGAGATTAGAGAGGGTGGGAGAGAGAAAGAAGGGAGAAAGGAAGGAATCCAGTGGGGGAACCATTTGTGAAGAAAAATGAAGACTGCCATGTTAATCAGGCTGAACATATATTCACGATTCCCAAGAATCAACTGGGAATGTTACTGGATCTCAGGCAGAAATCTTATAGTCATTTGGAGTTTGGAATATGAATGGATGAAATAAACAAGGATGGAGCTTAGAAACAGAGGCAGACTGTAACACAGTCTCGGGAGTCATTTTGTCTCAAGTGCACACCCCGTTTCTTCCCCTGGGGAAAAAGGAGTAAAATGAGACCATCCCTGCACAACTGTTTCCTTCTAAGGGAAACTTTCCCCTGCCTCATATTCATAGATGGTGCTGACAGTTCAGGAGAAATTACCTTGAGCTATGGTGACATTCAAATCTCTGCAAATCCCACATGCCACAGCGATGCTGTGAAGGGACCCACTTCAGTATTTGGCCAATCCAAACCTGAGAAATGTAAGTAATAAAATCACAGTGAGTTATTTATTTTTTCTAGCCTCAGATGAAATTGGACTGCAAATATATTTAGAGATTTCAGATTTTCATTGTGACTAATTACATACAGACTCATAAACTAGCAAAGCAACACCCGAGGCCAAATTAGAGAAAGGTGGGTCCACATTTCATAAAAGGGAATTTACTCACCATGTTCCCATTTCATCTTTGTTAGCTATGTCTGCTTATTACCTGGCAAAGACACACTTGTGTGGGAGTTGGCGGCCCTTCACCAACCCCACCACGGGAGAGGGAATGAGTTTCCTTTCTAGTTCCTGAAGCATTTCAAGACAGAGTACAGCTTGCTTTTTCTTTTTCTTAAACACACACACACAATCCCTAAAGCAATGTGACCAGAACAGCCGATGCAGGTCTTGCCTGGATGACACCAAAATCCAGACTCACAACACCCAAAGGATGAGGAGGGTAGCGCGCAAATCATGAACAGGCAGGAAGGTGACTTGGGGTGATGCATTTCACCATCGCCCTGGAGGACAGGAGTCACCCACTCCCTGGCACGGGAGTGTCCATGCTTCAGAAATGACCAAGAAACTGAAGGCACCAGCCAGTTCATTACTATTCAGCAAATGAAATAAGCACCTTTTTCATGTTGATATGCAAAATGCTATGGATAATCATGGAAAATTAAATATAGATGAAGTCTTCCTTGAAGAAGCTCTAAGTCTAGCAGAGTGGGTGCAGCTCAGCGGTTGAGGGCCTGCTTTGTATGTCTGAGGCCGTAGGTTCAATCCCCTATATAACTCCTAAAGAAAATGGGAATCTCAAAGTCTGGTTAGAAAATCAAATATGTATAAACTAACATGATCAAAAGTGGTGTCAGAGACCAGATGAATTAAGATCTGTAGAGGGGCCGCCTGTTACTGCCTTTCTCACTCACGGCTGTTGTGGGCCATGAACTCATTAGTTGAGGCATTACAGTGAAATTCAGAGAGAGACTACTTCTTAGCTAACATCTGGGGAAAAACCACTGTCATATCAAGTTTCCAAATGGTTTAATTTTTTTTAAAGTTTGTTCACTGATGGATTTACACATCTAGAACACAGCCTGGTACATAGTAAATATGGATGGAAAATGAATTACATTGTTTTTTAAAATCTTCAGTGTGAGAGGAATTCATCATCTGTGATTATAATAAGCAATTGTGAAATCGAGTTTAAACTCCTCCCCAACTCGAAGTGCTAATTGAGTTTGATATTTTGCAAATATCTGTGCCCCTGGAAGAACAAGTGATGTGAACCTCTGCTGCCTCCTTCTAATTTGATGAAGACCACCGTGATGGATTTGTAACCATGTATAAAAATGTTTCAGATTCACAAGAAGAGTGGTGTTCTAAAATATATTAAAGATCGATAAAAAAAAAAGCAGTAATTTTGCACTTCATGCCATACTCCCACTCAGTGAGTTAGAAGATAAAAGGGAAATTTATGTCAAAATTTGGAATGAAATCAAGACTTTGAGATCAAAACCATAGCAGATAAAAGTAAGAAGCCTTGAGGAGCTCTGGAATAAAAATCTCTGAGTCCTGTATTAAATGAAAAGCAAAAAGGAAACCAGAATCAAAACTGACATGTTTACAGTTTATGTTTTGTTAAATAAGATGCTGAATCAGGGCCCATTACTTTTATTGGCACTTCTTACCCAGTACTCTAGGAACTGGAAACAATATGGGGTACAAAGGTTTTTTAAAAGTGTGTGTGAAGGGAAGTGGATGTGGCTCAAGCGATTGGTCTCCCATCTAACATATAGGAGATCCTGGGTTTGTTTCCTGGGGCCTCCTGGTGGAGGCGAGTTGACCCACACGGCGAGCTGGCCCAACAAAAGAGACAAAGAGGAGAGACAATGAGAGATACAACAAACCAGGGAGCTGAGGTGGCTCAATCGATTGAGTGCCTCTCTCCCACATCAGAGGTCTCAGGATCGTTTCCCAGTACCTCCTAAAGAGAAGACGAGAAAAGAAGACAAGCAGACCCAGAAAGCACACAGTGAAGGGACACAGAGAGCAGACAATGAGCATAAAACAACAGGGAGGGGGGAATAAGTTTTTTAAAAAATTGTGTGTGATATGTGTGTTTAATGTTTGGGGAAAAAACACATATAGGAATCCTTGTATTTATGTACTTCATATAATGTCCTCTTTTTTTTTTAAAAAAATTATTCTTGCTTTGGTTTTGCACTCTTTGAACTTCAAGGACAATATGATTTATATTAAGGACAATTTTGCATCATGGGGGAAATGACTTACACCCTAACTGAGGAGGATTAGAGTGGCTAATACGGCAAATGCAGGTGAAGGAGAGCAATACTGAGCAATGCTAAGGTATCAACCAGAGTCTGGCAGGAAGCAGATGGCACTCAAACCAGGCAGAGCCAGGAAGGGGACCATCTACAAAGGTTTGGGCAGGGCTGTGGGAGACCAACAAGAGATGTTGAAACGTCCACTGGCAGCAAACACGGAGAGCCATTGTCTCCTCTGGGACCGTGGGACAGTGGGGAGGGAGGGTACCAGATCCAGGAAACAGGACATGACCGTGGTACAGGGGCCATGGCCTTTAGCACAGGAATACAGCCACTGCCAGCATGTGGCTGCAGAGAGAAGGAGCGTGGGGCACAAATACCCGAACCATTCTCTCCTCCTGCCCACGTGTCTTTAGGTTCCTCCACTGGCCAAATCCAGAAGCCAGAGAGTAAGGAAGCCCAGTGGATACTGTTCAGAGAGGTCAGTATCCTGGTGTTCACAACAGGGTGGGAAAGGGCGAAAGTGAATCTAAAAGGTCAAATAGAAAATGCTCAGCACTTCATTGTTTCTTAATTCTATGACCCTAAACCTACTTCATTTATATAATATATTTTAAAATATATTCTACCAAACTTCTATATAAATATTAGTTTAGTTTTCATTTGTATCTATGAATTCAGTTTTTAGGAGAAATAACATATTTAAGTATAACAAAATAAGAGAATTCAGTCACTCGGAAGAATGATAGAATAGCTGCTCATCACATACCATAGAGTACAAATAGTCTAAATTGTTTAAGAATGACAAGTTGCAAAAGAAAATGACTAGTTATCTGTTCTTACATGAAATATTTCATGAACATTTTATTACTATGCTCATTTTCTCTTAATTTACCCATTATTGTGTTATACATTCATCATCTGGAGTTTTCAGTTATTCAGAATTCCCTGGTGGGCAGCCAAACTCCCATCTGTTGGAAAATGGATGAGCCAGCCTAGGTTTTACAGGATGTTTTTCCAAAGAAGAATTACAATGAAGAGAATATGAATTACTCACAAGCAGTAGTGATAAATTAAGCAACATTCTAAGAAGTTGTTGACTGTCTTTGAAAAGGTAGGAAGGCACATAAAGAAGTTGAATGAAGCCCCTTTCTCACAGTAAGAAAGATGGGACCAGATTTCTTCCTTTTGGCCCAGCAAGGTGGAGCTAAGCAAACACAAGAAGAGATCATCTACCCAATATTCTTAACAACTATTGTATCCCTGTTCTGCACAACAGATCAGGAGAATGCTAACAATGGCCCCTCCAGGTACTCCCACAGAGGGTCTGGGTCCAGGGATGGTTCCACCGCTGATATAAGAGCATTCCCAATCCACATCTGAGATCCAGGAACTGACAGAGAGAAAGATGTTCTTGGTCTCATGGGCTATTTTAACTTTGTAAGAAAAGCCACCTCATATACTACAGGGTGAAGAGGATAGTTTCCCCACTTTATGAACCAATAGAGTGATACCAACAAAAAAACAAACAAAATAACAGAAATTCAACTAAGAATGTTTATCTCATAGTTGTTAAGAATATGGTGACTTGTGAAAAATACAACTAATATAATTTACAGACTATACTTAACACTAGTATTGTAATATTTTTGTAGCAAAGGCAAATAAGTTACTATATCAATATGAAAGATAAAAATATGAGATTTAGTTTTATGAGATGTGAATATGATTTTTAAAAAATCTTCTTCCTTAACAAGGAGACCTTGGTCATGTCATTTAACCAATTCGTGCTCATCTATTCATCTTTCTGAACACTGTAGGCACAATAAGAGTTTGTTTTTAGGATTTAATAATGTAAGTATGTTTGGAAAGTATTTTTTAAAGTAATGCTTTCATAATTTGTTAAGTTGCCTTTGTCTGTTATTTTATTTTTTGAAGCTGAAATAAAGTTTACTAAGGAAAAAAAATAATGAAGAGTTTGCATGTCAACAACAAAGAAGCAAAACATATTAAGAAACAAAACATGACTGCAGTGGGTACTGTAGGGCCCAGGTCCCATTCAGGAATGAAGGGCTGGGTGCTGCCACATTCCACCCTTGGCTGGCAGCCCCCTTCGAGAACTGCCTCAACTGAAGAGAGCTCTGCCAACCCAAGTCCATGCCCTTTCTCCAGAGAGCCCTGCATAAAATAACAGTCTGGTTTGGGGTTGGCTGGCCCTCTTGCCAGCCCTCTTGCCCCAACAGTACAACTCTGAAGGGTGCTCCCATCTCAGAATTGGCTGAGGTTTCTGTTGAGACTAAATCAAAGCTTAACTTTGCCCACTTCCTTCCACAGAAGCTGATTTCCTGAGCACTCCATAATTAATATGATGCTTGCTAAACTCAGTCTTGGGTCTACTTAAGGGGAAACCCAGGCTGTGACAATTACCAACCCATTGGTTTACTTTTGTTAACCCCCTTCCTTTTGAAAAATGATTGAAGTATGACATATATGCAAAAATCTCCCTCCATGTTTGTGGATTTGTTTATTTCTCTTTGTAGAACTGTCACTTTTTAAAAAACAAATCAATTTTATTGATATATATTAAAAAAGAGTAAATCCATCCCAAGTGTAAAATTAGTGGTATTTGGTGTTATCACATATTTGTGCATTCATCACTTCAATCATTCTTGAAGCATTTTCATTATTCCAATAATAATAAACAGTAAACAAATAAAACTCATCACCTCCCAATCTCTCTATGCTTCCCCTACCATACAGAACTGCTATTCTTTTTCCTTCTCTCTAGTATATTTGTATTTACATTTTGAATATCCAGTCTCATATAGGCAATATCACACATATTCATGTTATATATGAGGTTTTACTATGTTGCAATTTTTACCATGTTGCAATTTTTAGAGTTCCTTCTAGTATTATTAGACTTTCCCTTTCAACCATTGTCATACGCACCAATATAAGCACTGCTAGTTACAAATACCATGATATGTTCTCACCATTTCTATTCATTTCTAAAGATTTACAAACAACCATTTTTACCAATTCTGCACAGATTAACTCTTAGCATTCCATTCTCTACCCTCCTGCTTTCTGGAGAATTTTATTCTAATTATTAACTCCATGAGTTTACACAATATACATATTTCATAATAGCAGAATCATACACTATTTGTCCTTTTGTGTCTGGTTTGCTTCATTCAACACAATGTCTTCCAGGTTCATCCAGGTTGTCATAAGCTTCACAACTTCATTTCTTCTTAATGTTGCATAACAGTCCATTGCGTGTATACACCACAATTTGTTTATCCATTCATTGCCTGGGTTGATTCCAATATTTAGCAATTGTGAATAATGCTGCTATGAACATCAGTGTGCAGATGTCTGTTCATGTCACTGCTTTCAGTTCTTCTGGGTATATACCTAGCAATGGTATTGCTGGGTCACATGGCAAGTCTATATTTAACTTTCTTAGGAACTGCCAAACAGTCCTCCACAGTGATTGTACCATTCTACATTCCCACCCACAGAGAATAAGTGTTCCTATCTCTCCACATCCTCTTCAACATTTACAGTTTTCCAACTTTTTAATAGTGGTCAGTCTAATAGGTATGAAATGATATCTCATTGTAGTGTTGATTTTCATTTCCCTAATCACCAGTGATGATGAACATTTTTTCATATGTACCTTAACCATTTGTATTTCTTCTTTGGACAATTGTCTTCTCAAGTTTTTTGCCCATTTTTAAATTGGGTACTTTGTCTTTTTATTGTTGAGTTGTATGATCTCTTTGTTTATCATGGATAGTAAACCCTTATCAGATATGTGACTGCCAAGTATTTTCTCCCATTGAGTTGGCTGCCTTTTCATCCTTTTGACAGTCCTTTGAGGCACAAAAGTGTTGAATTTTGAGGAGGTTCCATTTGCCTATTTTTTCTTTTGTTACTCGTGATTTGGGTGTAAGGTTTAAAAAAACCACCACCTACCATAAGATCTCGAAGATATTTTCCTATATTTTCTTCTAGGAGTTTTATGATTGTCACTTTTATATTTAGGTTCCTGATCCTAGTTTCTGTAGCAGGTGTAAGATAAGGGTTTTCTCTCTTTCTTTTGTGTATGGCTATCTAGTTCTCCCAGCACCATTTGTTGAATAGACTGTTCTGGCCCAGCTGGGAGGCCTTGACCACCTTGTCAAAATCACTTGCCCATCTACTATGCAACTACATCCTTCCACCTTTTAATAGATTTTGCCCATATGGGCATTGGCTCACCATAAGTCCCTTCTCAATTAGAAGCACGGTAGGCATCACCATCCCCAAATCCTCAAGATTGGGGAATGAACAATGGCCTAAAGTAGACTTATTATTATTTTACTATAGACATTATTATTCCAGCAATGGAAGAACTTTCATCATTGATATAAAGGCACTGGCCACCATAGGTTCTGAGGGGAGGAAGAAGGAAGAATAGGTGTAATAGGCAGTTTCGGAACATTGGAATTGTCCTGCATGCCATTGCAATGATGAATACAGGCCATTATGTATTTTGCCATAACCTACAAAATTGTGTGGGACAGAGAGTAAACTATAATGTAAACTATAGTCCACAGTTAGGAGCAATGCTTCAATCTGTGTTCCTCAATTGTAACAAATGTACCACACTATTGAAAGATGTTGTTTAAGTGGACAAGTGTGGGAGGGGGAAGGAGTAGGGCATATGCTATCCCCTCTATTTTTTATGTAACATTTATGTAATCTAAAGCTTCTTAAGAACAAAGAAATTAAAATACCAAGAAACAAAAAAGAAAAGAAAAGAAAAAAATCACTTGACTGTAGATGTGAGAGTCTATTTCTCAGTTCTTGATATGGTTCTATATTAGTCAGCCAAAGGGGTGCTGATACAAAATACCAGAAATTGGTTGGTTTTTATAAAAGGGTATTTGCTTGGGGTAGAAGCTTACAGTTACCAGATCATAAGGTGTAAGTTACTTTCCTCACCAAAGTCTTTTGCCATGTGTTGGAGCAAGACGGCTGTCGACACGTGCCAGCATTCAGGCTTCCTGGGGTCCTCTCTTCCAGGGGTTCATTTCTCTTTGTTTGCTCCACAAGGTCAGCTGTAGACTATGAGGCTCTCTTGGCTTTGCCTCACTCCACAAGGCCAGTTGTAGACTGTTAGGTAAACAGCTTGTTTCTATTCCCAGGGCCTTCTCTCTTGCCTCATGACCAAGTTCCTCTGTGTGCTTACTTCCCGGAGCTCCAGCTCAAGACCCCAGCATCAAAACTCCAACTCTGTCGTTTGCCAGCATCCTACTGATGTGGCCCAATCAAAGCCCTGATCATAATTTAATCATGTCCAGCTACAGACCAGTTTATAAACATAATCTAATATCTATATCAAACAGGTTCTATTGGTCAGTGTGTCTGTCTTTATGCCAGTACTATGCTGTTGTTTTTTTTTTACCACTGTAGCTAAGTAATATGCTTCAAAGACAGGAACTGGAAGTCCTCCAACTTTGTTCTTTTTAAAAATCTTTTTGACTATTCAGGGCCCCTTATACTTCCAAACAAATTTGATAACTGGGCAAGAAAGGCTGTTGGGATTTTTATTGGGATTGCATTGAATCTGTAAATCAGTTTGGGCAGAATTGACATCTTAACAATATTCAGTCTTCCAATCCATGAACACAGAATGTCCTTCCATTTATTCTTCTTCTTCAGTTTCTTTCATCAATATTTTATGGTTTTCTGAATATAGGTTCTTTATGTTTTTCGTTAAGTTTATTCCCAAATATTTGATTGTTTTAGTTGCTATTATAAGTGGAATTTATTTTTCTGATTTCCTCTTCAGATTGTGCATCAGTAGTGTATTGAAACACTACTCATTTTTGCATATTAATCTTGTATCCTGCCACTTTGCTGAACTCATCTCTTAATTCTAGTAGATTTGCTGTGGGTTTTTTCCCAGAGATTCTAGATGTAGGATCATATTATCAACAAATAGTGAAAGTTTTACTTCTTCCTTTCCTATTTGGGTGCCTTTTATTTCTTTATCTAGCTTAATTGCTCTAGCTAAAACTCTAGTACAATATTGGATAACAATGATAACAGAGGGCATCCTTGTCTTGTTCTTGATCTCAGTGGGAAAGCTTTCCATCTTTCACCATTGAGTATGCTGACAGCTGTTGGTTTTTCATATATGTACTTTATTATATTGAGAATGCTTCATTCTATCCCTATCTTTGGGGTATTTTTGTCAAGAAGTGGTGCTGTAATTTGTCAAATTCCTTGTCTGCATTAATGGAGAGGATCATGTGATTTTTCTTCTTCAGTTTACCACTAATTGCTTTTCTTGTGTTCAACCACCCTTGTATACCTGGGATAAAACCCACTTGATAAAATAAATAAATAAAGACAAAAAAAAAAAAACACTGAAAATAAAACCCACTTGATCATGGTGTGTAATTCTTTTAATGTGCTTTTGGATTCTGTTTATAAGTATATTGTTGAGATTTTTGCATCTATATTCATTAGAGATATTGGTCTATAATTTTATTTTTTGTAATATCTTTTTCTGGTTTTGGAATTAGGGTGATGTTGCCTTCATTGAATGAGTTTCATAGCATTCTTTCCTGTTCAACTTTTTTGGAAGAGCTTAAGCAGAATTGGTATTAGATCATCTTTGAATGATTGGTAAAATCTGGACCTGGGCTTTTCATCTTTGGGAGGTTTTGATGACTGTTTCAATCTCTTCACTTGTAATCTATTTCTTGAGGTCTTCTGTATCTTCTAGGGTCAGGGTAAATGGTTCGTGTGTTTCTAGGAATTTGTCCATCTCCTCAACATTGTCCAGTTTTTTGGCATAAAGTTAATCATAGTATCCTCTTATGATCATTCCTATTTCTGCAGGGTCACTAGTAATGCCCCTCGCCTTTCTGATTTTATTTATTTGTGTATTTTCTCTTTTTTCTTTGTCAACCTACCTAAGAGCTTGTTGATTTTGGTCATCTTCTCAAAGAATCAACTTTTGAGGAAGTGGATGTGACTCAAACGATTGGGCTCTTGTCTACCATATGGGAGGCCTGGGTTTGATTCCTGGGGCCTCCTGGTGAAGGCAAGCTGACCCACACCACAGAGAGCTGATGGCCTGTGCTGCAGAGAGTTGACAGCACAGCCTGTGCCACAGAGAGCTGATGGCCTGCACCTCAGAGAGCTAGCACAGCAAGATGAAGCAACAAAGGGGGACACAGAGGAGTGACAGTGAGAGACACAGCAGAACAGGGAGCTGAGGTGACTCAAGCAATTGAGTGCCTCTCTCCCACATTGGAGATTCCAGGATGGGTTCCTGGTGCCTCCTAAAGAGAAAGACAAGAAAAAAAAGACAAGCAGACATGGAAAGAACACACAGTGAATGGACACAGAGAGCAAACAGCAAGTGCAAGAACAACAAGGGAGGGGGGAGAAATTTAAAAAAAAAAGAACTGACTTTTGGTTTTGATGATTCTCTCTATTGTTTTTTAGTTCTCAGTTGCATTTATTTCAACTCTAATCTTTAATATTTCTTTCCATCATCTTGGATTGGGATTCATTTGCTGTTCTTTTTCTAGTTACTCCAGGTGTGCAGTTAGATCTTTAATTTAGCTCTTTCTTCTTTTTTAATATAAGCATTGAGGGCTATAAATTTCCCTCTCTTCACTGCCTTTACAATTTCCCATAATTTTTGACATGCTGTGTTTTCGTTTTCATTTTCATGTCTGAAGATATTTGCTGAATTCTCTTGCAATTTCTTCTTTGACCCACTGATTATTTAAGTGTGTTAGTTAATCTCCTTACATTTATAAATTTTGTCTTTTTCTGTCCATTATTTATTACCAGCTTCACTCCATTATGATCAGAAGTGTTTTTATAATTTCAATTTTTAAAATTTATTGAGATTTGTCTTGTGACCCAACATATGGTCTATCTTGAAGAAGGATCCATGAACACTAGAAAAGAAAATATATCCTGCTGTTTTGAGGTGCAATGCACTATAGATGCCTGCTAGGTCTAGTTCATATCATATTATTCAAGTTTTATGTTTATTTATTTTCTGTCCAGATGTTCTTTCCAATAATGAGAGGGGTGTATTGAAGTCTCAACTATTACTGTAAAGATATCTTTTTCTTCCTTCACCTTTGCCAGTATATGCCTCACGTATCTTGGGACACTGAGGTTAGGTCATAAAAATATTTAAAATAGTTATTTCTTCTTGGTGAATTGTCCCTTTTATTAATATATAATGACTTCATTCACCCCTTATAACAGTTTTGCATTTGAAATCTATTTTGTCCAATATTAGTATCACTACTCCAGTTCTTTTTTTTTTTTCTTTTGGTTACTATTTGCATGTACTATCTTTTTCTAACCTTTCACTTTTAATCTGGTTGTATTCTTACAACTGAGGTGGGTCTCTTGTAGACAACAGATAGATGGCTTATATATTTTTTAATCCATTCTATCAGTCTATGTCTTTTGATAGGGGAGTTCAAGTCATTTACATTTAGTGCTATTACCGTAAAGGCATTACTGACTTCATCCATTTTGTCCTTTGGCTCTCTGTTGTCATATAGTTCTATTGTCTGTCTTCTTATCCTTTAGTTTACCTTTCCTAATAAATCTTCATTTCTAAACTTTTCTCCAAATTTCTTACCCTTGTTTTTTCCTTTTAGGCTGTAGCATTCCCTTTAGTATCTCTTTTAATTCCAGTCTTTTGATAACATATTCTATCAGTTGTTGGTCTGTGAAGACTTTAAACTCACCCTTATTTTTGAAGGACAGTTTTGCCAAATGAAGAATCCTAGGCTGGCAGTTTTTCTCTTTCAGTACCTTAAATACATCATACCACTTTCTTCTTGCCTCCACGGTTTCTGATGAAAAGTCAGTGCTCAGTTTTATTGAGTTTCTCTTGTATATGATGCTTTGCTTTTCTCTTGCTGCTTTCAGAATCCTCTTTTTATCTCTGATATTTTTTGCTCTGAATAGTAGGTGTCTTGGGTAAGTCTATTCAGATTTATTCTGTTCAGGGTGCATTGTCCTTCTTGGATATTGATATTTATGTTCTTAGTAAGGGTTGAGAAATTTTCAGTAATTACTTCCTCAAATATTCTTTCTGCCCCTTTTCCATTCTCTTCTCCTTCTAGGACACTGATGATGTTTGTGTGTTTTGCATTGTTGTTCAGTTCCTTGAGACTCTGTTCCATGTTTTCCATTCTCTTCTCTTTCTGTGCTCCTGTCTTTTCCAGGTTAGATGTTCTGTCTTCAAAATCACTAATTCTGTCTTTGAGCAATTCAAACCTGCTCTTATGTGCCTCTAATGTATTTTTAATCTCAACATTATGTCTTTCATTCCCATGAAATCTGTTCCTTTTCTTTGCAAGCTTTCAAACTGATTGTTTTTATGCTCGCCCAGCATCTTCTTAATATCCATTATTTCTTTAGTCATATTTTTGACTTAAATTCTTTGAAGTATTTAAGAGAGTTGTATAATTATTACTGATTGTCTTAAATCCTGTACCTCTTCAGGACATTTGGTTAGCTCTTTTGACTGGCCCATCTCTTTCTTTTTCCTAGTATGGCTTGTACTTTTTTGCTGATGTCTAGGCATCTGAATATGTTGGTGAATTTACTCTGATGGCCAATTTCTTTCTCTAGCCTATTTTTTTTCCCCATGGGTTCACTTCTATATTTGGTTTGACTTATTCTAAGTCTTTAAAATTGCCCAAGTTAAGTTATAAAAATTGGGCCAGGGATTCACTAGTGTGGCAGATTTTCTCCCAGGGGTTAGGATACAGAAAGTACCATAAACAGCTTTTATCCATGAAATTTCCAAACTAGCCAGCAGATGGTGGTCACTGATGCACCTTTTCAAAGAGGTGTTTCAATTGGACTTTCTTGTGTTCCTGTGTTGAATCTCAAGAATTCACTGAAGTAAAACACCCTGACTTTCTCCCTTCCCTTTTCCTTGAAACAGCTGACAGGAAGGAAATGTCTGTTCTCTCTTCAATCAGCTGCAGTGAGCCAGGGGTTTTACTCCAGCTTAATATCTTGGGGTGAGGAAGGGGAGTCCTTCCAAGCCACCAAAGGGCTTGGTAACTCATGTTTGTTATTTCAGCATCCTCATCTCTCTGTCCCTCACCCTCCTGAGAGTTTTATAGCACTTTCCTGGTCTGCTTACCCCCCAAGCAGTTCACTTGGACAGCTTTTGGCTCTTTCTCCATTGTTTTTGTGAGAATAAAACAATGGTCTGTTAGGCCAATGTCATCTTCCCACAATCAAACTGATACTTTTTATTCTACATACCATGAGTCTATGCTATTAGGTGCAAACAAATCTAAAATTATTTTGTCTTAAATTTGAAGCTTTTATCATTCTGAAATGCACCTCTTTTAACTCTGATTTTGTGACTTTGGGTTTATGTTTACATAGAATTTTCCCCATCCTTTTCTTTCAGCCTGTTCATTTGTATATATTTAAGTATTTCTTTTTGAGTATCATGTTTACATTTACTCTAATTTGGACTTACATAAGCATCTTACCATTGGCTTTCTATTTATCCTGCCTTTTCTATTACTTTTTTCTGTCCTTTCTTGAGATATTTTTTTGATTCATTAAATACTCATATAATTATATTTCTCCTTCAATCAGTTTGTTAATTATATATAATTTTTGTTATTTCCCTTAGGTTTACAACATGCATTCTTCACTTATTAAAGTGTTATTGTTGTATATTTTAATTCTATGTTTTAAATCTCACAAGGCATTACTGCTTTCCCAGAGCTTGTTTCTCTCCAGGCTCAACTGCTGTTCTGCCCTCTCCACAAAGCTAGCTGTAACCTTTCAGGTGAACGGCTTGTCTGTCTTCCTGGGGTCTCTGCCATGCCTAACAGAGCCTTCTCTTTTTCCTCATGTATCTGCTGCTCTGTGTGTTTACTTCCTGGAACTCCAACATTAAAACTCCAATTAACTCTTCTGCCATGTTGTTTTCTCTGTTTTCACATCCACCAAGGGGGCAGGGACTCAATGTCCTACTGACATGGCCCAATCAAAGTCCTAGTTATAATTTAAACAAGTAAAGTGAACCTCTGAATTCAATACCATCTAAGGGTATCACTACCCAAGAGGAACTGACCATTTTACAAACATCACCTGTACTTCTTTTTGAAGTTCATCAATAATATCCAACTGAGACAGTAGATATTATTATTCCCAATTTATTGATGAGGTAATCATGACTCAGAGCTATATACTGAGATATAGCACAGTTTAGCAGCTAAGAGAATAAGCTTTGGAATCCAATAGAGTGCACCACTTACTGGGCTTGCCATTTTGAACAAATTATTTGCTACTTAAACTTGTCCTTTATCTGTAAAATATCTGTTAATAGAGCAAGACTCATTCTGGTTGAAAACTCATTAATGACTCAAGGCATATTAAATATTTACCACAATGTCTAGCATATCATAAGATCTCTACAAATGATTGCTTTGATTATGATGATGCTTACAACCACTGTAATATATTTGTTGCCAATGATGGCTGCTTTTCACACTGTGTGCTTCTAGTATATCAGATGGTCTGTGACTTACAAAGTGCCTGGCCTCCAAACCAAATCTCTGCTCAAAAGTAATTATGGTAGCTGTCCTGGTTTGAGTCTTTTGTGAACCCCAGAAAATCGTGTCCCTGGAGCCAATCCCTTCTTGTGTGTATGGCACCCTTTGGTTGGACTGAATTCAGTTGGGGGCCTTTGTCTGGAGTACTTCAGTGAGGCATAATCCAGCATGGGTCTTGGTCCTGTTGCTGGAGTATTTTATAAATGGGGGGAAATGTTCAGAGACACACAGAGAAAAAGAGCTGCCTTTTCATCCTGCCATGTGAGAGAGGACTCCAGGATCACCGCAGCCTAGAAGCTGAGAGAGAGGGTACAAAGGCCAAAAGTCAAGTGGGCTGCCATTATGCCCTGCCATGGACTTGATTGCCCACAGCTACAATGGTGAGGCAGCATCTTTTGATGATACCATGATTTGGACATTTTCATAGATTTGGAAATGTAAGCATCTTCCCTAATAAATTCCTGTTATAAAAGCCAACCAATTTCTGGTATTTTGCATTGACAGTCTTTAGCAAACTAAGACAGTAGCTACCTAAGGTTATCAGATTCCACCTTTAGAGTCTGGACAGGGAAAGACTGAGAGAATGGGCCAGCTGGTAGCTATGGAAGATACAACATGACATACAAAGGGAAGGAGGAAAAGAGTGGTCTAGAAGCAATGGCATAGTCTCAACCCTGGTGAGTTCAGAACAATGAAAGATTAGCTAGTGAACTTGAGGAATCCAGCAGCCAAGCTCTGGAGCACAGTCAGCATTGTATGCTTACACCAAATCCTGAAAACTTTCTTAAGCTTGTAAAACTAAATAGACTGTCATGATGATTATGCTTATGTGTCCACTTGAGCAGTTAATGGTGTCTGGTTGTTTGGTCAAGCAAACACTGACCTTGTTACTGTGAGGATATTGTATGGACTTAAATCATTAGTGATTTGTTTGTGTCTATGACTGACACATCTACAGTCAACTGAGGAGACTGCCTTCAGCAATGGGAAAAGTCCACCCAATCAGCTGAAAGCCTTAAAAAGAGAAGTGATGATTTCAGCAGTCAGAAGAGAGAATACTCATCTCTACCTCAGCCAGCCAGCTTTTTCCTGGATCTCCATAGGAGTTCCTGGCTTGTAACCTGCCCTACATATTCTAAACTTGTTCAGCCCCAATCACTTGAGACAATTCTGTAAAATCTCATATTTACAAATAGCTCCTGTCAGTTCTGTTTCCCTTGAGAACCCTGACTAGTACAACTACTCAGCACCACTGCTCAAGGCTGCACAGTTGGTAAGTGGAGGGACTGATTTGCGGGTTCAGTAGTTCTGACTACAAAGACATGTCCTTTCTGCTCTGCTATTCAGCCTTTCCATAATCATTCAAGTTCTTCTGGGTCTAAGTTGTCCAAACTTTATAAATGACGTAAAATGAAAACTAAATGAATCTTTGAGTTTTGTTGTTGCTGTTCAGGAAAAACATTTGAATGGAAACCAAGGCAAGATTAACAGGCTTTAACTGTATCTTTTAGGCATAAGAAATTAATATCCTTATGGACATATTGATTGGTCCAATATTCAGTAAAAAGTTTGCCCAGCTAATCTCTCTGTAAACCCTGTGAGTAAGATGAAAGTGAAATTTCATGTGGAGAATATTGGTTCATAAGGGAGTACAATATAGTGAGTTACCATTTGTTGGACCTTCCCACTCCCATTCCCATCTGAAATTCTGGTCTCTCTGAATTCCAAGTGCAATGTCCTGAAGACACAAGGACTTGTCTGCAATGGAGTCTTGGGAAATGGTATCGATTACCTAATGCATCAATGCTCTATGGGAGCAGACTATGACATCTTAAGTCTCATTCCAAAAGGAAATCATTCCAGGGTCCTGTCTGCACGATATCCCATTTTTATTATAGTACTCTTTCTAATCCTGTCCCAATTCAAGCCTAGAAACATAGGTCTAGACATTATTAGGAGAAACTGAAGGAAGCTGACTTTTGATATGTAAAAGGTTTTATTATCATATAGTAATATCAGTTTTCTGTTGTGACTGTTTTGTATTGCTTCTATACTTCTGAAGCCCTGTTTCATCCTAACATACACAAATATTGTGCTATGTAAGACTTTTATGATGGATAATTTTTAAATTTATATCTTTAATCCATCTGGTATTTTTGGGGGGGGGGTAATGTATCAGAATACCTAAGTTTATTTTAGTATATTAATGTATTTATTTTGTTTCTGGAGTTTCTATTTTATATCATTGTTCCAATAATCTACTCTTATACCCCACCACCTGCTTTGATTATTGTGGTATTAAATTATGTTTCTGTATCTAGTAGGGCAAATCTCATTAGAGATTTTTATTTTGTTTTATTTAACTTTTCTCAGCTCTACTCATGAATTTGTTCTTCCAGATGATTCTTAGTTTGGCTTGAGCAAATTTCAAAGTAAATCCCACTCAGAATGTAAATGCAAATATGCTAACCCTATAAATGAATTTGGGAAGAATTGATATCCTTCCAATGTGCAAAAATTTTCCATTTAATACATTATTTTTTATGTAACTACCAGAGGTTTTTGTTTGTTTGCTTGCTTTTGTTGTTGCTTTTTTTTTTGTCTGCCTTCATATTGTTTGCAAATTTTTTTTTTTAAGATTTATTTCTCTCCCCTTCCCCTCCCTCCAATTGTCTGCTCTCTGTGTCTATTCACTGTGTGTTCTGTGACCACTTCTATCCTTATCAGTGGCACCCGGAATCTCTGTCTCTTCTTGGTGCATCATCTGGCTGTTTCAGCTCTCCGTGTGTGCAGCGCCATTCTTGGGCAGACTGCACTTTCTTTCGTGCTGGGCGGTTCTCCTTATGGGGTGCACTCCTTGCATGTGGGGCTCCCCTACACGGGGGACACCCCTGAGTGGCAGGGCACTCCTTGCATGCATCAGCACTGTGCATCGGCCAGCTCCACATGGGTCAAGGAGGCCCAGGGTTGAACTGCAGACCTCCCATGTGGTAGGCGGACGCCCTATCCATTGGGCCAAGTCTGCAAAATTCTTTTTAACAGTATTTAGGCACTTAATATTTTCTGTTGCCATAATAAATGGGAAATTGCTTTAATTAATGCAATTACTAGACTTAGTCTGATTTTTTAGAAAACCTATTAATTTTTATACAATCATGTGTCTAGCCACTTTATTTATTTTTAAGGAAGGGCTTCTAGGCAGAAAACAGTAATATCATCTTAACACAAAAAAAGATAAATTTCTTTTCTTTCCCAATGTCACATTCTTGTGGTGGTGCCTAAAACTTCTGTAATGTTAAATGATAATGGTGGAAGCAAGCATTTTTCTCTAGTTCTTGGTTTTAGTGGGCACATGTTAATATTTCACTGTCAGATGTAGCATTGACTATTAGTTTAACATAGAGATTCCATTTCACGTTGGGAAACAATACTTACATTCCTAGTTATGTCACCAGCTTCTCCCCTCACTCTAATAATCATGTCTAAAATAGGAGCAGTAGCAGCAGCAGCTAGTATTTTTTGAGTGATCTTTAATACTTTAAAGACATTTAATATAATCATACAATACCTATAAAGTAGGACTGTTTTTGTTGTTGTTGTTTGTTTTTGTTTTTAAAGAGGTATCAGAAATTGAACCTGGGACCTTCTACAGGAGAAGCAGTCACTCAATCACTGCCTACTCTGGCTTCCCAAGGACTGTTCTTCATCCCAGGTAAACATGAAGAAACCAAGCCTTGATGATGCTAAGGGCTAGTCTCTCGCCACACAGGTGGTAAACGCTGGAGCTCAGCTTGGAACCTTGGTCTGTACCATACTGATGTTTTTGCTATACAAAGAGTCTGTTGTGGTTGATCTTCATGAGCCCCCACCTCAAGATATTCCACCCATCTCTAGTCTCCTCTATGTCCCCAGGAGGTTAACCCCTGCAGCCCACATCCCATGGGCTCATGCGCTGGCTTTTAGGCTGGGTTTGGCCAATTAGAGTCCCTGATAGCACATGGAAGATGAGCAGAGAGAGGTAGGGATGTTTCTTCCTTTGCCCTCTCTGTGCCTAGGCATGTAATATTTGCCAGTAGTTGAGTGCACAATGGTAACTCCCACGCAGGTGACCTCACCTCTGTAGCTTCAGCTTTAGGTCTCAGAGATGGTATCTCACCATCCTTCAGGTGCTTCCATAACCCTGCCAAGCCTGTTGTAAGTCGTGCCTTGATTAAAGTCTCCCTATTTGAACAATCTGATATGCTATTTCACATGGGGACCCTGACTGATACAGAGTTCCTATTCATTTTGATTTTTATTTATTTATTTTTGGTCTTTATTTTTTTTAATATTACATTTAAAAAAATGAGGTCCCCATATACCCCCCACCCCCCTCACTCCACTCCTCCCCCCATAACAACAATCTCCTCCATCATCATGAGACATTCATTGCATTTGGTGAATACATCTCTGAGCACCACTGCACTTCATAGTCAATGATCCACATCATAGCCCTCACTCTCCCACATTCCACACAGTGGGCCATGGGAAGACATACAAGGTCCGGTAACTGTCCCTGTAGCACCACCCAGGACAACTCCAAGTCCCGAAAATGCCCCCACATCTCATCTCTTCCTCCCATTCCCTACCCCCAGCAGCCACCATGGCCACTTTCTCCACACCAATGCCACATTTTCTTCGATTACTAATCACAATAGTTCATGAATAGAATCTCAGTAAGTCCACTCTAATCCATACTCTATTCCTCCATCCTGTGGACCTTGGAATGGTTGTGTCCATTCCACATCTATGTCAAGAGATCTAAGCCCCTTAGATTCCACATGGATGCTGGGTGCAATCCTCCTGCTTTCAGTTGTAGGCACTCTTGGCTCCCTGGTGTGGTGGTTGACCTTCTTCAACTCCATGTTAGCTGAGTGGGGTAAGTCCAATAAACCAGAGTGTAGGAGACTTCAGCTCCTATTCATTTTGATTTTTAAAATATAGTTGGAATTTCTACCAGGAAGTCTCCTCTGAACACTAAAGTTGGGTTTAGGGTATCAATCAGGTTCCTATTTCCATAATGATTTCTGCTTTGGTCCACTGGTATTTTTACAAGTTGTTTTTAAATTACCAAGGTATGTTGCTGCATTTTTTTTTGTTTTAGTATTGTTATTGTTTTTAATTTCTAAATGACTTTTATTGTATTCAGAACACACTGTCTGTATGATGTCCAATTTGTGGACTTTGTTGTCAATTTTTATAAACCTTTCCTGTGTGCTCAAAAATAGTGTATTCTCTGATTCCATATGCCCATTGGATCAAGCTTATTAAACTTTACAATTCGAAAAAAAAAAAAAAAACAAATAAAATATAGTTGGATTTTTTCAAATGCATGTTCAGCACATGTAGAGATGATTGTGTAGTTTTGCTTTTGAAATAGTATATTGATAAATTTCCTAGTGCAAAGTGATGCTTGTACTCCTGGAATAATTCTCCTTGATTGTGGTATGTTCTCATCTTCCTTTAGCACTTATATTGATTTGTTAGAATTTCATTTAATATTTGCGCACCTGTATTCATAAGTGAGGGTATCTCATACGCTATTTTTCATTACATGATTTTGGTGTAACGTTCCTCAAGCATTGGTATCATAACTTCATAAAAGTGAACTGAGATTCAAATAAACTCAATATTATGCATATATGTTATAGTTTATATGATACAGAATAATTTTACATAAAATCACCTGAACTTGAAATATTTTGGACTATGTTTTACAATTTTTGAAAAATCTTTTTGGTAACATGCATAGTTAATTGATCTATTCAGGTTTTCTGCTACTTTTTAGTAAAGTTTTATAATTCACACTTGGCAAGAACGTTTTTCCATTTCATTAAAATATCAAATTTATTTACAGACTGTGTAGTTTTGAAATTACCCTTATTTTTGAAGTTTCATTTGAATCTACAGTCCCATCATTTTTTTGCACTCCTACATTTGTGTATATGTATTTTCATCAAATTTATCTATAATACAGGAAAAATTTAAAGTACTACATGTCTTTTGTTGGGTTTTTCTTATTCAAACAACTTGCTCTCACATTTACTAACACGTCAATTCAACTCTTCTTATTTACTAATAATTTAATTTCAGCTCTTACATTTATTATATTCATCCTTCTGTGACCATTAGGCTTGGTTTATTATTATTTTCTTAACTCCTTATATTGATACGTCATTTTAAAATATTTTAATATTTATTGTTGAATGATGACATATGTGTTTCTATATTTCTGAAGAGAAGTTTGACTGCATTTGTTAAGTTTTAGCAGTTTAATATAATCTACCTAAGCATGTTTCCTCCCTCCCTCCCTTCTTTCCTTCCCTCCCTCCTTCTTTCCATCCTTCCATCTTTCTTTTATGCTACAAGAAGTTTGCTGAGCTACATGGGGTTCGTGAATCTGTGGATTGACGTATTTCATCAATTTTGGCAAGTCTTGACCATTATCTCTTCAAGTATTGTTTTTGTCCCATTCCTTCTCTTCTCACTCTCTCTCTCTAACAGCTCCAATTTTACATGTTCAGTTTTTTTAAGATTTATTTTATTTATTTCTCAACCCCCCCTTCATTTGCGCTCGCTGTCTTCTCTCTGTCCATTTGTTGCATGCTCTCTGTGTCTGGTTGTCTTCTCTTTTAGGAGATACCAGGAACCGAACCCCAGAACACCCATGTGGGAGAGAGGCAGGCACCTCTGCTCCCTGCTTTGCTGTGTCTCTCACTGCGTTTCCTCTTTGTGTCACCTTGATACATTGTCTTGTTGCATCAGCTTGCTGTGCCAGCTCATTGGGTCAGCTTGCTATCTTGCTTGTCTTCTCTAGGTGGCACTGGGAACCGAACCCAGGACCTCCTATGTGGTAGGCAGGTGCCCAAAGGCTTGAACCATATCTACTTCCCTACATATGCAGTTTTAATAAATATCAGTCCCTCTGTTTCAACCCTGTTTCTCAGGTAAAGCTCCCCGAGGCTTTGTATTAGGAGCCTGGTAGATTGCTAATTCCTCAGCTATGGAAGACAGTGGTAAATTCACTTTCTACCTTTGGAGGTTTGAGCCTGGTGCTTTACTGTCCAATCTCTGACTCCTTAAAATGAGGCAAAAATCTTGAGGGTAATTGGCAGGCCCTGTTCCTCTGCAGGAATATAATGTCCTAAGCACTGCTGGAGCAAGGTGGACTTTACTCTGCCTGTTAGAAATCCATGGACTACCTCTCCAACCCACCATGCAAAGTCCCAGAACACAGCAAATAACTTGTAGAGAAAAGTGGCCTTTTCTGAGGCGTCTCAAGTTTTATAACCTCCCACACCAGCCCCAGTCCTGAGTGACCATCAAAAACGGTTTGTCTTTTTCTTCCTTGTAGATCAAATTGGACCGTTAGTCCTCACCAAGAATTTGCAAAACCCCACCTCTCTGCCATCCAATTCAGCCAGATCCTGTTTCACACCTCTCTGATGCCTTGAAAAATGTTATTTTTGTGATTTATCTGACTTTTTTCTTGGTGCTGAAGTAGGATCATTGTATTGCTGTAACATCGACATCCTATCAGAAGCCGAAGTCATGGTATGATTTTTGGGTATAAACAGCTTTATTGGGATATAATTCATATACCATACAATTCACCTATTTAAAGTGTACAGTTAGTGGCGTTTAATATGTTCAGAGTTGTGCAACCATCACTACAATCAATTTTACAATATTTTCATTACCCTACAAACAAATTCCATACCCCTTAGCAGTCATCCCTCCACCACCGCACCCCCAATCCTCACAGCTCCTGACAACCACTAATCTGCATCCTATCTCTACAGCTTTGCCAAGTCTTGGCATTTCTTAAAAGTGGGATTATTCCATTTGTGGTCCTTTGTGAGTGACTTCTGTCACTTAGCATTAGATACCATTGCCTAATCCAATGTTACAAAGATTTACACCTATTGTTTTCTTCTGATAGTCTTATCATTTTAGCTTTTACCTTTAAGTCTTTGATATTTCTTGACTTAATTTTTATGTATGATATGAGGCAAGGCCCATCTCAGCACCATTTGTTGAAAATAATATTCTGTTCCTACTGAATTTTCTTGGCATGCATGTTTTAATATAAGTTCTTCAGGGCCATTACATTCTAAATGGATTATAGGAGAAACTTTAATTTCTTTTTTTAGCTAATACTTAAAAGGTACTCTTCTCATTCTGAAGTGGGGAGATTTTATTTTTGAATGTTTACCACCATGAATTTTTATTTTTATCTCATTGCAGTGCTAGAATGTGTCATTTACAAATAATGTTAAAAATTTTGTTGATGTTTTTCAGAAACATGAAAAGATGTATTGAATCTTCATAAGGTAAAACGTTTAATATCTATTAATTAAATCTTATTAATTACATTATTAAAATCATCTACAATGCTTTTTTCTAGTTTCATCCTGATTTATATATACTAAGAATAATGTGTTAAAATATTTTCTTATTCCTTATATTTCCAAGGCTTTTTATTTTATTCATTCTTGACTATGTTCTCCAATCCATTAAATTGTTTAATGCTACTTTACTTTGGAGTCTACTTCATTCTTTCTTTTGATTTATGTTTGATATATCTTTTTACATGAATCTATTTTTCGATTCTGTAGGTTATTTTGTATATTACTCTGTATTTTAATAAAAATGGTTAAAACATTTTTGCAAATTTCAGTGACTTAAATTTACTTTTATAACTGGTATGTTTTATCCCTTTATTATGAAAAATAGTAATAACATTAACAGTAATTAGCACTTATAAGCATTGATTATGAACTAGTTACTACTAAACACTTCATTAACATTTTCTTATTAATCATAAAAATTAGCCTATATGTTAGCTTATAACCCACATATATAGATAAAGAAAAAGATTTTAAAGAGTTTCTGTTTACGCATTTATTTTCCTGCTTGTTTGATTTTTTGTTGTTTTTTCTTTTTGTAAATTGTCCATTTTATCTCTCATAACTAAAGAGGCATATCTTTTGCATTGAATTATCTGAATAAATTGCTCAAATCGTCAAAATTTGCACTTGCACTTGAACCTACATTTATCTTACTACTTCCAAAATAAGACAATTTCTATGGAAACTTTTTTATATAAAATTAGGAAATTAACTGCGAATTTCCTTGCTAATTTTTAATTCTGGTTGCAGTAATCTAGTATTTTAAGATTCCTGTGTGTGCGTGTTTTCTCTTTTAGGAACATTTAGTATATATCATGCTTTAGGAACATTTAATATATATACCATGCTTTCAATAATATTTTTAGTAGTTATTAGAATATTTGAAAATCTATCTGACTGTTTTCTTCCTTATCTGTCATTAATTGCCACATTCTCAAATTTTTACTTTGCTTTGATGCAATATATATTCAAAATTTTTTTTCAGGAATGGCATGGAAATGAACAACTTTCAAAAGCCTTGATTATTTACTCTTGCTTTTACAGGCAAATGTAAACTTATCTAGTCTAGAATTCTTGGGTACAAAATTTCCTCCTAAAATCTCTGTAAATGTTACTGTTGTTTTTATCTGATGTTCATTTTTATGAAAAAGTCTAAGCTCAGGATTGTTTTTCTTAATTTGTAGGTAAGCTGACTTTTTTCCCCTCTGGATACTAGGGGGCTAGAGTTCTTTGCCTTGAAATTTAAAAGTTTCACAAGGGAGCTGATGTAGAACAAGTGTTTGAGTGCCCGCTTCCCATGTACAAGGTCCTGGGTTCTATCCACGTACCTCCTTTAAAAAAAAGTTTCACTAGCTTGTGTCTAGCTATTGATCTCATTTTTTATTCATCTGAAAATAGATAAAGAATTTTGGTTTGAAGATTTAAATTCTTCAGGTGTAAAATGTGTTCTTTTATTTCAGCCTTGATTATTTCTATATTAAGTACACATGCACACACATGGAGTTTAATTTGTCAATCCTGACTTTAATTGTCTCTGAATTTGAGTCATATTTATAGAAAAGTTTTCCCACTCCCCTGTTATGTTTTACTCAAGTACTTAAATGGTTTCAGTTTTATATTTAGATCTCTGGTCATTTGGAGATTCCTCCCATGTACAATGTGAAGTATAGGTGGAATTTTAGTTTTATAAATTTATCCTGTTGTTTCAACATCATTTATTTTAAAAGTTCATAATTCCTTCAGTCATGTGAGATGCCTCTTTTAACGTATATGATCTTTCCATATACTTGGCTTTATTTCTGCACTTTTTATTCTGTTCTATTAGTCAGTCTATTCATGGAACATTTCTACACTGTTGTAATTGCAGAAGCCTGATAGTAAGTTTTTAATACCTGACTCCTGACACCATTGCTACTCTTTTTCAGAGTTTTCTTAGCTATTATACCATATTTATTTTCCATATGAACTTTAGAATAAAATGTCTAGCTCCAGTAAAAAAAATGATTTCATTAATGTTTTTTGAATAATGTGTTTTGAATATATGAAGGTTATTCATTGGTTTCGGGAGAACTGACAGGTTTATATTTTGAGTTGTCCTATCCATTATCAAGGAATAGCCTTCTTATTGTTCAAGTCTATTTTGTGTCTTCTGAGAGTTTTTAAAAGTCTTCCTCATTTGTTTTTTGTCTATTTCTTGTAACATTTATTTCCAAGTATTTTATCATTTGTTGTTGCCATTTTAAAAGTGGTCTGATTTTTCATTGTCTTCCCAGCTAGTTATTCTTTGAATATCTAAACACCACCCAATTTGTGTATATTAATTCCACTTGTCTTACAGTTTTATCACTTTAGTTTAGATTCTTTTGGGTTTTACAGGTTTGCAATAAAATGATTTCCAAATATGTAAATGTAATTTACTTCTTCCAGCTCTTACATTTCTAAATACTTTTTCTTGCTTTATTGTGTTGACTTATACTTCCAATAATATATTAAAAGCTAGTGGAGGGAGGGGACATTCCTGGGAATATCTCTGGGGTTTCTTGATTAAATAAGATACTGGCTTTGAAGATGAGGCATATATATTTTACCACATTAAAAACATATCCATCAGTTCCTATTTTGTTAAATTTTAAAAAATTACAAATAGGTAGAAGTATTTTCAGCATCTATAAAGATGATCACATGACTCTTATCTTTTAATCTATTAATATAATAAATTATATTAATGAATTTCCTAAAACTGAACCAACTTTGCACTTTTAGAAAGAAATCCCACTTGCCGATGAAATTGGACTCTTTTTGTTAATATTTTATTTGAGATTTATGTTTTGATAGTCATAAAATGAGATTATTTTTATTTTGGGGGTTTAAGTTTAAAAATGCTTCATAAAAGAGAATTCAGAAATTTTTCTCATTCTCTACTCTAGCACAGTTTAAGTAGCACTGAGATTACCTGGTATTTGAAGAGCTGTTAACTTTTTATTGCTGGTAGATTTCATGAGGAGTTTTTGATAATTTTTGCAATTTTTTTCTATGGAAATTGATCTACTTATAGATTCTGTATATACTAGAAGTTATGTTTTCTTTAGAAACTATCCATTTTATTTAAGCTTTCAAATTTATTTACCTGGATTTGTGCAGAGAAATGTTTTATGATTTTTCTTAACATTTATTTTGTTTCAATGGGATTTTTACCCTGTATCACTTATGTATCCATGTTTTTTCTCCTTTTTCTAGACAATGTTAGCTAGTGATTGTCTATTTTTTATATTTTTCCCTTAAAAAACAGTTTTTAGACTCTCATTATTTTTACTATTTTCTATTTCATTAATTCTCTTTTTATTTTTACTTTCTCTCTGCTTTATTATAATATACTTTGCTAATTTTTCAGCTTTGTGAATTCATCTTCTTTCCTTGTTTCATTTTTACCAGCTTTATTGAGATAAGATCGAAATGTTTAAAATTCACCTCATTTAAGTGTGTGATTGATGAGTTCTGACAGAAGTTTATAACTGTGTAACCACCACTACAAACAAGATATAAAATATTTTCTTTGTTAAATAGTTTCTGCAGCTCCTTGCTGTCAATCCCTCCCCTGACCTGCCCTGGTACCCTGCTCTCTTTCATGACATAATAGTTTGACCATTTTTACAATTTCATCTAAATGGTATCATACTGTACTTATTAATCTGTGTCTGTTCCTCCCCCAAATTAGTACTATGCCTTGGAATTCATTCATGTTGCTGTATGTATAAGTAGTTTATTATTTTTATTGCTGAGTAGTAGTCCATTGTATGGATATGCCACAAATTTTAAAATGCATTTGCATTAAATTCCTTTTGCTGCTGTAACAAATTGCCACAAAATTAGTGGCTTAAAACAACACCTTTATTTTCTTACCTTTTGGAAGTCAGAAGACCAAAATCAGTTTCAAGGTGTCAGTAGATCTGGTTCTTCTTGTTTCCTTCCATTTTCAGCTTCTAGCAGTCACCTGTGTTCATTGGTTTATGGCGGCTCCTCCATCATAGGGCATCACTCTGACTGCTTTATCATCTCAATTCATTCTTTTCTGATTCTGACACCTCTTGCACCCCACCTGTAAAAACAGTTGTAATTACATTGGGAACACCCAGATAAACTATGATAATTCTCATCTCGAGATTCTTCATCTGCAAAGTTCCTTTTACCATATAAGGTAGAATTCGCAAGCCCTGGGGATTAGGAATTCAGTCTACTACACCATTCATCTGTTCACGTACATTTATTTAGGTCGTTTTCAATTTTGTGGGGTATTATGGGTTGAATCATGCCCCACAAAAAGACATGTTCCAGTCCTAATTCCTGTGAATGTTTTGGTCTTCAAAATTCTTTGTCATGCGGGCTGTTCTCTACACTATTGAAGGTTTAACAGTGTTCCTGACCTCCATCTCCTAGATGCCAGTAGCACTCCAATTTTCACAACCAAACGTGTCTCCAGATCTTGCCAAATGTCCCCTGGGGGACTGTTCACAGTTGAGAATGACTGGTAGACAAATATCAAGGGGTGGGTTTGCCAGGTCACATGAAAACTGCATGTTTAACTTCTTAAGAAATTGCCCAACCATTTCTCAAAGAGGCTGTACCATTTTACATTCCCAGTGGCAATGTATGAGATTTCCAGTTCCTCTGCAGTCTTGCCAGCACTTTGCATACTCAAACATTTTAATATTAGCTATCCAGTGGGGGCATAATGATACCTCATTGTGATATTAATTTTCACACCTCTAATCTCTAATGATGTTGAGCATCTTTTCACATTGCTAATTGGTTAGTCTTATATCATCTTTGGTGAAGTGTCTGTTTAAACATTTTGACCATTGATTTATTGGGTTGTTTGCCTTCTTAATATTGAGTTGCAAGCTCCTACCCTCTGGTTTATTGGACTTACCCCGGCCAGCAAACAGGGAGGTGAAGAAGGTCAACCACCGCACCAGAGAGCCATGAGTGCCTACAACTGCAAGCAGGAGAATTGCATCCATCATCCATGTGGAATCTAAGCCCCGTCTCGATACAGAGGTGAAGTGGACATAACCATCCCAGGGTCCACAGGATGGAGGAATAGAGTATGGATTAGAGTGGACTTAATGATATTCTACTATGGAACTATCGTAATTAGTAATGGAAGAAATTGTAGCACTGATGTAGAGAAAATGGCCACGGTAGCTGCTGAGGGTAGAGAGAAGAAAGAAGAGATATGATGTGGGGGCATTTTCAGGACTTGGAGTTGTACTGGGTGGTACTGCAGGGAAAGATGCTGGACATTGTATGTCCTGCCATGGCCCACTGGGTGGAATGGGGAAAAGTGTAAACTACAATGTAAATCACTATCCATGTGGTGCAGCAGTGCTCCAAAAGGTATTAACCAAATGAGATGAATGTCCCATGATGATGAAAGATGTTGTTGATGTGCGAGGAGTGGGCTGAGGGGTGTGGGGGGTATATGGGGACCTCTTATTTTTTTTAATATAACATTTAAAAAATAATTATAAAGAGAAAAAATATTGAGTTGCAAGAACTCATCATATACTTTTGATATTAGGGCTTTAACAGATGAATAATTTGCAAATATTTTCTCCTAGCATGTGATGTGTTTTTTTAAATTTCCTTAAGAATATCTCTTCGAGAAACACAAGTTTTTGGTTTGAAGAAACCCAGCTCATAGCTTTTTAAAAGTTCTTTGTTTTTTGGTCCTGTGAGAAGTTTTTGGCTAATCCGAAGTCATGAAGAATTTCTTTTATGTTTTTTTAATTAAATACATTTTTTAAAAGATTTATTTATTTCTCTCCCCTTGCCCGCTCCCCCCTAGTTGTTTGCTCTCTGTGTCCATTCACTGTGTGTTTTTCTGTGACCACTTCTATCCTTATCAGCAGCACCTGGAATCTGTTTCTTTTTGTTGCGTCGTCTTGTTGTGTCAGTTCTCCATGTGTGTGGTGCCATTCTTGGGCAGGCTGCACTTTCTTTCATGCTGGGCAGTTCTCCTTATGGGGTGCACTCCTTGCGTGTAGGACTCCCCTACGCGGGGGACACCCCTGCATGGCAGGGCACTCCTTGTCCACATCAGTGCTGCACATGGGCCAGATCCACATGGGTCAAGGAAGCCCGGGGTTTGAACCATGGACCTCCCATGTGGTAGGCAGACACCCTATCCATTGGGCCAAGTCTGCTTCCCTCTTTTATGTTTTGTTCTAGAAATTTTACAGTTTTACCTTAGACATTTTGAAATTAATTTTTGTATATAGAATGTGAGATAAGAGTCTAGGGTGTGTGTGTGTTTTGCTTGGAATGTAAATATTGAATTGTTCCATCCCTATTTGTTGAAAATACTGTCCTTTGTCCATTGAACTACCTTGGGGCTTTTGTTGGAAATTAACTGCCCATATATATCTTGGGTTATTTCTGGACTCGTTCTATTTCATGGCTATTTATATCTATCCTATGCCAGTATGATATTGCCTGCTCCATGCCCATTGCAGTTTTTTCCCTTTAAGACTCGCTTTTTGGTAAGTCTTGGAAGTTACATAAGTTTTCTAGTATATTCTTTTTCAAAATTTTCTGGGCTATTCCTTGCCTTTTCCTTTCCATGTACATTTTATAAACAGCTTGATGATTTCTACAAAATAACCTGCAGGGATTTTTATTAACATTGCATTTAATCTGTATGGTAAATTTCTTTAGGTCTTCTTTAGTTTATCTTTAATTTATCTTAGTTTTCAGTATACAGGTCTTATTAAATTTATCCCTTAGCATTTTGTGTTTTTTTAAATGTTATTCTAAATAGTATTTTTAAATTTTATTCTCCATTTGGGGTATGAGTGATTTTTTGCTATCCTTGTTGGTTTCTATGTTTTTTTGAAGGATGAATGGAGAGATTTAAATTTAGCAGCTGTTGTCAATGGAAGGGTTGGGAAGACTTTTTGCTTTTTAAATGGTTGTTCTTGTTTCTGATGGGGCCAAAGTTAAGTAATTATCATATCAGCATTGGACAAGAGGAGACCACTAAACCATCAGGTTATTTGGTCAACAACTATTAGAAATTAGAAATTAATTATCTGCAGCTTATTATCTTTTTAAGTTCCTACTGCAAGCCCAGCCTTGGAAGAACCAAGAGTGATACCTCCCCATCCCTCCCCAGGAAATTTATGAACTAATTGATATTAAGTTTTACATTATCATTGAAGATTGACTAAGGGAATGAGCACATAATCTGTTAATATTTATGAATATATTTGTTAGTAAAATAACTCATTTGGACAACTGTTACTGAAAATAGTGTGGTGAATCAACTGTTGTTCAATCTGTAACTCCAGCTGTGAAATTTACAAAGAAACCAAGTAATAGCTGTGAAGATTGTCTATGGGTGATAAGAGTATGCATAAAACACCTTTTCTGCATCTTTGAAATCAAGAAATTTCTCTTCAAAGTAATATGCAGAGAACTCTCCTCTTGTCTTCCCATGAAAGAGGTAAGTTACTTTTGAAAATTCTAGGATGGAGAAATCTCATCTTGAAAACAGTTCAACTGAAATTTATTTAGGTTTTGTTATAGTTTACTTCCTACGTTTCTGAATATCCATTTTAAAAAACAAATGAGTAGATAAAAAAAGAACTCCCTTTGCTTTGTACCATCAAAGGTGAGCTTAAGGAAATGAAACAGTTAAGTAAAATTACTTTCTGTTAAGGTTGAATATTTTACAGATGGATGGACTATTTTTCTCAGAAAGCAACTGCTATTTTTAACCACATAATCATTATTTTTCTCAAACATGACCTTTCTAGACTTCTTTTTGACATAAGATTTTGAATTTGAATCATAACTAAAGTATTCATATCACATTTGCTATTCTAAACATATTGACTCAACATTTTACTTTTTTATCAAATTCAATAAACTCAGAGATTCTGGGATTTACCAATGTGAGCTCCTTCTCAACACTCCTGAATTTCTTTAGTGTCATCATATTATAAATTAGTCTTTCTTTCAACTTGTGAGTGTATGTACTCTCTTCGTACTGAATTCAAATTTGCATTCTATATAACTACAGAGCTCAGGTCTAAATCTATAAAATAAAACCACTGTGTTCACACAGACTCTTCCCTGAGCATTACCTGCTGACACCTGGAACCTAGAGCTCATGTCTTGTCTCTGCTGTTCCGGCTTATGGCTGGTCCCAACCAGAGGCAATTAGGAACCTCTGCCTTGCTTCCTGGGGCCATTTTTAATTTGTTCCGTTTTTCCATGCTTTCTTCTCCTCCATATCCTCCCTTCACTTCCAGCTTGCCTCCTTCCCAATGGGGGCAGCATTTGGAAGAGGTTAGAACAAATTGTCTGCTTTAACTCATTTTAGATACCAGCAAAGCCCCCATACATTTTTATTTCTTTGAACTTTTTAAAATTCATGATCCAATGTCTTCCTGAGAAAGAAAACATTCGGATAACTAATTTCTATTTCACGTCTCTTTCTCTAATAGTATGCTATACACTTTCTAAATATACTCACAACTTTCCATTTCTAGGTGTATCTTAACGCTTCCTTTAAAATAACTGACCACTTTCCCCCAAGTAGTATTGACTTAACATTCTAGATGAGGAAGCAGTCCTAAATCTCCACAAATGGATGGCAGATTATTTCCGTGTGCCCTGCAGAACTGTGTATTCAATGACTCCTTGGAGAGAATTAAAGACGTTTCTGTGTGCCCTGTCCCAAACCTTCCTTACTTCAACTTTAGTTTTAGTCCAATTTACTGAATGCCTTAACTCACTGAGGGTAGCATTTTGGTTCATATTTTTGGAGTTTCATGCAAATAGAAGAAAATATTGTCAAATGTTATCAAAGATTTCTTCTTAGAAAAATGACATCCAATTAGGGGAAAATTATATGTGGTCTAATAGTTCAATTCTCAAATATATTTATTTTAATAATTAAAATACATTAATGAATTTACATGGAAAAATATTCATTTCAACAAGAGAATGTACTTTCTATGGTCAAATCTCTGCAATATAATTAAGTTGGTTCCAGATTAATAAGTACTCCAGTTTTGGAGTTCAACAGAGGCCAATTTGTCCTTTGGTGATTCAGAGGATGCAAGCCCAGCACCGGGAAATTAAATTCAATTGACTTTCAGGTCCCTTCCTACTCTGACAGCTCATACTTCAAGGTAACTGTGAAAGTTTGAAGTTCTTTTATGAATCCCAAAAAGAAAAAGATTATGTTCTTGAACTAACCCATTCCTGTGGGTGTGGAAGCTTTTCGATTGGACTGTGTCAGTGAGGCATGACTCAGATTGTATCTCTGCCCTCTTCCTGGAGCTTTATATTAACAGAGACACAGAGAGAGACACACAGAGAAAGGAAGCCACCATTTTTGACCCTGCCATATGAAAGAGGACTCGAAGATTACTAGCAGACAAAGTTTAAGCACAAAGCTCTCAAGAGACTGCGGTCACAGAGCAGCTCAAGGCTGAAGAGAAAAACCATATGCCTGATAGCCATAGCTGAACTCAAGAAGAAAGTGGAGCAACTGGAACTGAGAAAGGAGGCTGGAAAGAAACAAGCCCTTTGCCTGGTTGCCCACAGTTGAGCTCTGGGAGATGGATGATTCTGGAGGGGAAGGTAGGAACCTCAGCAGAGATCAGCTGCTATATTGCTTTGCCAAGTGGCAGGACATCTGAGAAAGCTTCTCTGCTGATGCCTTGATTTGGACATTGCATGGCCTCAGATCTGTAAGATTTTTACCCTAAATAAAATCCCCCTTATAAAAGTCAAAGGGGTGCTGATACAAAGGGGTGCTGATACAAAGGGGTGCTGATACAAAATATCAGAAATCTGTTGACTTTTATAAAAGGTATTTATTTGGGGTTGAAGCTTAGTTACCAGGCCAGAAAGTATAAGTTACTTCCTTCACCAAAGTCTGTTGCCACATGTTAGAGCAAGATGGCTGCCAATGTCTGCCAAGGCTCAGGCTTCCTGTGTTCCTCTCTTTCCGGGGTTCATTTCTCTCTGGAATCAGCTCTTCTGTTTTCTACACAAGATCAGCTGTAGACTATGAGGCTATCTAGGCTTTGCTTCTCTCCATATGATGAGCTGTAGACTAACAGGGGAACAGTTCTGTCTCTCTCCCCGGGGCTTCTGCCATGTCTGAGTTGTCTTTATTCCTCTGTATTCTTCTCCTGTGTGTTCACTTCTTGGGCTCCAGCTCAAAACTCCAACTATCTCTTCTGCCCCATCATTTTCTCTGTGAGTCCCTGCCCACCAAGGGGATGGGGATCTGACATCCTACTGACATGGCCCAATCAAAGCCTTGATCATTATTTAATCAATTAAACTTCTGAATACAATATAATCTAATATGCCTAGAGGAAAAGAGCAGTTGACAAACGTAATCCAATATGTCTTTTTAGAATTCATTAATAATATCAAACTGCTACATGGTACTTTACATGAGCAGCCCTGTGGCAAGCTAAGACAATAACAAAGCTACTTAACATTTCAGTCAACAAAACAAAAATACCATGTTCAGTGGTTTCCTAAAATGACTCATATGGAAGAAAACAAAGTCTTGCATCAATATTTTTTTATGACACACTTGGGTTTATTATTCTTGATGTCCCTGTTTCTATCAGATCAAAGTCTTCCTCCTTGTTTGAACCAATGGATAAGAAGAACATAAATGTCTTCCTCATTTCTTCTCCTAAAACTGTCTCAGGTGGAATGGAGGTGTGATTAAGGTTGTAGTAGATTTATGAGATACGTATTTTGATGACCTGTTCATAAAATGCCTCAATGACAAGGTGGAAGGAAAATAAATGGTTGTTGCCTGACTTCTTTTTCCCATCCTTGCTACTGCCTTATAGTTCTCCTTTATTGTTTTGACATTTTTCACTTTTATAAAAGTCTACAGGATTTAAGTAACAATATAAAAGACCAGTTTTTTTCTTTATTAGAGAAGTTGTGGGTTTACAGAACAATCATACAAAAAAAACCACAGGATTCCCATATAGCACTTCACCAAAAACAACTTGCACTGGCATGGAACATTTGTTACAATTGATGATA
This sequence comes from Dasypus novemcinctus, assembly GCF_030445035.2. Classification (NCBI taxonomy): domain Eukaryota; kingdom Metazoa; phylum Chordata; class Mammalia; order Cingulata; family Dasypodidae; genus Dasypus; species Dasypus novemcinctus. The sequence goes on along the minus strand of NC_080676.1, from coordinate 158,869,101 downwards.
GCATATATTTACAATTGTACTATTAATTAAATTCCATGGCTTAAGTTAGGATTCACAGTTTGTGTACCATAGTTCTATGGACTTTTAAAAACTTTTATTCTGTTACCATATATACAATCTAAGATTTCCCATTTTAATCATATTCAGATATATATTTCAGTGCTGTTAATTTTTGCTCACCATATTGTGCTATTATCACCACCATCCATTAACAAAACATTTCTATCATTCCAAATAGGAAACCTGTACTTTTTAAGCCTTAATTCTCATTCCATCCCCTATCTAGTAATCTCTGTTTTATAATCTAGGTTTGCTTATTCTAATTGCTTCAAAGCAGTGAGATCATACAATATTTCACCCTTTGAGTCTTGTTTATTTCACTCAACATGATGTCTTAAGGTTCATCCATGTTGTCATATGTATCAGGACTTCATTCTTTTTTATGGCTGAATAATATTCCATTGGATGTATATACCACATTTTATTTATCCATTCATGTTTGATGGTCACTTGGGTTGCTTCCATCTTTTGGCATTTGTGAATAGTGCTGCTATGAATATTGGTTTGCAAGTATCTGTTTGAGTCCCTGCTCTAGATTCTTTTGGGTTTATACATAATAGTGGGATTTCCAGGTCATATGGTAGTTCTATACTTAGCTTTCTGAGGAACCACCAGACTGTTTTCCATAGCAGCTGCAACATTTCACAATGCCACCAGCAATGAATGAGTGTTCCTATTTCTCTATATCTTCTCCAACACCTGTTATTTTCTGTTATTTTAATATTCTATTGAGTGTGACATGGCATTTCAATGTAGTTTTGATTTGCATTTCACTGATGGCTAATGATATGGAGCATCTTTTCATGTGTTTTCTCACCTTTTGTATATCTTCTTTGGAGAGTTATCTCTTCAAGTCTTTTGCCCATTTAAAAAAAATGTGTTTGTCTTTTTGTTGTTAAGTTGAAGGATTTCTTTTTATACTCTGGATTTTAATCCTTCACTGCAGATGTGGTTTCCAAATATTTTCTCCCATTTTGTGGGTTGTCATTTTACTTTCATGATAAAGTCCTTTGATGCACAAAATGTTTAATTTTGATGGGGTCCCATTTATCTATTTTTTCTTTTGTTACTCTGCTTTGGGTGTAAAGTTTAAGAAACCTTGCCTAACACCAGATCCTGAAGATGACTCCCTACATTTTTGTCTAGGAGTTTAATAGTTCTAGCTCTTATATTATGATCATTGATCTATTTTGAGTTGAGTTTTGTATATGGTGTGAGGAAAGGGATAAAGGACTAGTTTTTACCTACCTTAGGGAGCCAAAATATTAAGGAGAATTTAAAAATACAAGTATATAGAAGTCTTTTACCCCAAGGGGTAGAAAAGGATGAAAATACAAATAAATTTAAATTAGGAACAAAAGGCCTTGCTTAGAGTGGGGAATTCTGGTCTGCCAAGGGCTAACTTTGTGGGACTCAGTTTCCTTCATTTATTAAATAAACTCTGAGGAATGTCTGGTTTCCAAAATGCTGTGATTTTCTGACATTCTGGTTTCTTTTGATTTTTGTGGCAATAGATCCAGAAGGGACCAGGAAGCTGAAAGTATTGGGAGGTTGCTCTAACCCCTAAGGGGCTTGCTTTCCCACAAGACACCCTTGGTCATGTCAGTCAGACAGGATCTTGGGCTGCATGGACTGTTGTCTTCTTCCAGAGTGGTTCTCCCTAGTTTTTAGGCTTCTGAGTTATTTCAGCACATTTCTGCTGGTTTCTGACTTCCTTAGATGAAGAGCTGATGATAAAGAAGCTAGTACATTGGATTTTCCTTCTTCTTTAATAATTAGACACAAATGCTTCCACTACAGCAAGTAGATGTTAAATTATTTATATATTTTGCTTTTACTTTCTGAGAACCTGGTAGTCTCTGAGGTGAAGGGAAAGAGATCTGGTATGCTTGGTTTCATACAGAATTTGAAAGTCATCATTCCCATTCCTATAACAAGAAAAAGGTTTTTAGTGGAAGATCAATGACATTTCTTAGCCTTATCAGAGAACTAAGATCACAAGGTAAACTGCCTCCCCAAATTGGGAGAAATAGGTGAATCCACTGTCATACACAAGATGTGTTTACTTGAAGCAGAAGCCACTGGAGCCACAAACCAGTAGGAGCAATTAATTTTGATGAATTGCTAGAAGCCCAGTGCAGACTAGTATGAGAATGAGAAACTCCTGAAGGTAGCTGTTCTTAGAGGGCCTCACTCATGCTTTCAGGGGCTTTACCTCCAACAAACCCACAGTTTCTCAAGGTGAAGCTGTGAGAGACATCCCCTCCTGGATCTGGCAGGTAAAGGGGGAAGTACTCTTTGTGAAATGCACTCAGAACCTTCTCCATAGCAGAAGTCTATGCTCCAGGGGAAAAGACCTTGCCAAAGCTGAATCCCAGCTAGGGGCAGGGTATTTCCCCAACTCCAGGTTCTGCTAACCTTCCTAAATATTTTAAGAGGAGATAAAAAGGCATAGTCAACAAGGATCATGATTTCAAGGAAATAAATCAGAGATGCTGGAATCAAGAAAGAGAGTAGGGGACCAGGAAAGACAGATGGACAAATATGCTGAGACAGACCCATTAAAAGACTGAGATTTATTCATAAGGTAATCGAACCTCCACCTCCCCACACCTAATCACCACATTAACTGGACTCCAGAACAATAAGAACAGATTACAGATGAAAGAACTGCAACACAGACTCTCTGTGTGGAGGAGAACCTAAAAAGCCCAAAGTCAAGAAGGGAGACCTAAGCAAGGACCCTCAAGATATTTTAAACCTTTTGCACATGCAACAGCAGCAAGCAGTAGGCACAGCCAAACTCCTAGCCACATTGCCATAAATCCTCAGACTACAGGTCTCCTTACCTCAAGTCCCATTCCTGATATAGTTTGACTTTCAATAAGATAATTATGAGATATGCCAAGCAGCAAGAAAAAACATAGTCTGAAGAAACAGAACAAGTAACAGAACCAGAATCAGATGCGAAAGATGTTGGAATGATCAGAGAATTTAAAATAATGATGACCTTACATAAAATGTTAAAATCCCTAATAGAAAAAGACAGCATGCAAGAACAGATAGGTCAAATAAGCAGAGAAATAGAAACTCTAGGAAAGAATCACAAAGGAATGTTAAGAATCAAACACATTGTAACAGAAATGAAGAATGCCTTTAATGGGCTCATCAGTAGATGCAAGACAGAGAGGAATGAATCAATGAACTTGAAGATAAGTCAATAAAAGCTTTCCAAACTGAAATGCAAAGAGAAAAAAAAGAATGATTAAAACAGAATAGAACATTCAATAACTCTGGGACAATTTCAAAAAGAGTAACATATGCATAACTGGAACAACAGAAAGAAAAGAAAGAAAGAATGAAGGAGAAAAATATTTGAAGTAACAGTGGCCAAGAACTTTCCAAAAGTAACGAAAAACACCAAACCACAGATCAAGAAAGTTCGGAGAATACAAAGCAGGATAAGTAACAAATAAAACAAAGAAACAACAGGAACAACACAGCCACATGCATACACATAGGCATATTGTATTGAAACTGTAGCAAACTAAAGAGAGAGAATTTTGAACAAAACAGGCTTGGATTTAAAGAAAAATGGATATGTTCCTCACTGCCCTGCTTACTAGCCTGGGAATATTGGACTTTACCTCTTTTAAAAGTAAGTTTTCTCATTATATAAAGGACATAATAATTTCACATAAACTGCCTCATTACAACTATTACTTTCTTCTTTATATAAATGAAGATCAGAGGAGCTCATATATATACAATGAAGTACTTTCTGTTTTGTTTTTTAGGTACCGGGGATTGATCCCAGGTCCACATATGTGGGAAGCTGGTGCTCATCCACTGAGCCACATCAGCTTCCGTGAGTTGGTTTTTTGTTTGTTTTGCTTGTTTATTTTTGTTTTTTTTTGGAGGCACTGGGAACTGAACCTGAGATCTCCCGTATGTGAGGCAGGAGTTCAACCACTTTAGCCATATCGGCTTTCATAAAATACTTTTTAAAGGTAGCTTTCTCTAAATTTTGTATTGCATCCTGTAACCTCCTAAGGACTTTGAGATGAACTTTTTCAACAAGTAATTCTTTGAGGTGTATATTGACTCACAGGCATTATCTAATGGCTGTAAAATCAGATATTGTTTTTGGCCTAGATGACAAAGGAAACTGGATCTGATGTTTCCAAAGTCAGGTTACTATAAGAGATGAGAGCAGGATGGAATGCGAGCTTACAAGATAATGACTGGGTAAGATGAAACCCATTGAGATGCTTTGGGATTGCCTAGGAAATGCAGGTCTATATAGGGGAAAACAATCCTTGAAATTCCCAGGGAGGTATGTGAAGTGGGGAATAATGTATTTTAAGTTTCTTCAACTGACCAGACTAAAAACATACAAGTAAAGAGATTAAGAAAATCAGGATTTAGTAAGGAAGAGAGGAACTAAAATACATAAATGGCACTTATATTGAACATGAAAGTTTACAAAACACATTCACACACATTGTATCATTTGTGTTTCATAACTATCCAAGGGCACTTAGATTCAAATAAGTTAAGAAATGCTCCAACTTTGCTTGACACCACTTATGGATGAATAATTTTCTCTCTGCTTCTATCTTTTAAACTCTGAACCAAACAGCATAAAAAAATTTTTCTGTGAAGGTAGGAGGTAGTAGCAATCGGCAGAGAAACATTTCATGAAGACATTTTTAAAATTTCAGGATAATACCAGAGTGAATTCTTTTTTTTAAATAAAATAAATTTAATATACTACAAGTTTGCATGTATTTTGATTTTTTGAAGAACACAATATGTTACTAGTTAGGATAGCACAAGATTAAACATCAACATCAATGCAGCCTGGCTACCCATTTTCAAATTCTGATTCTGTGTTTAGATTAGATCCTTAGCCTCCCATGGCTAAATTCTCCTTCTTTATAAATGGAACATAGTATTAGTTAATCCTATACACCTATAAGGTCAATCCTAACCCACAGAGTGGGAAACATAAGAGTGGCCAATATATTATAAGTGCTATAAAAGAATCGCATACAACTTGGAGAATCTCTTAACCAAAAGAAAATACACATTAGAAATTAATTATCAGGTGGAAGTAATGTTAAGTGGAAATTTTATAGAGTGAATTCTTGATATGACAGTTTATAAAATGTGTCTGTGCAATGATCTTGTTTTATCTTCATATGCCAACCCTGTAAGGTAGGCAGTGGTGATCATACTCATTTTCTTTTAGATCAGGAAATGAGAAGCACCACTCCCATAGTCCCACAGCTTCTCATTGCAAGGACCATGATTCAGAGAATCTGAGAATTCTGGCTCCTAATCCCATGTGGGTTTTTGTTTTGCCTAACCAGCTGTTTTCTTTTTCCTCTGTCCTTGGAACACCTCTCATGTGTCCTGAATATAAAAAAGTGATAGTTTGTATCCTAAATCATTCTGCCGAACATTTTAATTTCATCTGCACCTTTGAGATCACTAATCAAACCCATTCTTTTAAAAGAGGACTCCTGATTTCCCTTCCCAGGATTTTCTCATAAGCTGCCATTTTGGTATTTGTTCAGCAATCTTTGATGGATAATTTTCTTCAAGTTAAATACACCCTGGTATTTTAAACACTTTCCGCAGAGGGTTCTTTCTCATCCATCAGGTAGAAAAACTAAATGTGAGAAATCCAATTCCATCAAAATATCTTCATGGGCAATCTCAAAAACCTGTAATCAGTTCTCTGGTTTTTCCTAAACCCAGTTTTTCCAATTTGACTGCATTTTACTTCAAATGGAAATCAGTACTATAAATTATGTGCCAATTTTTATCAGATCAACCACAAAGGTGACAGCAAGTATCTTCAAATCTATAGAATATGCTGTCTCTTTTTAGTTCCGAAACAAATCCAACAAATCCTGTTAGATGTTTTTGTTACCATTTTTCTCTACCTGCAGGATTTCCCTCCTGGTTAGATTTATCACAGTGATGTTGAGACATAATCGTGCCACCACACTGTAGCTAACTCAACATCATGTTAGCTGCACTGGAACGTTGGATGTTGTTTCTAACTGTATCACTTTACACCATTGAATTACATTCCACATTCCAGCTCTGAGCCATTCAGCCATCATTCAGAGTCATCTTAGGTGGAAACCTACCCAGCCCTGAATTAGGAGGAAAGTTTAGGCATGTATCGATAGCTGATCTTCATGTCTGGCATGTTAATTTGATGGGCTAATTATCAGCAAAAATATTAGTGAACTGTATGATCAACTGGCATTTTGAACGTCAAAGGCTATAGGCAGAACTTGATAAGCATTTATGTGGTATTAAGTTGTATTGACAAATTTATTTTGATGATGATGCGTGTGTTTTTATTCATGTGATTTCCTTTGGTTCTCACAATACCATACTGACGTATATATGGGAGAAAGATTAAAGAGAGTGGACGTCAGATGGATTTGGAAAGAGCTGTATTGGACACCCAACTTAAGGGACAAAGGCTTTTAAAGTCTGCCCAGATGTTCCTTCCCCCCTTCAGCTCTCACAGGGTTCATCCAATTACAGCACAGCACGCCTCAGGTAGAGCATCATTTAAAGCAGGACCTAATGGTGGCAATCTATATTTCATTTTATCCATATTGAAATCTTAGCTTTGTCCTCCTTCTTAACCTTTTTGGGGTTAAATGACCCATTTGATAAACTGGTGAAAGCTATTGATCCAAATATTCCTTAGGAAGGGTCCACATACATCAAGGAACTCAAGACCCCTGGAGTCATCTTCACAAGCCCCTTAGTGCAGATTCTGGGGTCCAGTTAAGACACATGATCCCGAGCTGTGTCTCCATCCATGATTTGTCTTCTGTGCTCCAAACCCATAATTTTGACCAACTACCAAAAAGGTTCTTATGCCAAAAATTGAATGAGTCATCTCTCTGCCAAGAATTCCCCCCTCTTTTGCCCCTTTTGGTCTGTTACATCTTGAAGGTTTCCCTTCATCTCAGTCCCCACCTCCTGCCTTTGTATGGGTCCTCACAGCCTCCTTGAGCTATCCCTCAGTTTCCTAAACTGTCTCTACCCATCCTATGTCTCTCCACCCACCGGAGTAATCTCTTCAAAACATGAATCAGATATGGTAAGTTTGAAGCCTTTCAGAGATCCAGGAACCCATGAGATAAAAGTCAAGCTCTTTAGCATGACATCCTGAAAACTTCAGGTGAGTCCCAGCCCATCTATCCAGCCTTACCTTTCTTACCCACCTTTCTTCCCTCCCACACCAGTAGCTCCAATGCCAGCCTTGTGTAAAAACCCTCCACTGTCTGTGTGCACTGAGCTCTTCCTCAAGCCCATCTGTGTGTGGGGCATACACTTTACCAGGAATGCTGCATCTATCCCTTTTCCTACTTCCCTATATTTAACTTCAACCCATTCTTCAATACCTAGCTCAAATGCCAGAGCCTCTGTGGAACTCGTCCAACTCCTCCAGGCAGGGACAGTCCCTCCCTCCTCTGTATTACCATCGCACTTGCACATGCATTGATCAAGTTACTTGTTACATTCCAGTTGTTCACATTCTTATTCCCACTGGAATTTAAGGTCCTCACGAGCAGGTCACACATCACGTTGTCTTTTATTTTGGTTCTCCTACTCTCTATACCCCTCAAAAAACTTTTGATGACACCTGGAATGTAAGAGGAGCTCAGTGTATGCAAGGATGACTTGTGTGGTTGAATCTCTCCAAGAAACCTGGTTATTTGGAAACAAATTTCAGCCACGTCATTTCACTTCAGTTTCTTGTTTTGGGCCTTCTTCCCTTACAAAGATTCCCACTACTTCCAAACCAGAGATAGAAATGGATAGAAAAGGAACATAAATCAGGACTTAATTATACTCAGACCTTTTAAGAAGCTCTAGTTTTAATATCCTGGATGCCTACATTTAGGGCTTGTTTAAATACATGGAAATTTTATAAAGAGAAATATAATATTTCAAAAAGTTATAGAGGAAATGAAAAACCTGGTTTATTGATGTAAATTTTCCAAATGAGCCTGGTTGACACTTCTGTTGCCAGATAATTATCTTCCCTATCCCTTCACATGTATTTTATATCCTCTGCATAAAATGAAATCACAGATTTATTTCAAGCCAGAGGGAAGCATGTTGCTTTAGTACAGATAAGTAAATATGATATACATTAAAGATTAAAGTATACTTATTTTTCATAACATTTTCTTCTTCTAGAAGATCAGCCTCAATACCTTTCTATATCTGAGAGAGGACTACAAAATACTATTTTATTCCATGGTCAATCAAATAAGTCTAGAGGAATAAAGGTTTTTATCTCTCTCCCTCTCCCTCATGTGACCCTGATTTTCTCTTTAGATGCTGGAGGTTCAATTTTCCTTTCCCTGTGATGAAAGTCTATGGAATGATACCTAATCATGTCACCCCTAATGTAAGTTTTACCTTGTTTATGATGAGTGGAGATTCACCCAAGAAAGAAAATATAATTCCTTAGATTGGATTAGTCCACAAGTATGTTCCTTGAGTTCCCATTCAATGTCCATTTGGCCATGGGGCTTTGGATCAACTCTTCAAATCAAGTCCAATTTGAAGGCATTCTGTCTTCAAAGGAGCACATTTATTATCAGATGATCAGATCAGCATTTTCATCCTGACCCTTTCAATCCCCAATTGTCACATCTTTTGCTAAATTAATACATTAGCACTTATTTGAAATTTGTTGACAAGTATGTAAGCAGAGAATTAAAACAGGCACACAAAAAGTTAGGAGATAAATAATATCAGCTAGCCATCTGAAATTAACATGCAAATTCTGATTTTGTAATCTCACCTGCTAGGAGTAGTTGAAAACTCTTAATGGTGACCAATGGAGATTTAAATTGAACATCTCAAAAGGCTAAATATGGACAGCGCACTTGCACCTTGTGTCAAGCACACTTGGAAGCAAAAATGTGTGATGTGGCTTAAACAAATGAGTTTGGAAGCTTGCACACACATACTCTGCTGGTTGGTTTGGGCTATGCAGAATGACGAAAATAAGTAATTGATCTCTTAGGCACTCTTAATTTAGGTCTCTCTGTTTGAAAACTGCCTTAATTTTTCAAGTCACATTTAGCAAATAATCATCTATAATGCAATCTAATAACATAGGGCACATTTTATAATTAGCCATTAACAGAGATCTTTTTGCCAAGTCTGAAAATTAAGTTTGCGCTTGAACACGATTCAGATGCTAAGCAGCCAGAAATGGCCATTTCTCAGTAGTTCACAGTGTGCATTTGCTGTTGCCTTGGCAACTATCTGGCTGGGACTTCCTGGCTTGGAGAAGGATGAGGAAGCCTGTTCCTGATGCAACCCCTCGGAGATGATAATGAACACTAAACAAAATCATGTTGACAACGAGAACTTTGGATGCAAAAATATCAGAATTTTGCCTAAATTATATTTGAAAGGAAGATAGGAGGGAGAGAGAGAGGATGACAGAGGGATAGAAGTTGGGATTTTGACCAAGTCTAATTTAAAAAATAGGTGAGAAGGTCATTACTCAGCCCTCTATGAAGCAAGGGCTGGTAGCATGACTCATGAACCACATTCAAAGTTTGAGGCTTATGCAAGCATCTGATGGTTTTCTCAAATATGATCAGCGCACCCAATCTGGAAATCTACTTGGTAATGACCAAGAGAAGCCTATCTCTTTGGAGATCCTATATTCTGTTTGGTCACAAACAAGCCCTGCCCAGCCTGGACCTCTGTGTAGGTTCCTTCCACTTGTGTCGTTCAGGGCAGTGAGTCTTCATCATTTAGGACCGAGGCGTCCTGACCCTGGCCGCAATTAAGCAGCTGCTGCCTGCAGCTAATAGGGAGGTCCTAACATGGTTTCACTTTTCAATTCCAAGTATAGACAATGTCATTTTGTTTCAGGAAAATCCTGACGGTGTTCAAAAGTATCAAGCGGCTCTCGGATTTCTTGATGCCTCATTTTTAGAAGCAAGTACAAAATCTAGATGATAAGATCTACCAGCTCCCCTTGAAATTTAATTTAATATACCTAATTCTCAGCCCACAAATGTGTACCCCCTAACAGTTAGCAACATCGCTTGACCTTCATGACCTCTTTTTCTATACTTCACAAAAAAATCTCCCATCCTCGTTTTGGGGATAAGGAAAGTGAGGCAGCACAGGTAGCCAGAGGCTCACCTGGAAGGCTCCTTTCTGGGGGAGCCCCTGATCCATGAGCCAGAGCCCCAGGGGCTGTGTAGACCAGAAGGCCAGCACTGTGGCCACATCTGTTTGATTCAGAAATGCATACTTGTTTTAAAAAAAAAGATAATAAAAAAATTTAAGAATTAAAAAAAATTGAAATCCTAACGCAATTTTGAAAAAAAAAAAAAAAAGAAATGCATACTTGCCCAATCCCAACCACATTTTTATTTTCTCCCTGGCAATTTGGAAGCTGGGAAGGAGAGAAGAACAATGATATCAGAAAGCTATTACTGAGGTACCTAGAACTGTGCTGGTCCTTCATTCCCTGAATCTGAGATGTTTAATGTTTCCATAATTTACTAGAATAGTCCAAGAGCCGCCAACTCAAAAATAAACACATATGCTTCCTTTTTTTTTCCCCTAAAATTAAACAGAATTGCTCTTTGCTCTTTGAAAACAGGAAAATATTTTATTTTTTTAGCATATATACACAACACTTCGGTCCGTTGATGTCAAGTGCTCCTTGAAGAGATTGCTTTTTTCATCTCTTTTTCTTCAGGACCCAGCAGCTTCTGACATAGAAATCCTTGGTGTGTAAGTGAATTTATTAGTTTTCTATTGCTACTGGAACAAATTACCAAATATTCAGCAACTTAAAACAGTAGGTCAGAAGTCCATGCACAGCTGGTTCTCTGCTCTGGGTCTTACAAGCCAAAATCACTGTCATCAGGGCTGTGTGCCTTTCTGGAAGGTTTAAGTCTAAGTCCACATCCTAGCTCATTCAGGTTATTGACAGAATTAAGTTTCCTGTTGTTACAGGACTGAGGCCTCCATTTCCTTAATGGCCATTGCCTGGAGTCATTCCCAGATTTTAGAAGTCGCTGCGTTCCCTGACTTGAACCCCTCCCTCCATCTTCAAAGACAGTGATGGTGGGTCAAGTACTTTTCACGCTTTAACTCTCTGTGATTTCTCCTTCTTGCCACATCCCTCTGCCTTCCTCTTCTGCTTTTAGGGACTCATGTGATTGTATTGGGCCCACCCAAATAATCCAGGATAATCTTCCTATTTTCAATCCTTAATTATGCCTGCAAAGCAGGCATAATTAATTATGCCTGCAAAGTCCCAGATTAGTGTTTGATTAAAACAATCAGGGATTGGGATCTTGGAAAGACGTCTTTATGATTCTGCCTACCCCGGTGAAGGAATGAGGTCTGCTGGGACTGGCGTTGCTCTTGCTCCAGGGCGTTGCTGGACTGGCACTGACTGCTCCAGGGCAGAGAGGGAAGCCGTGCACCAGCGACGGCCGGCCTGCCTTTCCTCTGGAGTCTCTGGCTCTGGTTGCCTCCTTCTCTATGGCTCCTGGGGAGGAGAAGCTTGATTCCCAGCAGGATTCTAGTCCCTTTCTGATTTGTATTAAAACATTAAGGAGTTATTACAATGAGATACCACTGCACACTTATTAGAATGGCCACTACTAAAAAGTCGGAAAACTACAAGTGCTGGAGAGGTTGTGGAGGGAGATAAATGCTTATTCACTATTGGTGGGAATGTAGAATGGTACAGGCACTGCAGAGGACTGGGTATACACACGATGGAATTATGCAGCTGTAAGAAGAAATGAAGACGTGACGCATATGACAACATGGATGAACCTGGAGGACATTATGTTGAGTGAAGCAAACCAGACACCAAAGGACAAGTGCTGTACAATTGGACTATTATGAACTAAGTTTATTATGTAAATTCATGGAGTTAATAATTAGAATATAGGCCACCAGAAAATAGAACGGAGAGCTGAGGGTTAATCTGTGCAGAATTGGTAAAAAGTTTGTAAATCTTTGAAAATGAATAGCAATGGTGAAAGCACACCATAATGTTTATAACTAGCTGTGCTGTTACATGGGTATGACAGTGGTTGAAAAGGACAGTCTAAGGACAAGAAGGAAAGCTAAAAAATGTAACATGGGGCTGGCTGTATAACATAGTGAAACCTCATGTGAAATATGAATATGGGTAATGTTGCATATATAAAGTAGTTTTTACAAAATATAAATACAAACAAACTAGAGAGATGGAAACAGAATAGCAGCTGTTTGGAATAATGAAAATGCTCTAGTAATGACTGAAGTGATGAATGCATAACTATGTGATTACACCAAATACCATTGATTGTACGCTTTGGATATATTTATGCTTTATTAATATGTATCAATAAAATTGATTTGTAAAAAAAACATAAAGTCATTTATTGCCAATAGTTAATGCATTCTGTCAATATTTCCTCCCACCAAACAATATATACCAAGTATAATACATCATCACCAAGTGACATATATTCCAGGAATGCAAGGTGGGCTTAACATTAAAAAATCAATGAAATTCATGTATTAACAGACTGAAAAAGAAGAAGATAAAAACAATCCTCTCAATAGATTCAGAAAAAAGCATCTTACAAAATTATTTTCTGTTTAAACAAAACACCTATCAAACTAAATATAAGATAACTTCCTTAGTCAGAAAAAAGATATCTAAAGAATTAGTAATATCATACTTAATAATGAAAGACTCTTTCCCTCTCAAACTGTCAACAATACAAGGATGTCCTCTCTCACCACTTCTATTCAGCATTGGGCTAGAGGTCCTACTCAGTGCAATAAGATGAAAGAAACAAATAAAAAACATGCAGATTGGAAAGGAAGAAATAAAACTTTCTTTATTCACAGGAACATGAATGTTCACATAAAAAATCCTAAAGCATTACCTGAGTTCATCCAGATTACAGGATACATGGTCAATATACAAAAATCAATAGCATTGCTATTGCTAGAATGCTCAATCAATTCAAAATTTAAAAATACATTTACAATAGCACCAAAAATTAAATACTTACTTATGCATCTAACAAAATATGTACAGGATATGTATGCTAAAAGCTACAAACTCTGAAGAAATAAATCAAAGATCTAAATAAATGGAAATATATGCCATAGGGAAATATTAGAAAACCCAATATCTTAAAAATTTCAGTTCTCCCTTGTTTGTACTTTAGATTTACCATAATCCCAATCAAAATCTCAGAACACTTTTTCTTGTAGCTATTGAAAAGCTGATTCTAAAATGTATATGAAAAAACAAAGGGACTAGAATAGCCAAAACAATTTTGGAAGAGAACAAAATTGGAGAACACAAACTTCCCAATTTCAAGATTTATAATAATGCTACGATAATCTAGACAGTGTTGACAAATGTTTAAACACATAAATCAATGGAACAGAGTAGAAGCCCCAGGAATAGACCCAGACAAATAGATTCAACTGATTTCTGACAAAGGCATGATGGCAGTTCAGTGGAGAAAGGACAGTCTTTTCAATTAATCATGGTGGAATGCTGGAATTATGGGACATCCATATGTGAAAAACAATGTTGACATACTTCATACTTTATACAAAAATTAACCTGAAGGAGATCATGGACACATGTAAACAGTAAAATATAAAACTTCTTAGGTTCACATAAAAACCTATGTAATTTTTATAGAAACTTTACTCATAACTGCTAAAAACTAGAAATAATCTATATATCCTTTAAACTAGAATGCATAAACCCATACAATGAAATACTACTCAGGAAAATAATAGGAACAAACTTCATTGCATAACATGATGAAACTTGAATGCATTTTGCTACCTGAAAGAAGCCCAGCCCCAAAAGGCTGCATATTGTATAATTCCATTTATATGACATTCTGGAAGGGGCCAAGCTGTAAAGATGGAAAGCAGATCAGTGGTTTTCAGGAGTTAGGTAGTGGTGGGAAGGGTTGACTCCAATGGGGCATTATTATTCTTAGGATGATGGATTTGTTCTGTAAAGAACTGTTGTGAGAATATATAACTCCATTCATTTGTCAAAAACCATAGAACAGTGCATCACAGTCTGCTATTAAATTTTTAAAAAATCATCCAAGTGTTGGGGGAGCTCAATAGGGAATGCAGATTGATAGAAATGAATCTAACTATATTACAAATGAACATTAGCTATGTTCATTAAGAGGGTGGGAGAAAGGAGCTGACTTACATATCTTTGGAAAACAGTGTTGTGGTGGTTTGAAGGTATATGTTCCCCCGAAAAACATGTTCTTAAGTCTAATCCATTCCTGCAGGTGTGAACCCATTGTAAGTAGAACCTTCTGATGAGGCTTCTTCAGTTCAGGTGTGACCCACCTCATTCAGGATGGGGCTTAATCTTCTCACTGGAGTCGTTTATAAACAGAATATATACACAGAGAAAGCCATGGAAGCAAGAAGTTGAAATCAAATCATTGATACCCAGGCGGAGAAGGGACAGACCAACAAATACTGCTATGTGCCTTGCCATGTGGCAGAGGAACTCAGGATTGCCTGCAGCCAGCCTTCGAGAAGAAAGCATTGCCTTGATGATACCTTGATTTGGACATTTCCTTGGTCTCGAACTGTTATGCTAATAAATTACCATTGTTTAAGCCATTGCATTTCATAGTATCTGCTTTCAGCAGTCTAGGAACTAAACCAAGTGTTTTGACTGGATACTGAAAGGTTAAAGACAAAAAAAAGTTTTTAACTGTATTATAATCAATTTATTTTTCACTAGGTATTGGCTAGTGTATTAGTCAGCCAAAAGGGGTGCTGAGGCAAAGTACCAGAACTCTGTTGGTTTTTATAAAGTTATTTATTTAGGGTAGAAGCTTACAGTTGGCCCTAAAGAGTCCAACTCAAGGTACCGTAAGAGGTACTTTCTTAACCAAAGCCATTTGCCATTTGTTGGAGCAAGATGACATCTGTGAGGGTTCAGCCTTCCTTCTACCTCCTAAGGCCCTGTAGTCGCAGCTCCTTCCTTTCTGAGCTGCAGGTTGGCATAAGGCTCATCTCTCTCCCTGGGAGTTATTTCTTTCTGGGCTCAGCTGCTCTATTCTCTTCACAAGGTCAGTTGTGGACTATCAGGCTCATCTGTCTTCCCAGGGCCCCTGCTGTGCCTAATGAGTTTTCTCTTTTCCTCTGTGTTCTCCAGTGTGTCTATTTCTTTGTGAGAGTCTGTTTTATCAGCCCAAGGGGGCAGGGACTCAACACTGAGTCAAACTCTAATGATGTGGTTTGAATCAAAACTTAATTTTAACCTAAATTAATCAGACATCTCAGCACAATCTAATACAATCAAAAGGTATCACACACAGGAACAGACCAGTTTACAAACATAATCTCTCTTTTTGGAATTCAAAAATATCTTAAACTGCAACAGTTAGTAATTTGGAAACCACTTCATGAATGTATTGGGGTTGAACAAATAAGGAAATGCATTGTAGGTAATGAGAGATGGGTTTCTCATTCAGAGTGAAGTTACAGATACGGAGGAGGTAGAGCCTACGATAGATCTAGTCGTGCTGGATTGCAGTCAGAAGTACCAATATGGACTTACATGTTTATGTATATACACACACACACACACACACACACACACACACTCACACAGAGATGTGATGATTAGATTCATGTGTAAGCTTGGCCAGGTAATGGTTTGCTTGTTTGATCAACAAAGTAATGGCCTAATTGAATCATGAGGACATTTCAGGGACTTCAATCATTAATGAGTTGATTGCATCTGTGGCTGGTTACATCTACAATGAACTGAGGAGATTGCCCTCAGCAATGACAGAAGTCTCATTCAATCAGTTGAAGGCCTTGAAAGGAAAAAGAAATCCCATCTTTATTTGATATAATCTGCTTCTTCTGGGGAACCATTGAGGACTTTCACTGGAATTCCTGTCTTTCAGACTGCCCTATGGAATTTGGACTCGTGCATCCCCTGGGTCACATGACACAATTTTCTAAAATCTCATAATATTTACAGATACCTCCTGTTGGTTCTGTTTCCCTAGAGAACCCTGACTAATACAACAGATAAGTGGATGAAGAAAGAATTATTGATGACAGAAATCAGGGTGTATGGAGAAATGGTTGATTCCAGAGCTGGAGCAAGGAATGTATAAGATGAACATGTAGGATCTGTAGTACCAGAAGGTAAAGAAATGCTCAAATAAAATGATGAGGGAAACCACAGGACACAGGGGCCAATCCAAAAGAGCTTCTCTTGGACAAAGCTGGAATAATTCAGTCAACTAGATTAATTACTATAGTATTGGATTATAGCTTAAAGAATGAAATAAATATCTGAATACATACTGATATCTGTAAATAACTGAATAAATAAATAAGTGGGGGAGAAGGAATAAATCTTCTTTATAGAAAATTTTAATTAATAAATGTAGGAAGAGTGAGGGAAATAGAAAATCACAATTAGAACACCACCACAATAATTTCTGTAATCAAGATCAAACTATGGATGCTCAAATTAATAAGTGAAGATTAAAAAATAGGTTATTTTAGTAGACTCAAACTAATTCCCTCACAGTAAGTATTCATCATAAATATTAATTTCCCCATTACAGAGGGGAAAAGTAAAGGTAGAAAAAAACTGCCAGACACCTCCTTAACCAAGCAATCAAGGTAAATATCACCAATTGGAAAACTAATAGGTATTATGCACCAGTTGGTGTGATGCAATAGGAAGGTACCGTCAACTCGGCAATATTCCTCCCCCAAATATGTTACCTCAGGCTACGCATGAGAAAACATTGAACAAACCCAAATCTCAGTCATGACAGCCAATGAAATACAAAATAACTCTAACAAATTGAGGGAGACTAAGGCGACATGACAACAAATTATTATCTAGGATCCTGAATGAAATCTTGGAACAGATAAAGGACATTACTGTGTAAACTGTTGACAATGGAATAAAGTTTTCAGTTTAGTTAATAGTTTGCCAATGTCTATTTCTTAGTTGTGGTAATTGTACCATGATTTTGTTAGATGTTAACAAAAGAGGCCAAATGAAGGGAGACAGGAGCGCTGTACTATTTTACAACTCCATAAATCTAAAATATCTCAAAATAAAAGTTCTTTTTAAAAGGACATGGGCTGATTTTCACTCTAAATGTCCTAATACTTTCAAGCTATTGATCTCTCTATGAGAAACCTAATCCCCCAAGTAGCCACTTTGATTTTCTCCTGCCAGTTCTGGAGATACTGATTAATATTATGGGCAAACACATTCTTTCCTTTTTGTGGTTCTATTATTCACTAACTCATTGCCCACACAGTTCACGCTCATCACTGCACAAGCCAGTGCGCTAAGCATGCTGTCAGTTCCCGGCTCCTATTTATAGTATTCATATTTTGAACAATGGAACTGTTGATCCAATAGACGCTATTATGTCTCATGAAATCAGACGGTTGAAGAATGTTTTAATTAGAACTTCAGGCTGAGTTATGATTTTAATGTTGGGGAGGTGTGCAGAAAGGAGATTCTAAATCTACTTTCAACACAAAACCTGTTGCCTCCTTGCTTATGTCCTCGGCCGCGGCCAAGAGCTTCACTTGCATCAGCCATGGCAAAGAATCTCCTTCTCCAAGTAGGGTGAGACAGTCATTACTCAGTAGAGGCTGGTTGGATCAAATATGGGTATCTGTGGGGAGGGGGTAAGGGAGGGGAAGTGGAAATACCCCCTGAGCCCACACTATGATTCTGTATTTTCCTATGTACCCATGCATCCTAAAACATGTGTGCAATGAAGAACACCTGTGGATTTCCCCAAAGTCCTAGAGCTTGCCCAAGTGGGAAGCACAGGAGTTTGTGGGGTGGACAGGCTGAAGGACATTGCCGATTAACTCATGGATGCTGACTGTCAAGGAAATAAAAGGAAGGATCAGTACCCAAAGCCATATTATAAAAAGACCTCTCAGTCCTCCTGCTCTACCCAAAGAAGAGGAATAACAAAAGACCCAATGAGATCAAGGCACATGCTCCAACAGATCTGAAATTTGTCATTGGGCTAATGAGTAGCCTCATTTTGGGAGAAATGCACTGATAGGGGCTTAGTTTCTTCCCCAATATAGGATCAGGATTTCAGAGCTGGTAGGGGCCTTCCTTTTAACTGATCATCTCTGACTGGGTTTGTCAAATTCTCTTAACCATATCTGGTTCTTGGGTAGAGCAGAGTAATCTGAACTTTAGAATTTTTTTTGTAAATGAAAAGTCTCAATAATAAGGTTTACAATGTTTGAGTTCATCAGTAGTAGCCAGTTCAGACTCTGTAACAACTGAAGTAGAATTGACTCTCTGGTCTTAAGAACCTTCCTAATTTGAGCTCATGCAGAGACAGCAGACCTGACTTCCTCTCTCTCTCTGCCTCCTAATAGTAATAGAAACCAGGTATGGCTGTGCTTGTATAGGCGCACTGTGAATATGTGTAAATGTACACTTTTTAAAATTGTGCATATTTACATATATACCAATACATGGGGTTCTGTTAGTTTTTATTTGGGATGCCTGGGAATGCACCCTCCTAATACAGACCATGAAATGATCCTCTGAAGACTGCTGTATGCCAAGCACCATGGTTAGAGATGTCTCTGGCCAGACAGAGCATCAAAACTGAAGTTACAGTGAACATCTGACATTCAGGGATGCCACTAGTGAAAAAGCCCACAATTAAGAGAAACCAAAATAATCGGTAGACCTCTCCAGGTGAGGTCAGTCCATGATAGCTCTAAAGACAATTATTGTTGCTGTTGAAAAAGAACTTTGTGATGGTTAGTTTTATGTGTCTGCTTGGCGTGGTGGTGGAGTCCAGATGTTTGGTCAAATGCTGGCCGACTTGTTGCTATGGATGGTTTGATATCTATGGTCAACTGACTTTAAGTCAAGGAGATTATCCTCAAATACTTGGGTGGGCCACATCCAATTAGATGGAGGTCTTAAGAGAGAGAACCTATAGTTCCAGGGATCATAAAGAATTCTACGTCCTCCATCCTTCCTGCATTCCTGCTCTAAAGAATTCCAACCCAAGACTCCAACATCACTCTTAACAGAATGCCCAGCCTCTGGTCCGTTCTATGGAATTCAGACTTACCAGTCCCTACAATTATATGGATAAATTCCTTAAAATAAATATTTTAATATATATATATAATGTATGTATTACATATTGTATATATTGTATTTATATATGTATCATGCAAATGTATAATGTACATGTATAATATACAGCATATTCAAAGTAATATTATATTAGATATTATATATACTATATATGTTATAAATTATATATTGCATGTTACATTTTATATATTTTATGTTACATATGACATATTACACATTACACAGTTTTTAATATATATAATATTTTATATATTATATACTACACGTGTGCACACATATCCTGCTGGTTCTATTTCTTTGGTGAATATTAACTGATACAAATTTGAAACATGCAAATGTAAATATTCATTTCTTCTAGTTTTTCACTTTACTTGGTAACATTTGCCTGGAATGTAGGAGAAGAGGTAAAATGGTGATATAAGAGCTGTAAGCATATAAGCCTTTACCATTTTGAGATCTAAGACTACATGAGGGATGACTAATTCTTCATTCTCTGAAAAAAACTATTTAAAAGATCAAACTTGTTGTCTGACCTCGAAGGCACATAGCCCTCAAATTAATGTACTAATATAATGTCTAATTCCTGAGAAAAGATAACAGCCCATCACTGTCACTCAAAGTGGAAGTAGAGCATTTCTACTGAAACAATGACTTTCTGATTCAGGGACCCCCTAATCTGAACAAATTAACAGCAGTTGTGTGTGCGGGGGAGGCATGTAGTGGGGAGAGAGGGACAGTGGGTTCCACCAGATCATAAGCATAAGTGGAAAATAAAAATTTAAAAACTTTTGAAAACTTGCATGAACACCGTTTAAGTCAGGTGTGTCATTTTGCAACGTAGGTAGTTAGATCTGTTGTCCCCCATGCCACACACAGGTGTACACTCACTCATTCACACACCACTCCACTTGAAGAAGTTTTGAATGTTCACAGTTGCTGAGTGAGAGGCATTACTTTTATTCTTTCCATCAGATGGGATTGCGCATCCTGCTGCAGGCCGACGGGCGGTCAGAATCATCTGCAGGGTGAGCCTGCCCCACGCCTATAGTCTCAGAACAGGAAAAGCTCACCCGTGGATGGACAGACTGAGCTCTGCACTAACTGAGTGACGAAGGAGGTGCAGCATGCTGGGTTTCCACTAATGCAGAGAGCCCTTTGCTCTCTAGGCAGTAGAAGACAAGCATGTAAGCCCATGTGTGATCACCAAAGGGCAAGGAAAGGACCCATTGGAACTGGGGGGGCGGGGGAAGGAGGCTCCAGGCATGGATGGCTTCGTGCTGGAGGTCATGCTTGCGAATGAATAAAATTTCTCCGGGTAAAAAGATGAAAAAGAGCATTTCTAGGAGGGAAAAGAAAACAGAGAAGCGTCAGATAAGACTGATAGATTTGATGTGATTGGAGCACTAGGCCCAAGGAGTAGCGAGAACGCAGCTCCTAGGACGTTTAGGATTAATGCTCAGCTCTCCAAAGGCGTGGTCCTTATCACTGCATGTTTGATATGCAGCCAAGATTCTCAGAAGAACACACACCCCCCCTTTTAAAAATAATGTGGTTGTTCTGGTAAATCGTCTCCCTGCTGCATTAAGAAACTCTGAAACCTCTGCCACCAATGACAATTCCCTCAGACAGTGATTGCGACTCAGTCGTGTAGCATCAGGCTGCTGAGGAGAGAAATATGACAGTCATTGTCACTAATCATGTTCAAAACTACAGCAAATAGTCCTGCTCGCAGGAGCACTTCCCTCAAACTGTTAGAATTAAATCTTCTCAGGGTAATTCCATTTAAGTCCAGATGCAAATCTTTTAGTGTCTAAAGATATTAAATAAGAAACAGCAGTCTCTGACATAAGTCTCCTACTGTTATCACTCTCATACTCTCAGTAGATAAGAGCTACTTGCTACTGGGTTCTGAATAAATGTGAAAACCTCAGATGTGTTGCTTTATTGGCATTTGGCTGAGTTAATCAGTTTAAAGGCTGAACCCAAATAACAACACATTCAGATGACAACGTGACTGTCCTTAAAATGACTTAACCGTACTGAAGGCTATACTGCCAGAGAGAAACAGGGCAACCAAGCACATTTCTTAGGAACAGGAATGAGAAAGTCCAACAACATTACTGACTTATTTCCATTTTTTGAGATAAGAAAAACCTGAGGGGGATGCATTTATTTTATCTGTTTGTTTGTTTTTTCCATTAAAGTTACAGTTTTCTTACAACTACAAATGAATCATAGATATCCACGACTTGTCAACACTGAATCCCAGGGAATATTTTCCATAAGAATGGAGTTGAACTTCTTTTGATATTGAACTTTTAAGGACTTCTGATTTACCATTTCTGTCCATAGCTCTAAAATGGGGGCACATACCTTTTTTTCCCCTCCTTTTTTTAAGTAAATGTTTTAACTGAACTATAACATATATTCAGAAAAGTACAAAAATTTTAAGAATACAGCTTTATGGTATTTTACAAAGTGAACACACTTGTACAGCAATCCCCAACCCCAATGAAGAAGAAAAATCTTCCTCCAGATGTAATTTCTATAGATTAGTATTGCCTTACTTAAACTTCATATAAATGGAATCATTAATATACTTTTATGTCACTGACTTCCTTTGTTCAATATTATGCTTATGAAGTTCATCCATGTTTGTATTTAGCAATAGATTGTTCATTTGAATTGCTGTCTATTGTTCCATTTTACTATTATACCAAATTTATTGAACTATTCTGTTGGTGAACATTTTGGTTGTTTCTATTCTGAGGCTATTACAAATAGCGTTCTGTAACCATTTCTCTGTAGGACTCTTGGTGAACCATGCATGCAACTTTGTTTGTTATATACCTAGGAGCAAAAATACTGAGTTATACAATTTGCCTATGTTCAGTTTTAGCAGATACTGAAAGTCATTTTTCAGAGTGATTGTAGCAATTTACACTCCCCTAATTGCTCCACATCCTAGCTAACTTTTGGTATTGTTAATTTTTAAAAAAATTTTAGCCATTTTAGCAGGTGTAAAGGGATGTCTCATTTTAATTTGTATTTCTCTGATAACTGAAGAGTTTGAGCCCAATTTTTCTTATATTTATTTACCTTATTTCCTCTTCCTATTCTATTTCCTGTGACTATGTGTTGAGTATCGTTTTGTCTCCATGTTCTCAACTTGTTCTTCAACCTCACCAAGTGCCTGTGATAAACATGTGCCTTTGAAATTTCTGAAAAAATACTGAGTCATGAGAGACGGATGGAGTATTAATATGGACACGTGGTAGAATTTGGATAGTTGGCTTGAAAAATAGAAAGTTTTGAAAATGATAAAGACCAAAATCATAGTACCATGAGTAACAATGAAGAATCAGCAAAGGATGATTTTACCTTAGGGTAACCACTGTCCGATGGGGTATCTGCCTGGCCCTCTAGGCTCTTCCACTGTGGCATCCCAATGCCACTACTTACTTTAGGTCCTCATTTCCTCCTCCAGGGGTGATTGCCATGATCCCCTCACCAGCTTCCCTTTTATTTTCCTTCCTCAATTCAATTAGTCCTACATGCTGGGTGAACCTACTGAAAGCAGAGTTCCATCCAAGTCAATCTGTGGTTCTCCATTGCCTGCTGAACTAGTTATTGATTACTCATTGTAAGGCCGTCCCCAGCAGCCCCTAATCGTAAACTTTCTTCTACTTTTTCTATACACACCTCTGCTCAGCTAAACAAAATCATTTCCCTTATGTGGTGCAAGGCATTTTTTATCAGTTGCAGCTTTCCTTTGTTAAACTACAATCTTAAAAAAGGTAAAATTATGATCTTGGTGCAAATATAATATGAACACTGGTTAAATATTTTATTTGGCTCATTTATTTAATAGCAAGATGTTATGACCAGTTCAAAGAGCCTTTGAAAAGCTAAAATATTTATAGATAATTTAACAAAGTAACATTAGGGTGAAATTGTTGAATTGGATATAAAGCTGGTTAATGTTCAACAGTCCATTAAACTTTAAGGTCATCCGTTTTTTAAAAACACTTTTTAAAATTAAAGTTAATAGATCACAAAGAATGTTACATTAAAAAACATAAGAGGTTCCCATATAACCCACTCCCCATCCCCACCCCCACCCCCATCATTTTTGTAAATTGTATTTTTTTGAAAATATATACATCTCAAAAAATGTTACATTAAAAAACATAAGAGATTCCCATATACCCCCCACCTCCCCACTCCACTCCTCCCACACCAACAACCTCCCCCATCATTGTGGCACACTCATTCCACTCGGTGAACATATTTTGGAGCACTGCTGCTCCACATGGATAATAGTTTACTCTGTAGTTCATACTCTCCCCTGGTACATTCAGTGGGTTATGGCAGGATATATAAAGTCCAGCATCTGACCCTGCAATATCATTTAGAACAACTCAAAGTCCCCAGAATGTCCCCATATCACATCTCTTCTTCCCTCGCCCTGCCTCAGCAACTACTGTGGCCACTTTCTCCACCTCAATGCTACAATTTGTTCTATTAATAGTCACAATATTTTTATAGTAGAATAGCAGTAAGTC
This sequence comes from Dasypus novemcinctus, assembly GCF_030445035.2. Classification (NCBI taxonomy): domain Eukaryota; kingdom Metazoa; phylum Chordata; class Mammalia; order Cingulata; family Dasypodidae; genus Dasypus; species Dasypus novemcinctus. The sequence goes on along the minus strand of NC_080676.1, from coordinate 158,845,209 downwards.
CATTCTGATCCACATTTTATTCCTCCATTCTGTGGACACTGGGAGGGTGATGTCCACTCCACCTCTAGATCAAGAGGGGGCTTAGATTCCACGTGGATGAAGGATGCAGTTGTTGGTACTCTTGATTCCCTGGTGTGGTGGTTGACCATCTTCACCTACCTGTTAGCTGACCTGGGTAAGTCCAACGAACCAGAGAGTAGGAGTTGTAACTCTGCTGAGGCTCAGGGCCCAGCTGGCACCTGGGCAGTCCAGAGATTCAAGTCCCCTGAGTATACACTACCCCTAGCACCAACCACAGGTTCAGTAAAAGTAACAGAAGAGGTGTGTGTAGAAAGGTCACATCTGAGTCTATCTCTATGACATTTAGGAGCACAAATTTCAAAGTAGGGCCCTCTGACATGGTACAGAACTCACAGAACTCCAAATCCATCTGCCATGACCATATACCCTGTGGGTCTCCATAGCCTTCAGGAGAACCCAGTACCGAGGGTTGTATCTACTCTGGCTTTTTTCCGGGGTCCTACTGAGGAGTGCATAAGTGCAAACCCTCTGATGACCTCCCGACTCTTTAACAATGAAGTCTACTATAATGCCAAATTCAATTAAGAGGAAATTGAAATATAGTGATGGGTTTAAAGTTTAGAAATAGAATACATACTAATTTAGAAATACTAAAGTAAAGTAAAAGTAAATTGGTGTATTTAAAAAATGAAAAATATTATAAAGCTTTGTTTTTAATGTTTTACCTTTCATCACTGTAATAGGTGTTGCCCTGTATATACAGTGGAAAGGCACTTTCTTTCTTTTCTTCCTCAATGTCTACATCCTTTCCTTCTTTTTTTTTTTCCTAATTTTTAATTTTGTCTCCAAAAAGTTTTAGATCACAGTAATTCACACATACAATATAGGGAACTCCCATATATCCTACATCAAACCCTTTTCCCCTTTCCCCAGCAATGATCTTTTTACATGTTCATGTTATATTTGCTGCAGCTGATATACAGATTTTGAAACATAGCTTTCAAACATGGTTCCCTTTTGGTTTACATTATGGTTTATAATTTAGACTGTACACATTTTTAAATTTTTAATTTCCTTATGTTTTACATTATGGTTTACATTTTAGCTTATAGACTTTTATACACTTTTGGTGCAGGTTAACATGTCCTATATCCATCATTACATGATCTTGTAGAGCACTTCCATTGTCCCTCTGTTGCTCTGCTTCCATCTATTCTATACCTCCCCTCAGGGCCCACAGTGACAATCAATCTTCACTACTTGAGGGATGAGATTTACAGATACTTGCCACAATGCTGAGGGCTTGACATACTAGACTGCTCTCACAGATTGGAAGCCTCCGATTCTGTCTAGAGACACAATTCCCTCTGTTTGAGAACATTGGGTCACCCCCGGATGTGGGCACACCTTCACACTCATTGTGTGGGTCTCCACCCAGTGATAAAACACACTGTGACAAAATGAGCCCTCCCACACTCCCTAGAAGCCTGCCCCTGTACCAGGTGCCCCCCCTTAAGAAATTTAAACACTTGATCCTTCCTTATTATATTTTCTAAGGAGTTTTCTCAACATTATAGTTTCAACCATATACCAGACAGTCTCCCATATTCAACTGTTCCCCCATCCCTCCTTGGGGGAAGGTCATCCCATCTTGTGAGACAGAAACTATTTGCATCTATAGTTAACAAGTGACTTTATTACTTTGGTCAGTAATAAACAATAAGATGAACTAACCACATCCCTTAGTCAATCCCTGAGTGACTTTTGACCCTGTATGACACTGAAGAAAGTGCCACCCACCTTTTTCCCATACTCCCAAATTCCAGATAATTTTTCCTGAAAACTTTCACAGATTACAAACTTCTTCCCTACCCGTCCCCAGCTCTGTTGACCTCTCCTATGACTCATTTGAGTAAAGAATAAGAAGAGTGCCCTCCATGCTAGATATTTGAGGAACGTTGTATCAGTGGAAAACCAGATGATACCAGGGAGGTAGACAAATGAAGATAGAAAGGTGGAAAAGTGCAGTCATGGTAACAGGGATTCCACAGGTCACCAAGAAAAGAGCTCCTTTGTCCTGGGTGGTGCCCCAGGGACAATTGCCAGATGTTGTATGTCCTCCCATGGCCCACTGGATGGAACGTGGGAAAGTGTGGGCTATGGTGTGGAACACGGGACATGGGGTGCAGCGATGCCTGGAGATGTACTCGCCAGATGCAATGGATGTGACATGATGATGGGGGAGTGTTATTGGGGGGGGAGTGGTGGGGTGGGGGCGGTGGGGGCGAATGGGGACCTCATATTTTTTTAATGTAATATCTTTTTAAAAAATGAATAAATTGAGTAGAATTTGGAAAAAGAAAAAAGAAAATACAATAAAAAAATAATGCCTATTAAAAAAAAAAAAGAGAAGAGCTCCTGGATTCAGTCTGGAGAAGGGAGAGCTGCAAACACTAAGCATGACAATGGGAAAAGATCCTAAGGGGTAAGGTAATCAATTGAGACATTGTAATATCAGTAAGGAGACTCAAAAGATGGCCAGGAAGACAGATATAGAGACAAGAATGCAGATAGCACAGGAGTAGATGGGGAGGTAGCTTGCAAAAGTTGAACATTTCACAATTAGATAGACAACATTATTCATTAGACATTACACATTGGGCTCTTATTATTGATTAAAGGAAACTTAGAAATCATTCTAATCAAATGCCCATATTTTACAGGAGCCAAAAGGAAAATCCAAAGTAATTAGGTGTTTCCTTTTGGGTCCTGAAATCTGTTCATGTCCCAGTCTCAGGATTGGGGGCTTTTAGACCAGTTTCTTTTTTGAACCATCTCTCAAGTAACAAGATAGACAGTGAAAAATAAATGTTTGATTTAACTAAGTAGGGTCTTTTCTAGGAAGGAATGATGACAACTGGGTGATGTTTATCATAAAATGGTCTTAGCAATGGTGTTGAAAAACAACAATAATAATTTCTGTTGTTTCAGTACTAGACTGGACAATTCCTATTCTCTCCTAAAAGAGCTTGTTCATATTTTGCTGAAAGGAGAATGGAGTGAATGACATGATGATTATTTTCTAGTCTCAGAATGAGTCTCTCTATCTTTCTTTTTTCAAATTTCTCTTTTAGAAACTCAAAACCACTTTATTTCTCATCCCCTATCTTAGAACTGAGAGACGTCTGGATACCACAAAGCTATTTTTCAGAATAATGAAAAAAAAATGTTGGAGGAAATTTTGACAGTCACCACAAATATAAAACTGGACATACAGTTAAAATCATATGATTAGGTTTGACTAGAAAGCAGAACAGATTATTTTCAGTATGATTGAACTGTTCTGTGTCTTGCTTGTGGTGGTGGTAAATGAATCTGTGCATTTGCCAAAACGCATTGGACTGCACATCAGCATTTCACTGTGTGTAAACTAAAAGAAAACTCCTATGGTACGTATGGTCAACTGGGATTAGTCTTTTAATGTTAAAGTCTTTTTTACAATACTAGAATTCTACCTCTAATGTGAGTGTTATTTGTGGGGATATTTTTTTAATCAAGCAAAATGTTCTTAATAACCCATGTAGCACATTGGGACCCATTCATCATACCTCCAGTGAACCTTGCCTGTTTTCCTGCCTTCCTTCCTTTCCTTGTGCCTTCTTACCTATACTTGATCTCTCTCCTCGCATTCTGGCAGGTTACCCCTGATCCCACTCCCATCCAGTTAGATCTTCTCCATCCTGTGATTCTCAATCCCTCCATGAAATTTCCTCAGGGCTCACAAGCTTGAAGGCCTCTGGATTCACAAATGTCTTACTGTAATTACGTTATGGGGTCACTAGTTCTCCTGTACAGCCTCGTCATATATCTTCAGTTATTTACTTGTGTTACTGTTATTTCACTCTGTGAATTTATCTCACTTCCCCAATTACACACTCTGTAATCTCCTTTAGGGTGGGTTCAGTGCTGTGTATATTGCAGGAGCTCAATAAATACTTGAGGATTGAGAGCAAAATGCCAGAGTGGATGAGAGCTCAGAGTGGGACATGCCTGGATTTGAATCTCACCTGTGTCATTGTCCTTCAATGCAGTTATGGGTAAGTTATAATCTGTAAGCCTCATTTTCTTTATCTGTTAAACAGAGACAATAATAGCACAGGGTTGCCATGATATTAAATATGATAATGCAGGTAAAATACCTAAAGGATGAATGGCACTTAGCAAGCTTTAGATACACGGCTGTATATTTATTCAACAAATAATAATTGAGCTCTTGCTGGGTGCTTGGGACATGGCATTGAACAAGACAGTCATAACCTCATCTTCATGAAGCTTATCTTTTTATGGAGAAGAGGCTGGACAAGCAAGTTATTGTTAATGCACTTTTTATTGTAGGAAGAAGGTATCTCCCAGTCCTACAGTCTTCTGGAGACATATAATCAATTAATATTCAAATGTGTGACACCCATCTTCATCTTACATATTGTGAGCCACCCAGAGCTCTTCCAAACATGTCTGAAGATCCTATGGGTGTCCTAGGGGGTTCTGGTCACCTCTCTACCAATCCCTGCTCCCTCTGGATTCTCGATCCCTGCTCACAGTTTCGCCTCCTGCTGTAGATGAGTTTTCTCTTCACAACACTGCACCCTAGACAAGAAGATAACCTCTTTTTCTTTTGTTTCCTTTTTGTAAGTTTGAAGGGAAGATAGAGGGTGGACCAAAGCACAGTGGGGAGCAAAAGCCAACTTAAAGTTGAATTGCAGATATGGCAGGTAAACATGGCTACAGATTCTCTGGCATCCTTCCTCTTGAGATGTGGGGCCTATGTCCCTCCCCCTCAAGTCTAGGTGGGCCTATGACTATTTTGACCAATAGGATATGGTGGAAGAGATGCTGAGCCAGATTCCAAACCAGACCTTATAGAATGGCACTTTCTACTTCCGGTCTCTTGTAATACTTTCAGAGTCCAGAGCCACCATTCATGTACGATTTCTGATTGCCCTGCTAGAAAGACCACACTGGGGATTGAATCACATCCCCTACAAAAGTCATGTGCAGGTCCTAATCCCCAGTACAGTGGGTGTGAATCCATTTGTAAGTACGACCTTGAAGATGTTGTTATTAGTTAAGATATAGCCATATTTAATTGGGTCTTAATCCAAAACTTGATAAGCAAAGGAAATTGGATACAGAAGTAAAGCCAGAAGTAAGAAGCTGGAGAATGAAACAGGTCACTGTGTGTGACAGAGGCAGAGATGCAAGCCAAGGAATGCCAAGAACTATCTGCAAGCCATCACCAGAATGTTTCTCTGAGAGAAAGCTTGGTCTGCCCATACCTTGGACTTGAAGCCTCCAAAACTGTGAGCCAATGAACTCCTGTTGTTTAAGCGAACCAGTGTGTGGTATTTGTCACAACAGCCTTGGCAAACTAAGATCACATGGAGAGACCCTGAGATCTATGGAAAAAGAGAGAAGCTGACAGCAAGCCCAGCCCCCAGAAAATGAGTGAAGCCTTCTTGGAACCTCCAGAGCAAACTAGCTGTGGGAGAACACCACCAGTGACCCCAGTCAGTGCCATGTGGGCAGATTGTAAACATAATAAAGCATTTATCATTTTAAGCTACTAAGTTTGTGTGATGGTTAGGCCAATGTGTCAACTCAGCCAGGTACTTGTGCCCAGTTGTTTGGCCAAGCAAGCACTGTACTAATTGTAGTGCAAGGACATTTATGGGCTTTAGTCATCAGTGAGTTTACTGTATAGATGGCTGATTACATCTACATCAATTAGGGAGATTGCTGTCAGCAATGAGTGATCCTTCATCCAGTCAGTTGAATGCCTTAAAAAGGGCATTTCAGTATTCAGGGAGAATTTCCCAGCTCATCTTTGGACAACCATCATCTCCTGGAAACTCACCAAGGACCTTCACTGGACTTTCATCAGAGCCCCTGGTTTGCAGCTTGCCTACAGAACCTGAACTTGTGCATCACCATGGTCACCTGAGAGACTCTTACAACATCTCATACTATTGACAGATACCTCCTGTTGATTCTGTTCCCTAGAGAACCCTGACTAATACAGCTGGGATATTTTGTTATCAACAATAGATAATCAGAGCCACAGATATCATTGATTCATATATTTTATGGCCATTTCCCACCCTTTGTGCCTGGAACCAGCCCTCAGTTCTCCTCTTCTCTAAATAACAATGCTCCCTGGCCCATTAAGCAAAAATACAAAATTAAATCTCTGTTTCAGCTATTCCTATTCCAGGCTAGTTAGATACCAAGTGAGTAGCCTTGCATAAATACAAAGTTCCATTGGTGGTGGGGTGTGGAGCAATGGCTCTCTTAAACCAATGTTGTCTACCTTGGGTCTATACTTGTAAAAGCTTTGAAAATATAATTTCTTTCTTTAATTTGACCCATATAGAGTTGTCTGGCAGGGAACACCCCCTCCTCCCAGAGAGAACCCAAGGGGAACCTTGGGTGGGTATTTCTCTAGGTCACCCCAAATAAACACAGTCAAAGTAAAACCAATGTGCTGGCTATACAACCACAGCTTCAAGTCACTTCCCCTAGTACTCCACTCATTCAACTGCTAATTGCTCAGAAGCTTCTGCCTTAGTTTGCCAGAGCCGTATAGCAAAAGCCACACAATGGTTGACTTTAACAATGGGAATTTATTTACTCACAGTTTGGAGGTTAGAACCCCCAAATCAAGATGTTGGGTTGGCCATACTTTTCCCCAGTAAGTAGCCTCCAGTTACAGAGATTAAGCACCAGCCTGATTGCATCTGACACAACTTAACTAACACTAACATCTCTAAAGTCCTATTTACAAATGGGTTCACACCCACAGGAACACAGATTAAGACTTGAACATGTCCTTTATTGCGGGGCAGGGGGCAAGATTCATTCTCTAATAGCCCCTCCTTGGGAATAATTAAAGACCTCCAATTCTCCCCACAAAGGATAAGCCGAAAAGGGTAGTACGATATCTGTACACCTGCCATAGTGAACAAATCACAGACACCCCGTCTTTAATTCTCCCGATGACATTATTTTAGTTATTATGATTTGATTATGTATCCCCTGAAGAACTTGATTATATACATGCTGGTCATCTGCCTAAAAGGGAAAACAGCAGGTGTGCACACAGGTGTGCTATTGACAGCTCAATGGGCAGAGGTCATGGCCAGAGTAAAGAAAGATGTTTGACCTATTCCTTTGGGTCTTGGTGGGGCAGGTTTTCTGTTGCCCCTTTTTCCAGTAGCCAATGGATGGTCCTGCACAGCCTGGAGACATTATCTGCAGGGAGGGCTGTAGTCCTGGGCTACAGGGCACAGCTCTGTCTCTGCCATTTCCTTGAATAGAAAAGAGCAGATCAGGTAGGACTATATGGCATGCTGTGAGAGTGAGGACAGCTGGACCAAGCCAGGTCAAAGAGAGGGCTCAGAATGTAGTCGAAGTTACTGGGCAAACCACTGTGGTCATGGTGTGATGTGGCCAGGCTCACCACATCTAATCCACTCTGTATTTCATCCTTGGCATGAAGAAAAGATTTCTGTTGAGTACTTAGTGGCTGGCTTGAAAACTTTTGACCTAAAGCCAGCTCCTATCTCAGTGGTTCTTTTCCAAGACCTATGAATACATAATCTTTGAAAATTCTGTGTTTTCATCCCTGTCGTCATCAATAGATAGAGGCAAAAATACATTGGAGGTGCCTGGTAAAAGCCAGTTAATCAGGTAAATCTACTTTATTTTAATCTAACTCAATTACAAATAAAGTAAAACAAGTAAGGGGTGAAACAAACATCTTACTTTGGTTTGAAAAACTCTTCAAATGTCTTATTTGGCTCCATATGGCTACATGAAAAGATTTCCAAAAAAAGCACTCCTGACACAATTAAGTGAGGTGCGTGCACTCACTCACTCACCTTTCTTGGGTCATTAAGTCAAAAGCATATCTCAGAAGCAGATTTGGCCCAACAGATAGGGCCAACCACATGGGAAGTCCAAGGTTCAAACCCAGGGTCTCCTGACCCATGTGATGAGCTGGCCCACGCGCAAAGCTGATGTGCAGAAGGAGTGCCGTGCCTCGCAGGGGTGTTCCCCATGTAGGGGAGCCCCATATGCAAGGAGAATGCCCCATAAGGAGAGCCGCCCAGCGTGAAGAAAGTGCAGCCTGCCCAGGAATGGCGCCGCACACATGGAGAGCTAATGCAGCAGGATGATGCAACAAAAAGAGACACAGATTCCCGTTGTCACTGACAAGAAATACAGGCGGCCACAGAAGAACATGCCGCGAATGGACAGAGAACAGACAACTGGGGGGCAAGTGGGGAAGGGGAGAGATATAAATAAAAAAATAAATCTTTAAATCTATGACAGCTTAGAGAAGTTACCTGAGAATTGTGTAAAAAGGGATGGAAAGTCAACACCACAATCTCAACAACCCAAGTAGGTAGAGTAGTTCATCCCAGACATCAGCAATTCCTGAAATCACCATGTAATTGTTCATGTTGGAACTTGTAGGGCTTTGTAAGTCATTGGAGTTGCAAAGACCTGAGAGTACATGAGGCAGTAAAGGACAGAGCTTCCGAAAGCTGGCTTTGGAGTCCAGTTAGATGGCTATTGGAGATTTGCACCCAAAGTGTATTGGGAATGAAAGAAAGAGAAAGGGGGGAAAGAACAAGCAAGAGAGCTGGGATCAGGGGGTCTGCGAGTAATAACTCCTCAGACAACTTTATTGTTTACAAGGGGCTCTCTATAAACCCCAGTCTACGTGACAACTAGCAGGAACACGTAGCCTACGTGACAACAAGCAGCAACACGTAGCCTACGTGACAACAAGCAGCAACATGCATTAACTATCAGCATTATCCATAGTCTAAGGAATTTTAAAAAACCTTATATCAAGGTACAAAGTCAAAGTGTTCTATTCACTACAAAAAGTATGTGCTCATCTTTTCTTTCAGCCTTTAGCAGCTTTATCCCATTTGCCCGGAACTCTTAATTATCGCATTCCTTAGACTGCAAGCGTAGCCATGGAGACAGCATGTCTCTCCTTGTGAGGCCACTGTGCCTCAGTTTCCAACAGATGGCATCAGAACCAGGTTCACCACTTGCTAGCTGTGAGCCTTTCATCAAATCACCACCATCTGTGCCTCAGTTTTCTTATCTTTAAAATAAGTTTAATAAGAGAAAGTCTGAAAAAAGTGTGTGAGCACCAATGTAGAATGTTCTAACTCAAGATTAATATGCAATGTTTATTAGCTATTACAATTAAAAACTCATTGCTGCCCACATCTTTTCATCACAATAGTAAACCAAGGGAAGAATGAGTTTGAGATTTTTAAGATGCCACTCTCAAGGAGGAATGTGTTTTATAAAAATGAACCAGAAAATGTTATGCCTTTTTTTGTTGTTGTTTTTTGCAAGGATGTCTTTGTAATGTATTTCATGATTAGAATATCCAATACAGATAAGCTGACTTGAATTGTTGTGAGCAATTCTGCCCTATGCTCTATGCATGTGTTTGTGTTCAAATTTTCTCCACCAGAAACCGTTTTCTTTACTGGCATATTAATGAGCACCAATAGTTTTTTATCTCAACTCCAAGCACTGTGATTAATATCACCTCTATTTTTTATTATGCTTAAAGATATTTCATTTTCATATTCTTTATTTATGAAGGGTCAATGCTGCTATAAATACAGGTATTTTTAATTTTTAATTTCTTTTACCACCATCAGATGTAGTTCCCTATTTTGTTTAAGAAGGGATATATAAGCTTTCTAATGGTGTCTTCAGAAATTTATAAAATGTAAATACCGATTTGATTGGTCTTTAAGATGTGTTTAACTGTGAGACTATTTAACTAATGATGTGGATGTGATTTGTTGTCAAGTATTAAGTTCTCAGTCATTGAATTTTGTGTTAAAAAATAGGAAAGAGGGAAACTAGGACCTTCATTACAGATTCCTTGATTGGTAAGCTCTCTAAATGATGAGTTTCATTAAACTCTGATTACGCCTCTGGATAGTGGATTTCAAGCATTACTCTCAGGCTTTAATTTGCTAAAGCTGTACACAATAGTTAATAAAACAACATGGATTATTTTAGAGGAGTTGTAAATGTAGAATCATTGCTTATGTCATTTCTTGAGCAGTTATACTCTTAGTGCTTAAAAGAAGGCTAGCATTGTTTGCACAAAAAAAGTTGGTGATTCCCTCCCCCAAATATAAATAAGACTACTTCTGTGGAGTAAACTTTTTATGTCATCTTATAATTAAAGCTGAAAAAGGCCTTTTGTTTCTATTTATTTTTAAAAATACTTTTCTATATGTATCCTTGCTAAGAGATTTTGAAGAAGTTGTGCAAGATGATAAAAGCAGTTGCATGGTACAGTAGATGTAAAAAAAACGCAGTTTCAAAGAACATTTGTTTTTACATTGAATATTTATTTGAAATCAAATGATTTGGTACATAAAGTTAAATAATATTAAAAAAAATCATTTGGGTAAGCCCCTTGGGTTTGGGCAGGTGGGATACTGATAACTTCATTTCACGGATAATCTTGCTGAGCACCACAGTGTGCAGTGCCTGAGAACAGGCAGTGTCTCCCTGAAGCACTCGGCCATGCATGCCACCTCACTCTGCCTTGAGGCATTTGCTGCAAAAAACCCTCCTTCCCAGGCTAATTAGTCACTGCAGAAAGCTGCACGGAGGACAGATGATAGATAGAGTAGATAGATAGATGATAGATATACATGATAGATAAATAGATAGAGAGAGAGAGATGATAGACATATGGACAGGTGATTAATAGATAGAGTCATGCCTATATAGATAGATACATAGATACATGGACAAATAGACAACAGATAGGTGAGTAGATAGATGATGAGATGTAGATACAGGTATAGGTATATAGATTATATAACATATAATATTAATATTGCAAGGTCACAGTTTTAACTCTAACACTATGCAGAGGTGCAAACAAAATAGAGCTTCTTACTTTTCTATAACTGTTATAATCATCCTTATGAGCCTCCCCATATGGGAAGGGGCTTCAGGGGACAAGTTTAAACTTGCCAATCAAGGGTCCAGTGTTTTGTTTTCAAGAGGCTCTTTGAGATGTCTCCCTCTCCTGTAGGTAAATACACAGTCTTTCAGATTTTAACTCCTCTACTACCACCACCCCTTGAGGGGAGGCAGGTCTGGGTCAGTGCCTCGACTGGAACCCATGAGGTCTACTGTCCTGCCTGGCCTTCACAACCTGTGTTGGGATTGACAGATCAAGTCTGCAGTACTCACCTTTCCACTCTTTGCCAAGCCTGTATCTTCTGCAACCTCTTTTACTGGAGCCAGGCCTCTTTTGGCCCCTAGCCTTTGGCACCCAGGGTACCAGGGCATAGCCATGGGCATCCTGCCCAGCCACCAGCCTTCCTCATTCTGACCTGGACCACTCCATAGGAGCCATGCAAATGTCCGTCCAGCTCTCCTCCATACTGGGTTAAATAGTGTCTCCCCCAAAACTGATATCCACCTGGAACATTTAAACATGACTTATTTGGAAATAGGATGTAATCAAGTTAAGATGAGGTCAGGCCAGGTTAGAGTGAGTCCTAACTCCAATATGACCAGTGTCATTCTAAAAGGGAGTTTTTTTTTTTAATTTATTTTTTTCATTTTATTTTATTTTATTTACTTTGTAATAATATTACATTAAAAATATATATATATGAGGTCCCATTGAACCCTACCTCCCCCACCCCACCTCTCCCCCCCCTCAGCAACACTCCCTCCCATCATCATGACACAGCCATTGCATTTGGCAAGTATATCTCTGGGCACCCCCGCACCCCATGGTCAAGGGTTCACACCATGGCCCACACTCTCCCCCATTCCATCCAGTGGGCCCTGTGAGGATTTACAATGTCCGGTGATTGCCCCTGAAGCACCATCCAGGGCAGCTCCATGTCCCAAAGACGCCTCCACCTCTCATCTCTTCCTGCCTTTCCCCATACCCATCAGCCATCATGTTAAAAGGGAGATTTGGACACAGAGACACAGACTCAGAGAGAACACCACCGACGATGGAGGCAGAGATAGATGTGATGGAGCCAAGGAATGCCAAGCCTCCCTGATACCCACCAGAAGTTGGAAGAGGCAAGGAAGAATTCTTCCCTAAAGCCTTTGGGTAGAGCATGGCCTTGCCAACACCTTGATTTTGGCTTTCTAGAACTTTGAAAGAATAAAATTCTGTTGTTTTGAGCTACCTGGTTTGTGGTAATTTGTTACAACAGCCCTGGCAAACTAGGACACCCTCCTCTAACTTTCTTTATTGGGACTTCAGCCTAGAAAGGGAGGGTCTTCTCCCTCTGACTCCATCATCCTTCCCACCACCCTCCAGAAGGGAAGGGGTCAGTGTCCCTTCTCCCTCTCTGGCAGGGTTTACCTCTATCGTTTCTTCCTTCCTCTGGAAGCCAGCACTTCCTGGAGCTCAGGAGGTTGATGAGGAATCCTCTTTCTATGTGGACGAAGCACTATGATCAGAAGTCATCAGGTGAGACTTTGCAAGGATAGTCACATGATGATCAAAGAAGGAAATCCACTGCTTCACTATCCCACACCATTCTACATTGGTGTGCATATGTGTGTGTAGTGTTGTTAAATAGTCATATTTAACAGAAAATCATCCAGAATTCCTGAATGCAAAAAAAAAAAAAAAGCACAGTGCAAAAATATCTTCATTGGTTGACTTAGCTTTTGAGCAGTACTGGTTTACAAGCTCTTTTGACCATCTACCCCACTTAGAATAATAGGGTTTGAGCACAGTCATTAGTCTACAGATTTTTATTTAATCATAAATTTCATGCATAATATTATTGTATTAATATTTTGTATATACTACAACATACAAATTTACAAATTTAAAAGAATTAGATAAAAGCTACTATCATGAACATTTTAATCTTTTCTTTCACCTTGTAGACTCCTGAAAAACATGCATGATATGAATTGTAATCCAGTTAACTTATCCCAGAAAAAAAATATATACTTCTAGAACCCAAGTCTGCCCCATTAGCCCTATCATTTCAGCTCAATGGTGAATATCTCTGGTTAAAAGCTCACCTGACAATGCAGGTGGATTGAACAAAAAAATCCCAACATGACACTCAGAGTAAATTTGCAAAGAGTTTATTCCCTGGATTCTGGATTCCTGGTCGAATGCTCAGGTGTAGGACAACAAAAGAACTAGAAGAAACACAAGGCCTGAAAGAGAGACAAGTACAGTAGTTATTTTGTCAGTAAATATGTTAATGCCCTTTTCCAAAAGCATCATTTTGCTCAACATACTAGAGTTTCTCTTTACCGATGTCATAAACATATTTAGTACAAATCATAAAAAGTCCACTTGGATCAAAGAGATGCAGTGTTCCCTCTCTCCACAACAGAATTTCTGGATTATTACTCCCAAATTGTTATTAAGGAAATACTAATGTGGGTAGATCAGCCCAAGGTGATGCCAGGTATTTTCATTCTCCCTCTTCTTCCCCTCAATAAATATTCTGAACTACTAGCATCTCCAGCCATCCTCCCTCTTTTCTTTCTTATTCCAGTGAATGTGTACAGATTCCTCTGCTGGAGCCCTGGGTCCCATCTCCTATTTCTTTCTCATATATTCTACTCTTCAGGCTATTCCCTCCCTCCTTCCAATGAACTTCTCCTTCCTTATCAGATCATTCATATCAGTGTATAAACTTGATCCATCATTAAAACCCACTTATTAACCCCTGTAGCAGTTTGATATAGTTATGAGTTCCAAAAGTACATATTGGATTATGTTTGTAAAACTGGTCTGTACCTGGGCATGATTAAATTATGATTAGAGCTTTGAATGGGCCATGTCATTAGGGTCTTTAGTCCCGTCCCCCCCTTAGTGGGTGAGGACTCACAGATAAAAGACATGGCAAAGGACAGAGTTGGGAGTTTTTGAAGTTGGAGTTTTGATGTTGGGATTTGATGCTGGAGTCTTGAGCTGGAGCCCTGGGAAGTAAGCACACAGAGGAAAGAGAAGCAAACCCTGGGAAGAGAGGAACCCTGAGTCCAAAGAGAAGGGAGACCTGGGAAGAGAGGAACCCAGGAAGCCTGAACCTTGGCAGCTGTCAGCAGCTGTCGTGCTCCAACACATGGAAAGGGAAGTAGCATACTTTATGGCCTGATATCTGTAAGCATCTACTCCAAATAAATATCCTTTATGAAAGCCAACAGATTTCTAGTATTTTCCATCAGCACCACTTTGGCTGACTAATACAACCCCTTACCCACCTCCAGCTAAGGCCTTTTCATTCTTTGCTCCTCTTTCCAGTGAATCAAGTTGTAAGACTCATTGTCTGAATTCAATCTTCTCACCTCTCACTTCACCTTAGTCCTTTCTGGCTTCATTTTCACCCCTCCACTAATCTGCCTTGCCAAGCACCTTGATCTAGCCCACATCCAGCTTCAGTGGCACTCTCCCAACAGTATCTGGCACAGTTGGCCATTTCCGTACAGTTTCTGTGTTCTGTGCCTTTATATTGATAATTTTTTTTCCAAAAAATGCAGCTTGATCCTTTTTGCTACATATCTACATATCTAGAGCCATAAATCTCAAACTGGAGGCAATTTTTCAGTGACTGGAGACATTTGGTTGTCACAACTAGGATGGGGAATGCTACTGACATTAAATGTGTGGAGTGTGCTGCTAGACTCCACAACACATGGGATAGTCCCACACAGCAAAGGATCATCCAGTCTAAAATGTCAGTAATGTTGAGATTGAGACTCCATGCTTTAGAGTGAGAGAAAACACATTTCCATCATGTCATTGATCCTGGCAGCATAATGACAGTGTCAAGGGGAGCAGGATATGTTGCCACAGAAAAGGCATATGTGTCCACTCAGAGAGGAACCCAGAATTTTATTCTTCTTTCCAACAACTGACCCAAAATTCAGCATCCTCAGTCCAAATAATTCAAGGCAGCTCACTCAAATCTACTTATTCCAAAGTAACAAATACAGTAATTGAATACCAGTGGCATTTTATACTGCTGATCGCTCTCTCCCTCCTGAAATCTCTCTTCCCTGACATCACTTTCTTCAGGGGCTCCCCTTGATCAATTCCTTCCCATCTCCTCTGTGAGTTATCCTCTCCTGCCTATCCCTTAATGGTGGTGTCTCCTCTTTTCATTCCACACTCTCTTCCCAGACAATTTCATTCACTTTGTATTTTTAACTCTACCTATATGCTGGTAATACCCATACACACACACACACATACATATCACAGAGCCCTTGCTAGGCTCAAGACCTAGATGTCCAGTTGCCTTCTGGACCCTTTTGTGCATGTCCCTCAAGAATCTCAAACTCAATGTGTCTATTGCTGAGCTTTTTCTCCTCCTTCCAGTCTACAGTCTTGCTTCTCCTCCTCTATGTTAATGAATGCATCACTATCTACCCAAATATCCAAATATCCAAAACCCATTGCTGAAGTTCATCTTACCTCTTGCCTTTCTTGCTCAACCACTTCCCACACATCATTTCAAATCAGGGATCAAATCACATTAAAGTTTCTTCATAAACACCTCTCCTGTCCTTTTCCTCCTCTCTCTTCCTCAAGGCTACTGCCAAGATCATATTGAATTTCGTGCATTTGCCCTGCCCATTTCTCACCTCATAGCCTTTCCTTACACTCTCATCTCTACCTGTAATTATTACCACACTCACATTTTACACACACACATGCTTCCTCTAAAACCCTTTCTGAACACTTCCCCACCTTCCTTCATCTAGTAGAATTAAGCAGCCCATCTCTTCCATTTCATTGTTCTGAAAGATCCCTCCATCGTGGTACCTATGACTTATTGCTTTTAACTCTAGATCTCCTTTTAGCCTATATCCTCTTTGACAGCAAAAAGCCCTGTTGTTTTTTACCACTGCATGCCTAGAAAACAGTACAGTGCTGGGAACAAGGCTGGTATAATAATTGAGTTGTGTTGAGTTAAATGATTGAATAAACATCTACTTTGCTCCAAGCACCTCCATAAATCTTAGCTCACCCAATCACTGGGACTGAAAAATCAACCAGTCTGACTTGAAATTCAATTTCTCACAATCTTTTCTTTGTGCCATGCAAAAAGTTTAATGTACACAAGAGCTTATGGAAATTAAAAAGTAAATAATATACCAATAGCCTTTCTTCACAGAGCTAGTAGACCATAATAAGTATCTATGTACATCCATTTCCATCTTAAATCACCTCCCTTTTTCCAGTGACATAGTCTCAGTGAATGCCACTATCACAGGCCTTTTAGAATTTCCTGACTATGAAGTAATTTGTAGTTTTCTACTCATTTATGAAAATTATTATTAGCTTTCTAATCTATAACAAAGCTGAAAGCAACTGAAACTTCTTAACGCTAATCTTATGCATAAGCATACTTACATACCACTTCTCCTCCCAGTCGTTCCCCAACCCAAAACAAATGAAATGAGCAATGCCACACAAGGAAGGAAGACTCTGATGAGTGATTCAACTATATTACCTTATGAATAAAATTTTAGTCAGTAATAGCTTTTGGATACTTCTTCGAAATATAACAAATGACTCAACTGCATCAAATGTTATCAAATTATCAGCTTCATCCCAGAAGTTTGTTAATCAATGATAAGCATAACAATATACTGTTATATCTGCCAAAGAGAACATTGACAAGGTAGCTAGCCTTTAGCCATCCAATGAGGTAGTTGGTAGATATATTAGTCTGGATTCTTCGATCATGAACAACAGACACAATCTCTGTCTAATTTAAACAAGGGGGGATTCTATGAAAGAATATCAAGAGCTCACAGCATCAGTGGGGGAGATTGGAGACTCAGGCTTGGGTATGGGCAGCTCTGAAAGACCAGAACATAGGAATGGTAGGGACGTCCTGCCTCAACAATGGCTGGGTGAGAGCAGGGGCCACCATTTGGGGCAGAGTTAATATGTTGGTTAATACATTGTAACTCTCTTCCTACCTTCACTTCCTGACCTTACTAGATTCAACCCATGGATTTTGATGTTTTTTCAAAGTATATAGAGAAAACATTACATAAAAAAGTTGCATCCATTGTGGAGGGATTTTATAAGAACTTTAATACTAAGATGCAATTTTTTAATTTAAAAATTTTTGAGGAATATCATTCATACACGAACATACATAAACAATAATTATATAGGAAAAGTTGTGAACTTACAAAACAAACATGCATATCATCTTATAGTGCTCCTATACATCACCCTTCCTCCAATACCTTGCATTGTTGTGAAACGTTTGTAAAAAAATTATGAAAGAGCATTGTCAAAGTAGTTCTACTAACTATAGTTCATATTTTACATTTGGTATATTTTTTCCCAGACCACCTTAGTATGTTTTTTGTTCTTTTTGTTTGTATCTACAGTATACAATAAACGGCATAGGTATAATCACAGAGTTGTGTACTCATTACTTCAATCAGTATTAGATCACTTTTTATTACTCCCCCAAAAAGAAAAAAAACAAAAAACCAAGTCATACCCACATGTTAGCACTACTAATTACAAATCCTATGATGTGCTTTCACCATTTCTGTTGTTTTCCAAACATTGACAAACAACTTTTTACCAATTCTGCAGATTAAAACTTAGCTTTCTGTTGTCTAACCATATTTGATTTTCTAGTGATTTATATTCTAGCTATTAACTCCTAGAGTTTGCTCATTATATTTTGTTAATAATAGTGAATCATACAGTATTTTCCTTTTATGTCTGGCTTGCTTCACTCATCATAATATCCTCCAGGTTCATCCATGTTTCCATATGTTTCATGACTTTGTTTCTTCTTACAGCTGAATAATATTCCATCATATGTACATATCACAGTTTATTTATCTGTTAGTCAGTTGATGGACACCTGGGTTCCATCTTTTGGCAAATGTGAATAATGTCACTATGAATATCAGTCTGCAGATGTCTGTTCATGTCACTGCTCTCAGTTCTTCTAGGTATAGACCTAGCAGTGGTATTGCCAAGTCACATGGTAGATCAATATCTAACTTCTTGAAGAACCACCAAACAGAATTCCACAGTGGCCATTCTACATTCACACCAACAGTGAAAAAAGCATTCTTATCTCTCCACATCCTTTCCAACACCTGCAGTTTTCTCTTTTGCTAATAGTGGTTATTCTAATAGGTGTGAAATGATAACTCATTGTTGCTTTGATCTGTGTTTCCCTAATAGCCAATGAGGCTGAACATTTTTTCATGAGTTTCTTGGCAGTTTGTATTTCTTCTTTAGAAAAATGTCTATTTAGGTCTTTTGCCCATTTTTTAATGGGGTCATTTGTCTTTTTATTGTTGAGTTGCAGGATCTCTTTACAAAGCATGGATATTAGACCCTTGCAGATGTGTGATTTCTCCTATTGAGCAGGCTGCCTTTTTACCCTCTTCACAAAGTCCTTTGAGGTACAGAAGTGTTTAATTTTGAGGAGGTTCCCTTTATATATTTTTTCGTTTGTTACTTGTGCTTTGGGTGTAAGTTTTAAGAGACCCCCATACACTACAAGGCCTTGTAGATGTTTCTTTACATTATCTTCTAAGAGTTTTATGGTCCTGGCTTTTATGTTTAGGTCTTTTACCCACTTTGAGTTGATTCTTGTATAGGGAGTGACATAGGTTTCTCTTTCATTCTTCTGGTTATGGATATCCAGTTCTTCCAGCACCATTTGTTTAAGAGACTGCTCCATCCCAGAAAAGTAGACTTGGCAGGCTTACCAAAAATCAGTTGACCATAGAAGGGAGGATCTACTTCTGACCCTGTAGCTTTATAACTCACTTCAAGGTCAGAAACCATGAGCCCTCCATCTTTCCTCTCTTGTCCATTCACTGTGTGTTCCTCTGTGACCGCTTCTATCCTTATCCTTATCAGCGGCACCGGGAATCTGTGTCTCTTTTCGTTGCGTCATCTTTCTGTGTCACCTCTCCGTCTTGTGTGGCGCCATTCTTGGGCAGGCTGTGCTTTCTTTCGTGCTGGACAGCTCTCCTTACAGGGTGTACTCCTTGCGTGTGGGGCTCCCCTATGCAGGGCACCCCTGCATGGCAGGGCACTCCTTTCCTCCAATTTCCAATAGTTTCATCATTGACTTCTAAGGCATGATAAAGAGACTCTTTAGTGTCCATATTACTATCAACAGTCTCTTCAAAGCACTGTAGGTCTTTTCTAACAAGCATCTCACAATTCCTCCAAAAAACACCCGTTACTCATTTCTAAAGCCATTCCAGCATTTGGTAATTGCAAAAGCATGACCCCACTCCTGGTAGCAAATTCTATACTAGTGAGCCAAAGGGGTGCTGATGCAAAATACCAGAAATCTGTTGGCTTCTATAAGGGGTATTTATTTGTGGTAGAAGTTTATGGGTACCAGGCCATGAAGCATAAGTTACTTCCCTCATCAAAGTCTATTGCCATATGTTGGAGCAAGGTGGCTGCTGACATCTGCCAAGAGTTCAGACTTTCTGGGTTCCTCTCTTTCCAGGCTTGTTTCAGTCTGGGATCAGCCACTGTGTCCTCTTCACAAGGCCAGCTGTAGACTCTCAGACAACTGTCTCTGTCTTTCTCCCGGGAGTTTGATTTTCTCTAGGCTCAGCTGCTCTGCTCCTCTGTGTCCTTAATTTCTGGACTCTAGCCAAAGCTCCAACCTCCCTTCTCTGTGGTACAGATTTTCCCCTTGGTGGGTGGGGACTCAATGTCCTACTGATGTGGCCCAATCAAAGTAAAAGTAAAACCTCTGAATCCAATACACTGTACTATGCCCAGAGAAAAAGACCACTTAACAAACATAATCCAATATTTCTTTTTGGAGTCCATCAATAATATCTAACTGCTAAGTGTTTTCACAAAGAAATAGTTCGAGATGGGAAAGCAGATGCCTACTAACATGATGCAAACCAGATATACAGGTATAAATGGTTCCAACAAATTAAAGGCAACTGAACTAATCAACAAGACAAACACAAGGTTTGATTCCCCAGATCTGCAGAAATACTGGTGTGTAGCCTTGACCAAGTGGTCCTTGGGCTGCATGGCTCACTCCAACCTGGTGAGAAGACAAATGATATAAAAGTAATGCCAAGAAATGCTCACAAAATCAAGTTTCATGAATGAATGCACTAAACTCTGAGTCTCACCCATTCAACATTCAAATCAGCATCTGTTAGTGCAACCGGAGCTACATCTAAAGTGTATAAAATAACTGGTGTGCATGACAACCATGAGGAACCATTAAGAAAGGATTAAACTATGGCTGATATCAACTGTGTTAAGAGGTAGGACATACCGCCAGCAAAAATGAAATAAAAATGCAACTCAATAATTTAGGAAAAACTATGGTGTTCAGCTATGTTGTCAATTCGATTATCCAGAAATACTTTTTTTCAGAAGGTATCAAATAGCTGAGATTTTATCCTAAACAGCTTAATTCTGTGTCCTCAGTGTTTGTGTACCTAGATATTGACTTTAAGAAAACTCTGTCTTGGAAATCATACACCTAGGTCAGTAAAGTTCATAGCCTCTGAAGCAGTACGGACGGTAGCATAATATTTCAGACCAAACTCTTCCATAGTCAGAACTGACCCCTCGAGCTTTTCTTTAAGTGTCTTTTTTTCTCCACAGGAAGTGCTTTTCTTTTTTTTCTATGTTGGTCCCAAGTCTTTTGCAATTGCATATAATAAATAAAACTAAATTCCCTGTTTAAAAAAAAAAACTGACCCAAATTCCCCATAGAACAGAGGGAAATGTTTGGATACAATACAGATAATTAACCTGGGGACTTCATAAAACAACTACATACAAAAGCATTACACCTGTCCCCTGGCAGCTCTGGGCAAGGGGGCTCAGTGGATTCCTCTCCCTCAGAGCCCACCTCCATGAGACCCTAGTTAGAACCTTAAGGAAAATCTAAGATGACACTGAGACCTCCTGTCAAAAATGACACCACATTCAAAACTATAAGCAATGGGTTTTTAAATCCCCATACACATCCTGCCCATTTGTTTCCTGAAGACCCAGAGCTCATTTTGTCTGCAGGCATGTATTATGCTACTGCATCATCAGTCAAAGCTCTTTGTCTGACAGGTTGAATGTTTTAGATGGGATGCTTTTTTCTAGGTGGGATAAGACATTAAAAGTGATCCCAGCCAAATATTATTCTTTTTCAGTCTTAACTTTCCCAGGTCATAAGGAGCCTACATGGCTGTCTCGGTTTCTTTCCTGGGGCTGCCATAGCAGATTACCACAAATGGAGTGGCTTAAAACAGCAGAAGTTCACTTACTCACAGTTCTGGAGGCCAGAAGAGCAAAATCAAGGTGTCGACAGGGCGATGCTCTCACTGATACCTGTCGGGGAGAGTCCTTCCCTGCCTCTTTCCTCTCTGGTGGTGGCCAGTCATCCTCGTGTTCGGAGACACAGCAGTGAAGACTCTGCCCCTGTATCTGCATTCAGTTTGGCCTCATCTCAACCAATTACATAAACAAAACCCTATTTCCAAATAAGGTCCCACTCAAGGGCCCGAGGATGAGGACTTGAACATCCTTCGGGGGGACACACTTCACTCTATAGCAATGGTGACCTGCTCACAGACATGCCTCAAATCATGTTCCAAACACCGTGAACCTGCCACACCTGGATCCCTACGTCCCTGGGCCCTGGCTCGTAACCTGAAGTGTCTAGGAGCAGGACAGCAGGTTCTTAAGGGTGCACACACATTACCTTTGGGATGAGCAGGGGCCTGGGTCTGGGGTTCAGGCAGCCTGGGCTCAGGGTTGTGGGAAGCAGGAGTTAAAGTTTTCAGGGAAGCAGCCAGCCAGCCAGGTCTCACAAAGTCCAAACAGAACATTAGTCAGGGACCTTGGCAGTGAGATGGAAGCTAGGAATGGCAAGACCAGATGGATGGAGAAGGTGAGAGGATCAAGTGGGCAGCAGAGCTTGGAGAGGGGTGTTTACTGAGGGGCTCAAGCATTGGCATGGGTGCCAGGCCTTATTGAGGGGATTGCTGCTATGAACCCCAACCTGGTATGAACAAACCATAATTTTGCCTATTTTCCTTTACAGAGCAACACCAGGAAAAAATATTTATCTAACACCCCAAAGAAATCTTACTATAACCAAATATTTTAATATTTACAAAGACTCCCTTTTTAAAGAATGAGAATTTTCATTACTTTATACCCAGTTGTTTAATGAGCATGAACATGTATTTAAGTGTAGCTCTGACTCCTAGGTTTTGGGAAAGAATAATATTTTATAGTCAGACACTGATTTTGTTCTGTTTTCATATTTCAAATCTAGTTTAAAGATCACATTGTAAATACATTTTCTTCTACAAGTTTTTCAATAGGTTTTGGGCCAAAACCAATAAGATATTGACCTGAATTGACCTGACTATCTCTGAAAGATGCGAGTCTGTTTTGGCTCAGCCTTCTGCTGTTTGATAGATGAGTAGAGTGTGTCAGAAGGCTGCACAAGACAAAGCTATCACCAGGCTGAGAGCTTGGAGAAATTGAGATGGAATTTGCCACTTAAAGTCCATCTTCTCCTGATGAAACCTTTTACATTGACAAGGTGCATACTTTCTAAAAAGATCTACCCTATAGAGAACTAAATTTGTATTTCAAATAATGGCACCAAAGCCAGGCCCAAATGTTTATGTATTTTCAACTCATAATATGAAACCAATAACAGTCATACTCCTCGTATTTATTCCCTTTTGACAGTAAAATATCAATATTGAGGTGACAAGACATCATTTACTCGAGATGTTAATTGCATGATGATGCTAAGGATAAGCACATAGACAGCTATTAGGGAAGTGGAATCACAGCCTAACAGCATCTCATAAAGGCAGCCAAGCCTCTGAGTGAGCCATGGCAGGCACATTTTCCTTATTTCTCTTTGTGCTGTTAGATTGGTGATATTTTCTAATTTTCCCTTCATCGGCATTTATATTATCGTTTTGGTATCAAATTAGCTTCATTCGTGTCGATTTATTTACTATCTTTCTGGTGACAATTCAGAGGGTGAGTCAGGTTTGCAGTGACAGCATAATTATATCCGGGTGTAGATTCGAAGTGGGGCAGGGGGCGTTGTATTTGTCTAACACTGACGTTCGAAGAATAAAGGGGAGTTAAAAAAACGACAAGATCGGTATTTTATAAAAAGGTGGAGCAACAAAGACACACACAAACCGACGTCTTTTAATGCTGGGTCCAAGGGCTTTGTAGAATCATGGCATCGCAACCGCACGAAGGGACTCGAAAAAGCCACCGAATACCCATCCCCATCCCCACCCCCAGTGCCACGACTACCGCAGCCACGTGAGTGGCTGAGACATCCCACGATGTCAAAAACTGGACTCCCCAGTTTCCTTGTCAAAAAACCAGTGTCTTTGTAATGTCTTTATTGCATCTACTGACTCTGACATGCTCCCACCTCCCCAGTCCTGGAGTCATTCATTACTTCACAAACCTTTCCATAATGAGCTTCACGGTGGGAGCCTATGGCCTGCTGGGGAAGTGGGAAACCGCGCCCACAGAGTGTGCTGGGGCCACGGGGCAGGACATAGCATGGGCTCCTAATGAACCTGGGCTGTGGCCCGGCCTCCTCCCACATGTCCTTCCTCTGTCCCCACATGCAATCACGTACAGAGGAGAATCTGCCTTTGGTTTCTGAGAGTGACTCGGGAGAAGCATGCACACCCCATGTCTTATGAGCAGGATGCTCCATGGATGCCTTTTATCCCTTCCCCCCAGATGAGAAGTGATTTTCATTAGAATTAATCCAACAAAAGGAAATAATCAATGAGATTTTTAAGTTCCTTGAGAGCAGAGTTATTTTCTATTTTGTTCATGCTTGGTAGTTACTAAGTACTCATTAAATAGTTGTCAAATGAATGAATGAGTGAAGCAATGAATGGATGGGTAAATAAATGAATTAACAAGGAAATCCTGGGTGGGCTGTGCAGAGGCCTAGATGGCTGGGAAGGGAAGGGCGGAGGGGCAAGCATTATCCAGCCCCTTGTAAGTAATAAGCTGAAGTTTGATCTCCTCATGTCTGACTCTGTGTTATCTATTGGTTCAAAAATCACTTGAGAAGAAGGTGGGTGTTACATATCAACCACCTAAAATTCCAGCATCTCGGGGACATATTGGGAACCCTGAAAAATAAATAAGAATTGAAATTTGGAGACCAAAAGATGTGGGATTGAAAAGGTTGTTGGTGGAGCCAAATGCAGTGGCTTTGGTTACCTCCCCAGTCCCACCTGGCCTTGACGTGCACCAGCACCTCGTGCTTACAGCAGCTTTGCTGCTTTCAACAAGTGGGGGCCCCTGGCACACACTGTCAGGCTGGCTGCACAGGCCTCACTGCACAATGCAAGGGCAGCTTGCCTGGGCAATGGATGCTCTCTTGGCACTGATGGGTGGAATGATATGTGTTGCTTCTGACTATCTCAGCCAGGTCTGCAGGCAGTGACTTCAAATTATACTCAGCAAACGCTGTGCATCTCAGGCAGCACTAATGCGTTTGTATCAGGTTTTGATTCGGTGGTGCCAGGTCACCAGAGCAAAAGGAAATTCACTGCTCCAAACTATTAGGTGTATTCAGGACTCAAAGAGGAAATGGAGAGGTTAATTAATCTCGTTACCATGTGGCTTGTCCAGAGGCTTTGGGGGGTCACACTTACAACCGCCATCACCCACACCACCAATATCATCTTCATCCACACCACCATCACCTCCATGCCTACTACCTTCACCCCAACTCAACCATTCCCACCATCCCCACCACCACCATCACTCTACTACAACATCCCTACTACCCCCACCATCACCTCCATCAATACTGCCACCATTACTATCCCCATCCTGTCACCACCATGTGCCCATTCCACCTGAACTCCACCACTCCACCACCACCTCCTCACCTGCACCACCCATTCACGACCATCATCACCCTCCCACCAGCACTGTGTGATCTCAGGGCAGCTCTGTATAGTTGCAAAAACTCTAAACCTGGCTTTGGATTTCACAGATTCAGCTGTGGTTTTATTCACAGAAATATGGTAGATTCAATTTATAAATAAAGAGGAGAAAGAGCATGTATTATTATTATAGCGAAAATATATACAAGGAAATTACATCATTTTTATGAACCTTCACCCAAAATAAGAGATGGAGGAATGGCAGCACTTATTTTTTAAACTGTCATTTCTTAGGAGAGTGGAAAAAGAAAACTTGCATCAGTGTTTGTAAACCCAAAGTCTGGAAGTATGAAGAAAAGTCTCCCACCTGAATTGCTGTCTCTAAGTGTCATGTTTGCCAGAAGAAATCAAGGAGGAACTAGAATGCTATGAGAGAGTACTTCATTTTTGCTATGAGAATAGGAGCTGTAGAAGAATACTTTTAAAAAGGAAAACAGGCTAATTGTAATTAAGCTGGAAGAAGAGAGAGTGAAATCATGAGGAGGAAAGCTGCTGTTGCAAAGGAGGGACTGGGAGGATTGGAAGGGGACCATGAGACCCTAAAGGTTAGAACGGGCAGATGTGGAACCAAAGAGGAATTGCACATGGGCCCACATAGAAAAAGGGAGCTGCATATTTGGTAATCCTGGGCTGGGGCCTAAGAATCTGCATTTTTACTTCACTCCCAGATGAGGCTGATGCTGCTAGTCTGTGGACCACACTTTTAAGAACAAGGTGTGAGAGTAGGTGTAGCAGTTTGATATTATTGATGGATTCCAAAAAGAAATATTGGATTATGTTTGTAAACTAATCTTTTCCTCTGGGCATATTAGATTACATTGAATTCAAAGGTTTACTTGATTAAGTAATCAGGTAAACCTCTTGTGCCAGTAGGGTATTGAGATCCCACCCTTGGTGGGTGGGGACTCACAGATAAAAAGCCTGGCAAAGGACAGAGTTGGAGGACTTTTAATGTTGGAATTTTGATGCTGGAGTTTGATGCTGAAGCTGGAGCCCCAGCGAGAGAGACAGAGCCTGATAGTCTACAGCTGACCTTGTGGAGAAAACAGAGTTGCTGAGCCAAGAGAAACCCAGGAAGCCTGAGCCCTTGCAGACGTCAGCAGCCATCTTGCTCCAATATGTGAAAATAGACTTTGGTGAGGGAAGTAACTTATGCTTATGGCCTGGTATCTGTAAGCTCCTACCCCAAATGAATACCCTTTATAAAAACCAACCAATTCCTGGTATTTTGTACCAGCACCCCTTTGGCTGACTAATACAGTAGGATAGGACAGTTTGAACCATAAAAAAGGCAGCTGAGAAGGAGCAGAGGTAGGACAGGGACATATTGCAGATAAAGCCATGACTGATAGAAATGGTCCCTGGACCTGGAATATTTGGAATAAGGAAGACAACAGCTTCTTGAGGAGCTCATGGTAGAGCATCCTTTCCAGGTCCCTTAGGACACTGTACATTGGAGTCTCCAGGGGAGTTTCAAAAAATAACAAGGTAAAAGAAGCAGATGTGGCTCAAGCATTTGGGTGCCCGCCTACCTCATGGGAGGTCCTGGGTTTCAGTTTTCAGTGCCTGCTAGAGAAGACAGGCAAGATAGCATGCTGGTGCAAACTGGCTGGCATAGCAAGCTGATACAACAAGATGATGCAACAAGGGATACAAAGAGAAAACACAAGAAATGCAACAAGTAAGAAGTGGAGGTGGCTCAAGCGATTAAGTGCCTCTCTCCCACATAGGAGGCCCCAGGTTTTGTTCCCATGGCCTCCTAAGGAGAAGACAAGCAGATACAGAGCATACACCATGAATGGACACAGAGAGCAGAACAATAAATAAAATAAATCCTTAAATGATAATAATAATAACAAAGCCAGACCTGCCAACACAACCCCCAGAGTGGCTCAGTTGATTGGGGTGCAGACTGGATTACAGTCTATTTAAAGCTCCAGGGAGCAATGGAAGGTGAGTACTAGTGCTCTAGGGCCACAGATTTCTTTCAAAGCATCAACAGAAGTTTGGATCCAAGGATCATCTAAGGGTGATTCTCTCATTGAAAACCAATGTGAGTACCAGAGAGCACTCGTCCTCAGAAGCCAGGTTTCCAAACCTTACTCAATTCCACAGCAAGAATCAATGGAAGCAAGTCAATCTGTCAGGGAACTGAAAATTTTATGTCTATAGGATTTGGTGGTAGAAAGAGGCAATCCTCAAAGCATCCAAAGGACACTAAATACCAAGATTAAGGAGGAAATGGAAACTAAGACAGGAAAAAGAAACAACTCAAAAGACAATGGGAGTCTGGGACTGCCAGCACTGCAAATTTCTATACTCTACAAGAAGACAGCAATGCCTTAAATACCACTCCTCTAAGAAAGGAGACAATAGACATAGGTTGAGCAGTGTTATTTTTGACCTACTGACCTGGAAGGAAGATTTCTGGCAATGGCGTTCACTCCCTAGGTTGTCCTGGTATCAATGGTACCCTGGAGAGATGAGACCAAGGGTGACTTTTCTTCAGGTTTCTTCTCAGCCTGCCCTCAGAGCCACACAACTTCCACATGGGACTTGGCATCATTAACATTAGGTTGGGATTTGACCAAGTGTAAGAGCCTAAGAACCACATTCTGCTTGTGGTAGCTCCTTCAGTGCTTGGGGTTATTGGTGACGTAAGGTCAGCACTGATAATCTTGTGCATCCTATCACCTCTTTATACACTTTAAAGTGGGGAATGAAAATTGAAATAATTCAACTTCTGAATTCCTGAAGGTATTAATTTCCTTGTGATGGACTGCAGCCCAGTTTCCATGCCATTGTTGAAGAAACTCAGACTCTAATGAATAGAAACAGAAATTGACTTTAATTTCTTTGAACATTAATTTAAACTTAAGAATGATAGACTTGGGTGTTGAATTAACAATAGCAAGAATATTTAGTATTTGGACTTTAATTACTTTGACCACAAAGTTAGATAGACTTTGACAAGGATATTTAATGCTTGGCCTTTACTTCCTCCTGAGAATTTGTTTTGATTCTTAGGGCTATTCGTACCAGTCCAGCTTATTCTGCAGGCACATGGGAGACTTGGCCTTCTGTGTCACTCTTGAACTTTGGTGTTCATTGTTACTTGTTTCAGTCTATGAACTGTGAGCAAAAATGACCTTGTCACTTCCAGGTGAAAGCTTGAAGCACCAGTGTGTGCTTAGCTAAGCATGATTTTCCCACTAGCACAGGGGCCAGCAACCTTCCAGATGGTGACATTGCCATAGACTCAGCCAAGTACTAGAGCACGGGGGTACAATGCAGCGACCCTGATTGACAGTGAAGTACATGGAAATAAATCTTCCTGATGTCAGGTCATTGAGATGTTGGGCATAACCTAGCCCACCCCACTAAAATAGAATATAATAAAAAGGGGTTATATTCAACTTTGGGCCATCTCTAAGTTGTTGACATTTTACTCCTGGAATATCTTAATGTTGACATTTGATCACATTGCAGAGTCTCAGATAAACTATATTGGGCAATATGACTAAAAATATGTGAAAATATATAGAAAAGAGGATAAATTTCTAGCCTTGACTACAGTGTGGCTCAAAGTTAATTCCAATATTTTATATACTATTTTGACCTGACAGTGCAGTAAAAATATTCTCTGTCAAAGCTATCCTAGAAAGGGTCCCAGAGGCAGTGGTTGGAATTGGAAGAATGGGATGCCAAAGTTGGGCACAAGATGTCTTGAGAGCTCAACAGGACTACACACCCCCTGGAAGACCAGAGGCTTCATGTTAAATCCAATGCTCAAGCTTTTGGAACTCCGAAGGCTGAGGATCATGAGCAGGATACTCGTAAGTCCCCGTTTCTTGGGTTTACACATGTGGGGAATGCTACTTCTCACTCTAATCTTACTGACTTCTCTTCACGAAATTACTGATCAGTGAGTTACTGATCGGTGGATGATTGCCATTGAAATATGCTGCATGACTGAATAGAGCTAACCTACCACTGGTAAGACAGTAAGCAACTGAGATTCATTCTCTTTTCTTCTCTCTCCACCTGGGACCTTTACAAGACAGCAATCTTGGGTAAATCATCTGATTTGGAATCCAACTTTCCTCATGGGCTACTCCAAACATCAGATGGGAGAAGAGGATGCTAAGGGAGGTGGAAAGCCCTCAGACTGAATGCTCAAGCCACATCCAACAACCCCCCTTTTATCAACAGAGCCAATATTTGGTCTTCAACTGTCTGATTCTCACATCTCCTTCTCAGTTGGTTCACAGCTCTAGTGGAATAGAGAGGGCTGTTATTTACAGATCTCTAAACACTTCAACAAAATATCTCCTACTGGGTGGCCATGTGGTCCCATATGGAAAGCCAGCAGCCATGATGGGGCAACCATCTTGACAGGAGGACCATCTTGTGCCCTGGCCTTGAGGACATGCTGCTTTCTCTTGGCTCCTGCTGATACCAGCTGCTCACTCAGGCCGTGGAGGTCCCCAAGGGGCACAGAGTTGCTGGCAGGCTCTCAAAGAGCTGCTGGGTAGTTGGAAGGGACATGTGTGTGCGCACATGCATGTGTGTGAGTGTGCGACTTTGGGTGGGTGTGAGAATGTGTGTGTATGCAGGTAAGTATGTCACTAAGTGTTTATGATTGTGTGAGAGACTGTATGAATGTGTGAATGTATGCGTAACTAAATATTTGTGAGTGTGTGAGAGAGTGATTGTGAGACAGTGAGTGTGTTCTGTAGTCTGTGAGCGTGCTTGTGTGTGAGCATGTCTGTGTGTATATGTGAGTGTGTGCTTGTGTCTTGGGGAGGTGAGTGGTTGGTGTCACAGTGGAGACCCGGAGGATCAGAAAACCTCGATTGAGACAGAGGCAAGAATTCCTCACCCTTCCTGGACCAGGGAGAATTTTGAAGAAACTGAAACAGAATTTCATCTAGAGAGTAGCTCTCTTCCAGGGGAAATATCTGTCACTTCTTTATTTTCTATAACATATTTGGTGTACATGCAATGCTAATTAACTTTTTTAATTAAAAAATGTATGAAATAAAGTTTCTATCATCTATTCCTCACTTTTCATTCTCACTGCCAGTGTCCAATTCAGGCCTTTATCACCTCACTTCTAGATTAATTGGCCCAAAGATAAAAGGAGGGAAGGGGCAGGTAAAGCCAGTCTCCTCTCCTATTGGCTGCTTATTGGTGGCCACATGGTCTGAAAGGAGAGCAAGGCTCTGCAGGGTAGGAGGAGGCCAAGGCAGCCACCACTGCAGCTCTACCTCCAGGCATCCTCTCAGAGTCCCCTAATGGGGCAGCCCCAACCCAATAGTCTGTTCCCCCACCCCAAAGAGAGAGACTTGGGGGGAGGGTATCATGGGCTAAGTGCTCAGTTGGACTCCCTTGAGCAGCAGTTTCCAGCATACCCAGAGGAGAAACAGAGCATGAAGGGGGAGGCTGAGCAAAGCAACAATAAAAGGGATTAGCGCTGTACTATGTAATGTGAAATAGCAATGTCTGTGTGTCCGTGTGTGTGTGTGTGTTTGCATGTGTATACACGTGTGTGTGTGCTTGTATGATTTTAGAGAGCCCTTGCAATTCTGGAGGCATGTATGAAAGCCAGCCCTTCTTCCTGGAAATGCAGGTCTGCCTTGAGGCTATGTGCAAAAGAGGTACGGGGCAGTCTTAACTGTCCACTTGAGTGTCCACAATGGGGGAGAAAGAAGCACATCTGTAGCTCCCTCTGGTGGTGAGACCTCCAAGGGGCCCCGACATGGGGTCCCTCAGGCTGCCTGGCCTTCTATTGCTTGGCCGCATGACACAGACTTGAGAAAATGAGCTCCTGGGCCAAGAGGCATGGATGCCAGGTGGACCCGGACTCGTGAGAAGAAGCATCTCTTCTCACAGCTGAGGCGAAAAGGAGAGGGAGGCTCAGACCCAGAGTAGGGTCTGGAAACCAGAGGGCATCCAAAAGCAGCCAACTGTGGGGGACCGCATGCGCTCACCTTTGCCGTTCCAGGAAAGGGACGTGCTTATTTTAAAGACTTAACTTGTCCTTTGAGAACATTTTAATGCTTTGTGTTTCTCTGACCATAGAGAAAGTTCTGATGAGGTCACACTACTTTGTGGTGGGGGAGGGTAGAATAGCATGGTCAGTAAATCATAGTGGGTCCCCTCCAGGGTGGCCAATGCATCCCATTTTGCTGGACTCACTCACCACCAATAGTGCTGTGTCCTAGGAAACCCCTTAGTCCAGGGAGAACCAGGACAATGGTCACCTTTGTTGTGGGTTCTTCAGAAGAGGCAGATTCTCCTCATGGAGAAGTGAGGACATCCCTGCAGTGGAAGGGGAGGTAGAGCAGTGAGCAGAGGGAGGAGCAGGCTATGAAGGAGACTCTCTGGTGCTCATGATTCCAGGATAGTGTAGACAGGTCTCTATGTTAGCACAAACACGTGGAAGATGCATCTAGAAAAACAGGCAACTGGCGCTTCCATTATAGCTATTTTCCCTCCAACTCTATTTAGGAAGGTACAAGGGAGTCCCTCATTTCAAAAATTGTGGGGCAGGTCCTTTGACTTTAGCTCTCCTGTTTGTCAGCTAATCTTTGTCATTTGTCCCCAGTACCGCTATCCCTGCCCCACTCAGTCCCTGCCCTTCTCCCCTGTTGCCTTGGAAACTGACTTTTCATAGCTTTCTTCAGGGCCAGGTGCTCAGCATCATCCAAAGTGACAAACTACCAATCTGATCAGCAAATTTACAGGGCAGGCTCATGAGCGAAGGAACCAGCAAGGTGCTAGTTCTACCCCTGCCCGCCTTTACTGGCCCCTCCTTTGTTCTTAGAGTCACAAATCTTGGTGCTGGCCTTCCGGGCACAGTAGCATTCCTGGGCCCCATTTTCGGGTCACCATGGAAGGAGGGGCCTCTTGAAGCAGGCCAGTAAGCAGTAGCTGTTGACAACTGGGTCTTTGGCCCCTAAGAAGACAGAATGAGTTATCCCAATGGCCTGCCATAGAAGAGAAAGGAAGAGGTGGAGGATAAGGATAAAGCCACAACCAGCATAGGGAGGTAAAGGAGAGCCTTCCACGATAGGTGTGATGGTTAGGCTGTTGTGTCAACTCAGCCAGGTAATTGTGCCCAGTTGTTTGGTCAAGCAAGCACTGGGCTAACTGTAATACAAGGGTATTTATGGGCTTTAGTCACCATTGACTTCACTGCAGTGATAAATCATAGATAGCTGGTTATAATTACATCAATCAGGGAGATTACCATCAGCAGTGAGTGACGCTTAACCCAATCAGTTGAATCCCTTAAAAGGGGAAGTGATTCTAGCATTGAAAGAGAATTTCCCAGCTCTTCTTTGGACAGGCAACATCTCCAGAACTCATCAAGAATCTTCACTGGACATTCATCATTGGCGCTCCTGGTTGCAGCCTGCCTGCAGAACCTGGACTTGTGCATCCCCATGGCTGCGTGATACTCTGATAAATCCCTTATTATCGACAGACATCTCTTGTTGATTCTGTTTCCCTAGAGAACTCTGACTAATACAATAGTCATATGAATTCTCCCTAACCATATATGGGGTCTATGACAGTTTGAAGTTCCTTCATGAATTCCCAAAAGAAAGATTATGTTTTTTAACTAATCCATTCCTGCAAAAGTGAAACCCTTTTGATTGAACTACATCAGTGAGGCATGACTCAGGTTGAGTCTCTGCCCTCTTGCTGGGTCTCACATAAATGGAGACACAGAAAGAGACAGAGAGGCAAGAAAAGGGAGCTCTGCTATTTTGACCCAGCCGTGGGATAGAGGCGACCTCAGCTTCACGACAGCTATAGAAAGGCAAAGTTGCCCAAGAGGCTGAGGGAAGTCCCAGAGACTAGAACCAGCAGAGCAGGGAGGCACAGAAAGAGGTCTGTGAGGCACCAGGCCCATGGAGCAGGTCAAGGCTGAGTCATCAAACCCTTCCACAGCCGTGATTACCATGTGGCAGGATCCCAGGATCAACAGTAGCTGACTGGTGAGAAAACATCTCTGATGGTACCTTGATTTGACATTTCACAGCCTCAACACTGCAAGCTTTTACCCCAAATAAATCCTCTTTGTAAAAGCCAGCACATTTCTGGTACTTTGCATCAAACTAAGATAGGGTCTTAATGTATATAATGGGAGCCCAATAGTTGTCTGGCCCAAACCTCAGCTTCCACCTGAAGAAGTGGCCCAAGCTAGAGAAGGTTGGGATGAAGGGGCATTCAAGGGGTTAAAATGAAGGCAGGGTCCAGGTTGGGGACTCTCGATTCCAGAGATGCAAGAGCAATGATTAATCTGGAACTTGGAGAGGCTGAATCCCAAGACCCAGGAGCCATTTCAAGCAGACAATTGACAGAGGCAAACAGAGCAGGCTTAAATTTAGATTTTGTTTTTTAAAAAAGAAATTGTAGGTTTATAGAAAATAATGTATAAAATACAGATTTCTCATATACCACTCTTATTAACTCCTTGCATTAATGTGGTACATTTTTTAAAATTGATGAAAGAAAATTTTTGTAAATGTACTAGTATCTATAATCCATGGTTTACATTAGGATTCACACTTGTGTTGTACAGTCCTATGATGTTATTTTTTATTTTAATTCTAGTAACATATATACAACCTAAAATTTAAATTAAAACATCAAATTTAAATTAAATAAAATTTAATATATCAACTAAAATTAAACATCAAAATTAAATTTATTATCTTCAAGGCTGGCTACAAAATGGATAAGTAATGAATAGCTACTGAAATATAAGACACGTAAAATTACACCAAAAATATATAGGGGTTTGCTTCAGAGGTAATCACCGGACATTGTAAATCCTCACAGGGCCCACTGGATGGAATGGAGGAGAGTATGGGCCATGATTTGAACCATTGTCTATGAGGTGCAGAGGTGCCCAAAGATGTACTTACCAAATCCAATAGATGTGTCATGATGATGGGAACAAGTGTTGTTGGGGGGGGGGAGAGGGGGGGGTGGGGGGGGTGGGGTTGAATGGGACCTCACATATATATTTTTAATGTAATATTATTACAAAGTCAATAAAAAAAATTAAAAAAAATATATAGGGGCTGAAAGGCTAAAATGTAAATCATAATGTAAAACATAAGATAACTAAAAATTTAGAAAATTGTATAGTCTAAAATATAAACCACAATGTAAGCACAAATGTTACCTTGTTTGAAAGCTATTGTCTCAATATCTGTACATCAGTTTCCGTAAATATGTTATGAATATGTTAAAAGATTATTGCTGTGAAAGGGAAAAGGTTTTATGTTGGATATGTGGGAGTACTGTATATTGTATATGTGAATTACTGTGATCTAAGACTCTTGTGAAGATAAGCTTAATAATTGGAAAAAAGAAAAGAAAAAAATAGGATGTAGAATTTTCCCAAATTAATATGTATTCTATATCTAACCTTTAAGCTCATCACTATATTCCATTTTACTATTAAGGGAACCTGGTAATATATTGGGCTTCACTTTTCAGGAAGTTTTGGATCACAGGGAGGTTCAACAATGGCAGTGGAGGAATACTAGCATGGGATGTTATTGACAGGGGACACATGGTTGGCAGGGAGTTCTACAGGGCATATATCCAGGGTACATAAAAATATTTGGATATTTTCATAGTGGAAACAATTAAAAACAACAACTGAGGGAGTGCTGAGATCCTAGCCAGGGGAGCTCTATCACATTCCCTAAAGGAACAGCAACAATCCCCCAAGTGCAATGGCAAAGATCAAAAGAGAATGAAGGTCCAACAATGAGCCCCTGATACTAATGACTATGCTTGTGAGCCTGTGCACCTGAAATAAGAACAAGGCCTAGAGCAGCAGTGTGCCTAAGAGTTTCCTCCTGAGAGCCTTAGTGTTGCTCAAATGTGGCCAGTCTTGAAGCCAAACTCAGCATGTAAATTCATTGCCTTCCCCCCAGCGTGGGACATGACTCCCAGGAATGAGCCTCCCTGGTGCCGAGGGATCACTACCAAGTACCAGCTGATGATGTAAGTAGAAAATGACCTTGAATAAAAGGTTTAACTCGGGCCAGCAGAATATCTCTGTTTACATATAATAACAGGAGTTAAAAATGCTTTTTGACCTAAATCAAGGGGAAATGGAAAGGACAAATGAGTTTATATGGCTATGAGTCTCTAAAAAAGAGCTGGGAGGTTATCAGAAGGGTTGCCCTTATGCACACCTGAGCAGAGTCCCAGAGACAGATAAAGTAGATACAACCCCAGGTATTGGTTCTTCTGAGGGCTACAGAGACCCACAGGTTTTATAGTCATGGCAGATGGAGTTCACTGCCATGTCAGTTGGCCCTTCTTTGGAGTTGGTGTTTCTGTGTGATGGAGCCGGACTCAGATGTGATCTCTTTTCACAAGCCTTTCCTGTTACTTTACCAGAATTGTAGTTGGTGCTGGGGTTTAAGGTATACCCAGGGGATCTGAATCTCTGGATTGACCATATGATAACCAGGCCCTGAGCCTCAACAGACTTCAGCTCCTACACTCTGGTTTACTGGACTTACCCCACTCAGCTAACATGGAGTTGAAGAATGTCAACCACCACACCATGGAGCCAAGAGTGCCTATAACTGAAAGCAGGAGGATTGCATCCAGCATCCATGTGGAATCTAAGCCCCCTCTTGACATAGATGTGGAATGGACACAACCAATCCAAGGTCCACAGGATGGAGGAATAGAATATGGATCAGAGTGGACTTACTGATATTCTATTCGTGAACTATTGTGATTAGTAATAGAAGAAAATGTGGCATTGGTGTGGAGAAAGTGGCCATGGTGGCTGCTGGGTGTGGGGAATGGGAGGAAGAGATGAAATGTGGAGGTGTTTTCAGGACTTGGAGTTGTCCTGGGTGGTGCTGCAGGGACAATTACCAGACATTGAGGTCCTCCCATGGCCCACTGGATGGAACGTGGGATAGTGTGTGCTAGGATGTGGACCATTGACCATGAGGTGCGGCGATGCTCAGAGATGTATTCACCAAATGCAATGAATGTCTCATGATGATGGAGGAGAATGTTGCTATGGGGGGAGTAGTGGGGTGAGGGGGGTGGGGGGTATATGGGGACCTCATATTTTTTTAATGTAATATTTTTAAAAATGAATTAAAAATATATTTTTAAAAAATCTGCAATGTTCAAAGTCTTGATGTGAGATTTTCTTTTTTCAACTAGCAGAAGTAATGTGTACCTGTTGTAATAACTAAAATAATGCAAAGTATATTTTGTTAAAAGATGTATCTTCTCTGGAAGACTTTTCTCCAGTTTAACCATCCTGAGAAACTGAGGAGCCTGAAGTTAATAGCTCATGCTTATCCTGCCACAATTTGTTTTTGGTCCTTGTAAATATTTTTTGAGCATTTATACACATATCTAGAAGTTTCCTTTTTTTTTCACTAAAGTATTTTTTCATTTCATATAATATAGATCTTTCAATAAGTAGATATTCATCTATACTTTCTCTTCTCATTTCATTGCGCTTCTATATACCCATACATAATTTTGTATATCGTATGTAAATAGTATTTTTATTGTACTTGTTTTTAAATTTTGACTTGCCTCTCCCAACCCCCGCTATATTTCCTTCTGTGCTTCTTCCCATGTTAATCTAATCATATACAAATATGTATGCCACACATACAAATAGTTGTATGGGGTCTTTATTTTCTTTAAAAATGCAGTCATATTTTTATTTTTTTTATTTTTATTTTTTAATTATTTATTTTTTAAAAATTACATTAAAAAAATATGAGGTCCCATTCAACCCCACCACCCCCAACCCCCACTCCCCCCACAGCAACACTCTCTCCCATCATCGTGACACATCCATAAAATGCAGTCATATTTAACCCTTACCCACACACTTCATTTTTCTCATTCAATCATGCTCCATGGGATTCCTGCAAGTCAACTGCTCTTGTCATAACTTTATTTTAATAACTGTATAAAATCTCTTGGAGTGCTTATCCCATAGTCTATTTTGCCCTTTCTCTGTTAAAGGGCCTTCACTTGACCTTCATATCTTGTCATAGAAACAAGACTGTATTAATTGTCCTTGTCCATATGTCCTGGATACTGATCTTTTATGTCTCTGGGATAGTTTCCCAAGAATGGTGTTGGTGGGCTAAAGGGTAGATAATTTTAACTTTTAATAGATATTAACAGAGCATGTTCCAAAATGAATGGACCAACTCATATTTCCATCGGCAATGTGAAAGAGTTCCAATTTCTCCACGTTATCACCCCATGAAGGCTTTTGTGTTCTAATTTATGTTAGTTTTAAGTTGTATCTCACTGTTGCTGTTATTACCTGTGAGTGTAAATATCTTTCATTTTATAGTTGGTGCCCCTTTGAACTGACTTTTCTGGGAACCATTTATTCATATTTGCCCAATTTTCTATTACATTTCTTATCTTTTTCTTATCAATTTTAAAATATTTTTTCCAAATCTATAGATTTTAAAAGTTCTTCTTACAGTGCATATCACTATGAAGTTTAAATTTTTAGTCAAATATATACTTATGCATATCTATGTACATGCATATGTGTACATATCCATATCCTTATCCATATCAGTCTGTATAGCCTAACCTCCTTTAGATCTCAATTCCTAGATTGTATCTTTAGTCTCCTAAACATTCTTCTAAGATTTTTATTGCATTTTTTACATTTAAATTTTAATCCTTCTGTTCAGTTATTATTCCTAAGGTAAAGTTTCCTCAAAATGTAGAGGATTAAAATAATGACCATCTTATTTTTTTCATTATTTTGTGGGTCAGGAATTCAGGAAGGGCTCAACTGGGTGGTTCTTGCCTGGAGTTGCTTATGTGCTTACAATCCAATGTCAGTAGGGCTGTAGCCACCTGCAGGTTCACCTGGGCTACATATGAGAGATGGCTACCCATGGCTAGTAGCAGATGCTGGCTGGCAGCAGGGACCTCAGTGGAGCTGTCAGATCACCTGAATTTGGCTTCTTTAACACATCAGTCTCAGCAGAGCCTTTGCTGGCCCTACCCCTGAAGTTATGCCATGTCACTTCCA
Source organism: Dasypus novemcinctus (assembly GCF_030445035.2). NCBI lineage: Eukaryota > Metazoa > Chordata > Mammalia > Cingulata > Dasypodidae > Dasypus > Dasypus novemcinctus. Next base: position 158,806,982 of record NC_080676.1, on the reverse strand, counting down.
CTGTTGTGGTTTCAATGGAGCCACTAAGTTTGGCCCAGATTCATGGGGAGGTGACACTGACCTCCACTTATTGATGGGAGAAGTGTCAAAGAATGTGTGGACATATTTTTAAACAACCACAAGCTCCTCCCATCAAGGATGGGGTCTATTTTTCCACCGCTTGATGCTGGCATAGTCATGTGCCTTGCTTTGGCAACTGGGTATTAGCAAACTTGACACAAGAGGAAGCTTTAAAAGTGCCATGAGGTGCAGCGGTACTCAGAGATGTATTCACCAAGTGCAATGAATGTCTCATGATGATGGAGGAGGTTGTTGTTATGGGGAGGGGGGGTATATGGGGAGGTGGGGTGGGGGGAGGGGGGGTATATGGGGACCTCATATTTTTTAATGAAAAATTAAAACAATAAAGAAAGACACACAAAAAAGTGCTCAGGTATTGAGACCAGTTGTCACTGGCTGTACATAGGCATGCAGAGGCCATGCGAACAAGCCTAGATTAACCTGCCAGGTGATCAAAAACATATAACCCACCTGCCTCCATTCATTCTTCCAGCCAGGCAACTGGCAGCCATGCAAATGAAGCTGTTCAGAACCAGCCAGGGCCTGGCTAAGAAACTTCGTGATTCAGGGACGTCACCTGACTGTAGGCACATGTCAGGCCAGCTGACACCATAGGGAGCAGAGATGAGCTGCCCAGCTGGACTAGCCCAAATTGCTGACCCACGGAGTCAGGAGCAAAAAAGTTACCATTTAAGCCATTTATTTTGGGTACAGTTTGCTATGCAGCAAAGGCTAACTCACACAACAGCAGTTTTCTTTATGGTCCCTCTTCCCCAGGCCTCATTTACCACGACATCACCCACCTTCTGGGCTCCAAATTGCTTCAGAGAATAGTTATCATTTTTATTAATACTCCAAATAAAAAAATATACTCAAGGCATTTTAATTCTTAGATGGTCTATACTTAGTTGTGTTTTTGTTTTTGTTTTTCATTACTTACACAGTTTTCAGAGTACGAAGCAACAGGGAAAGCATTCATACTTTTTATTCTAATTCCATAGAAAATGTTAATCAAACTTTTCTAGGCAAGAGACTACTTAGAGTCATAGAACTAAACTTGAAAAAGACCTTAGTACTATCTCCAACCTCCCTCTTTAATAGAAGAAGACAGTGAACCTCAGAACTTCTTGGAACTTCACTTTCTAACATTTAAAGCTTATATTACAAAGTTTAATTTTGATAATGTAAAAAAAAAAAATCAGTGCCCGTAATATCACTATCTATTTCTCCCAGAGGATTTTCAATGTTATTTATATTCCTCATGTACAGGGATAAATTATAGAACACTGATGACTAAAAGCTGACCCATTCTCATATCTTGCAATGCCATTATGTATATTTCAATGCAATTATGTACTGAGCAAGCAACCACCAAACTAAAAGCAAGAATTAAGCCCAATAAATCAGAATTAATTTTACCTAAGTGATATGAGATACACCAGTGTGGTTTTTTTTGATCAGGCTCTGAAGGCTGGCGGCTCCCCTGAAGAGAATTACTGTCCCTGGGGGGACACTGTGCTGCTGCCACACACAGTCCCTCCACCCACCTGTGCCCCAGGGCTCCACTGGTCAAATGTCCAGAGAGCTGGGATGAGTCTGCACTGATCCATTTAGAACTCCTTTTCATTCTCGTTCAGATTCATCACAGTTGGTATGAATTCACAAGGGATGGAGGCACGGTGCATCTTTCATTTCCCAATACCTCTCAGAAATGCAGCGTTTTTATCAAGCAAATGCCTGATTACAAAGCAAACACTCTGGGGAAATTTTTCTGAAAAGATAGCATTTCCTTACACTAGAATGCTTCCAGAAATATTGCTACAAATCTGTCACTGTGCCAGCATCGTGGGGACACACCATGTGTGACACACTGATGGTTTCCATGGTTCTCCATGGTTTCTAACACAAAGGTATGTTTTAGGTGGAGAAATAGTAGTTATCTCATTGATGTATGAATGAAATCCATTAATAGTAGTATCCTGGGAGGGGTTTAGATGACCTGGGAAAGGACCAGCTCACTCTTCTCTCCATGGGGTACATAGTATCCCTGGGAGATTGCTTAGACCCTATGGGTAACTACTGTAAAGGGTAGCTGTCATTTCTCTGGTCTAGAGACTGCCAAGAGAATCAGGGAGGAGGTCAGCTCTCCAGGGTAGAGTCCTAACTTCAGCACCCCACAGGTCCACAACCACAGGCAAGTTACAGAACACCTGTGCCTCAGTGTCCTCATCTTTAAATGGGGCTGAGGATAATACACCAACTTCATAAAGCTGATGTGATGCTTCCATGCATTTTTTTCCCATAAAATTTTTAATATCACACCTTATATACTGTGAGTACTCAAGAGATATTAGCTTTTATTATCACTGCTGACCATGTATTAAAATATTCCACTGCTAAAACATTCCACAGATCTTGTCTTTTTCTAGAATGAGTAATAATTATTATGTTTTGTCCAAATATACACATCTGTGAGATAGTTTCCAAGAATGGAGATGCATTGTGTCTGGAATACATATTTTCTCTATGTCTTTCTTGAAGAACTCCTAGCTATGTCTGCTTTATTTTATTCAGATTACACAAATGTCACATAAAAAATATAGGGGATTCCCATATGTCCTGCTCCCCACCCCTCCCATATTTTCCCATATTTACAACATCCTTCATTAGTGAGGTACATTCGTTGCAATTGATTAACACATTTTGGACATTGCCACTAAGCATGGATTAAAGTTTACATTATAGTTTACACTCTAACCCACCTAATTATGTAGGTTATGGCAAGATATATAAAGGCCAGCATCTGTCATTGCAATGTCATTTAAGGACAATTCTGAGGTCCTAAAAATGTCCCCTTATTATACCTGCTCTTCTCTCTCCCTGCCCTCAGAACCTCCAATGGCCACTGCCTTCACATCAATGATATAATTTCTTCCATTGCTAGAATCACAGTAAGTATACAGTAGAATACCAGTAAGTCTACTTTAGTTCATAGTTCATTCCCCAATCCTGAGGATTTGGGGATGGCGGTGTCCATTCCACCTCTAATTGAGAGAGGGCTGTGATCCCATGGGGCTGATGGGTGGAACTTTCTTGCTTGCAGTTATAGACTCTCTCAGTTCCTTGATGTAGTAGTTGTCCATCATCAGCTCCTTGTTAGTTGTCCTGAGTGGGAACAATGAACTGGAGAGTAGGTTTTGCAACTCCATTGAGATTCAAGGCCCAGCTGGCACACGGAAAGCCCAAAGATTTATCTCTTGGACTTACACATATGAACTCTAGTGCTAATCATAGGTTCAAATAGAAGGACATAAGAGCCATGTGGAGGGAAACCACAATTGAATCCAACTCAGTTACACTTGGGAGCATAAATTCCAAAGTAGGTCCCACTGGCAAGGGGCCAAACTCCTGAGCTATCCGTCCTGACTATAGTGTCAGGCCTCAGGAGCTCTACTCTTCAGGGCAGTATCTACTTTGGAAGTCAATGAACTCCTGCTGAGACATGCATAAGCATAACCTTTGGAATGACTTCCTGACTCACTTTGAAGTCTCTAAACCGTATAAACTCATTTGTCTTTACATTTTCCCCATTTTGGTCAAGGTCTTTTTCCAGTTGCATTGTTAGTGGGTACTTGGTAGTAATCCCTCAGTGCCAGGGAGGCTCATCCCTGGAAGTCATGTCCCACCCTGGGGGGCAGGTAATGTATTTGTAGGCTGAGTTTGGCTTAGAGAGACGCCACATTTGCACAACAAGGAGACTCCCAGGAAGCATCTCTTTGGCACCCTATAATACTAGGCTAAGTTTCAATTTCAAGACTAAAGATTCATGTGCACAGTCATCAATATCAAAGGGCCATCAATGGACCATCCTTCTTCATTAGTCATTGCCCCTGTACTCAGGGGGTTCTGGCTGATCCTTTAGAGAATGTGGCAGAGCTCCCCAGGATGGGAATTTGATATTCCTTTGATTATTGTGTGACCCTCCACCCACTGTGACGATGCCCCATGAACATATGAACCCATTTATATACCTTATATGTATGCCTGGGTGAGCTTCCTTTCTTGTATCCCCCATCACTGACATGCCACACCGATGATCCTTCCCTGCCACAGTTGTAACCCTTCCATGTTCCAAAACTTCTTAAAAAATGAAGCCAATAAAATAGCTGAATACAATTAAGAAGAAAATGAAATAATAATGATTGTTTAAAAAAAAAGAAATAAAATACAAAAAAAATTTTAATTAAAAATTAAAATTTGGAATAATTAAAAATAATGAAAAATACTAATTTTTTTTCAATATTTTGCCTTTCACCACCTTAAGATCTGTTGTCCTGCATGTACAGTGACATTTTCTTCTCTTTATTGCCAATGTCATGCTTTTTTCATTTTGTCCTCAAAGAGGTTTTAAGTTACAGAGAAGTCATATACTGAATACAGGGAACTCCCATATACCCAACATCCTCTCCTTTTCCCCCTTCCTTTATTAGCAGCATTTTATATGTGGATTGTATGTTTGTTATAATTGATGTACAAATATTGAAACATAGCTATCAATTATGGTCAATGGTTTACATTATGGTTTATATTTTGGACCATATACTTTTATAAACTTGGATGCCATTCAATATGGCCTATATCCCTCATAGCAAGAACATGTAGAACACTTCCATCACCCCTAAAATGTCCCCCATTCCATCTATTCTATTTCTCCCTCCCCCTCTCCTTGGGACCCACGGAAACCACCAGGCTTCACTCCTTGAAGGACAAGATTCATAGTTACTTGCAACAACACTGAGGGCTTGACACACTGGTCTGCCCTCCCCTATTAGGCATCACTCATGTTCTGCCCCTCTCTTTGGAAACGTGGTGGGCCTTCCCAGGATGGGAGTCCACCACCTTGCTACTCATTATGTGGGTCTCCATCCACTGATACAACACACTATGGCAAGATGAACAGCCTCACCTTACCTAGAAGCCTGCCCCATGGGGCATCCTGTCCCAAATGCCCCCCACATGCAACACCCCAAATCAGCAACCCTCACTTGCCATATTGCCAGAAAAGCAATATGTATATGGTATATACATACAATGGAATATTACTCAGCTGTAAGAAGGAATACCGTATTAACACATGTTTATTAGTTAGCGAAAGGGATGTTGATGCAAAATACCAGATATTGGTTGGTTTTCATAGAGGGTATGTATTTGGAGTAGGAGGTTACAGATACCAGGCCATAAAGCATAAGTTACTTCCCTCACCAAAGTCTATTTTCATGTGTTGGAGCAAGATGGCTGCCAACATCTGTAAGGGTTTAGGCTTCCTGGGTTCCCCCTGTCCTGGGGCTTGCTTCTCTTTTCTCTGTGTGCTTACTTCCTGGAACACCAGTTCTCCAAGCACCATTTGTTGAAGAGGTCATTCTCTCCTAGTTGAGTGGGTTTGGTGGCCTTGTCAAATATCAGATGACTGTATATGCAAGGACCTATATCAGAACTCTCAGTTAGGTTCCATTGGTCAGAATGTCTATCCTTGTGCCAATGCCATGCAGTTTTGACCACTGTAGTTTGTAGTATGTTTTAAAGTCAGGTAGTGTGATTCTTCCAATTTCATTTTTCTTTTGCAATATGTCTGGCTATTCGGGACCTCTTGCCCTTCCAAATAAATTTCATAGTAAGTTTTTCCAATTCAATTAAAAATGCTGTGGTGATTTTTAATTGGGATTGCATTAAATCTGTAGATCAGTTTGCATAGGATAGACATCTCAATGATGTTTACTCTTCTTATTCATGATCAGGGAATATTCTTCCATTTATTTAAGACTTCTTTGATTTCCTTTAACAGTAACGTGTAGTTTTCTGCATATAAGTCATTTACAGCTTTAGTTAAATTTATTCCTGGTATTTGATTCTTTTAATTGCTATTGTAAATGAGTTTTTTTTTCTTGATTTCCTCCTCAAATTGCTCATTATTGGTGTACAGAAATGCTACTGATTTTTGTGCATTGATCTTGTACCCTGTGACTTCACTGAATTCATTTATAAGCTCTAGAAACTTCATTGTAGATTTCTCAGGGTTTTCTATGTACAGGATCATGTCATTTGCAAATAGTGAAATTTTGACTTCTTCCTTTCCAATTTGTATGTCTTTTATATCTTTTCTTGCCTGAGTGTTCAAGTAAGTACTTCTGACACAATGTTAAACAGAAGCAATGGAAAGCGGAATTGGCCCAGTTGTTAGGGCATCTGTCTACCACATGGGAGGTCTGCAGTTCAAACCCCAGGCCTCCTTGACCCGTGTGGAGCCGGCCCACATGCAGTGCTGATGCGTGCAAGGAATGCCCTGCCACGCAGGGGTGTCCCCGCACAGGGGAGCCCCATGTGCAAGGAGTGTGCCCAGTAAAGAGAGCTGCCCAGTGTGAAAGAAAAGTTAAGCCTGCCCAGGAATGGCACTGCACACACGGAGAGCTGACACAACAAGATGACACAACAAAAAGAAACATAGATTCCCGTGCCGCTGACAACAACAGAAGCAGACAAAGAACATGCAGCAAATAGACAAAGAGAACAGACAACTGGGGCCGGGGAGAGAAATAAATAAATAAAAACAAACAAACAAATAAATAAATAGAAGCAGTGAAAGTGAGCATCCTTGTCTTTTTCCCAATCTTAGAGGGAAAGATTTTAGGATTTCACCATTGAATATGATGTTAACTGTGGGTTTTTCATATATATCCTTTATTATGTTCAGGAAGTTTCCTTGCTATGTCTGCTTTAAATGCAGTTATGGAGGTGGGAGTCCATGTCTATTCTATAAATTATGAAAGCTAGAGTGGAAGTATAAGGGCCTGAGGAGGTGATGGTCATTAGTCTAGGTGACTGGCAGAATATGGGACCATCAGGAAACTCACTAGACTTTGTAACCCTCATTTTCCTTATTAGCACAAAAAGCGTTGAAGAACCAGAAAATCTCAGAGATCTTTTCCAAACTAAAACTCCAATTGAATGATTTTATAATCCATGCATTGGAGACCTTGTTGCCATGTTTCCTCCAGTATCCCAATCCCTGGCACATAGAAGGCACTAAAGAAATATCAGTGGAATAAACAAATGGATAAATAAATGAAATTCACCTGGTAAATAAATGGATAAACAAATGAAATCCACGTGGGAAAATGGAATTCTATAGTTCCTTTTCCGCATAGAGAAAAGAACAGTTCTTAACTTATTAGCTAGATACTTCAGCCTGTTTTATTGTGCTTCCCCTTTATTGCCTATATAAAACAAAAATAATAATGCCTTTCCAGACTCAAAATAAATATAACAAAATGCACTTCAGCAATGGTGTATAGGTTATTGGGGTAGTAAATGAAGTTAAGTATTCTAATGTCTTGCACTTTCTGAGAAATTATTAGAGGCACTCATTAATATTCATCTTTAGTATATCAACAGTACATGATTTATCTTTTAATGTAACCACTAAAGGAATAGTAAGTATATAAATTTCAAACTCATAGTGGAAGAAAAAATCTTATTAAAAACTTCTAAATATATCATCTTTATTTTAATGTAAGTCACAGAAGTGATAAGGTGTTTGAAATACATACAACTGACAATGGGGTAGGGGTTAGTTAGTGTATTAGTCAGCCAAAGGTGTGCTGATGCAAAATACCAAAAATTTGTTGATTTTTATAAAGGGTATTTATTTGGGGTAGGAGCTTACAGATATCAGGCCATAATGTGTAAGTTACTTCCCTGACCAAAGTCTATTTTCATGTGTTGGAGCAAGATGACTGCCGACAGCTGCAAGGGTTCAGGCTTCCTGGGTTCCTCCCTTCCAGGGTCTTGTTTCTCTCTGGGTTCAGGGTTCCTTTCTGCCCATGGCTTGCTTTTTCCAGGGTTTAGGGTTTCTCTCTTCCTGGGGCTGGCTTCTCTTTCCTATGTGAGTTTACTCCCCAGGGGCCCAGCATAAGGCTTCAGGATCAAATTTCAATATCAAAACTCAAACATCAAAATCCCTCAACTCTGTCCTTTGCCATGTCTTCTATCTGTGATCCACCAAGGGGTGGAGACTCAATGCCCTAATGACATGGCCCAATCAAAACCCTAATCATAACTTAATCACGCCCAGATACAGACCAGATTACACACATAATCCAATATCTATTTTTGGAATTCATAACCATATCAAACTGCTACACTCAGTATATATAAAGAACTCCTACTAATCAATAAAAATACACAGAGCAAAATAGAAAAGCAGGCAAGAGATTTTGACAACGGCCATACATTTGAAATATTTGACCAGTAAACAACAAGTGACCAATAACTACATGAAATACAACGGGAAATGTAAATTGAAACCACAATATGAAAGTACTGCACAGCCAATAAAAAAGCTAGAATGAAAAAGACTGATGATGCCAAGTGGTGATGATGACATGAAGCAATGGAAGCTCTCATATACCTCTGATAAGAGTGCAAATTGGTTATTGTTCTGATCTTTACTAATCTCTTCCCTTCAGCTTGGTTTGGCATTTGCTTACTGTTCTTTTTCTAGATCCTCCAGGTGAGCAGTTAGATAATCAATTTTAGCTCTTCTTTTTTAATGTAAGCATTGAGGGCTATAAATTTCCCTCTCAGCACTGTCTTTGCAGAGTCCCATAGATTTTCATATGTAGTATTTTCGTTTTTCTCAAGATTTTTGGTGAATTTACTTGTAATTTCTTCTTTGACCCACTGATTGTGTTGTTTAATCTCCATATATTTATGAATTTTGCCTTCTTCTGTCCACTATTTCCAGCTTCATTCCATTATAATCAGAGAAAGTGTTTTGTAAAATTACAATCTTTTCAAATTTATTGAGATTTGTCTTGTGATCCATTATAAGGTATTTCTCAGAGAAAGATCCATGAGTACATGAAAAGAAAGTAGATTCTGCTGTTTTGGGGGCAATGCTCTATAGATGTCTATTAAGTCTGGTTCATTTGTCATGTTATTCAAGCTCTCTCTTTCTTTATTTAAACTCTTTCCAGATGTTCTATCCAATATTGAGAGTGGTGTATTGAAGTCTCCAACTATTAATATGGAGAAATCTATTTCTCCTTTCAGTTTTATCAGTGTGTGCCTCATGTATTTTGAGGTATTCAAGTTAGGTGTATAAATACTTAGTATAGTCATTTCTTCTTGGTGAATTGCTCCTTTAATTAGTGTGTAATGACCTTCCTCATCCCATATAACAGTTTTGCATTTGAAATCTATTTTGTCCAATGTTTGTATCATTCCTCCAGCTCTTTTTTTTTTTTTTGTTACTGTTTGCATGGAATATCTTTTCTCAACTTTTCATTTTTAACCTGGTTGTGTCCTTACATCTGGGGTAGGTCTCTTGTAGACAACATATAGATGGCTCCAAATTTTTTAATCAATTCTATCAGTCTGTGTCTTTTGATTGGGGATTTCAAGTAATTAACATTCAAGCTATTACTGTAAAGGCATTATTTACTTCATCCATTTTGTCCTTTGGCCCTCTATTGTCATATAGTTCTATTGTCTGTCTTCTTACCTTTTAGTTTACCTTTCCTAATAATCTTCATTTCTATACTCTTCTCCAAATCTCTTGCCCTTGTTTATTCCTTTCAGTCTGTAGTATTCCCTTTAGTATCTCTTATAATTCTGGTCTTTTGGTAAAACATCTTATCAGTTGTTGTTTAATTAGTTAGAATTGTTAAAAAGGTTGTTTATGAATCTTTGGAAATGAATAAAATTGGTTAATGTATATCATGGTGTTTGTCACTAGCAGAGCTATTATGTGGCTATGACAGTGGTCAAAAGGGAAAGTCTAAGGTCATGTGTACTACTAGAAGGAAAGCTAAAAAATGTAATATGGAACTGTATAAGATAGTAAAATCTCATTTAAAACACATAATATTGTGTTTTACATGCGGTAATATTGCATGTATAAGACTGTTTTTACAAAATATAAATACAAATATACCAGAGAGTAAGAAAAAGAATAGCAGCTATGTATGGCAGGTGAGGCATAGGAAGATTGAGAGGTGAAGTTTTGTTTGTTCATTTTTTATTAAGATTATTGTTGGAATAATGACAATGCTCTGGGAGTGATTGGGGTAGTGATTGCCCAAACATGTGATTGCAATGAATACCATTGATTGTATTCTTTGGGTGGATTTATGCCTTATTAATATGTATCAATAAAATTTTTTAAAAAAAGAAAAAAGAGAAAACAGACCAGTATGTTAAGCCCTCAATATAAATGTATGTAATCATGAAACTTATTCTTCAAAAATTGAAACTTAGTGGCTACCATAGGATCTAAGGGGAGGGAGAAGGTAGAATAGAATAAATAGAACACTGGGCTCTGTTAGGGCATTAGAATTGTTCTGCATGATCTTGAAATAATGGATACAGTCATTATAAATTTTCTCAAAACCTATAAAAGTGTACTGTGTAAAGTGTAAACCATAGTGTAAACTATTGACCATGTTTAGCAGATATGCTTCAATATTTTTTCATTAATTTTAACAAATGTACCATACTCATGTAGGAGGTTATTGGTAGGGATAATGTATGTGGAAGGGTTTATGGGAATCCCCATTATTTTCTATGTGACTTTTCTGTAACCTAAAACTTCTTGGGAAATAAAGTGGAAAAAAAGAAAGATACTGGAGGAACACACAGAAGAAATTGTCAATATATATAAAAGATAACAGATCTTATGGTTATAAAAGGCACAATGCAAAAATTTTGTTTTTATTTTTATAATTTATTTTATTTTATTATGATTATGGCTTTGCTGTTTGTGGATGGTTTGGATTGCAGAAGGGGTGGAATTGCTGCAGGGTGTCAGCGGTTGGTGGATGTATGAGGAGGCATACCTCTACAGAATATAAATGTGTTCATGTGGTCATGGGGTATTGTCTCAGTGGGTGGAGATTCACACAATAACAGATGGAAAATTGAATTCCATCCTGGGAGTTCTGCTATATTCTCTAATAGAGTGGCAAAAATCTCTAAAGTACAGAGGCCATGCCTAGTAAAGGAGGACAGACCAATATGCAAGGCCCTTGATATTGATGGTTGTACTTAGGAGCCCTCTTCTTATAAAATTGAAACTTAGCCTAGTAATATATATTTCCTAAGAGTTACCTCCTGAAAGCCTCTTTGTTGCTCAAATGTGGCCTCTCTCTAAGCCAAACTCAGCATATAAACTCACTATTTTCCCCCTAGCATGGAACACAATTCCTGGTAATGAGCCTCCCTGGCCCCAAAGAATTCTTATCAAGTGCCAACTAGTGATACATTTGGAAAAAGACATAAAACAAAAGGGGAAATATTAAATACAAATGAGTTTTTGTGGCTAAGAGATTTCAAAATGAGTTGGGAGGTCATTTCAGAGATTATGCTTATGCACATCTCAGAGGATCTCATTGATTGCAACAGTAAATGGTGCATCAAACAGGGATGCTCTTGAGAGCTCTAGAGAAAGCTAGACACTGTAGGCAGGGCAGAAAACCCAGGGAAATTGGTACCTCATCAGCAGACCTTAACTTGAAATATAACTTATCTCCCCAATGTATCAGAGTTAGACTCATTTATAATTTTCCCACACATGGGTTTTTCTCCTCTTTTATTTGAGTCTATAATTAGCACTATACCCATTAAATATATGTCCTAGAGATTTAATTCTTCGCTGTTGATATGCCAGTTGAGCCCTGAATCTCAGAAGAGTTGCAGCCAAAACCTATTCTCCAGTTCATCAGACTAACCCAAGACAACTAACAAAAAGATGATGATGGACAATGCCTATCTCAAAAAAGAGAGAGTAACTACAACTGTAAACAAGAGAGTTTCATCCATCTGCTTCATGGGATCTAATCCCCCTTTCAAATGAAAGCAGAGTAGACATTACCATCACAAAATTCTCAAAATTGAGGAATGAACAAAGATAAGGGGGAAATGCAACTATGGATTAAAGTAGACTTATTATTCTAGCAAGGAAGAACTTGTAACACTGATATAAAGACAGTGGTCACTGGAGTTTCTGAGGGGAGGGACAGGGAAGAGTAGGTGTAATATGGGACATTTTGGGGACATTGGAATTGTTCTGCATGATATTGCAATGACAAATAAAAGGCATTATACATTTTGTCAAAACTTATTAAATTGTACAGTGCAAAGTGTAAACCATAATGTAAACTATTGACCATAGTTAGTAGCAATGCTTCAAAATGTGCTAGTCAATTATAAGACATGTACCACATTAATGAAAGATGTTGTTAATTGGGGAAGGTGTGGGGGGGGTGAGGTACATTTTCTCTGTAAATTTTGATGTAATCCAAAACTTCTTTATAAATAAAGAAAAAATTCTCAAAAATATGTAAATGAATGATCATGGCTGTTTTCTAACAAAACTATATATGAACATTCAAAAAATAAACCATAAGATGATCAGCAAGATGGCAGCAGAGTAAGGAGCTCCTAGAGTCAGCTCATGCTACAGGGCTGTTAGTAATCACCCAGAACTATCTAATGCACCTGTTTGGGGGCTCCAGGACACCATAAGAGCATCCTGCAACATCCTTGAAAGATAGAAGAGGCGACTGCTCATCTGCAGTAAAGATCTGTAGTAGAGCACTTGATACGCCCATCCTCCACTGGTGGCACAAGTCACCTCGGGAGTTATTCTGTGGCTGAAATTGGAAGCTCCACTTCCCAAAAAGGGGGGAGGAAGAAATGATTGGGCACCAGCTTTAGCTACTGATTAGTAAATACAGCAGGCTAAAATGTAACCCTAAGAACAGCTAAAGTTTGAACCTGTCCTAGCCAGAAAGAGTCTAGTGGCCACCATTTTAACTCCACACCTGGCATGAGGGGAAGTGGGCAGACTGAAAATCACAGTGCTGGTAGGGATCAGCTTCTTTCCATCTAGACCAGATTGCAGCTCTAGCATAAGCCCCAGCCTCAGCTCCAGCAAGGGAGAAAGCTGGGGGTACCTCCACCAGCCTCTCTGGGAAAATATAGGCCATACCATGGAGGCTGGTGATCATCCTACTCTGGATGGATGGAACTAGTCTGTGGCTGGAATTGGAAGCCCCATTTCCCAAAAGCAGGGAGAATGAGACAGTTGGCCACAGATTTCAGCTACTGATTAGTAAATTCAGCTGGCTAAAGTATAACCCGAAGAAAAGCTAAAGTTTAAACCTGTGCAAGTCAGAAAGACTTCTACCAGTAGTGCCATTTTGACTCCACCCCAAGCATGAGGAAAAGCCGGGCTGACTGAAAAATCATAGTGCTAGTAGGAACCAGTTTCTTTTCACCCAGATCAACCAGTAGCCCTAGCCTAGGCCTCAGCCCCACCTCCAGCAGGGAGAAGCAGGTGGTCCCTGCACCAGCCTCTCAGTTTCTTTTCACCCAGATCAGCCTGCAGCCCTAGCCTAGGCTTCAGCCTCACTTCTAGCAGGGAGGAAGCAGGTGGCCCCTGCGCCAACCTCAGATGTATCGCAGGTACATTTGGCAAGCAGACTGAATAGTCAGAAGTCTACTGAGTCAACTGCAGTCATTTTGGACCCACAAGGCCTAGATTGCTGCCCATACCTGCAGGTCTAGCTCCACCCCAGGTAGGGGAGTAAAGCTTCATCAGTCTCTCTGGGCAACTACAGTTTAGGCCTGTACAACTTTGATTATTACACACAGCTGTGGTGCTGTCCCTAGCCCTAGCAAAGTAGAAAGTTGGGAGAAGCTTCATCAATTCTTGGGGCATTGAGGACAGCTCGAGCCTCCACAGCTTACAGCATCAACTACATCCTTGGCTCTGACTACACAATGAACAAGGGAGAAAAGGCATGAGAGCCCTAAAGAGAAAAACTGCACCCAGAGTAAATACACCTAGTAAACCAGATGCCAAGACACCAACAAAAAACTACGATCCACACCAAGAAACAGGAAAAAATGGCCCAGTTAAAGGAATAAATAAGCCTCCAGATGACATAAAGGAGTTGAGACAACTAACCATAGATATTCAAACAAATCTCCTTAATAAATTTGATGAGATGGCTAAAGAGATTAAGGATATTAAGAAGACAATGGATGAGCACAAAGAAGAATTTGAAAGCATGCATAGAAAAATAGCAGATTTTATGGGAATGAAAGGTGCAATAAATGAAATTTAAAATACACTGTAATCACATAATAGCATATTTGAGGCAGAAGAAAGGAGCTTGAAGAAATGGCCTCTGAAAGTGAACATACAAAAGAACAGATGAAGAAAAGAATGGAAAAAATGAACAAGGTCTCAGAGAACTAAACAACTGCAAGAGACACGCAACCATACATGTAATGGGTGTCCCAGAAGGAGAAGAGAAGGGAAAGGGGAAGAAAGAATATTTGAAGAAATAATGGTAGAAAATTGAAGTACATGGATATCCATGTCCAAGAATGACAAGATACTCCCTTCCAAATAAATCCGAATAGACCAACTCCAAGACACACATTAACCAGAATGTCAAATGCCAACAACCAAGAATTCTGAGAGCAGCAAGAGAAAAGCAATGCATAACATATAAGGGATACCCAATAAGATGAAGTGCTAATTTCTCATCAGAAACCATGGAGGCAAGAAGACAGTGATATGATGTATTTAAGATACTGAAAGAGAAAAAATTCCAGCCAAGAATCTTATATCCAGCAAGATTGTCTTTCAAAAATGAGGATGATTTTAGAATATTCACACATAAACAGAAACTGAGAGAGTTTATCACAAAAAGACAAGTTTTGCAGGAAATACTAAAGGGAGTGTTACAGCCTGAAAAGGAAAAAACAGGAAAGAGAGGTTTGGAAGAGAGTCTAGAAATGAAGATTATAACAGTAAAATAACTAAAAGTCTCAAAAGAGTGGTGAAAATAAAATATGGCACATAAAACCCAAATATTTAGGAATAAACATAACCAATGATGTAAACCACTTGTATTCAGAAAACTACAATTCACTGTTAAAAGAAATAAAAAAAAACAACCTAAATAACTGAAAGAACATTTCATGCTCATGTATTGGAAGACTAAATATCATTAAGATGTCAATTCTACTCAAATTGTTAAACAGATTCAGTGCAATCCTGATAAAAATTCCATTAGCATTTTAAAAATAAATGGAAAGCACAATTATAAAATTTATTTGAAAGAGTAGGGGGTCCTGAATAGCCAGAAACATCTTACAAAAGAAAAGCAAAATTGGAGGACTCTCACTTCTAGACTTTAAATCATATTACCTAGCTACAGTAGTGAAAACAACATGGTACTGGCATAAAGACAGATACACAGACCAATGAAATCTAATTGATAGTTCAGAAACAGATCCTCACATTTAAGGTCAAGAGATTTTTGTCAAGCCTGTCAAACCCACCCAGCTCAGGTAGAACAGTTTATTCAACAAATCATGCTATGAGAGCTGGATATTGATAGCCAAAAGGAGAGAGGACCCCTATCTCATACCTTATCCTTAAAATGGAAAAGAAACGTAAATATAAAAGTGAGAACCATGAAGCTTCTAGAAGAAAATGTAGGAAAACATCTTCAAGACTTGGTGGTAGGTGGTGGATTCTTAAAGGAGATAAGAGGAGGACTGAGATGGACTACTGATGTTTACTATATGTAGAAGTTTTAATTAACTTTACTGTAAAAGTGTGGAAATGTATGAAGTTGATGGTAACACATTATAGTAAATAAAAGCTGGTTTATAAATAGGAATGCAGCTGAAAAGGGTAGTCTAAGGATGTAAGTGCCAAGTGACAGAAAGCTAGAGAATAATATAGGGACTGATTAATACAGGAAACCCAGAGGTGGATGAGAATTGTGTCAAAAGGACCTTTGTGAGCTAGAACAGATATATATCGCTATTGCAGGATGGTGGGAATGTGGAGAAACACAGGAAAAATACAACTGGAATGATCTATGTGCTGTGGTTAACAGCAATAATGTAATATTCATGCATCTATGCCAAACATGTACTTCATTGATAATGCAGGAGAATGGAAAAACTGTGCTAGATATTTGCTATGGACCTGGTAATAACCTGGTGATATTATTTCATAATCTGCAACAAATGTACCATCATGGTGTGGTGTATTGAAAGAGGGGTGTTTTATTGGAATTCTGTACATGTGCATGATTGTTTTGTAAGTTTACAACTTCTGTCATAAAAATATATGTGAAAAATAATAATAAGGTAGGTTGGGGGAAAATACACCAAATGTAAGATAAGGACTATGGTTAGTAGTTAAGACTTGACAATATTCTTTCATAATTTGTAAAAAATGTCTCATAACAATGCAAGATGTTGGTGGTGGGTTGATGTACGGGTTCCCTGTATGATGTTATGCAAGTTTGTTTTGTAAGTTCACAACTTTTTTTTTAGATATTAATTTTTAATCTTTTTTAAAAGATAGATGATCACACAAAATGTTACATTAAAAAATATAAGAGGTTCCCATATACCCCAACTCCCCACCCCACATACACTCCTCCCACATCAACAACCTCTTTCGTTAGTATGGCACATCCAAAGCATTTGATGAATGCATTTTGGAACACTGCTACACAGCATGAATTGTGGTTTACAATGTAGTTTACACTCTCTTCCAGTCCATTCAGTGGGTTATGGCAGGACTTTCAATATACACTTATTGTTTATGTTTGTTCACATACAAATGATATACAAGCAATAATAATAATATAATAGGGTGGGTTGGGGGAAAATACACCAAATGTAAGATATTTTGGTTAGGAGTGATATTTTGAAGATGCTCTTTAATAATTAGTTAAAAAGGTTTCACAACAATGCAAGGTATTGGTGGTAGGGTGAGGTATGAGACCCTTGTATGATGTTATGTATGTTTGTTTTGTAAGTTCATAACTATTACTATACACTTATTGTTTATGTATGTTTATGTATGAGTGATATACCTCAATAACTGAAAAGAAAGAAAGAAAGAAAGAAAGAAAGAAAGAAAGAAAGAAAGAAAGAAAGAAAGAAAGAAAGAAAGAAAGAAAGAAAGAAAGAAAGAAAGAAAGAAAGAAAGAAACCATGAGCTAATAAATTCCCATTGTTTAAGCCAATCTATTGCATGGTATTTGCTTGAGCAGTCAAAGGAAACCAAAATATTATAAACTACAAAGGGGTGAGTAATTGAGTCTCCTTTGGAATAAATGCTCTTCCTGATCATTCTTAATTCGATACCCTGAACTCAAAGGAAAGATCAGCAAAGGCGCACTGTGTTGTATGGCCTAGGTGTGACAGAGGTTCTCCAGGATGTGGATGATGGGAGACCCTGATCCAGGAGGAAGACTATGGCTGAAAAGTTTGCAAGAAACCTTTAACTAATCCATCTTCCTGAACTACCTCTTGAAGCCCATGCCCATGATGTATGAGTTCAATTCTGCCACTTGGTGGATCTCCTGCAGATAGAGACCCAGGTGATACTGTGTCTGTGTCCTGCTTCCAATATCCTGAGATTTCTCCAGCATTGGAGCTGAGCCTTAATCCTGGTTGTGTCAGTAAGCCTTCCAATCAAGGAGCTGAAGCCCCCAGTGAAAGAGGGTCTGCCATGAACCAAAGGATGCTTAAGTTCCATATTTCCATGGTCAGCAGCAACCTCATTATTTCTGACAATCTGTATAATACAAGTTTTAGTTGATTAAAAAATGATCAGCAAAGAAGATCCAAGAAGATCCAGGACAGCATGCTTTTTGTCCTGGTAATCACACACTCACCTGGTTGCCACTCCTGAGAGGTATTGGTAGGAATCGAATTCTACTGATATTTTAAAATTCGCAAGGAATGCCAACAAAAATATGAATTAGCCCTCATCTTCAAATGCTGGAAGTTAGACCATAAGGTATTTCACTGCCAGCTGTGCCTTTGGGTCATCTTGCTATGTGAACCTCAACATGCCCTGTACAGGAATTTTCCTGGAGATGGAGATTCTCTGGGTGCCAGCTCTGGCTCCACAGTGATACATTTGCCTTCTTCTCCACTCCACATCCTCTTTTCTGACCTTATCTCTCAGAATAAGACCTCTGTGCCCTTTTAGAATCTGTCCTGTATTAGCCAGGGTTCTAGAGGAACAGAACCACCAATAGGAGATATATATAATTGTTGGGGCTGGCAAGTTTGAAATTTGTAGGGTAGGGTAGGGTAGCTGTCTAGAAATTCTGAAAATAGTGCTGTAGTCTTGAGTGTGAAATCCATAGGGCAGGCCAGGAGGCTGGAAGCTTAATAATAGAAGGTATAGGCCTGAGGCAGAATTTCTTCTTTCTCTGGAAACCTCAGTTCTTTGTTCATAAGGATGCCAACTGATTAACTGGATAAGGCCCATCCACACTATTGAGGATAACCTCCTTTACTTAAAGTCAACTAATCACAGAGTCCAGTTACATCTATGGAACACCTTCACAGCAACATTGTTACCAGGCAAAGTCTCACTGTCCAACACACACTGAAGTCAATGCCATTGAAAAAACAATGCACTTTAATGCAAGGTAGACCAGTATAGAGATAAGAGTTCCTGGGCCAAATCTGTCTCCCCAAGTCTAAAGAGCTTAGGGTTTTTATGGGATACAAAGAGAGGTGAAGATAGTGACATTATTTAAGTTAGCAGATATTGTTTGGTGATGTTTTCATAATAATTAATAGGGAAGGTGTGAGCATAGCTGAGAAGTCCCTGAAAACTGACAAAAGCCAGCTGAGGTAAGGATTTTGTTACAGGTTACAAGAGAATTGTAATTTGCTCAGTTAACCTAAAATAGCAAGTAAAAAATGGAAATAAGCTAAACTGGCTTTACATGAGGGGTAAGGAAGGCGTCTGGTTACAGCAATGGTATAAATGCCTCAGGTAACATAAATTACAATTATAAGTAAATCGCTGTAGTTAGCAATAACAAATCTCCACAAACCAATTTTCCTGCCCATGGTTTCAACATCTAGACCAGTATTTGGTGAAACAGCTGGGCATCACTACCTAGCCAAGTCGCCATAGACAATTAACCACCACAGGCCCCTAAAAGTGTTCAAATGTTAAATGCTGTCAGCAATCCATAGAGAAGATAAATAAGATATCTGTTCCCAAAGATCACATTTGGGAGAAAAGTACTGGACAGCTCTGATAAGAGGTTTTCTCTGACAATCCCATTACGTTTTAAATATTTAGAAGATCCGTAGGATAAACAAGAAACTGATAACATGGTTCACTCCAAGGAGGGGAGCTGGGTGATGCGGACCTGGGTAAG
Organism: Dasypus novemcinctus; assembly: GCF_030445035.2. Taxonomy (NCBI): domain Eukaryota; kingdom Metazoa; phylum Chordata; class Mammalia; order Cingulata; family Dasypodidae; genus Dasypus; species Dasypus novemcinctus. The sequence continues at coordinate 158,787,627 of NC_080676.1, read as the reverse complement.
AGGGAAACTTTTACCATGTGCTCATTCTTTCTTTTGAATTTTGCACTGTATTAGAATAGTATTTATTTTAAAAAAGAAAAGGAAATATTTCATAGGAAAACTTGGTGTATCTACACTAAGAATACATCAAAGAACTGTACTCAAAGATTACCGTGTGCTAATTGAGGAAAAGGATTTAGAGCTAAGTACTAACTGTTAACTATTTTTCATCTCTAAATTTTCTTCCTATAACTAGGCCTTGAATTATGAGGCCTATTAAAAACATATTGAGTAAAAGAATGGGCCCCCACACTCCTCATAAGACTGAGATATTGGATATCATCTCCTGAGATATTGGATATCTCTTGTCTTGCAGAGAAAATATACTTTATTAATATCACAATAAATGAAAACTTTTTTTGTTTAGGAGCACCAGGGATTGAACCCTGGACTTCATAAATGCAAAGCAGGTGCTCAGCTTTTTAAAAATCAAGGTTTTTTTTTTGTGTGTGTGTCCAAAACATTTTCTAAACCAGTAATATCCTAAATCGAGGCAAAACACACAAATAAGTCTAAGAACCCCTGGATGCTTGATTTTCAAATCCGGGGATGCCATCCAGGAATTCAAATCAGCCCTTGAGTCTCCTGTTCCAGAAGGTCAAGGTCTTCAGGACCTGCTGAGCAGACAGAAAATGGGCATAAGGAGATCTGAAATGAGTGTTTCTTTCCCTTGTTCTCCATTCTCTCCCCTCTGACTTTAACTTCATTCATTCTATAATACTGGTTGAACACTTTTGCCAATTTATTGACCTTGCTTACCCCAGTCCATATCCATAATTTTTTCAACAGTCAGTGTGAGCGGTGACAGATAAGTCCTCATTCATTTTTCATTCCCACCCCTGCCCATCCCCCAGCTGAATTCAGCTCCTTCCTTTGCCAAGAAAAGAAGCAAACGCCTGGCCTGATTTGTGAGGAGAAAACTAACAACAGATTCTCTTGATCGACTTTTGTAATTTAAAGCAGAGCTCCCAAGAATTTTGTGCAGGGTAAGCACTGCTATTTTCAAGTGGAGACATTGAATAAAGATAGATTCATTGAGTGCACTAGAGTGGGAGCTTACTAAATGCTCAAGATTGTCTCTTATTTTAAACATTAAGTTCACATTTCCCTCTTCTATCTGTTTATTAGTTAACTATAATGAATCCAAAGACTAAACAAATGCACTTCCCTGAGTGCCAGGTATCAACAATCATTATACTGCATTTAAATGCCTGTTCAGCCACTTTCATATGATATGCAAACACAAGAGCAATTTTAATGCATCATAAGAATGTGAGATTCTGTGCCTGTGGCATTCATTTTCTGTATGAAGAATTTGTTTCTGTACAAAACTGGTCTGTTTGTCCACATACTCATCCAAGCAGCTGCCACCTTATGGAAAGCCTGAATTTATTAACAAAGCTGTGTCTAACCTCTCCTTACTCTGAAATCTGCAGATCTCTCTCCATACCAGTGTGCTCGACAGAAGGGTCTTTAGAGTCTAAGACAAGTAGAATAGAAGAAGACCTTGAAATAGTGCCAACTGTGCCAGGTAAATAATTGGGTGCCAAGGCAATATCAAGATGGTGTATGTCTGATATCCCACTCCCCACACACAAAAACAACAGCAGCAGTTGCAACAAACTGTAACCAGAGAGTCAGTTGATGTCTGGGTTTTGAGTGGACACAAAGAAAGGGAAGGGAATATTTTAAAATAATATATTTAAGCAGTATGCAAATAATGTAATTAGCACATTTTAAAATAAAGAGAGTAAAAGACAGCACCAGGACTGTCTTGATTATAGAGTAATGGTGTTAGCTTATGTTTTCAGAGTCCTTTATATTTTATTGAGGATTTACTCTAACTCATACAAGATCATGTGGAGATAAGGCAGGTTTTATTATCCACTATTACAGATGAAGAATTTTGAGTTTCAAATATGCTTAATGACTTGTCCAAGGTCATACAGTTGGTAACTGTTATGTGCAAGAACTATCTGGGATAACCCAGGAGGGGTTGTTTCTTCCCTTTTCTTAATTTACTGTCTTTGCTGTTTCAGTTCACTAATACCAGGCGTGCTGGGTTAAAGCTGTAATACCCCAGAAAGAAATGTTCTGCAATTTAATCAATTCCCATGGGCGTGGACCCATGTTAAGTAGGATATTTTGATGGGGATAATTCAATTAAAGTGAGACCCACCTCATTCAGTATAGGTCATAATCCTTTTACCTGAGTTCTTCATAAACAGAATATACAGAGAGAGAGAAAGAGAAAGCCACAGAAGCAAGAAGCTGAAAGCAATGAAATCCTGAAGAGACGGGAGAGAACAGCAGACGCCACCATGTGCCTTGTCATGTGGCAGAAGAGCTAAGGATTGCCAGCAGCCAGTAAAACCTCTAATATTGTTATAAAAAACAGACCTGGACACCAGGAAAATGAAAGATTCTGTCAGCATTGGGTGGCCTCAGGATCTGTGATCTGGGAGAGAGAGGCCAGTGTGAAGATGTACAAAGTTGTCAGAACTTGGAGGATACAGTGGTTCAAAGTTACAAAGACCACAAGGTCAGGGCATATTAGACCAGAGAAGGCAAGTGATTAATAAGCCAAGATTTTAACAACCCAGATTATTGGTGGCAACATGAGAATACCCACAAGGTTCTTGCATTCGATTTGGAGCTTGGTGGAGTTTACATGGTTGTTGTTTCTATGGCACCAGCATGTGCCTAATGCAGGGAAGACAAGATGGGTTTGGCTGGTGGAATCATAGAAGGTTCTCCTGACCTTATTGCACACACTCAGCTATAGCCTGAAACATCATATGCCCAGCAGGCAGCTCTTCCAGAAACATAGGTAGACAAATGTGCTCCTCAAGATTACCAAGAGGAAGAGTAAATTAGATCTCAAGCAGGGAAGGAGGAGCTGTATGAATCCCATTGCAAAGGATGGTTTCAGACTTGGGACCCAGGAAGGGTGGAAGCTAAGCCATATTTTGGGAGGCCACTTATAGAGTGGAGTATCAAAGGCTTTGACAGGGGAAGTCAAGTGATAGTGAGAAAGAAAGTCATGGGTGAACTTGGGACTGAGAGCACAGAATCCTCTGCTCTAAACAATCCACAGGACACCTTCCTCCACCCTTTTGACCAGAGGATACTCTTTCTTTCTGCTCTGCCTGTCTCCTAACTTTCTGCTCTGCCTGTTTCCTGCTTGTTCAGTGTTCACAACTCTGCCTTTAGACTGGAGTGGACTACAATTGACCCACAGCCTTCACTTTGCACATATTCAGCAAATATTTATTGGTGTGTTATCTGTGTCCTTGAGAAGAAGGATGTTTTTAATTCCTCCTTTTTGCTTTCACTAGACAGAATCATCCCAAATCAAATCTTCCAGCCATTATTCCCATGAATAATTTCAAAATTGTTGTGAAACAGATCACAATCATTACAAGATGACGGGAATGGACTTGGTCTTTGTTCTTTTTTTCAATCTCCCCCTGAAGGAGTGCTTGGTCAACATTTTGAACAACCAATGAAGACACAGTTAACAGGCAGTGTCCTCTGTGGACATGGCAATAGATCATGACTATACAGAAAATCTTCTAAAAGACACCATTAATAACCAGATTTTTAAATATTTTATTTGTAGTACAAAGAAGAAATGACAAAACAAGACAATACATCCTATTTTGGTTAAATATGTATTTTATGCCATCATTACCTAAGATGAGAGCTCCAGAATGTGGTATATACACAAAATGACCTATTGCAATAGGCAAAGGAAATAGTTAGATTTCTTTTTTATATTAGACAAAGAAAGACATGTACTTCATTAATATTCAATACACAAAGATTGAACCCTTGTGGCAGATTTTTAATGCCCACCAAGTGTCCATGCACTTCTCTGTATTTCCAGCCTTCTTTGCAGTTACTCATGTGACAGGATTCTAGACAATGGGACAGCTTCTTAGGTTGACCACAGCCTTCTCTTCTGCAGCGGCAGTGACCCTAGAGGTAAAACAGCAACATTGGGGAGACAGTGCAATCCACTCCTGTCTTTGAGAAATAAACTTTTATTGCTTGAAACCACTGAAATTTGGGGCTACTTGTTACAGAGCAAAACCTAACCTATCATGACTCTAAGTGATGCAAGTCAAAATCTCTTGTGCCGCATCTAGTGCATGCAATGGCTTGACGGAGACATGTTGGCCCACTGAACTAAAGAGTCAACAGTAGGGCCTTCTTTCATTAGTTTAATTCTCAAATATTACAACACACTGCCATTTACACATACCCAGTTAGGTGAATTTAGGTCTATGTTATCTCCTTTAAACTAAAGGTACCCTCACAAATGAGTAACTGTCTTAAAATTTATTTTTTACTTTATTTTAGTTTTTCTAAACCATTATGTATTCTAATTCTAATCTTTAAACCTATCGTTATTATTTCATTTTCCTACTAATTGAATAGGAAATATATTAGGTTTCATTTTTGAAGAAATTTTAGATCACAGAGGGGTTCAACAACAGCAGAGGAGGAGCACTGGCATGGGTTGTCATTGATGGGGGATGAATGGGTGAGAGGGAATTCTCCAGAGCATGCATATAGGGTATATAAATATGTTTGGATATTCATTAGGCATTGTCATAGTAGGTAGAGTTACACAGGACAAGTGAGGGACTTACAAAACAATCATGCATTACATCAGCCGTGTGGGATCTAAGCCCCCTCTCAATTTATAGGTGGAGTGGACATGGTCCACAGGATGGAGGAATAAAATATGGATTAGAGTGGACTTACTGGTATTCTACTATAGAACTATTGTGACTCTAGCAATGGAAGAAATTGTGTCATTGATGTGAAGACAGTGGCCACAGGAGTTGCTGAGGGCAGGGAGAGGGAAGAAGGGGTGTGGTATGGGAGCATTTTCAGGACTTGGAGTTGTCCTGAATGATATTGCAGGGACATGATATATCTTGCCACAATGCACGGAATGGACTAGGCGAGAGTGTAAACTACAATGTAAACTATAATCTATATGGTGTAGCAGTGCTCCAAGATGTATTCATCAAGTGCAATGAATGTTCCACACTGATAAAAGAGATTGTTGATGTGGGAGGAGTATGGGGGGGGGTGGAGAGTGGGTTATATGGGAACTTCTTATATTTTTTAATGTAACATTTTATGCAATCAATATATTTTCAACAACAAAAACAATACAAATGTTTCAAAACAAAACAAAAAAATGGAGTTTAAGGACTTGGACTTTTACTGTGAATGAGAAGAGGGAGGGGGAGGAGTACTGGGGAATCTGAAGAGAGATGTGAAAGAACATAACCTAATTATTATTATTATTTATTTTATACAAGATAAATTTTCCCATTTTAACCACTTTCAGGCATACAATTTAGGGCATTGACTATGTTCACAATGTTGTGCTATCATCACTACCATCCATTACCAAAAGTTTTCCATCATCCCATACAGAAACCCCCTACCCACCAAGAACTGATTCTCCATTCCCTTGTTTTCCAAGTCCCTTGTAATGTGTAAATCTACTTTCTGTCTCTATGAATCTGCATATTCTAGTTATGTCATATCAGTGAGATCATAAAATATTTGCCCTTTTGTGAGCCTGGCAATATATTGGGCTTCACTTTTCAGGAAGTTTTGGATCACAGAGAGGTTCAACAATGGCAGCAGAGGAATACTAGTGTGAGATGTTATTGACAGGGGACACATGGTTGGCAGGGAGTTCTACAGGGCATATATCCAGGGCACATAAAAATGTTTGGATATTTTCATAGTGGAAACAATTAAAAACAACAACTGAGGGAGTGCTGAGATCCTAGCCAGGGGAACTCTATCACAGTCCCTAAAGGAACAGCAACAATCCCCCAAGAGCAATGGCAAAGACCAAAAGAGAATGAAGGTCCAACAATGAGCCCCTGATACTAATGACTATGCTTGTGAGCCTCTGCACCTGAAATAAGAACAAGGCCTAGAGCAGCAGTGTGCCTAAGAGTTTCCTCCTGAGAGCTTCCATGTTGCTCAAATGTGGCCAGTCTCAAAACCAAACTCAGCATGTAAATTCGTTGCCTTCCCCCCAGTGTGGGACATGACTCCCGGGGATGAGCCTCCCTGGTGCCGAGGGCTCACTACCAAGTACCAGCTGATGACATAACTAGAAAATGACCTTGAATAAAAGGTTCAACGCGGACCAGCAGAATATCCCTGTCCACATATAATAACAGGAGTTAAAAATGCTTTTTGACCTAAATCAAGGGGGAAATGGAAAGGACAAATGAGTTTATATGACTATGAGTCTCTAAAAAAGAGCTGGGAGGTTATCAGAAGGGTTGCCCTTATGCACACCTGAGCAGAGTCCCAGAGACAGATAAAGTAGATACAACCCCAGGTATTGGTAATCCTGAAGGCTACAGAGACCCACAGGTTTTATGATCATGGCAGATGGAGTTCACTGCCATGTCAGTTGGTCCTTCTTTGACGTTGGTGTTTCTGTGTGATGGAGCTGGACTCAGATGTGATCTCTTTTCACAAGCCTTTCCTGTTACTTTACCAGAATTGTAGTTGGTGCTGGGGTTTAAGATATACCCAGGGGATCTGAAATCTCTGGACTGACCATATGATAGCCAGGCCCTGAGCCTCAACAGACTTCAGCTCCTACACTCTGATTTACTGGACTTACCCCACTCAGCTAATATGGAGTTGAAGAATGTCAACTACCACACCATGGAGCCAAGAGTGCCTAAAACTGAAAGCAGGAAGATTGCATCCAGCATCCATGTGGAATCTAAGCCCCCTCTTGACATAGATGTGAAATGGACACAACCAATCCAAGGTCCACAGGATGGAGGAATAGAATATGGATTAGAGAGGACTTACTGATATTCTATTCATGAATTATTGTGATTAGTAATTGAAGAAAATGTGGCATTGGTGTGGAGAAAGTGGCCATGGTGGCTGTTGGGTATGGAGAATGGGAGGAAGAGATGAGATGTGGAGGTGTTTTCGGGACTTGGAGTTGTCCTGGGTGATGCTGCAGGGACAATTACCGGACATTGTAGGTCCTCCCATGGCCCACTGGATGGAACGTGGGAGAGTGTGGGCTATGATGTGGACCATTGACCATGAGGTGCAGTGGTGCTCAGAGATGTATTCACGAAGTGCAATGAATGTAATGAATGTGTCATGATGATGGAGGAGAATGTTGCTATGGGGGGAGTAGTGGGGTGAGGGGGGTGGGGGGTATATGGGAACCTCATATTTTTTGAATGTAATATTAAAAAAATGAACTAAAAAATAAATAAATAATTAAAAAATAAGTATTTACCTACAAGTGAAAATATATATATATATTTGCCCTTTTGTGTCTGTCTTATTTTACCCAGTATGATGTCTTTAAGGTTTATTCATGCTATAGCCTGTATCAAAACTTCATTCTTCATAAGAATATCTTATTTTAGAGCAATTTTTAAAATGAAAGCAATGTTTCATAAAACAAAACAGTATAGTGGAACCACTGATGGAGAAGCTGCTTTAACTGGAATTTTAAAAACAATTATTAGGTGAACTTTACAGAAATAGCCCTTCATGTGAAATTCATCCACTGTGTTCTTCATAAGCCAGTTATTGCTGTAAAGATTGGCTACTATCATAAAGGCAAAACCTGTATATTAGTTATTAATTGCTGCATACCAGATCACCACAAACTTAACAGCTCAAAGCAGCATATATTTATTATCTTATAGTTTATATGAGTTTGGAGTCCAGGCATGCTTACCTAGGAAGCTGCATCAAGATGTCAGCCAGAACTGAGGTCTCATTGGAGGTCCAGCTAGGGAAGAATTCCTTCAAAGTTCTTGTGGTTCCCACTGACTGTCAGATAGCCTTAGGAATGGCTGGCTGTCAGCTGGAGGCTTCCCTCAGCTCCTTGCCACATGGGCATCTCCATAGAGGATCTTTCTTCATCAAAGCCAACAAAGGGAAAGAGTCAATAGAGCCTGCTAGCAGAGCAGAAGTTACAATCTCATGCAAGATAATCATGAGGGCATGCCATCCCACCAACTCTGCCATATTTTCATCCTTGGAACAAGCAACAGGTCCCACCTGTACTTGAAAGGAGAGGACTACAGAGAGGCATTGAATCCCAGGAGAAGGGAATAATTGGAGGCCATTTTGGAGTCTGTCTGCAACAACCTATAAAATGTAGTAGAATCTGTGTAATACTTTGTAATAAGTCAGGAATGACCAAGAAAATCATTTGCTTGACAGAATTTCACTGACTATTTTGTAACAAAAAACCTAAGAGAGTTATCAAACTTTAAGAACAATTGAGTACTTTTCCTCTATGAAATGCAAGTGTTCCAGAAAAGTAACTGACATTGATCTATTACCTAGTGAATATTTTGAAAAGAAAAATTAATGTTCCCTTTCAAAATATAGGTGATGCTTTAAACATAATTAATAAATGTCTACTTAAGAAGAAAACATTTTTAAATGGATGTTTAGAAACCTTGCCATTTGTTGCTCAAAACGATGTAAATGTGTGACCTATAAAAACTTTAATATCTGCAGAGAAAACAAAATTGAAAAGAGTTTCAAAAATCTTTCAAGTTCAGAAGTTTAGTGAGTTGAACCCACTTGTTATATTGAAATATATGTAGTTTCAGCTATCATTTTTCTGGATCTCTCTTTGTCTCTCTCTCTACATACACACAAACACACACACACACGCAGTTGCCCTTAAGCAAGCTCAAGCACACATATTGTATTAGTCAGAGTTCTCTAGAGAAATAGAACCTCAGAATATATATTATGTAAGTATATTATGGGATTTATAATAGGAATTGACTCATGAGGCCATGGAGATTGACAAGTCCGAATTTTCTGGGGCAGGCTGCAAACTGTTAACTCCGATGAAGGTTTCAGTGAGAAGCTGGCTGGCTAAGGTAGAGATGGAAATTCTTCCTTCTGACTACTGAAATCAGCAATTCTCCTTTTAAGGGTTTCAACTGATTGAATGAGATTTCTCTAATTGCTGAAGGCGTTCTTCTTTGTTGATTGTAGATGTAATCAGCTATAGATGCAAACAATGGACTGAAGATTTAAATCCATGAAATACCTACCTGGTAACAATCAGGCCAGAGCTTACTTGACCAAACAACTGTACACCATAACTTAGCCAAATAGACACATGAGCTTGACCATCATATATTTGCATATGTTTACATAAAGACATACACAAACACAGTGTCCCCTCATAAAAATCATCATTCAAAGCTAAATTTGACCTATAGGCCCATAATATGCAACCACTTTTAGTTGTAAAGTGAAGAGCAAGGGCAGGGTCAGATGTTGGGGGGCCATCTTGAACCCCCCAGAGTGGTGACCAAATGTCAGACCTCTTCATAAGGCTCACCTAGGATACCATATGAGTTCTGCTCATTTAGCCTTTGACATGCAAGGTGCTTGGAACAGGAAGCAATTGCTCTTGAGGTTTAAATGAAGTTAATTTCAACTGCACTTTAGTTTTATAGTATTTGCCATGTTAAATTAGTTCTAGTTCATGCTATGTTAGCATTTGTCCTCTTAATCATGGAAACATGAATTGGCTAAGGACCTATATGGAACTAGATTAATTGTGAGGGCAGAAACACAAGCATGAATCTCAAAATGTATTTTCTCATACTTGGAAAATAATCAGAACTGCTTAGTTAATTATTAAGCAAAACTCTATCACTTACTGTAAGTTGAGTGTGTCAGTCCTGGGTTTATTTTCCAATCCATTCCCCAGTCATCTTAGTTCCATAATAACCCATGATGTAAAATAAGCATTATTCATTAACTTATCTACTGCTTCTCAAAAATGTGGCTATGCTTTTGGTATTTGTACTCCCCTTGATTTAATGAGTATTTATAAGTTTTGTGTGGAATAATACTATGAAGATAGAAAAAATATTCCTGCCAGACTCTTGGTACAGTTACCACGACATGGTCATTCTTAAACTGTGTTCCATGGAGGATGTGTCTGTGCATGTGTGTGTTGTATTCCACAACACCAATATAGCAAATAACTTTGTATAGTCTTTCTATTTTCTCTTCCTAGAGATTCACTAAGTAAATTACAAATCAAAGTCTTACAGTTAAGAAACATAATTATTTTGTTTAAGCTAGCAGTTCCCAAACACACTTGACCATGGTATATCTTTTCTTAATTCAACGTCTTAGTTAGGGTTCCCCTGAAATTCTAGTGCAAAAATTTATTTGGAAAATGACCTCAGTTAACAACCATAGGGGAGTAGAGGAGTGAGACAGGGAAGGAAAGGCTGTTGATAAAAGGTGCATTATCAAGCAAGTTACTGGAGCAGTTTTGGTGGGAATCTCTAGAGCCAAGGGAAAGGACATACTTCTCCTCAGTAATTGATTGAGGGATGTCTGGCTTGCAGCACAAATGGACAGTGCTCTGGAACAAGATAAAATCCGCAGGCAAAGAGACTCTGGTGTTGGTAGTTGGAAGCCGATCTACTACAATGATAAGGCCCAAGAGGATACTGACAGGACACCAACATCTGCTACAAATGTGTTTTTACCTTGCAGCATTCATGTTATACAGAGTACAGTCTGGGAAACACTGGCTCTGTCTAAGGTTTTGTACACAAAAATAATGCTGACACTTTTGCCAGATACAACCCTGTGCTGGGAGATGGGAATAACTGAAAGAGTAAAATTCTGTAGAAAGATAAAATGAGCATTGAATTGGCAACAATTGAAAACTGGGACTCAGTTCCAGTGCTCCAAGGAGTTGGTTTGGGGTTTTGATCAAGCTGAAGATGAAGACAAAAATGTTGTAGAATTCAAGAGTTAGGGAAAGAATAATTTCCATGAGACTAATGATTAAAAGTCCAGTGTGTGGGAACAGATGTAGCCAAGTGGTTAAACATCTGCCTCCCATGTACGAGGTCCTGGGTTTGATCCCTGGTACCTCCTCAAAGCAAAGCAAATGAACAAACAAACAAAAAAATTAACTCTCATTGGGGAATGGGTGTAGCTCAGTGGTTGAGCATCTGCTTCCCATGTATGACGTCTTGCATTCAATCCCCAGTACCTTCTCCCCACCCACAAAAAGTCCAATGTGTTCTTTTTTTTTTTTAAAGATTTATATCTCTCCTCCCCCACCCCAGTTGTCTGTTCTCTGTGTCTCTTTGCTGTGTGTTCCTCTTTTGTCTGCTTCTGTTGTTGTCAGCGGCACGGGAATCTGTGTTTCTTTTTGTTGCATCATCTTGCTATGTCAGCTCTCCGTGTGTGCGGCACCATTCCTGGGCAGGCTGCACTTTCTTTCACGCTGGGCAGCTCTCCTTATGGGGTGCACTCCTTGCGCGTGGGGATCCCTTACACGGGGACACCCCTGCATGGCACGGCACTCCTTGCACACATCAGCACTGCGCATGGGCCAGCTCCACATGGGTCAAGGAGGCCCAGGGCTTGAACCCAACCGCATACCTCCCATGTGGTAGACAGACGCCCTAACCACTGGGCCAAGTCCGTTTCCCCCAATGTGTTCTTATAGCACAGAGCAATGAAAGAAAAGCAACCTAAACCAAAGGTTGAATCTGAACATGCTTCAGAGGGCCAAATGTAACATGGATCCCAAGATCACAAAATTAGAGAGGTCTCCAGAGGACACCAAAAAGATGTCTTAAAAAGCCTGTGCTGGCAAAACTGATATATCCGTAAGAGCTTCTCACCCCTAAGGTAACAGGAGAAATGGAAAAAACAGTAATTGTGGGAGTTTTAAGAGACCTACTAGGAGTCTTTGCATAGGAAAAATTTGAGGAACTGTCTTCTGGAAAGGAATAAGAGCAGTAAACACTTTGATTTGATTTGGGTCTATCAAGAAACTGATACTGAGAGTACTACACATGCAAGAAATTTATCAGTAGAAGGAGCAGGGGAAGATGGGCTGAACCTTCTGACCATGCTGCAGGTCTCTCAGTGAGAAGCAGCATGGGAAATAAGAAGGGCTGGATGAGGAAGAGGGTCAGACTGCAGCATAGTTTCAAGAAGTTTTCGCCCAGTCAATGGGAAGTCCTCAAGCCAAAGTTGCCTGTCAGAAGAGCAGTGCTCCTGTATTATGACTCTGCTTGCTCTGTCACTGGCTGGGTGCAGCCTGCAGGAAGTATGGCCTCAGTGTAAACATTGCAGTCAGCTACACTCTCAGCAGCAGCAGGCCTGGGCAATGCATGTTCATGGGTACAACTTGCTTTTTATATGTTATTTACCCTGTAGTAGGCTCTGCTAGTCCTCACTCAATCCTCACATCCACCCCTGACATGAACAACAGTATTATGCTTATTTTACAAAGGGCTCTATAACAGTGAATACTAATGAACTCTTCTAGGGTAGTTAAAGTATACAGTTTGCTTCAATTCCATTCTAACTGTTAGAGGTTTGCAATAATTAATAAGCTATAGCTCGGTTTCCCCTGATATGCACTAGGGAAAGGCTAACCCCATAAGCCTACGTACCTAAGGGCATAGCACTCCCCACAGGTTAAATAAAGAAACCACTTAGAGATGGGAGTAAAGGGAAATGGAAACCTTCCCTACCTGCGTATCAGAGGAAGATAAAATTCCTACAGAACAAAGAAACTTCTGCTCCTGCAGCATTCTAAGAAACCATAACTCCCTAACCCACGATCTTCTAGTCACTATTGGAAAAAATTTTTACCTCTAGGGCTTTCTGTTGGCCCCCTCCCACCAACTCTCATTTCCCCACCTAGGAAAGTTCTGTATAAATTCAAGCTCCCCCCTTCCAAGGGGGGGCTGAAGTCTGTTCTTCAAATCCCCTCCATTGGGAAAGCTTCTCAATAAATCTTTCTTTGTCTATAATCATATCAGTCTCCATGTCCCAGTTAAGCATCGTATTTTTCTCCAACACTAACATTGTTCCCCAACTGAGTCCTTGATTGTTGTTGTTTTGAGTTCAAGTGCCATTTATTTACCTGTTTCCATTGTTCTTCTTAAAATGCTTATTTTCTAAAACAGCAAAGTCCAATGGAACTTTCTGTGATGATGGAAAAGTTTTATATCTGTGCCATGTAATGTAGTATCCATTAACCACATGTAGCTGTAGAGCATATGGAATGTGGTTAGTAAGACTAAAAACTGAATTTTCAGTTTATCTAATTTCAGTACTTTAAATATAATTTTAAATGACCACAGATGGCTATTAGTGGTTACTGTACTAGACAGTGCAGTTTTTGGTTAACCTAGAAAATCTTGAGAGCTCCCTTCCCAAAAGGCTCAGAAAGTATCTTTCATTACACTGGAAACTATAACATGGTCTGGGTGCAGGCCCTTAGCCTTACAAATTCATGATCTGATTTGCAACCAAGATCAAATTCATCTCTTAAGCACAAACTCACATCAGTGGGTTTGGTCAACTGGTATACAAAATCCCAGGGCAACTTAAGTTACAATAATTGCTATGTAATAAGCCAAGTTTGTGAGTCAACATGATCAACACAGTCCCTCTCGACAGACAAGCTGACTAGGAATTCTAATGTAAAAGAATAACATATTAGTTTACATTGAGAAATTATGCTACAATGACACAAAAACTCAAAATGCTTATGATCAGCTCGTTTCTTCCTGTAGATAACAGAAGCACATGAGATACAACCTCATAATCAGAAGGCTGTTGTGAGAACATGGCATTGGAACAGAAAAAGGAGGATTATTGGATAAGTGAAATGCTTGGTAGAGATGGTCTTTCCAATGTGTCCACTGGTATTAACCACTTTATCCACCCCCTTGAAGGCCATGGTCTGGCTAGTGAGACCAGACAATTGAAAACCCAGTTAGTTATCCCTTAAGGCCACAGAGCTTAGATGGCAATGCCAGCATTCCTCTCTGGGGCTTCCTTTTTTTCTCTTACAGGGATATTTGCCCTCCCATCTCTTCTGACTGACAGACACATTCTTTCTTTTAAAATGCTGATTCTTTTAATAAAATTTTTGTTACCATACTGTATGCCTGGAAACCCTTCTGTGTCTTTAGAGTGACTTTACCTATGTCTGCTTTGATCTGTTTATTGTTTATTTCATCAGTTCCAAGTGTGTGTGTGTGTGTGTGTATGTGTATGGCTGGGTCAATCTCTACAAATGCTATGTAGTTAACAGCAAGAACCACAAGAACCTATTGACCTCATGACTTTCCCTAGAGCAATCTGCATCTTTACCTGGGCAGAAGAAGGAAATCAATCAAAATCATTTGAAGAGCTTTACATGTAACATAATTGATTAGGTGTTACAAAGATTAGGACAGAATTATTGCCACTGATAAATAAAGGTAAAACAGTAGGGACAGATCTAATTTGCCCAGCTCCACTCAATAGATCCATTAAATCATGCACAACCTGTCTTCTAAGTGATTTATGATTCTAATGGCTCAAGCATTATTCCTGCCACTGGGCACAATATATTACTTAGAGCAGAGAAGAAAAAGCTTGCATATGTTAGTGTTCTTATTTTTGGGAAAAAAAATATGTTCCTCTCAGGAGCTTGCATAGAAGGATAAAAATTGGGAGTAGTTTTCATGGATGTGGCTTCTTTAAACCACCAGGTAAAATGTGGTATAATTTATAGCAAAATAATAATATATGCCATCATAGCTGAAATTCCTTACAAAATATACTTCATATGCATTGTCATTTTTATTCAATATGACTCTTGTTTATACTTGTGCAATCAATAGCACCAAACTGAAATCTGCTTTGAACTTCTAGATGGGTCTGTTAATTTTCTTTTGTGTGATATTTAATATTTTTGTGCAGCATGCAAATAGAGGTGGAAAAGTTAACAAGCTAACATCTTTAACTGACACTTTATATTACTTGAAAGACTACATTGTAGCATCTGTGGAATTTTTAAAGCAGACTGGAAAGGTTTGTTTTTATTTTAAATTAAAATCATGTGATGATTGAAATAATTGATTGCATGCAAACATCACAGGAGACAAGGTTTTGGTGTATTTCCATTTCACACTTTTCCAGCTTTTGTAGCTTCTGTTCATTAACAGTTTAATACTGTGAAAGTCAGTGGCATGACCCTACAAATAGTGGTTGATATTGATGACACAAAGCTCTTAGAGAACTTAAATCCTATCTGAATACAAGTGAGGACATGTTGTCCTGTCCTCTGTTAGGCCATCTGGATGGCTCGTGGCAGGGTTATCACTAGTATTAAAACCAGGGACCCCCGGATGCCTGGGTCTTGCCCTTCCAGTCACCCCTCCTCCTTGTGGGCCCCCCAAAGAGGCTGTTCACCCTAGAACAACAGCAGATGGAAAGTCAAATTAATGCCTTATTAATGGCACTCAAGCTCATCATGATGAGTTGGCGTAAAGGCTGTGTTAAGAGTTTTGTGGGATCACATATCTGCAAGTCCATGCAATTAGTCAATCATGCCTGGACCCAGGATGCAAAATTATCACGAGGACCTTGTCTAGCTCTGCCTTTGCTCTCATTTCTTCTGGATCAGCTTCCTTCTTAGTCAGGCTTTCAATTGTGGGAGCCCAGTATGTCCAGGTGTATCTGCTTAGCAACCACAGAAAAGCGTGTCTCTTTCTCCATAGATCCAGCATGTGGCCTGGGATGAACTTGATCTAGGCTGACTCAGATCAGGTGCCCATAAGCTGTCCACTGGACAGGGGTATGGAATATGCTGCCTGGCCAGCCTGGGTCATGTGTACATGACACAAAGTAGATCAGGCCAACTAGAGTCACGTGGACCAGGAGTAGAAGAAGGACAGTTCCCCCGAAGAAAAAGTGTGTGCCACAAAAAGAATGGAGAAAGGGCAGCAGGAAAAAAGAATAGATAACCCCTACACCCCAAAATCCAAGTCCTAGAAATAGCATACTTGGTAGTGCCAGAAAGAGGGGTAAGAAGAGAAATAGTCAGGGAAGGAGAGAGACAGACAGACAACAAGGGGAGAGAGGTAGCCTGAGACAGAGAGACAGAGAAAGAGAAGCACACAGGAGTTATTAGTAAGACCTCAATAAATAGTCGTTAAAGGTATCTTGCCCTTTCTCAGCTCTCATGTGGTGACACTCACATGCTTGCACCTCTGCATCACTTCCATATTCACCACCTCACTGGGTACATTTCTCTTTTCACTTGACTTGTAAGCATCCTAGAGGCAAGAATGTGTCTTGGTCATCTTTAACTGATTTTAGTAGGTATTCAAGAAGAGTTGTGGGGTGGATTATCAAGAAGGAGAAAGAAGCTAGACCTAAAATATCCTCAGGGACATTTGCCTAAAAATTTATAAAGGGATAGAAAAGTCAGCAAACCCGGTTTCTCTCTCAAAGTAGAAACTGCTGAATATCTTAGCCCACTGTGACGCTGTACATTATCACTGGCTTATTTTCCTAATGCACTCACCCAATCTGATCAAGTTCCTGAAAAAAAAAATGTTAGCTCATGAAGGAGGCATTGTGGCTTAGTGGAAAGAATGCAAGCTTGGGCATCGGACAACCTCACATCCCAATTTCACCATTTACCAGAACTTGAAAGAAATTACTTAACTTCTATGATCTTCTTTTCTCCCAGCTGTCAAAAGGGAACCATAGACTGTCCTTTTAGGGTATTTATAAAGATGATCAAACTCACATCAAGTGCCTGGAATTTGATCGCCACTCAATAAATGTCTGTCCCACTGGGCCTTGGTAGGGACCCTGCTCTGCTTTACTCTCTCAAGCTTCTGGGAAACCAAGATGGTACTGGAGAGATCCTGGGCACTTAACAGTCAGTTGATTCCATGAGAAAAACAATCAGTAAAGCCAATGGGTGGCCTAAATTGGCTAGACATTTCATCTCACAGGAAAAAATTTATTATTCCACGTACATACAACTCATAATGAGCATTAACTTCCACCTAAGTCTCTTATCCTCTGTGCTCCCTTCCAGGACCCGTCTTCCCCCACTCTAGCTATTCTACTAATTCAGTCTCATCACCACAGCTATTTTTTCTCTTATTACCTTTGGGTGATTTTACTCCCTTAATTTCCCATTCCTAATTTTATTGCTTCCGATTTTTCAAATTAGTTTTGTGCTCCTGCTGTCCAAGCCATAATTCTGAGCATAATTAACAGGAAGCTGGACTTTGTTCATCAAGTAATCACTTGCTGAAACTTCCTGACATGTCCAGAACTTAGGTAGATTAGTATTCTCTTTGTTTTTGTTGGATAGAAGCCCTGCCCTAAGAGTTTTTCTGGGGACCACCCTGAAAATAGAAACAGGACACTAATTGGCCCCATTGTTATGAGAAATCAGACTACAGGAGTATGACCAGGTACAGATTGGGTGGGTTTGAGAGTGTATAGAAACATTTCCAAAAGGCAGCAGCCTCTGCTGCTGGCTCGTCCTTCTCACAGTTCCTTGTCTTAGCTGGATGAAGAATTGTGTTAGAACAGGCAGGATTGGGGCTCTCATTCTGGTGAGTTTCTGCATAAACAAACTGAGGTGCAATTAGAGAGGTCAGGCTACTTAACTCCTTTAGACACCACCCTGGGTGCTACAGAGCCTGAAAGATGAGCCCACGGCATGCACATGTTTCTGCAGAGCTGCCAGTCTACTGGCTCTCACAAAGCCAGCCAGAAAGATCTCTGGGACTTTGTCTTTGGATGGGAGGTGATAATACATTGCGGCTGCTGCCCCCCTGCCTCATAGAAAGGACAAGCATCCTTGTTTACCACCTGACTGATAGCTGGTTGCAATGTGATCCTGAAAAGGATATATACCAAGAATGCCAGATGATTGTCACTGAGCATATAACTGGGAAGTTCCAGGGATTTTGCATTATCACTGTCTCCTCTTCTGCATTTACAGAGTATACATAATATGATAAATACAGTAAGAAGTACAGAGAAGATCTAAATCTTAGCTTGAATTGTGTTCCCAAAATGTTTATGTTCAAGCCCTAGTCCTGGATAACTGTGAATGTGGCCTTATTTGGAAATAGAGTCTTGGCAGATGTCATTGGTTAAGATGAAGTCATGCAGGATTAGGGTTGACCTGGTGCATTTACAAGAAGAGGGAAATATTCACTCAGCCACACAGTGAGAAAGGCCACTTGAGACAGAGTCAGAGATGGGAGTGGTGCATTTACAGCTGGCAACCACCGGAGCCAGGAGAGAGGCATGGGACAGACCCTCCCTAGAGCCTTCGGAGGGAGCATGGCCCTGCCGACACCTTGATTTCAGACCTCTGGCCTCCAAAGCTGGGACGGAATAGATGTATGTTGTTTCATTT
Source organism: Dasypus novemcinctus (assembly GCF_030445035.2). Taxonomy (NCBI): domain Eukaryota; kingdom Metazoa; phylum Chordata; class Mammalia; order Cingulata; family Dasypodidae; genus Dasypus; species Dasypus novemcinctus. Next base: position 158,769,281 of record NC_080676.1, on the reverse strand, counting down.
ATTTATTTATTTTTGGGGGGGTGTATTTTTAAAATAATATATTTTTTTATTTTTTTAAAGATACTTAGATTACACATAAATGTTATACCAAAAATATAGGGATTCCCATATGCCTCACTCCCCACGCCTCCTGCACCCTCCCACACAAACAAAATCCTTTTTGTTTGGGGCACATTCATTGCATTTGATAAACACATCGTGGGGTATTGCTGCTGAGCATGGACCATAGTTCACATTGTAGTTTACACTCTCTCCCACACAATTCTGTATGTTACGGGAAGATACAAAATGGCCTATATCTGTCATTGCAATGTCATTCAGGACAATTCCCAAGTCCCAAAAAAGCCCCTGTATTACACCTGTTTCTCCCTCTCCCTGTCCTCAGAGCCTCCAGTGGCCACTGCCTCCACATCAATGTTGCAGTTTTTCCATTGCTAGAATCACAGTAAGTCTATAGGAGAATACCAGGAAGCTGACTCTCATCCAATTTTATGTTGTTTTCAACCACCCCAGTTTGTGGCCATTTGTTATGCCAACCCTAGGAAATGAATACAGTGCAATTGGCTTACACTTAAATGTCCATCATATTTACATAAATGATGCAAAGTTCTTATATTATCACTACCTGGAACTACTATAACTGTAGGGCACAGCTGACCTAGAGATAGTGGGTGAAGCACTCCACTCAACCGACAGCAGAAAAAGAAGGGACAAGAAGATCTTTCTTCCTTGAAATGGGGGCACAGAAGGCAGGTCAGTTAAGAGGGATAGAGAGAAAAGGGATGATGAGTTGGAACATGATAAGAGTTGGGAAAGGAAAGTCATTTGCGCCCCATACTCCCTTCCCCACAACGTGTGTGTGCTTGTCAGAGGGAGGGATGCTTTTGCATGAACAGTTTCAATTCTTGATTACCCTCCCATGCATTCCTCCCCAGAGGAGCACGCCTGGAAAGATGGAGTTCAAAATGTCATATTTCACTAGTAAGTGAAATTGATCATAAATACTCCCAGATCATTGGTGCATTCATGTATATGCCCCACTTGTTAACTCAATGATCATTCTTAGCATTGTTTCTAAAAGCATTGAGTTCAAACTTTCACTCAGCTGACCCAGAAATTCATTTCCCAGAGTCCTTCTGTATTTTCAGGGCTGCATTTACTCCAGAAACAAACTTGCCCTGGTTAGGGCCTAAAAGAATTCTGGCTATGTTTACTATATATATATATATTTTAAAAAGAGTTAATACCTATCAAAGAGACAAGCCAAACTTAAATCAAGAACAGTCATTTTTAGGCTCTGTGAAAGCCAGGCGACAGACTAAGGCTGCTAGGTTCAAAGTCCCTGCTAGCTGTATCATCACCACTGATGCTTTAGCTTGTTTGTGAAGTCTTTTTTTACCGCACTGACTTCCTGGCCTCCATGGTTCCCATCTGAGTGTTTCTGTTTGGAGTTAATAGGGCAAATACTTGTAACATCTCATTTCCTCAGACCCTACCATCGCAGAACTCCGAGAGTACCAGGCAGTGTGTTTTACACTTAGTGCCTATAAATCACGCCAAGTGCATGTCTGATTGGGTAGGTCTGAGGTTCAGCACTTCCAGCAGGTGCACAGATGCTGCTAATGCTGCTGGCCCACCTGAGCTTCACTTCAGTAGCCTGCTTCTAGGAAATACAGACAGGTACTACCGATACTATTAGCATAATTACTAAGTACTTGCCATTTTTCAGATACTGTGCAAAGTAAGCACTTGACAAAATACAATATTTCATTTAATTCTCACAACTCTATAAGGCAGATATTTTATTTAGCCAGGACTCTTTTTTTTCTTTGCTTAAAGTGATGGAAACCCAAGCAAAACTAATGCAACTGTAAAAAGAACAATATTAGCGCACCTAGTAGTGAAGTGTAGGGGTGAAGCTGGCCTCACGGTCTCAGCAATGGGGGGCATGAGGTCTCCTGGACTGTCATCAACTCAGAGCCTTTGATAGATAAACTTGTGTGTCATGGCTAGGCTATGGTGTCTAGTTGTTTGGATAAAAACTAGTCTAGATGTTGCTGTGAAGGTGTTTTGTAAATGTGATTACCATCTTAAATCAGTTGACTTTAAGTAATGAAGATTATCCTTGATAAGGTGGGCAGATTTCACCTAATCAGTTAAAAGCCATAAGGGCAAAATAACTGAGGTATTGGAGAAGAAATTCTGCCTCAAGACTATATCAAATCCTGTTTGAGTCTCTAGCCTCCTGGCTTCCCCTGTGGATTTTGTACTTAAGACTCCAGCAACAACTCTTGCCTGAGTTTCCAGACTACTTGTCTTCCCTATAGATTTTAAACTTGCCAGATCTTACAATTATGTGAGCCAATTTCTTAAAATAAATTTCATATGTGTATATATGTGTGTATCCTGTTGGTTCTGTTCTGTTTCTCTGGAGAACCCTGACTGATACAGTAATGTACTCTCTCAATCTCTTCTTCTCACTCTGTCAATTGCACTCACTTATCTCCCTAATCTCACTCCAGTTATGCTTGAATCTCTTTGGTTTATTGTCTTCTACTACAGACAGGCTGTGGTAAATTGAATTACGCAACCCAGCAAAAGACAAGTTCTTAATTTTGATCCCATTCCTGTGGGTATGAACCCATTTGTAAATAGGACCTATGAAAGACATTATTATTAGTTAAGGGATGGTAAGATTCACTCAGTCCATATTACTGGAGGCTTTGTAAAGGGAAGCCAGAAGACGGAGAAACCAGAAGTCAGAGAAACCACAGGAGGAGACTAGGGACATCACCATGTGATGGAGGATTGCCACCACCAGAACACTACCAACCTGCAAATGTCTTAATTTTGGACTTCTAGGCTTCAAAATTGTGAGACAAAAAGTGCTTGCCACTTAAGCCAACCCATTGTGTGGTATTTGTCATAGCAACACTGGCAAACTAAGACACAGACTTTCCCCCTTGTAGTAGGGAACATGATCACCAGCAGCTCCTTTATCGCACAATCCAAGATAAAAGACAGGGTTTTTTTCTTTCATCATTTATAAACAGAAGTGCCCTGACTGCTGTACTTGAGTCATTTGCCAACTTTGGCCAGTCTCTGTGGCTAGAAGGATGAGTTGCTATCATTGGCCAGGACTGATTATAGATTCATTCCTATGGCTTGAGTGGTAGGTCTTGTGCTTGGCAACACCACCAGCACTGCCTGCTCCCCAAGGAAAAAGACACTGCCCAGACAAAACTAATAGCCACCAGCAGCAATATCATCATTTCTATTTTATCAATGAGCAAAGTTTCAGTAACTTCATTGAGTTGCCCATTGTGGCAGTTTCAAGATTTTGTGAGCCTCAAAAAATTGTGTCCTTAGAGCTAATCCATTCCTGTGCATGTAAAACTATTGTAGGTGAGATCTTTTGATTAAATTAATTCAGTTAAAATCCTTTGATTAGATTGCATGACTCAGAGTGGATCTTAATCTTCTTACTGGAGTACTTTATAAACAGAGGAATAAAAAGCTGTAGATACAGAAAAAAAAACTGCAGAGACAGAGAGGAACCCAGAAACTTAGAGAAAAGGTCCCAGAAGCCAGAAGCTGAAATCAATGGAACACAGAAGCCACTTTAGCCAGAAGCTGAAAGCAACAAACCCTGGAAGAAAGGGGAGAGATGAACGGACACCACCATGGGCCTGATTGCCCACAGCTGCAGCTTGGGGAGGAAGCATCTTCTAATGATGCCATGATTTGGACATCTTCACAGCTTCAGAACTGTAAGCTTGTAAGTAAATAAATCCCCATTGTAAAAGCCAACCAATTTCTAATATATTGTTTTGGCAGCCTTTAGCAAACTAAAACACACATCTAGTAAAGGCAAGAGTATGGTTCTCCCATACCATGTTATAAGCACTGCTCAAGAGAGCAGAGCACACTGGAGGACCTGGAAAATGCCATCCTTCACTTACTTACGTTCTACTCACAATGACAGCATTGGCCAGTAACTGCTGGACAGATTTGACTCTTCTCTTGGAAGTGTGTTCTTCTTACCTGCATTAAAGGGAGCCTCACAATTGCACCACATATCTTATTGAACAAGCTTATCTTGGCCTCTTGCAATTGGTAATAAGAATAGAAAATTTCTCACCTAACACTAGATTCCCTGTTGAGAAAAGAACTAGCATTGAAACTACCTGTGTTGGAAAGACAAGGATGCAGAATAGAAGAGAGAAACAGAGAAGTGGGGAGTCAGGCTCAGAAGGCCAGCGTAGTCAAGAGGATTAAGAACTGAATAGGCTCTGGAACTGGAAGTCCTGGACTATTTTAAGGTGGAGGTAGAATCAGACGAGGTGATTAAAGTCTAGATCTTTGCTCACATCCTCAGAGGCAAGTCACTAAACCCTCTGCTATGCCAGTAGGAATTGGAGGAATTGAACTGGAAACACTAGACTTGGTGATGCCAAGCATAACTGAGGATTGGGATAAAGGAAGTGATTGAAGAAATGTGGATTGAATGAAACCCTGTCTACTGCACAGTATGGAGAATTCCTTTCATAACGTGGCTCTCAGAACACTGGGGAGACTTACTGCCTCCAAGAAGGAGAGTGGAGAATTCTTTTCTGGAGAAACAGATAAGTCCAAGAGACAACCACAAAGATACTGACTTTTAAGCACTTTCTTCTCTAATCAAGAGTGGAGTCTCCTCCTGAGGTCCTCAAAATGAAGACCCTTATGACAAAGGCCCCAGTGCATACAAGCTCCATGTGGTGCTTTAGTGTTTCTTAAATAGCACAGAGTACCAGCAGCCATTTGAGCAAAACCTTTAACATGAATGAGAGACATCAAAACTAACAAATAGAAAAAAATATGAAGGAACAGAGACAATGCAGAGAGCAAAACAAACACCAAATAAAACTTTAATTAATATGCTTTGAGTGAAAGTGAAAGACTATCCATTAAATAATAATAGCAAGCTATTCAGAGGAATTCACAGTGTAAGAAAAAGTCTTAGAATTATAATCCCAGAAATAAAAATATTCAACAGAAGATTTAAGAGAGAGGAAGGGAGGTATTGGAGAAATGAAAGAAGAAAATTAAAGGATCAGGCTATGAATCCAACATCTGACAAATAAATGTTCCAGAAAGGAGAAAGACTGAAAACAAAGGCAAGGGAATAATTCAAGAAATAATCCAAGAAATTTTTCCAAAAAGTTTTTTGGAATGAATGGTCTACTATGTTCCCAGTGCAATGAATGAACATGTCCCACACTAAAGCCAAAATGAAAAATTTCACAGCACTAAGATAAACAACCCTCCTATGAAGAGAAAGGAAAAAAAAGAAGAGCCGACATCCAAAGGAAGGGAAATCAAATGGCATTGCAATTTCCAACAGCTGATTTAGAAGCTATAAAATGGTGAAGAAGGCCTTCAAAATTCTGAAGGAAAATATTTTCCAGTCTAAATTAGAAAACCCAGTCAATCAATCAATAATTCATTTGGAGGTGAGACATTCAATAACAAAAAAATTAATGTTCAGTGCATCTTTTTGAAGGAAGATATTGAAGTGTGTGCTCTACCAAAATGAGGGAATAGGCCAGAAATTAGGAAATTATGAGGCCCAGGACAAAGGAAATCCAATACAAAAAGAAGCAAGGGAATTCCTAGAAAACTAATGAAGGTAAACCCAAGGATACCAGCTCTTCAGAAGGCTTGGGGAAATCCCGTCAAGTATGAAGGCAGAGAAACATTCCAGGAGGGATATAGCTAAAAAAAATGCAATTGATATTTGACCATATTAAGAAAAGTATGTCACTATGTCAAAGAGTACGAGAGAAGAATTAATGATAGGAATGTAGAAACCCAAGTAAATGAAAAAGAAAGACAATTCTTAACTTCGGGAAAAACAGAAGATTATATACAATGGGAAACTTAATCTTAGTACACTAGTTCAACTGTAAACAGTATTTACATAGTCAAAATAATGCAAGCACTGAATACTAATTTTTTTAAAATATCAGGAATGAGCATTATTGGAAATATGGAGGGGAAAGGGTCTGCGTATGTGCATGTGCGTGTCTGTGTATGTGCATGTGCGTGTCTGCGTATGTGCATGTGCGTGTCTGCGTATGTGCATGTGTGTGTCTGTGTATGTGCATGTGTGTGTCTGTGTATGTGCATGTGCGTGTCTGCGTATGTGCATGTGCGTGTCTGTGTGGCATCTACGTGTGTTCAGGAAGGTTTATGTGTTGAGGTAGAGTAGAAGAAAGAGCTCTAGCCTCAGTTTTGATCAGAGGAATAATGCATCAATGCTTACATTTAAAATTTCAGATATATCAGTATAAATATATTATTTAGAATGTGGTATTTTATCCAAGGGGTAAAAAGCAACTGAGAGACTTGAAAATGGTTTATTGGGCTGCTATGGGGAAGGGTTGGATGAAAACTGATTTTTTTTTTTACCATAAGCCATATAATGCTATTCAACTTTTCAAATTGTATACACGGTATTCTCTGTAAAAATTACAATTGGCTCTGAAAAACCCTTTTCAGTTCTTTGAAAGTGCCTTATTCTTCCTCACTCCGAGGCTTCTATGCAGTCTTCCAGATTGTTCTCCCTAGCCAACTCTATCCCTACCTAATTCTCATTCATTTTTCAAATATCATCTCAAGGGTCCCTTTCTCCTGAACGCTATGTCTGACCTTCCAAATTAGATCAGCCCCCATTTTATGCTCTTATCACACCTTGCATGCTTCTTCTATGCAATTATCACAATTTTTTAATCTTTTTTTAAAGATACATAGATCACACAAAAACAGTTTTTAATAATATAGTGTATGATCCAACATAAATGAACATCTCTGCTTTGCTCTTCATTTTATCGCCAGTTTTTCACATCTCAGGTACATCATAGATGCTCAACTCATAAATCTTGTATTGCTATTTATTTTTAAAATGACTGGTCTATGAAATTTTTGTCATAAAGCAAAACCAGTATAAAATTGTATTTAATATGATACCCTTTTAATTAATTACATAGGGATATAACCAAATTATTTACATTGATCATCTCTGAGTGGTGATTTTGGGGTAATTTTTCTCTTTTTTTGTATTTTAATGGTTTTTTTCTAATTTTCTACAGTGAAAACTCCATTACATAATTTCTAATGGAATAAAAATAACAGGGGGAAACTGTTGGGCTCTAAGTTACTTTAGGTAAAAACAATCAGGAGCTTCTAGATATTAATCCAATGCAAAGTTGCCAGCATATCCAATCTTTAAAACTATCAATTAAATCACAGAAATGTACACTTCATTTGGTAAACACAGAATGTCAAGGACTCCTGCATTCTAATGCTTGCAGTTGTGTTTGTCACATGCTTAAATATGTGTCATTTGCTAAAATGCTCCTATAATTTCAACAAAGTCTGATTCTGTCCTGGATCACTTCACCAAGTAGAAATAGACAAAATGCCTTCCAGTGTTGTATTTCCTAACAGGCCAGCTTCCAACTGTAATGGGTCAATAAAAGGAGCTCACTCTATCTTCAGAAATGTCTGCCCACCGTCAGCTTTAATTAAGCTTGCAAGACAAAACAAATGAAGGTGTTAAGAATGAAGGTGGGGAAAAAAATCAGTGCAGCAAAAGATGGAAATAAAATGGTTAAGAGAAGAATCACATTAAGTCTACTCTAGTCCACCATTCATTCCCCAATCCTGAGGATTCTGGGAGGGTGATGCCCACTCTGCCTCTAATTGAGAGGGGGCTTAGATAGAGGGTAGATGGATGGGTCGATCTTACTTGCAGTTGTAGACTCCGTCTGTTCCTTGAGATGGTCGTTGTCCATCATCATTTCTAGTGGAAGAACTTTTATCATTGATGTGGAAGCAGTGGCCATAGGATGTTCTGAAGGGAAGGAAAGGGAAAAAATAGGTGTAATATGGGGCATTTTGGGGATGTTGGAATTTCTTAAATGACGTTGCAATGACAGATACAGGCCTTTATATATCTTGTCATAACTTACAAAATTATGGGGGAGAGAGTTTAAACTATAATGTAAACTGTAATCCACACTTAGTAGCAATGCTCCAATATATGTTCATCAATTTTAGCAAAATCACACTAATGAAGGATGTTGTTAATGTGGGACAGTGTGGGAGGGGTAGGGAGTGGGGCATATGGGAATCCCCTACTTTTTTATATATCATATATGTAATCTAAGTATCTTTAAAAAATAAAAATAAACTTTTAAAAATTAAAAAAATAAAGTGGTTAAGGGACTGAGGGGACATATTTCATTAGATTTTGCACATACGACCTAAAGTATAAAAAATAGGCCATTCTGCTTGCAACTCAATAGTTGCATCCTAAATATAATGTGAGATTCCCCATCCTACTTACCATCCCCAGAAAACCTTTCACTGGGATAAATAATCAACTTAGTAAAACACAGTCCAGCAACTAGTTGAGACTCTTTCTGTAATCTTATATCTACATGTATTTCTATATTTTCCACTTTTTTTTTTACTCTTTAAAAAATTTATTGAAGTATATCACTCATACATAAGCCATAAGTGTACAGTAATAGTTGTGAACATACATAACAAACATATAAAACATCGTACAGGACTCTAGCACCTCACCCTACCGCTAATACCTTACATTGTTGTTAAACCTTTTTAACTAATAATTAAAGAGCATTGTCAAAATATTACTACTAACCAAAGTATTTTCCCCCAAATCCCATTATTATTATCTTTATATCATTTGTATATGAACATACCTAAACAATAAGTATATAATTAAAGTTGTGAACTTACAAAGCAAACATGCATAACATCAGACAGGAGTCCCATACATCAACCCTCCACCAACACCTGGTATTATCATGAGATGTTTGTTACAAATTATGAGAGAATATTGTCAAAATATTACTACTAATTATAGTCCTTATCTTATATTTGGTGTATTTTTCCCCCAACCCACCCTATTATTATTTTTAAATATATTTTTTATGACAAGAGTAGTAAACTTATAAAGCAATCATGCACATGTGCAGAATTCCCAAACAACACCCCTCCAGCAACACATTACACTGTTGTGGAACATCTGTTACAAATAATATAATATAATCTGATTGTTACCATTTCCATAGTGTACATTTGGCACACATTTTCCATACTGCCCCATTATCAATGCAGTACATCTTTGGCACAGATGCAAGAATATTATATTATTACTGCTAACCACAGTCCATAGGTCACTCCAGTTGTATCTTTCCCATGCTTCTTCACATTCCCACCGCCCTGCAGTAGTGATGTACATTTGCTCTAGCCAACAAATGATATTCTTGAATCTGTACCATCAACGACAATTCTCATTCACCTCTTGGTTTACGGTGCTATTCTGTTCCTAGAATACTCTCTAGAATTCTGTTAATTGGCATTTACATACCTAGACTACCATTTTCAGTCACATCGCCATTTATAAACTAGGTGTTACTATGTGTTACCATTCACTCTATACATTTCCACACTTTTACAGTAAAGCTAATTAAAACTTCTACATGCATTAAACATCAGTAGTTCATGTCAGTCCTCCTCTTATCTCCTTTAAGAATCCACCACCTACCACCAGGTCTTGAAGTTATTTTCTACACTTTCTTTTAGAAACTTTACGGTTCTTGCTTTTATTTTCAGGTTTTTGATCCATTTTGAGTTAATTTTTGGAGAAGGTGTGAGATGGGGGTTCTCTTTCCTTCTTTTGGCTATAGATATCCAGTTCTTTCAGCACCATTTGTTGAATGGACTGTTCTACCTGAGCTGTATGGGTTTGACAGGCTAGTCAAAAATCACTTGATCATACTTGTGAGGGTCTGTTTCTGACCCATCAATTTGGTTCCATTGGTATATGTGTCTTTCTTTATGCCAGTACCATGCTGTTTTTACCACTATATCTAGGTAATATAATTTAAAGTCTAGAGAGGAGAGTTTGCTTCTCCTTTTTAAGATGTTTCTGGCTATTCAAAACCATCAATCCTTCCAAATAAATTTGATAATCATGTTTTCAATTAAAAAAAGTTGGTGGATTTTTTCTTGGGATTGTATTGAATCTGTATATCAATTTGAATAGAAGTGACATCTTAATGATATTTAGTCTTCCAATCTGTGAGCATGGAGTGTTCTTCCAGTTAATTAGGTCTTTTTTTGTTTCTTTTAACACTGAGTTGCAGTTTTCTGGATACAAGTGCTCTACATCATTGGTTAAGTTTATTCCTGACTCTGAGTTTTATTTGTCATATTTTATTTTCACTGCTCTTTTAGTTACTTTCACTGATAGAATCTTCATTTCTAGACTCTCTTCTAGGCCTCTCTCTCCTTTCTTTCCTTTTCAGGCTCTAGCACACCCTTTAGAATTTCCTGAAAATCTGACCTCTTGGTTAGAAATTCTCTCAGTTTCTGTTTATCTGTGAATATTCTAAACTTGCCCTCATTTCTGAAAGACAGTCTTGCTGGACATAAGATTCTAGGCTGGAAGTTTTTCTCTAGTAGTATCTTAAATATATCACATGACTGTCTTCTTGCATTCATGGTTTCTGGTGAGAAATAAGCACTTAATCTTATTGGATATTCCTTATATGTTATGCATTGCTTTTCTCTTGCTGTTCTCACAATTCTCCCTTTGTCTTTGGCATTTGACATTCTGATTAGTATGTGTCTTGGAGTTGGTCTATTTGGATTTTTTCAGATGGGAGTACATTGTGCTTCTTGGACATGGATCCTTAAATAGGGTTGGGAAATTTTCTACCATTATTTCTTCAAATACTTCTTCTGCACCTTTTCCCTTCTCTTCTCTTTCTGAAATACCCATTACACATATGTTTGCACACATTTTTCTGTCATTTAGTTCCCTTAGACCCTTTTCAATTTTTTCCATTCTGTTCTTTTGTATGTTAACTTTCAGAGGCCATTTCTTCAAGCTCACCAATCCTTTCTTCTGCCTCCTCAAATCTGGCATTATATGATTCCAATGGTTTTTAAATTTCATTTATTGTGCCTTTCATTCCCATAAGATCTATTTTTTAATGTATGCTTTCAAATTCTTCTTTGTGCTCATCCAATGTCTTCTTAATATCTTTAATCTTTTTAGCCATCTCATTGCATTTATTAAGGAGATTTGTTTGAAAATCTATGATTAGTTGTCTCAACTCCTTTATGTCATCTGGAGGCTTACCTTGTTCCCTTAACTGAGCCATATCTTTCTGTTTCTTGCTGTGGATTGTAATTTTTTGTTGCTGACTTGGCACCTGGCTTCCTAGAATATTTATTCTGGGTGCAGTTTTTCTCTTTAGTTTAGGGCTTCCTTCCCTTTCTCCCTTGCTGGTTGTACAATAGGAGCCAAGGATGTAGTTGGTGTTATAAACTGTGGAGGCCCTCATTACCCCAGGGTCCAGTGAAGCTTCTCCCAACTTTCTCCTTTGCCAGGAGTAGGGACAGAGTCACAGCTGTGTGGAATAATCCAAGTCATGCATGCCTAGACTGTAGTTGCCCAGAGAGACTGATGAAGCTTCACATCCCTTTCTCCCCTGACTGGGGCAGGGATGGAGCTGCAGATGTGGGCAGCAATCTATGCAGTGTGGGTCCAAGATGACCACAGTTGCCTCGGTAGACTTCTGATTATTCAGTCTATGCCAGTCAAAGGTACCTGCAATTAACTGGATAGGCTGGTGCAGAGCCCACCAGCCTCCTCCCTGCCAGAAGTGGGGCTGAAGCCTAGGCTGGGGTCACAGGCCTATCTGGGTGGTATAAACTGGTTCTTACCATCACTGTGATTTTTGGTCAGCCTGGCTTCCCCTCAGACTGGGGGCAGGGTAAAAATGGTGGCTACTGGTCTCTTTCTGACCGGTACAAGTTCAAATTTAGCTGTTCTTAGAGTTATATTCTAGCCAGCCAAATCCACCAATCAGTAGCTGAAATTGATGGCCAACCGTCTCCTCATTTCCTCTTTTTGGGAAATGGATCTTCCACTTCCAGCCACAGAATAGCTCCTGGGGTGGCTTGCACTGCCAAAGTAGGACAATCACTGGCCTCCACAGCTTGGCCAGTAATTTCCCAGACAGGCTGGCACAGGTCCCCCCACCTTCCTGCCTGCCAGAGGTGGGGTTGGGGTTTATACTAGAGCTGCAATCTGATCTGGATGGAAAGAAGCCGGTCCCCACCAGCACTGTGGTTTTCAGTCTGCCCCACTTCTCCTCATGCCAGGTGCAGAGTTAAGATGGCAACTCCTGGCCTTTTTCTGACTTGGACAGGTTCAAACTTTAGCTGTTCTGAGAATTATACTTTAGTCCACTGAATTTACTCATCAATAGCTGAAGTTGTGCCCAACTGTCTCTTCCTCCCCTGTTTTTGGGAAGTGGAGCTTTCACTTCCAGTTGCAGAATAGCTCCCAAGGCAGCTTGTACCCACAGAGGAGGATGGGAACCAGCCTCCGTGGCATGGAGCACTCTACTTAAGGGTCTTTTCTGCAGATGGGCAGCCTTCTCCTTCCTGTCCTTCAAGGATGTTGCAGGATGCTCTTCTGGTCTCTCAGAGCCCCCAGACAGGTGCTTCAGCTAGCTCCAGATAGCTCTGGGTGTGTACTAACTGCCCTGTGGCAGGAGCTGACTCTAGGAGTTCCTTAGTCAACCACTGTCTTGCTGTTTGTCCTATTTATTACTTTTTAATCTGAATTGATTTGTTATTTTGGGATCTAGTTAATACAAATAAGCTCAAATTAGTTAAAAACAAATGAAGGAAAGACACTCTAGGTAGGGAGAAGCATTATGAATCTTAGGTAAACTGCCTCTGCAATATACTTTTCACGCATCTGTTGGTTTTCATCCCCATTCCCGCATCCTAGAATAAGGTCTCCTTGCCTGAGACCTGTATGACTCTGGAAGCTCCCGAACTCACCTTCAGTCTCCAGCCATCTCCACATTGTCAGTCCTTCCCACCTCAGGAACACCACTAGCCCTTATCTTTGGGGCCACCACCATAAATTCCCTCTCATTACTCACTTAAAAAAAAAGCCCCAAACACTCATCCACTGCTGGTGGGAATGCAGAAGGATCCAACCATTCTGGAGGACAGTATGGCGGTTTCTCAAAAAACTAGCCATAGATTTGCCATATGACCCAGCAATACCACTGCTGGGTATATATACCCAGCAGAACTGAAAACAAGGACACAAACCAATATATGTACACCAAAGTTCATAGCAGCATTGTTCACTATTGCCAAAAGTTGGAATCAACCCAAATGCCCATCAACAGATGAGTGGATCAATAAAATGTGGTATATACACACAATGGAATACTACTCGGCTGTAAGAACAAACACACTACAAACACATGTGATAACATGGATGAATCTTGAGAACCTTATGTTGAGTGAAGCAACCCAGACATTGAAGGACAAATACTACATGACCTCAATGATATGAAATAAACAAGCTGCCCTAGATAGCAAGAGACTGAACGATAGGCTTACAGGAAATCGGAGGGTGGAGGAAGGATATGAGCCGATGTCTGCAGGGGTGGAATTTAAGACGAGATGGTGGTAAGTATGAACACAAAGAAGAGATAAAAGGGGGGCAAGGGGTTGCCTTTGGTTGGGGCTTTACGGGTTTGAGGGTGGCTGGGGAGGGACGGATGGGTAACGTTGCCTAAAACTGGGGGGAGGGAGGGGTAGCATACGAACACAGGAGAGGGTCAGGAGGTGGTGGAGAGTAAAATGCCGAGAAAATCATATCAAAATATAATAAAGAGGGTTACCTGTTTAGAATGCTCGGAGGGGAGGGTCTGATGCAGGACGGGCTCCTGGGGAATGTCTAAATGCTCATTCTGCCAGAGTGGGTGACACCATGGGGTGGAATCCCAAGTAGTGAGAGTGGGGGTGGACCCACATCCTGGGGAGGACTAATGCCATCAAATAGAGGGAACTGTATCCCTCGAGAGAAAGGGTGGCTCCCAGGGCATTGGGGCAGATGAGCAAGTTAGGCCCTGAACACTATTCCATCTATCTCTGGAAGTGGCTCCTCAGGAAACGGAGGTTGGCTGTCACTGTGGGCACCAAGGTGGAAGGGAAAATGGACGTTAAATGTGTGGAACCAAAGTAAATGGGGGGCAAGAGAGGAGTTTCTTGAGAGTACACAAGGATGGATATAAAACATGTAATATTACACCATAACATAAAGGAGATGACAGACTGATAATGTAAACCATAATGTAAAACATAGGATAACTAAAAATGTAAAGAACTGTGTATCCTAAAGTATGCACCATAATGTAAGCACAGATGTTACCTTGTTAGAAGGCTAATATTTCAGACTCTGTACATCACCTTAAGTAAATATGATATGAATAGGGCGTAAGAGTATCACTGTGGAAGGGAAAAGGTTTTCTGGTGGATGTGTGGGAGTGCTGTATATTATATATATGCATTGCTGTGGTCTAGGACTCCTGTAAGGAAATGCTGAATAATTAGGGGGGAAAAAAAAAAAAAAGGATAAGATGTGGAATTTTTTCAAATCAACATTCTTTATCTAAGTTCTTTATCTAACTTTATCCAAGTTCTTTATCTATCCTTTAAACCCATCGCTATATGCCATTCCCTAGTAAGGGACCATGACATTATATTGGGCTTCAAATTTCGGGGAGTTCTGGATCACAGAGTGTTTCAACAATGGCAATGGAGGGATACTGGTATGGGATACCAATGACAGGTGATATATGGCTGACAGGGAGCTGTACAGAACATATGTCCAGGGTGCATGGTAATGTTTGGATATACTCATAGTGGCAACAATTAAAAACCACAGCAGGGGGGGTACTGGGTTCCTGGCCAGTGGTGCTCTGTTGTGGTCCCTAGGGGAGCAGCGACAGTCTCCCAGGTACAGCGGAGGGGACCGGGAGGGAGTGAGGGTTCAACAGTGAGCCCCTGATGCTAATGACTATGCTTGTGAGCTGATAAACCCAAAATAAGAACAAGGCCTAGAGCAACATTGTGCCTGGGAATTTCCTCCTGTCAGCCTTCATGTTACTCAAATGTGGCCAGTCTCGAAGCCAAACTCAGCATGTAAATGCAATGCCTTCCCTCCAGCGTGGGACATGACACCCGGGGATGAGCCTCCCTGGCAACGAGGGACCACTATCAACTACCAACTGATGATGCAACTGGAAAATGACCTTATACGGAAGGTTCAATGCGGATCAGCAGAACATCCATGTCTACATAAAATAACATGACTTTAAAATGCTGTTTGACCTAAAGTAAGGGGGAAATGGAAAGGAGAAATGAGTTTATATGGCTACGAGTTTCTACAAATGAGTCTGGAGGCTGGCAGAAGGATTGCCCTCATGCACAACTGAGCAGAGTCAGAGAGACAGATAAAGCAGATACAACCCCCAGATATTGGTTCCTTTGAAGGCTAAAGAGACCCATGAGAGTTATGGTCATGGCCGATGGGGTTAACTACCAGGGCAGATGGCCCCTCTTTGGAAATGGTGTTTATGTGTGATGAATCTGGACTCAAATGGGATCTCCCTTCATAAGACTTTCATGCCTTCCCCCCAGCGTGGGACATGACACCCGGGGATGAGCCTCCCTGGCAACGAGGGACCACTATCAACTACCAACTGATGATGCAACTGGAAAATGACCTTATATGGAAGGTTCAATGCGGATCAGCAGAATATCCATGTCTACATAAAATACCATGACTTTAAAATGCTGTTTGACCTAAAGTAAGGGGGAAATGGAAAGGAGAAATGAGTTTATATGGCTACGAGTTTCTAAAAAAGAGTCTGGAGGCTGGCAGAAGGTTTGCCCTCATGCACAACTGAGCAGAGTCAGAGAGACAGATAAAGCAGATACAACCCGCAGATATTGGTTCCTTTGAGGGCTAAAGAGACCCATGGGAGTTATGGTCATGGCCGATGGGGTTAACTACCAGGGCAGATGGCCCCTCTTTGGAAATGGTGTTTATGTGTGATGAATCTGGACTCAGATGGGATCTCCCTTCATAAGACTTTCATGCTAATGTGCTGGAGGTGCAGTTAATGTTGGGGTTTAAGATATATTTAGGGGATTTGAATCTCTGGACTGACAATGTGATAGCCAGATCCTGAGCCTCAACAGACTCCAGCACCTACAATCTGATTTATTGGACTCACCACACTCAGCTAAGATGGAGTTGAAGAAGGACAACCACCACACCATGGAGCCTAGAGTGATTACAACTGAAAATGGGAGGATTGCATCCAGCATCCAGGTGGAATCTGAGCCTCCTCTTGACATAAAGGTGCAATGGACACAACCAATCCAGTGTCCACATAGAAGAGGTGGCATTGGATTGGGAAAAGTGGACATAATGGACAAAGGGTATGGGGAAAGGCAGGAAGAGATGAGAGGTGGAGGCGTCTTCGGGACATGGAGCTGCCCTGGATGGTGCTTCAGAGGTAATCACCGGACATTGTAAATCCTCACAGGGCCTACATGATGGAATAGAGGAGAGTATAGGCCATGATGTGAACCAATGTATATGAGGTGCAGAGGTGCCCAAAGATGTACTTACCAAATCCAATGGATGTGTCATGATGATGGGAACGAGTGTTGTTGGGGGGGGGGAGAGGGGGGGTGGCGGGGTGGGGTTGAATGGGACCTCACATATATATTTTTAATGTAATATTATTACAAAGTCAATAAAAAATAAAAAAATTAAAAAAAAAAAAAAAAAAAAAAGATATATTTAGGGGATTTGAATCTCTGGACTGACAATGTGATAGCCAGGTCCTGAGCCTCAACAGACTCCAGCACCTACAATCTGATCTATTGGACTTACCACACTCAGCTAAGATGGAGTTGAAGAAGGACAACCACCACACCATGGAGCCTAGAGTGATTACAACTGAAAATGGGAGGATTGCATCCAGCATCCATGTGGAATCTGAGCCTCCTCTTGACATAGAGGTGCAATGGACACAACCAATCCAATGTCCACATAGAAGAGGTGGCATTGGATTGGGAAAAGTGGACATGGTGGACGATGGGTATGGGGAAAGGCAGGAAGAGATGAGAGGTGGAGGCGTCTTTGGGACATGGAGCTGCCCTGGATGGTGCCTCAGAGGTAATCACCGGACATTGTAAATCCTCACAGGGCCCACTGGATGGAATGGAGGAGAGTATGGGCCATGATGTGGACCATTATCTATGAGGTGCAGAGGTGCCCAAAGATGTACTTACCAAATCCAATGGATGTGTCATGATGATGGGAACGAGTGTTGTTGGGGGGGGAGAGGGGGGGTGGGGGGGTGGGGTTGAATGGGACCTCACATATATATATATTTTTAATGTAATATTATTACAAAGTCAATAAAAATAAAAAAATAAAAAAATAAAAAAAGCCCCAGGTGCTTGTTCTGCATGGGATCCTAGGTCCCCCATGGCCCAGTTCCAGAATGCCTTCCCCGATATAATTACTTACCCTCAATAAATCAAAGGAGTGTTCCAACTTTCTGGAAGTGCCCTACACTTTCTTTCCCACTCTCATGCTTTTTTGCACAGACCCTGTCTCCTGTCATATTGGGAATTTTGCTCTTAAGACATGCCAAGGAACAGATAATTATTAAATGACTCTAGCCCTGCAGTGGGTTAGTACCTCAGTTGGGTCCACATATGATCATAGTGAGATTCTCAGCTTTGTATGTTCAAACCTGACCAGAGGCCACTGGGCTGTGGAAAGATTGGCTCAAGGGCTGAATTCTGAGTTCTGCAGAGATTTTGAATCTGTCAAAGTAAGGAATCTTCCTTGCCCCTTTTGTTCCCCCAGCAACTGACAGAGCCTGGAGCATGGACAGCACCTGGAAGTCAGTCAATTCCTTAAAAATTAAAGAATTCCTTTAAGAAATCAAAGTAGCAATTTGCCACTCTACAGTGGGATGCATAATTGAAAGGTCTCTTCCACACCAGCCCTTTGCTTGGGGTACTTCATCCTGGATGGTAAGTTCAGGAAATGAGTTTCAGATCAATCCTTCCAGGGGGTCTACATTGGAGCAAAGCACCACTGTTAGCTGGTGGCATTTTCTGCCTTTGATTTTTACTTTATTTGTAGCCTGTATCTAGCTGATTTGCTATGAGCCCAGAGCCTGGAACTGAGTAGGTAACTAGAATTATTGGGTGAATTAATGAACATATCCATCATGTGCAAGACACAGTAAAGGATGTTCCATTTTCTTTGTGGAAATTCTAGATTTAAAAACCAAAAAAGTAAGGAAGATGGGTCTTGCAGGGATTGTCTAATTAGATAAGAAGGTTTAGGGAGGGGTAGGGTTTAACCAGGGCATGCATCAGAATTGACTGTGCAGCTTTTATTTTTTAATGCAGATACCTGGATGTACTAAATGTACTCAAGATATACTAAAGTAGAATGCCAAGGTAGTGAGATATCAAGTACATCAATATTTTTTAAAAGCTCCATTGATGATTCTGGAACATACCTATCTAAGAATCACTGATCTTAAGCAATATTTTCCACTGGCATAAATTCCTCCCTCTTGAACACCTTCACTAGTGTCTCTGAGAAACCATGAGGAACATCAAAGCCATTTCACTTGGGGATGCTGGTTGCTTTTTAGGGTTAAGACCAAAGCAAAAAGTCCCTGAGTCTATTTGAAACTGGCCAATTCAATGGAACCTGAATTTTTATTGTCAGTCATCTCAAATCCCTTTGAGAAGTAACTGAAGGATAAATTATGAATAAGTAATAAGCACACAAACAAATGTAGCAGGATATTACATTATACCTCCAAGGAACAACAGATATGAAGTTCCAGACTGAAATGTCAGACCAAAAAACAAATTGCAAAGGAGTTTGCCAAAAATTGAAACCAGATATAGTACTCATGAACCCGTCATCATCACAGAAGAGGTGGAGGGAGCATGGAGATAGGAAGGATTTAGGAAAGAATTTCTTTAGTGAGAGCTCTGTGTGAGGGATGGGGATGCCTGCCCCTTGTCTAGAACCTTTTGAGACAGCACAAAGGGATCACTAGAAAAGCTTATCATGGGTATCTAAGAGGGGGTAAGGGGTTAGACACATGACTGATTCCTCCTGAGACGTCTAAAGTTCTGGAGACGGGCTTGTGATTTATAGAGGAGTCTAAGGATAGATAACTGTTGGGATTTGCCTGCCCCACCAAGTCTGATAGGAAAGAATGTGCAGAGAATGCCATGGGCCATATCTGGACCAGCATGGACTTGTATAGAGCCTGTTCAGTTGGGGTGCCTAGACAAACTGGCCGCGGCAGAGAGAAGGAGCAGGAGTTGAGGGTCCCTGAGGTCTTTAGAAAGAGACAGTGACAAGCTGTGGGAATGGAACTCACTTCCACAGAGGAAATTACTCTACAATAGAACAAAAACCAATTCATTAGAGAAAGATGTAGGCTTTAAAGACTGTCCAGGTCCAGGGAGTGTGAAGCTAGTGTTCAGTAGTGCATATTACATAAGTAATATGTTCCCTTCCCTCCTTACACCTTATCTCCCTACTCCTTTTGTTCAGAGGAGTTACACCCAAATTTTCAGAAACAAAATGAGTAAGGAGAGTCATGAAAAAGCGAATGCATCCATATGCCCTACCCAAGCTAAAGGCTTTCTGCCTTCCTTAAGACCTAGGGGACAGGAGAACTACCTATAATTCTAATGAAGTTGAGAGCTCTATTACATAGGACTGACCAACCTAAGTACCAAATTGAGACTGTGACTTAAAGTGATTGCAAGTTTTGCTTTTGTTTTTGTTTTTAATATCTAAGACTGATCAGAAAGATGATGTAATTGCCTGATTTCTCCTCCAGGGACAAAGGGAAACAAGCAAAGTTGATGAGGCAGATGGAGAAGCAAATAAATCATCCTATTTAACATGCTCTATCAACATTTTGATTGTAGTAATAAATAACCACCACCACCATCTCCAAAAGAGAAAAAGGAAACAGTGCATGGCTGTTCCACTGATGTACTACTCTCACCACCTGGCTGGACACTGACATCAACAGACCACACGGGTCTATCTAGAAGCTTACAAGCCTGTCAAGAGGCCCTAGAATCAAGGGCCAGTTGCTTTCTGGTCTGAACACATTGTGGGAAGTGATTCTGAAGAGATGCTGCCAGGTCATCACAGACCACTTGGTGCTTGGAGTTGCTTGACTTCACCTGTCAGTCATCTAAGACACAACAATGGAGCCAAAATCTACCCTCTTGTGTCTTGGACTCATTAATTCTGCTTCTAATTCTGCAGTCAAGGGTAGCAAACCTGATTTTCCTTCTTTAAGGAAGACCTTTACCTGTTTCAAAGCAGACATCAGTCCTCAACAAGGTTTAGCTCCCTCATTGAACTGAAGACCCTGCTCTGTTATGTAACAGATTCTCTGAACCTTAATAAATGACAGCACCAAGCCCCATGTGCCCTGCCAAGGACAGTGAGGGGCTCTGGCAAGAACATGAAGATTTCCTCCAAATCCCCCTCCCTCTAAGAATCAATATCTATCAATGCAGCCTGAATATGCACATGACATTTTGTAGTGATTTAAAGTTTGCAAAACATTTTCCTATATGTTCTCTAGCTTTTATACAGAAAAACTGCACAGTAGACTCACTTCAAAAAATGCTAACGATTATTTGTAAAACACATATCAGACCAAGAACTTGCATCCAAAATATACAAAGAACTCTTTAAATTCAACAATAAGAAAACAAATAACTCATTTAAGAAAATGGTCAAAAGATCTGAACCAAAACCTTGCCAAAGAAGATGTACAGAGGGCAAACAAGCAAATGAAAAGATGTTCAACATCACATGTCACTAAAGAATTGCAAATTAAAATAACAGTGAGATACCACTAGACCTCTATTATTAATAGAATGGCTAAAATCCAGGTCAGTGGTAATATCAAATGCTGGTTAGGATGTGGAGCAATAGGAATGCTCATTCATTGCTGGTGGGAATGTAAAATGGTTGTTTTAATTTACTAGAAGCTGCTGAAAGCAATATACCAGAAATGGGTTGGCTTTTATAATGGAGATTTACTTATTAACTTATGAACTTATAGTACAAGGCTGTGAAAAAAAAATGACCAAATCCAGGCATCAGGCAATGCTCTCTCCCCAAAGACTGGCTGCTAGCATTCTGGACTCCTCTGTCAGATAGGAAGTCACATGGTGCTATCTCCCTTCTCTTCCAGGTCTAGTTGCTTTCAACTTCTTGGCCTCTGTAACATCCTCCCTCAGCCTCTGTGAGCCTTTCTACTAGGTTCCATTGATTTAAGCTCCTTGCGCTCTTGCTCTTGTATTTTTCTCTCTCTGCTCCTGTGGCTTTTTCTCTCTGGCTCCCTCAGTATTCATCCTGTTTATAAATCCCAGAAAGGGGATTAAGACCCACCCTGGGCCACACCTTACTGAAGTAATCTAATCAAAAGGTCCTACCTACAATATGTTCACACACACAGAAATGAATTAGCTCTAAGGACATGATTTTCTGGGGTTCATCCAGCATTAAATCATCACAATGGTACAGACATTTTGGAAGATAGTCTGGCAGTTTTTTACTAAGCTAACTATAATTTACCAAATAATCCAGCATTCATGATCCTAAGTATTTACCCAAATGAACTGAAAACTTACTTCCATGCAAAAACTTACTCATAAATATTTGCAGTCACTTTATCATAATTGCCAAAATTAGAAGCAACCAAGATGTCTTTAAGGGTGAGTGGATAAACAAACTATGGTACATCCATAAAATGAAATTTTATTCAGCAATAAAAAGAAATGAGCTATCAAGCCATAAAAAGACACTGAGGAATTTTGAATACATTCTGCTAAGTCAAAGAAGTCAGTCTGAAAAGGATAAATACTGTCTATTTCCAACTATTTGATGTTCTGAAAGACAAAACTATAGACAGCAATAAGATCAGTTGTTGCCAGGGGTTCAGGGAGAGAGGAGGATAGGTAGGTGGAGAACAGGGGATGTTTAGGGCAGTGAAGTTATTCTGTACAATACCATAATGATGGATATGTGACATCATGCATTTGTCAAAAGCCACAGAACTATACACAAAGAGTGAACCCTAATGGAAATTACAGACTTTCGTTACTAATAATTTATCAATATTGGTTAATCAAGTATAAGAAATATATCACACTAATGCAAAATTTTAATAATAGGGGAAAGTGGGCATGGTGGGGGAGGTATATAGAAACAATCTGTACTCTCTGTGCAGTTTTTCTGTAAACCTAAAACTGCCCTAAAAATAAAGTTTATTTTTAAAATTGCTATTTTGAAAAAATGTTGTTTAATAACTTCTCCCTCTTTCTTTAGTTGTGAGGGTTTTAGGATATGAGTACAGCTTCTTATGTCAACCACATTACATTTCATTTTGCAAGATTCTGATTGTCATTCAATTGTCATCATAGACAACTGCTTTCCAATTCCAGTTTCAAATTCATGCATGGATTTGAATGACTGGGAAACCAGAGAGTCTTGTGCACTGATGGTCTGATGGAATCACAAGAGCTGGGCTCGAATTCTGGCTCCTACCCTTTGTGATCTGGGTACATCTTGGTTCTGTGCCTCAGTTTCCTCATATAGTAAGGGGTTCATTATTAGGCCTATCTCTCATGAGGATTAAATAGGACCTTTGTGAAGAGTGCTTAACACAAGCCCAGGACTTCGCGAGCCCATACTCATTGTTAATTGTCTTTATTATTTTTGCTACTGATGATGCTGATATTGACATGCAACCCAGAGTATTGATTGAAAATATAGGACAAAGCCTGTAGCACAACAGATGCCTCCCCGAGTAGACATCCATTCATTTAACAGTACTCTTGGTCACTTAACATAAAAACTCACTTCCCTAATTTATTCTGAATACTATCCAAGGTTTCATATTTCTCCAATTTACAAGGCAACTTATATATTTTTTCAGTCTTTTTAAAATTTCAAATGATTTTGTATTAATCATATACTCATAAACTACTAGTGAAATCCTTAAAATATCTATCATAAAAATTCATTTTTATTCAATCAAAATGGCCTATCACTAGTTAGACATGCATTACTTGCTCTAAAATTTCTTTGTCAGAAAATGAATATGTGACTGAAGGAAAAAAGAATTCATTTTTCCATCCAGCCTACTATTACTTTGCACATGAACTTAAAGTGTATTTTTTTCCTTGTTGGAAAGAGGATCTGAAAATACATGTCCAAAACTCAGAGATCAGAAAAGAAATTCCAAAATCATGCTGAATGTAATGAGATTAAATAGGTATATAAATTGTCTGGTAAGGAATTCCTTCAACCCAAACATCAAATAGCAGTCTATAAGGAAATATACCAGATTACAGCTCTCTTAGGCAGAAACAGCTACCAATCAAAAGAAAACAGAAAAAGGACTCAACCCAGACAAACACAAAACAAGGAGCAAGAGTTGAAGACACAAAAGATAGCAGAGTGCATACGCAGCGTGACTTGCCCAGTGAAGCAGGGACAGCTCATTCTGCAGAAAAATGCTGACCACACAAATTCTAGAAAGACTTGCAAAGGTCTGACACAGCTTCCATTAGATACAGCACTAACAAGAAACAAGAGAGAGCCTTCAATTACCCCATCTGAGTGTATAATCTATTTCCTACAGGACTCTGACTGATACAACTTTCCTTCTGTTTCTTTTAATAAAACAGAATAAAGAAAAGCATAATAAAACCATGTTAAGGCATTTGAAGATTCAGTTTCATTGGAAACCTCAACATGGGTGGTTTCTCAATAAAGATCACTGTAATCATTTCAATGAGAGCCTATTGTATTATTGCTTAGTTAGCCTGCTTAAACTACTACATATAAAGTTGCATATTTATAATACTAGGTAGTATTCTTTCACAGTTAAAATGACTGCCAGAAAATTTGAGAGAAATGATTTTTTAATACTTTCTTAATTAGAGAACTTGTAGGCTTACAGAAAAATCAAGCATAAAATACAGAGTTCCCATATGCCACTCTATCATTAACACCTTGTATTAGTGTGGTACATTTGTTACAATTCATGAAAGAACATTTTCATATTTGTACTATTAACTATGCTCCATCTTGTACAATGAAGTTCACAGTTTGTATTGTACAGTCCTATGTATGTTTGCTTAATTTTTATTCTAGTAACATAAATACAACCTTAACTTACCCCTTTTAAACATATTCACATATCTAATTCAGTGCTGTTAATTATGTTCACAATGTTGTACTGTATTCAAGAATGAAAGCTATAAATTGAAAGATTTTTTAAAAACTACTCTGAAAAATAGGTGACTAGGGATATATTGCAGATATCTAAAATTCAACCTATATCTGAATAAAGTTCTTTTTCATTTTGTTAATGGTAATGTACCCATCTTGGTCTCTTCTATTTGACATCTCACAGTAAAGTGAGATGAAAACATTAGCAGAAACTAATAGTGGACGAGGGCTGTACAGGAAAATCTCTGTATTATTTTGCAACTTTTCTGTAAATCTAAAATTGTTTCCCCCGAAAGAATTTAATTTAAACAAAAAGACTAAGTTTATGAAAATGCAAAACTTTTTATTTTAACAATTTTCAGTAGAAGTCATTTGACTTATGTTCATACATCGATGCCTAAGAAAACAAAATATTCTAAAGAACAATTAATTTTCGAACAGGTCGTTCGTATAAGCATACAGCATGGGTGGTTCTATGTTGTAAGATGCTAGCACACCAGGTCAGAGCCTCCCACCAGTCTAGTCTGCCAGGGCTCGCTGGTGTGCAGCTCCTGGGGTACAGACAAGCCTGGATGGTGAGCCTCCAGGCTGGGAAGGAAGCCGAGCTGGGGTGCCTGGAGCCCCCAGGGCTGTGGCTAGCCTCCAAGCAGTTTTATCCTATTTATCCCCTGTATCTTACAAATAAAATCATTTTTTATATACACCGTGATTTGAAAAATATTGAGATCCTCACATAAGATGGACTCTGTAAGCGCCCCTTGGGGCCAGGGGGCTACCTGTGCACATGCTGACCTTTCTCCTGCACACAGCCCTGTGGCTGCCTCATCATCCAGTGAAAGCCACTGCTCCCTTCTCTCTGCTTCAAGTCAACAAACCAGTGGTCCAGTCCCAAAGCTATCACTTACCAACTGTGTGTGGCCCTGAGCCTCAGTTTCCTCAGCTGGAAAGATGGAAATTACACCTACTTTCAAATCGGTCCCTGGGTTAAATAAGCAATGGGATGCAAATGTAGTCAGTGCTGCAGCAGCAGGTGTGGAGGTTCAAATAATGGGCAAGCTCTTTTTCCTTCCTTTGCTCTCTGCTCCTTGCCTCTCTTCCTTCTAGCTTGCACTGTTTTTGCTTAACTGTATTTTTTGGCTTCGGTGAAATTGGACACTTTTTAGTCAGTAAGTGAGCTGACCAGTCACACCGTGTTATCTTTATTCTCCCATGTTAGGTTTTCCCTTAGGTTATTTAGCCCACATAATCCTAAGAGTTGAACGGTTAATTAGCATTTCCTACACTGAATCACATTCCATGGAGTGTCAATATACATTCTAATAAAAATAAATAAATTTGGCCAAATAAATTTAGTAAATTCTAAGTCAAGCTAAATAAATTTTTCCTGTAGACATTTTCAGAGCGTTATTAGGCTCAAATGCACTGTAAATCACCAAGAAGGAATCATGGTTCAACAGAAAATTGCTCTAAGAAATGCTGGGTTCAGTATTGCTATTGCTTATTTAGGTTCAGAGAATAACACAGAAAAATTATGGTCTCATACAACTAAGTGTCAGTTACTATGTCATATGTATTTACAAGAAAGGAAGCAAATGTGACTCTTTCCTTCTTTTCAGCAAGCCTGTAAAAACACAACTATTTGAGCAAACAGAGTGCTCAGAGTAGAGAGAGAAAGCTCTAGCATCATGCATGCATCTCCACTGCCCACGTGTGGTGGTCAATATTGCTGTTCACCAGACAGTCCCACCCTCTGAGTTCTGCACACATGGCTAATTGCAATTTCCAGGCCCCTCCTGAAGTTACATGTGGTCATGTGACTTGTAGAAAGAATACATATTACTTTATACAAGTGCATAATTTACCACATTCCCTTTCTCCTACCTTAGCATTTGCAGATGCACAGAGCTGGAGCCAATCCCAGGCTGGATGTCCCATGAAAAAGATGTGCACAGAGGTGCCAGCTGAATAGCAATGGACATGAAGGGTGAGCAAAAAGTAAATTTTCTTGTTTGAGTCTCCTATATTTTGGAGTTAGTTGTTATTGCAGCATAGCATAGCCTACCCATAGTGATTTATTACTAACGCAGATATACTATCCAGCATTTGGCACAGTAGAAAATGATTGTTGAAAAAGAGATTAGCCTTCTAGTATTTGAGATGCAAAGTTTGAAAACTTTCTCCAATTAATCATAAGGGCCCTGAAGAAAGAAGCAACCAATTCTATATGGAACAGCCTCAGGGAAGAACGGCATGGAGGAAGTAAAAGCCTTATACACTAAAAGTTATAAAAATTGCTGAAAGAAATTTTGAAAGTCCTAAATAAATGGAAAGACATCCGTGCTCATGGATTGGAAGACAATATTTTTAAGATGTTAATATTGCCCAAAGAGATCTACAGATTCAACACAATCCTTACAAAAATTTCAGCAGTCATTTTTGCAGAAATGGAAAAGCCTGTCCTCAAATTCATACTGAACTGCAAGGAGCCCTGAATAGTCAAAAAATCTTGAAAAGGAAGAACTAAGTTGGAGCACTCATACCTCCCAGTTTCAATTCTTATTACAAGTAATAAGTAAGGAAAAACATTTAGAACAATGGAATAGAATTCAGAGTTTAGAAATAATCTCTTACATCTATGACCAACTGATTTCCAATAGGGGTGCCAAGGCCATTCAATGAAGAAAAAGTCTCTTCAACAAATGGTAATAGGAAAACTGGATGTCCAGAAGCAAAAATGAAAGAGGACAGCTATCTCACACTATATACAAATTCAAAATTGGTTAATGGCCTAAATATAAAGCTAAAACCATAAAACTCTAAGAAGAAAACTTAGAAAAAAATCTTCACAACCTCGGATCTGGTAATGATTTCTTAGATTTGACACCAAAAGCATGAACCAGAAAAGGAAAAATAGATAAAAAGAATTTCCTCAAAATAAATGTTTGTGCATCAAAGGGCATTATCAAGAAATCAAGGAGACAACCTACAAAGTGGGAAAAAATCCTGCAAATCATGTATTTAATAAGGGTTTAATAATAAGAATATATAAAATCTCCTACAAACTCAGCAACAAAAAGGCAAATAACCCAATTTAAAAAATCGACAAAAGACTTGAACATACATTTCCCCAAAGAAGATATTCAAATGGCTAATAAGCACATGAGAACATGCTCACCATCATTAGCCACTAGGGAAATGCAAATAAAAACCATAAGGAGATATCACTTCATAGAATGGTTACTATTAAAAGAACAGAAAAGAACAAGTTGTCAAGGATGTGGAGAAACTAAAAACTCACTGGGAATGTAAAATGTTACAGCCATTGTGGAAAAACAGGTAGTTTCTCTGTAAGTTAACAAAATTACCATATGACTTGGCAATTCCATACCTAGCTATATCCTTCAAATAATTGAAAATATGGACTCAACCAGATAATTGTACACCAATGTTGACAAAAGCATTAATCACAGTAACTAAAGGTGGAAACAACCCAAATGTCAAATCAACAGGTGAATTTATAAACAGAATGTGGTATATCAATATAATGAAATATTATTCATCGTTAAAAAGTAATGAAATTCTGACACATGCTATAACATTGATGAAACTTGAAAACATTTGCTAAATGGAATAAGCCAGGCACAAAAGACAAATATTTTGTGATTCTGTTTACATGATATATTCAGAATAAGCTAATTCATAAAGACAGGAAGTAGATTAGACCAGGGGTTGGTGAAAGAAAAGGAGTTATTGCTTAATGTGTACAGAATTTCTATTTGGGGTGATGAAATAGTTGTTGATTTTTTTATGAAACTTTAAGTCCATTTATTTTACTCAAGACAAAATGTTAACCTTAGTTTAATAAGGAATTTTGTAAACTTTTGACCCTAGTACATATTAGACATTTAGCAGTGATCTATTAAGCCAAATATATAGCCAATTCTTACTAATCCACAAAGCAGATATGACTCATGTCATAACAACCTATTTCTCCCAGTCTTTCTTCTTTACATGATTTAGAATTCTATATTTGAGTCTTAGACAATCAATCCATAGTTATTAAGTGCCTCTCATATTCTAAGCATTATTCAAGGCATGGAGGATAAAACAGAGAACAAACTGACCAACTTTCTGGGCTGATATTCCAACTGGGCTTGGGTGAGTTGGCACTGGTAACAAAAGCTAAATACACATTATAAAGTTAGATAATAGCAGCTTTATGATTTTCACTAGGGACTAGCCACCATTTTACATTATGAGCTAGCAAGCTCCCTTTGGTTTTTAGTCATAATTAGAAGACATTCCTAAAAATTGTTCCCAAAGAATGGTGATTTTTTCTCTATAATAGCAATGGTTTTTGAACATTAAATTTTACATAAACACAATAGTGAATAGAATTTATTAGTATAACATATAAACAGAATGTGTGTGCATAATCATATATTTCTAATTCAGATTTGGCAAGTACTGTAGTTTTGAAAGCTCAGCTGTAGTTAAGTTTGCAACATTGTTGGTTTGTGACTTTACAGGATAAGTTAAAATTTTAGTTCAAAAATTTTAAAAAATGGCAAGTTTCATAGCAGTTACATCATTTAGTAAATCTGGCAAGTATTCCACTAAAATAAGGGAATATCAAGAGTTACACTGACATCATCAGTTTTAATGTAGGAAGATGTACTTTACATAATAAAGTTCGCAGAGCTGAAGAAATTCCAGTATCAAGACTGCCATGTTTATATTGGTTCATTCTGTACTGAATTCTCCTCGTGGCCCCTGTGCCAGACTCCTCAGTCGTCACCTCTCCAGTGCCAACCCTGCCTCCCTGCTCCTATTTGTCAAATATTATATCATCTTCTTTATAAATTAAAAACAAAGGTCATTTAACATGTGCTTCCTCATCTTTACTCCTCTCAACCACAGAATTTCTGTTTTCCCGCACATTTCTTCAGCCTTTTTTTTTTTTGACTCAGGGCAAGGTAGCCCTAGTTCTTCCCAAGGCTAATCCCTGCTTCCCATGGTCTTCAGCAGCTTGCTCCTCATTTATTTCCAAACGTGTCTTCCTACCCACTAGTTTTATTCTTCTGGATCACACTTGCTCATTTCGCCTCTGACCTTAACTTTTTTTTAAGGGTACAACCAACAGCTTTTAGTATAACCACAGGTTGTGTATTCATCAACAACAAAAAAAATTTAGAGCAATTTCATTACTCCAAAAAGAAAAACTCCACACCTGCTTAGCAGTCACCTCTCCATCCCTCCGTCCTTCCCCAGTCCTACATTACAACTAATCAAATTCCATCTTTATAAATTGATTTATATTTACATTTTAATTAAATAGAATCATAAAATACATTGTAGCTTGTATCTGATTTCTTTCAATTAGCATAATGTGTGGTGGTGGGTTTTTTTTGCCTGATATTAACAACTGCAACATTATCACACATTTGTTCAGTTTCAAAGAATAGTAGTCTTACATACTCAGTGCTACCCATATTCATATTTCAATTAGGTTTCAATATGCTGTACAGCACCATGTTACATCTTTTAGCTTTTCTTCTAGTAATACACATGACCTTAGATTTTCTCTTTTAACCACTGTCAGAGTGATGAAATAGTTTTGATAATGGATGGTGTGGGTAGTAGAACAATATGGTAAATGTAGTTAATACCATGGAATTGTAATATAAATACCTTGCCATAATGTATGGCATGGAAACAGAGGGAGACTGCCAGAACAAGTACATGCACGCAGAAGTCCAGACTAAACTAGAAGAAGCGAAACACGAGTCCTTCAATCACGCTAATTGAGGATCAACATGGAAACTTCTGGTCTCTCAATGAACCTGAGACCAAAAAAAGACATTTGGGTTCAAAGGAATTTTTAACTTACCCCTTCTTCCTCGTGTACCAAATCATACCTCATATACTTTCTGAGACTGCCTATGCATAAGGTTGGCATCCTCCTTTTACTTTGTATTCCACCTAGAGTCCTTTTAGGACCTCTAAAACGGTAGGGAATAGTTGTCACTTCCAGTGTAGACCACCCAGGAAGGCTAGGGGATTCATGGCTGCCATTACTGATGATTGCCTTAGTTTGCTGGTCTGCTAAGACAAATAGCATACTAGGAGTTGGCTTAACAACAGTGACTTCTTGGCCCACAGGTTCAGAGAAGTCCAAATCAAGGCGTCACCAAGACCATGCTTCCTCTGCATATCTGTAGCACTGTGGTACTGGCTTGCTGCATAGTCGTGGTTTCCGTGGCTTGTGTGTCTGCCCCCTGTCACATGCAATCTCTCTCTCCTTGTGTCTGCTCTTCCTGCTTCTGCTGACTTATGCTTCTGGCTCCTTGGTGGCCTTCTCTTACTCTGTCCAAATTTCTTCTGCGGATAAAGCACTCCAGGAACATAGGTTAAGGCCCACCCTGATTCAACTGGTCCACACCTTAACTAAAACCAGCATCTTCAAGAGGTCCTATTTACTCAGGAGTTCACACCCACAGGAACACATGTGAAGATTAGGAACACGTCTTTCATTGACATAAATGGCTCATTCTACCACCATAATGATGACCTTGATGATGAGTAACTTAAACGATTTCAGACTGTGACTATCTGGTAATGTTTCATAGCCAGCAGATAAAAGCACCTAGCAAATGAAATGTAGACATCACTGTCATCAGCGATTTGAGGTGGGGTGTAGAGCAGAATTGTCCTTAAGGCAACTTGCCGATATTGGATGCTACAGCTAGACGGCAGTAGTAAATGATATAGCTATTCATATCCATTAAGCAATCAGTTAGGGAATGCAAAACATTAGACCATGTGAAATCGCCAATATCCAACCATTCTTGAGTTATAAAAATAGCACTCTCTTACAGTGCAGCCTACCAGTTGGTCAAAATGAAGCACCCAGTCAGGTTGCACCTCACCTGGCCAGTTCCTCCTCTGTGGCAGTTACTGCTACAGACCAACATCTAGGAGCTGAGCCTGCCTCCTGGGAAGAGGGGATACACCCATGGCCAGCATTTGTGTGGCTTGGGCGGGATTGTCTGTGGTGAATCCAGCTCTCCTTCAGCCCCAGCTCAGGCTGCTGGAAATGAAAAGTAGCTCCTCCTCCCTTCAGCTGGAGGCACAGGAAATCTGTAATAGCCTGCTTACCAATAATAAACCTGAGCAGAAAACAAGGAATAGCAGAAAAGCAGGCTGTTTGGGTTCAAAGCTAGCATTATTGAGGGCTTAAAACCTGCTGGGAGCTACTCCTCAGTGCTTTGCAATTGGAAACTCAATTGCTCCTCCCAGCAAGTTGGAGAAACAGGTTCTTTTTTACCATCATCCCCATTTTACAAATGAAGAAACTGAGGCACAGAGCAATTAAATGGTAGTAAAGCATGGAGCCTGGATGCGAATGGCGGCTACCTCACCCCAGGACACAAATCCCTAACCCTTGGGCTATGAAGATGATAATTCCAAAACCTGAGGGGAGGGCAGGCAGCTTTTCCAAGAAAAACATAAAATCTAAAACAAGAATCTGTATTTCAGTTACCAAACATTTTGCACAGCAATCTTATTTACTTGCTCTGAAAGAAATGTAGTCTGAATATATTTAACGATTTTAACGTGCCTCTTTGACAATCTCATAATGTACTGAATTCGAACATCTGTAAAAAAGCCCCTCTGGCCATTTTGTAATTCAGCTTTCTCACCATAATTAAGAGCGAATCCCCATCCTCCTGTTTTCCCCTCCACATGGATTTAATAACAGTGTTTGACCCTCATTATAGATCTCATTTTCCAGGCAATTTCTCACATGCATGGTTTATAGTCTCATAATCACTGAAAGCCAGTAGGTCTTTCTGGAAGTTAATCTTACGCAAGAGTGCAATTGGTTTATGATCTGGAATGAAATTGGTTTAGCTCACTCTGTGATCAGTCGAACAACGACAAAGAATTTTCCCCTCTGTATTTTAGAAGGGACTTTCTACTTTTCCCAACCTTATCTCCCTCGATATCTCCATGTGAAATTGACTTCAGCCAGAGGGATCTATTTCTTGACTCTTAAACACTTGAGTTTTCCGATCTCAGCCCTCCCTCTTCTCCTAAGTCCCAAAGTCCCAGTCCTTGCTCCTTCAGGGCCCCCACTCTCCTGCAATCAGCTTTGGGACCATTTCCCGTCCCCTGTCATCCATTTGAATTCCTCTGGTGACCATTAATTTATGGCCCTGAAATTTCTGTTCTGGTGTTGTTGGGAATACTTAAGAAATTCTTGTCGTGATGTAAGTTTTCTGTACGCATGTGCAGAAATACGCGCTTGGGTGGCAGCCTCCGTGAGGCAAGGACAGGCTGTTTCTTTGCATTTCCAGGGTTCCTAGCGCACTGCTTCAACAGCTTCCTCGCTGGGCTCCCTGACTTCCCCCTCCCTCCACTGCAGCCTTCTGCAAAACAAAATGCCATGATCCCTGGTCCCCTCCAACGCCCCCAGGTCTGACAAGCACCAATCGACTTTCTGTCTCTGTCCTCACAATGTGTGACTTTTTGTGTCTGGCTTCTTTCATTAGCATAATCTTTTGTTTGTTTTTAGGAGGTACCAGGGGTGGGGGACTGAACCCAGGACCTCTTATGCAGAAAACAGGTTCTTAGCCAGCTTCCCTATGTTGGTTTTTCTGTTTGTTGCCTGTTTTTGTTTTTTCAGAAGGCAATGGGAACCAAATCCGGGAATTCCCATGTGGGAGGCGGGCACTCAACCACTTGAGTCATGTCCACTCCTCGGCATAACGTTTTTAAGGTTCATTCATGTTGAAGCATGAATCTGTCTCATTCCTTTTTATGGCCAATTACTATTCCAATGTATGGAAAGATCACATTTTATTTATCCATTCACCAATGGAGAGACTGTGGAGCTTCCACTTTTTGACTATTATGAATGATGTTGCTATGAACAATGGTGTAGAAGTATCTACTTGAATCTTTTGGGCATATACCAAGGAGTGGAATTGCTGGGTCATGTGGTAACTCTATGTTATCCTGCTGAGGAATTAGCAGAGTGTTTTCCACAGCAGTTGCTCTGTTTTACATTCCTACCAGCAATGTATGAGGGTTCCAATTTCTCCAGAGTCTTGTCAATACTTGTTATTGTCTGTCTTTGGAGTCTAGACACATCTAGTGGGTGTGAAGTGATATCTCATTGTGGTTTTGATTTGCATTTCTCTATGAATAAATAATGTTGAACATCTTTGCAGGTAACTTATATTGGCCATTGGAATATCTTCTTTGGAGAAATGTCTGTTTGGATCCTTTGCCCATTATTTAATTGGGCTATTTGTCATTTTATGATTGAGTTGCAAGTGTTCTTTATGTATTCTAGATACAAGATCCTTATCAGGTATATGATTTTCATACATTCTGTCTTTTCACAATCCTTTTAAACCCTGCGTATACCATTCCTTCTTGTAGAGGAGGCTGTTATAAGAAGATTATCTGTTGAGGTCCTATCTGATCTGTCCCATCCCCATCAACTCATCTGAACTTTTCTCTTTTTACTCCTCCATGCACCTCAGACCTAGGCATATTCCTGCCTCAGGGCCTTTGCGTTTGCTCCTTTCTTCCAGATATTCATATGGCTCCCTCACTTCCTTTAGTCTTCATCCAAATGACTGTCTCAGAGGAGCCCCCCCACCCACTCCATCTTGATAGATAGGCAAACATCATTCCACCTTGGAGGGCCTCTTCTCAATCTTCACTTTTCTCTCTGCTGCTCACCACTCCTGACATACGATATACTGTACCTTCTTTATCTGTTCATTTTCTGTCTCCACAGCTAGGCTAAGGCTTCACTGAGTCAGGGTTTTCTCTGTTTTGTTCACTGTTGTATCCTCACCATGTATAGAGGGAGTGTAGACTTCAAGTATTAACTGTGCTCCTGAAAACCTACAAGGAAATCCAAGTTTTAAAAGTCCAAATATATTTTAAATTCAACTGAGAAACTCATTTCCTTCAGTAAATACGTGCTTTTTGTTACATATCCTTAAAAAAAAAAAAAAAGAGGCTCTTTCTGTCCTGTCCATTTCATATTTTTCATAGATTTTTGTTCTATTTTCAAGAGTACAATTGAGCCATTCAGAAGAGGCAATTATAACAATCGAAAAATAGGGGAAGAGGAAGGAAATGGACATGTAAGACAGAAAGGGAATCTTAATTCCCTCATGCTATGGAAGGAAATGATGGTTTTATATTCCTGGCCAATTCAGAGAACCAATTTCCAAAGTAAACATAAATGGTTTTCTGCATTGTGGTTCAGAAGCACCTCTGTGTGTTCGTTCACTGAACTGATGTGGTGTTTTTCATTCACTAATTTGGAAACCAAACCAATAAAGCAATTTTATCCTCTCAATTTACTTATGTTGCCTGCTGCTCCCATTTATAATGAAACCAATAACTGGCTTTATAATTCCACAATTTTGTGGTAGATTGACAGCTGCAATCCTTTTGACAACCACTTCAGCCATTTCCCTCCACTGTGAATAAATATCTGGCAACCTGCCAGTCGGACCATCTCTCTTCTCACCATTCCCTAATCTCTCTGGATTTTATTCACCCAGATTCTCTCCCTCTACCTTTACAACAGAGTATCACATTTTGAGGTGTTTCAAGGGCCAGAGGAAAAATCCTTCAAGTTGCTACCCCTGCTGCTGCCACCTGCTCCACCAGATCATTTCTTGCTGGTTTCTTGCAAAAGCCTCCTGACTGGTCTTCCTGCTCTGAGCATCAGTGAGCAAAAAATCTATTCACCACAAACCATCTAGCCTGATCTTTTTAAAGCCTAAGTCATATCATGACCCTCCTCTGCCCCAAACTCTCCATGGCTCCCCATTCCGTTAAGAGAGGACGCCACAGCTAGCCTTACAACAGCTGCACTCACCTACTCATTCTCAGCCCTTCTGGCCTTCTTGCAGTCCCTGGAATGGTCTCCACAGGACCACTGCATTTGCTGTCTTCTCTGTCTGGAATAATTTCCTGAATAGCTGCGTGTCTCTGTCCCATACCTCCTCAGGTCTCCCCTCAAATTATGCCTTCTCCCAGGAGGCCTTCCCTGGCCATTGTATTTATTTATTATTATTTTTTGGCCATTGTATTTAAATTGCACTCTCTCTCACTGACTCCCACACCCCCTACCTAAACTTATTGCATATTTTATTAATGTTGTGGAGAGTCTGTCTCCTCCCACTATGAGAGAAGCTAAATGAGGGCAGGAGTTTCTGCCCATTTTGTTCACTACTGTTTCCAAGTGCCTGGCATATGGTAAACTCTTGATATTTGTTGAATAAAGGGATTGAAGGAAAGCATGCATAACTGATGTTGGCTGCCTACATGGGTGACAGGTGTCATGACTCCTGAATAGCTTTCCCTGCACCATAGAAGAAGATGTGGCAGACACTGAAAGGACACAGGACATCACCAGAGCCGCCTCTAGGCCCCTGGGCTCTCCTCCAGTCGACCCTCAACCCAAGGGCGGCATGAGGCAAAGTCGGTCATGGAGGGCTGGACAGCAGCTCCCCATTTCCAGGCCTGGTTGGAGAACACTCGGGAAATAAAGGGGACCCAGCTGGGGCAACAGGTCCACACCCTGGTTCTTTCAGACTTGACCTTTGGCAGTGGAGCAGGTTAAAAGTGCAGGTTTGTTTATAGGTCTTCTAGAGCAAAGTTTCAATTTGAATGGAAGAAATGGTGAAAAGTTTTATTTGAGATACCATTCTTCCAAATACTTTTGAAAATCACTGTCTGTAAAAGTCCAGTTTGTCCGTTGTAATTTGGCCTCACCAATCTTGTTCATCTTTTTTGAGGCTCTTCAACCAGAATTGACGGGCTAACAGGGGCATCTTAATTAAGACTATAAGGGACAGAAATTACAATTGCTCAACTCAATAGGCCTATTGGGCACCAGTGCTATGGGATATTACAGTTTCTGAACTATTGAAAAAGAGCCACCAGGGATTATCACAATCCCTTTTGTTTGAAGAACACTTGGCCTTCACTATCCTGGTCTATAGGTAGCACCTATGTCCTGAACTATTGATACTAGACCTTGCCTGTAGTGGGCTGAATAGTGTTCCCTAAAAGTTCATGTCTACCCAGGACCTTGCTTGAAATAATGGTCTTTGCAGATGGAATTAAGGAAAGGGTCTCAAGATGATAACTTCCTGGAATAGGGTGGGCTCTGAGTCCAACGACAAGTGCTCTTTTAAAGTCAGAAAAGAAGACGACACAGGGATGTACAGGGAAGGCCATGTGTGAAGATGTTGGCAGAGAATGGAGAGCTGCGTCTATAAGCCAAGGAACACCATGGGGGTCTGGGAGCTGCCGGGAGCCAGAGGAGAGCCACTCGGTGACGTGCCCTTAGCGCCAACTCTGCTGACACCTCCATGTCAGGTGTCTGCCTCCAGGACCATGAGAGCATTAATGTATGTTCGTGGTAATTTTCTCCTGCAGCAACAGGGAACTAATCCATTGGGGAAGGACCCTCAAGCCAAGAGGGAAAACTGTCCGACCAATGTGGATGCCATCCAGGAGAGTTTGAAGGAGATATTCCCAATGAGTAGCTGCTTCCAGAACAACTGGGGGGTCTGGGGGGGCTGCCCCATCCCTCCCTTGGTCTCCCCACCACCCTGCTGAGAGAGGACCAGACCTGAAAGAGAGAACTGTTGGAATGGGAAGGCAGCATCCCAAGTTGACATTCTGAGAGCCTGCTAAAGTGCTGTGAACTGAGCAGTGCGCTCTCCTGCATCCCCTACCCAGGAGTGCCTGGCCTTCACTGCACTTCACCAGTGGACCGCTATTTCATTACCTAGGCTTAGCTCTCATCCCCGTAGCGAGTGGTAAGCCCTTCAGGGGCAGAGACCACATAATGTCATTTTCTGTTGTCCCCGGAACTGCCCCTCAAGTCCTGCACCAGCTCCCCACTGGGCAAGTTGAAAACTGAACTCACCGCCAGTGCATTACACCTAATCCCACACACCTCCTTTTCCTGCGGATTCACCTGAGACGTCCCATCAGAATGTGCGGGGAATATACCCATCGTTAAGAAGCAGCGTCTTTTCACACGAGGCAGATAAATCGTGATGCTGAGGCACTGTGCTGCCGCTCTGGGTGGGTTACAGCCTGACCGTCTCTGAGCTAGGGGCCCTGGCTGATTTCCCCATGGTTGCTCTCCAGACGACTCTACCATTTCCTCCTCTTCCAGACAGTTCCCCAAGGAAAGCCGCCATCTTTCACTTTTAAAGACACGAACCTCAGACAGAAGTCAAGCTACTGATTGTGAGACCGGCCCAGGATTTTAGCCTCCTCATTCAGACTTAATTCCCTGAGTCACACTAATTTTTACTTTTCTAGTTTTTCTCTCAATTTTTTATACTTGTAAAATAAATGTAACATAAAATGTATCATTTTAAGCATTTTCACGCTAATATTTAAAGTTTTTTTTTTTTTAAAAGCAACCTTATCCCTTTCAAAAGTCGAACTTGGTCTTCAAAGGCTCTCTTTTCTTTTCACACTAATATTTCTTTACCTTTTGGTCTGCATTCTGTTCATGAGACCCACAGGGTGAATTCAATAAATATGGTGAAGATATAAAAGCTGCTGGAGCTATGGTGGAGCAGGAGTCCTGCATGAAGTCACAAATTATACCCGACAGGCAAGCACAGCTCCCACTGCGCACAAGACGACACACAGGGCACAAGCACAGCTCCCACTGCGCACAAGATGACACACAGGGCCCTCAGCAGACCAAACGAAGCAGCTCTCATTGCGATTTGGTTTCTTCTTAAGTGTCCTTCAAATTTATTCTCCTTCCCTGTTGGACATTCATTTCCCTCTTTCCTGAATTTTGCTTTTTGGGGAGTGAACTTGCATTTGGATCTTTAAATTGGCCTCACACCAGATCATAAACATTTAAAAATGTTGGCCAGTTGTAGATATTGCCAGGAGTCTGTTTTAAACAGGTATTACCTCTTGTTCTGAGCTAGAAGCTGGTGATGGTTCCATGGAGTAGACCTACTGTGGGACTCAGAGGCTGAGGGGCGGGTAACCTTTTGTTATTATTATTTTTCACACTTTTTAAATTAAAGTTAATAGATCACAAAGAACGTTACATTAAAAAACATAAAAAACATAAGAGGTTCCCATATACCCCACTCCCATCCCCTACCTCATCATTTTTTTAAATTGTATTTTTGAAGATATATACATCACCAAAAAAAATGTGACATTAAAAAATATAAAAGGTTCCCATATACCCCACACCCACACCCACACCCTACTCCTCCCACATCAACAACCTCCTCCATCATTGTGGCACACTCATCGCACTCAGTGAACACATTTTGGAGCACTGTTGCACCACATAGATAATAGTTTACCCTGTAGTTCACACTCTCCCCAGTACATTCAATGGGTTATGGCAGGATATATAAAGTCCAACTTCTGATCCTGCAATATCATTTAGAACAACTCGAAGTCCCAAAAATGCCCCCACATCACAGCTCTTCTTCCCTCTTCCTGCCCTTAGCAACTGCTGTGGCCACTTTCTCCACCTCAAAGCTACAATTTCTTCTATTACTAGTCACAATAGTTTTATAGTAGAATATCAGTAAGTCTACTCTGATCCATATTTTATTTTTCCATTTTGTGGACCCTTGGAGGGTGATGTCCTCTCCACCTCTGGATCAAGAGGAGGCTTAGATTCCACATGGCTGATGGATGCAATTCCTCTACTTGCAGTTGTTGGCATTCTTGATTCCGTGGTGTAGTGTTTGACCATCTTCACCTCCCTTTTAGCTGACCTGGGTAGACCATCTTCACCTCCCTTTTAGCTGACCTGGGTAAGTCCAATGAATCAGAGAGTAGGGGTTGTAACTCTGCTGAGGCTCAGGGCCCAGCTACCGCATGGACAGTCCAGAAATTCAAGTCTTCTGAGCATGCACCATCCCTAGCACCAACCACAGGTCCAGTAAAAGTGACAGAAGAGGACTGTGTAGGAAAGTCACATCTGAGTCCAGCTCCATCACACTCAGGAGCAGAGATAACCTTTTATTTTTACAGACAGTCAAATCCCTCAACAGAAAGTCTGGAGCCCTTCTCTTTGGCCAATCTGGCTTCTACACAATGATAGTCTGTCCCCAAGTCCACATCAGGGCATGCCTCCAAAGGAGTGGATGTGACACTTCTGTTCCAGGAACAGAAGCTTCCCTGGCCT
This sequence comes from Dasypus novemcinctus, assembly GCF_030445035.2. NCBI lineage: Eukaryota > Metazoa > Chordata > Mammalia > Cingulata > Dasypodidae > Dasypus > Dasypus novemcinctus. The sequence continues at coordinate 158,729,730 of NC_080676.1, read as the reverse complement.
TATTCGAAGGAATGAGTTCTCAAATGGAAGATCTATTATGGTGGCCACATCTTATCACATAGAAAATCCAGACTCCATGACCCCAGCCCTGCAACCTGATTGTGAGTTTAGCCTCAGTTCTTACATTGTGCAAAAAAGAATGAAGTTGCCGGTTTCTCTTACATCTCTAGGGAGATCTTATGGCAACAGCCTCTCTCAGATCACAGTGCTGGGTTTGGCCAGCCGGGTATGTACGTATCATCAACATGGAAGAGGGCTGCCTGGTTTTAAGCTGCATCCCTAAGACTGGCTCTAAGATGCACCAGCATTTTTCTCAGTCTATCAAGTGTTCCCAAGCCAGATGTTTGATGGTCTCCTGACCACTTGTGTCTAACCCAACATACCTTGGAAAGAAGGCTTTCTACAATTTACACACTATACTTCTCTTAGTTCTCTTTGCCTGCTCAGCCTGCCAGTAAATTGCCTGGTGTATTCAGCTTTGATAGTAAGGTATTCTTGGTGTTATACTCTCTTCATGACACACTGAGCAAGGCAGCCCCTGTGTCTCAATATGACTTCTCATTGATAGAGTATCAGAGACCACAGTGCTGTTCTCACACCAAATCTGAATTTGGGTTGTGTGCTTCAGAAGAGACAAAATTAAAAATGTTTTGATGAAGGTGCAAAAGCAATTCAATGGACAGAGGATGGTCTTTTCAATAAATAGTACTGGTGCAACTGGGAATTCACAGGCAAAAATAATTGAACCTCAACCACAATTCACATCTTAAACAAAAATTAACCCAAAATTGGGCCATAGATTTAGACCTAAAATGCAAAACCATAAAATTTTTAGAAAATAACATAAGAGAAAATTTTCACAACTTAGGTCTAGACAAAGAGTTCTTAAGCATTATATCAAACACTCAATCCAGAAAATAATAAATCAATAAATTAGACTTCATTAAAATTGAAAAGTTTTGCTCTGTGGAAGATCTGATTTTTTTTACATGAAAAAAAAAAGCTGCAGACTGGAAGAAAATATTTTCAAGCCACATATTCAATTAAGGACTCATATCTAGAACATATTTTAAAAGTTCAAAAATAAACAGTAAAAAAAAAAGTCCAATTAGAAAGGAGGCAAAAATTATGAAAAGACACTTCACCAAAAAGAATACACAGATGGCAAATACGCACATGACAAGAAGTTTGACTTCATTAGCCATCAGACAAATGAAGATTAAGACTGCAGTGAGGTATTACTGAACCCCTATTGGTACAGCTAAAATGAAAAATAATGACATGCCAAATGGTGTGTGGATATGGAGAAATGATCTCTCATACATTACTGGGAGGGGAGGGGGGATGTAAAATGGTGCAGTCATTCTGGAAAATAACTTGGCAGCTTCTTAAAAATTCAAAATATACATGCCATACAACCCACAGTGGTATCCATGAGATTTATCCTAGAGAAGTGAACATTTATTTCCACATAGGAAACTGCACTCAAATTTCCATAGTCAAAATTTGACTATTATTTTAATAGTCAAAACCTGGAAACAACCAAAGTGCTCGTTAGTAGGTAAATGGTTAAACAGACTGTGGTACGTGCACATGGGGGAATACTCCTGAGCATTTAAACGGAATGAACTACTGGTCCCCGTGACAACTTAGATGGACCTCAGGGGCATTGTGCTGAGTGTAAAAAATCCAAACTCTAAAGGTCATATACTGCATGATTCCATTTATGTAACATTCTTGAAATGCAAAATTATAAAGATGGCGAACAAAGAATGTTTGCCAAGAGTTAGGGATGGCAGGGAGGCAGGGGATGGATAGAATGATAAAGGGGTAGCATGAAGTGGTTATTTTGAGGTGATGGAATAGTTCTGTGTCTTAATTGTGGTGGTGGTTACACAAACCTACAAGCATGTGAAAAATTACATAGAGATACACATATCCAAGGTACAATGTCAATTTCCTGGCTTGATACTGTACTATAATTACATAAAATGTAACCACTGGGGGTAACTGGGTGAAAGGCAAACAAGGTTGCTAAATGATTTTTGCAGTTTCCTGGGAACCTATAATTATTTCAAAATAAAATCTTTAAATCAACGCATAAACCTGATCTTATAATTTAGTTAATGGGGAAGCACACAGGACCTTTGAAAAAAATCAGGGACATGTGAGGAATACATTATTATTTATGTTGCCTTAGTAGGGAATTGTTTGTCAGAATGAAGGAACTGTTCTCCTCTGAGTCACTCAGTTCTGGAAACACAGTTCTGCCCCATTAAAGAATGATGGAGAACGTGAAGTTTCGATTTATGGTGTTCATAAATTCAGCTCTTAATTTCATAACTGTGCACCTGAGACAGCCTGAGTTTACAGCCTCTGCCCTGCCCTGTGGTACTAGAAACAGGCCAGGTAGAGCTGTCCCCATCGGGGCTGCGCAGAGCCGTGGGCTAGCAGGCTAACCGCATGGAACGCCAGTCTACAACAAGGGGCACTAAAAACCCTAACGTCAAACTTCTCTGGAAAGGAGGGCGATGGGAACAAAGAAAATGGAATTTGTCAGAAGTCTTCTCAATTGTAACAAATGTACCACGCTCATGAAGGACGTTGTTAATGCTAATGAAGGATATTGTTAACGTGGGAAAGTGTGGGTGAGGGAGGGAGTGAGGCATATTGTATGTAATCTTTATGTAATCTAATGCTTCTTTAAAAATTAAAAAAAATAATTTAAAAAAATGAGTAGTGAGCATGGTTAAAAGTAGTTCTTGGAAAAGTTGCTTGGAGGGAAGAGGGAAATGGAAGTGATACCACAGGGACAACCTACATTACACCCTGCTCAGCAGCACAAGGGTGTCCTTGTGCCCATTCGGGTGTGTTTGGAATCTGGATGGAATCCCTTAAAACTCCTGAGGAGAGGCTGAAGGCTGCATGGCTGACCTCCACCTCCTTTCTTCCTGATGCTGAGCTGAGGTCCCCTTAAGACAAGACCACCAATTAGAGACAGCAATTGCGGTGGGGGGGGGGCACCAAGATATGAGCCACAGGGCGCCCAACACAGGCTCAATGGATGGTGTGAGACTGAAACCTCCACCAAGAGAGCTTCCTGCTGAGGGTGAGGCAGGTTCCTGAGAACTCAGAATGTCCAGGCTGCTTCTTAGTATCACTCATGAGCAGGAATGTGTCTGTGACAGGGACAAAGGAGAGAGGTGCGGACAATTAGAACCCAGAGCCAGGGTTCCAACATTTTAAAACATGCACTCATCATCTATCTTCCCCCTAAACCATTGCGTTTTTTCTTGTTTTGGGAACTAAAACTACGTAAGTTTGTATTGTGTCTTCCATTCCTTTGTAATTCCACAGTGAGCTCCTGTATTCGTTTCCTATAGCTGCTGTAACAAATCACCACACATGTAATGCCTTGAAACCACACACATTTATTATCTTATAGTTCGGAGATCAGAAGTCTGATCTGTTTTTCTGCCTTTTCCAACTCACAGAAGCCACTGCTATCCATGACTTGTTGACCCTTTCTCCATTTTCAAAGTCAGCTTTTTAGCATCTGCCAATTTCTCTTTTTCTACCTACATTATCACATCACCTCTTCTGGCTCTGGCCTTTCTGCCTCCCTTTTATACCAACCCTTGTTATTACTTTGGGCCCACCTGGACAATCCAGGTAATCTCCATACCTCAAGATCTTTGACTTAATCACATAAGTTTCAGATAAGTTTCAAAACTTGTTACAAAGCTACAGTAACCAAAACAGCATGGTACTGGCACAAGAACATACACATACATCAATGAATTAGAATTGAGAATTCAGGGGCTCATTACACATCTACAACCAATTGATTTTTGAGAAGGGAACCAAGTTCACTCGATGGGGAATGAACTGTCTCTTCAATAAATGGTGCTTGAAACTGGATATCCATATGCAAAAGAATGAATGTGGACCCCTCCCTCACACCATATGTAAAAATTAACTCAAAATGGATCAACAACCTAAACATAAGAACTAAATCTATACAAATATTTGAAGAAAACATAGGGAAATATCTTCCAGATCTTGGATTCTTAGATTTTACACCAAAAGCTTGAGCAACAAATGTAAAAATAGATAAACTAGATTTCATTAAAATTAAAAACTCTGTTGCATCAAAGGACATTATTGAGAAATTAAGACAACTATCTAGAGAATCAGAGAAAATATTTGGAAACCATAATACATTTTAGATTACTAAATGTTGCTGGGAACAATATATGAGAAATGGGTTGGTTTTTATAATGGACTTTATTATATTAAAAGCTTACAGTTCTGAGGCTGTGGAAGTGTCCAAATCAAGGTATCATCAGAGATGCTGTCTCACCAAGCTGCAGCTGTGGGCAATCAGATACATGGTAGCAGCATCTGAAGTTGCTTTCCCTCTGAGCTCAGCTATGGGTGATCAGGCATATGGCTTGTCTTTCCCTTCTCCTCTGGGCCTTGTCTCTTCCAGGCTCTCAGGGGCCTCTTTCCATACCTCTGTGCTCCGCGGATTCCAGCCTCTGGTCTCCAGGACTCCCTCCCAACCTTTTGGGATTTCTCTGTCTCTGCAGCTTTTATTCCTCCATTTATAAAGGACTCCAGTTAAAGGATAAAGACCCACTCTAGGTCATGCCCTACAGACGTGATCTAATCAGAAGGAAGTTCCCTTAACTGAATCTAATCAAAAGATGCCATCTCCAAAAGATTTACACACATAGGAATGGATTAGCTCTAAGGACATGATCTTCTGGGGTCCACCCAGCTTCAAATTACCACATTCCACCCTCTGACTCCCAGAAGGACATGTTCTTTCCATAAGCAAATATATTTATTCCACCACAAAATTTCAAAAACCTTCAATCACTTCAGTAACAGTATTAAATACAAAATCTCATTGAAATTAGTTATAGGCATGCAATTGATCTGGGGCAAAATTTTTCCTCCAGCTGTGGACCTGTAAAATATACAAAAGTTATCTGCTTATAATATAGAAAAAAAAAAAAAAAGAGAGTCATAGAATAAATATTCCCATTGCCAGAGGGAGAAATTAAAAGGAAAATAGGAGTATTTGGTCCCCAAATTTCCAAAAACCTACAGGACATGCTCCATTAGATTTCAAAGTCTTGAGAGTCAGCTATAGAATAATGGGTTCTTCTCCTCCAGGCTTGGAGTGGCAGTCCCACCCCTTTCAAGGGCTTCCTCAGTGAACATATTCTCTATTCCACTGTCAACTGGTGGCAGTTGAGCTCTAGGCCTCGCCCTCCAAGAATATCAAGATGACAGCCACACTTTCCCCAATCTCTGGGTCATAGATTTAACCCCCTCAGAACAGTGGGGTAGTGACCAAACTTTCCCCATCCCCTGCCAGAATGTGCCCCACCCTCTCTGAAGTGAAGCCTGGGGCAGCAGCACTCTCCCTGAACAATGGGGTGGAAGGCCTACCCACTTCAAATGCCTGGGCAAACTCACACTTTCACACACCTGGGTGAGGTCTCTCACTTGGCCCAAGAAGATGCTTTAAGTCTAGACCTCATTTTCCACAGTTCTACCCTTAAAGTCAGTTTTCTTTCAATCTCTCCCTTTTCTGTCCCTTTTAGTCCAGGCTGGAAATGGCTCTGTTCATACAGATCTTGCAGAAAACTTGTAGATTCACATGCAGGAAATGGGTCTGAGCCAACAGTCAGTAAGACCTTCCACGGATCCTTCCTGGATAACTGAATTTCTCATCCTGACTTGCACTGAAAAGACAGGCTGTTTCCATATTCATTTAAATCCTCACATGGACTCTATTTTCTGGGAACTAATTTTTCAGAAGCTCAGAAGCTCCCAAATGATCCCTTTCTGGTTTCTTTGTGCCCAGTAGTTCAGATCTTAGCTTATCCCTTTCTTCCTGCATTTTGCTACAAGCTGCAAAGAGAAGCCAGGTCATGCTTTCCACATTTAGTTTGGAAATCTCTTTATATAAATATCCATGCTTGTCACTTTCAAATTCTGCCTACCATCTGACAACAGGAGTCAATTTTGCCAAGTTTACTGCCACTTTAAAAGCAAGGATCACCTTCCTTCCAGTTTGCAATGACACATTCGTCATTTCTGTCGAAGGCCTCGTCAGAAGTAACTTTAGCGACCATATTTTTACCAACAGTCCCTTCAAAACAATCTAGGCCATTTCTATCAAGCATCTCACAATTCTTCCACAATCTACCTCTTACCCATTTATAAAACTGTTCCAACATTTTTGATATTTACATAGCACCAGCACCCTACTTTCCTGGTACCAGTTGCTGTTTTAGTTTGCTAAAAGCTGGTGGGAGCAATGCATGACAAATGAGTTGACTTTTATAATGGAGATTTATTAGGTTAAAAGCTTACAGTTCTGAGGCTATGGAAGTGTCCAAATCAAGGTGTCATCAGAGATGCTGCCTCACCAAGCTGCAGCTGTGGGCGATCAAGCACATAGCTGGGCATAATGGTAACTCTCCCAGTCTCTGCCTTCTCCTCCAGGTTTACTTTCCTCTGGTCTCAGCTGTGAATGATCAGGCACATGGCTCATCTCTCCCCTCTCATCTGGGCTTTGTCTCTTTCAGGCTTTTGGGGCCTCTTTCCATACCTCTGTGCTCTGATGATTCCAGCCTCCAGCCCAGGCATCTTTCCCAGCCTCTCAGGGTTTCTCTGTCTCTGCAGATTTTTCTTTGTCAGAGGCTTTTTTTTTTGTCATATACTCCCCACCCCCTCATTCCACTCCTCCCCCCATAACAACAACCTCCTCCATCATCATAAGACATTCATTGCATTTGGTGAATACATCTCTGAGCACCGCTGCACCTCATGGTCAATGGTCCACATCATAGCCCACTCTCTCCCACAGTCCACCCAGTGGGCCATGGGAGGACATACAATGTCCGGCAACTGTCCCTGCAGCACCAACCAGGACAACTCTTTTATTCCTTAGTTAATAAAGGATACCAGTGAGAGGATTAACACCCACCATGGATCATGCCCTATTGAAGTGACCTAATCAGAAAGAAGTTCCCTTAACTAAATCTAACCAAAATGTTCCATCTCCAATTGGGTTTACATGCAAAGGAATGGATTAGCTCTAAGGACATCATCTTCTGGTGGGTCCACCCAATGTCAAACTGCACGTCATGTACCTGATAAGGGTTTAATATCCAGAATACATAAAGAACTCATATAGTTCAATAACAGAATGACAAGCAACACAATTTAAAAATTGGCAAAGAACTTAAATAGACATTTCTCCAAAGGAGATGTAAAAATGGCCAATAAACAAATGAAAAGGTGCTCACCGTCATTAATCATTAGGGAAATACAAATCAAAACCACAGTGAGATACAACCATTTACCCACTAGAATGACTATTATTTTTAAAATGGAAAACAATACCTTGTGAGGAGAAGGAGAAGGAGGAACCCTTGTACATTGTTGGTGGGAATGTAAGATGGTACAGCCTCTGTGGATAACAGTTTGGCAGTTTCTCTGAAAGTTAAGTTTGGAATTATCATATGATCTTTCTAGTTATATACACAAAAGAATTGAAAGCAGGAACTCAAACACATATTTGTACACCAATGTTCATAGCAGCATTATTCACAGTAGTCAAAAGCTGGAAACAACCCTAGGTTAATCAACAGAAGAACTGATAACCAAAATGGGATATATACATAAATGAAATATTATTCTACCATAAAAAGGAATGAAGTTTGGATATGTACAACATAGCTGACCTTAAGAGACAACATGGCGAATGAAATAAGCCAGAAACAAAAGAACAATATGCACAGTTCCACTAGCATATCCATTAGGTATCCACTTGAGATACCTAAAATACGCAAATTCACAGGAACAGGTTACCAGGATTTGAGTGAAGGGGCAGGGTATGGGAGGATGGGAAGTCATTGTTTGGTGGGTAGAGAGTTTCCGTTTGGGGTAATGGAAGGTAGTGCTGGTGATACAATGTCATGAAAGTAATTAATATCCCTGAATTGTGCACTTGAAGTGGTTAAAATGGGAAATTTTAGTAATACATTGTCTGTATGTTATCTTCCCTCCAAAAATAAAAATTTACCATTATTTCTTTAAAAAGTTTATTAGGAATCCTATCTCAATGAGCACATGGGTAGTTAGAGATCAATAACTACACTCTGTGATGTAGATAAAAATATAAAAGAAGTTGTTAATATAGCAGGAAAATTTGAGACTAGAGCACATCAGGGAGAAGTCTGCTAGAAGGAGAGAGAGAAAGAGAGAGGAAAAGGGATTGTCTTATGATGAAGTCAAAAGCCCAGCTTCATACATGAATTGCATTTGGGAGTCATGACTTAATGATTGTAATGAGGATTAAAACACAAATCTAGAAGTCCTAGTGGATGACAAACACAATAAGGGCCATCCAAGGGTAAATTTTATATTAGATAGTATGAATACTCAGAAAAGGCAGATGATCTGTTCTCTTCTAATCTGTTCAAATTACAGCTGATATATTATATTCAGATCTGAATGATGAGAGAAAAATGAGCAGGAGAAATTTAGAATATATTAAAAATGAGTAATTTGGGCCATCGTATTGTTCTTCCCTTAGTGTCTTGGAACATAGTATGTGTGAAGGAGAGTGTGTGTGTATAAGTGTGAGTGTCTGGACGTGTGAATGTGTGTTTGAGTGAGGAATAGTATGTGTGTGAAGTGAGTGTGCCATGTGAACATGTGTCTGCGAACATGTGTATGAATGTGTGTGAGTGTACATATGAGAATGTGTGTGCAAATGTGTGTATATGAGGTAGTGTATAGTGTGTGTGTGCTTCCTAGGCTACCAAGCTCATCATTTTAGTTCTTCAGAGAGCATGTGAAACCTTCTCTGTCCTTCCGTTATGAGAAACAGTCATTTGTCAAGGGCAATGTGAACCTAGTGATTTGTGTGCACTTCACAGCACAATAGAAGAACAGGGAAATCTGAGAGACCAGAAATTTATTGCCCCATTCTTTGTCCCTTCTGACATAAGTGATCTAACAGGTGAATTATTGTCTTTTGATCAAAGACATATGTCTCAACTGCACAGTAATGATATGTTAATTGCAAGGAGTTCATCTTGAGCTAGTGACCTGACCTTAGGAACAAGCAGCACTCAGCTGCCAGATAGAAAGTGTATCGAAGCCCAGAAGACCTGCAAGCAGCCTGGATTTTTTCAGAAGATTAATCACCTCACCACCATTTCCATCAATACTGTGTTCTTCTGTCAGAACAACTTTTCCTCGTGTGATTTTTAATGTAATACAAATTAAACTGGAATGGGTAGTAAAATTTACTATTGCTGAACTATGGACTACACATAATGAATTACCTAAAATTGACTGAAAACATAGACTTTATGGAAGGACCACATCTGTCACTGTTAAAATCAATAAGTGGGCAGTGACAATCAGCAGTATGGAGCTCCTAGAGTCAGCTCCTGCTACAGGGCAGTTAGTAAACTCCCAGAGCTATCTGGAGCTAGCTGAAGCACCTGTTTGGGGTCTCCAGAAGACCAGAAGGGCATCCTGCCACATCCTTGAAGGAATGGAAGGAGGAGACTGCCCATCTGCAGAGAAGACTTGTAAGGAGAGGCTCCACACCACAGAGGCCAGTGCTCATCCTCCACAGGAGATACAAGCTGCCTCGGGATCTGTTCCACAGCTATAATTGAAAGCTCCTGTTCCCAAAAATGGGGGAGGAAGAGACAGGTGGGCACCAACTTCAGCTACTGATGTTGATCCTGAGAACAGCTAAAGTTTGAGCCTGTCCAAGTCAGAAAGAGGCCAGGAGTTGCCATCTTAACTCTGCGCCTGGCACGAGGGGAAGTGGGGCAGATTGAAAATCCCAGTGCTGGTGGGGACCAGTTTCTTTCCATCCAGATCAGACTGCAGCTCTAGCCTAGGCCCCAGACCCACCTACAGCAGGGAGGAAGCTGTGGGGACCTGCACCAGCCTCTCCAGGAAATTATCAGCCAAGCTGCAGAGGCTGGTGATCATCCTACTCTGGCAGCATGAGCCACCCTAGGAGCTATTCTGTGGCTGGAATTGGAAACTCCATTTCCCAAAAACAGGGGAGGAGGAGACAGTTGGCAGCAAATTTCAGCTACTGATTGGTAGACTCAGCTGACTAAGGAATAACCCTGGGAACAGCTGGGGTGTGAATCTGCCCAAGTTGGAAAGAGGCTGGTGGCCACCATTTTGACTCTGCCCCCAGCCTGTGGGGAAGCCAGGACTAAAAATCAGTGATAGTAGGAACCAGTTTCTTTCACCTGCAGCCCTAGCCTAAGCTTCGGCCCCACCTCTGGCAGGAAGAAGACTGGTAGGCCCCACACCAGCCTATCCAGGTAACTGCAGGTACCTTTGGCTGGCACAGACTGAAAATTAAAAGCCTACTAGGGCAACTGTGGTCATCTTGGACCCACACTGCATAGATTACTGCCCACACCTGCAGCTCCATCCCTGTGCCAGGCAGGAGAGAAAGGGGCATGAAGCCTCATCAGTCTCTCTGGACAACAACAGTCTAGACATACATGACTTGGATTATTCCACACAACTGTGACTCTGTCCTTACCCCTGGCAAAGGAGAAAGTTGGGTGAAGCTTCATTGGTTCTTGGTGCAATGAGGGCAGCTTGAGCCTCCACAGCTTATAGCACCAATTAAAACCTTGGCTTCTACTGCACAACCAGCAAGTTAGGAAACCCTAAACTAAAGAGAAAAGCTGCACCCAGAATAAATACTCTAGTAATCCAGATGCTAAGACACCAACAAAAAGTTACAATTCACACCAAGAAATAGAAAGATATGGCCCAGTTAAAGGAACAAATAAGCCTCCAGATAACATAAAGGAGTTGAGACAACTAACCATAGATGTTCAAACAAGTCTCCTTAATAAATTCAATGAGATGGCTAAAGATATTAAGGATATTTAAGAAGATTGGATGAGCACAAAGAAAAATTTGAGAGTATACATAGAAAAATAACAGATCTTGTGGGAATGAAAGGTGCAATAAATGAAATTTTAAAAACATTGGAATCATATAGTAAAAGATTTGAGGAGGCAGAAGAAAGGATTGGTGAGCTCGAAGAAATGGCTTCTGAAAGTGAGCATACAAAAGAACATATGAAAAAAAATGGAAAATATTGAACAGTCTCAGGGACCTAAATGACAGCAAAAGGCTTGCAAACACATGTGTCATGTGTGTCCCAGAAGGAGAAGAGAAGGGAAAGGGGCAGAAGGAATATTTGAAGAAATAATGGTAGGAAATTTCCCAACCCTATTGAAGGACATAGATATCCATGTCCAAGAAGCACAATATGCTCCCATCCAAAAAAAATCTGAATAGACCAACCCCAAGACACATACTCATCAGAATGTCAAATGCCAATGACAAAGAGAAAATTCTGAGAGCAGCAAGAGAAAAGCAACGTGTAACATATAAGGGATACCCAATAAGATTAGGTGCTGATTTCTCATGAGAAACCATGGAAGTAAGAAGACAGTGGTCTGATATATTTAAGATACTACAAGAGAAAAACTTCCAAGAATCTTATACCCAGCAAGACTGTCTTTCAAGAATGAGGGCGAGATTAGAATATTCACAAATAAACAGAAACTGAGAGACTTTCTAAGCAAGAGACCAAATGTTCAGGAAATACAAAAGGCTAGAGCCTGAAAGGAAAAGACAGGAGAGAGAAACCAAAGAGAGTCTAGAAATGAAGATTATATCAATAAAAGTAACCAAGAGTGTCAAATTAGTGGTGAAGAGAAAATATGACAGATAAAACTTAAATAGTCAGGAATAAACTTAACCAATGATGTAAAGCACTTGTATTCAGAAAACTACAACTCAATGTTAAAAGAAATTAAAAAAGATCTAATTAACTGGAAGAACATTCCATGCTCATGGATTGGAAGACTAAATATCATTAAGATGTCAATTTTCCTCAAATTGATATACAGATTCAATGCAATCCTGATAAAAATCCCATCAGCATTAAAAAAAAAATTGAAAATACAATCATCAAATTTGTTTGGAAGGGTAAGGGGTCCTGAATAGCCAGAAACATCATTAAAAGAAAAGCAAACCCTCATCTCCAGACTTTAAATTATATTACCTAGCTATAGTAGTAAAACAGCATGGTACTGGCATCAAGAAAGACACATAGACCAATGGAACCAAACTGAAGGTTCAGAAACAGACCCTCACATGTATGGTCAAGTGATTTTTTACTAACCTGTCAAACCCATACAGCTCAGGCAAAACAGTCCATTCAACAAATGGTTTTGAAAGAATTGTATATCCATAGCTGAACAAAGGAAAGAGGATCCCTATCTCACCTTATCCAAAAACCTGAAAATAAAAGCAAGAACCATAAAACTTCTAGAAGAAATTGTAGCAAAATACCTTCAATGCCTGGTGGTAGGTGGTGGATTCTTAAAGGAGAGAAGAGGAGAACTGAAATGGACTACTGATGTTTAATGTATGTAGAAGTTTTAATTAGCTTTACTGTAAAAATGTGGAAATGTATAGAGTGGATGGTAACACATAGTAAGTAACAGCTAGTTTATAAATGGGGATGTGGCTGAAAATGGTAGTCTAGGTATGTAAATGCAAATTGACAGAATGCTAGAGAATAATCTAGGAATTGAATAGTACAGTAAACCGAGAGGTGGATGAGAATTGTGGTTGATGGTACAGATGCAAGAGTGCCTTTTGAGAGCTAGAGCAAATGTACATCACCACAGCAGGATGCTGAGAATGTGGAGAAGCATGGGAAAAATACAGCTGGAGTGACCTAGGGACTGTGGTTAGCAGTAATAATGTAATATTCCTGCATCTATGCCAAAGATGTACTATATTGATAATGAGGCAGTATGGAAAATGGGAGCCAAATGTACACTATGGACATGGTAACAATCAGATGATATTATCTTATCTGTAGCAAATGTTCCACCATGATGTGATGTGTTGATGGGGGTGTTGTTTGGGAATTCTGCACATGTGCGTGATTGTTTTATAAATTTACAACTTCTGTCATAAAAAAGATACTTAAAAAATAATAATAGGGTGGGTTGGGGGGAAAACACATGAAACGTAAGATAAGGACTATGATTAATAGTAAGATTTTGACAATATTCTTTCATAATTTGGAACCAACATCTCATGACAATGCAGGGTGTTGGTGGAGGGTTGATGTATGGGACCCCTGTATGATGTTATGTGTGTTTGCTTTATAAGTTTGCAACTCTTACTATACACTTAATTGTTTATGTATGTTCATATATAAATGATATAAAGATAATAATAGGGTTGGTTGGGGGAGAATACTTGGGTTAGTAATAATATTTTGACAGTGCTCTTTAATCATTAGTTTAAAGGTTTAACAACAATGCAAGTTATTGGTGGTAGGGTGAGTTATGAGATTCCTACATTATGTTATATATTTGTTTTGTAAGTTCACAACTATTATAATTTTTGTCTTTTTTAACCTTATATTCAAAATACATGAAGTCCCCATATACCCCCCACCCCCTCACCCCATTCCTCCCATAACAACAACCTCCTCCATCATCATGGGACATTCATTGCACTTGGTGAATACATCTCTGAGCACTACTGCACCACATGGTCAAAGGTCCACATTATAGTTTACACTCTTCCCCAGTCCACCCAGTGGGCCATGGGAGGACATACAATATCCAGCATCTGTCCCTGTAGTACCACCCAGGACAACTCCAAGTCCTGAAAATGCCCCCACATCATATCTCTTCTTCCAACTCCCTACCCTCTGCAGCTACCGTGGCCACTTTCTCCACATCAATGCTACATTTACTTCCATTACTAATCACAATAGTTCCAGAATAGAATATCAGTAAGTCCACTCTAATCCATACTCTATTCCTCCATTCTGTGGGCCCAGGGATGGTTATGTCCACTCCACCTCTATATTGACAGGGGGCTTAGATTCCACTTGGATGAGGGATGCAAATCTCCTGCTTGCAGTTGTAGGCACTCTTGGCTCCCTGTTAGCTGGCTGGGGTAAGTCCAATAAACCAGACGGAAGGAGATGTAAGTCTGTTGAGGCTCAGGGCCTGGCTATCATATGGACAGTCCAGAGATTCAGGTCCCCTGAGTATACACTAAACCCTAGCACCAATCACAGGTCTGGTAAGAGTAACAGAAGAGGCTTGTGAACAAAGATCACATCTGAGTCCAACTCCATCACACTCAGGAACACAAACTCCAAAGTAGAGCCAACTGACATGGCACTGAACTCCATCTGCCATGACGATAGAACCTGTGGGTTTTTGTAGCCCTCAGAAGAACCAATACCTGGGGTTGTATCTACTTTAGCTCTCTCTGGAACTCTGCTGAGGTGAGCATAAGGACAACCCCTCCTTTGACCTCCAGTTCTTTTTTGGAAACTCATAGCCATATAAACTCATTTGTTCCTTCCATTTTCCCCTTTTATTCAAGGTCAAAAAGCAGTTTTAACTCCTGATATTACATGTAGGCCAAGGTATTCTGCTGGTCTGAGTTGACCCTTTTTTTCAAGATCCTTTTCTAGTTACCTCATCAGCTGGTACTTGGTAGTAATCCCTTGGCACCAGGTAGGCTCATCCCCAGGAGTCATGTCCCACACTGGGGGGAAGGAAATGCATTTACATGCTGAGTTTGGCTTCAAGACTGGTCACATTTAAGCAACATGGAGGCTCTCAGCAGGTAATTCTTAGGCACCCATCAGTTCTATTTTCACCCATTAGTTCTTATTTCAGGTACACAGGCTCACAAGCATAGTCATTAGAATCAAGGGCTCATTGTTGGACCATCCTTCTTTTTTGGTCTTTGCCATTGCACTTGGGGGATTATTGCTGTTCCATTAAGGAATGTGATAGAGCTCCCCTGGCTAGGAACTCAGCCCTCCCTCAGTTGTCGTTTTTAACTGTAACCACTATGAAAATATCCAAACATTTTTATGTGTCCTGTATATATGCCCTGGAGAACTCCCTCCTGACCATGTGCCCCCTATCAATAACATCCCACACCAGTATTCCTCCCCTGCCATTGTTGAACCTCTCTGTGGTCCAAAACTTCCTCAAAAATGAAGCCTAATATATTGCCAGGTTCCATTAATAGTAAAATGGAATATAGTGATGGGTTTAAAGGTTAGATATAGAATACATACTAATTTAGAAAAATTAAAGTAGAAATAAATTGGGTATCAAAAAATAAAAAAATGAAAAAGCTTTGTTTTTGATGTTTTGCCTTCCATCACTGCAATAAGTGTTGCCCTGTACGCACATTGGCAAGGGCAACTTCTTCCATCTCTTCCTCAGTGTCTACATCCTTTCTTTTTCTTTCTTTTTTCCTAGATATTAAGCTTGTCTTCACAAAAGTTTAGATCACAGTAATTCATATATACAATATACAGTACTCCCACATATCCAACAACGGATACTTTGTCCCTTCCCCAGCAATAACCTTTTTACATGTTCATACTATATTTATTGCAACTGATGTACAGATATTGAGACAATAGCTTTCCAACGAGGTAACATTTGGGTTTACATTATGGTTTATATTTTAGACTATACAATTTTCTAAATTTTTAGTTATCTTATGTTTTACATTATGATTTACATTTTAACCTATAGGCCCCTATACATTTTTGGTGTAATTTAACATGTCCTATATCCATCCTTGCATAATCTTGTGGAACACTTCCATTGCCCCATAGTTACACTGATTCCATCTATTCAGTACCTCTTTCCCCCTCCCCTCAGGGCCCACAGTGACAATCAATCTTCATTGCTTGGAGGGCCATGTTCAGAGATATTTGCAACAATGTTGAGGGCTTGACATGCTCGACTGCCCTAATGCACTGGGAGCCACCATTTCTCTTGAGAGATACAATTCTCTCTATTTGAGAACATCAGTCCTCCCCAGGATGTGGGTATACCTTCACTCTCATTGTATGGTCTCCATCCAATGGTATAACCCACTATGAAAAAATGAGCACTCACACACTCCCTAGAATCCTGTCCTGTGTCAGATTCTCCCCTTTAAGCATCTTAAACAGGTAACCTTCCTTATTATATTTTTTAAAAAGTTTTCTCAACATTATACTCTCTACCACATACCTGACAATCTCCTATGTTCATATGTTCCCCCACCCTCCCCCCAAATTCTTGGGCCATATTACCCATCCTCCCATCCCTAGCCCCCCTCAAGCCCACAAAGCCCCACCCAAATATATCCCTATGCCCCCATTTTATCCCTTCCCTGTACAAATACTTACCTCCAGCTCATCATAGATTTCACCCAGGTAGGTGTCAGCTCACAACCCTCCTCTACCCTCCACATTTATTGCTTATGTATGTTTATGCATGAGTGATATACTTCAATAAATTAATTTTTTAAAATCAATAAGTGGCTGATGGTATTGAATCTCTACATGGCAGCCACTGCTCTGCCCATTTTCCTTTTTCCAGCATAGCTTATTTTAAAAGGCTGAAATTTCCAGATACTCACATTTTCAGCCTCTCTCGCTGCTAGGGTTGGGCTTATAACCCAGTTAGGGTCAAAGGAGCGGTTTCTAGAGAAGATTTTCCTCCATAATGAAAGAGAAAGCAGGAAGAGAGAGAACGAAAGAGACAGGGATGGAGAGAGAGAGAGAGAGATTAAGAAGAGGCCCTGTCCTACAGTTGGATTTTTAATATTCATCTTTATTAATTTTATCCTGAATGCACCTATGAGATGTTCTAGATCAAACATAGATTTCTTATGAAATACCTTGAGAAAAGAGCAAGTTCCTCCTCCTTTGTCCCAGTAAGTGACATGATGAAAGCTGTTGGAAATTTTTCCTACAAGCATTGCCTGACACCCCGTAAGTGAGGTACCAGGATAAATATTCATCCTCTACTTATATAACTTACAAAGGGGAAGAGAGCAGCTGGACCTTCCCCTCCTGGAAGGGTCCCTTCTTAAGCCCTTTGGCACAAAAATAAGATTTCTTCAAGAGCCAAAGGGCCTGAGTGTGTGCCTCAGCTTTAAAGCCCTCAAGGTGTCCTGGACCTCATTCCTTGAAATGCGAGAGACTTTCCAGTCTCACAGGCACCTACAGCCTTAACCTGAGTGCCACTCTAGGCTGTAACTATTTGGCCCTCCTGAGGAGATGAGAGAAGTTTCATTATCCTTTTCAGTCAGAATAATCAGCCAGACAAATGGCTAGGGTTTTTGGCAAGAGCACTGAGAAATCCAGGGAAGCTGTATTTCCCCACACCTGCCTTCCTATTTTGGGCAGTCACTTGAGGACTAGATGCTCTAGGCTGGGGTTACCATTTAGCCACCACAGGGGCAGCGTTCCCAGAATTCTGAAGTTGGTGGAGGGCAAAGGTGTGAAAATCTTCATACTTGCACATGGATCCACTGAGCTGTCTTTCCTCAGATTTCTACTACCAGAGACAGTAAATGTCCTCGCTTATTTAAGCCACATTTAGTGGTGTTATCTACAGCCCAAAGCATCCTAATCTATATACAACTACAGGAGAATGTTTTCTTTCCAGATGAGTGTTCAGTGCTCATTCATTTGATCCCTGTGAAAAGTGTATGATGGTTAGCAGATTCAACATCATATCATCTTTGAGGACCATGAGCCCATCGGGAAGACACCAGGAAATGACCTCTGTCCTCACCCATATGTGGGTAAAACCCAATTTAACATCAGCCGTCACACATCAAGACAGGCTACATCTTCCCTCAGGCATCAGACCTCAATAAGCATGTGGTAACAGGCTCCAGCTCACCTAAGTCCCTCCAATTTCAGCATAAATGCAAGGAGGGACCGTGAGCCGGACATGCAGGGATTTTAAGTACATCAAGGAGGCATGCTCTGATCTAGTTGCTCTTTGAAAAGACAACTATGTCTACAGTAACAGATCAGAGAAAGGAAGAGTGGAATTATCTACAAGATTTCCACACTCTGCCAAAGCAGTTAGAAAATGGACTTAAGAAGCACTCCAACATACGAATATGGGAGAGTGTCAGAAGTTCATTGAGAACTAAATGTTGAATAAAACGTATCAAAGTATAAGTAGGAGGGTTACCTGGTTAGGACGCTCAGGGGGTATGGTCTGATGCGTGACGGACTCCGGAGGGAATAGCTGAAGGCTCATTTTGCCAAGGTGGGTTCTACCATTGGGTGGGGTGGACCCATATCCTGGGGAAGACTAATGCCGTTGAATAGAGAGAACTGTATCTCTCGTGAGAAAGGACGGCTCCCAGGGTATTAGATTGGCAGGCGTTGTGGACCCTAAGGGGAGGGGTAAATGGATGTGGAATGGATGGAACAAAGGTAAATAAGGGGGCAAAAGAGGAGTTATGTGAGAGTACACGAGGGTGAATATAAAACAGCTAATATTACACCAAAAACATATTGGGGGCCAACAGACTAATAATGAAAACCATAAGACAAAACATAGGATAACTAAAAAATTTAGAAAACTGTACAGCCTAAAATATGGACCACATAGTAAGCACAAATGTCACCTTGTTTGAAAACTATAGTGTTGGAATCTGTACATCAGTTTCAGGAAATATGATATGAATAAGTTAAAAGATTATTGCTGTGCAAGGGAAAAGGTTTTATGGTGGATCTGGGGAAATACTGTATATTGTATATATGAATTTCGGTGATCTAAGACTCTTCTGAAGCTGACATTATGTTGGGATTCACTTTACAGGAAGTTTTGGATCACAGAGTGGTTCAATAATGGCAGCGGAGGAATACTGATATGGGATGTTATTGACAGGATATATATGGTTGACAGGGAGTTATACAGGGCATATGCCCAGGGTATATGGTAATGTCTATATATACTCATAGTGGAAACAAAAACAACAGCTGGGGGGGTACTGGGCTCCTGGCCGGGGGGTCACTGTTGTGGGCCCCGGGAGAGCAGTGGCAATCCTCCAGGTGCAACGGCAAGAACCAGGAAGGAAGGAGGGCCCAACAGTGGGCTCGTGATACTAATGGTTACACTTTTGAGCCTATACACCTGCAATAAGAACAAGGCCTAGAGTAGCATTGTGCCTGGGGGTTTCCTCCTGACAGCCTGCATGTTACTCAAATGTGGCCACTCTCACAGCCAAACTCAGCGTGTAGATGCGATGCATTCCCCCCAGCGTGGGACATGACACCCGGGGATGAGCCTCCCTGGCACCGAGGGATCACTACCACATACCAGCTGAAGAAGCAACTAGAAAATGACCTTGAATTAAAGATTCAATGCGGAACAGCAGAATATACCTGTCTACATATAATGACATGACTTCGGGAAACTGTTTGACCTAATGTAAGGGGGAAATGGAAAGGAGAAATGAGATTATAAGGCTGTGAGTCTCTAAAAAAGAGTCTGGAGGTTGTCAGAAGGAATACCCCTATGTACAACTGAACAGAGTCTAAGAGACAGATAAGGTAGATACAACCCCAGGTATTGGTTCTTTTGAGGGATAAAGAGACCCACGGGTTCTATGGTCATGGCAGAAGGGGTTCACTGCCATGACAGATAGCCCTTCTTTGGAGCTGGTGTTTCTGTGTGATGGAATTGGACTCAGAGGGGATCTCTTTTCACAAGACTTGCATGCTACTTTATTGGAATTGTAGTCAGTGCTGCGTTTAAGATATATGTAGGGGATTTGAATCTCTGGACTGATAATATGACACCCAGGCCCAGAGCCTCAACAGACTTCAGCTCCTACACTTTGATTTATTGGACTTGCTCCACTCAGCTAACATGGAGTTGAAGAAGGTCAACCACCACAACATGGAGCCTAGAGTGTCTACAACTGGAAGCGGGAGGAGTGCATCCAGTACCCATATGGAATCTAAGCCCTCACTTGACATAGATGTGCAATGGACACAACCAATCCAATGTCCACAGAGAAAATGTGGAATGGGTGTGGGAACGGTAGCCATGGTGGCTGCTGGGTGTGGGGAACGGGAGGAAGAGATGAGATGTGGAGGCGTTTTCGGGACGTGGAATTGTCCTGGATAGTGCTTCACGGACAATTACGGGACATTATAGATCCCCCCAGGGCCCACTGGATGGAACGTGAGAGAGTCTGGGCTATGATGTGGACCATTGACTATGGGGTGCAGTGATGCTCAGAGATGAACTTACCAGGTGCAATGGATGTGTCATGATGATGGGAGAGAGTGTTGCTGTGGGGGGAGTGGGGGGCGGGGGCGGTGGGGTTGAATGGGACCTCATATTTTTCATAATGTAATTAAAAAATAAATAAATAAATAATTAAAAAAAAAAAAAGAAGCACTCCAAGACCTTCACTTTTCATTAGACACTAATATGCAAGTGTGTCAACTGCCAACTCTCCAGAAAGACCACGCAGAACAACCTTGGCAAAGGCAAGTTTATTACTCACTACAGTAAGGGAGGTGCAATCTAGGCAGAGTGAAGTCGCCTTTCAGAAGGGGGAAGTCAGGGTGGACATTGTAGAGTTTCAGGGGGCTGGACTACAGGGGTTTAAGGTGGATTTTTTTCCATGCAGGAATTTACATGGGTTTGGCCAAAGTTCAAAATATATTCATTCAGCATTGGAGAACACCACCCAATAAGGGTCTTGAAGCAAGTCTTGAAAAGTAAACTGCTGGCTGATAAGTTTGCCCAGGTGATTGAAGTTTATTTGAGACATCTAATATTAGGATGGATAGGTTTGGGGGAAGTTCCTGAAACAAACTATGGAGTTATTTACTAGTTTATAGCTTTATCTTTCTGGGAAACAATTTCCTAGGAAAAAATAAAGTTATGTTGATGTAGGCTGCCTTAGTTGCCCCTCCTGAAGCCTGTGCTGTGTGGATGTAGGAGGTTTCTCTTCTTAGATGTCTCTACACACTCAGGTGTGTTCTCAGGCACATGTACCACAGGACACGCTAAAATATTAGTTTAGAAAGATCCTCCCCTTGGGTGCCATAACTGCACCCCAACCCAAGCTCCTTTCCACCATTTAATGTTGTCTATGACTTTTCTTGGGATGTCCCCAAGATAAGCTCACCATTCCCTTCACATTGCAGAAGAGGTGTCCTGGTCAACCTTCAGCATCCAGACCTGCTGTCCTGACCCATTGACCGAGTGACACTCAGAGCCACATACTTGTTCCTCTCACTGTGTCTCACCACGTGTCTTAAGTATTTTTCCTTCCTTTACCCATGGCACTTCGAATGGCCCTTGTCTCCACCACCCAATCTTCTGCAGGGTTGCAGGCTAAAGGAATTGGTACCGGCCATGAGCCTATGTGGTTTACGGTTCTCTTATAAGATGTCTCTACCATTGCAGCATTCAGTCCTTCCCAACTTTTTAGAAACTAACCCATCTCTAGAATGTTCTAGAAGAAAATTTGAATACTGATTTCTACCACCTCTTCTTAGGTCTTTAAGAAAACTGGCGCTGGCCTGTTTCAATTGATTTAGCCTCTGGGAAAGGACCATAGGCATCTTGTCTCATCGTCCAAGGAAGACTTCAAGGGCCTTTGGAGGGCAACTGTGCACTTTCAGAAGTTTCCACAGGCCCTCCACCTCCCATGGCAATGATTTTTACAATGTGCATATTGAATTGCAAAGGGGAAACCTAAGTGGTTCAAATGGAGAAAGGACTAGAAATGAATTGGGCCAAAATGACTTTGCCACAAAATAGACTTTGTCATTACATAGGCTTTGGTCTACTCATAATTTTGTTGAATATGTATTCTGCCCTATACCTTCTCAGGAAATGACTACCTGATGGGAGTAAAGATATATACGTAATTTTGAGTTGTCAAAGGAAGCTTTAAACTATGTTATCACGTACCATCTTTCAGAATAATACAGATTGATAAGGTGCTGCCTTTGCAAATGACTGGAAAAAAAATGGAAAGAGGAAGAACTTACTATTTTCCCAAGCAGGGAGAAAAAGACTTATGAGAGAAAGAGAGAAAAAAAAAGTAAGCCATAACTTATTGGAGAATACATATTCATCGCCTTAGGCAACCTGGAAGGCAGCCTGGGCAAGTCATTCACCCCATAAACAAGTGCATGGCAAGTTTCTGCCCCAAGCCCCTGCCTGAGGGGCTATGCCAGATAGCAGAGAAAAAACAAAATCTAAACAAGATGGCAATTACAGGGAAAAATGGGAGATAAGCTGTTTAAACACACAAAACGAGTGGTAATAAGTTGTGCAAATATTAGCCAGCAAATACTCAGCTACAGGGTATAAAGTGATGGGCCAGGTTAATTTAGGTTATGTTTTATAGTGTGCCATAAACGTGGAAATGGTTTTAGGGTTATGTTCTGATGCAGATAATTTGGAAAGTCATACGACCGGCATGCAGCCAATAGTCAGTGTGTAATGTGAAAGAGTCTTCCCATTACAAAGAGATAATGTTCCCAGCATCTGTGAGCCCAGCCAGGAGGCCAGGCTCTCGGCTACCTGCCTACTTTTCAGGCAAGGTAATGAGGACTTGGACACCAAGAGAAAAACTGCTTAAGAGAAACAGTACTCCTTAAAATGTGAAATGCATAAAGTACTAAGGCAGTGGCCCAATACATTTATGTAGAAGAAGGACACCCACTTAAATACACTTAAGTACACTAAATAGACTAACTATCCAAGTCCTTGTGTTCTCCACCAATTTGAGATAATAAATCTCCATTCTTTACCTTGAGAGAGAAAACTATTATTTTAATGGATAAGTATAGTGCCGCATAACAAATTGGTACAAACTTAACCACTTCAAAGAACATGCATTTGTTATTGTTATTGATTCTGAAATTCAGGAGCTTGGGCAAAGCTTAGTTCAGGGTCTCACCAGACCTCAACTCAAGGCATTGGCTGTGCTGTGCTCCCATCTGGAGGCCTGACTGGGAAGAATCCACTTCCAAGCGCATTCAAGTGGTTTCAGAATTCACCTCCTTGCGACTGGATGATGGTGTTCTCCCTTTTTGGTGCTTTTTTGTGTTTATTGGCTGTTTTGCTACTGTTGGCAGGGGGCTCTCAGCTCCTGGCTGGCAGTTAATCTCAGGTTCTAGAGCCAGCCTAAAGTTTCCTGCCATGTGGCTTTTTCCATAGACCCTCTAACAACACGGCACTTTACCTCTTCAAAGCCTGCAAGTGTGTCCCTCTCAGGGAAGGCTCAGTCCCTCTTTAGAGGGCTTTTGTCTCATTAAGCCAGGTCTACCCTGGACAATCAACTGATTTGGGACCTTAATTACATGTGCAAAATGCCTTGACCTTTTCCATATTCTTTTAACTAGGAGGAAGTCATAGGTCCTGTTCACACTCAAGGGGAGGGGATTCTACAAGGGCATGAACACCGGACAGGGGAGGTCATTGGGTCTGTCTGCCACAGCATAGCTTAGTATTTTTGTGTTTTTCTCCCCCCCCCTCCCTGGTTGTCTGTTCTCTGTGTCTGTTCTCTGTGTCTTCTTTGTCCACTTCTGTTGTTGTCAGTGGCACAGGAATCATCTTGCTGTGTCACCTCTCCGTGTGGGCGACACCATTCCTGGGCAGGCTGCACTTTCTTTCACCCTGGGCTGCTCTCCTTACGGGGCGCACTCCTTGCACGTGGGGCTCCCCTATGTGGGGGACATCCCTGTGTGGCACGGCACTCCTTGCACGCATCAGCACTGCACATGGGCCAGCTCCATATGGGTCAAGAAGGCCCAGGGTTTGAACCGTGGACCTCCCATGTGGTAGGCAGATGCCCTAACCACTGGGCCAAGTCTGGCGCCAGTATTTTGTTTTTAAAATGAGTACTACATACTTGCATTCTATGACCTCTTGTGAACATTGAGCATAGCACCTTTTACTGTCCATTAAATGTCTTCCTTGGCTTGCATCTCTGAGGCAGAGACTCAAACCAAAGAACCCCAAGGACTGTAGCAAGCCAGCACCAGAACCTACAGACTTTGGAGAGAATGTGGGTCTGCTGATATCTTGATGTCCTATTTTTAGCCTCTGACACCGTGAGACAACAAATGCATGTTTATCAAATGTGTCAAGTGTGGTACTCGTCATAGCAGCCCTAGCAAACTACAACACATGGGAACTCTCACCCCATTCCCACCCCTAACCACGGTGAAAGCCAAAGCAGTCTCCCTTCCCTTCTCTCTCAAGGTATTTTCAGACGGGCTTAGGACCCTCCCCTGATCTCCCCAGAAAACCTCGTTATGTGAATAATAAAGGTTTTCATGCTCTCTAGGAGCATGTGTGTGTGGTGTCATTAGTCTCAACATGCAGACAAAATTTGGGGTGCAGAGTCTACCTTGCCTCTGTGAGCTGGCCACAGTAAGGGGGAATTTACATTGTATCTGTTAAATTTCGCCTTCCAGAAACCCCACCCTGCCAACCTGCTGATAGGGCAAAGCTGTGTTTATTGCTTATGAAGGTAATTGGAGAACAGCAGCTGATCAGAATCAGAGTAGGGTCTTGGAGGAGGAGTGGGAAAAGTCAGGGATGTTCATCATATTATGGGGTTTGGTGTGTATTAGTTTCTTGAAGCTGCTATAAGAAACTACCACAAATAGGCAGCTTAAAACAGCAGAAATGTGCTCTCTCACAGCTCTGGAGGCAGAAGTCAGAAATCAAGGTGTCAGCTGGGCTGTGCTTCCTCTGAAGTCTGTGAGAAGAATCTGTCCCGCGCCTCTCTCCTGGCACCTGGTGGTTCCCTGGTGTTCGTTGGCTTGGGGCAGCCTCACTCTTGCCTCTGCTTCTGTCTGCCTCTTCTACTGTTTTTATGAGGGTAGCAGTCATGTTACTAATAGATTAGGGCCCTTCCCTGCTCCAGGGCATAATTGTCTTAACTAATTTCACCTGCAATGACCCTACTTCCAAAGAAGGTCACTTTCTGAAGTACTGGGACTTAGGACTTGAACATGTCTTTTTGGGCAAAATTCAATCCTTCTTTCAATGCAGGGAAGTGTTGTTTGGACCTGGGAAAAAATCATGATATAATGGTTTAGGATTGGAGGACACAGCAAGGGCAGGGTTTTGAGGGAGTATTTGAAAGAATCTTGGAGAGTATACAGTCATTTGATATTATCTATTAATAAAAATCTAAGAGTTTAGGGTTTGTTTAAGTGTTTATTTGTTTCTGGAGGATTCTGAGTCAACCAATAAAATTATTTACAATGTTTAATCTCCTTGGGAAGAGTTTCTTGGAAGAGTAAATTATGTTGATGATGACATTGGAATAGTAAAATCATGTCAATGGAGGCAGTAAGATGTGTGTGTGTGTGGATGATTTGTGTTCTCAAACCTCGGTGTGTTTTAAATAATCAGCATTGAAAGACTATCAGGCAAGTGAGAATCAGTGAAAGCTAAATCTGTTTAGGAAAGGCTTTCTAGGAAAAAGGGCACTGGGGCTGCTCTCCAGGGAATGGATGGGATTTGCATGTGGCAGGAGCAAAATCATTTTAGGGGATGGAAGAGTGTGATCCAATGTTTGGACCTAGAAATGTGCTTGGTGGGAGAGACAACAAAGAGTCCTTCTTTGCTTCAGGAGAAAGCAACACTGGAAAATAAGACTGGACAGGAACATGGGAGGCTTAGATAGAAAGTAAAACATCGCCCTTCATCCATTAGTTAATGGGGATTCCCCTGAGAGAGGCTTTGAAATTTCCATGCAACTGATCATTTAGAATATTGTTGTGTGTTTGGTGATTTATGGGAAAGAAGATGCAAAGGTAAGGATATCAGATTAGAAAGCAAACACAATAATCAGTTGTAAGGTTATAAGATGGTGTTGATGGATCCATTTCTGCATCTGAGAAATAAAATCTTTGACAAGCAATATCCCCATCCAAAATAATAACTAATATTAAAAGAAGGTCACTGGAGGTGCTTTCTGAAATATACTTTTTAAAAAATAAGCAAAGAAGAAAAGGAAAAAGGAAGGAATGGAGGAAGGGAGGGGAGGAGGGAAAGGAAAAAAGGAGGAGAGAAGAAAGTGGATACATTTAAATTTCACAAATTCATAACTGACCCTGATCAATATTTAGGTCATTATTAATAAAAATATCTGATACTAACAAATCACTTAATTTCTTCAGTAGTATCTGTTTTATAACACAATAGCTTCGGCTAATACAAGGTAATTTCTCACTAGAGAAAAATAACACCAAGAAGTGTATACTTAAAGAAAAATAAATTTTTATTGGCCTGGTGTGGCACAAGTTTACTTTTCGAAGGCTTAGAGGTCAAGAAAGCATTTAAATGTATCCTAGGTTGTTAGTTTATCCAGAGCAGGAAATGATCCTTTCTTCTAATTCCTCATTCTTTCCCAGATTAGGTGAAAGGGACTTTATACATTTACCCAAAGGTGTTTTGGCTAAAGGGACATTAGGAAATGAGATCGGTATCATAAAGAATTTTTTTTAAAATGGCTCCTGAATGCTAATGGGGAAGAGTGATTAGAGATCTTTATCCAAACTACATGAGCCAGGCATTCTACATACTGTGCTGAGTTAGACATTCACAGCCCCTGTCCCCAGGAGGAAGTTACTATGGGAGAAATCAACACAAGCATGGGTTGGAGGAAACAACACACCCACTGGTGGACATGCCATTAGCTGCAGGAGGGTGTTCTGTTGGCGTGATTGTTAATTACATGCTCTGCTTAATTGTAGGGGACAGTTACACAAGCAGAGACAAAGAATTGGGGGAATGCTATTTCAAAACATTCTTATATGTTGGAAATTCCTATCTTCTATCCAGTCACCCTTCCAGGTGGGCCTCTAGATTAGGTACAGTATTAGTCAGCCAAAGGGGTGCTGATGCAAAATACCCAAAATAGGTTGGTTTTTATAAAGGGTATTTATTTGGGGTAGGAGCTTACAGGCCTATACTAGGCCATAAAGCATAAATTACTTCCCTTACCAAAGTCTATTTCCACGTTAGAGAAAGATGGCTGTTGATGTCTTCCAGAATTCAGGCTTCCTGGGTTCCTCTCTTCCCAGGTCTTGCTTTACTCTGGGCTCAGGGTTTCTCTCTTCCCAGGGCTTGCTTCTTTCTAGGCTGAGGGTTCCTCTCTTCCAGGGGCTTGTTTCTCTTTCCAGTGTGTGCTTACTTCCCGGAGCTCCAGCTAAAGACTTCAGCATCAAACTCCAACATCAAAACTCCAATATCAAAAACCTTCAACTCTGTCCTTCACCATGCCCTTTATCTCTGAGTCCCCACCCACCAAGGGGCAGGGACTCAACACCCTACTGGCACAAGAGGTTTACATGATTACTTAATCAACTTCTGAATCCAGTATAATCTAATACCCCCAGAGGAAAAGACCAATTCACAAACATAATCCAATAGTTCTTTTTGGAATTCATCAATAACATCAAACTGCTACATGTACCTTCACTAATGTCCAGTGAACTAAAAACATGGGGTCTAAACTACTAAAAGGACTGAACACATATGTTCTCTTACTTTACATGATGCCAACACAAGAGCTATGATCACAGACCAGCCTTCCCCAAGGTGGGTAAAAAGAAGAAAGGAAAGAAGTCTCTGCATAGGTCTAGTACTTCAGGGTTGAGCAGACAGATGAAATTTTGATTCAGTGCTCTTAGAGTGGAGAGTTCCTTAGCATCTTCAATGTATTTCACAAATAGAATTGCCTTTAGGTTCCAGCTCTCCATAGAGAAAGGTATCATTTTGTACCTTGGTTTCAGATGCAGTATGGCAAGGAATTCTTCTCTGATTCTTAGAGGGTAAGGATATTGGGCTGCAAATCAAAACATCCTTTTGTTGTTATTCAAGAAAACCAACTGGGTCTAAACGTCAGTATATCTCAGTCTGCTCCATTGAATATCTCCCCTAATCTCCATTCTATGGAGATGCTTAGCCCATATTGAGACCAGGTGGAATTTAAGGCTATGAGTTGCCCCAATCTTGGTCCTCACCACAGTCACCTGTTTTCTCTTGGAGGTTGAGAGCCCCATCATGCACCTTAATTTTCAGCAGGTGGAGCAGCTCAGGAGGATCTGCCTACCATACCACTTGGTGCAAATCTCCACATGCAAGAGATATTAGGAATTCAGAAAATATAGTTTAAAATACCATCTTAAAAGGCTATTGGATTGCTTGGCTCCCTCTGGACTGAAGACAATCCTTTCACTGATTTTTAAATCAAACCGATTGACATCCACAGGAACTCATTAGGTCCTCCAACACTGATGATTCTATCCATTCATTTATTCATCTCAGCCACTTCCATAAGGAGTTTGGAGTGGCCATCTCTCTGGGCATGTGTTCCCAACTAAGTTCCTTTTTAAAAAACCTAGATTTTTTTTTTCTGAATTGAAAAAATACATGTTTTTCTTTAAAATATCATCATGATGGTAATGATTGTTTTTGAGCACTTTCAGTGTGTCTGACACTAGTATTTCACAAGGGTTTTCTTATCACATCCTCACAATTCACAAAGGTAGCTATTTAGACCTAATTTATAGATGAAAAACCCGAGGCTTAGAGAAGTTAGAGAAAGGTTGGGATTTGTGCACAACCACACAGCTGGTAAAATGCAAACCCAGGCACTCCGATCCAGCACCAACACTTGCCATCTTGTTAGTGGTTACAAAATGGGAAAATAGAATATGAAAATAGGATATGTAGAACGACAGCACATAGAGCTGGCTGCAGTTAAAGTTTTGTGACTATCCCATTAATGTTTTGATACATGCCTCATTGACAAAGGTGTTCACGCCACACAGTCTATTTGCAACTTGCTTTTATTTCCTCCCAGTAAGTAATAATGTCTTAAACCTTCTTCTCCACAGATCTTAGCTTCACTCTTCCTTAAGCTCTCCCTTCTTAGACCTTGTCATCCCCAGTAAATTTACTTTGTTCAGTTTTAGTTATCTTACTCTCCCAGGACTACCTCAGATTTTTCCAGCACATTTCTTCTACTACCTTAAATCCTACAGTTTTTCAGACCAACAGTCCTGACAATCCATTAATTCTACTTTTTCTCCCGACCTTTCCCGTCCTTTTGTTCACAGACTCCTTTACCAACTTGAAGTTCATAATCATGAGGATAATCTCTCCCTCAACTTCCTTGACCCCTTCTAACTTTGTTTTTCTCACTTGGCAAAACTAAAACCCTGTTTAAATCCAAATCTATGTCCATGGCTCACCAGAGGCTGAGGGAAGACTCAAACTTGCAGACAAGGCTCATCTTAATTTCAGGGATGCTAATTCTTATCTGCTCTCATTGACTCTGCCTGCTCTCTTGGCACAGATGAACTCTCTCCTCCTTGTTTCCTAGATCACTCCCTTCCCACCTCATCAAGAGCATCACTCCTGCAGATCTGCCTTCTTCATCCTGAACCATGTTCCCTCTCTCTTGTTGACCTTTCTCATCAGCATACAAAACATGGTATTAAAAATAAATAAACTTGGGAGTTATGGTCATGGCAGATGGGGTTAACTACCAGGTCAGATGGCCCCTCTTTGGAACTGGTGTTTATGTGTGATGAATCTGGACTCAGATGGGATCTCTCTTCATAAGACTTTCATGCTAATGTGCTGGAGTTGCAGTTAGTGTTGGGGTTTAAGATATATTTAGGGGATTTGAATCTCTGGACTGACAATGTGATAGCCAGGTCCTGAGCCTCAACAGACTCCAGCACCTACAATCTGATTTATTGGACTCACCACACTCAGCTAAGATGGAGTTGAAGAAGGACAACCACCACACCATGGAGCCTAGAGTGATTACAACTGAAAGTGGGAGGATTGCATCCAGCATCCAGGTGGAATCTGAGCCTCCTCTTGACATAGAGGTGCAATGGACACAACCAATCCAATGTCCACATAGAAAAGGTGGCATTGGATTGGGAAAAGTGGACATGGTGGCTGATGGGTATGGGGAAAGGCAGGAAGAGATGAGAGGTGGAGGCGTCTTTGGGACATGGAGCTGCCCTGGATGGTGCTTCAGGGGCAATCACCGGACATTGTAAATCCTCCCAGGGCCCACTGGATGGAATGGGGGAGAGTATGGGCCATGATGTGGACCATTGACCATGAGGTGCAGAGGTGCCCAAAGATGTACTTATCAAATGCAATGGATGTGTCATGATGATGGGAATGAGTGTTGCTGGGGGGGGAGAGGTGGGGTGGGGGTGGTGGGGTTGAATGGGACCTCATATATATATATTTTTAATGTAATATTATTACAAAGTCAATAAAAAATAAATAAATAAATAAATAAATAAACAAAAGCAATCCCTGCACTCTAATTTCCCTCTTCTTTTCTCAGCAGAGAAAAATTTCTGAAAAGAGCAAAACATTCCTTTTGTCTTTCATTTCTCTCCTTTCATTCTTAGTGTTCTTCAGTGCGCAACTCAGTGAGTTTTGGAAAACATATGCACCCCTGTAGCTCCCAACCCAATCAAGATAGAGGACACTTCCACCACTTCAGAAAGCTTTCTTATGCCCTTTTCCAGCCTGTCTCCCCTCCAAAAGGCAACCACTGTTCTGATTTCGATCAGCATAGACTCATTTGCCTGCCCTTCAACATCACATATTACATGTACCCTTTGTGACTCGTTCCTTTACATGCAATGAATATCAAATAGATTCATCATGCTTGCTGCTTGTGTTGGTGGCATTTGCTATGTGAATAGACTACAATTCATTTATCCATTTTCCTGTCAATGAACACAATGAATTATTACCAGTTTTTTACTAACACCTGTTACAAATATTTTTGTGCAAGCCCTTTTGTGGATAAATGTTTTGTCTTGGGAAACACCTAAGAAGTTGAATTGCTGGGGCGTCAAGTGGGTGTATGTTTAACATTAAAAGGAACTGTCAGTTATTTACTGCAGCATTTTTTAAACCATGCTTTGGAAACTTCAGGTCTGTGGACAGGTTCAAGGTGGCTATTACGTGGGGAGTATGGAAGGGGGTGCAGTGGTCCTGGCCTCATGTTCCAGACCTCAGGAGAGCAGTTCTACTTTTTACCAGCTTTGGAGTAAGTTATAGTTTGCACAAATGGTTCTGCAGCTACAAAAGGGAGGGTATAAAAATGGCTTCCTGTGCCTAATATATTTGAAAGATTATTGCAGATAAATAAGGAAAGTTATTTTAAAGAGAAACAGTCCATCTGTTTCCAAATAGTTGTGCCATTCCACACTGCCACCAGCTGTATAAGACAGTCCACATCTCCTCCTACCCTCCATGCTTTTATGTGCTCAGCCTTCTGACCTGGCTTCTGCAGGTTCACTGACCTCTGTCTCGTGGGTGTGGTGTGGCATCTCACTGTGGTTTGAATTGGCATTTTGAGCATCTTTTCATGTGTTTATTGGCTATTCCTGTATTCGCTTTCGTGAAGTGTCTGTTCAAGTCTTTTGCCCAATTTTTAAAATTGAGTTGTGTTACTTTTTTTCATATTGATTTGTAGGCGTTCTTTATGTGCTCTGGATATAAGTCCTTTGTTCAGTGTGCATGTTTCTGATATTTTCTGCCAGTCTGTGGCTTGCCTTTTAATTTCCTAAATGGTGACCTTTAGGAAGCATCAGTTTTAAATTTTACTGCTGCTGTCATATATTCCACTTTTACTTTAAGCAGTCATTTGTTCTTTAAGTAAATTAAGAGAGACTCCTGCCTTCACCTAGGGGCCTGCAGTGCCCTTCCCACCAGTCAACCCTGCAGATATCGTCGCTTCAAATTCTCCGTGCCCTCTCATGCAGTTTATCTCACCCAGCTTGGGCCCTATCACAATATTAGATTCATATTGATGTGCAATGAAAAGATATTGGAGTAATAGCACCTTAGTCTAGGGTGGCACAATGAGCTCTCCATCATTCCCAGCCCAGCATGGTCTGGCTCCTGGTCATAACCTCCTCACCTCACGCACCAGGAGCCAAGGACACCAACCTTACTTGTTTCCATCGTTTGCTCACCTTCCCAAAGCTGGATTCTCCCTGGCCGTCTGATTTCACTTGCATTCCCTAAGTAACTGATCTAAAGTAGACATTGCGGTCACTCTCCAATGTATCACTCTACTTTGGTTTTCTGTAGAGAGGAGAGGGTGTCACTCTGGGTAGTTTCCTTATGGCTTCACTGATTGCTTGTCCATCTCCTCCCATCCTTCCACTAAAAGCTGTGTCATAGCAGAGACCCTGCTTGCCTCTTTACTCACTGTAGCCCATCACCTAGGACACACCTGACTCGGGAAAGGAGCTCAGAATACGTGCTCAGTGAAGGAGTGAGTGAGACAGCAGTCCTCCCCCACACCCTAGAATAATCTGACGTTCTCCTACTTTGCTTTTATTTTTGCTTTTCTTTAAACTAAATCCATCCTGTTTTATTTTCCGGTGTTAAAAAGCAACCGTTAAAAGTGGCATCTACGTCAGTTGCAAGAAGAAGGAAGCATGCCCCGAGCCTGTTCTAATGCTGAGCGATGTGAGCAGCTGTGTGTTCTGCGGGGACATGTGTGCTGTAAGATGCCTCCCTCCCCTAATAATGCAGCAAGCAACGGCCCCCTGCAGCTTGCCCTTTTTGTTTCCATCATGTTGACAAGTCATTTTCAAAATGTGGGTTTCGAAGGCAAGAATATTTGGAATGGACAATTAAGAGGGTCTCACTGTTTGCAGGTCAATTATCAAGGTCCAGGTTGAATGTGTTCTGCATGCACATCCCAGTTATTATTACATGCAAAGCAAGGCAGAGGGGAGAATACCTCTTACATAGGGCAGTGACATTTTTGAGACATAGGAAAGCACAGGACTTGAATAGATACTCTTTTTACAACCAACTAGACTCTGATCTTTCTCAAACATCTCCCCTACATTCTGAGCTTAGCAATAAAAAGAAAAGATCAATGAGAGAGCTGGAAGAAGAAACAGGGATAAGGCAAGGGAAGAGCTGCTTCAGGCCCCTTGCTATAGTTGGGGTGTGTGAAGCCCTTGAAATGGTTTATACATCCTCCTGCTCACCTCAGTGACTTAAAGCAACAGGGAAACTACCACATTCTAAAAAAATGTTTTTAAAAAGATGGTCATACAAAAAAAAAAATCCTGTGTTCTTTTCCATAGGTTCTTAAATAAGAAAATGCTCTATTGATTTAAACCAGATTTATTCCCATTTCAGTACTGGTTAGTAGGAAATAAACCTTTGGACAGAAATGACACATTTCCAAATTTAAGGATAAACACCTACTCACTCAAAAGCAGGGCTTAGCCCACAGTTTCCCTAGAAAATGGTTCAACCACCCCAGCATCGTCATTCACTGCAAGCTCAGAGGCTGTCACTGACTGTCAATAAATAGGAGAGAAGTCACGGTAACCTAACCATGTTAAAGTATAAGTGACATTGGAAAGGAGTGTGGGAGTGGAGGGAGCTAAAGCACCGCCACCGTCAGGCATAAAACCACAGCAACGACACACTGTACTCACAGAAAGGCACAAGCTTTTGGCTTCAAAATTGATTTTCAAATCAAATCTCTAGGGCACTGTCGATAGCCAAATGATGCTGCTCTCTGGCGCCCCCCATGTCCTGGGAGGAGAGTTGCACCAGGCGCCCAGCCCCAGCCTGCTGGCGGGGAAGACTGGGAGTCGTGGCAGCAGTATTGGTGGAGGAGCTGCTGGTGAGGGGGGCGACCAGAAAGAGGTGAGCCTGAGAATAAACACCTTCAGCAAGGGCTCAGCCAGTCTCCAACAGCAAGGCTCGGGGGGTGGGGGGGGCGGGGTTCGGCATTCACATGCTGGAGCAACAGGTCGTGATGGAGAGAGAGCTGCTTTCTCTGAGAGAGGAGGCCCATGGCAGGACACAAAGAATGCAAACAGCACCTGCACCTGACGACTTATACAGCTTGATCTAGGATGTCAGGGGTGCCCTCTATTTCTACAGGGGAGAAGGATAACCAAGACATAGTTCTAGACCCCATGGAGCTTACAGTCTTGCAGGATGATTAAGCCAAGTCCACAAAAGCACACACACATACACACATATATATACACAGCAAAGGACGCTCCACTCCAATGCTCAGGTAAGCAGGGCTGTGAGGTTGTATTAATTTTTTATTGCTGCTGTAACAAATTGCTGTGTACTCAGTGACTTTAAGCAACACAGATTTATTCTTTTACAGCTAAAATCAAGGTGTCAGCAGGGCTGGATTCCTTCTGGAGGCTCTAGGGAAAAATCCATTTTTTGACTTTTCCAACTTTTAGAGACTACCACATCCCTTGGCTCATGACCCTCTTCCTTCATCTTCAAAGTCAGCAATGGCAGGTCAAGTTCCTCTTACTTACTTCTTTCCTCTCCTTCTCTCAAATTAAGAGCCATTTTGACCTCATTGCACTCACCTGGGTAATCCAGGATAATCATTCCATTTCCATGTCAGCTGATTAGCAATCTTCATTGATTC
Source organism: Dasypus novemcinctus (assembly GCF_030445035.2). Lineage (NCBI taxonomy): Eukaryota > Metazoa > Chordata > Mammalia > Cingulata > Dasypodidae > Dasypus > Dasypus novemcinctus. The sequence goes on along the minus strand of NC_080676.1, from coordinate 158,695,260 downwards.
TATGCCTCGATTCCCTTTTGTCATGGAACCACATAGCTCCAGGTTCCCAAGATTGGAATGTAGACATTTCCAGGGCCATTACTCTGCCTACCACAGGAGCCAGAGGCCAGGGCATGTGGCAGGCTCAGGAAGGGTAATATGATTTAGCAGACAGAGCTGGCGGAATAGGGCATGTTTCAAGTGGCGAGAAAATTGGGAGTGAAGACAAGACAAGGTCACAGTCAGGGCTTACTGAGGACCTGAATCAGCTTACTTTGGCTAGACCATATGCCTCTGTAAGAAAGGGAATGCCATTCAGAAAGGTAAATTGTGGTCAGATCGAGGGATATCAGCTTGAGGAGTGAGAACATCAGCAGTTGGCAGCAAGGAATCGCCAAAACCCTAATGCTCTGTTTCCCAGTCCCTTCTCCCAAAGCATGATTATATCATGATAGTGTACACTTGAATCAGTGGCTGTCACGTCTGTTTGTTTTTAATGATTTTATTTATTTCTCTCACCATCCCCCCCGTTGTCTACTCTCTGTGTCCATTTGCTGTGTGTTCCTCTGCATCCGCTTGCATTATCCAGCAGCACTGGAAAATTGCATCTCTTTTTTGTTGCATCATCTTGCTGCGTCAGCTCTCCATGTGTGTGGTGCCACTCTTGGGCAGCTGTGCTTTTTTCATGCAGAATGGCTCTCCTTACGGAGTGCACTTCCTGTGCATGGGGCACCCCTATGCGGGGGCACCCCTGCATGACACAGCACTCCTTGCACATGGCAACACTGAGCGTGGGCCAGCTCACCACATGGGTCAGGAGGCCCTGAGGATGGAACCTTGGACCCTCCATATGGTAGGCAGATGTTCTATCAGTTGTGCCATGCCCACTTCCCACATCTATATGTTTTTGCATTTTTAAGACTTGCCTTTACAAGTGTCTGTGGTAATCAGTCTCTGTATCCTTACACCGTGCCTTCCCTCAATAAGTTAGAAACAATTTCATTTCCCTCTGCTCTCTGACCAGCCCTGCCCAACAATTTGTGTGCACAGCATCTGCCATTTTAGTGCTAGATTCTTCTGTTAAAAAGTATTATTTACAATCCATTCTTTACTCACCAATGTTTCCTGTATGCTTTTGTTTCTTCCTGGGTTCATTTTTCTTCCTGATAGCGTGTATCGTTTGAATGAGTCTGAGGGTGGTAAGCTTTGTGAGTAAGTCTGTGGTTCATACTCACATTGGAATGCCAGCTCTGCTAGATTGAGAATTCCGTGTTCAAAGATGTTTTCTGTCAAAATTTGGAAGACGCTGTCATCACACTGTCTTCTGGCATTCAGGGTTATTTTTCTGAAATCAGCCGTCAGTCCATCATTCCCCTGCATACCATTTCCTTTCTCTCTTATACTTTATGATTGTGTGTGCTTGATGCCCTAAGAAAACCAGGAAACAGATTTGGTCTGCAAACTCTTTGTAAATAAAGTTTTATTGAAGCACAGCCAAGTGCATTTATTATGAATTGTCTGTGGTTGCTTTCATGCTACTTGGCAGAGCTGAGTAATTGTACCAGAGACTGTAGGACCATGAAGTCTAAAACATCCACTATCTTGTCCTTGTCAAAATGAGTATCCTGACTGCTGCTCTTTAAGTTTACCCTGACACAACTAGGAGTGTGTGTTTGCACATGCGTGTTAATTCTGCTTAGTACTCTGGCAGTCCTTTCTATCTAAAAATTTAGGAGACTTTTTCCCTTCTAGAAAGTCTCAATTATTATTTTTTTGAAATCCTTGATCTACCCCTTCCTTTCTCTTCATTTTTCTTTGTACTACATTCTAGGAGAATTCCTCAACCTAACCTCCCAACTCACTTATTTATTTCTCAAATATGTCTCCTCTTCTATTAGAAAATCTGTTTGCTATTTCAACAATTGTATATATTTTTTAGTTTCCAAGCTGTACATTGAAAAAAAAAACCTGATACTATTCAATGGCAGCAATACCCTCTGCTAACCCTTTGATGTATTGGTTGCACATCCTTTAATTCAGGTGAGTATTTTTCCATTTATTGAGTCTGTTGATTGCAATGGTAGAGCTCAAATATTTTGGAGAATGGGGACTTGAAAGAGTGAACTTGATTGGTGATTCCCACAGTCATATCCAAACAAACAACCCTTTAAGTTTCCCCTAACTTCTCTCCAGTTTCTCCAACCCAGATAAAGAAGATTTTGAATGTTGCTCTTAATTTCTGTGGGAATATATGCATGATCATATCTTGGGTTATGGGTTCCCTCTTCAATCTTCCTTGTCTGCTCTAAATCTTTCCAGGACTATGGAGTAGGTGGGAAAGGGCAGCATGCTTCCATTCCATCATTACAAAAGCAGGTCTAATAAAACTTGAACTTAATTTCAAGTGTTGGTTAACACACGATAAGATAAGTAGGGATTTTAAGCTAAGGTACCTTACCAAGACCATGAAATTGAGTCACAGCTTGGCTCTCTGCTCTCTATATAAATTATGTTGCCTATAGAAATTGTACCTGAAACCTAAAGAAGAGTTTGTTCTGAGATGTCCATACAGTGATTATGTGTTGGATATTGACTTTGGTATTAAAATGAAAAATAAAAAAACAAAACTTTAAAACTGGGAACTTGAGATTTGGATTAATTGTCCTGTCTCTACCACCAACCAAACTTCCCTTGGGTAAATCACTATATCCTTTGAATCTCATATTCCTCATCAGGAAAATGAGAGAGATTGGACTAACTAAACCTCAAGTTCACATCTAATGCCGTTACATAATGCAACGGGAAAGAAAGGGTTAACCCCACTGATATAGTGTGACTCTTATATTTTCAGTCCAAATTTTCTTCATGAGATGTGTGCTCTGCATAGATGTAGAGCTCTGGTAGCCTTCCTGAGACTGCAGCTCCCCTGTCCAGGTCCCTTCCTTCCAGCCTTCCTCCACTCTTTCTTCAGGGGTTCAGACTTGCATGGAGGTCTGCCAGCTCCCCCAGCCATTTCTGGCTCCCTCCCCTGTTCTCTCACACAGGTGTGTGCCCTAATAAAATCCATGCCTGTTTAATCCCGTCCTGTTTCTTGTTTCTCAGAAGACCCAGGTGAATAAATGATGTGGTTGGCCGGAGATTCTTGGTCAAATTCTCTCTATAGCTGCAAGCCTCCCTCATCTTTGCTGCACAATTAGTGATTTTTTACCTCTCGCTTTTGGGAAATTGCTTTAATCAGCAAATTGTCACTGTTGTACTTAAGTGACCCTGAGATATGTGAGTTCCTGTTTCCAAGATAATTTACATGCCCAGAGGCACAAAAAGCACATAATGCTTCAATGATGCTGCAGAAAAGATTCTGGCTTTCCCATTAAGGTTATGGGGCTTCCCATAGAAAAGAGAAGGCTCTGCAAGGGAAGAGCTCAAGGGAGGACCGGGTGCTGTGCTCAGAGCTCAACACCCAGGCCCCTAGGAAGGCCGAACCAAAATCAGGGCAGCACCTCTTTGAAGCAGATGCATAGTTATGGACAAAATCATCTCTACCCACCACGCCAGAATTGTAGAAGGGCTACCCCCACTCACCCAAACATTTGAAAAAATGAATCTCTTAAGCAGAAGGCTAAAGTTGGTGGAGCGACATCTGAACGCCAAGCCATACTGTCTGGAGTAGAGTACACAGGGGGAGCATAATAGCATTCTCATAGTTGCCAAGACTCTTGGTGTTCTGGAAAGTCTATCAAACTGCTTAAAATATTTTAAGCTTAAAATAAATAGGGCTTAGCCCAAAAGAACGATGTCACCCTTAATTTTTGACTAACACCAAATGTGCTCACTTGAGGTCACCCAGCTACACAGGAGCAAATGTTGCTGGGAACAGTGGGCTGCTTAGGGGAGGATGGCACGGGACTTCAATCTGGCTTTTCCAGAGCTCAAGATAAATGGTCAGCTGTCAGAGAGAACAGCAAAACGTAAGAGGATTTCAAAATCTCGTCTCCTGGAGAACTTTTCCAGACCTGTGGATTCACCAGCCCCCTCTGCTGACCAGACTGAGAAAACTCCAGAGGGAGCAGATGCTGCTCATTCGCCATCGGGGAAGCATCTCGGGGGCCCTGGGCCCTTTATTAAGCTGTCAACACGTCCGAAATAAAATGAGGAAAGTGCCTCATAATCTCTGTGATGAGGTTCTGAGTAAAATTGTTTCCAACCCAAGCTTATGACTCAGATCGCTTATAGAAACCCTGCCTGAAGCCTGTGGCATTTGTCCCAACGGTCAGGACACTGCTTCGTTAATATTCCTTTCCAGGCGAGGACAGTGATTGCACGGTATTTGGGATTGTTTATGGGCAGGATCGTGCTGATGTTCTCTTTTTAAAAGCTGAATTAACAACCAGAGGAAATAGCATTTATTCCTATTACAATAGCAATGGCAAAGGAGGTTAGAGTCTAATAACTTCTCTGAGGGTATTAAATTGATGTTAATAATAATAATAGTAAAAGGGATTCCAGACCATTAGAGTTGCACAGACATTAACTTTTATTATGAATATTAACACTAGTAACTTTTCATTGATTTTTCAGCATTCATACTCACATACAGACACACTTACACATACACAGTAACCCAACATTTCAAGAAAGGAGGACAGAATTTGCCTGCCTGAATTGGAATCCTGTTAACTTCTTATACTCCAAACTTCAGTCCAAGCTCAATCTAGCCTTGAGTTTCTTAATCCCTGTATCAGCCAAAGGGGTGCTGAAGCAAAATACAAGAAATTGGTTGATTTTTTATAAAGGGTGTTTATTTGGGGTAGGAGCTTACAGATGGCAGACCAGAAAGCATAAGTTACTTCCCTCACCAGAGTCTATTTTCACGTGTTAGAGCAAGATGGCTGCCAATATTTGTGAGGGTTCAGGCTTCCTGGGTTCCTCCCTTCCATGTTCTTGCTTCTCTCTGGGTTCAATGTTCCTTTCTTCCCAGGTTTGCTACTTTTTCCTCTGTGAGCTTACTTCCTGGGGCTCCAGCTTAAGGCTTCAGCATTAAACTCCAGCATCAAAACTCCAACATCAAAAACCCATTGATGTGGAGAAAAGTGGCCACTTGATGTGGAGAAAAGTAGCTGCTAAGGGTAGGGAAGGGAAAGAAGAGATGTGATGTGGAGGCATTTTCAGGACTTGGGATTGTCCTGGGTGGTACTGCAGGGACAGATGCTGGACATTATATATCTTGCCATAACCCACTGAATGGACTGGGGGAGAGTGTAAACTATAATGTAAACCATTATCCATGTGATGCAGCAGTGCTCCAAAATGTATGCACCAAATGCAATGAATGTCCCACGATGATGAAAGAGGTTGTTGATGTGGGAGGAGTGGGGTGAGGGGGGTGGGGGATATATGGGGACCTCTTATATATTTTTGAATGTAACATTTAAAAAAATAATAAAGAGAGAAAAAAAACCCTTAACTCTGTCCTTTGCCATGCCTTTTATCTGTGAGTCCCCATCCACCAAAGGGTGGGGACTCAACGCCCTACTGGCACAAAAGGTTTACATAATTACTTAATCAAGTAAACTTATGAATCCAATATAATCTAATATGCCCAGAGGAAAAGATCAGTTTACAAACATAATCCAATATTTCTTTTTGGAATTCATCAATAATATCAAACTGCTACAATCCCCTTCACAGACACCCTTGGTTCCTTCCATTAAAACAATCCAAAGCATGTTTCTTTGCAGTAAAATAATAATAACAAAGCAAAAATGCCTCAGCTAGAGCAGCGGCTTTCCAACATCCATCAAACAAAGCTCACATATCAGACCTCTCTCTTGTCTCTGACAGAATCTGTTGATACTATTTCTAACTCAGTGGACAGGTGATGTCCTGGACCATCCTCGGATGCCTTGCTCCTGAAGATCCCAGGAAGACTCAAGGAGAAGAGGACATCCTAGCAAATTAGTACCAGGCATGACAGCATGATCTGGCAGTGGGACCAGCTCTTCACACAACTCAGCTTTAAGTTCATAACAAACCATGGATGTTGGCACCCAGTGGATCTGATTCCAACCCTGCTTCTGCCATTTATTGTGTGACTTTGGACAAGTTGATTAACCTCTTAAACCTCAGTTTCTCAAGTTGGGTAAAGAACAAATGGGAGTATGGATATTAAGCATTGAACAGAGTAACTAACTAGCACAGAAGCATGGGGCAATATTATTATCATTATTACAATAATAGTATTGCTCAATTATTCTGAACCTTCTCGGCTTGGGAATGAGGACCAGTATGGGAGATAAGAAAACGTGTTGTGTCTTACAGGGCAACACTGGATATAGGCATAAGGATGATGGGGACCATCCCCTTCACACATGCAAGGGCAAAGGGACAATCCTCTGATCTGCATTGTGGAAGTATAGCCAGAATGTGATCTTCTGTTGAAGATGTGATCTTCTGCTATGGAAGCAAGGAATGTTCAGAGAATGCTACTGGTCAAGAAGCCATACCAAAAATAAGCCAGCATCTTAAAAGGTCAATTCCTGGCCACAGGAAAAATTGCAATCATATTTTCTAGTGCTGGGATGGCACCTTGTTTCATCACAATCAATAGGAAGTGGCTGCTCAGAGTTTTATGCTGAGAAAAACTCTGAGGTTGAATCAGGGTGACATCACCATATGGTCATGCCATTCATTTGACTCTTAGAGTAGGGGATGTCATGCTGCAAACTCATCATCCCTCCCTAGACAATCCAAAAATTAAAAAGGTATACAAATACATAGTGGTTAGAAATGTAATATCTTGATCAGCAAGGATTAGTTCATCATTGGCAAACAGCATTTATAGCACAATTGTTACTGCAAAGCTAAAGTGCTAGGGACATTTGCTCCAGGCTGTGCAGTGATGCACAGAGATACAAAGTAGTGGTGAAGCAAGCATCTGCTTGCTCACCAAGCCCTGCAAAGAAGGTCCCTTGGTAGGACAGATGCGCCAGCAGGAGTCCCAGGGTTGTAGAGAAGGCCCGGGAAGTTCTATCCCTAACAGATGGGGAAGGTGTGCACACACGGGGAATCTATGTACAGGTGAGTTCAGGGCCTGCTGACTTCTCCATCACTGCACTGCACTTGCATCAAGCATGCAGTTGGGGTGACGCCCCTGCCATGGACCCTGGTGGCCCTTCCCAGCCCTGGCGCCAGAACAAACCATCCTCCTGATGGCTTTCTGATCCACTGATCATGAACCCAGATCTTCTAGATTTGAGGTAGCTTGCCCTTCCTTTCTGACCTGGTTAATTTCCTCAGACTGTGGCCACATCCTTCTAACCCTTTGTATCCTCTTGTTCTCAATCTCTGGCTTGCTGAAGTCTTCTTGTTATCATAGAATTATCATGAGGATTAAATAAGATATGTAAAGAACTTAACACAGTTACTGTAATTCTTCTCAGCCCAGCTAACCAAACTTTAATTCCAAGCTTGCCCATCTTTTCCAACCCAGTCCCATTGCCACCCATAGACTCAGGTGCCATCTCTCCTACACTATCAGCTCTCAGAAGCAATGGGACTGGTGTTAAGAGCTGGGTGATCCTCCCAACTACTGGCTCTGAAGGATTTTGCTTCTGATCAGATAGTGTCTAAGAAGGTTGCCTAGCACCCTGGGATGCCTGGATATTTCTGCCCCAATAGTACAATAAAAAACTAATTGATCAGCTATTGCATGTTCAATAAATGCACGAGGAAGAGAAAAATTGGTTTCAGGGTAGCCACTCAGGAAATAAAGTATAAACCACACTCTGGAAGACACTTAAGGAAAAGCAATGGAAAGCAGACATGGCACTTTGAAGAAAATGGTTGCTGTTATGCCTCACACTCATTCCTAAACTTAAGCATTTGATGTTAATAAACTGCATGGGAAATTCACTGGACATGCAATGACATTTGCATGAAGACGTTTAACATACACATCTATTCTGCCGAATAATTGGTTGTCTTGTACAGTGTTCTGGATAGCAGGTATTACATTTGGCTTTACACCACAGTGACAAAAATTGTGGACACCTAACTTATCATTTTGAGATAACTGTCACATTTAGTCAATTCCAGAGTGAGTTTTCTAGCCTGATGAAATAAAACCATGAATGTAAATGGGTAGCTCTTAAGTAAATAGAAAATTTCATTTTCTATGCTGTGGTAAATTCCATCAAATTTATCTCCTTATCATCAATGCCTCAGAATAACAAAAGAATAATAAAAATCAGTGTTCTTTTTACATACAAAATATGAGTTACTGGAATTCATGGTGTCATAAAATGCCTTTCATTTTTTTCTTTCTTACTATAATCCAGCCTCACACCTATGTTTTTGTTTTGATTTGTTTTGTTTTAATTAGTATATGGAATATTTTCTCTAAATGAATCCATTAGGATTGGTGTTGCTGATTTATTTTCAGTGGACCTTATGTCATCCTAGATCTGAGAGATAAAAAATGTGTGGGACCATCATAGTACCCTTAAAAAAAAACTCAGTGTTGTAAAATTTGCACATTTTCTACAGAACAACAGAATCTTTCATTTTTTAAGCACTAACTTTATAATAGGCTCCATTTCTTACTCTATGAGACTAAAAGCCCATGGACCTACCACAAGTAAATTCTCTGTCACCCTGAAGCAGATTAAAGCAAACTCCTGAGAGCTGATCCCACCAAAGCTGAGTGCAGGAAAAAACCTCAGTCCCATGGCAGAGCAGTGGGGGACAGAGAGCCTAGCCCTGCATGCCCCAAGGGAGGCTGTGACCATGGAACCTGCCAGAATTCTTTTAGATTGAGAGCACTGGCCTCTGGGCCTCCCTGCTAACATTTCCTTCTGTTTCCAGCAGTTTACCTGATGTGGGTGATCTTGAGAATAACCAGCGACTGGTTAATGAGAAATACACTTTTACAAGTACTTCTACTTTTTTTCAAATGAACCAAGTTATCTGGCTATTTTTGAACAAGGGCAGATGTTTCTGGTAGGAGAAAAGAATTTTTCAGTTACAAACTTGTTTTCTTAGGACCTTATTTTAGACTCTCAAATGAATAAATGTAGATACAAGGAGGTAAGAAGCAAACAGAAAAGGGCGAGAAGAAAAGAGGAAATATGAGATCAGGAAGGCAAAAAGAAAAGAGTGGAGGGAAGAGAAGCTAGAAGATTGAAGGCCTTATAAAGAATCAGGCCCTCAGTCCCAGCTTGGTGGGCGGGGAGTGGTTTCATTACTCACACGCGTGGCTCAGGAGTCCTCTGTGTGTGTGCATGTGTGTGCATGTGTGTGTGTGTCTACATGACACAGCCACAAGATGTCAGCAGCCCAATCTAGGACAACCCTCTATTTCTCCCTTCCTTACATTAGGTAAGTACAAATCATTGACTCCACAGGTGAGTTCACTTAACATGGTCTTTTGTCCTCCTTGATGAAAATGTCTCCTGGGAATAAAAAGTAGTCCATTTCACATTAAACAAATGTTACTTTCAAATGTATAATTCCTATTAAGCCCTGGTCAAATGATCTCTGCCACCTAGCATACAAATTAGACTTACCTACTCTGATCACAAACTTATTTCAAGATTTAATCAATCAACAAATCATCAATCAAGATATATATTAATATAATGATCACTGCAACTAGCATTCCTTGAGTATTCAGAATAGATCCAAACCATCTCCTGTTTTGATAAGTATCATCTCATATAATCCTCTTAGCATGCCTATGAGAGAGCTATTATATTTCTCAAATTACAGGTGAGGAAACCGAGGGTTAGTTTAAGCTCATTGTCCAAAACCACTGGGCAGTATTAGTATGCTAATCTTAACATATGCCTTGTATGTCTCTATATTTCAGTCATGTAATGTCTTTTAATAGTTACCTAAGGACATCTTTCCTTGTCTTAAAAACGGCACCTGGGCTGCCATGGTCTGCAGACTTTGCCCATCACTTAGATTTTTAAAATTAGGTTCCCACCATTGCTTTGCACTGGGTTCAGCCTTCCCCTTGCTGACTCCTCTGTTAGGTGAATTTTAACTGTCTTGAAAATATGGGAAGAGCCAATCTCTGTTTCACCAAACTGATTTTCACCTTCCCCCTGCACTGGCCTGGAGCCTTAGGATCCTCTCACCAAGGATTATAACACACATCCCAGGTGGCTCCAGCACCACGGGTACCAAATGTTGGTGCTGGACTGCCAGAAAAAGCACCTGCCAACTGAGTTTTCTGAAGTGTCATGACATGCTGTGTCCTGCAGAAGCCAGAAGGGGCTCCCACAGCAGAGCAGCCTGTGAAATGTCAACGAGGGGTGGAATCATGTCGCCCACAAGACAAGGTCAAGTCCTAATCCCAAATCCTGTGGATGTGGACTCATTTGTCAACAGGATCTTCAAAGATCTTATTAAGCTGAGGTCAAATTAAGTCAAGGTGGGCCTTAGTCTAGTGTGACCAGAGTCCTGGTAAGCAGAAGAAATTCAGCACCAAGGAGTAGAAGCCAGAGGAGGAGACAAGGAGACAGATTGCCATGTGACAGAGGCAAATCAACCCAACATCAACACACGCCAGCCATCAGAGAAGGCATGGCCTGAAGATACCCAGATTTTAGACTCCTTGCCTTTCAAACTGGGCAGCTCTCAATTCCTGTTATTTCAGTCAACCGGTGTATGGTACTGGCACAGAAAGTCCTGGTAAACTAAGATAGCTCCTAAGCATTTCTACCACAGCCTGCTTTGGGGCTGAGGAAACCTGGGCCGATCAAGCCAATAGTGGTTCCCAAGATCCTCACCGGGCCTATACAAGCAGAACGCACTCCCTGAAGGAGGCAGTCTCCAACTTAGCTTAGATTTTCTCACTGAAAACAACTTTAGGTATGAAATTTTCTGGTGTTTTAGTGCTTGGTCTGACCCTGGGACTGACATTTGACTTTGGGGTGGGGGAGGGGAGGGGTCAATAGTAACACCAGTATATTGTAAGATGCTCTCCTTAGCAGTGTAATTTGACAATTTCATTGACTGCTCCAGTTTAGAAAGCATTTTAGTTTGGCAGGGCAATGACCTTATAGTTTGACAATCTTAATCTCCCAAGAAGCTTGGTTTCAAGAAGATCCAAAGGTATTGGACCTCCCTACCTGTACAATTCTTGCCCCCATCCCCCACTCTCCAGCCAGCTAGCCCCAATAAAGCCAACATAATTCAAGTTACAACCGTGAAAGGGAAATGTTTAGGCCCATGATTCCTCTGTCCTTTGAAAGCACATGTGAGTCCTTCCCCAGCCCATCCCTATAGGATCCCCGTGCTTGTCAAGAGCTTTAAGAATGAGCCTCCTCTTGACATAGAGGTGCAACGGACACAACCAATCCAAGGTCCACAGAGAAAAGGTGGCATTGGAGTGGGAAAAGTGGACATGGTGGCTGATGGGTATGGGGAATGGCAGGAAGAGATGAGAGGTGGAGGCGCCTTTGGGACTTAGAGTTGCCCTGGATGGTGCTTCAGGGGCAATCACTGGACATTGTAAATCCTCCCAGGGCCCACTGGATGGAATGTGGGAGAGTATGGGCCATGATGTAGACCATTGACCATGGGCTGCAGAGATGCCCAGAGATGTACTTACCAGGTGCAATGGATGAGTCATGATGATGGGAGTGAGGGTTGCTGGGGGAGAGTGGTGGGGTGGGGGTGGTAGGGTTGAATGGGACCTCATATTTTTTTAATGTAATATTTTTACAAAATCAATTAAAAAAAAAAAAAAGAATGATCCTCTGATGTCTCCAAACCTTGGGCTTTCATTGACCATTGACCACTTAGCACCTTCCTTCATTTTTTAAAACTTTTTATTTCAGAATAATTTTTCACCTTACAAAAATATTCCAAAAATAATAAAGAGTGCTTACATGTACCCATTGCTCAAGCACCAAGTTTCATATTTTGCTTCTTGTTTTAATATATCCTAGATAGATAGATAGATAGATAGATAGATAGATAGATAGATAGATAGATAGATAGATAGATGTATGATAGATGATAGAGGGATAGACAAAAAGATAAAAATAGATAAAAGAGATAGATTTGCTACATTTATTTTACCATATTCTCTATAGACAGTGAAACATATATATACATATGTATGTGTTTAGTTTCCTAGGCTGCTCAAGAAAATACATGAAACGGCTCAGGTTAAACAATGGGAATTGATTTGCTTACTTTTTTGAGGATAAAAGTTCCAACCAAGGCATCATAAGGCAATGTTTTCTCCTTGAAGTCTGTGACACTCTAGGACAAGCTGCTGGCAATTCTTGGTCCTAAGTTTGTCACATGGAAATGCACATGGTGGCTTCTCCTGGCCTCTCTGTTCTCTTCCAGGTTTCATTGATTTCAGCATCTTACTTCCTGTGGCTTTATTGCTCTGTGTCTGAATTCCACTCTGTTTACAAAGTGCTCCAGTGATAGAATTAAGACCCATCCCTATTGAGGTGGGCCACACCTTCTTACCTGAAGTAACCTCATCAACATGTCCTACTTACAAGGGGTTCACACCCATGGGAATGGATTAAATTTTGAACATGTTTTTCTGGGGTATATACAGCTTCAAACCACTACATACATACATTAAAAGCATATACACACACACATATATACATGGATGTGTTTGTGGTTGTGGATTTTTTTTTCTCTAAGCCTTTTGAAAGTAGATTGCACACATCATGCCTTTCTATCTCTTAAGATGTCAGTGTGTATTTCTTAAGGACAGGATATTTTCTTAGAAAACCACAATTCAGTTATCAATTCAGGACATTTAACCATGGTAAAATACTTTTATCTATTCTACTGACCATATTCTAATTTTGTCAATTGTATAAAAGTGTACTACTTTGAAGCATTATCCACTCCAGTATAGGATCTACTTCAGCTTTACTCATTGCAATTAGCTGTGTCATTTTAGTCTTATTTAACTTCAAGTATTTCCTCAGTCTTTCTTTATCATCAAATTATAGATTTGGAGAATATCAGTCATTTATTTTCTAAAGTATTGCTTACAGTGGGTCTAGCTGATGCTTCCTCATGATTAGATTCAGGTCACACATCAATGGCTGGAATTTTACCTGGTGGTGATGTGTCTTTCTCAGGGTATCACATCTGGAGGCACTCAGTGTCCACTTCTATTTTTTGGAGATGGTTAATTTGATCACCCCACCAAGGTCTTGTCTAGCTTCTTCACTGTGTGGTTAGTATTTTCACCCTTGCTATGAATAGGAAATTGATATGGAGACATTTAGAGATCCTGCAAACGTTCTTCCCTAAATTAGTAATCCATTAATTATTTTTGTCCAAATTTGTCTTTTGTACAATAGTTGCAAAAGGCAAAACAGTTTCAAAATGTCTTAAAAGACATCCTTTAATCAATGGTCTGAAACAGAACACTTGATATTTTTAACCACTGAGGAAGGACATTGAACCATCAGAGCATCTTTGCTTCTTACTTCCAAGGAAGTACTTTCTGGACCTTGTGCCCAGGGGTCTCACCTGTTCACAGGTAAGAAGATACCTGGGAGATATTAATTTCTCCAGGTAGGAGTGGGGGCTCCAAGCAGATACTAAATGACTTTGTCCGAAGTCCAGAATGTGCTTACTCCAGAAATGTGGAGTCTGTGTGTTAAGTGAGCAGAATGTGAGATCCAAAAGCATGGCCATCCACTGGATAGAACGTGGGAGAGTGTGGGCTATGATGTGGACCATTGACCATGAGGTGCAGCAATGCCCAGAGATGTACTCACCAAATGCAATGGATGTGTCATGATGATGGGGGAGAGTGTGGCTGTGGGGGGAGTGGTGGGGTGGGGGCGGTGGGGGTGAATGGGAACCTCATATTTTTTGAATGTAATATTTTTAAAAAATGAATAAAATAAATAAATAAATAAAACAAAAAAAACAAAAGCATGGCCATGTTATTCTTATCTTTGTGTTCCAGTGGTGTCAGATAGTTAAAAAAAAAATATCATTTTAAGAGGCATTTGTGAATGATTTTTAGTTTATGTGTCCCTTGTATACAGATAGCTATGGCAGTTTAAGATAATTCATGATCCCAAAATGAGAAAGATCATGTTTATAAACAAATCTATTCCTCTAGGTGTAATACCCTTTGATTTCATTAGTCTCAGCTGAGATGACTTTGATTGAATCACCTTTAAGATTAGGGTTTTGATTTGACCACGTCAGTAAGGAGTGACTCAGGTTGAGTCCCAGCCCCCTTGGTGGCTGATATGAATGGACACTCCCAGAAGAGACACATGGGAAGAGAGAGAGTTCTGTCATGTTTGATCCTGGTCCCTGGGGAGAGAGGGACCATTTGCCTGAGAGCCTACAGTTGACCTTGGGAAGAGAGCCGAGATTGATACAGGAAGCCCTGAGGGACCAGCCCTAACTGGGAGAGAGAGAGAGGACTGGAAGCCCTGTGGGAAAAGAGAGGCCACGCAGAGATCAGCAATGGTCTTGCTCCAACATGTGGCAACTGCATTTGGTGAGAAAGCAGCCTTGAGTTGGACTCTTTAGGGCCTTGTAACTGTTTTACCCCAAATAAATACCAACAGATTTCTGGTATTTTGCATCAGCACCCCTTCGGCTGACTAATACAATGACCCAACATCTCCCTTTGTCCTGATGTAATTATAGACAGTGTCCCTCCTTCATTCTCAAAAGTGGCTACCTTAGAAGATATCTATAAGAGAAAGTATATCATCACCTCTACTTCTATGCCAATTTTTCAAATAAATATCTAAGGACTTTTTTTCGGGTCTACAACATCTTTTTTCCAAAATGGAAATTGCTTTACATTTTCTTTCCTGATTTTAAGAACAATTCATCTTTATTGTGAAAAAAAAAAATCAGAAAATGCAGAGCCATGTAGAAGAAAAAGAAAACTCAGATATGATCCTATTTCTTAGATCTTTCTACCTGTGGCATTGCTTTAGATCCTTATCACGCTCATATCCATTTTCACATTTGATTTTCATAACCGCACTGTAAAACAGCTGAGCAGAGACTGCTATCTTCTCTGTTTGACAGCTGAAGACACTGAGACTATGGAAGCACAACCCAGAGTACCATGCCCTTGAAGTCTCATTCTCTCTACTATATTGCATCACCTGAGAGGCCCATGTGGCATAAAATGCCTTGTAACAAGTGTGACCCTGTTATTGGCTAATCTCTCTGAGTTCATACTAGGCACCTGCCTTCAAAGCTCTAAACAATCTGAGGAGGTTGGCACTCATGAAGAAAATGAGGCTTAAGGAGGAGAAGCATCTTGTCCAGTATCTCCCCGCTCATACGTGATGGATTTGGTACTCAGACCCAAAGCTGCCTGGCTCCTGTGCCTCCACTTGGACCTGCACTCTAACCACGTGACATTTTTTTAAAATTACATTTTACCATACAGTAAAAGACACCTATTTGGATTCTAGAGTTCCATGAATTTTGACAAATATAAACATGATGCTACCATCCCAAAATTGAGATTTTGAACATTTCTGTCACCCCAAAGTTTCCGTGTGCCTCTTTGTAGTCAATCCCCACCCCCTCTCCTGCCCCCAAGGAGCCCCTAATCTGCTTTCTGTCACTATAGCATTGTTTTAGAAGTTCATATAAACAGAGTCATACAGTATGCGTTCTCTAATGCTTGGCTTCACTTGCTCAGCAAAATGCTTGTAAGAATCAACCATGTTATCGCTTTTTACTGTGGAGTAGTATTTCGTTGCATGAATAGGCAACGATTGGTTTGTCCACTCATGAGTTGATGGAGATTTGAGTTGTTTTGGGGGTTTTGGCTGCTATGACCATCCTTGAACAAGCCTGTGTGTGGACCTATTGTTTCATTGCTCTTGGGCAAATGCCTAAGTGTGAGATTGTTGGATCACCCACTTTCCATTTTGAAACATAATGCCATAGCGTTCTGTCCTCTGAGCTTAGTAACTATCCTATGAGAGAGGTATAGATAAGCATTTTCTGATTAAAAAAGCTTCCTGCAGGGAGCAGCTGCATTGAAACTGTGGGAGGAATTTCCAGCATTTCCTCTCTTGAATTCTATTCACACAGGAGTACATATGACTATTCCTTTGAAAACAGAAGCTTCAGATCAAATTCTCCCATCACAAATTAGCTCAGCATTCCGCACAATTCCATAGACAAGACTGGAAAACACTAGTAAGTTTCTAGCAATGCATACTTCCCTTCTGCTGAAGGAGTGCTTTAATTTGCCCGTTTTTAATGTTTCGTTCACAGTGTTATAAATATTATGTTCTTTTTTCTCTGCATCTGCTGCTCTCCGCTCCCCAACTCCCCCAAGCAGAGCCTGCCTCATTGTGTTCATAAATAAGAAATCGCAGACTTTAGTTCTTCCTAAGAAAACAAAAGCCCATTTCTTTTCACTCCATCAAATTAAGTTCCGTTACTCCGATAGCTAGGATTACATCAGGCAATTCCAGTGAGGAGGAAAGAAATCAGCAGTAAGAACAAAATCCCCGTTTGAACAGGAGGGAAGAGAAGAGAGGAAGACAAAGCGCAAGCTTTGCGGATTCCCATTTCTGCCTGAAGTGGCTTCTGCTCAGGTCCCATTTCATCCTTCATCCTGGCTTATTTCCTCCCCTCCTGGCTTCTCTCTTCCAGAGCAGAGTGCTGACGACTAGGTGGGGACAAACCACAGAGGCGGGACAGGAGGGGCGGGGCAAGGACCAGCAGGCGACAGATACCAGAGGGCTGGCCATGGGTCTCCCTCCAAGTCTTCCAGCTCTAGAAAAGAGCTTGCCACAACCCTACTTTCACTCTGAGCATTTGCACTTACACGGATCAGAAGCTTTCCAACTTCGCGACACCCAGCCCCTGCGGCTGACTGCTTGAAAGGAGCCCTGAGTATGGAGATTAATAATTTATACCCTGTAAATGTTTAAACTCCAAGCCTCCTGGAACACAGGCATACCTAGTAGCATGGATTTTTGACAGAAGCCCATCCTCAAATTAATTAAGTAGCACTCACTGCTCGCTCTCCAATTAACGCCATTAAAATTCCTGTAAATACACTGTAATTTTATCATCATCGCAACGCAAGTTTCTTGTAATTACAGATTTATAAAGCAGATCCAACTAGCCCCCTATTAAGACATTCCAGAAAATTCAATAAATACACTTTTGGTTAAATGCATCTGTGCATTTGTTTTGGTGTTGGAGTTGTGTGTGTGTGTTTCTTCATTATCTCCCAGAACAAAGGAGCCGGTTTCTTTGCTTTTGTTTTTCAGCTGGAGAGGACCAAATTGTCGTCCCTGTTAACAGTTCCCTTAGCCACCCTGTTCTTTCCCATCTCTGCTGTTTCATAACATGTGGCTGAATATTGTAACAATGGAGCCAGGAGCTATTCCTTCCGCGGTCCCTGGCCTGGCCACTTCTTTACAGACATATCCCGATACCCACACCAAGAACAAATAGGCAGGACTTATATTCAGAGCCGGGAGCCAATTCTACTGGAACGATGGCTCCCTGCTCCTTCTGCTGAAGAGTTGCTGTTGTCCAGGTAGGAGGGTTGCCAAATTTAACAAATAAAAATACAGAACGTACAGTTAAATTTAAATTCTACATATCAAGAAATACTTTTTTAGGCTAAGTACATCCCAAATACAGCACGGGACATGCTGATACTGAAAAAACAGACTACTTGTTTATCTGAAATTCAAATTCAACTGGGCATCCTGTATTTTACCTGGTCATCCTACCAGGCAGAGATTCCCAAATCAACACCAAGAATTCCTTGGACGGTCTCCAATCTGTGGTCAATTCTTGAACTGAGGATTTAAGTGGATTTAAATAATAATGATCAAAAGCATACTTTGACTGAATCTTTATTCTTCTGGGCCAGGCTCTCTGCTAAGTGCTGACCCCATCTGTCATTAGGACAGAAGCCAGGTTGTTATCTCCAGTCTGCAGAAGAGAAGGGAGGAGAGGTCAATTCAGCCCCCTAGGACTCTGCCCACCCACCCCACCCCCCAGGCCCCTGCACGTTTCCTGCCCCTGCTCTACTGCCCCTCTCCCTCCATCACTCCTTCCTCTTCAGTCATTGCCACTGAGAGGAGTACAACCAAGCGCAGATGCAATCTCATCCCGTGTAGGTCAGCCCTGGCAACTGCCTCTCGTAGGGATTTAAACACGCAAAAGTACCGTGCTAGCAGAGGGGCCCGTGGAAGGGCTCCACCAGCAGTTCTCAGACTTGAATCTTCATCGGAAACACCCAGGGTTTCCCAGGTGCTGTCGAAGCTGGTAGTCCTAGGAAACTACTGGTTTAGAGTTCAGGCGTTGAGATACTTTAGCACCATAGCTGGTACTCGACAACAATGAGAAGAAAGTTCTTATTATTACCATGCTTATTTGATGATTGAAAGAGCATTTTGCCAAGTCTCTGAAAGAAAATAGAGCTGGGTTCTAGATTCTTCTCCATTATATACTATCTCCATGGGTCAGTCTCTTAACATCCCTTAATTGTAAACTAGCACTCAGAACTCTATTCTGAAAACCACCAGGTATGGGAGTGAGGATGCATGGCCCTCACTGGCCTGGATGATTTGAGTCCCTGCTTTGGTTGGAGGACTAGCACCACCTGATTCCAAGAGTTCTTATAAAACTATAGCGACCAAAACAGTGTGGTATCAGTGTATGGAGAGACAAATAAAGCAATGCCAAAGAAGAGAATGTTCAGAATTAGACCCACTCATAACTGGACAATTCATTTTTGACAAAGGTACAAAAACAATTCAATGAAGAAAGGTTAGTGCTTTCCCCAAATGCAACTGGAACAAGGGATATTCAGAGGCAAAACCCAAAATAAACCATAATACCGTGCACCATATACAAAAATTAATTCAAAATGGATCTCAAACCCACATGCATAACCTGTAATTCTAAAACTGCTGGGAAAAAAGGCATGGAAACCAATCCTTGTGATTTTGAGTCAGACAAAGATTTCTCAGATAAGGTGACAAAAGTGGAAAGCATAAAAGAACAAATTGGTACTGTGTAGACAAATTAAAATCCACTAGGAAGGATGTGCTCATCCTTCAGCTCTCACTCACCTGGCAACTACCTAAGGTGGACAAGAGACTTAGGATCTCTGAGAGCATTTACTCTTCATGGCATTGTAGGGATCTCGTGGCCTTCAAATCCCAGAGGAGTTTGACTCAGCAAAAAGGTAACTGGGTGCCTGCTGGTTGGTAGTCAGCATGTGGCAGCCCCACCCACAGGTGGGTTTTCTGTCTGCAGACAGAGCATGCTCAGGGTTCCCCCCACTGCTGGGAAGTCTCAGCAAAAGCTCTGAACTTCCATCAGTCAGACGAGGAGGGCAGCACTGGACCGAGGCGTGCTGGAAGCAACTCACCACAGGATTTACGTCCCCCCATTTCAGGATCCATTTCTCCCCTGCTATCATGCCCCACCATCAGCCTCTGCTAAATGTAAATTTACAGACCCCACTTTTGCGAGGGATCCACCGGCCAAGACCCTGGAAAGCCATAGGCTCATCTCCTAGGTGTGGGAAAGCCACGTCCTCACTAATGAGAAGGCAGAGGTGCCTGCTGTTTCCTGGGTCTTGCCTTGCTCTGCTGGAGGCAAAGTGCCCATTTTTCAATTTTGTTTTGCCCTCCTAAATTCCCATTCCCCCGGGAGCTTAATTCATGAGCCACTACATGACTTACAGTAGCACAGTTTGGCGTGTACATGAAGCACAGCTATTTGGCGTGTCACTGGCTGGCTGAAAGGGGTGAATTATGGCCCCCACCTGCATCCCAGCCGTCCTGGTTCCCTGAGAACATGCTCCTTTAGCCTGTGCACCTGAGCCTGTCGGGAGGTGTAGGAGAAAACTCTTAAAGGATCTTCAGCCCATTTCTCTTCTTGTGAAGGCAGCATGCTATTTTGGCTCAGAGGGGTGTGCTTTCTTCCAGTAACAGAAAAGTTTTACTCAGAAATAAACACATGCATTCACGTTTATTTGCCCAGCTCTTTTTGGGAACTTATAAGCTGTCAGCTTACCAGGCCGAAAGAAGGGATATGAAACCTAAAACGGGGCCCCAACTCTGGTTCTCCATGACAAGTTCATTAAAGGTCAGAGTGGCAGATACTAGAAATCACGTCCATTTCATGGATGAGGCCACTGAGGCCCAAAGGAGAGGTGACAACCCCAAGACCTCCTGGCTGGTCACTGGCAGCCAGTGTCGACTCTCAGACAACTCCCAATGTGGACCTACACACCACCAGGCTCCTAGGAGGTATGGCTGATGGGTTACCAAATAAGAATACCCAAAGCCCACTTACATTTGAATTTCAGATAAACAAGGAAAACTTTTCAGGAGAAGACCCAAAAACTGCATGAGACATACTTATACTAAACAATTATTCCTTATTTATCTGAAACTTAGCAGGACCCAGTGTATTTTGTTTAGCAACCCTATTGGAAGTTGCCAAGAAGATGCAGGGGACATGGGCTGTCCTGGTTAAAAACGCAAGTTGTTGTCTTTGAAAGGCCAGCGTCCAACACAGCTTTGTTCCTTGTCAGATAGCTCAGACATCTTCCGAATCCCATTCCCCTTGGGTCCTCAGTGTCCACATCTGAAAACCAGGCTCACATACTTGCTTCCAGATTCACTGTTAAGATTACATGAGAACATTAGATACGTGGAAGTGTTAGCACTTACCTGGCCCAGAAAATGTGAAAGAATTATTTACATCCATATGCCATGCAGGCACAACACATAGCTCAAACTTCACACACAGACAGTGTTTATTCTAGCTTTATAATCTATCATGGCTAAAACTTTACTACCTAAATCTTCCCAATGCATCAATCGAAATAAAGTGAGTTTGTGACTAGATGTGACCTGTATGCATACATTTTGAGACTCTACCTGTGAATGATTACTAAGAATGAAAAAGAAAAGACATCTACTGCCCAGTTAGAATGAGGACAATCTTTAGCTGATGCTCCAGGAGCTCGAATAGATCTTCGCTCTTTGGACACCAACCCAGCGCGGTAGTTGCTGGACGGTCATCTTAAGGCCAAAGAGTCACCCTTCATATCACTGAAGCATTTGCGTGCAACACACCAATACAAGTGTAGTAACGGGGAAAATGGGGCTTAAGTCAGAGTTCCAGCAACCTACCTATTTCAATGACTATTTCAGAGAATAGAAATAGATGGAAGGCTGCCAACAACTGTTAAGGTTTTTTTTTTGTTTTTTTTTTTTCTTGTTTTCAACACTCAGGGGTTGTTTATTTGTGCTGGCCAAGGTGGCATTTGTTCAGGTGGGTGCTTATCTGGAATGGGCAGCATGGATGAGAGAGCTTGGGAGGGGAAGCAGGGGAATATTTCCTCCAGCCCTTTTTTAAAGCTTCTTAAGTGTGGAAAATTGCACATATACAGAACAGTGCATAAAAGTAATGCACAAGATAAGAGGTTATTGAAAAGAAAACACCCATCTAAACAGCACTCTGATCAGATTGGCTGTGCCCCAGAAGCCATTCCCCCTCACAATCTCCTTCCTCCCGATTACACAGTCCTCTCCATCTCCCCCAAAGTTTCATCACCACCCACATAAAATACTAAATTACAGCTAGGACCCTAGAAACCCACACATCCCCTCTCCTGTCCTCACCTTCCTGCTCCCCACCAAAAGGTAGCGACAATTCTGGCTTTGATAGCAATCTCTTCCTTGATTTCTCAACATTCTATAGAAGTATGCATCCTAAAACTACAGTTTAGTTTTGCATGTTTTTGAGCTTTTTATAAATGGAATCAGACAGTGCATATTCTTTTCGGCCTGGCTTCTTTTGCTCAAAATTATATTTATGAAATTCATCATACTGTGTGTGTAACTGTGGTTCATTCATTTTCTTTGCTCTACAGTGATCAATTTAAGAAACAGACTAAAATTTTTGTTTAGCCCAATACCAATGAGTATTTGGATTGATTTCAGTTTGGAGCTATGATGATCAATGCAGCTTTGAACCTTACTAGATATATGGCCTAGAACACATCAACACACTTTTCATTCTACTTTGGTGTGGGGTTGCTAGAACACAGGTGCAGTGTATCTGTAACTTCACCAGGTGATGGGAACACATCCTTCAAGAGGATTATATAAAGTGATAGTTCTTCTAGCAATGTACAAGCATTTTTGCACCATTTAATTATTGCCAGGATTTTTAACGTAATCCATTCTGGTGGGTGTTCGGTAGTTTAACAATATGTTTTTAGTTGAAATTTCCTTGATGACTAGGGAGGTTGAGCCCCTTTTCATATATCCCACATCTTTTGTGAAGTATCTTTCAAGGCTCTTGCTCATTTTTTCTACTGAGTTGTTTATTCTTTTATGAGTTGTGAAGATTTTCCTCCCACTCTGTGGCTTTCCTTTTCTCTCACTTATTGATCTCTTTGGATGAAGAGGAAGAGCTTCATTTTAATGTTGACAATACATCATGTACATGTTTATGTTTATGGATTTTCTCTTCTGTGTCATTCCCTATTCTAATGGCATATTTTGTTGATTACTATCGTTTTGCAATAAATCTCAGTATCAAGAAGACCAAATTATCCCTTCTTCTTCTACAAGAGTGTCTTGGCTATTCTTGGCTCTTTTCATCTCTATTATACATTTTAGAATCAGCTTGTCAAGTAAAAAGAATACAAAAGCCTATGTAGAATTCTGATTGGATTCCCATTGAATCAAAAGATCAATTTGGGAGGAACTGACATTTTCACATTATTGAATTTCTCATTCCATGACTATCATATATATCTCCATTTATGTAGCTCTTCTTTAAATTTTCCCAATGACGTTTTCTTATTTTTCCTTTCATGGTCTTGCATGTATTTTGACAGATTTATTTCTGCAGTTTTATTTCTGTAGTTTTATGCAGTTTTAAGTGGATCTTCTTACATTTATTTTTCTCATACCTGCTGGTACATAGTCCTAAAATGGAATTTTATAAATATATATATATATATATATTTTTTTTAGTTTTGTCAACCACTATAAACTTTCTTATTAATTCTAATAATTTATTTGTAGGGGTTTTCCTCATGTACAACTATATCATATGCAATAATGGAATCTTTACTTGCATTTGTTGCAGACTTTCAGAACCTTCGGCTTTTGTGCCCTACTGAATCACATAAGACTTACATTACACTGTCAACTAACATGAGAGCAGTCATCCTTGCCTTCTTGGAAAAAATTTTCGATATTCCATGACTAAGAATAATGTTTGTTGTCAGTCATCAATTGATATTCTTAATCAGATTAAGAATATTCCCTTCTAAAATGCTGTATTTTTATAGTCAGAAATAGACACTGAATTTGAGAAAGCATTTCTGAATCAGTTGAGAGTTATATTTCTCTTGTAATTGGTTAATGGGCTAAATTCCATTAACAGATTCTAAAACAGTAAACAAAATTTGCCATGCTAGAACAAAAGATATAAAATGTTAAATTTTCACATTTTGATGGTAGAATTATCACTTTTTTCTTGTAATTCTTTCAAGTTTTGCTTAAAATATTTTGGGACCTTGTTATTAGGTATTTACAATTCATAAATATCCTTGATAAACTTTTCAGTATTTTGTCAGTATAAACTGTCATTCTTTATTCTAGTAATACATGTGTCTTAAAGTATATAATTTATCTAATATTAGCATTGCTTCATTAGGTATATTTATCACAAATAATGATATTACTGAAGTAATTAAGTTATATCTACTATCTTTTAATGGGCTTTCTAATTTTCATAATTTATGTTCATCTTTTTCTCCTTTCTTACCTTTTTTTGAATTTACTTTTTATTATTCTATCAAGTATTCATTGCTGATTTTGTTTTGTTTTTTTTAATCTGTCTTACAAATTTTAGTATTAATTGATACATTTACCTTCACCCTTACAATATAAGGACCTTGGAACACTAACTGGAAACTCTGTATTTTTCTGTTGCCAGTTATTTCTACTGCTTCTTATTGATAGTATTTTCTATTGTTTTTTTTTCATATGCCTGTTTATCTTATATTGTATGCTGGACATTGTATTCGAAAAATTATGTGTAGATACACTTGAGGGCTCAAATATGACAAAAATATTTAGATTGTATTCTTTTTCATATTTTTCTCTATGTTTGAAGTATTTTACAACTACAAAAGTACAAACTGGGAGATGAAAAAGTAAGAATAGTGATATGATGATTCATTTTGAGAATTATAGTTGTGATGTGCCCAAGGTTATGGTGTGGTAGGTGGAGTAGGAGTTTTTAAAGGGAGAAGTTTTGTTTTAGTTATTTTTGTTTTTTGTTTTTTGTTTTTTTTTTTTTTTGAGTTTTCATTGTGTGAGGTTTACAATCAGGGAGCTAAAACGGAGTATCTGTGTTATAAAGGTAATGATGGTCAAGGAGAAATAACAAACTAAGCTGTAAAACAAAAAAATCCATTTATTTGGGGTCTTAGAATTGCAATTCAGGGAGCACAGATTCAGGTAGCAACCCAAATTTTGCCCTGTCTTGACATTTCCAGGTAAGAGTTTTTAAAGGAAAAGAACATTAGACAATTTGTTTGTGGTTGGTGAGTGTTTGGGGTACTCTAACTGTCCTTCAGGTTGGATAGTGAACGGGTTCTTTATCTCCAGTTTTTTTGTGATGTCAGGATGTCCTTGGGGTTCTAAGGCACAGTGTTGCTCAAGGCTTTGCACACTTAGTAGTTAATGACATCTGTGAGGACCCCCGAAACATTTTAAATCTCTTAGTCATGGTAACTCTATTTTGTTTTATTTATTCTAACATGGCCAAGTATAGAAAGTGAAATTGATGACCCAGGAGAGATAGAGGATACTTGTAGAGTGGAGCTTTTTGAGTGGGAGAGCAGGGTCCAACATATGGAGAAGAAATTAGTTTAGCTAGGAAGAAGGGAGGTGAGTTTGTTCACTGTACCAGGAAGGAGCCCGAGGACAGAGGTTCTACACATAGGCTGCTCTTGGGAAGAGGAGGTAATTCTTCTCTGATAGCTTCCATTCTGTTAGAGGCATCTCAGAGAATGGAAATATAATTGACCAGAGAAATGTAGAAAGATTGCCAGACAATGCCTAGTGTCCACTTAATATTTGTGGTTATGAATTTATAATTAAATTAAGACACAGAGAACAGTTGTTTTTCTCCAGCCACATACAGGCTGGGGTTTGAGTTAAACAATGTTGATTGTTTTCTTGAAATATTGATGGAAGGAGAAAGGACAGGGGTTTTTAGCATAGGTAGGAAAGGTAGGGGGAAGAAAAGATGACTGAAAGTGAAGGAAATGTAAAATTGACTGTCTACAGTGGTTGTTGCTCATCACAGATGATGAGAGACTATGAGCCTGATGTTAAAATTTACTCCAGTAAATGCTGGAGTGCTCAGATGGCAGCAACCAGGAGGGATGGTGTGTGCTTTAAGCAAGCTTTATGTTTTGGGGTAAACAAGAGAGAGTGATGCAAGAGAGCTAGGAATGCAAGAAGAATGCCTATCCCGCTTCCTAGCTTTGGGGTTCATGGGAGGTGTATTAGTCAGCCAAAGGGGTGCTAATGCAAAGTACCAGAAATTGGTTGGTTTTTATAAAGGGTATTTATTTGGAGTAGGAGTTTATAGATACTAGGCCACAAAGCATAAGTTACTTTCCTCACAAAAATCTATTTTCACGTGTTGGAGCACGATGACTGCCAACATCTACCAGGGTTCAGGCTTCCTGGGTTCCTCTGGGCTCAGTTCCTCTGTTTTCTCCACGAGGTCAGCTGTAGACTCTCAGGCAAATGGCTCTGTCTCTCTCCCTGGGACTCCAGCTTCAGTATCAAACTCCAACATCAGAACTCCAACATTAAAAGCCCTTAACTCTGTCCTTTGCCAAGCCTTATTTACTTACATAATAATACTTAATCAAGTAAACCTATGAATCCAATATAATCTAATATGCCCAGAGGAAAAGATCAGTTTACAAACATAATCCAATATTTCTTTTTGGAACTCATCAATAATATCAAACAGCTACAGAAGGTGGGAAAAAAATAGCCATAGTGTCCTCAAGGCAAAGCCAGTTGGCAGTGAGAGCAGGAATGAGAGAATATGATTTGAAAGGACTCATGTTTGGGAGGTTAGGGAAAAGAAAGAAATCAGGTCAACTTAGGAAATGTTCAGAACTAAGTGGGGACAGCTGTGAGGACGTAGCTTGACAACACAGAAGCCCTAATCTCAGGTAAGCAGGCAGACGAAGCATCTGGGGCTGTATCAGAAGGTGTCTCAGGAGAAGGAAGGTAATTGGTCCAAGTGGTTGTCCAAGATATATCACAGTTTGGGGTCCTAGTGTTTGCTCTACTGCTGTGTTCTGCTGAGCGTGCTAGCTCACTCTAAGCAGGAAGTGACATCCTTTGATCTGGTCTTAGAAGTTGGATGAGGACATGGACATCCAGAGAGCTATGTGGCTTACCCAAGGACACATAGCCATATTGGACCCCAGTTTTCTAAATCTAAGTCTAGAGGTCTTTCTGCCATTCTACTGCACTAGACCATTGGCTACTTGCTCCTCCCCTAACAAGGCAGCCCCTGCTCTAGCCCCTGCTGCCTAGAGTTCAATATCTTAAATATCTTCCCAGAGTAAACCTGACATCTCTGGTTGTGATATAAGAACTTTCCAGTTTTGTAGGGAAAATTTTTCAAAGTAAATTTAACAGTTTACAAAAACTTTCTCTTAGTTTTTGTGTCCTCTGCTTCTGGAAATTTGCAGTGTCAATATGTGGTATTATTCAAAGCCACAATTTATTTTCCCTATATTCATTTGTATCTCCCCAAGAGGTTACATGGGAGATTTTGCTAGGATTACAGATGGGCCCTTCTGGCTACCCTAGATGAGCAAAAGTCTTGGGTAAAGTACATTAGGATCACATCCCAAGGCAAGACAAAGGTCACTGGGATATAAGAAAGCTCCCCAGTGGTCAAGACAGGAATAGGCTTTAGTAAGTGAAAAGCCTTGAGAGCTGGAGGGATGGGTGAGGGTGGAGGAAGGAAGGAGAGGGCTGAGGGTCCCTCAGAGAAGTGCAGGAGGTGCTGCCCTGATCAGGATACTTGTGCTAACCAGGGCAGGAAATGAGCAGGAACCTGTGTCAACACAAGCTGTGAGCCTTGACCTTTACGGGCTGGCTTACTTCCCATGGCCCCCTGAGAGATGTGAATCAGTGACCTGAGCCCAAAACACTCTCTCATCTGCAGATAGCTTGACACAACGTCCACGCAGCATTCTCAAGCTACCAGGTCTTCCAAACGGGAACCATGCCGAGGTCCTAGAGCAGCCAAAGACATCACCTCGTAACGAAGTAGAGCTCCTGGGGGGACCAAAGCCACATACCAGGAGAGACCTGGCCCAGGCCATGGTGTCCACGCACGAGGTCATCAGCAGTGGGAAAGAAGAAAATATTCCATGGGCTGAAGCCAAAACCAGTCTCACCCTCTTCCTCAACCCACGTGCCATCGGCACAGTGCACTAAATACATTTTGCAAAACATCAGTGCTTAGCAGCAAGATGGGGCTTACTGGCATTGGTTTTCAAATTCCACACGTGGCTCACCTGCTGAGTGAAGTTGTGGTGACTGCTCCCTCTACTGCTCTGAGGCCTTCATTTTCCCTCATGTCTACAACTGAGATGATGATATGCCTGTTTGACTGAGAGGTAATAGAAAGTACCAAATAAACCCCAGCACGGGCTCTGATTATGATGGGATAAATGCAGCGTGAGCTAGTTTCCTAATACAACCTGGGGAGGATAACATCTACTAAAGAACTGAAAATTAAAAGTAAGGTTTTGGTTTGGGAGGGAGAGGTGGGGGCTTTTTATAGATTTGGGGAAGAAGTAGGTATTATTTCAAACATACCACTCACTTGTCCTTTCTAGTTTTCTTCCCTGGGATTTTTTAGCAAGCCGCTATGTTTCTTTGGAACATGTTTCCTCCCCCACAACAAGATCGCAGCCACCTCTCTGCCATCAACCCCCAGTGTTCCACTTAACAAGCAAATTCTGCCTCTCTAAGTACATGAAAGTACAACAGTCAGCCCAGGACTGAAATTGGAAAAATTCAAAATTAAAATCCTACCCACCGGAAAGGCCTTATCATGGTATTCCCACCCCTTTGGAAGGTGATGCTTTGCTCTGCCTCATTATCCTGAATAAGCTAAAGTGAGGTGACATCTGTGTCCTGCTTCTCCTCTGTCACTCGGGTTAGAGCTGCTCTTTACTTCAGCTTGCTCTGCTTTGTAGTATGCTTCCAGGGTCTCAAGGCAGACTTACTGTGTTGTCGTTAATTGTCAGCTCATTGCTTTTCAAGCTTCAAGGCTCAGAAACACTTTCTTTGAGGTCAGGGTGCAATGTAATAGCTAAGTTCTGGCTTAAGGATTTGCCCCCAAAGTTCTGATTGCCCCCCACTCTCACCCCTTGTGAGATAGAGACGGGAAAGCCAGATGTCATAGTGTTGTAGAATTTGAGAGAAGTTCAATTATTCGAGTATAGAGAGGCCAGGACTCAGGAATGATTTTGAGAAGGAAAAATGGTTTATTGACGGCCGGCCGGACTCGGGAGCTTTCTGTTTGAATCCTGAGCCCTGAACAAGATTTTCAAACGTCTTTTATACAGAGAGGAAAGGCCAAATGGTCCCTTTGTTTCAGTTCTCAATAGGCTTCAATTAGCATATATATATCTTCCACATCTTAGGTAAGCTTTTAGCATGGACTCCAGATATTCTAGATAAGCTTTTAGCATATTTTGTTTTTGCATGTCCCCTAAATACTTAAAGTTTATAGCCCTTGCATTGTTAAACTGTTTCCTGGGACTGGAGCCGGGCCATTGTCCCTAAGGGCAGGACTGCAGCCTCTTACCGTTCCACATCCACAAGTCAGACAGCTTAGGTTATCTCTGAAGAGACAAAGAGCCTTCCACCCATAGCCCACATCAATAGCCCTGCACCGCTATCAGCTGGAAAGAGTCTATAGAAATATGTTGTTGGCTTCTCAGGTAGATCTTTAATAATCCAAAGTCTACATTATTCAGTTTGAAACCAATTTTAAAGCTTTAGTGAAAAGAATGCCTGTTTTCTATCAGGAAGGTCACAGAACTGAGTTTGGGGAAAAAAAACAAATAGCAAAGATCAGCAATCTTAGGATTTAGTAACCCCATGTGTAGGAAAAAAAATATTTTATGAAGAATACTGCAGTCATCAAATGTATTAATTCCTGGAGAATGATGAAGAAGGAATTTCTTTCCATTAAAGCCTCTACCACTAAAATAAAAGCAACCCAAAATTCTAGAACTGCTCAGAAAACTTGCAAAACTATGTCCTATGGTACATGCTCGTGGCGCCCCCACCCAGATCCCCTTTGCCAAGCCGATGCACTCATCTTCCATGCTGCCTCACCTCTGGAGAATTGGCCTTGACCATCTGCGCACCTTCCAGCCTGCCACCGCTCCTCCCCCAGGCTGCAGCCAATGACTGGCTGATGAGGGGATCAAAAGGCTGCCCCTTTGCACTTCAGAGCTCATTGGTTGCAGGGAGGCTCCAGTTCAGACCACCCCTTGCTCCCTTATAGCCTTGAGTGAGTCTCTGGAAGGATAATCCAAATCTCTTCTCCTCAAGGAGGCGGCTCTTCAGGTTCTTATTTCATCTTCATCTTCCTTCCACTTCTTACACTTGACCCCAGGTTTACCAGTTCTACCACACAGGCATGCTTGCACTATCACACACACACTCACAAATATTTGTGCCCTTACACACACACAAATACACGTGCACGCATGTATGTGCACACAGTCATGCTGCTGTTTCTTACCTTTATACCTTTGTTCATCTTGCTTCTTCTTCCTGTAATATATTGTCCCCATGGTGGCCTAACTAACTAAGGTTATTCTTCCTTACTATTTCCAAGAAGCCTTCTCTGGTTTGGTTAGATTTTCCTGTGTGCTTCCACTACACCTGAACCTACTTCTTTCATAGTTCTCATATATTACAGTAAAATTGTCTGCTTGTAACCAATTCTCCGACTAGACTGTGAGCTACCTGAGAGCATGTACCTTTTTTATGGACTCCCCAACACAGTGTCCAATATCCAGGAGACTCTCATTAAGTGTTCCCTGAATGAACTGAGAGATAAATGAAAAATTAGAAATATTCAGGGTAATCTGGGACAGTGGCCTAAGTTGGTTTTGTTGTCAAAATATGATATGTCCAGCTGGCTCCCAGTTGTGCGGTTCCGTCCCCTGCCCCAATGATCTCCAGGAGAACAGAGAAGGCAGCAGGCCTGCTGAACCATCCCCTTTACTTATGCCAACCACCAAGTAGGTGGGAGATTGCAGAGGCATGCAGGAAGAGGGCCACCAAGCCTGCAAGCTCGGGACAGGGAGCTTGCACTCAGTCTCAAGAGCAATCCCTGCCCACTCTGTTGATTCTCCCTGAACCTGCTGCCCAGACCCTCCCTACGGGGGCTGGAGGAGGCCAATCTATCTTTATTTACCGCTCAATCTTTTTGCATGAGGCTTTTCTCATTGTGTTATTGTAAACAGGGCAGAGAGTCTGTAACTATGGTTACCAGGCAAGATGCATACACAGGATCGCCTGAGACACTCTTCCGTAGGTAGATCTAGTTTGAGCCAGCCTAAGGTCACAGGAATATGAAACTTCTACAGCCTTATCTTCCTTCCCTTCTAAGCCCCACTCCAGACCTAGTAAATCAGAAGCTCTGGAAGAGGGCCTAAGCCATAAGTGTTTTAACAAACCCTCCAGATAATTTTGATGGCCATTTAAGTATGAGAAATCATGAATTACTAGATAACCAATCTTAATATTCCTATCACTTGCCGACTGTCAGAGTCCTGTCATGTTGATCAATAGGGAGAATCCTGGTAAGACAGAATCACAGCCAATGAAGATAAGGGAAATTTATCAGGAAAAAAAATCCATCTTTGCTTATTTTCTCTGTAAGGCTACCCCACCCCATCCCACCCAGAATATTCCACAGGCCAGACAAAAATATTAGCCACTATTTCCTTTTTCTTGCATTTTTGGATTATTCAAAATGCTTAATTCTTAAGGAAACTGGATTCTAATATAAGGAAGCTCCAATTTCTTCCATAGCTCTTCTGTCTATAGAAAATATCAGACCTTGCATGAAACACATTAGCTTCATCAGAAAACTTAAGAGACCCAAGAAAAGGTGATTGAAACCAGATACAAACAAGACTATGGACTAAGGGAGGGAAAAAGCATAAACAGTTGAAAGTTTGCATTTAGCATCTTGGAAGAGGCATCCAAATAAAGCGGTTGGGGATTTAGGTAAAAAAGAACTAGAGTGAATTGGGCGAAAACGCCCATTCTGGATAAAGAGGGTCTTTTTCACTCTGGGGAAATTGGAATCTTCTGCTGTCCCCTAGCCACAGGGGATAAGCTAGAGGGAAGCTTTAGGAATGTACCAGAATAGCCCTATATCTGTTAAAGAAATTAAATTGTATTTTAAAATGTTCCCACAATGAAAACTCAAGGTCCAGATGGCTGACCTAATGAATTTACTAAACATTTAGGGAAGAAAGAATGCAATTCTACACAAACTCTTCCAACAAATTGAGGAGGAAGGAACAATTCCCAACTCATTCTTTGAGGTCAATATTATCCTGATACTAAAACCAGACAAAAATATCACAAGAAAAGAAAACTATAGACCAATATTCCTCATGGACACACACATACAAATATTTAACAAAATGTTAGCAAATCAAATCTAATAATATATAAAAATGATAATATATCATGACCAAGTCTGGTTTATCCCAAGAGGGCAGGATTGGTTTAACATTCAAAAATCAATATAGTTCACCATATGAACAAACTAAAAGACAAAAACCATATGTTCATCTTAATAGATGCAGAAAATGCATTTGACAAAATACAACATCCATTTCTGGTAAATAAAAAAAACTCTCAACAAACTATAAATAGAAGAGAATTGATCAACTTGATACAAAGTCTGTACAAAAACCTCATGGTTTTCATTATGATGAAATGGGTGCTTCTCCCCTGTGATCAAGCTTTTTATTCTTAACACTCTTATCAGCATTATATTGGGGTTCTGGCTAGAGCAGTCAAAGAGAACTAAGATACATCTATATTGGAGAAGAAATAAAACTGAATATCTTTGTAGATGACAGCATCATATAAGTAGAAAATCCTTTGGAACATACAAAAAATCTACTAAAGCTAATAAAAGAATTTAGCAAGATTTCAGGATACAATATCAAGGTGTAAAAATGAATTGTATTTCTATAGACTAGCAATGAAACAATCAGAAATTAAAATTTTTAAAAAGAACTATTTATAAAAGCATCAAAAAATGAATACTTAGAGACAAGTATGTCAAGCTATGGCAAAAGATGCAAATACTACACAATGAAAACTACAAAACATTGCTGACAGAAAATAAAGAAGACATACATAAATGGAGTGATGAATCTCTTTCATTGGTTGCAAGACTCAAACATTATTAAATTGTAAATTCTCCCCAAATTGACCTATATAGCCAAGGCAATCCCAATCAGACTCTCAGAAGGCTTTTTTCTGCAGCAATTGACAAGTTGATTCTAAATTTACATGGAAATGCAAGGTACTTAGAATAGCCAAAACAACTATGAAAAAGAAAAACAAAGTTGAGACTGACACTACTTGATTTCAAGAATATTATAAAATTACAATAACCAAAACAGCATGGTATTTGGGTACAGACAGACAAATAAAGCAATGGCACAGAAAAGAGAGTCCAGAATTAGACCCACACATAAACGGATATTTATTGTTTGACAAAGGTGCAAAGACCATTTGGATTGTTTCTCCACCAAATAGTGCTGGAACAATTAACTATCCATATATAAAAACAAAACAAACTACAATCCATACCTTTCACTATACACAACAATTAACGCAAAATTATTCTTACACCAACATGAATAGACTATAACATAAAACTTGTATGGAAAAAAAAACAAACAAACAGGGATAATGTGTCTTAGTAACAGTGGGTAAAGATTGGGTAAAGATTTCCTAGATAAGACAGCAAAGCACAAAGAATAAGAAAACAAACTGATAAACTAGTCCTCATTACATCAAAACCATGAGTTCTTTAAGAGATAATATGAAGAGAATGAAAAGATAAGCCACAGAATGGGAGAAAATATTTGCAAAGCATATAGGACTTGTATCTGAACTATACACTTGTTAAACTCTTAAAACTCAAAAGTAAGAAAGTAAAAAATGCAATTTTTAAAATGCCCAAATATTTGGAAATGTCACACACACGAAAAAGATATATGGATGGCAAATAAGCACATGAAAAAAATGTTCAATACCATCAGTCATTAGGAATGCACAAGTTAAAACCGCAACATTATAACATACCCTTTGAAAAAGTTAAAATTTAGAAGAGTGACCATACCAAGTGTTGTCAAAGATATGAAGCAACTGGAACTCTCCAACATTGCTGGTGGGAATGAAAAATGGTAAAACCACTTTGGAAAACAGTTTCACTGTTTTTCAAAAAGCTAAACATGCACCTCTTATATGACCCAGACATTCCACTCCTCGGTATTTACTCAAGAAAAAAGAAAGTATGTGTTCATATAAAGACTTAAGCACAAACATTCATAGCATCTTTCTTTATAATATCCCTGTATTAGTCAGCCAAAGGGGTGCTGATACAAAATACCAGAAATTCATTGGGTTTAATAAAGGGTATTTATTTGGGGTAGAAGCTCACAGTTACCAGGCCCTAAACAGTCCAACTCAAGGTACTATAAGAGGTACTTTCTCACCCGAAGTCATTTGCCACATGTTGAGCAAAGGTTCAGCCTTCCTCTTCCTGTTAAGGTTCCATCATCCCAGTTTCTTCCCATCTTGGCTCTAGGCTGGGATAAGTCTCACCTCTCTCCAGGGGTTCATTTCTCTCCAGGCTCAGCTGCAGGTGTAGGCTATCAGGCTCATACTCTTCCTGGGGCCTCTGCTTTGTCTACAGAGCTATCTCTATTCCTCTGTGTTCTTCTCCTGTGTATTTACTTCCCCAGGGCTCCAGCATCAAACACTCTAACTCTCTCTTCTGCTGTGTCCTACTGACATGGCCGAATCAACACCCTAATCTTAATTTAATCAAGTAAAAGTGAAACCTCTCTGAATCTAATACAATCTAATATACCCAGAGGAACAGACCAGTTTACAAACATAATCCTTATCTATTTTTGGAATTCATAAACAATATCAAATTGTTACAATCCCCAAACTGGAAAAAAAAAAACAAAACAAAAGTTCATCATCAGATGAATGGATAAACAAATTGTGGTATATCTATACACTGGAAAACAACTTGGCAATAAAAAGGAGTGTGTTATTGATACAAACTTTAACATGAACAAATCTCACAATATTTATGCCAAGTGAAAGAGGCCATACCAAAAAAAGAAAAAAAGTGTATGACCCATTTCTTTGAAACTCTAGAAAATGCAAACTAATCTAAAGTGACAAAAAATAGTCAATGGTTGCCTGGGATCATGGGAGCTCAAGGAAAGGCAAGAAGGAAGAATTGCAGAATTTCCAGTGCATAGAAATTCTGGAAGGTGATGGGTATGTTCACTATCTTGATTGCAGTGATAATTTCACAGATGTGGCCATATGTTAAAACCTATAAGACTGCACACTTTAAATATTTTCAGTTTATTTTACATCCAGTATACCTCAATAATGCCCTTAAAAATCTTGGCAGCAACCTGCAAGTGGGGTATGAATGGTGCCAGGGAAACCTTTGGGAGGCTGTAGTAAGAAGCATCTGCCAGTGCATTGGAGAGACACAGGGAAGGAAGAGAGTAATAGAAATAACTCCTACCACATATTGGGTGTTTATTTTGTACCATAATTTGGGCTAAGTGCTTGAACATGTTACAAAAAATAAGCTCGTTTAAACTCACAGCAACCTTATGCAGTAGCAACTATTATGAATTGTATTTTATAAATGAGCATATTGGAATAAAGATATTAAAGCATTTACCAAGGCACCCAACTAAAGTGGTGAAGCTTGGATCTGACAGCAAGAGCTGTGTTTTTAACAACCCACGGGAGGAAGTGGGCAGCCTTCGATGACTGGGCATATACCCTGCCTGACCAGGCCCCTGCCTTGCTCTTCAATCTTATAAGGATGGAATCATTTATACATGTGCAGGTAGATACTGCCTATTTGCAAAAGAAAGATATTTTTACAGAAAGAAAAGACATGAAGAGAATCAGCTGCTGTGCCCAGAAGTGATAGAAAGAAGGAAGAGCAGGCCCACTCGTAACATGATGTGTGTGTTTCCTGCAAGATGCCAGAGCCATTTGCTTCCTACTCGCCCCACACATCCCCGGGTTGCAGAATTAGGTCTAAATAGCCACTTGGCTGACTTCACACCCTGGGTGATTATCTATCCAACTGGACTTCTAGAGATTTAAGTGATCCTCTCCCAGCAGAAACGAAGCCAACCTAGACCTAATGCTTTTTTTCGCTTTCCCTGCTTAGCACCCATCCTAGCACATGACAGGGGTATCTGGGCCAAAGCCAGGATTCTGAGCATCCCAGAGGTCCACTGGAGTCTGCAGCCAGACTGCTGTGGTGTGCAGCTTCCTTCCCCGCTGCCTTTCTCAGCACACTGGCAACCCGGGCTGCAGCTTATAACACAGGGCACTTAAGACGAATGACAAACTATTCTCATGCTTACCTTGCCAGATCCAGGCTCTGCTCTGAATTGTAGAGCATCTTCTTGTATCTAGGCTGATTATTCTGATTGGTGTTTATGATTCCCCTTCTGCCTTCCTGAATAAAAAGCCCTGCTCTGGTTGGAATTTTGCAAGCAGGAACAATGATTAGCATTTTCTATAAAGCCTTTCATTCCAAAATCCACATACTCTCTGGGGAGTTTTCTGCAGAAGACTTCAAACAACTGCTGTTATTAAAAAAAAATAGTTCTCAGAATCTTGGCCCTAAAAGCACATCTCCAATATTCAGAGATTGAAGAACACAAATGAAATGTTTACGGAAGAGAAAGAAAAAGAGGTATGTCTCCTGCATTAATAGTTCAGCCGTTGGGCATTATCAGCTGCTGTTACACATGAGTTATCTCTAGATAATCAAAACTTCCTTAACGCAGATCAAAAGGGAGTTTAAATAATCGAGCCATTTTAATGGAAATTAAAGTACACAATACTGTTGCCTTCTTTCTAAAATGAGTGCAATGAACATAATTTAAAATTTTCTTGATGAATCATGGTCATGTAATATAGAACATGAAATGGACAGTTTTTTGTGTTGTTATTGTTGTTTTAATCAGCAGTAACAGCTGCTGTTGTGGGTACTTTCCCAACAACCTCACTTGCTTCTCTCTTTCTGTAAGCTAGAGGTCTAAATAAGCAAGTTTGTTATCAAGCAAAAATCAATAAGGAATAAGTAGTAAAGTGAGTGACTTGAACACAGAAGGCATTGGAAGAAAGCATTTCCCCTACTTAAAAGCTCCTATTTTCAGGTTTAGGAGAAGGTTCTAGAAGGTTAGTATGTAAGGAAGGAGTATTGCTCCCAGATAAAATGGAATAGCAATAATAATCTCCTAGAATTACGTAATAAAAATGTTTTTCATGCAGTGGTTTCTTTAATCCTCAAAACTGAGTCCTGAGGCTAATAAGTGGTTCTTTAAAGTCACACTTTCACTGCTGAGTGGAAGAAGTCTGACTCAAACTCTCTATTTGTTTAAGAAATAAGCTACTACCTGGTAAATAATAAAATGTCAGGTACTTATAAAGCATAGCAAGTTGCAGAGACTGCCCTAGAGCAAGCACTGAGCAGGGCCAGTCCCCTATCCCTCTGCATCTGCATTTACTGTACATTGCAATGAGTTTTTATGCATGGAGAAGGCGAAGCAGCGTTGACAGACCCAGCTTACTTACAAAGGTCAGATAATGTCTATTCATCATATTCTGAATAACTTCAATGAGAAGTTTATTCTACTGCACTCTAATGCCTTGATCCCTAACAACATATATGGTAACCAGATGAATTGTTAACACTATACCTCATAACTATGGGTGGCAAACTACCATACCAACTGAGTCAGCTCAGGACAGCCAATTGCCTGTTTATATAAAGTTTTATTGGAACACAGACACATCCAGTCATTTACATATTACTTATGACTACCATCACCCTACAATGCAGAGTTCAGGAATGCCAACATAGAAGCTGAAAATGTTTGCTATTTGGCCCATTGAGTTAAGTTTGCCAACTCATGCTTTGTGGTTCAAATGGTGATATTTTCCAAATCAGTATTTAAAACACAAAACCTGACAAATATCAATGTATTCTCAAGATAATACTTCATTCATTCATTTGGTGAATATTTATGGAGCATGTACTGCAGACCCAGCATCAGAAGGGTAGCATTGATGAAAAAAGTAAACAGTAATGGGTCAGATCTACTCAGATTTTCTAGGATAATCTCCTTTACTTAAAGTTAACTAATTATGAACCTTAATCACATATACAAAAAAATCTTCACTTCAACACTTAGATTAGTGTTTGATTGAATAATGGGGGACTATAGCCTAGCCAAGTTGACACATCAAAAGACCATCACAGTGCTGCACTCTATTTTGTTTATTTTATGTTATTGGAGACATTAACGTTTAACAGGTTTATTGAGTTATGATTTGCATAA
Organism: Dasypus novemcinctus; assembly: GCF_030445035.2. NCBI lineage: Eukaryota > Metazoa > Chordata > Mammalia > Cingulata > Dasypodidae > Dasypus > Dasypus novemcinctus. Next base: position 158,657,450 of record NC_080676.1, on the reverse strand, counting down.
AATAGAATTCACCCATTTAAAAGTACAGATCAATGAGTTTTGGTAAATGCATACAGGTGTGCAAATAACACCACAGACAAGTTTTAAAAGATTTTCATCACCCCCCAAAATTTCCCTATGTCTGTTTGTAATTAATCCCTGTCCCCACCCTCAGCCCCAAATAACCCCTGAGCTGTTTTGTAATACCACAGTTTTTTTTCTGAAATTTCATGTAAGTGGAATCATAGAGTAGAAATATTTTGAATTGCTCTTTCACTTAGCACACAGTTCTAGAGATTCTACCGTCCTGAAGCGTGTTTCAGCAGGTCATCCCTTTTGGTCACTGAGTAGAATTCTATTGTATGGTTATACTACATTTTGTTTATCCAATCACTAGATGGTGGACACTGTGACTATTTCCATTTTGAGGGTATTATGAATGCTGCTACGAAAGAACAATCATGTACAAGTGTTTGTGTGAACATATATTATAATTACTTTGGGGTAGCTAACTAGGAGTGAAATTGCTCTATGTGTTTATTTAATCTCTTAAGAAACTGCCAAACCATTTTCCAAAATGGTTTTACCATGTTATACTCCCACCAGTGCAATCAGAAGTTTCAGCTGCTCCACATTCCAACCCAAAGTCTGATCAGTAGTCTCAATTTTAGCAATTTAACATATTGAGGCCTCAAATTGAATTTCCTTAATATAACCAGTAACAGCCACACTTTTTAATGCACTTATTGGCCATTTGTGCATATTCTTTTGTGAAGAATCTGTTAAAATATTTTTTTCTGCATCTATAGGATTTTTCTCCTTTATTCTATAAATATGGTATATTAGTTTCCTATGGCTGTGAAAACAAATTCCATAAGCTTACAGCTTAAAAAATACAAATTTGTCATCTTACAGTTCTTTAGTTCAGAAGTCTAAATGGGCCTTACTGGGCTAACATCAAGGTGTCAGCAGGGCTGCATTTCTTTTTTCTGGAGACTTTAGGGAAGAATCCATTTTCTTGCCACCTACATTCCTTGGCCGATGACCATCTTCCTCCATCTTCAAAGTCAGAAAAGGTGACTGTCTTTTCTGTAGTGAAATCTTCCCCTGCCTTCCCCTTTCATTTAGAAGAACTCCTGTGATAAAATTGAGCCTACCAGGATAATCCAGGATTATCTCCCTATCTCAAGATCTCTAACCTTAATCACATCATCAAAATCTATTTTGTCCTGTAAAGTAACATATTCATAGATTCTGGGGATTAGGATGTGGACATTGTTGGACATTATTCTGCCTATCACATATAGTATAGTACATTAAATGATTTTTGGATATTAAGCCAACCTTGCTTTCCTGAGATTAAGCCCAGATGAATACAATGTTTTATCATTTAGATATGTGGTTGGATTCAATTCGTTAAATTTTGTTAAGAATTTTTGCATCCTTGTTCATGAATTATATTAATCTCTAGTATTCTTCTCTTTTGAGGTTTTTGTCTCAAAAATGGGTATCAGTATAATCCTGCTCCCATGAAATGAGTTGAGAATTATTGCTTCCTCCTCTGTTTTCTAAAAGAAAATTAGTGTTATGTCTTCCTTTAATGTTTGATAAAATTTACCAACAAATTCATCTTGATTTTTGTGGGAGTATTTTAAATTACTAATTCAATTATTTTACTTTAGATAGAAATATCCATATTCCCCATTTCTTCTTGAGTCGGGCTTGATTGTTTGTGTTTTTAAAGGAATTTATCTATTTCATCTAAGTGATAAAGCTTGATGGCAAAAATTGTCGATAATATTATCTTATTAATTTTAAATGTCTGTAAAGTGATCTCTGCTTTTCCATTCATCCCCCCACCCAATGTTATTGTGGTCTTATATTTCACGTATATACAGTATAAACATGAAAATAGATTCATTCATCTTATAAATAAAGAGAAAATGTATATTAATTAATACACACACACACATGCACACATACACTTGCCATTTTCAGTGTTATTCATTCGTTCCTGTAGATCTGAGTTACCATCTGGGCATTGTTTTCCTTCAGCCTGAAAGACTTCCATTAGAAATTCTTGTAGCAAAGATATGTTAGGAATCATTTATTTCAGTGTAATTTTAACCTGGAAATGTCTTCATTTGTCTTTGACTTATTTTAAATTGGGTTTTCTGAGGTAAAATTTATATACATAACATTTTATTGTACAGTTCCATGACTTTTGTCAAACACAACAGTCATATAACTGTTGCCAAAATCAAGATATTGAATATGTCTATCTCTCCCAAAAATTCTTTTATGCCCCCTTTTAGTCAATCCCTCCTCCCAGCCCCAGATTCTGGCTATCACTGATCTATTTTCTATTCCTATAGTTTTGCCTCTCTGAGACTGTCACATAAATTGAATTGAATAGTATGTAGCCTTTTGGATGTTGCTTCTTTCACTTAATAAATTGCATTTGAAATTCATCCATGTTTTTGTATGCATCACAGATTATTTTTATTTATTATTGATTAGTATTCTATGGTATAGATGAAAAGTCTATTCACCTATTGATGGATATTTGTTTCCAATTCTGAATCTTATAAGTAAAGTTCATCTATACATTCACCTACAGTTTCTTGTGTGAATGTAAGTTTTCATTTTTCATGAGTAAATGCTAGTAGTGGTTTTGCTGGATCTTATGGTGTTTGTGTAATTGTATAAAAATGGCCAAATTGGCTTCCAAAGTTTCTATATATTTTGTATTACTACAGCAAAGTATAAGAGTTCTGATTGTTCTAGTTTCTCACTAGCAATTGGTTTTCTCAGTTTCTTGTTTATTTGTTTTGTTTTGTTTCATTTGAATATATATGTAGGAATATCTTGTTGTAGTTTTAATTTGCATTAAATTAAACTCAAACCTATTGACTAATGTAATTGAGTATCTTTTCATGTAAGTTTACTGGCCACGTATCTTCTTTGATTGCGGTCACCCCTCGGGCTGAAGTGTGGTTTGCTGGCCTGGCGGGGGAGCGGCTGCAGTAGGCCTAATTCCGCTGCCCCCATAATAGGGTGGTTGGTCGGGCCCACCGCCACCCCTGAAGGGAGCTCGGCATGGGTGCAGAGTGCCCTCGGGTCTCCCCTTCTCGGCAGCCATGCTTCCGCGGCCGCCCCTCCTCTCGGATGGCGCCACATGATGCCTGTGGGGCAGTACCCTTCTTCTTCTTTCTCCCTGCGCAGGCGACTGCAGGCAGCAACAGCCAGGCGTGGGCAGGAAACTCAAGTCTGCCCTCTACCCCAGCAACAGCAGCCACCAATCACTAAACCCTGCCACTTCCCCCAGCAACAGCAACAGCCAATCCCTAACCACCACCCCTCCCCCGTCCAGTACCGCCCACTGACCTTTCTCCGGCAACCAATCAGAACAGGGCGTGGCTTCGACCAATCAGCCTTCCCCAGCCCCTATAAAACTGTTGCCTCTCCCTCAATAAAATTGGACTTGCGTGTTTACCTTGTCTCCGCGGTAGTTCTTCTGCCGTGCGCCCTCCAGTCCTGAGAGCCCCCGACAAGGGCCTGGCCTCCCTTGTCCCCAGTTCATTGCCTGCTTCTCCGGGCGACCCCTTCGTCGCCGGCTTTGCCAGGCGACCCCGTCAGCTGAACCGCGCAACCCCTGTGAGACCGACCCCTCGTCTGCTGCCGGACCGACCGCTCATCCCAAGTGGGGCCGACCCCTCGTCCCAAGTGGGACCGACCCCTCGTCCGCAGCCAGACCCCACCTCTACCGACCGAGCAAACCGTCGCATTTGATGAAGTGTATATTCAAACTTTTGCCCATTTTTAAAAAACTGGATTGTCTGTTTTCTTATCACTGAGTTTTAAGAGTTTCTTTTGTATTATAGAGGGAAGATGTTTATCAGATATACAATTTGCAAACTTTTTTCCTTATCTGTGGCTTGTATTTTCACTTTGTTAATAGTACTTTTCAAAGGTCAGAAGAGTTTAATTTTAATTAACTCAAATTCATCAATATTTTCTTTTGTGGTTCATGCTTTTGGTATCATACTAAGAAATTTTCTATTATCCAAAGTTACAAAGATTTTTTCTATGTTTTCTTTTAAAAGTTCTGACGTTTTTTAGGTATTACATCTAAGTGTATGATCCATTTTGAGTTCAGTTTTGCATATGGCATGAGGTATAGTTAAAGGTTCATTTTATTTTACCTGTGTATATTCAGTTGTTCCATAACCATTTGTCAGCAAGATTATGTTTTGTTTTTTTTTCATTTAATTACATTTGCAGCCTTGCCAAAAAATCAATTGGCCAAACATGTGTGGTTTATTTCTGGGTTATGTATTCTATTGCATTGAGCTATGTGTCATTTCTTTGGCAATATCACTTTATCTTGATTACTGTAGCTTTATAGTAAGTCTTGAAATCAGATTGTATACATGCTCCATAATTTTTATTCTTTCTTAATTTTGGGGGGTATTCTGGTTCCTTTGATTTGTAAGATGGTCAATTTCTGCAAATTTCCTGCTGAGATTTTGCTTAGGGTTCATTGCACTTTGAATTAGTCAGCCAAAGGGGTGCTGATGCAAAATAACAGAAATCTGCCAACTTTCATGAAGAGTATTTATTTGTGGTAGAAGCTTACAGATACCAGATCATAAAGCACAAGTTACTTCCCTCATCAAAATCTACTGCTACCTGTTGGGGCAAGATAGCTGCCAATGTCTGCCAGGAGTTCAGGCTTCTTGCGTTCCTCTCTTCCTGGGCTTTCATTTCTCTCTTGGCTCAGCTGCTGTGCTCACTCCACAAAGCCAGCTATAGACTATCAGACAACCAGCTCTGTCTCTCTCTTCAGGGCTTCTGCCATGTGTAAGGAGCCATCTCTATTCCTCCATGTTCTTCTCCTGTGTGTTCACTTTCTGGGCTCTGCTCAAAACTCCAGCATCAAAAAACTCCAACTCTGTCCTTTGCCATACCTTTTACCCTATTGACGTCACCCAATCAAAGCCCTAGTCATAATTTAATCACGCCCAGGTACAGACCTATTTATAAATATAATCCAATAACTGTTTTTGGAATCCAAAACTATATACACTTGTATAGCAGTTTGGAGAGAATTGGCATTAAAATACTGAATATTTCAACTCATAAATATAATATGTATCTTCATTTATTTAGGTCAGGGGTTGGCAAACATTTTCTGCAAAGAACTAGATTGAAATACTTTATGCTTTGCAGGTTAAGAGGCAAAATCAAAAATATTATGTTTGTACTTATATAAGAAGGGAGAAAACAAATTTCCACTAAGTTTTTATAGACAAAATTCAAAATATAGTAATAATTGAGCATAATTTTTTGTAACATGAGTATACAAATGAATGGAATTCTTTTTGAAGTGGATAACAGTTCATTTAGTTGAGGTTGAAAATTATTCTTGTCCATAATCAAAATCTATTGCAAATTTTCATCTATAAATGCTAATCTATAATGTAATTTTACATATTTAATCTTTGAAAATCGTTTCACACAGATAGGTGGTGCCAAATACTGTTATCAAACCACAACCCTGATTTTAATTGAGTATATTTATTGCTTGCAAGGCATTTATAGGATTCTATTAGATTGTTCTCTTCATAGTTGCCTTTTATCTTGTCATTACATTGCAGATTAATCATTTCCAATTGAAGTTTGGTGAAAGCTCCTCAATTGCAGAGCTTAATAGAATTTAAAAGATGGACATTTCATTTTCTCTTGCACTGAGGTCTTAAAAATGCCACTGGAACTGTAGTTTGAACTTGGAAAATATATGTTCTGCAAATTCATTTGGGATTGAAACTCTCACTTCTTGCTCTAATTTGTGACAGCACTGGAAATGTATAAATCACAATATACAATATAAATTACTTGTGATTCAAACAATATTGTTTGTCAAGAGAATGACTTTACTGCAATATAAATTTTGCCTTATAATTTTAGGTTAAATCCATTATAAAACATTATCAAGTCTGCAGCAAATGCTAATTTCTAAAGTCATTTTGTGTTCAACAGTTATTGTTGAGGGAGATTCTTATTCAAAAAAAATTCCAGTCTTATCTCTGAATTTCAAAAAAATCACAATAAAACTTTACCACTGCCAAGTCATCAAACTTCTGCATGGTAGAGAAAGTCAGGATATTCAGCTTCTAACATTGACAACAATTCATAGAACTGATGATCAACAAAACAAATGAAGTTCATTGTTGACACTATTGATTCACTAACGTGATAGATTCAAATAATTTCCACAAAGTGTCTGTTGAATAATTCAGTGAAAATCCATAGACTTTAAACACCTTACATTTTCACAAATTTGTGTATTTGTCCAAGTTTTTCTGCTCTATGCATATATTTACTACATTCCATTGTAAGACATCTTAGCAGATTCTACTTCAGGTTGTGTTGAATTAGTGTTTGCTCCACTTTCTTGAAAATATTCTTACCTGTTGATCCAGGTGGGATGATTCTTCAGTAAACTGCAAATCAGCATTGACTCCCCTATAAATAACAACTGAGCAGTATAGATAACATTTATCAAAACTCATCAAGAGTCAAGGAACCACTCTAAATCATTTGTCTTGTATTTTAATTAACTATTGATAAGTTCCCTAATGTGCTCAACTCTTCATGTAATAATTCTCACTAAAGGCTGGTCATCTTAAATAAGTTTATTTTCTCTGGACACATTTCCTTGACTGCTGCAATCAGATATGATTGAATTAAATTATCTTTGATAAATGGCTTTCCTCGTTTGCCTAACAACTTTGGTTGCAAACTCATTTTCAATTTTTGTGTATGTGAAGAAATCTGTTGTAATGAGATATTCTAGTTTGTGTTTTCTAATTTTTATGACCATGAAATTTCCTGTAAATTGGAAATATTGTTATGAGTGCTTAGCCTGGTATTGCCAATACATAATGTATTCTTTTGGCACAGCTATATTCATTGTATATAAAAAACCACAATGCTTTGACATCTATTCTGATAATAAAAAGATGAGCCACACTTCACCCTGCCATAAAAGTGCAACATTCAAAATCCATTTTCCCTCCTTCTCTTATTTTGACATGATGGTTATATACTGGTAGTAAAATAAATACATAAAATATCACAGTATAGAACTAGGTGGAACACTTGAAATAGTGCTGACTTATATTTGTGTTACTATGATTTCTAGTGCACTGAGCAGCAAAGAGATGAGTGCTCTATTGCAACCAATTAGCTTTGTCTTTGTAGCAGGAAAGCAATCATAGACAATAAGTGAAAAATGAGTATAGCTGTGTTTCAATAAAACTTTATGAGCATTAAAACTTGAATTTCATATAATTTCTGCATGTCACAAATAATATTCTCCTTTTGAATTTTTTGTTCATTTTAAAATGTCAAAATCCTCCTTCGTTCATCAGCCATGTAAAAAAAATGTTATTCTAGATAATAACAGCTGAGGAAGCCATTCCCAAAGGGCAGAACAAAAACCTAATCAAGAAATATTCTCCTCCTCCATAAAAGAGGGTTTAGCAACATTTGCCCAATGAGATTTTAGAATTGCTAGGGGCAGATAACTGTTCTACGCCTCCCGTTCTTCTGTTGTGAGTAGAAGTTTCTACTGCTTTTGTTTTGTCCCTGTTCTATCATTACACACTGGGTGTGAGAAAGAGAAGATAACTTCTTTTTTATTTATAAGTCTCCAGATGAAAGAGAGCTGCCTCTTGACCGCTGTAGATCACGATACCTTGAATCTGATGTTGTGATCTGATGAGACATTTGGGAGTCTTGTAAACAGAGTGATATATTTTGTATGTTAAAACAATAGTGTAGACCAAAGCAGATTAGACTGTTGTTCAGAAATATTCACTCTAGTCCCCTGCCTCCATAGGCTGAGTGTTCTTCCCAGCTCTCAATGTTGGCTTGACCATGTAACTTGCTTTGGCCAATAGAATTTTACTGGGTATTAAATGACTAAATATTGGGAAAGTGCTTGTGTGATTTTGTATATGCTATTGGGCCATGAAAAGAACATGCTTCAGCTAGCCCTCTAGTCCACAAAGGATGAGCGACACGGGGAGGTGAGGCTCCCTCCAATGCAAGCCCTCAATACCCAGTCACTTCTCAAGTAAAGGCTGACAGATCTGGCTGGTAAAGAAACAAGGAGCCTTTATTAGATTCAGCCAGTTTACTGCTTACATAGAGGTAAGAGAACGAGTAGCCAAAGCTTCTAGTTCCCCATGTCCCTTGTCCCAAAGGATGACACCGAAGCAAAGGGCCATATGACTGCAATATGGATGGAGGGACACCCTGTTGCTGAAGGGGCAATGCTAGGCTGCAGCTAAGCAGTTTATAGCCTGCAGCTGTATCCAAAGCTATCAGGGCAGAAAGTCTCATACCTCAGAACCTGGAAGGCAATAAGAAATTGTCTCCTACAGCCTCCTTGGTAGGGAGTAAAGTGAGAAATGACTTTGTGGCAGCTCCTCAAAAATCTCCCATTCTCTTGTGGCTGGGAAGTTCACAAGATTCTCTGCCAAGACACAAATTGGCTGTTTGAAACCTGCCTACATGGCCCATGTGGATAGCGAAAATTATCAGGGTGCCATGGCAAAGCTATTATCATACATTATCCCCACAGACCTACGAGAAAAAATAAAGGTGTGTAGTTTAAGCCACTGAGGTGTAGGAAATTTTGTTACATAGCAATAGCTGACTGATTCAGTTACCCTGGATATAAGCCAAACCTGAGCCCATCTGCTTTCTACCCTCACTCCCTTTCATAAAGATTTTCTTTCATATGTCATAGCAGGAAAGCAGACATTTGTGTTGAATACTATTGAGCTGTCCATTTGGAAACTGTTGACTTCCTAAGGCCACTGTGTTTAGGCTGCCCATCACTGTCTAGAACTCTGGGACCAGAAGAATGGTCTGCTTCTCCTCTCACAGCTGTCAGAAGCAGGTAGGAAAGGCCATCCTTTTCATTCTCAAACTGCTGCTTCATCTGCCTAAACTGAAAAAACTGAACCGGCATATATGAGTTTCTACTGGAAGCCTGGAACAATTTAAAAAAGAAAATGCTTTACACTAAATAAGGCACTTGCCAGTTTCCAGTGAAAGCACCTAAGGTTTGCTCACAGACATCTCCTCATGACTGGGTCACAGCCAGGTTCTTTGCCATCAGGAAGGTTCTTTACTTTTAAAGTCCTTGTCAGGGAAGTGGATTTGGCTCAATTGATAAGAGTGTCCACCTATCACATGGGAGGTCCGGGGTTCAAACCCAGGGCCTCCTGACCCATGTGGTGAGCTGGCCTACACGAAGTCCTGATGTGCACAATGAGTGCTCTGCCATGCAGGGGTGTCCCCCACATAAGGAAGCCCCACACACAAGGAGTGCGCCCCGCAAGGAAAGCTGCCCCACATGAGAAAAGTGCAGCCTGCCCAGGAGTGGCACCACACACACACAGAGCTGATGCAGCAAGATGATGCAACAAAAAGAGACACAGATTCCTGGTACCACTGACAAGAATCCAAGCAGACGCAGAAGAACACACACAGCGAATGGACATAGGGAGCAGACAATGGGGGATGGGAGAGGAAAGGGGAGAAAAATAAATAAAATAAATCTTTCTTAAAAAAAAAAGTCCTTGTCAAACCTTCCCCCAATGAATCTACTCCCACCTCTTGGAGAGCCTCATGCTCACCCACCCAGAGGGAATCATCTCTCACACAAAGCACCCCAATTATTAATTCCTCCATCACCATTAATGCACTTCCTGAACATGCATCATTCAAACAGGAGTTCATCCAGATGCTAGTCCTGAACCTCCAGGTTCCACAGACACTCTGATAAGAGGGACTTAGACATCCCAAAGATAGGCCTCAGGGTGAATTTTATTAGTGTGGACAGGATGGTGCCAGCTAAATTTGCACATATTCCTACTTTTATCATTATCATTCTTATTGGGATACTGACACACACACACACATACACACCTTTGTCCAAACACTAATTTGCAGAGATAAAACTAACTACACAGTAAGGAAAGTATTTCTCTAGCATTGGAAATATCTGCTTCTCTGAGGTCATGAGGTTGGTTTCCATATGGGCTTTGCAGAAGAAGAGTAGCTCTATGTATAAGGAATTGTATAAGTCAGGATTCTCTAGGGAAACAGAATAAATAGAAGATATCTATAAATAGTGTACGATTTTATAAAATTCTCTCATGTGACTATGGGGATACACAAGTCCAAATTCCCTAGGCAGGCTGCAATCAGGGGCTCCAATGAAGGTCCTTGATGAGTTCCCAGGAGACACTGGCTCCCCAACATCAAACTGGAAAATTCTCTCTGAATGCTGAAATCATTTCCCCTTTTAAGACATTCAACTGATTAGATAAAATATCCCTCATTACTGTTGGCCATCTCCTTGGTTGATTGTAGAAGTAATCAGCCATCTATGCAATAAACTCACTGGTGACTAAAGCCCATAAATGTTCTTGTATTACAATTAGCCCAGTGCTTCCTTGACCAAACAACTGGGCACAATTACCTGGCCAAGTTGACACATTGATCTAACCATCACAGTCCACCCCTTGTCAACTTTACAACCATACACATCACCTTAAACCATACTTAATCTCTAAATAAAAACAATAACAGACATGCATATATATATATATTTCTGCCTAACAATATTCAGCTGTCCTGCATATAGCTGGAAATGCATTAATTCCCCACAGACTAGGGTACAAGTCCTTGGGTAATATTCACTCTTAAACTTGACATTATGACATGAAACTAATATAACTTGTCATACAGTAAGGGAAAAGGTTATGGAAGAAAATAAAGATATTCATTTTATGCATACACTCATACAATCACACTCATAACAAAACAAGGAAGAAAGTTTCATGACTATTAACAGCCCTCATTTCTGTAACTGGTCACATGTTCAAAGTGCATATTTGGCACGTCCTTCTTCCACTCCCCATTCCACGTTTTCCATTACCCTCAGCAAGCACTTCAGGTTTGCCTTGAGGGGTGGCCCAAACTTTCATTCCTGAAGATTCTGGGCCATTGTTAGTCCTACTTGGATTGGGTCGTTGCAATTTTCCATTGACTTTAATCACAGGACATGATAGTACTAATAGATGCCCTGGAGGATCTCCTTATTCCAGGCAAACTCTTCTTTACCCTTATGTAGATTCAGTCCTATTTCTCTTTGATAGTCAGGATCAGTCATCCCAGCCAGTATAGAAGTCCCTTCTTTGCCTGTTGGTTCAGAGGTAAAAGGATCCCAATGCGGCCAGGTGGCAATCTTAACTTCCAGTTCAATGGAGTCGTGTTCCCTGGTGGAAGCCCTCCTCCTTTTGGAACTAAGACCCATAGACAAGCAGAGCTTAAGGTTGCAGGGACAGGAAGCAAAAATTTTCTTAGTGGATCACTAGGGGTGACAGTGCCACTCCCACTTCTCCCCTTTATTCTTTGATCCATAATTCCTAGCCATGGGAGAAAAGGCTAGAGTGGATGCTGATTTAGGGCATACATGGCCTCCTGGAGAATATTGCCCCAGCTTTGCAAGGTATTGCCACCTAGTTGGCACAGTAATTGAGTCTTCAAAAGGCCATTCCACCATTCTATCAATCCAGTTACTTCGGTATGATGGGGAACAATGTAAGGTTGGTGAATTTCACAGGCATGTACCCATTCCCACACATCATTTCCTGTGAAATGGGTTCCCTGATCAGAAGCAATGTTATGTGGAATGCCATGGCAGTGGATAAGACATTCAGTACATCCATGGGTGGTAGTTTTGGAAGAAGCATTGCATACAGGGAACACAAACCCATATCCAGGGTATGTATCTATTCCAGTTAAAACAAATTGCTGTCCCTTCCATGATGGAAGAGGCCCAATGTAATCAACCTGCCACCAGGTAGCAGGTTGATCATCTCAGAGAATACCATATTGGGGACTGAGTGTGGGTCTCTGTTGCTGGTAGATTGGGCACTGAGCAGTGGCTGTAATCAAGTCAGCCTTTGTGAGGGGAAATCCATGTTGCTGAACCCACGCATAACCTCCATGGCCACTTTGTTCATGAGCCCATTTGGCAAAAACAGGAGTGGCTGGGGAAAGAGGCTGAGCATTAGCCACAGAGCATGTCATCTTATCTACTTCATTATTAAAATCTGCCTCTGCTAAAGTCACCCTCTGGTAAGCATTCATGTGAAACACAAATATTTTCATGTTTTTTGCCCACTCAGAAACATCTATACCTCTTCCCCAGACCCCTTTGTCACCATTTTTCCAATCATGTTCCTTCCAAGTGCCTGACCATCCAACCAAACCATTGGCAACAGTCCATGAATCAGTACACAAATGCATCTCTGGTGATTTCTTCTTCCAAGCAAAATGAAAAACTAGGTGCACTGCTTGAAGTTCTGCCCAGTGAGATTTATCTTCACCCCTGTCCTTCAGGGACATCCCAGAAAGGGGCTGCAGTGTTGCAGCTGTCCACTTTCGAGTGGTGTCTGCATATCGTGCAAAACCATCTGTAAACCAGGCCTGAGTTTTCTCTTCCTCAGAAAGAGACCATAAGGGACTCCCCAAGAAACCAAAGCTGTGGGTGGGAAAGAGAAGGTAAAATGGCAGGGGTAGTGACCACAGAATTTGGGCTACCTCCTAATGTAACTTACTTGTACCGTCAAGACCCACTCAAGCTCTGTCTCATATAAACCACTTCTCCTTTATCATGGAGTGCTGCTGTGCAAGCCCAACTTTGTGGTTTGTGGGTCAGACAATACCCAGCTCATGATAGGCAAATCAGGTCTCCTGGTAACTTGATGGCCCATGGTTAAGCTTTCAGTCTCTATTAAGGCCCAGTAGCAAGCAGACCAAAAGCTGTTTCTTAAAAGGAGAGTGTTTATCTGCAAAGAATGGCAGGGCTTTTCTCCAAAATCCTAAGGGTCTGCATTGTGATTCTCCTAGAGGGGCCTGCCAAAGGCTCCAGATGGCATCTCTATTTCACACTGAAACTTCCAGCACCATTGGATCTGCTAGATCATATGGCCCAAGTGGCAGTGCAGCTTGCACAAGCAGCTGGGACCTATCTCAGAGCCACCTCTTGTTCCAATCCCCAATCAAAACTAGCAGCTTCTCTGGCCACATGATAAATGGACCAGAGTAGCACAACCAAATGCAAATGTTGTCTCCAAAATCTGAAGAGATCAACTATAGCAGTTTGATATTATTGATGAATTACAAAAAGAAATATTGGTTTATGTTTGTAAACTGATTTTTTCCTCTGGGCATATTAGACTATATTGGATTCACAGGTTTACTTGGTTAGGTAATTATGTAAACCACTAGTGCCAGTAGGGCATTGAGTCCCCAAAGGGTGGGGACTCACAGATAAAAGGCATGGCAAAGTACAGAGTTAGGGGTTCTTAATGTTTGAGTTTTGATGTTGGAGTTTATTGCTGAAGTCTTAAACTGGAGCCCCAGGGAGAAAGACAGAGCCATTCACCTGCTACTCTACAGGTGACCTTCTGGAGAGAGGCAAAGCCTAGAAAGCCTCATAGTCTACAGCTGAACTTGTGGAGAAAACAGAGGAACTGAACCCAGAGGAACCCAGGAACCCTGAACCCTTGAAGATGTCAGCAGCCATCTTGCTCCTAACATGTGAATATAGATTCTGGTGAGAGAAGTAACTTATGCTTTATGACCTGGCATCTGTAAGCTCCTACCCCAAATAAATACTCTTTATATAAACCAACCAATTTCTGGTATTTTGCATCAGCACCCCTTTGAATAATACACCAACTAAGTGTTGTGCCTCTTTTTGGTCATTGGAGGGATGAGATGCAGCAGCTTATCCTTCACTATAGAAGGAATATTTCAACATGCCCCACACCACTGGACACCTAGACATTTCACTGAGATGTAAGACCCCTATATATTTATTGGATTTATGTCCCATCCTTTTTCATGCAAATGCCTTACCAATAAGTCAAGAGTCATTGCTACTTCTTGCTTACTAGGTCCTATCAACATGATATCATCAATATAATGGGCCAGTGTGATGTCCTGTGGGAGGGAGAGATGATCAAGATCCCTGCGGACAATGTTATGACATAGGGCTTGAGAGCTGATATATTGCTGAGGCAAAACAGTGAAGGTATACTGTTGGCCTTGTCAGCTGAAAGCAAATTGCTTCTGGTGTTTCTTACTAATATCAATTGAGAAAGAAGCATTTGCCAAAGTAACAGCTGCATACCAGGTACCAGGGGACGTGTTGATTTGCTCAAGCAATGATACCACATCTGGGACAGCAGGTGCAACTGAAGTCACCACCTGGTTAAGTTTACAATAATCAACTCTCATCCTCCAAAATCCATCTTTTGTCTGTACACGCCAAATAGGAGAGTTGAATGGGGATGTGGTGGGAATCATCAGCCCTGCATCCTTCAAATCCTTGATGGTGGCACTAATTTCTGCAATCCCTCCAGGAATCCAGTACTACTTTTGATTTTCTATTTTGCTAGGTAGGGGCAGTTCTAGTGACTTCCACTTGGCCTTTCCAACCATAATAGCCTTCACTCCACAAGTCAGGGATCCAATGGGGATTCTGCTAGTTACTGAGTATTTCTATTACAATTATGCATTCTAGAACTTGGGAAATAACTATAGAATGGGTCTGGGAACCCACAGGATACACTGTGAGCTGGACCTGAGCTAACACCCCACCCATCACCTGTCCTCCATAAGCCTCACTGGTGGACCACAGTGACATTTTGGTCTTCTAGAATTAATGTCACTTCTGAGCCAGTGTCTAATAATCCCTGAAATGTCTGATCATTTCCTTTTCCCCAATGCATAGTGTAGTAGTTTGATATTATTGATGAATTCCAAAAAGAAATATTGGCTTGTTTGTAAATTAGTCTTTTCTTCTGGGCATATGAGAGAATATTGGATTCAGAGGTTTTGCTTTTACTTAATTAAATAATGATTAATGCTTTGATTGGGTCATGTCAGTAGGACATTGTATCCCAGCCCCCTTGGTGGGTGGGAACTCACAGAGAAACTGTACCACAGAGAAGGGAGGTTGGAGTTTTTGAGTTGGAGCCCTGGGAAGTAAGCACAGAGGAGCTTGGTCTTGAGGAAAGAGACAAGGCCCAGGGAAGAAAGACAAGCTGTTTGCCTGATTGCTTGCAGCTGCAGAGACCACAGAATGAGCAGCTGAGCCCAGAAAGAGACAAGGCCCTGGAAGAGAAGAGCCCAGGAAGCCTGAACGCATGTAGATGTCGGCAGCCATCTTGCTCCAACACGTGGCAGTAGACTGGTGAGGGAAGTAAGTTACACTTTATGGCTTGGTAACTGTAAACTTCTGCCCCAGATAAATACCCTTTATAAAATCCAACAGGTTTCTGGTATTTTGCATCAACACCCTTTTGGCTGACTAACACACACAGTTACTTTGGTAAAAGGCCATAGGTCTCCCTGGGATAAGCTGGGAGCTAGATTAACAATATCAATTTTGGGCAGTGTAACAGGATTCCGCCCCAAGGAAACCTGGCCTCCTCCTCACTCAAAGGGCTCTGGGTCTGTAAACTGTCTCAAGTCTGAGAATTGATTAAGATCAAGTAGGAATTTAGTAGACTGCCCATCTATTTCACTTCTAGGTACCTCATGATCTATTTAGCCAACTCCATAACTCTATGTGACTCAGATTCTTGATTGCTGTTTTGAGTCTGTTTTTCATTGTGATAGCCATGCCCACCTTGTCTTTGGCAATTAAGTGCTGGTACTTGACTTTTACCAGTCCAACATCTGATATCCCCACAATGTTTAAGGATTCTAGTTCCATTACAACAGTTCCTACAGTAATATCTGGTCTACAGAGAAGAGCAACTGCAGAGCTCTTCAGGGAAGATGGAGTTAGTCTTACAAATTTATTCCTCACAGTCCTGGGTAAAAGTGTGTCCTGTAGATATTCCTGGGGTGGGTGGGCAGGTCTTAAATGGTAAATTCATTCTAGCATTCCAATAAAAACTGGGCACAGTTGCCTGGCTGAGCTGACACATTAGCCTAACCAATCACAGGAATACTGCTGTTCCTTTGTGTACTTGAAATGTCCCATAAAAGGACTATTCGAATTATGACTTTATTAAATTCCTAGCCAGAGGCTTTGGTTCTCCATAGTCATAATCAAAGGTAAAGAAAGGTGTGATCTATTATTCCAGTTAAAAATGTGGCATTATAACAGTACCTAATTATTATAGCACCTAAATTCCACCTGAAAATATTGCTTGTTGTACTACAATCAATGCTTGAGAGTTGTGGGAAATTTCCTATGCATCTGTGGTTTTTTAATTAATTATCTGGCAAACAGAGTTGCTTAAAGGCACACCCTTCAAATATAATTTCCATGTGAAAGCACTACAAATATTTCAAAAGACCAATTAATATCTCTAAGTCCTTTGCTGTTTTCACAGCATTTATCATTAAAGGTAAAGGAAATGTGTATGATTGTTTCATTTCAAGGAAATGAAAGCACAAAATAGAATTCCACATTTCTATAAATCTAGACTGATTCCTGGTTTACACAGTTTCAAATCATCGTACAACCCCAGCTGTGAAGTCAGTGTCTAAAGGAAAAAAGACATAAATCAGAAGAAAAATAAAAATGTTGAAAGGGAATCCCAGACTTCCGCCAGCACTCAGAGTATTTGTATCGCTGTCTCAGTGACAGTCTAGCACCTGAGTCTTCAATGGTGGGGCCTTCCAGAAAACCACACACATGACTTAGCCCTACTTTCTGGACTCTCATAGGTCTGTGCTGAGTGCAAGTTATTTAATAATGTGGACCTGAGCCCAGTGGGTTATTCACTCTCTCACAAGTTATTTCACATTTTACTTAACTTACAAACTGTGACCTAAAAGAGTAGAGCTGCTTTTCTTTCTCACTTTTCTTCAAATAAATATGCTTCAAAATTATTTTGATTATGAGAAGATATTCTCAGTTGTCTAAATGTATTAGGTAATAATTATGGCTCAAACACCCTTGGGTGTCTAACTCTGAGTTAAAGGGCTGTGACCATATGAAAAGAGCAGGGACTCTGACCTATACCTATCCATTGTCAGGTACACAAAACATTAATAGATAGATAGATAGATAGATAGATAGATAGATAGATGATAGATAGATAGATAGATAGATAGCAATGCACCACTTTAAAGACTTCTCTTTCATGAGAAAATGTCTAGCTGCTTTTAGCTCCATGAGTCTGACATCCCCCCCAAACCTCCAGAATTTCCAATATTACTATAATAGAATTCATTATCTAATATCTCCTATGTGTAAGCCTCTCTTTGTCTGCCGAATTAGTTGTTTCATAATTAAGAATTTCTTCTTCCAATATTCCTTCATTCCTACTGGATAATGAGGTTTTCAAGAATTCCCAAACTCCATTAATAATAAAGCATCCAAAACAAAATGAATTATAAAGATACATCAAAATAACAATGCTCTGGAAGCGATCACCTGCATTTCCATTCTGTAATCAGCCTCAGGAATGGAGTAGTGAGTAATGTGTTGATCTGCAAGGATCTGATTGACCATAGGACTCCTAGGAATGAGACAGATGCTTTCTCCTGAGGTATTGCTCTGCTTATAAAATCAGAAAAACTCTAATCTTAGGGATTCACACAGCCTCTTATTCAGCTCCCAGACTTAAGTCAGCTCTAGACTCAGAGCCCCTTAAGGAGAAAGAGGAAGTCAACCTCCTTTGAGGAAAAAAAGCTATAATTTGGCTACAGGTGTCATACAAAGAAGTTCATGGAGACTACGGAAACTATCAATAAGAAAACTGCAGAATAGATACTTATACTTTTGGAGTCAAACCATGCCTCTTCTGCTATTTGAAAAGTGCTCCTTACTTATCTTGGACCCTGGTAAAAAAAGAAAGTCCACCATGGAACACCAGGTTACTATGAACTCAAACCATCCCTCATGAACTGAGTGGTGAATCACTGAACCATCCAAAATTAGATGTACATAGTGGAATTCCATTGTGAAATAGAATTGGTACTATATCAGCTATTTATTGCTGTGCTCTTCTGCTGGTTTTGCTTGGACTCACAAGGTCATGGCATGATTTGTTGCGGGTTAATGGTATAACAATACACTATGTCTACATATAAGATTGGGACCAACCAGGTCTGGAAAGTATGAGAGATCTGCCAAGCAAATGAACAAAACTAGCATGAGAGCTAACCCTACTCTTCACCTCTTCTCCATCAACCCACATGCATGTCCTCATGGGGAATATCTTATCACTAATTTTCCATAGTTTCTCCCTTGACCAAATGATTCATATGCTTTCCATATTCAAAATATACTCACTCACTCCCAAGGCTACTAAAATCTCATCCGATCATGGCATCAGTCTTGATGTTCATGAACTCTTTACTACATTAAATCCAGATATAGATGATGCTCCTTGAGTTCAATGCCTTTTAATCTAAAGACCTATGAACTAAAATGTCAAGTTATCTATTGTCCCCCAGCTTCCTCACACACCCAACCTATGATATGAGACAAGAACAGGATCATTACAATCAATACTCCCATTCCAAAAGGAAAGTAACATGAGGTACATGGTACTCCCTGGTCCATAGAACTTCTCAAATACATCCAGAAACATGTTGTCAGGACCCTCTAGGGGCAGGAAATAATTGTCCCTAAGCCATCCTTCATGGCTCTCGACTTCTCCCTCTGGGTTCTTAGCCTTGCCTCTAAGAGATCTTTCCTTTCCATAAGAAATGTCTGTGTTCACACATGAGTAGCTCTGAATCTGTTTTGTTTTTGTTTTTGTTTTTTGTGAAGCCTATTTTAATTTTTATTTAAAAATAAACAAAACAATATAAAATGGTATTGTAGAAAGCTCTAACTCCTACCTTCTCCCATTCATCTTGGTTTTTCTCCCCTTCCCAGGACAAGAAACTATATTTATTCAGCAAAAACAGCTATATATTCACATTCCCCCTTTTGTATTACTGTGAAGTATTTTCTTTTGGGTTTTTAAAGTATTTTTTATTTATTTTTTTATTAAATTGTCTTTTTCTTAAGGTACATAGATCACAAAAATGTTACATTAAAAAATATAAGAGATTCCCACATACCCCACACCCCACCACCCCACTCTTCCCACATCAACAACCTCTTTCATCATTGTGGCACATTCATTGCATTTGGTGAATACATTTTGGAGCACTGCTGCACCACATGAATTATAGTTTACATTGTAGTTTATACTTTTCCCAGTACATTCAGTGGGTTATGGCAGGATATATAATGTCCAACATCTGTCCTTGCAATATCGTTTAGGACAACTCCAAGTCCTGAAAATGCCCCCACATCTTATCTCTTCTTCCCTCTCCCTGTCCTCAGCAACTACCATGGCCACTTTCTCCAGATCAATGCTAGTTTCATCCATTACTAGTCACAGTAGTTTTATAGTAGAATACCAGTAAGTTCACTCTAATCCATATTTTATTCCTCCATCCTGTGGACCCTGGGTTGGTGATGTCCATCCACCTATAAATCGAGAGGGGTTTAGATCCCACATGGCTGATGGATTCAATTCTCCTACTTGGAGTTGTAGGCACTCTCGGTTTGTTGCCCATAGAAAGTCAGGAATCCAAAAGTCTATTTTCATTTTGAATAGCTCTGTAGTCCAAGTTGGTAAATACCTTTAAAGCACTGCAAGCTTTCTAGAGTGATTGAGGTTCACCCTATGCCCCAAGCCACATCCATAATTCTTTCTAAGACACATCACTCTCTACTTTGGGCCTCATGTAGAACTTTTGTAGAGCAATTACTTCAAGATTCTTAGAAGCCATTTTTCTAGCTGGTAAGTAGTAGATACCTCCTTAGATCTTCTAGAGGTCTTAACAGAAAACCTTACAACCTCACCCTTCATTTGATCCTGATCCTAACCCTGACACATTTCTTGAGAGTCTTTGCTGGTAGAAAAGACAGGAAATGAAAAAGAGATGTATTTTCCAACCAAAAAATCCTATCTCATACATTTCTCCTAAACTGTGCTTGCAATCACAGCAGGTCTCTCTCTTCCAGTGTCTTATCATATGCAGCTAAAATAAGCTTTTTAGAGCTTTCAGCATTATGCCTAGAAATCTCCTTAGATCCACAAGTTCATTAAGTACATTTTTATCTTCCAAGCCACGGCAGGTGACAGTTTTACGAATTATTAGACTACTACAAAACAAAAATTGCTATCCTTCCAGCCTCCAAAGGCAGTTTCCTCACTTCCCTTCTTGCCTCCTCTCACTGCCTAGTCTCAAAACCAATTCCCCATGCTTTAGGTTTTTATTATGGCAGAACCCCATTTCTAGGGTATTGAGTTTTGCTTTATCTGTTGATGAATGACAAACCATCCCGTAAGTTAGAGATTTTAAAAAACTAAACAAAAGCCAAAGATTTATTCTTTAGATTCTACTGATTTTGTCTTGGTTCAGGCAGTTGCCTTCAGCTAGGGTGATGACTGGGATCTATGCTTAATTAGGATAGCTGAGGTGGCTGGGCCTCTCTCTCCTTCTTGTCTTTCATTCTCAAGGAGGCCAAAAAGGCTTCTTCACATGAAGCTTCCGGACAGTGTTCCAAGGGAGCACTCCTCATTATGAGCATATATCTCACTTGCTGATACACCATGAGCCAAAGAAAACCCTGTAGTCAAGCTCAGAGTCAACATGAGAGGATACTACACGAGAGCATGGCTACCCTGAGGTATGATTCATTGGGGCCTATTAGTGTCTCAGTCTACCACAGGCATATAGGATTTCAGTTCCAAACAGGATAGAAGGGCTATAAAAACTATACAAGCAAGTTGACCAGACTTCCATGATATGTAATTCTACTTCTTTGCCTCTTTTTCATCAACACTGGCTTATGGCTTAATGAGGAAATTCACATGACCAGGTAAAGAAGGATGAAAACTCAAGTCCTGATTTATTTCCACTAGCCAGAAGTGGACAGATGTTCAAGAAAGATGGTGGTGAAAGGAAATCTCCCCAGTGGACAGATGTTTGGATGTTATTTTTAATTTTCTATATAATGTGGGAATAAAGGTGGACTGACATACAGATATACCCTGATTCATGTCACCCTGATTGGAAACCTAATGATAATGAGGTCTAGAGAAGAAGTACATGTATGTTCCTCTTCAAATGGCATATAATATGAAGATATTTGTGTCTTATATAAAAGTCCATTATCGAATGCAGAGGCCTTCAGATGGCACCATTCCTAGAGGGTACCAGGCAGGCCCTTGGTAATGGATTCATTACACTGAATTTTTTCCATCATGGATTAGACTTTGACAGTTTAACAGCTTCTTCCTTATCTATTCCCATAGTATCTGTCTGATCGATGGTAACAATGGGCTCACGTCAATGGAATCACCTAGAAGCAAATGCCTTGGTAGAATGTTAGAATGATCTGAAATCTCCATTATGGCACCAGCTGGGAGACAGCTCCTTTGAGGGTAGGATGGTGTCTTTTATGGAGCTGTCACCTTCCATAGCCAGAATACATGGGCCAATAACCAATGGGTTAGAGCACTAGCTGTGATAATGTCTAAGGATTTTTTTTTTGCCAAATATAGTTTTTTTTCCTACCCCCACTACCTTAGCTTGGAGGGTGTCTTAGTTTGCTAAGACTGGATGAAGAACACCTCACCTTGGATTAGCTTAAAAGATGGGAATTTATTGTCTCACAGTTTTGTATGCTGGAAGTCCAAAATCAAGGTCTTAATAGCCCATGCTTTCTTCTGCATTCTGTAGCATTCTGGTCCTGGCTTGTACAATCCTCAGGATTCCTTGACTGGCCTCTCTGCCTCCATTACATGGCTTCTCCTAGGGTTTCTACTTCTCTTTTTTAGACATTGGTATCTCTGTCAAGATTTCCTTTCTTTATAAGGGATTCAGCCACATGAATTAAGGCCTATCCTGGTTTAATTTGGCCTTATAGAAAGAGGATCATGAAAAATACTATTCGCAAATGTGCTCACACCTTAACTAATAATAACATCTTCAAAGATCGTATTTACAAATGGGTTCACACCCACAAGAATGTGGATTAAGATGTGAACATGTCTGTGGAATCTAAGCCCCCTCTTGATATTGATGTGGAGTGGACACAATTATTCTAAGGTCCACAGAATAGAGAAATAGAGTATGGATTAGAGTGGACTTACTGAGATTCTATTCATGAACTATTGTGATTAGTAATCGAAGAAAATGTGGCATTGGTGTGGAGAAAGTGGCCCTGGTGGCTGCTGGGGGTAGGGAATGGGAGGAAAAGATGTGATGTGGGAGCATTTTCGGGGGTTGGAGTTGTCCTGGGCGGTGCTGCAGGGACAGTTACTGGACATTGTATGTCCTCCCATGGCCCACGGGGTGGGCTGTGGGAGAGTGTGGGCTATGATGTGGACCATTGACCATGAGGTGCAGTGGTGCTCAGAGATGTATTCACCAAGTGCAAGGAATATCTCATGACTATGGAGAAGGTTGTTGTTATGGGGGAAGGAGTGGGGTGAGGGGGTGGAGGTATATGGGGACCTCATATTTTTTGAATGTAACATTAAAAAAAATAAAGACAAAAAAAAAAAAAAAAAGACATGACCATGTCTTTTGTGGGAACATGATTCAATCCCCAACAGGGCATTTGGAGGTCCTAGCATCCATGGGATGAAGCAAACATAACAGTTTTGATATACTGGAAGCTGAGCTTTCAACCTTGACTTTTGGGGCTCCTTCTATCACTGAACAAATAGACAGAGAGACTGATTATAGGGATCAATCCTGATTACCAGAAAGAAGTTGGGACATTATTCTGTAATGCAGGCAAGGAGTCCTATTTTCAATCCAGGGAATTCACTGGGGTAACTCTTATTATTACCTTGTTCAATAGTCCTGAAAACTATGGCAACTCAATAATGATAAAACAACTAAGGACTCTGACCCTAGCCAATGAAGGTTTGAGTTATCTGTTTAGGTAAAGAACTTCATCCTGATGATGCACTACCAGAGGGTAAGCTGCACAAAAGAATGGGTGGTAGAAAAAGGAGTGACTACTTATGAACTTAGAATTTAATATCAGCTAAAGATAGGAGGAGGGTTGTAGCAGTTATTTAATATGGTATAAGCAGAATAGAACCCACAAGGATAACAAGCTCAAACCTCGCGAGGGTGGACTGAACCCCACATCAGTCTTGTTGCTTCTGGTGTTACTGATGAGGGTGTCCTACAGGAACCAAGGCCCTTTGTCACAGAGCTAAAAACACGCAGCTGGCCCAAAGGCAGAGAAGTTGAAGTAGGGTCCAAGGGAAGGTAGAACAGTTGTGGGCACAGCTGCTGCTTCATGCCAAACAGTTGAATCAGCATATCAGCATCAATGTTTGTGCTTCTTTTCATCCTTAATCTTCTACCAACTTAAAAACAGAGCACTAGCTGTGATAATGTCTAAGGATTTTGGTGTTAATTCAATTGAATTATCATCCCACAGTGATAAATTAGCTGCTGGGCTTTGTGGATCTTTTGTACTGGGGTGTGTTTTCACTTAGACTGGGACAATGTGCTGGGTTGCACTGGATATCTTCCATTTGCCCTTCCTCTCCTCCCTTTGCCTCTCACTCTTTGTGGCCTAGGAACCTAAATTGGGTCAAGAAGCTCTGTGATGGTTTGAAGCTGTATGTATCCCAGAAAAGTATGTTCTTAAAGTTAATCCATTCCTATGGGTGTGGGCCCATTGTTAGAAGGATCTTCTGGTGAGTAGGATCTTAAGTTAAGATGTGACCCATCTCATTCGGGGACTCTTACTGGAGTCCTTTAAAAGAGAATAAAATTCTGACAGAAAGAGAAAGCCACAGAAGCAAGAAGCTGGAAGCAACAAAACCCGGAAGAGAAGGGAGAGTCAGCAGACACCACCAAGCACCCTGTCATGTGACAGAGAGTCCAGGATCACTGGCAGTGGTCTTCAGGAAGAAGGTATTATCTTGATGATGTCTTGATTTGAATATTTTCAGGGCCACAGAACTGCAAGCTTGTAAGCTAATATATCCCCATTGTAAAATCCAACCCATTTCTGGTATATTGCATTTAGCAGTCTAGCAACTAGAACAGGCTCCCAAATGGAGAGCTCACAAGAGCACAAGAAAAGATAATGAGGTTATGAAATTCATTCTGTTTTTTTTCTCTTCTGTGTCACTCTTCCAAAGGCCTCAGCTCCTGTGATACATCACTCTCCTCATACCAACCCTGCATTCCATTCTACAACCCTCCCCTTGTCCCTCCAGACCCAGTATGTATTAGTTTCCTATTGATGCTATAAAAAATGACCACAAACTGAGTGTCTTAAAACAACACAAATTTATTATGCTAAAGTTCTGAAGGTCAGAAATCCAAAGTGGTTCTCACTGGGCTAATATCAAGATGTCCACAGGTCTGCATCCCTTCTGGAGACTCTAGGAGAAAATCCATTTCCTTGATTTTCCAGTTTCTAGAGGCCATCCACATTCCTTGACTCATGGCCCCATTTCCAAATCTCAGTCTCTCTCTCTCTCTCTCTCTCTCCTGCTTCTGTCACATCTTTGTCTCTCACCCTCCTCCCTCTCTCTTATGAGGATCCTTGGGATTACATTGAGCATGTCCAGATAATCTGGAATAATTTCCCCATCTCAAGGTCCTTAACCTTTACCTCCTTAACCTTTTCCATGTAAGTGAACATATTCACGGGTTCTGTAGATTAGGACATGGATATCATTTTGCTGACCACATAGAGTTAGTGACTTAAGCCCAGAGTTGCTAACCTCAGAATACTACATATTCCTCATATTTCCCCTACATATTACCCACACTTTGTTTATAATAATCTATTTTTGGAAATTTTCCTTAGATTACATAATTTGTGTATGCTATTGCCTGACTGGATCCTGACTCAGACACCATCCAAGACATTCAAAATTTCAGTTAATTTAATATTACTACCCCGCCCTGCCCCAGATCAGGCCTGCTTCACCCAGAAGCTTCCATGCCTACCACCCACAGTCTGACTTCTCAGTCTCTGAGTTAGGCCAGTGTTTGAGTTGACTCTCTCATGGACACTCTCCTGGGCTGATGGAGATTGCCTTTTTTTCTGTCTCCCATATGGCCCAAATCTGATCTGCAAGAACAATCTGCATCCCTTGCCTCGACAAATTTTGGGAGAGCATGTCAAGCCCCATGCAATCACCCTCATCCTACTCCCACAGACACTTCAGCTTTCTCAGGTATTTTTTAGAAACCAATCTTCTGTCTTCCAACTGCAAAAAACATATTCCAAACTCTTCTATTCAAACTGTGGTAACTCATTCTCCTCCCTTTATGGAACTCAAAACTGAGAGCCAACAAAGAAATCTCTTAAAAAACACTTACTCCTCTGTGGCAGTTTGAACTTATTTTATGAATTCCAAAAAGAGAAATATTATGTTTATAAACTTATCTATTCCTCTGAGTGTGATGCCCTTTGATTGCATTAAATTCAGTTGAGGCCTTTGATTAGATTATTTGATGGGAAGCAGACTTGGCCTAATGGATAGGGCGTCCGCCTACCACATGGGAGGTCCGCATTCAAATCCCGGGCCTCCTTGACCCATGTGATGAGCTGGCTCACACGCAGTGCTGATGTGTGCAAGGAGTGCCGTGCCACACGGGGGTGTCCCCTGTGTAGGGGAGCCCCACACGCAAGGAATGCAACCTGTAAGCAGAGCCACCCAGCGCAAAAAAAGTGCAGCCTGCCCAAGAGTGGCACCACAAATGATGCAGCAAGATGACAGAACAAAAAGAGACACAGATTCCCAGTGCCACTGACAAGAATGCAAGCGGACACAGAAGAACACACAGTGAATGGACAGAGAGAGCAGACAACTGGGAGGGGGGGAGGAGAGAGAAATAAATAAATAAATAAACCTTTTTTAAAAAAGCCTTTAAAAAAAAAGATTATTTTTTGACTTTCAGGTTTTTGATTGGACTATGTCAGTGAGGCGCGACTCAGGGTGAGTCTCCATCTCCTTATTAGGTCTGATATAAATGGACTCACACAGACAGACACAGGATAAAGGGCCCTGTCATTTTTGACCCTGCCCATGTGACGTAAAGGAGCTAACACCCTAGGGAGAGATGAGTCTAATGCCTAATAGCTTGCAACTGAAATCAGAAAGAAACCAGAGCAGCCAAGCCTGAAAAAGGAAGCCCAGAGGGGAAGGCAGAGACTAGACAGAGATCGCCAGCCATCTTGCTTCAATGCATGGTGGGTGTCTACGGTGAGAAAGCACCTCTTATGGTACTTGGAGTTTAACTTTACACAGCCTTGAAATGATAAGCTTTTACCCTAAATAAATACCCATCATAAAAGCCAACCTATTTCTGGTACTTTGCATCAGCAGCCCTTTGGCAAATGACTGTTTGACAAACACTGACTGTTTTTGCATCTTTGATTGGGCAAGGAAGTTCTAAAATTGTGGAGACAGTTATTGACAATTTCTTTTGTAAGTTTTGCATATGAGATCTAACTTTGGAATCTCACATCTATGGTATCTTGGTGTTTTCATCAGAACTTCACTTTTAATACACTGCTTACACCCATATTACCTACTTTAATAATAACTCCATGAAGTAGGCATGGGGTAAGTGGAATTCTGCAGTGACCTTCTAGATCCCAGGTTACTGATGTACACACAACTTCCCCCAGTTCATCTATCAAAAACTAACCTAGGTATCACTGTGAAGAGATTTTGAAGGTGCCATTAAAGTCCCAAATCAGTTGACATTAAGATAGAGATTGTCCAGTAAGCCCCGACCTAATAACATTATCCCTTTAAATCGGTAACAGAAGAAGAAATGAGAAAATTGAAGCATGAGAAGGATTTGATGTACTTGGGCTGACTTGAAGACAGAGGGGCCATATGGCAAGGAATGCAGGTGGCCTCTAGCAGCAAAGGGCAGTGCTCAACTGACAGCCAGTAAGGAAATGGGGACCTCAGAAATGGAGATGGCAAGAAATTGAATTCTGCTAACAAAAAGAATAAGCTTGGAGGTGGATTTTCCCCCAAGCTTCCAGACAAGAACTCAGTCTCATTAACAATAAGATTTCATCCTGGGCAGAGAATTCATCCACATCCTGCTGGACTTCTTGCTTACCGAACTGTGATCTAATAAATGAGTAATATTTTCAACCTCTAAGTTTTGTGGCAACTTCTTATGCCAGCAGTAGAAAATTAATCAAGGTACTATTATTATTATTAATCTCACTTTAGAGAGTCTAAAAAGTTAAATGATGCGCTCAAAGTCATTTAAATTATTAAAGTCTCTATTATTATCTTACTGTCCCATGAAACATCTGGGTAAAAGTTCATTCTGGTATTATTAACTTGTATCAATTTTTTTTCTTTTGAATTATATTTATTTGAAAAAGATTACATAACTCCATGGGAAATATGCTTGTTTTTCATTTTTATAGGACTATAAATTGTCTGTTTAATGCATGAGATAGAATTGGGGTTTTGGGACTTAGGACAAGGAATGAATTAATAGGTATCAAAGTTGATAACCTAAAGCTTTGAGGAGAGAGGGAAATATTCCAGAAGTCCCAAAATAAGCTAAAGTTCTGAAAGTTAGTGGCCAGGAATTACTGTTTTGACATGGTCAATATGAGACAAACAATCTGAGAGTTAGGAGATAAGGGAAATAGGAATGAATCAACAGATTTGAGGGGTAGAGGCAGCCTGGGTGGGTCTTGAGTCAGCAGATAAATTCAATTAGTGACAGCAACCCAGAGACTTGAGGCTGCAAATGACGTCTGTTTCTCTTTGCTTGCCACAATCAATTCCATGGATCTCAGTGTTAAACTGCAACATCACTATACCGGTAACCCAAGCTGGGGCAGTAGTTTTCTTTGTGGACCCTTTGGAATGTTTACTGTCTCTATGTTCTAATTTTTCCACTTTAGTTCTAAATAATGAGAAAATAGGAAGGAAGATCTACCTAAACAAATCACTCAGTGGTGAGAATTACTAGAGCAAGGAAAAGTGAACCCATTTCTTGGGTTATCAGTCTCTCATGAGCCTACAAGGGGATAATTTTTACCACTATCTGTTTTCAGTAAAGAAGGAGAGAACCAGACTTCCTTGTGTTATAATTGGAGGGTTGTACAACATTTCTCTTTTAGACCAAAAGAGCAGCATCTAGTGCAGGGGGCTTGGGCTCCTCCTACACTGGAGAGTGGTGCAACAGTAGTGTCCTCCAGCCCCACATTAAATCCCCTTATTCACATTCATTAATGTAAGTCAGGGTCCCACAAGTGGGGTGGAAACAGAGGCAAGGTACCAACAGACCGTGCCTAGCATTCTCCTGCCCGGAGTAATCGCCTTAGGGATTGGGCTCATTAACGAATCAGAGTAAAAACAAGAAGCACTCAGCATTTTACAGGTATTTGAGGGGGGACTTGCAACTGGTTGAAGTCCCAGTAGACTTGGAACTTGGCTTACACACTTGAGATCACACAATCCTTAGTTTGCCTAATGATAAAAGTGACAAGAATCATCACTATCAAGGGTTGATATTTACTAAGCAGTTATTATGTGCCAACCTCATGTGCCATATTTTACATGGATGTTCTCATATAATTGCCACAGGTAATAGCAGGTCATACCATCACCTCCATGCATGGAGGCATCTGCAGTGCCAATTTACAGATGAGAGGTTAAAGCGGGAAAACCCTGGCTGCACAGCAGTAGCATATGGCATGGACACTGCCAGCTTGCTGAGACTGCTTAAATATTTAAGTTTTGCTTAAGACTGTCAATGCTGATCTGTAATTTGGAACTGGATTCTGAACTCTATCTTTAGGTGTGTTTGATCCACTTGAGAGGGCTGAGGAAGCCTGGGAACGTCAGGCAGGCATTCACAACCTCCACCTCTACTGAAAGCAAACGAAATCCAGTTGTTTAACCACTGATTATTCGATTGCTTGGTGTCCAAGATGCCTGCAGAATGATTCACAGACAGTTGCAATATTGTGCTAAAGAAGGAAATTTATCTCATTCTCTCCAACCTGTAGCCTCTTTGCTAAGAATATCTCTATTAAACAAAGAAACTAGGCATTTAACTACAAAATGAGCATGTTACAAATTCAATTCTTTTATTTTGGCCTGGAATGTTTCTGGTGCACGGATTTCATTTTAATTAGAATTACTTCCAGTAAAAGGTACAAGCACACTAACTAGGTTTCATTTACACAATTGTTGGTAATCATCACTTCCCATGGTCTTTTGAAATATTATAGTTGAAGCTATTATGATTTTTTAAAAATTGCACTTTAATGAATTCTTTGGGATATTGTAATTTAAAAAGATGATACCTACTATGCTATGAAGTAATAAAGCATTATAAGAGAAAGAGTTTATCAAATGAATCCTTGGATTGCACCCATTTTTCAAATCATGGAATAAAGCTAAAAATGTATAATTTTGAAATGTTTATAAGTACTTAGAATTAAGATTTGTAGTAATAGTGAACGGCATTCCAAAATGAGAAAAATGTGTAGGAGCTGAAAGTACAATCCAGGAAAAAGGGAAGTAATCATTGACTACTTGGAGATAAAAAATATTAGAGAGTAGTACTCAAAGCGGGCAATGCCAGAGAGATTATAACAGCGTGAAACCCCTTTCTTAGCAAAATCTCTAACTTTTTACACCTGGAGATATTTCTTAAGAATGCAACTCCAAATTTATCATCAAAATTAGATAGGAAATATAACAACTCTTTATGGATATTCCATAAATAAGAAACATTTATGTAATCCATCTGTTTCATTGGAAATACATCAGTATAACAGAATGACTTTAATATTTCTCTTTCTTGATACTCTTGAAAATGTCCTTTTATTGCCAAAATCAATTATTTTAAAATTATATGCACATCTTTGCATTTTAAAGACATTGTGTTTTGTGTTATTTTGTGTGGATGGGGTGGGGAGAAAGATGGGTGGAGGCAAATGAGAAGAGAACCTGGGTCTCCATGAGGGCTTATGGTCTCAAATAAAAAGCAAGAGCTAGCCCGGAGAATAGACAGCCCTATCCACCTTAGTGTCGGAGTCGGCCTGTCGAAAACAGGGCCAGATATATGCATGGGCAAGGAAAATAGAATGGGCTGCAAATTGCTACAATCAATGATGGAGAAAAATGAGATTACCCCAAACCAATGACACCCAGCTGAGATAATTCAGTTTGTCAATTTTATTAGCTAATGAGCCTCCACTACAGTTTGATAGTTGGGGGAGAAACCAGCCCCACCTATATAAAAGAATCAGTCGACCCTGCAAGTCACTGTCTGTCAGCTTTGACTAAAGAGTACTGGCTTAGTAGAAAGAGCCAAAGGCTTAGGAAGTCCCCACCCCCTAGACCCTGCCTTCATGTGAAATCATAAAATAGACATATAAGTGAGATTACAGACATGCTGAACACAGCAGAGCCTGGAGGCAGGGCTCTTGGGAGCTCAAAGGAGCCATGATTTTCAGCTCCTTAGCACAGCTTGCCTGATTTTCAGATGTTACAGCAGACTCCTCTTAGTTAGACCCATGCAGACCATTGAGCTCCGGGGCACAATGAATTCACTTAAGCCAATTGCTCTTGTCTCTGGCATTAATCAAATCCCACACCATGCTAATGGGACCCATCCCATTCAACACTGTTCCTGCCCCATTCATGAAGAACTAGAGCCCACATTGCCCCGGCAGATGTGTCAAGGTAGGGGAGTTTATCAAGTGTTCAAAGAAGAGAGATAGATTGTTAACCTTCTCTTGACTCACTCAATCTAATGACATAGAAGAAAGAAACTTTGTGAAATCCTTTCGTTGGTGGAGCCATATCTAATCAAAATTAGCAAGCATACCGTAGCAGCTTCACAGATGAAACAGAATATTCTTCACACAACCCCAGTGAATGTGAATTGTTCTTGTCATGCTCTAGGGCTGTTTCCACCAAAATCCTGCATCTTGCATCCTCACTCAGTGCCCCCTTGCAGATTGATTGGTCCAGCTGTTGTTTGTTTATTTTTATCTCTGACACAATCACTACATCCAGAAGGTACCCTGAGGCAAAAAATCACATACTACCTATACTAATCCTTCCGTACATGGAACATGTGACTCAGAAGTGAGAGCAAGTGAGATTACCACCTCTCAGGGAAAATCAACAACAAATAAAAGCTCAAAGCTGTGCACCCAGTTGATTTGTGTATAACTGATGATGCAAACTGAGGCAAACATCTCCCCATTCAAATGTCATCTTTAGTAAGCAGATAGCATTCCTGAAGGCCTAAATTGCTGTGCAGTTAGTATGCACGAATACAGAATAAAATAAATCTTGGAAATAGGAGGTCTCAGTCAGCTCTTTCTCTGGAGCAGGATTACTTTCTGGGAGGTGGAGATTCTGTGCCTTGTTGAAGGAAAGTCACTGTATAAAGTGGCACGATAACTGGTTATGGAAAGGGCCATTATAAAATTATTATCTAATGGTTCTAATGGCTCTTACAATTTAGTTGTCAATCCATATATCCCTAGGGAAAAGCTTACATAAAAGAGCTTCTGTACAATAGGTAGAAGTAAATTGTAGGAAGACCTTAGAAATGTAGAACTATTGTTTCTAAAGACCATAAGAACATAAGGGCAGAAGGAGTGCTATAATTGGCTCCTGGAATAATATACAGCAAGATAAAATTCAAAGGAGTTAGTAATTGTCTACAAAAGGGGTTTTCCTGAAAACTCAACTTGAAGATAAACAGGGTTATGCAAGAAAAAAAAGCTCATAATCCCCTCCTTGTCTCCAGTGCTCCCAGACATATCAGCGTGGGGGTGGGTTGGAACAGCCGTGAGGTCAGGGTCCCAGCTGCCGGGGACAAGGCAGGCTGAAAGGAGCAGCCACCGACTGGG
The DNA here is from genome assembly GCF_030445035.2 of Dasypus novemcinctus. NCBI lineage: Eukaryota > Metazoa > Chordata > Mammalia > Cingulata > Dasypodidae > Dasypus > Dasypus novemcinctus. The sequence goes on along the minus strand of NC_080676.1, from coordinate 158,625,412 downwards.
GCCCTGAGCTGGACCACGAAGTCCTGGGCGCGGCCTGGGCCCTCCCGCCCACCACCTGGGCGCGCCCTCTCCCGGCCCTTTGGACTTTGCGCGCTCCAGCTCTGGCACCCGGCCGGCTTTTCCTCGCTTTGAGCCCACAGGGAGGAAGTGACCAGACCCTCTTTTCTCCTGGTTTCACAAAACCCTAAAGCCCCCCAAACCGGCAGACAAAAACGAATCCCCTCTGTCCTGGGCTCTTTTCTGCTTTCCAGTCGTTTCTCCAGGAAACACTGAACGACGTGGGTTCGAGGGGTGCAGAAGTTGGGAGAGGGCTGAACCCAAGAGTTTCCGCCTGCATGGAGCGCCCACGTTTCCACTTTCGCCTCGGAGCAATGGGGGTCGGCTCGGTTACTGGCGCACGGGCTCCTGCTGGAGGAGGGGCAGCGGAGGACTCCGCCCCGCACCCTCCCCCCGCGCTGAAATGTGTGTCGGGATGGGTGGTGAAGTGGGTACCCCCGGGTCTCCCGCTCCGTCCTCCCCGCCCCGCCCCCTTCGTCTCTGGACCTTGCTGTGCAGCCGCTCCTCTCCAGCGCGCGGCGCTGCGCACGCTCTTATCCCCGAGCCGCGTCGCTTCTTGCGCTGACAGCGGGGCGCAGCCAGCAGGCTGGAATTGAGTAGCGTTCATTGAATCTGCGGATTTCATGACGTCTCCCTGCGTGGTCCATCACTTTTCTCCCTGCCTGGGATTTTTTTTTTCTTTTTCTGCCGCTCTTGCCTTTTCCCCCCTCCAGCCAGCAGGTCTCCCTCCCTCGTCCCTGCCCGAACGCACACCCCTCCGCCCCCCTTTGGCCCCGGCGCCAGCCCTCCTCTCCGCTCTCGGCGAGAGGGAGCCAGTTTGAAGACGGCCGCACCTGGCCGGAGAGGTTGGGCGGGCGGAGGGGTGGGGATCCGCGGGAACCTGGAAGCTGGAGCCAGCGCTGGATGAACCGCGAGGAGGATGGAGTCTCCTGCCCGCCTCCCGGGGCTGATGTGAAATCTGACCATCTGGTTCCATTTTTTGTTTTTCTTTTTCTTTTCCTTTTCGTTTTCTTTTTCCTTCCCTCGCCATCCATCGTGTAGTGAATAATTATTCAATCTTGCTCCGTTCCAAGAGAGGAGATCATGATTGAATGAAACCACCCTGTCCACCACAAGGTAAGCGGTGCGCTGAGTTGCTCGAAGGCGAGAGGCTTGCAGAAATGTTCAGTGCCCTCGGGTCCCTACCTCCCCCTCCCCAGCCGCCGTCGCTGCAGGCACTCCACTTCAGCGAGAAGCTTGATCCCAAGTCTATAAAACGGCTAGGGAGAAGCATGTTACATAACAGAAGGGAAATCTGTTTCATATGGTTTTCATTAGCAACTGAAAACTCGCAAGGGGGGCGGGGAGGGGGGGTCTGCAAGCCCTGGGCTCAGAGAAATCCAGTCAGTTATTGCAGACATCATTTCAACATCCGTTGGGAAAGATGGAATGCACTGATTAACTGGCAAGGGCAGGGCAGCTTGCGGTGTAGTTTACAGTTGGGGAAAGCCTATTGTCTTTGTTGAAAGCTGTAACCTTGCTCTGCTTTGCATAAAGAGGAGAAGGAGAGAAACAGGAGAGCATATATGAGAAGGAAGAAAAGTGAGGGGTCGGAAAAACAGAGAATGGGAAACTGAATAACTCCCAACTGTTTTCTATCAGTAAAACTGGAGATGTGCTGTGATGACTAAAGGCAGTGAGCGGAAGACCTGGCTGGATGTATACTGAATTGTTTTGTAATGGAGCAGGGGTTAACATCACATTAGATGTTCGTGGCATTTAGGGTGTTAGGTGAATCTGCTACCTTTGCTTCCTCTTGGGTATATTTTCATTTGCATCAAGACATTATGCTTGGATTAGTTTTTAACCAAAATAACAACATCTCCCAAACCCAATACAATCCTGGGTTAATCCACAGGTATAAATTTTTTTGAGCCAGGCACAATATGGAGAGACTCTTGGGGTGGGTGTGGGGGGAGATCATATCTCAATCGAAACAGCAACAGAAATGGGGTGAGGTTAGTGGAGAAGCACAATACCAGAAACATTTCTAAAGAATCTGGCTTCCACCCCCGAAAACGGAAGGGAAAAAAAAAAATTCCAGTGTTTGAGAGTTTGAGATTCATTATATGTCTAGAGTGTCTTCTGATGGGGAGCCCCACCATGCAGGATGCGAAGCCACATCTGCTAGCACGGTGCCCTGCTTGTCTTTCTTCTGCTGAAGAACGGAGGAGGGGGTGCTCAAGAGCAAGCCCAGGGACTGCTTAGAAAGAAAGAGGGACTTGCAGTAGTCAGGTCTGAGCTAACTAAGCTTCGCCCATTTTGCCTGGAGAAAGAGAGAGAACAGGCTCGAGTCTCCATGGCGACCCAGGTGGGAGGGAAGAAGGCAGCTCCAATTACAGAGAAAACATTGGACAAAACTTTCCCAGCTTCAGGCAAAGAAATAAGCCTTCGCGTGCCCTGTGGAGGGTCCCAGGGCATTTGACTCTACGATTTCTTGTCGGCGACCCGCGAGGGGGCGCCTAGAGCTGGCCGGCGCTCGGGTGCTCCCTCAAAACGCCCGAAAGTTAACCCGAGGCCACCGAGATGGTTTCGGGAGCAGGTGCCGGGTTCAGCACCAAGGCCAGCGCACAGGCGACGAGGTCGGGTCTCCCCGTCTGCCGCTCCCGGGAGCAGGGTTTAGCTCCTTTGGTTGCTGGAAGTGATTCGCTTTTTATAAAAGGAACGGTTCCCTTGTCCGTGTGGAATCTGGTTATCTGATTATCCACGGAATGACACGGGGCAGGGGAGCTTCCAAATCATCCATTTCATGCATGGTGGCGCATCAGAGTAGCTGTTCATAATCAAGAACACTGAAAACAGCAAAAGACTGAGCTGGACTGAGAATGGAGAAAAGAACTCGTTCTCAGGGGAAGAAGAAAGAGCGCGGGCACACGCACACACACTCACACTGGATCAGCCTTTAATGAGAGTTGTCTGGTTTCAACCATGTCCCTTTGGCTTACAAAAGCATCCTGTTCATTTCTCGGTCTCTAGCTTACAAAAGCATCTATTCATTTCTCCGTCTCTAGCTCTCTTTAACTTTTCCTTGGGCTCAGACGGCGGAAAGCCGCCGTGGCAGCATCCTGGTCGGCGAGAGACTGGCCAACCACGTCCTTTTGGGGGGTCCGGAGACCCGAGAGGGCGGAGAAATAGCTTACTTTTAATCCAGACCCGAAAGAAACCCAAGCAGAGCAGACGGGCTCCTGGAAAGGCCAGAGGGTGTGTTAGCTAGATAAGAGCCAGTTAAGAATGAGCAGGTAGGTACAATTCCAAGACTGCAGTCATAGGAAATTGAGAGGAATCACTTCTGTTAATACAAGCAGGGAAGAATCTGCGTGGGAGGGGAGGATTTATCATAATTCAAGTTCCATTCCAACATTGGTACAGAGAAAACAGGTAAGTGTATCTAGCAATGATGCCATCACCTTTGGAGAAGGGCCCCTTTGAGCAGCTCTCCTCCTCCTTGGTAGTGTAGGACACTTTTTATTTCTTTTCTTTTTCTTTTTTTTTTTTTTTTTTTACTCTTTCCGTACTGATGATACAAATTAGAAATATAGTTCGGGAAGGTGGCATTCATACTTGAAGTAAAAAAGCCTTTAAGAGCAGCATCCAGGAGTTACAAGGTAGAGTCTGAATTGCAGAGCCCAATCAAGGTTTTGCAACTGGTTGGAAATACTGGTAAAGCCTCTAAAATACCCCTGGCTACATTTCTCTTTTGAGGATGCACTTGTACGAGTGTTGTTGGGCTGGTTCTGATTTGCTATTTGTAAAGGTAAACAAGTTGTACTTGTTTTCCTTGCTGGGTTGTTTCCCAACAATCTTATTATTTTCAGAAGGTAATGTATGCAAAGGACTCATGGCTTGATTAAAGCATTGCATTTATACCTTCCAGTATTTTGTTATGATAACTAGTGAAAATAGAAGTAATCTATTCTGAACTTGTGCAAAAGAGTGAGCTATTACACTATTTCTTACCTTTTTTTCCCTGGTAAGGGATGACAAGTTTATTCATGTTTTAATTTATAAATGAATTGTTACCTAAAGTAGAGAGAAGACACGCATGGAGTTTTGTTTGGACTTACAGCAGCTGTAGCCTGGCTTTGCTCATCTGATATTATCAGCAAAAAAGAAGTGGATCTTAGTTACAAAGATAAAGTTAAATAAGAATATATATTTAAATATACAAAAGAATATATTCATAAATTCTGAAGTTCAAGTCTCTCATGAATTAAAAATAAGGAGTTTGCAAATGATCTAATTATAGGAAATTGCTCAATCAATAATGTTCAGTTCTATTGGGTTCTGTGCTCATGCACTCAAGACTAATTTGTCAAATTATGACTTGCTTTCTTCCTGAGTGGCTATCTGCTAAGCAAAGTGAGCAAAGCATCTTTATTGAGCAAAGTGTCATTATGTTCTTATGGCAATCAAAGAAATTCATTTACCCATTTTAAGTGAGATTTGTTAAGGACAAGCATCTTAGTAAATTGGCACCCCTGCTCATTTCGTGCCATTTTATGATTTTTTAAAAACTCCTTAGGATACCTTGCTTTGGTATTTCTTACATATTCAGCAAGTAATACATTCACTTGTAAGACCCAGCCCTGATTTTAGTGCATAGGACTTTCTGTAGGCTCGGTCCTTTGAGAATATGAATATGCTTTCATTCACTCTCATACTCTTCCCTAAATTCGAACCATCACTCCATGAAAAGAAAACAAGGCATGAGGACAGCTGCTTAATAAACACTAGAAAAATCATTAGCCATTAAAAATAAACAAATACCCATATGTGAGCCTAACCCCATTCACTCATTTTTACCAGAAGATACTGTTGCTTTCTCCAGGGTTCAATGTAGATCAAGTGAACCTTCACAAATACAAGATAAAACCTCCCTATCAAAATGGGAAGGCAGGAAGGATGAAGCTGTTTTCTTTTCTAGTAAATCTTCCTTAGTCAAATGAAATGTAGGTAATATGTAGATTAAAATGGAATATAGATTAAGGGGAGGCAGAGGAAGAAGGAAGGAAGCTAGGGGAAAAGGCAGTTATTTATTTTCATGAGCTTTAAAGTGATAATACTTTCAAAGTAATGTGTTTTTTTTTTCTTTTTATAATGCATTGTAACAGAACATCAAGATTGGTGGAATTTAATTGTTTAAATTTGGTGACTTTGGATTTATAGTTTATTGGGATAGCATTTATTACTTCTTTCTTTTATCTTCAATAATTGTTATTTAAGCACCAAAAGATAATTGATTCATTACATTTTGAAATACTCATAAAAGAGGAGTATTGGTTGCTAAGTTAAAATATTATCACAACACTTTTTGTTGAATAAAAGTTTGTTTTCTTTTTAAATCATAGTTAAATTATTTGGAGACATAGACAAATAAAAAATAGTCATATGTGATAAAATGTGTTTTAAAATTCCTGTTACAGATGATTTAGGACCCAATAGAAAGAAAAGCTCATCATAATGGCACTTGGTGCTCTAACAGTTTTCTGACTCTCTCTGAAAAAGTCCTAGAATATACATAGACTTGCTATCACTTTAATAGCTTTAATTGTGAATACAGAAGGACGGTGTCATCTTCAAATGAATTTTCAGTATCATCCTTGAACTGTAGCCTTGATCTAATCATACATGCTAATCAATTGTAGATATTCCTTTATTTATTTATCACTGAATTGATTAGTTATTTAAACAAAGCCAAAGAGGATGGTTTTGCTCAGTACACAACGCTCAAATGGTCAGCCAGATCCCTATTTTGACTAGAAGGCAATAAAACCATCAATCAACTTTTAAAATTTCAATGTGTGAAGTTAATGTCAAATTTTATCTAAATACCTAGTCAATTCATGTCTATACAGATACATATAGGTCAGGTGAAACTCATTCATTCCCTCACTCTCACATGTTGCATTTCCTTTCTGTGTCTGTGCTTAGGAGCAAAGACCCCACAGTGCTGATTGTTCTTTTAGGGAATAGACTTTGGTTACGATTCACCACAGCTATATTTCCACAGTTGCAGTGTTATGGTTTCTAGTATGAACTTTACAAAATGAACAAGCAAGTAAATCTGTGGGTAAAATATCCACATCCTTGCCAACACCCATTTTGGGGAGGATATATCATCTGAAATGCATTATATGTAATGTGAGTGACTAATCTAAAAATCAGGTTTAAATCCTAGTACCATAGCAGTTTCCTCTTAAACTGTCAGGCATCCACACTTTTACTATCCAGGAGGAGAAATGATTTTTTGAAATACTACTTTAAATTCCTTCATATCTCCCAACAGGAATTTGTGTTCAGTGGTTAAGAGCACAGGCTCTGGGGCCTGACTAGCTCTATCTGAATCCAATCTTTAGTTGTATCAGTCAGCTTTCATTATGCTTAGTGTATTAACAGCCCAACATCTCAGTGGCTTACAAAGCAAAGGTTTATTTCTCCCTTCAAGGTGTACATCCTTTGTTAGTCAGCTGTGGCTCTGCCCCATGTACCATCTTCATTCTAAGATCCAGGATGGAGGAACACTCTCATCTGGAACATTCCGTTCCAATGTCAAGGGGAAAGGAGAGATGCCAAATCAAGCAAGGATTCTTAAACCCCCTTCTTAGATGTGGCACAAGCTATCTACTCACATTCCATTGACCAAAACAAGCCATTTGCCACACCAATGCTAATGGTCAATGGGATGGAGTTGCATATTTCTCCCACAATGAAGCACAGCAAGTCATATAGCAACAAGTGGTAACTATAATCCTATTACAGAAAGGAAAGTGAATAATTCTGAACAATTATACAATCCACTACATTAAATTGTGTGACCTTGATCAACTTTATGCCTTGGTTCACCTATCTATAACGCGAAAATAATAATATCTACCCCACAGAGATATTATCAGGATGAATATGATAATATAAAGTTTAAGGCACAATGTCCAGCCTTAATTAGGAACTCTATAAATAGTAGGTGCCACTATTCATTTGTTACAATGTGGCATCAAGTTTGGTCCTCAGTGAGGTTATGTGTGCTGTATTAATTTGCTTGCTGTTACAACAGAAAATCCCTAAATCTCAGTGGCATAGCACAATGGAAGACTATTTCTCATATCCATAAATCTAATTGGCTGCTGCCATATGGGGACACAAGTTGATGGGCACATTGCCATCTTTAGCACATGGCATCCAAGATCCCCTGAGTGTTGATATACAGCTGGCAGACAGAAAAAGAGGGAGAGTAGATAATTATGTAGGAGATTTTAATGAGCCAGGCCTAGAAGCCATGTACTTCACTCTGCCCATATGCTATGGCCATATCTAACTGAAAGGGTAGCTGGAACTTGTAGTTCTGAGTCCAAGAGGAAGGGAAACTGGTAAGGCAACATATGGAAGTCTTTGGCATTTATACCTGATGCTAAACATGCTGATTTGACTGTTTTAATCTAAATGCTTGGCATCATACAAATACAGCACATGTGGATCAGGAATAGGGTGGGGCAAACAAATTATTTGTCCCAATGGTGAACAGATTCCTTGAATCTTTTTTGTGTATTTTTTAAAATAAATTAGTTGAGATCTTTTGATTTTTGGAATGGGTGTAGACAATGCTTACAAAAGAGATGCATATCCGTGTTGTTTGACTTCTAGTAGTTGAACCATTAAAGTAGACACAGAGAAGAGTCAACTTCCTAACCCATGCTCAGGAGCAACCTTCCTGACAACTTGACAATTACAGCCTACGTGGTGTCTAAGCATGCTCAAGAATTAGATGCTGCCTGCCAAAATCTAGTACTTGCTGTTGACTAGAAATTTGCATTTTGTTTTGAATCACATAAACGTCTATAGATGAGACACATGCTGTAAATTTAGGTTGAATTAATCTAATAATAGCCTCTGCTCAACTGAAAATTCATAAGTAGTCTTTAAGAATTCTTGCCTGCCTTAAGGAGAGCAGGTACCCTTGGAAACTAAGATCTATACCTTTTCACTAGAAGCAAAAAACTAGCATCAATGCTAAACTTGCAACCTAGAAAAGAAAGTGTCAGAGGGAAATATATGAGAACATTAGGGGAAAAGAAGAGCCGAAAGAGACATGGAAGAGATCCACTATGCTTCCAGTTCTCTTATATCATTCCCCCTCCCTTAATTGGGTGCCAAAGCCAAGGTCCCTTCATGCAGACCCCAGGTTATTAATCTAAAATAATGACGTCCACTATTATGTGTTACTCCTTCCATGAGGCAGTTAGACCACTAGATCCAAAGTAAGTGATGTCTTATAATGGAATTTCTGTTTGATGAAGGGTGTTTCTAAGGAGAGGTTTCTTTCATGCCACTTCATATCATTTAAATCTATAGTCACCTACTCTAGAAGGGATGTAACCCAACTCAGCCATGTGCAGAGAGGAGTTGTCAGGATGTAGGTAAGCCTAAGCCATAAAATATAAGAAATAGATGAAGGAATTGGGAGTGCTTCCCCTGGAGATTTGGATGGAGGGCACAATAGTTGTTTTAAAGTATCTCAATGATATTTGAAAATTAAGGAGGGATTAGAATTGTTCTGTGGAGCTCTAAGAGATAGAACTTGGAGAACTAGGACCTACTAGTAGAAGTTACAAAGTGCCATATTTTGGTTCAACTTAAGAAAGACTTTACAGAGTTGGGCAAAAGAAACCTATTCACCCTCTACATTGGCACATCTCTGAATTCACCATCCCTGGAAGACACAAGGAAGCCAAGCTAAGAAGTGGGCTTGGAATTCATGTGTTTTCTGAAGTCTCCATCAACTCAGAGAGCTTCTAATCCCTGTGAGAGCAGCAATAACCCTCAAGTTCAGTCAAAAAAATGGGACTGGACATCAGCACTCTGTGAGGCCATCATTTCCTTTCTTCCAATGCCATCATTTCTCTATAAATGAAACAGTTATATTTTACTAGAATGACATCTGAATCTGTATCCAAAGTTTGTGGTCAAAGAGAGCAGGCCTGGAACACAGAAAACCTGCAAGTCTAGGCCACAGGTAGATAGAGTTCACCAGCCCAGGAGAAGAACGACCCTTCTGCTTTCCATCATAAACACAATCTGCTTTCCATCAATGTACTGGGAATAAAATGCACTTTGGAGGTTGATTTAGTTTCTTTTTTTTTTTTTTTTTTTTTTTTTTTAATTTTTTTATTTTTTATTGACTTTGTAATAATATTACATTAAAAATATATATGTGAGGTCCCATTCAACCCCACCCCCCCACCCCCCCCCTCCCCCCCCCCCAACAACACTCGTTCCCATCATCATGACACATCCATTGGATTTGGTAAGTACATCTTTGGGCACCTCTGCACCTCATATACATTGGTTCACATCATGGCCCATACTCTCCTCTATTCCATCATGTAGGCCCTGTGAGGATTTACAATGTCCGGTGATTACCTCTGAAGCACCATCCAGGGCAGCTCCATGTCCCGAAGACGCCTCCACAGTTTCTTTTGCTGCTTAAGCAAATACCATTTAATGGATTGGTTTAAGCAATGGAAGTTTATTGGTGCATGGTTTTTAGTCTAGGAATAGTCCAAATCAAGGCACCATCAAAGAGATGCTTTCTCCCCAAAGACTGTGACACTCTGAGGCTGGCTGCCAGTGATCCTTGGTCCTTGACTCCTCTGTCAAATGTCAGTGCGCATGGCAGCCTTGCTTCCGTGGCCTCTCTTGGTCTCTCTCTTCTCTTCTGGGTTTTGTCAACTTTCACTTGGGCTTCCCATGGCTTTCTCTCCTATGTCTAAATTTCATTCTGCTTATAAAGGACTCCAGTAATAGGATTAAGACCCATCCTTACTGTGTTGGACCACCACTAACTGGAGTACAACCTCGTCAAAAGTTCTTACCTACAAAGGGTTCACACCCACTGGAATGGATTCAGTTTAAGAACAAGTTTTTCTAGGGTATGTGGTTCTAAACCACCAAAGTACTTTAAACTTTCCTTTCAGAGTCAAGATCCTTAGGGCTCCTCAGAGTATGTATCAGATTTGTAGGTATTTCCATGTGAAAACTATGGTGCTAATAAGATATAATTCCTGCTCTCAAGGAATCAAATATCGATAATGGCCAAGAAGACAGGCTTGTGGCCCACCAGTGCCACAGAAAGCTGACTCAGCAAGGTGACTCAAAGAAAGTAAGACAAGCAAAACACAGAAGAGCACACAGCAAATGGACACAGAGAGCAGACAACAAGCAAGCTGTATGACAGAGGCACATCCTCCTCCCCATCATCTAGTTGTAATCAATATGAAAGATGAAAAAGGAATGGGAGGGTCATGCAGGTCAAACTATAACCATTTTCACTGCCCAGGGAATAAAACTCACCTATGACTTTATGGAATCCACTGGGGATAATGCCTGTGTATGAAGCAGCTTGAATGGAGGCCCCAGAGAAACACAGAATCTAAGGTGGGTGCCCTTTACTGTTCATGCAACCAACCACTGAGCTCAACCAGAAAGAAAAGATAAATGGGTTTGATCTGGGGATTGGGTGTAGCTCAGCCCTCTGCAGCACAATGCTATGTCCAAGTCAGATCTAGAACTGCAAAATGCATGAGGATAATGTTTAAAAGACCCCCAAATAATGAGAATATGAGTGAAAATACCTTCTTCTCAATAACTTGATTTTTTAAGGTGCTAGACACTTGGTTAACAATAGCTGTAACGTGGGGTTCCAGGAGAGAAAGTATATCTTGCCTAAAAACAACAACATACACAAAAAAAATTCCAAAGAATAGTCTACCCACAAGACTATGTAGAAGCTGGAGTTTAGAGCAAGTGGTAGAGAATATGGCCTTGTAGTTATACTGACACTCAAAACTAATCTCGCAAAAGAAAATGAAATTAAAACCACAGGTCGTTTTCACATCATCTGCCCATTCTTTTCTCACTTTTTATTCTTGAAATTATCATTTGTTAAACTATCCTAGATCTTTTTTGGTTGCCTCCAACCGATCCAAAGTAGGCTTTTGTTTTAGTGCAAAGGAAATATCAGGAGGCTGTCAGCTCACGGGACAGGCCCCCTGTGTCCTTGTGAAAAATCGCCATCCTCATTCGACTCCTTGAGCTCCTGCAATAGGCAGGGGTTGTTCCAGTTCCTTCCTTGCTTCATGTTGGGACCCTGGACTTCCTACCTTGCTCAATTCCCAGCTGTTTGGCACTGCTAGGACAAGGAACCACCTGGTTCTCTGAGAGCAGCACTCACTTGCGTCAGGACCTGGCCCTTCTCGATCTCTTCTTGTGCCCTGTTCGTCACCAGAAGCCTGGCTGACTCTTCCGTGCTCCATATTCTAACCACAAAACAGGCCAATTACCTGTCCCCTTACAGCATCCCAAGATTTCATCAAATGATCAATTGTGTGAGGAAAAAGAAAAAACATAGAGAACTCACAGAGAGTTGGCAGAGAAATGAAAAAATACTGAGCAGGGTCTTTTAGCCCAAGTGCATGGGAAGGAATGTTCTGGCAGTGTGTGCATGGGATGGGGAAGAAATGGACAGGTGTTTCCAGCAAGGAGAGAGCATACAGCAAGGGCTGTGGTGCTGTCGGCAACCTCCACTGCGGCTCGGGCCCAGCTGGCCCCACAGGTGCCCGCCAAGCCTCTACAAGATGGCCCTGTGGGCACTGGCCCCAGGCTCAATGGCCCAGGCCACCTGCACTTCTGAAAGATTTTTTTTTTTTTAAGAAGATACTGGGGCTTGAGCCCAGGGTATTGCACACAGGAAGCAGGCACTCAACCACTGAGCTACATCCACTCCCCAATGAGTTCGTTTTTTCATTTGTTGGTTTGCTTTGTTTTTAGGAGGTACCCAGGATCAAACTCACCTCGTACACGTGAGCTACATCTGCTCTCCTGAAAGATTTTTAACGACTAAATTTGAAATCCTGGGAATTCTAGTTGAAATTCTATTTCATCCTGGGTTGAATAGATGATATAAATAATTCAATTAAAGCAAAACACTCCATTCCGGAAGCAGTTTCAGTCATCAAAGTTTTATAGCAGAGCCTAAGTCAACACTAAATCTTGTCAGTGCAAGCGAGTTTCAGAAAATGTGTGTGTGTGCGCACGTGTGTGTGTGTTTAGGGGTCATCAGAGCTTTCTGCATTTACATTCTTGCACCCATGTAGTTATGTATGTGGTTTCCATAGAAGAGGTGCTTTTCAGATCTAGTGAAATGCCTATAATACCAGTGGAAGTTTAGAGAAATTATATTTTGGGTGCTGTCTGACTTGCAGAAATGAATCTACTCTTTCTCTGAGATCACACTTTCCCTTGAAAGTAACTTCCCAATTTTAACTCTTCTGTTGTTTTAACATTCCTATAAAGCAAGGAAGATTTATTGCTAACTCAGAAAAGTACACAAACATTGATATTAATGAAGCCTTTGCTCACACAGCTTGACCAAACACAATAAAATATGAACTTTTTTTTTAAACCTGGGTCTTTCTCATTTATTTGTTACACAAGGAAGCTATACTCAGTGTAGAAGAAGGTGAAAATTCAGATAAGCTTTTAAAAAGGAGGGAGGAAGGAAAGGAACTAACACACACCAAAAAACCATAGAGGTTAATTTATGTTTCTAAACTAAAATTGGATCCTGTATACACTCTTCTGCTACCTGTTTGCCTTACCTGATCATATAACATTGTCGTCTTTCCATGCCATAACCATGGATGAATGTAGACTTCCTGGGCTGGCACCCGGCGTTCCAGCCTTCTCGACGGCCCCCTTGCCATTCCTGGGATGTGATGGGTACTTGCCACTCAAGGAGTGTTAACTCACTGTTTCCACTGTTTCCACACTTCAGATGTCCCCTCATTCCATCCAGTCCTTACAGAAATGCCCCTTCTCAGGGAGTCCTCCTATTACCACAGTCTAAATCTGTGACCCCCAAGTCCTCTGCCCCTCTCTGCCATATCCTCCCTCCCTGCTTTAATTTTCCTCATAGTTCTTGTTACCTTCTAACATGCCATGTCAACTAGATGTTGACTTGGTTTATTTTCTGTCTCCCCCAGTAGAAGGCAGCTCCCCGCGGGCACAGGCCTTCTGTGTGTTCTGGTCATCAAGGCATCCCTAACCTCTCCGACCAGCGGATACCCAGCATTTGTACAGTAGAGAATGTCATCACAATGGCTCCATTGCAATTATTCTAAAATGTATTTATTGTGCATTCGTTATTTCCTTTATTTTTGGGGTGTTTTCCTTCTTTGTTATTGTAAACAATGATATAAGCATCCTGCACACCTGTATCTTTGTACGCACCCCGTAGGATTGCCTTTTTATAAAAACCCTGATAAATGTAATTGCTGGGTAAGAAGGTAAAAACTTTTGAAAGGCTCTTGTCACATTTCACCAAATGACCTTCCAGGAAGGCTGTCCCTATTAACTTTGCACCAGTGCCCAATAAAAGGAACTTCTCCCCGTGGGCCACGGAAGCCCTCTCATTGGATATGAGGACAGCCAAGAAACTGAACCAGGACCTTTGTCGCTGCCGGCACCCTTGGCCCCTTGTGTTAGAGCCGGCTGGCTATAAAGAAGGGGTGGTTATCAGAGCCTGGGCAAAAACTCCCCTGGTAAGACTCACACAATAGAAGTTTTCAGAAATAACGTCCAGCCTCCCAAGAACCCTGTGAGGAAGGGCACCTGTTGCTGTCCCATTTTGTGGATGGCAAACTGAGGCCCAGTTCACATGGGCAGGGGGTGTGTGACGGCCAGGCTCGCTGTCCATCAGACCTTGAACTCTTCCCGCTCCTGCTCTGCAACCCTCCTCCAGGCTTTCCTAAGACCCACTCCTCGAGCCAGCGTCACACTGGCTGCACAACGTCCAAGAGGTGGTATTTAAAAGGGATTTCAGGGAAACGGATTTTGGCCCAGTGGTTAGGGCATCCATCTGCCACATGGGGGGTCTGCGGTTCAAACCCCGGGCCTCCTTGACCCGTGTGGAGCTGGCCCATGCGAAGTGCTGATGCGCGCAAGGAGTGCCCTGCCACACAAGGGTGTCCCCGTGTAGGGGAGCCCCATGCGCAAGGAGTGCACCCGTAAGGAGAGCCGCCCAGCGCCGAGAGAGAGTGTAGCCTGCCAAGGAATGGCGCTGCCCACACTTTCCATGCCGCTGATGACAACAGAAGCAGACAAAGAAACAAGACGCAGCAAAAAGATACAGAAAACAGACGACCGGGGGAGGGGAGGGGAATTAAATAAATAAAAAGTAAATCTTTAAAAAAAAAAAAAAAGGGGATTTCAAAGAGTCAGCAAAACTGCGGTGGTGCTGAAATACTATTACAATTTTATTGTAATTTTTAGGCTTGGGGACTTTGGGGAGGGAAGAAGGGAGAGAGAGAAAGAGAGAGAAGAGAGGAGTGAAGAGAGATGAGAGAAGAGAGAAGGCAGTTTCCTTAACAAAAGCTTTTCCAGTCTAGCTTGGCCATGTTTCAGGGCACAGACTGTTTTTCCCTCTGGGTTCTCAAACTATTTCTAGTTTTACAAATGCAAGAATGTCATTGAGAAGCCATGGTTTCTACTGAGAGTACATACGACAAGATAAAAATCACCTCCTCTCACCAGTGTCACCAGGAAAAAGTTGGCCTATCTCAGTAGACAGAGCCATCTCTGCCTTTATTAGCTGATTTTTCCTTGTAAAACTTAAGAAAAGTATACTCACTAGAGGGTCAACGTATTTTACTTTTAAGGAAAATTTCTGCTTAAAAAAAAAAAAAACAATGTGACATTTTTACCTTTCTTCTTTTAAAACACTGAAAACTATTTATTTGACCAGTAGGCTATTTAAACATTTCATCGACATTCAAAACTTCCATCAAGAAATTGGAGATAGATGGCAATGTTCATCATTCACGTCTGTAAATGACGCAAAATCAAATAGGAAAAGAAACCTCTTGTCCTGGCTAGACCTTTCCTTTTTGAAAAAGTACGCTTTCACAGATACAGTAATGATTCAGTACTGTCAATGCATCTGGTCCCCGATGCTCTGCCATTACCTCCACTTTACAGATGGAAACACTGAGCCCCAGAAGGGAACACTTCCTATCCTCTAGCAATTCATGAGGCTTGTCGGTTCCCGTCTGTAACTCGACCTGCCATCTACAGCCTTCCTAGAGCAATAACAAAACAGTAACACATTATTGGCATTTTTTTTTTATTTAAATGAAACAAAATCCAGTGGACACAACCCCTAGATGTTCCTCAGGTAAGAAACCCTTTGCAGTGGTCCATCCAGAGTGAAAATTTCCATGGCCAGCAAAGGTGGGGGCTGCTGTGAGGACCACGCAAGCAACAGAACAGATTCCATGGTGGCCAGGCAGCACTCCAAGCAGAACTACTTGGACCCACAGCGCCCCTGGAGAACCTTGGGGTGTGACATCTGTGGTGCCCCCTCCCTCACACTGCCCCCTCGCCCACGTCAGTACTTCTTCAGAAACTTCCCTGGGTGATTTTAAAGGGCACTGGGGAGAAGTGGACTTGGTTCAACTGATAGAGCGTTTGCCTACAATATAGGAGGTCCAGGATTCGATATCCAGGGCCTCCTGAACTGTGTGGTCAGCTGGCCCAGGCACAGTGCTGCCATGCGCAAAGAGTGCCGTGCCACACAGGGATGTCCCCTGCATAGTGGAGCCCCACACGCAAGGAGTGCGCCCCGCATTGAGTCACCCTGCACGAAAAAGCACAACCTGTCTGGGACTGGCACTGCACACACAGAGAGCTGATGCGGCAAGATGACGCAACAAAAGAGACACACATTCCCGGCGCTATGGAGAATGCAAGAGGACACAGAAGAACACACAGTGAATGGACACAGAGAACAGACAACGGGGAGGGGGCAGTAAAGGGAAAGAAATTAATAAACTAAATCTTTAAAAAGAATAATTAAGGGCATTGGGGGTTGAGAACCCACAACAGCTGGTGCGTGCAGCGCAGTGTTCACTGTTTGCTTAACAACCAGAAGAATCTTCTCATGAGACGTTCTCATGAGCTGCAGTTCTCATTAGCTGCAGCTCACAAGGTGCCTCCCAGCCTGTCCTCTCACCTGATCTCCTCTGCTTCAGCCAACTGGGATTAGGTCCCACTGGTTCTAGACGCTTCGGCCAACTGGGATTAGGTCCCACTAGTTCTGGACTTTTCCTTCTGAGAGGGAGAGGAGGACACAGGAGCTGCCAGGACAAAGCTGTCGCTGAGATAGAGGCTGTGCCATGGCAAAGTCTGCACAGAAAGGGCTGTGAGGCAGAGCATGACCCAGGTGGACACGGGCACACCGAGTAGCCATGTGGACAGAGGCCTGGCGGGCTGGAGAGCAGAGGGCTGTGGGCCCAGGTGCCAGCCCAGGGAGCCAGAGCCAGGAGGGGCCTGCCTCAGGGCATGGGCACGGGGGCAGACCACGAAGGATGGGGCATGCCAGCCCAGGTCCTTAAAGTTCATCCACCAGGCAATGGGGAGCCAGTGCAAGATTTTAGACAGATTTGCTTCTAGAAAAATAGTTTCTGTGTCTTTGCAATGGCAATTTCAGTTGCAATGATTAATTTGTCAGTAAGACAGGATAAATAATAGAGCTTATTTTCAGAAACACCATTTCCTAGTATCCCCAGCCCCACTCCCCCCGCCACACCTCCACATCCCCACTGTTTCTATGTAATCTACCTCCTTGGGTTTCTTATTGGACGTACATGTGTAAATGAAATAAGCATGTGGGCAATTTGAAGTGGGGAGGGGAGGATGCTCAGCAGGTGTGGGGTCATCTTGCCCCCCCATGGGCAATGCTAAGGGACTTCTCCCACCCGGTCACTGACCTTCACGTGGATTGGGTTTGGCACTCATCCGGAACCGCTGTTCTCACACGCTCCTGTCCAGTTACCTCTCTTGCTCCCTATTGGGTGATCAGCAGAACAAAGGGGCAGGGGCAGTCCACACCCCCAACAGAGGGTCTGCAGGTAACAGCGCAGGGGCCTTCTTTGCAGAGTCAACCTCAGGAGATTTGGGAAGCCAGAGCAGCCTGCTACCGGGAAGAGGGGCCAAGTCCCTCCAAAATCCTTGAGTCTGGCATTTAAATATTCATAGTCCCTTAGCATGAGGCACACTGTGTTTCTTCCCCAAGGCACTCTCCAGCCTCCACACTCACCATCTTCCCTCCTGGCTCTGAGTTTCATCCCAGCCAAAGTGGGGAGGGCAGATGGCTGCCGCCGGCCCTCCCTGGGAGAGAGCTGGGGGCAGTGCCCACGGTCAGAGCTCAATCCCAGAGCTCCCAGCAGCGCATTGGCCTCCTAGTTGCCTTTTTGTAACTCAAGTGCATTTTCCACAGCAAATGGGTGCTCCAGGCCCTGTCTTCCCTTGCCTCTGCTTTTGGCAGGAATGTCTCTGCCAGTGCAGTGTTCCCTGCTGTCTCTGGGAGTCAGGATTTTTGTCTCCAAGGGTGTCAGAAGAAGCTAGCTCATGCAGGGGAGAAATCCCCATGCTCTCTCAAGCCTTCAAAAGGGGCTGTTCCATGTGACAGCCAGGCCCTGGGCCTCAGCAGACTTGTAGCTCCTACCCTCTGGTTTCTTGGACTTACCCTGGCCAGCTGACAAGGAGGTGAAGAGGGTCAACCACCACACCAGGGAGCCAAGAGTGCCTACAGCTGCAAGCTGCAGGAGAATTGCATCCAGCATCCATGTGGAATCTAAACCCCCTCTTGATGTAGAGGGGGACTGGGCATAACCATCCCAGGTCCACAATGATGGAGGAATAGAGTATGGATTAGAGTGGACTTACTGGTGTTCTGCTGGGGAACTATTGTGATTAGTAAGGGAAGAAATTGTAGTAGTGATGTGGAGAGGGTGGCCACGGTGGCTGCTGATGGTCAGGAGAGGGAAGAAGAGGTATGATGTGGGAGCATTTTCAGGATTTGGAGTTGTCCTGAGTGGTGCTGCAGGGATGGATGCTGGATGTTGTGTGTCCTGTCGTGGCCCACTGGGTGGACTGGGAGAGAGTGTGGACTACAATGTGGACCACTGTCCATGTGCTGCAGCAGTTCTCCAGAATGTATTTGCCAGGTGCAGTGGATGTGCCACATTGATGGAAGAGGTTGTTGATGTGGGAGGGGTGGTGTGGGTGGTGTGGGGGTATATGGGGACCTCATATTTTTTGAATTCAACATTTAAAAGAAAATAAAGAAGGGAAAAAAAGAAAAAAAGGGAGGGGCTGTTCCCACCTGGGCCTCCCTCTTGAAGCCTGTAGGGCACGTGGTGCAGCACTCTGCCTCCTGGACCTGCTGTGGGCTCCGGGCTCACTGGGACAGGTCACCTCTGCAGACTCGTGACCCACCCAGGAGGGGCCAGGCCCACCCAGGCAAAGGGCAAGAGAGCGGCCAGGCTGGCCAGGAGCACCAAGGGCCACCCCAGCCTTTTCCCCTCAAGGGAAGGCATGGGTGAGGTCACTGGGCATTGCCAAAGTCTCCCGAAGCATCAGCAGTTATTATCGGCCGACAGGAATTTACCAGATTTGGGGGAGATGCAGTCCTATTTTTAGGGATCGTTGAGAAACAGATTCTATGGTGAGGTTTCACCTCTCACTTCCATCTTTTCGAAATGGTTTCATTAATGGGGTTATATGAAAACGAATTGCTTAGTTCTACCCTGCTGATTCTAGCTACAATTGGGTAGATGTTCTGGATCATTGGGGTCTATGAGGACAAAGCCATGTGGCTTCATGCACCCTAAGAAAAGCCCTGCTCCTGCTCATCACTAAATTACCAGGGACTGTTATCTGGGCTTCAGAAAGAAGCTGATCTAATTTGGAAGTTGTATGTCTTTCTCTTCCTTGCTTAACATGTATAATTTTAGTTAGAAAGTAGAAATATGTCAGTGTGAACAGAATTTAAAAATAAAGTGACAATCTCTAGATTATTTTGAAAAACTAGTGAAATTATCATCATCACTCTAATATAAAAAAAAGAAATTTGGAGAACACATTGATATATCTGTGCCTCTTTTCTGAAAATGGCTTCACAGATTGGGAACCCAAGGATGGTCCCAAAAGTAGTAAACCAGATTTTCCAAACAGGTAGGTTAATATTGCATGTGGGAGCTGGGGGGATACAAGAGTAAATGTTGTGCAATATCAGTGTTTCTCAAACTTTTAACCTGCACAGGAATCCCCCAGGATCTTGTTAAAATACAGACCCTAATTCACTATGTCTAGGGCGGGGTCTGAGATTATCTATTTCCAACAAGTTCTCTGGTGATGCTGGTGCTGCAAGACTCTACATAACTTCCACCTGTGTTGGAACTTGTGTCCGAGTAACTTGTGTCCATTTGTGTGAGGTAAAGAGACACCAAAAAAGGCCAAATAAGCTTCTGGAACTGGGCTTCCTAAGCCCTCCCTTTTATATCTTTGCTTTGTTGAATCGTTAACCAAATATTATAAAGCCACCTAAAATGAAAAAGTAATGGAAAATAACAGGGTTTTGCTTATCCCATAATTTCACAGACCATCTTAAGATCTCAGAGGATATGATGTTGGAGAGAACCAGGGAGAACAAAGAGAAAGGAAAAGACCAGAACTGAGCACAGCTTGTTTGTATCTATTTTTGACATTACTCTGGCTTCTACATCTAGCATGTCTCTGCCAAAGTGAATCACAGGAACTTGGACTAGAGGTTATATGTTGAAGGATTTTAGAATTAAATCCTATCTTTTTCAACCTTTTTAAAATAAACATCTTGAAATAGAAGGACCAAGGAAATGTGGGCTGCTGTCCTAGGATTGTGATCCAGAACCCAAAGTGGTGCTTGTTGGACAGAAATATCAAAATGCATCTGTTCCAAAGAAGAGAGAGCAGTTAGCAGAGGGCAACACAGAGGCCCCTGCCCTCTGTGAAATTTGCCATTTATACAGGTTATGCTGGAATTGTATGTTTTATACAAATAGGTACCGACAAAAAAATTCACCATTTTTCTACCGAAAGGGGGACAGGCAGTATTAGAAGGAATACCCAGAACTTAATGAGAAGCTATGAAAGCTATGGGTGGCAGAAAAAGCTAAAATTCCTGGGATTGCTTGCTCTCATGAATGGTGGTTTCTTCTCAGAATTTCTTAATAAAAACGTTTCCGCCTCATTGCCAGGGCCAATCCTAGACAAGCTGGGATTTCACATAGACAACCTGAACCTCCCAAATTGCCTTTACCAGGATTCAGTGTCTACCCTTACCCCTGTCTGGGTTTGCTAAAACCTGCTGGGAGCTATATACCAGAAATGGGTTGACTTTTATAATGGGAATGTATTAGCGTAAAGGCTTACAGTTCTGAGGCTGAGAAAATGTCCAAGTCAAGGCATCATCAGAAATGCTGTCTCCACAAAGCTTGGCTGTGGGTGATCAGGGACATGGCAGTGTCATCTGAAGAGGCTTTCTCTCTGAACTCAGTTGTAGGTAATCAGGCACATGGCTCATCTCTCCCTCTCCTCCAGGTCTCTCTCACCCTCTTGGGAGTGGTTTCTCTGCCACTTTTTCTCTGTGTGTCACTGTTTATAGGGACTCCAGCAAGAGGACCAAGACCCATCCTGGGTCACACCCCATTGAAGTAATCCAGTCAAAGCCCTTAACTGAACCCAAACCAATCAAAGAGTCCCACACCCACAAGAATGGATTAGCTTCAAGAACATGATCCTTTCTACAATCCACAAAAATCTTCAAATGGTCATAACCCCACCCCACCTACTAAAAGCTTTCTCTTGGGTCCCTCATTTATTCTAACATGTAAATGACCTAGAGGGGATCTGAATGAGAAACCTGCCTTCTAAATACATTTACCCAAATAACAGTCCAAATTCCCCAATTCATACACAGCTCCAAGATGTTTTGAAAGGCTACATTTTCAAAACTTACACAGAAGAAAAGATAGAAGAATATTATCTATTAAATCTAGAAACTACACTTGTTTGTTTTGTTGGGTTGTTTTTGGTTTTGCTTTGCTATTTTATTAATTACAAAGGCCAGATTTCACAAATTCTCTGGCCATAACCTAGAAATCTGTGGTAGAGAAGTAACAAAGGAAAAAGCCCCAAGCCATATAATAAAACCCTGGGAGTGCAGTCTAGGATGATAAGCGGGGAGTGGGGGAGGACTTGAAGCCTCAAGGACTCTGAGGTCATCCTCCCAGCCACACTGTCTTCTTTGGGCCCTCCCTGGCAGGTCCATGGCATGAAAGCTTCAACACTGGTAAACCACAGCCCTTCAGATGCTCACAGTACATGTCACAATGCAGGATTTCCAAACAGTCCTCTCCCTGAAGCAACCTTCACAGAGAAGGTACACCGCTAAGCCATGGAGTGACTCATCCAGAGTGGTCACAAAATAGTTCTCAAACTTGTGGTTGTAGTGGCACATGTATTTCTTCTGTGTGAGGGCCTTAAACTTCTCCTCCCAATGAATATGTAAGATTATTACAAGACTCATTCCCAAACCCACTCACATCCCTTCCTCCCTGTGGTCATGGACATTGCTGAGGATCTCATGCTGGAATTCATGTCGCTGCAGCCTCCGGCCAGTCCTCAGCTCCTGGGAATGCAGGCTGTTGTCTTCACTGCCTGCTGGGAACTTCTTGCCTGCAGAATCAACACATCCAGACCCGTATGTGGGAACTTGATGCTTCCTGATAGAGATGTGGTCCTGCAAATCCCAAGTCTCAGCAAATCCTTTGAAACAAACCAAACAGATCTGGGCATCAGAAGAGATGAGCAGGGAAGAGTATGTGGAACCCATTGAGGCCTGCTGTGCCCTGCTGAGGGAAAGTGGGTGCCAGGTCTCAAAGAGCCAGGTTTGGGGACAGACCTCCTGTGGTCAGACTCCGCTCGTCAGAACAGCTTGCAGGAGAAGGTTCTGATGGTCCTGAAGGTCCTAGCAGGCAGAGCTCTCTCCTCCCACACATTGATGTGGCTGGGAATTGAGCAGCCATGGCCACTTAGGCTTCCTTTCTATAGTTTAATGGGCCAACCTTCAGGTTTCACACGGGTATTCTCTGTACTTTCCTGAACTTTTTAAATATTTGGTAGTATATATTTTTAAGTGGAGTGGGTGACTTTATCATCGACCAGCCCAACAGGGCACTGCCTGAGTTTCCCCTCGCCGTTGCGGTGCCATGTTGCGGCGTAGTTCAACAGCCTGCCTGCACATTAACATCTCCTGGGGAGCTTTTAAAATATATCCATGTCCGCTCCTTACCCCAAACTAATTAAATCAGAACCTCAGGGGAGCGGCCTCGGCATTGTTAGGTTTTAAAAGCTATCCAAGTGTTTTTACTGGGAAGCCAGTGTTGAGAACCATGGGTTTAAAGAATAATCAGAGTGCTTTTAAAAAGCTACCTGCAAATTCCCAGTGTTTAAACACACAGCATGTAAATCTCTTCTTTCATCATTTTCTGATAGCCAAGAACCATTGGAAAGTCCTGTGAAGTACATCCCCACCCACCCACCACAGCCTACACTCCCTCCCCATGCCCGCATCACCCTCAACCCACCCACACCAAAATCAACCAGAATAAAAAGAAAGGGTAAATCAAGAGCCAAGGCACTTACCTTAGATTATCAAAACATTTGTATTTGGATATTCAAACTTTTCCAGTTTAGATGGGAATTATGAAAGGGGCTTGGCAGCTGGGAGCTGAAACAGTTGCAATCTCGGCCCCCAGGGATATTTCTAGCTTTAACAGCTTATAAGAAACCCCGGGACTGTTCCCTTTTATCCGAATAGCCAATAAATAATCAATCTGTCAATCATTCTTTCCACAGGTTAATATGCTTTCCAAAGTTCTTGTAGCTTTCAGGGATGTACTTCTAAGCAATGCTTAATAATTTTGGTTTCCCAGCTATTGGGGAACCTTCACAGGTGTGAGGCCAAAGTTTGGTTAATGTATAAAATGTGTTTTGCTACAACAGAAGTGACATAACAAACAGTGTGGAAAGTTTGTATGTGTGTATGTGTGCTTCTGACAGTCTTGTAACTTGCCTTTTTAAAACCAGTTCACATTTTAATCCATCCCACGTGCTGCTGAGAGCTCCAGCCCGTGAAACTCTTCATGAAAACAAAAAGGAGAAAAACCCCCTGCCTGGGGTCTTCCATTCCTCTGCATCCCTCTGTGACTCAGCTTTCAGAGATAGTTGCACCTTATTTACTTAGATTCAGGAAATCAGGGTATGACCTCAGATTTTCCCTTAAAGGAGAAATTTCTAGAATCTGTTAGCAGACTTTCAACGCATATTATTTTACAGAAGTATTTTTATAAAGTTGCCCCTATGTGCCATCTTCCTATATTTAATTTTGTAAAGATTTTCGAATAAACCACTGAAGGGTAGGGCTCCATGTGGCGTTTGTTTTCTTTGCTGGGCAGCTCATTTGGGGGGAAGTGGGAGGTGGGTTGAAATTGCTTCCAGCAATTGTACTGATGTGGCATACTTCCCATGCTTGTGGGATATGTAAGGAAAAATCTTTTGACACACAGAGCTGCCACTCACTTCATGTTTCTCCGCTTTGCACATGATTTATACTTGCATTGTTCTCTTCAGCTTCCACAAATCGAAAATCTCAGAGTGAGTTTCATACTTAAGAAGCTGGAGTGAAATCTTGGCTCACAAAATGAGTGGGTGTGCTGTGCTTTACACACATACTTATCATACCAGGTGAATCCAAGACAGGTCAGGGTTTTGGAATTGCATAATCTTGGGCAACAAGGGCTCCCCAAACAGAAGAATTGTTTGTCACAGGTTAAATATGCTCAGAAAGAAATTGACCTTCCTTGAAGAGTTTACAAACAGAGTTATAGGTCTCAAGTTCTTGGCTTTAGAAAGGTGAATAGACGGCAAAATACTTTTGAGAAATACATCAGTTTTGCAATCTGATTTGGCTAAACCTGGCACCCAGAGCATGGAAGCAAATGGCACGAGTGAACTTCTGCAAGCTAGTTCACTAAGAACCACAGTCTAAGAGTCAGCAGGCCCTGAGCAAACTTGTGAATCGAACACCTCCCTTTTCCACAGTTCCCACCCCTCCCTCTTGCCCCCTTCTCTCTGTAGTAGCCAGCATTGTCTGTATTAAAGCCTACACCAAGGAACCCAACATGTCCATTCTCGTGAACTTCTTGCCCTTTGCACCTTGAGCCCAGTTCTTCACTGTGACATGGAAGGCTTTTCTGCCTGTGGAAATATTTTGTAAGGCTGGAAGGTATAAATTTCACAGTCACAAAACTTAAAGTGTTCAGAGGTGGAACTTAATTTCTCTAGACCTGAACTTTCCTGAGCTTCCGGACACAATTTCTGGGAAGGGGCAAAAAACCTCTTGCCAATTTAAGGAAACTCAGTTGCTCATGGTTTACCTGGGTCTCTTAGGTAGCAGCCTCTGCAGGTCAGGTGCTCAGGATCCTGCCTCCCAGGCTCCCCCCTTCCTCCTTGCAGACAGCGTGTGGGTTTGAGGCAGACTCCCATCGCACTGTAGTGCCAAGGCGGAGTGAGCTCATGGGCTTCTGGTCTGAGATCTTACTTTTAGGAGCTCCACCAAGAGGAACTGACAGGAGCCAGACGATGTGCTTGGTTTTTTCCATATCTGCTGCTTGGTCCACAACAGTCTCAGCTTCTCCTCTCCAAACTCCTGCCCTGATGTGTGGCCTCCCCAGTCACCACCCTCTTGTCCCTCCACCTTCCAAAGCAGGTCTCAATGTCAGCGCTCGAGTAAGTTTGCAAGTTCTCTGGGCCACCCTTGAACAAACAAGATGCAAACTGCCTCTGCATCCTGTTCCCCAAACTTCCCGAGGGGCTTGTATCTCCTGTCCCCAGCAGGTTTTCTGGATGTGAGCCCCACACCCTCTTCCCACCTCTCCACGTTTTCTCCATCTTCCTCCCGTCCCCACCGTAAGGGTGTTTATCTGCTATTTGGCAGGAAAACTGCTATGTCGTCAGATCTTCTTTCTGAATCTGGAATGCCTAAGCTGTATGCTTGGAGCCCTCCAGTCTGTATGTCTCGTATCCAGAGCCAAACTTGGGGGAACTTAAAAAAATTTTGTCTCCAGTTCTTGATTCTTGCATTCAAAAGCCCTGGCTGGAAAAAGTATTTTGGAAGTCACAGCTAAGCATTTTGCCATTTGTTCTTGCAGTGTTCTTTTTTCTTTTTTTCCTTTAAAGAAGCTTTAGATTCTATAAATAATACCTCAAAAATATAGGAGGGGAAAATAGAAAAATAATTTACAAAAAGAAAATTTAAGGGAATTCCCACACATCCCACCCCACCCCCTCCCCCACCTTTCCCCACTGACAACATCCTTCATTAGTGTGGTGCATTTGTTGCAATTGATGGACACATATTGAAGCGATGCTACTAACCATGGTCAATAGTTTATGTTATAGTTTACACTTTGCACCTCACATTTTTATAGGTTTTGACAAAATGTCCAATGGCCTGTATCCATCATTGCAAAATAATTCAGAACAATTCCAATGTCCCAAAAATGCTCCATGTTCCATCTCTTCTTCCCTCTCCCTCCCCTCAGAAACTCTGGTGACCACAGCCTTCATATCACTGTTATAAGAACTTTCATGGCTAGAATAATAGTAAGTCTGCTTTGGTCTGCAGTTGTATTCCTCCTTTATGTTTGTTCATTCCTCAGTCTTGAGGATTTTAGGATGGGGATGCCCACTCTGTTTCTGATTGGGGGCGCTAAGAGCCCGTGGGGCAGATGGGTGGGGCTGTCTTGCTTGCAGTCATAGATCTCTGTATTGGGGATGGACGTTGTCCATCATCATCCTTTTGTTTGTTGTCCTGGACAAGTCCAGTGAACTGGAGAGTAGATGTTGTGACTCTGCTGAGATTCAGGGCTCAAATGGCGTATGAACAGACCAAAGGATTAAGTCTCTGGGACATAGATTTAATGCGTCTTGTGCTAATTGTAGGTTCTAATAAAAGGGGCAGAAGAGCCATGTGTAAGAAATTATAAATGAGTCTACCTCTGTAACCTTGGGGAGCATATATTCCAAGGCAAGGTCCATTGACAGGGTGCCGATTCCTGAGATTGTCTGCCCTGCCTAGCGTGTGCAGTGTTCTTTTGTGTCATCCTTCCTTGTGGCAGAAGCAACCACCTGTGGCTTGAATGCTAGAAAAGCTGAAGAGCAGAAGGAATTACAATGCTGTGGAAGTATCGGGAGCAGGAAGAGAAGGAGGTCCTCTAGGGGGAGTCGAATCACTTTCCCAGTACCCCAAAATCACACTCTGGAGGGAGGCTGCCTGAGCTACCTACACTGCCCACCCCTGCACCCGCCCCCAGCAGAGCCCAGAAGAGCCACCTCTGTCTTCCACGGGCCTGCTCTTGAGGCAGGGACCCGAGACCCCTGCCCAGCCCCACCCCAGTTTTGCCTAGAGTCCCTGATATCTGACTGCAGCCACTGGCCAGATGGCCACTTAGGCCATCTAAAACCCCGTGCAGCTTCGCAGCACCGACAGTCTTCTGTTTGCGGCCAAACAGGGGGGAAACTAAACTCCCTCTGATCTTTCTTTACTTTACACCAGTTCACCTGTCTTTTCCACATTTCCAGGAGAAAGAAAAGGGAAGCTGTGTCCAGATCATCAAGGCATTGTTCCGTGGGGACAGGCCTTGGACTCAAGTTTGTCTCAGCCTCAGGGCTTTGCGCTTAGTGGTCCCTCTACCTAGATATTTTTTTGCCTGGGAAGTGTGCATGCTTTATTTCTTCACATCATTTGATTTCTTCTCAAATGTCAACTCATAAGAGGTATTCCCAGACAACCATGAAAAAAAAAAAAAGCCACTCTTTATTTTCTTACCTTCCTTCAATTTATAGCAGAAAACATTTCCTGAAATTTATATCACATCTATAATAAACAGCTTTTATTTCCTGCTGGCCTCTCCCTCCAAAATGTAAGCCCCATGAAGACAAGGCCTTTGTGTAGTTAGATGCTGTATTCCCAGAGCCAACAGCAGCTGGCACAGAGTAGGCACTTAGTAAAGATTGTTTGAATGAATGAGTGACAGCACCACTGAGTGTTGTAACCAAACTGAATGGGGCTTGGTGTATCTACAAGCCAAGCTGTGAATACAAACCAGGCGTGGATTCTCAGCAAATGCAGGGCCCTGCATTGACTCTGGAATCAAGTGTGATTCTTAATCCTATAGGTTGTCCTGCAGGTGGGCATAAAACTTGTTTCACTTTGGGTGACACTCACACAAGGGTGACTTAACAACATCCTCAGCACTGGGGTACGGGGTGAAGGAAACTGTGGTTACAAGGCGACCATGGCTGAGCTTTGCAAGTCAGCTGGGAACAGTAAGACTCCCAAGAGGGTAAGGAATGGAAGAAAATGTTTTGGGGGTGAGAGTGAGGGCCCACATGACCATCTGTCAACTTGACAGAGAGAGCACAGAACTTAGAAAAGAATAAAAAGCCAAGGTGGGATCAGGCAGGAGAAAGCCAGCATGAATCTGAGTTCCTGAAATCAACATTGTATGAGCACCTCCACGTGCACCTCCGTGGTAGGGGCTGGGATGGTGGCACCAGAAAGTCCCGACTCCGGCCATCCTGGAGCTTCAGCCCAAGGTGATGTAAGAGATCAGAGGGAGAAGGGGACTTTGAAAGAGGCGGAAGTGCAGCAAAGCCACGAAGGCAAAGCAGCAGGTGGCTCTTCATCCCCAGAGGCCTTCTCCATTCCAGCTTCCTCCAGCGGCACGTTCCCAGACTTAATCATAGGTTATATTTAAAGGTAGCCTATATGCGTGATGCCTTATTAAAAGTGCCTTCCGCTAGCTCTATTTTTAGAGGATATTAATCATTGTTACCTTTTGATTTGAAATTGGAGCAGGTTAGCTCTAATTACATGAGGTTGCTTGAGACCCTGAAAAGATTCAGGAGGATCTACCCCCCTCCCACCGGTCAGCGGTGAGCAGAACCTTCTAGAGCTAGTTCCCCAGGTACCTGGGCATTAGCAGGCAGAACTGGGGAGCGGAGGCCATGGCAACAAGAGGGTGAACCACTGCACACCCTGATTCACCGTTAGAAAAGTGACCGGGTCCCTGGCACAGGGTCAAGGTAACATGAAGCTCTGATAACAAAAAAAATTTTTAAGAGAAAAGAATGTTTTTTTGTAAAACCAGTGTTTTTTCAACAGTTTTTGGAGGGCTGTGTCCTGTGGGTAAGAATTTTGGCAAGAAGTTGCAAAAACAAGTCACCAGAATTTATCTAGGGTCTTTTCCTTCCAGCCCACTCTGGCCTGGGAGCATGCCTTCACATCATCTCATCCATGGGGAAGCCCTGCCAGGACTCCTCAGTCCAACTCGTGCAGCTGATGGTGGCAGAATATGAATGAATCACACAGGGAAGTAATCCCCAGAAAGGCTGGGTGGGGAGTGGGGAGGAAAGCATGGATTTGTTTCCTGTGGTCCGTCACAAATTGCCAGAAATGTAATGGTTTACAACAACCATTTAGTATCTCATTCTGTAGAGCAAAATTCCAGGTATGACTGAGCTGGGTTCTCTGCACTGAGTTTTTCAAGGCTAAAATCAAGGCGTCAGCCAGGCTGAATTCCTTTCTGGATCCTCTTGCAAAGACATGTCATTACTAGCAGAATTCAATTCCTTGAGGTTGTAGGACTGAGACCCCTATTGTTTTGCTGGCTGTTGGCCAGGGACCAAACTCAGCTACTAGAGCAGGGGTTCTTAATCATTTTTGTTCCACGGACCCCTTGACCAGTCGGGTGAAAACAACAGACCCCTTACTAAGTTCACACTATGCTGTGTATTATTTAATAAATATATCCCACGTGCACCAACACGTCCCCACAAGAATAATGTTTTTTGAATGTCAATTCAAGCTCACAGACCTCTTATTAAGAACCCTTGTTCTAGAGGCTGCCCACCATACCTTCTCATGCTGCAAATCCCTCCAGGTCACAAGAACCCATACCTGATTAGGTCAGGCCCAGCCCAGGATATTTTCCCTCCCTGAAAGTCAACTGATTTGGGACCTTTCATCCACAAAATCCCTATACAGCAACACCTAGATGAGTATTTGGCTAGATAACTGGTGGGTACA
Organism: Dasypus novemcinctus; assembly: GCF_030445035.2. NCBI lineage: Eukaryota > Metazoa > Chordata > Mammalia > Cingulata > Dasypodidae > Dasypus > Dasypus novemcinctus. Next base: position 158,596,233 of record NC_080676.1, on the reverse strand, counting down.
TGAGGATATAGGGATTGTGGGCAACATCTTAAAATTCTGACCCCACAAAGCACCAGATCCTCATCCATGTTTTCTAGGCCTCAGGGTCACTCTTCCAAATTATCCCTCTGCTGTTCACCCCAGTGCACCCTCCAGACCCTGAAGGCAGGAGCCATTGAGCCCTGCTGTATATTAACAGAGCCTCTTCCAGGAATCAGTTCTCCACTCAGAAATAATTGTAATTCATCACTTTGCTAGGCTCAGGGTACAGTCAAGCCCAGGATGGGATAGACAGAATGAGATAGGATAAGCTGGATAGATGGATACCAACCCACAGTATAATCTTCCATGCTCAGGAAGCATGGCAGAGAAAATCAGAGGGACAGAGACCTCAGGACATGGAATCTAGACCAGTTCTGACAGAAGAGAAAAAGAGAAGAAGACAGTGGAAAACTGTGCACAGAAGTCTGAGAGGCAGCAGGGCATGTAGCACATTTTTGGCTATTTATAATTTCATTCTGGCTCTAGAAGTGATGCACATTTTCATTCGGCAAATTCAAGGATCAAGAAGATGCACTTGGTTTGAGCACAGGGTTCCTGCAGACAGTGGTTTTCAGCTCTGACTGCACCTGAGAATCTTAAAAAAAAAAAAAAGTACCTGGCCCTCTTCCCAATTTGACCCAGGTGTCTGGGGATGAGACCCATACCTCTTTGTTTACAGCGATATTCTAAGGTGCCAATGGAGAGAGAGATTGGGACCAAGTAATGTGGAAGTCTGAGTTTGAATGAAGTTTTTTCTTTTTTTCTGAATAAAGAAGAACTTGAGACAGCAGTGGGCAAAGTAGGCCTTGGGAAGTGTGTTCTTAAAATTAATCCATTCCTGTGGATGTAGACCCATTGTAAGTAGGATCTTTCAGTGAGTAGGAACTTAAGAAGTGACACATCTCACTCAGGTGGGTCTTAATCCTCTTACTGGAGTCCTTTATAAGAGAAGAAAATTAAGACAGAGAGAGAAAGAAAGCCATGGAAGCAAGAAGCTGGAAGTCACAAAATCTGGAAGAAAAGGGAGGGACCAGCAGGTGCCGCCATGTGCCTTGCCATGTGACAGAGGAGCCAAGGATCGCCAGAAGCCAGTCTTCAAGGAGAAAATATCACCTGATTATGCCTTGATTTGAACATTTACATGGCCTCAGTGTAAGCTTGTAAGTTAATAAATTTCCACTATAAAGTCAACCCATTTCTGGTATACTGCTTTCGGCAGCCAAGCAAACTAGAACCAGATGGTTAATCTGAGAGCAGGTAGACATGGGCTGTGGAAGAAGAGGGCCAAAGAAAAGGATAGAAGTTTGGTGCTCCCTGGAATGATCAGTGATAATGGAAGTAGATAGAAAGTAGAGGGGAGAGCGGCTCAGAGGAAAAGGAGGCTATGTGGATGTAAATCAGAGCTCATTGCCTGTAACCTTTATTCTGTCTGAGTGAGCTTATGAACTTGAGGCAAAAGCAGTAAGAAGTACTGTGAGTCTCTCCAACGACTCAGAAGACATTTCAGCCTCAGCACTTCTAGATGCTGTGAGACGGATGCCAAGGTGTAGAAATACACAAATGGAGCCCTAATGGCTTCTTGCTGCATCTGGTTCTGGCTTGGCTGAGACACCCTGGCAACTCGAGAATTCTGACAAGGGGTTCCAGAGTAGAAAGGTTTCTGTGCCAGCAAAATGGCAAGATGGCTCCATTGCTTATGAACTTTAAAACAGATGTCAACCTTCTGGAAAGTCTTTCTATCATAGACATCACACAGCATGCAATGATGAGAACCAAAGAAAATTTACACCTTTGTCTACTTCTGCCAGACTTCTAGTGAGCCAGGCAGTTCCCACCAGTGATAGTCTTGAGGAGTCCAGACCTGGGAAGTTGGAGGGATTAGCTAAGCTGTTTACCTACAAAGTGCTTAGCTATAGAGCTTTACTAAGAGAAATAAAACAGTTTCTAATCAGAAAGAAATCTGAAAAGTTTTGAACACAATTGCCCAGGCAGCCCCAGGCTGCAAGGCTAGAACACAGCAGAATGGGGATTACAATGTTCATCGATTCTAAAGTCCTGCGATGTCCAGAGTATGTATGCAAACTTTGGATGCGTTTGCTCATGAGCTTTCCTCTAAGAACAGAGGCAAAGGTGGTGCCAGCTTCCTCGGCCCTGAATCTGAGCCATGATCCTGGACACCCCTGGTTTCGATTGCTGGGCAAAGCAGGACCCTAGGGTGACAAACTCCCCAGTAGAATAAGACTTCCATGTCAGGCTTGGCTCACCAGGAACCCCAGCCCCAGGAGCTGACAGGGTGTGCCGGCTATGCCCAACCAAATTACACCCTGAGCTGAAAATGGCTTTACCTTCTATCAAAAATGTGGCTCACGAAGAGCTAAATATTTCCAGATCTTGCCCTTTACAGAGAAAGCTTTCCGACCCCTGGATTCTGGAGCAAGCCTGCATTTTCAAAGAATTGCCAAAGGCCATGAGAGGTGAAGAGAATCCTTGTCACTCAGCGACTTGGGGACTTGGAACTGGAGCCCAAGTCTCAGGGTCCCTGTGTAGATCGAGAGTCCACATCAAGCATGCCAACACACACGTGCACACATGCAGTCATGCATGAGCACACCTGCACACATGTGCACTGCATACATGTACACAGGCACACACTGAGACACACGTGCACACTCAGGCACACATGTCCAAGCATGCATGCACACATTTATGCACATACACAGGCCCTGTGGAGCCCAGAAAGACTTTGCCTTATGATTATAAAATCACAATGCTGCTTTTTACTTGGGTCCTGTGAGACACTGCAGATACGAAAGCAGTTTGCAAACTCAGAAGTGCCGTCAAGGCAGAGGTTGCTTTTCTTGTGGTCAAACTTCAGGCAATTTAGCCCCAAGAGAGTCTTAGCCACAGAATACACAAGAGAAGTGCCCCAGCAACTGACAGACTTCCCTTGTCAGTGCCCATGAGCCTTGCCTCTTGCTGTTTTCTACCAACCATGAGGAACTTCGCCAAAGCAAAGCAGGGTCACCTTGTCTCCTTCCTGACCAGGAGCTCCTGTGCGGGATAAGTTGGGTCTTCTTTACAATTTATCTCAAGGACTCCACTCAGGGCCTGGTACAGAGAAGGGGCTCAGTAAATATTTAGTGAATTCCCCAAAAGAAAAAATACAGAGGGACTATGGTAGATTGAATAATGTAGCCCAAATTAGACTTGTCTTAACCCACATTTCTGTGGGTGTGAACACATAGGGCTTCTTGAAGATGTTATTTTTAAATGGAAGTGTGGCCCAGCTGATGAGGGTGAGTCTTAGAAAGGAACCAGGAAGTCACAGAAGCTAGGGAAAAGGAGAGGACATCACTGTGTAAGGAGAGGCAGAGGTGAGGCCAAGGCACCTCAAGTTGGGGCAAGAGAGCACTAGCACACCTTCTAGCCTCCAACGTCATGAGACAATCAATGCCCCTTATTTAAGCCTATCTACTGTGTGGCCCTTCTTATAGCAGCAAGGCAAACTAAAACAGGGAGTATTACCTGCCTTGCCACAGGCTCCCTATTTTTAATTTAGCTCAAATTTTCATAAATATTCTTCATTTGAATTGTCTCACCCTTCTTCCTCAACTATGTCATTTGAGCTTCTCCGGTCAGAATTTAATTTCAGCTCTACCGTCCCTCCTGAGTAAGCTTTGCCCATGGAGTGTTCTCCATGCATCATTTCTGAATTATTTTGGAGTTTGTTTTCTGGAAACTTATAGCAGGGTTCTCAATATATATTCCTTGGAGCACTAGGTCCATTAGCAATTAATAAGTCTCCCACCAAAAAAGAGTTCAGGATCAAACTGTTTGGGAAATCCTCCATATGTGGAGAGGCCCAGGTAAAAACATTTACTTAGTAACAAAGACATCATAGTCACCTTCAAGCCTACCTTTTTAGTTTTCACCTGAAAAGGAAACTGAGTAGTTATTGGACAATCAGTAGGAATAGCAGAGATTTCCAGCTGAGACCTTGACAAATAGACATGTATCTGTGTGCTTCCTTCTACCAGTCTGTAGCTGTGGTCCCTCTGACTGCTCTTTTCAGGTGCTTTGAAATAAAGCTTGCCTTTCCACAAAAGACTAATGTGGAGGAGCAGAACATTCTATGTAATAAGTATCCCATTCAGTTTTCCAGAAAAACCACAAGCACCTAGAATATATGTAACAAAAATGCCACTATCATACCCAATGAAATTAATCGTTCTTAATTATTGTCTCATATCATCTAATATTAATAAATTATGTTGAATTTTCTTTGGTTGTCTCAAAATGTCTTTTTGCTGATTTGCCTGAATTAGGATCCAAACAAGATACACACATTGCATAAAAAAAAAAAAAATTTTAGTTTGTTTAACCCAGAATTTCCTAAATGCATGCAACCAAGGAATTCCACTTTCATAAGCTTATTAATTTTTGAAGAGCCATTGTAACATCAAACATGGAACAGTGTGGTGGTTTAGAGCCATAGGTACACCAGAAAATCATGTTCTTGAATTTAACCCATTCCTGTGGACGTAAACCTTTTGTAAACAGATCTTTGAATGAGGTTATTTCAGTCCAGGCGTTGCCCAGGATGGGTCTTAATCATCTTACTGGAGTCCTTTATAAATGGGATGACTACAGAGAGAAAGCTACTGAAGGAGGAAGCTGAAAGCAACAAAACCCAGAAGAGAAGGGAGAGACCAGCAGATGCCACCATGTGCTCTGCTATGTAACAGAAGAATCAGGATCGCCAGCAGCTGGTCTTCAGGGAGAAAGCATCACCTGATGATGCTTTGGTTGGACATTTTTCTCAGCCTTGAAACTGCAAGCTTGTAAGCTAATAAATTCCCACTGCCAGCCCATTTTATGGTATCTGCTTACAGAAGCCTAGCAAACTGAAACAAACAGTGTGGGAAACCCATACTGGACCACACACTTCCTTCTTCTCCCTTCACTCCTGCAAACCCCAGGTGGACAGAGCCACATTCACTAAGGTTCTAATATTTGCTGTTTTGGAGGGGCTTAAAAAAGTCCAGAGGTGCGTTCACCAGCTCCGCACTTCCAGGGGCTGGGTGAAGGTGATGACCTTGGCTCTTAGGCCTGGAGTGGCCCAAGTCCTTCTTGTACATGAGAGGCAGAGCTTCCCCCAAGCCAGGGCTGACCACCATTTTCCCTCCAGAGGTGGAGGGTGGTGGACAAGGTGCTTGACACCCAGTGTGAGCCATTTTTCCTGGGAAATGCCTGCATTTTGTCTATTTGAAATAAGGAATGAGGTATAAATTTTATAGCCCCACAAAGCCTGTAGGCACATGGAAGTTTTATTCTGCTGCTGCTGCTTTGGACTCTAAAATGAGGATCAGGTTGCTGTAAAACTTACCTTTTGAGAATGCTTTCTACTTCTTTTCGAGCATGGTGTTAGCAAATCTGGAACCACTGCCCATCACTCTTCACGATCCAACACACACCCACACGCATGAACAAGCACACACACATGCGTGCGCACACGTTTCTTGGCAACGCAGATACCGAGTTTTTTCCAATACCTGGAATCTGCTTCAATGTGGGGAAGTGCTCTACCCATTTTTATAACTTTTATCAGTTAGATATTAAAATAATTGGCTATGAGAAGGTGCAACATAACTGCATTCCCTCATTTAGAGTGAGTCTAACACACTTGTAGTAGTCAATACTGCCCTTAGACATGCCTTGGGCCTGTACTCTGGCCCATCAACAGCCATGGCCTTCCTTGTGACAAAAAGAGTCCATAGGATCAGGGATGGGCACCCCAGGAGCCCCTGGCCCCATGTCTAGACAATGCTTTGGGTACCTTCCCCGCCCCCCCCCCCCAGGATCCCATTCCCATTCCAGAGCCTATGTGGTACTTTTCTCCAGGTTAACCCTCTTCGGGTCAGTCTGGCAGGGCTATCTGTGGGATGCTGGTGCAGGGGGTTTGTCTCTGCAGCCTGGGGTGCTTATATACATGCTGGGTGAGGCGGGGTTGGACCTGAGAATAGGAAGAGAAGTGTATGGACCACAAGTTAGGCCCTTTATTTTTGTACTTTCCTGGTCCCCACAAATATTAGGAGACAACCTGCCAGCACCACTGCATGGCAAAGTAGCACAATCTCCTCACAAGAAGGTCACAAGCATTTCATGCCCCTTAGTTTCAGGTATATGGATAATACCTTACCAGGAGAGGTTCCACCTACTTCAGAACAGTAGTTGACAGTCTGTGATGGTTTGGAACTGTATGTATCCCGGAAAAACGTGTTCCGAAAGTAAATCCATTCCTATAGCTGTGAACCCATTGTAAATAGATCCTTTTGATGAGGCTACTTTAGTTAAGGTGTGGCCCATCTCAATCTGCATGGATCTTGCTTTATAAAAGAATGAAATGCAGACAAGGAGAAAGAAAGCTATGGAAGCAAGAAGCTGAAATTAACGAAACCTGGAAGAGAAGGGATGAACCAGCAGATGCTATGCCATGTGCATTGCTATAAGGCAGAGAAGCCATGGATGATTGGCAGCTGGCCTTTGGAAATAAAGCATTGTGTTGATGATGCCTTGATTTGAACATTTTTATGGTATTTGCTTTAATCATTCTAGGAAACTAAAACACAGTCCTAATTTGTTATATCCATCTTTTGTCCAAAGACAAAAAGGAAATAAATATGTATTAAATCTATAGTATTCAGTGAACTTCAGATTTATAGAGGAGGCAAAGTAATTCCTTGGAAGATCTCAGTTTGGAATCAAAGTGGATGCTGTACTCTACTGCTGTCTTTTGGTTTAATCACGATGTTGATAATTCACCTCTTAGTAATACCCACACTGAAATACTGGAACAAAAAGACACTTTCCAGCAGGCTGTTATGATAAGAAACCCATCACAGTGGACCTTATAGTGGTATAACCAGAATGGCTGTTTGCATACCTCTGAAAACTATTTTCTTAATAAGCAACCAGCTCCACCAACACATAGAAAATGCCAATTATGGAGTTGAAGAAAAGCCGAGGTAATTGTACCTGATATTGCAGTTGCACTCTTCAAAACAAAGCAGTGTGGTCCAGTTGCAGGAAAGTCAGAATGGCTCTCCTCTGGGACTCCCCCAATGCTCCTCACAGCATTCTGGAACCAGCTTGTGGACCTGATGGCATCATCTAACGGCTGCCCGTGGCCTCACCTCCACCCTTTAAAGTGTCTGAATAGAACCTTGTCTGGTCCTGTGGGTCAGTGGGTCAAGACCCCTTCATGGAAGGAAGGTGGGTGCAGGGTATAGGCACTGAGCTGAAAGCTGTTGGACCTGATTCTAGCCCCAGTACAATCCCAGGTTTCCTCCGTGAACTTCAGTTTCCATTCATTTGGTAGAGGGAGTTAGATGATTATCTATATTCCTCCCAGTGGAATAAGTTTATTATTGTGTAATCTTAGTGACCTACAGCAGAGCTTCTCAACCCCTATATTGCATGTGTATCACTGGGGGATCTTGTTAAAATGCAGGTTTTGACTCAGCTGTTCTGAGATGAGGCCTGAGATTCTGCATTTCTAACAAGACCCTGGAGGGTGCTGATACTGCTAGTCCAGGGACGACTGAGCAGCAAGGTTTTCAAGAGTACCTTATGTTAGAGATAAGGACCAGCAACCAAGAGGAATTATGGATTCAGGAAATCGCCACAGAATTATGAAGTGGGGAAAAATTACCTTTCAGTGTCCTCACTGAACACCATACCCATGCCACTCAGTCCTTCTGTCCTTTTTAGCCACCCCCTGTACTAGGTGTCCCATGCTCCTGTGCGTTCCATGTCTCTTATTAAGGAAAAAATATTGAGTGGCCTACACATGCCACTTCATCTCGCTGGTCCTTCTCACCTTTCATACACCCAGAGGGTTGGAACTGTGATCTGCCCAGCTATAAAACTCCATGGTTTCACTTTATCTGTAACATTTCAAAACAGAAAACAGAGTCCAGGCTCTTTGGGGCAATAGACCTGTCTTCATTTGCCTGGGCTGCTATGACAAACTCAACAGACTGGTGAGCTTAAACAACAGGAATGTTTTGGCTCACTTTGGAGGCGACAAGTCCAAAAAGCTGAAGTCTGTAGCTTTCTGGTGCTGGCTCGCCAGCAATTCCCCATCACATGATGATCTGTTTCCATGCTCAAATTCCCTTTGCTTATGAGGACTCCAGTTATATTGGATTAAGGCCCACCCTGATTCAATCTGGTATCAACTAAATAGTATCTTTGAATATCACATTTATAAGTGAGTTCACACCAAAGACTGGGGGTTAGGACTTAACATGTCTTTGTGGGGGACATGATTCAATCTACCACAAGGTCTTCTGTAGCTGGAAATAATCTAACTTAAAGGAGTGCTGAACTTAAGTCACCCCAGTGATGCAGTTGGGGGCAGCCAATGTTTGTTGTGGCTGACCCCTCACCACTCTGCCCATCACCCTTTCCTATTTCCACGCAGAGAAGCCTAATAATTAGACAGACCAATACTTTGAAGTTATGGTACATGCTGCCAGGTCCCAGCGAAACAACCCAACTTTGTCCCAGATGCATCTCGTTCCCTCCTCCCTCATCCTCTTCCCATGCTCCCCTATCCTGTCAAATGTGGCTAAGTCCCTGACTTGTTTAAACTTTCTATAGAGCTAGTCATAAACCCGCATCACCTTAGTTAGACGACGAGCAATGTGAGAGAGGGAGAAGACAGGGTTCATGTTCACCTCTGATTGCTCAGGGCTTGGCAGGACGTAATTGTTTGTTGAACTGACTTGATGTGGAGATTGAATTCCTTTGTCTTCCCAGTCATTTCTTCTACAAACCTTACTGAGCAGCCATATATGAGCATGAGCGATGCCTTCAAGAGGATAACAGTCTAGTAGTGGAGTCAGGCTTAAAACACGCAAAATTGTAAAACAATGTGGTCTGTGCAGTGATAGAAGTGAGCCTAACAGGAGCATCACAGAGAATGGTTATCCAAATGGGGGCGTAAGAAGGCGGCCGATCTTCTGTGGGAGGTAGTGCTGGCCCTCCATATGCCCTTGGCCTCCTCCCAGCATGCCACTTCTGCCTTCCTTCCCTTCTCTACCCCTTTCCCCCAACCCTACCACAACTTTGGTTTTCCTTTGCAATTCAGCTGTAGGCAGAGTTTACTACCCCTGACAGGATTTCCATTGGACAGAAAAAAAACCTCATGATTGGAACAAACCAGTCACCTGGATTCTGACGCTGGATGCAGCCCCTGCCAAGGCCTTGGTGCTGGGCTATGCTTGGTAAGGAGGAGGCTGGTTGACCAGAAAGCCTGCTGGAAGGGCTCCCGAGCCTCCACAGGGACAGCTGGAGAGTTGCTATTATACTGAGCTTGCTCACCACTTAACCTAACTCAGAACACTGCTAAATAAATCATTACAACCCCACAAAGCTATCTGCTTAGAATGGCAAGTTGCAGTTTAAGGAAAGAGATAGAATATGAGCATATTTATAAGAAACACTTTTTAGCTCTTTTCCTCTCCAAAGGAGGTAATTCTTTAAGAAAGGTCCCATAAACACAGCAATAGTCACAGTGGGATAAAACATTTTAACACCATGCCAAGGAATAATTCAATTATAATAGAAGGTAACTTAGTTTGAAGCTAGCATTTTATGGTGTTTTTCTCCCTCAAGTCCCAGCTACTCGAAGCTCAATGCTTACTGTTCTCACAATGCAGATTGACAGCACAGAGGAAATCACACAAAGAGTTTGGTTCGTAAAGAGCACCATTTAGCTTCCCACCCTTTATGTATATTTTCAGTCTTAACTCATCATTTTGACTTATGCTTTCTTTAAGAAAATCTCCTGATCCCTTTGTCTTTCTCTTTAATTTTCTCTTCTCCAACCTGTGTTTTAGCTTGCAAAATGTCAAACAAATTAAGTGTATGAACTTCTGGTGTGTGGCAGAGAGAGAGACAGACAATATACACCCACTTGCTTTCTAAAACCTGGTATTCTATTAAGTTCAAAGTAAAACAACAGAATGTCCAAAATCACAGTCCCAGGAGATAAAGCCTCAGAAGAGGAAGAGATGAGGAAGGCAAGTAGCCTGTGAGCACACCTGGCCAGTCCAAGTGGGGGGTTCCATGTGGGGAGCAGCAGCATTTCTGTCATGCCTTCTGTAAGAGAGCAAATTCAGCCTGCAGTTGAAGTCCCGGAGACCTGTTAGCCTCACCCAGGCTCAATGGCATCCACTCGCATAAGGTTTGATAATATAACAAAATATCCCAGTTCTTCCCCTTTTAATTGGGAATCAGATTGCTCGTCTGGATTTTATACTTAAGCCTGAAAGTTGTTTTTTGTTGTTGTTTCGTATTTGGGAGAAGAAGCTCACAGATCAGCAACATTTTCACTATGCACATTTCACAGACAGCCGTTTGGACACGATGAGATAAAAATCACCCAAATGTTTTTATCCAGTTGGTTCTCCCAATCTCTTCTGACAGGCATTTGTGTGGTGGAAATTGTAGATAACACCAGGGCGAGGTAAGAGTGGGTGTCCTGCTTCAGGTGTTGGGGGCTGCTGCTGGAGCGTGGGTTTGAGGTTCTTGGCTATGTGGCGAGAAAGAATTCAGAGACGCACCAGGTTGATGAGGCAAGTAAAATAGCTTATTGAGAAACGAGAGAAAAGCGGTAGTATGACCTGAGGAGTGAGTGTGGGCGTCCTCCAGGCAGAGAGCTGCACTTGGGGTCCAGGGCGGCCTTTACTCGGGTTCTTTCCTGCTCCCCCTTCCCCATGCTGGACAGGGACCCTAACTACTTGCTGTTCTGACTGGTTACCTTTCCACCTTCACTTGTCAGCTTTCAGGTAGCCAAGGGGAGACCTTTCTCCTTGGAGAAAGGCTTCTTTTGAGTCCGGGAGCTTCAAACAGGACCTCGTGACCTGGGTCTTGTGGGCCTTTTTGTCTGTAATGGTTCCGACTTTGTTTTCAAGAAGCTGCCTTCCCTCAGGGGGCTTCCAGTCTGGTCTCTAGGCTTTGTTCTTCAAGGGGTCCCAGCTGTGATGGTTATGGCTTTATTCTGCCCTGCCGCCTTCCCTCTTTTCCTACACTTAACCTGCCTCAGGGCTGTCATGAAAGAGGTAGGAAGCAGAGTAAGTGAGAAGAGGACCTCACATTTTTCTGTTTTTTTTTTTTCAATTTTTTAATTGTTTTTTTTTTGAGATACATAGATCACAAAAAATGTTACACTAAAAAATATAAGAGGTTCCCATATACCCCACACCCCACTCTCCTACTCCTCTCACATCAAAAACTTCTTTCATCATTGTGGCACGTTCATTGCATTTGGTGAATACGTTTTAGAGCACTGCTGCACCGCATGGATTAGAGTTTACATTGTAGTTTACATTCTCCTCCAGTACTTATTATGGGTTGTGGCAGGATATATAATGTCCAGCGTCTGTTCCTGCAATATCATTTAGGACAACTCCAAGTCCCAAAAATGCATCCACATCACATCTCTTCTAACCTCTGCCTGCCCTCAGCAACTATCTGTGGCTACTGTTTTTCAAATCAAAATTTGGTCTGTTTGCCTTTTTATTTAATCTGTGCCACTGTGGGCTCACCATCATGAGGATGAGCACAGGCAAATGGTGTTGGAGCAACACCCGGGAGCAAAACAGCTCCCATAAAACCATTCAGCATCAACTCAAGGGCCAAGAACATGGGAAAGTGACTTGTAATAATAAAAATGTTACACTCACTCTGACTCAGACCATACAAGATAAACTGAACTGTCAATCTATTGGTAGTTACTGATGAACTGGTGAAAATGTTTGCACTTGAATTAGATGATTTCTTGGTTAGTTCAACCAGTATTTGATGTGATTTTCTAGTCTCTTCCTATTCCAAACTAAGTACTTTCATGGATTAAATTGCCCCCCAAAAAAGCCCCTCTTAACTTGGGCTTGACCAACTTGCCCATTAGCTGTTGGGTTGCCCAGTTTGTGCCCACACATGTCCACCCATTGATACTTCATAGCATGCCTTTATTCAGTTACTAACCACAAACATGTAAAAATGTACCTGAGATGTTTAAAGGAAAAAAAAACCCAGAAGATTTAATTTCATATGTTAGGGATTACATTAGTCTGCCAAAGGGGTGCAGGTACAAAGTACCAGAAATCTGTTGGCTTTTATAAAGGTTATTTATTTGGGATAAAAGTTTACAGTTACAAGACCCTAAGTGGTCCAACTCTATGCTGCTTTCTCCACAAAGTCAGTTGCATGTTGAAGCAAGATGACAGGGGACCTCTGCCTGGTCTCTTGGGACTTCTTAGCTGCTCAGGTTCTCTGCTCTCTTTGGTACAAACTATCAGGCAAATGGCTCATCCGTCTTCCCTGGGGCTTTAGCTGTTTGGGCCTTCTTTTTGTCACATGGCAGGACTGAAATGACCAAGTTCTCTCCTCTTCCATGCGTCTTCTTGAGTGAGTGTCCATTTATACCAGCCCACCAAGGGGATGGGGACTCAACCTGAGTCAAACCTTACTCATGTGGTCAAATTAAAACCCTAATCTTAACAGGTAATTTAATCAAAGACATCTCAGCTAAATCTAATACAAAGGATATCATACCCACATTCTTTCTCTTTTGGGGATTCATAAGTAATCTCAAATTGCCACAGGTATGTTTTGAAAAAAAAAGACAAGAAATATATGCAATAATATAATAGGTTTTAGGATGAAGGGTCATTTTAATTTTCTTCTATATGCTTTTGTTCATTTTTCAAATGTACTAGGATGAGTGTTATTACAGTTATGATGATAGATAAACTAATGTTATTTGTAAAAATAAAGAATGTCTAATAAAAATATTAGAAAGATATCTTTTTGAGGCTAGCCTGGATTTGAAACCTGACTTTCCCCCTTGTTAGTTTTGGGTGATTCGGGGCAAGTACTTAACCTCTGAAAGCTTCAGTTTGTCCATCTGTAAAATGGAAATAGCAAGTGTCCACCTCGAAGAGTTTTGGTGAGAATGAAATGAGACCATATGGACAAAGTATGCACATAGAGCCTGGGACATAGTCCAACCTGGCCAGAGCAGGCCTCCTGGGCCTGTGGCCTGTGTGGAAGGTCCACCCTTGGAAGACCCTGCCCTCAGAAAGGGCCTGCACTTGGTTTAATGCTCTGTGGTCGCCATCTTGAAATCCTTAATAATCTTTGATCAGGCACCCACAGAGATGTAGCTGGTCCTGAGCCCAGTAAATGTTAGCTAATATTATTGATTGTCCTCACTGGTTCTTCTTCATTTCAAAGCTCAACACTGCAGAGTCGCACTTAAGGATCTTTACTAATTACCCTTTAACTATATAAACCACCCAACAACACTATTAGGATTGAATTATTTAGCAATAAAAAAATAAATTAAGGACTGAGAGGTCCTTTAGAGATGTTATCTTGCATATATGCACCTGCAGGCAAGGATAGGGCAGCTCCATTTTATGGAGAGCAGAGGCATTGTCCCTGAGAAGGTTGTTGGAAAAAGGCCCCTGGGATCCTTCTACCATTTGAGCCTGGTTCAGAGGAGAAAATTGCTCAGCTTTACCTGTCAGATAGCATTGAAGTGTGAGGCCAGTAATGAAGGAAAATCAAAAGAGTGAGCTTTTGGCAGCCCACACACCCAGCAGCAGCTCCTGAAGCATAAAACCACCAGACAATTAAACTCAGAGGAATCCGGGGAGCTTGACTTTGCCCCCCAGGAGGATAAGCACCCCCCAGGCCCCAGGTCAAGCCAGGAACAGGAGCACTGGTCCAGGAAGAGAGAAAGAAACAGAACAAGAGAACTGATATTTCAAATTCGCAAGAAAGGTGGAGAATCCCTACTGCGAGCAGAGCTTGGGAGGCAGAGGATAAGGCAGATGTTTTGGTTCCAGTGCTTGGAAGCAAGGCATCTGCTTTAGATTCCTGCATGTTCATTTCTGGAATTATGGATGGGGCAGGCCCACTCAGGGTTGAGGGAAGTGGACAACACACTCTCACGCCAGAGACAGCCTCTGCTCGCTAGGACCACAGGATGCACAGGAAAGAGACTGTTAGGCATAATGTGACATTGACATTGTGTAGAGAAGGAGAGTTGATGGAGAGCTTTGAGCAGAGGACAGTCAGGATCCAACTTATGTTTTGTTTTGTTTTTTTACACTTTTTTAAAATTAAAGTTAATAGATCACAAAGAACATTACACTAAAAAACATAAAAAACGTAAAAAAACGTAAGAGGTTCCCATATACTCCACTCCCTAGGCCCACCCTATCATTTTTATAAATTGTATTTTTTTGAAGATACAATACATCATTAAAAAAATGTTGCATTAAAAAATATAAGAGGTTCCCACATACCCCCCTCCCCCACCCCCACCCACTCCCCCCACACCAACAACCTCCTCCATCATTGTGGCAAACTCATTGCATTCGGCAAACACATTTGGGAGCACTGCTGCACCACATAGATAATAATTTACCCTGTAGTTCACACTCTCCCCCAGTCCATTCAGTGGGTTATGGCAGGGTATATAAAGCCCAGCATCTGACCCTGCAATATCATTTAGGACAACTCCAAGTCCCGAAAATGCCCCCACATCACATCTCTTCTTCCCTCTCCCAACTTGTATTTTGAAAGGCCCCCTGAGGTTGCTGTGTTGAGAATAAGTTTCCACGCAACCATAATGGAGGCCAAGAGGCTAGTTGATGGTTATTGCAGAGATAATGGTTTGGATCAGGGAAACAGTGGTGGAGGCATGGCTCATTGTTGTATTCTGACTGCATTTAAAGGATTCTCTAAGACAGTGGATTGAAGTGTTACAGCAAGAGTACTGACAAGGTGACCCCAAGGTTGGAGCCTGAGCAAGTGGAGGAAGACATTGTTATTGACTGAGTTGGAGAAGGTTGAGGACAGAACAGATGTGGGGTAGGTGTAGGTAAGGGTGGAAATCTGGGATTCCATTTGGGTCAGGCTAAGTTTGAGATATTTATTACATATTCAAAGGATAAAGTCTAGCTGGAAGTCTTACCTATGAGTCTGGATTTCAAAGGAAGTACAGACTGGAAATATAAATTTGACTACATTAGCATCTAGTTTGGTCTTTAAAACTAGAATGAGAATAGTTAGTGAAAGGACAGGGCTGAGGGCTGAGCACTGGGGCATCCCAGGTAAAGAGGAACCAGCAAAGAAAGAAAGGAAAAAGAGCATCGAGCGAGAAGCCAAGGGAAACGACGTTTCAGAGAAGGGGAAGAGGGAGTGATCACGTGAATAATGCTGTTACTGGATGACACTGTGGGGCCCAGCAAGCCAAGGGCCAGTTAACCAGTGATGCTTTCACCAAGGGGGCCATCAGGAAGTGGGCAGGAGCAGTTCCCGTGGAACAGGGTGGGGAGAGGGCAAAACCTTTGTTTAGAATGAGTTTAAGAGAAAAGAGAGGGAGAGAAAACTGATGAAGAATGTATGGGCAAGTCTTCTATGGAGTTTTACTTTGAAAGAGTGCAGAGAAGTAGAGTAGAAGCTGATGCGGGGAGTGAAGACAAGAAAATATTTTCGTTTTAGGATGGAGCATTGGCAGTTGATGGGAAAGAGCTGAAAAATGTTAAGAAATGAGAGAAATGCTGAGTCATGGTGTCCCTTGGATGGCAAGAGGGAGGGGATGAAAGGTGCAAGTAGAGGACTGTAATGGGATGAGCTGTGTCCCTCCAAAAGATATGTTCAAGTCCTAGTCCTGGGTACATGCTAATATGAACTTACTTGGAGATAGAGTCTTTTACAGGAGTAATCAAGTTAAAACGAAATCATGGTAGAGTAGGATGGACCTTAAATCCAATGACTGGGCCCTTATAAGAAGGTCTTGCAAAGACCTGGAGACACACACAGAGAAGTCCATGTGACAACAGAGGTGGAGACGGGAGTGATGCAGCTACAAGTCAAGGAACGTCAAAAGTCAAAAGAGAAGCATGAGAAGTTCTTCCCCCGACCCTTCAGAGGGACCATGACCCTGCTGACACTTTGATTTCAGACTTCTGTCCCCTAGAATTGTGAGAGAAAAAAGTTCCTTTGGTTTTCAGCCATCAGGTTTATGGCACTTTGTTATAGCAGCCTTTGGAAACTATTACGGGGGTTGCCGTTGATAGGTAGTTCATTGCTGTTAGCAGGAGGCAGAGCAGATAGGCAGGGCTGCAGGCAGGTGGGGTGCTCGATGCTCGTAGCTTGTGAGCTTTCCCTTATGATGACTTCACCTTGCTCAGTGAAAGAGGAGGCTGGGTAGTCAGCTCAGAGGGAGGTTGGGGAGAAGATGCTGGAGGTTTGAGGAGAGCAGAGAAGAAGAGTGGGAAAGAGAACAACTTGCTCATCTTTCTGTCACTAGTCCCTACACAATGGGTTTTTTTTTAACAAATCAATTTCATTGATACATATTAATAAACATGCAATTCATCACTTCAATTATTATTAGTGTATTTTCATTATTTCAATAATAATAAACAAAAAACAAATACTGTATGATTGCCCTATTATGAACTAAATATATTATGTGAAATATGAATATGAGTAGAATTGCATATGTAAGACCATTTTTCTTTGAAGCTGAGCAAATGTTAGTAGTACAAAATGTTAATATCAGACAAAAAAAAATATTACACTAAGTGAAGGAGACCAGACACAATGGGTTCTTAATAAAGGTTTTTGAATGCATAAACAGTTATAGATAGAGATTCACTAAATGACACCCAAGGCTAGACTTCTGTACATAGTCCCAGCAGTGCAGGCTGGGCATGTATAGCCGGTAAACTTAGCAAGCTAGTTTAGGAAATGGGGTCAGGTATGATGGTTGAGCACACCCACTTTCCGCACAGCCTGCCTGGCCTCAATGCAGGCCTTTCCACTGCCTGGCAATGATAGGATTTTCACAAAAGTCATTAAGTTGTTTTAGTCTGTTTTCTCAGCTGAAAAGTTAAGAGTCTGTCCCATAGACTCACTATGAGGATTCACAGAATCAGGCCTCTGAGATATGATTGGGTTTAGGGGGTCAAACTCACATGAACTAATCTCACAGAAGATTGCTGTGCAAACTAGAAGGCCAATATATTAGTCAACATAGAAAACCTAACTGTAAGGAGGAGAATCTACTGGTGAGTCAAGTTATAGTTAGAAGGTTGTTGCAAGAGCCTGAACTCTGGGGCTTGGAACCCAGGTGGGTGAAGTGGATGAATGTTACCAAGCCATGATAACCAGTCATCTACCCCTACTATATGCTGCTGGGTGGACAGAAGCCTTCCTGTCGATGACCGGAGCCCCTGTTCCCTAACTAATGCCAGTGACACAAAGGGAGACTTACCCACTGAACTTCACAGCACTAGATTGCAACCACACAATCTTTTAGCTCTGGCTTCTTTATCCTCCAGACAGCCTCAGTTAGACTTCTAGATCTAGCTCCTGCTGTTCCAACCTGGGAAAGAGACTCTTTTTTGATGATTCTGCAAATATTTTTCACATGTTCTGTAAAGAATTGACCAGCTTAACGCTCAAAGGACAGCTTCCTAGTTCCACTTTGCCTATATCAACTGATCAAAGCACCCCTTACAACAGCCATACCATACACATCTTTATTTTGATCTTGGTACATTTGTTTGTTTCATAAATAAGTGCCTCCTCCCAAAATTAAGCTAAACTCTATTTTCATGGGGAATGTGGCTTTACTTAAAAATCCACACATTTAGGTTAGGAAAAGTAAAATCCGTATGTTTCTGACTTATTTATTCTAAACCCATCAAAACATTTTAACAGCTGCCTAATGCCCAAGAATCATTTTGATGTTTCTTAATAGGTTTTTAAAAAGCTTTTCCTTGAAAAAATAAAACAAACAGGTGGTTATACTTTTTGAATGGGAAATAAACCCAAACACCAAACTTCTGTTGCTGTGGACTCGTTTCATTTGACAAACCCACCTCTCTCCATCACTGTTTATCTAACAGTCCAGCCATCTGCCTCTAAATTTACTCATCTGTCTGCAAATCACATTATTCTATGGGTGGCTTCTTCCAGATTTGAGGAGGGAGCCACGGGTCATGGATGAAGGACATCAGGGATTAAAATCCTGCTGTTATTCTGGAAATAATGGCCGAATGCTGTGACCATGTCCACCAGACCCTTGTCCTCTCTCTAAGGGTAGAGCAGACCCCTGGCTCTTATCTGGTCCTTTTCTGGTCCTCCACCTGAGCATTCTGTTAGGAAGGAGTGTGGGGTGCTGCACAGAGCCCCTCATCAGCCTTTCATTTCTTACAGTGTTTCCCACCCACCTGGAATACCTCTGGCCCCACCTTTGCTTTGACTCTGGTGTGAGACTGAGGTTATGGTGCAAGACCAGGCAGGATACCGGAGTTGTGGACATACTCATGCACACAGGCAACTGTGACTGTGGTATCCCTCTCGTATGTCTTTTTGACCTTCCATTTCAATCTAGACCCCAGGACTTACCTGAGCGCAGCTGTTCTCCCACCGGCCATGCTAGTTCTCCTTAACTTGAGACTATCCCCTCCATTTTAACTCACCTCTCATGTCAGTGGGCAGCCAACGGTACTCAATGAAAGTTTCAGTGTAAGGCGGGCAAAATGGAAAAAGGAAATGGAAGGTAGTGAATGGGATAGAACATTGGAGAAAGTAGGTAGAAGCCCAGAACATGACAAAGAAACTTGGGGAGACAAAGATAAGGGTGCATTTCCCAAGACTTGGGTTTGGTGTCTGAGATGGAGATGGAGATAGAATTCCCCAGATTAGACTATGTTGCTTACCGGGGGCCAGGTCAAGCTGCAGTGCCAGGAGCAAGACCCAGCCAAGTGCCAGGGGCTGAAGACAAAGAGACAAAAGAACCACAGTGGGCAATGGCATCATCCGGTCACCCTTTGAATCTGGTGAGATGATACCCTTGAAAAGTCACTCCAAAATTTATAAGCTTCTTCATCAAATAGAGACAAGTGACAAGTTCTCTCTTAAATGATTTATAACCTGTGTTAAATGCCTTCCTAAGAGCTGCTTTTGAAAACAAAACAAAATTATTGCATTGTTTCATCATATTTTTTTAAAATGTGCTTTCTGGACTATCTCAGAATTGTTCCAACAGAACTCTGAAACCAAAGCAGAGAAGGGGTTTTCCATCCTGGCAGACTGGGTTCTTTGGATACCAAGAGGTGACTCTGGGGATGGGTTTGGATCTTTGCCAACTAGGTACTTGGATTTGAACCAAAGAGATAAATACGGGGCTTCAAATAAAACAGATACTTAAAAGGTCTGTTCCATTACAGAGATCTCTGTTTAATGCTGGCTATTGCTGTCATTACTGCTTTCAACTCTTTAATTGATCTCATATAAGTACAAAGGTATGTGTCACTCTGTGTTTCAGTAAGGCAAGGATAGATTATTGCGTGCCTTCCTAGTTATTGGAATACACTCAAGCACAAAAAAGGGCTGACCCAGCATCTAGCAAAGTCTCTTGCTTCCCACACTTTCAGGAAACAAGAAGTTACAAGAACTCTTTCTCCTCTTTTCTTTGCTACATCCTCCCAGGGACCTAGGCCATTCTCAGAAGTAGATGCCATCTGTGTTGGTTTGCCTCTGCCACTGCTGGCCCTTTGCTTTTCAACTCCTACTACACATACCCCCTCAGGCCTGCCCTTGGGACTGCATAGCAGGGCTTGGTGCAGTTCAGGACTTACTCCCTCTTTTGAACTGCCTTATCCTGGAATCCCAGAACTTAATGACTTGGTGTCTGCTAAAGGGACCACAACCATTTGACCAACCAGCATTCCTTAATAGAAGAGGACAAACAGACTTCCCTAAGGCCCCGTCTTTAAGGACAACTTCACGGGACTTTGCCGCCTAATTCAGAGGTATGCATGACACAGTAAATTTAAAGCATATAGGAGGATAAAGATACCTTCATGATATTTGAAAGATAGAGGGGAGGGGATCACAAAAGGGTAAATAGCACCCATCTACCTCTTGCAAGTCACTCCTAGTGACCAGCCACCTACCTCATATGTATGAGCTATTCTGACTCCTGATGGGGTTTGAAATGAACAGAGTGAGCTCAATCCAAATTACACAAACATGTGAAGCCCTGAGGCAGGTGCTCCTATCAAAATTGAGCTTAACCAGCTTCAAGAATTATTAAAACTGGCAACTTAAAAAAATAGTTGTAAGTTTAAAACGCAAATTCTAGATCATTGACTGAACAAGTTTCTCAACTCAAGTCTGTAAAAACACCTCTTGGATTATTTCTATGAATACACAAAAGCATGTTATACAATGCCTAGCACATGGTAAGTGCTCGATAAATGTTGACCATAATTAAGTATCGAAGAGGAGTCACAGCCCTGGAACACCTTGGAAATCCCTGTGGTGGGTCCCATGTCGGTAATTGCTCCTCACAAGCAGGGACTCCCATTTCTTCTGTGTCCCCTCAGCATGTAATTCTGGATTGACTCCTCCGTCCTTAAAGGCCTTGATTCACAACCCCCAAAACCAACCCATTTCTAGAGCATAGCTCACAAAACCTGAAAGTTGTAGAGAACTAAGAGCAATGCAAAATAATTCTTGTTTATAACTCTGCAAGTAAATTCTATCCAGTGGAAGTTCAAGTGGCCGCCCTCCTACCCCCAACAAAGCCCAGGTCTCCATCCCAGGGCTGCCATGAATTGTGCACACTGCATCATTACTCCCTACTCCCATTTTCCCTCTTCTAAACAATGAGTAAGACACCAAACACACAGCTTGAGAACTCTGTTGCACAACTGTCACCTACAGAAAGAACGTCCAAGGATTTTCTGTACTGTGAATTCTGAAGAACACTTTCCTTTTGTTTTCAATTTGCTAGCTCCTCTGCCATCCCCACCCTAGCCACGTCCTTCATCCTTCGTGGGAGCCCATTATAACTCTGCGTAGGATACGACTCAAGTCCTGAGCTGTGTGGAATTTCTGCAGGGATTGTCCCCAATAGGAACCTTTCCAGTGCTCTGAGGCGGGTCCTCTGAATTTTCTGCCTGCCTTTGAAGTCCAACTCCTCCCACCCTTTGGCTACCACCTCAGAGATTTTTCAAGTTCCTTTGTGTTTTCCTCACATCTCCCAGGAGAATGTTCTCTCTTCCTTGCCTGCAGCTCATTTTAGTCTTGATCTTTCTCTAAATAGCTGTCCTTAGACTGTAAAAGAATTAATACTTTATCTTAGTTTCCTGAATGCTTTTTTTAATATATGGGTACTGTACTTGCTGAAGGTGTATTATTTTTTATATGGTATACACATACTCAATTTAATTCTGTGATATTTTCCTTAAAAAGTTCTTTAAGAATTTTTTTTTTAATTGCAGGCAGTATACATCTCTGAGTCATGAATATCATACAGCTTTTCCTGAAATTTGGGGTCATTTGCTGTCCAGTCATGTACACTAAGAAAATAGTAGAATGGTCCTCCCTCTACTCTATTTATTGTATTGCTTTCAAAGTTCTCCTGGACCCATAACAGAGCCACCCCTGCTGTCACTCTGATGCAGAAGACAACATGGCCAGGTGAGAAGGATGCTAGAAAGGTGGGAGACCTGGGATTCAATTTTCTTTCTCTACTGGCTATGAAGTTCAAGGGAAGGGACAGTTCTCCATCCCTGTCCCAGGTTTTCCTTCCATATAAGAGGACCAGCAATTCTGGTGCCCCAGGCTGCCCTTTGCTCTCCCCACCCACCTCTGAGATGTGACAAAATCATAACAAAAACAAAATCATTCTTGGCCTTCTGGAAACTAATGATATAAATCCAAAGTGCAAAGTACTGTTAACATCTCAGAGTTAGTGACCTTGGATGACCCTTCCCCTCATCTATTCTCCCTCTGGTTATCAGTCTCATTAGTTGCTCACTTGTTGCAATATATTTTCCATGTAACCTTCTGTTATTTTTATCATATGGCTTTTCACCATCTGTTCTGTGTCATCTACTTATGACATTGCTCTTTGCAAGGTAAAGCCCGACCTGTAAAGAATGAGAACTGTTTCCTAACTAAAAAATAAAACAATTAATAACAAAGTTTACTTTTATTCATGTGGTCCCTGCTGTAAAGGTTTGCATGAGCTTTCTGGGGGGCTGGTCCCAGCAGCTCCCCTCACCACACAGATGCTTGCTCCTTGCCTCTGAAGACGATGCTACCTACGGCATCCATCCTTCCCTGTGTAAACCCAGGACACTGATGTGTTGTCAAAGGATAATTTCAACAACAAAAAAGAGTGAAACCATGACTCTTATGCAGATATAAGTTGAACACATGTCAAAGGTTTTATTTAATCCATAAATTAAATGGGGAAAGCATAAAGATGTCAGAACTGGTTCAAAGAGGTCAAAGAACCACAAATTTATGTGACATAAAGAATGTTGAAATGATTTTTTCTATGGGGATGAAAATCAATTGAACCTCCAGTGGACAGAATTTATTTTCAGGTCTATAGGCAAGAATTATTTTGTATTGCAAGCAGTTCACTACAATTTATAGATTGTAAAACAGCTCAAACTCAGTGAATGGGCTAGAATCAGAAAACCTAGAAGAATGTGCATTACACAAAGCACAGTTTTCCACAGAATACTTTTTATCCCAATGTTTCCCCCATGCCCCCTTCCCGATTCTGAAACCCAGAGAGTATACAGATCTACCCCTGGGAAGGGAAATACTGAGCTCTCAATTGGAAGAATTTGCATGTTGCAAAATTTAGCTTTCAAGCAGTTGGGTTGAAGGTTTTTTCCCTCCTTCCATTTTTTTTTTAAATCATGAAAAATTGCAGCGAGCGCAGTCAGCATATGGTTCTATTAACCTCCTCAGGCTGCAGTAAGGAGAGACTGGTTCTTGCTCAAGTTGAAGAATATTCCCTCACTAATCTCAAAGAGAATCAGTTGTTGGAATAAGCTTGAGAAATTCACTATCCACGCCATAAAATGCGTCACTCCCTTCAACGCAGGTCCTAGTTTTATAACTGTCACTCGATTATGAGACTCACCAGCCATAAAAAAAAAAAAAAAAACAGAGGCAATGGGTAAAGTACTGAGTCGCAATATGTTAAAGCTCCAGCACGAGTAGAGTTCCTAAGCTCTCAAAGTGGAATTTCCATTCAACTCCCAATAAAAAAATGTGTACAAATTATTTCTAAGCTGGATCCCCATTTATAGAATGATTAATTAAATAAGGTAAAAGGGATGGCAAACGGTTGCTGGTATACCCTCCGGCTTCCCAGCAGAGGAACTGGTACTCCCATTGTTCAGAGCAAGGCCAGGTGCCCTGCTCCTCCCCAGTGGGCACCTTCCCTCCCCACCCCATCCATCTCCAGTTCTTTTTTTTTTTTTTTTTTTTTAAAGATTTATTTTTATTTTATTTTAATTCCCCTCCCCTCCCCGGTTGTCTGTTTTCTGTGTCTTTTTGCTGCATCTTGTGTCTTGTTTCTTTGTCCACTTCTGTTGTCGGCACGGGAAGTGTGGGCGGCGCCATTCCTCGGCAGGCTGCTCCCTCCTTCGCGCTGGGCGGCTCTCCTCATGGGTGCACTCCTTGCACGTGGGGCTCCCCTACGTGGGGGACACCCCTGTGTGGCACGGCACTCCTGGCGCGCATCAGCACTGCGCATGGGCCAGCTTCACATGGGTCAAGGAGGCCCGAGGCTTGAACCGCGGGCCTCCCATGTGGTAGACCGACGCCCTAACCACTGGGCCAAAGTCCGTTTCCCTCCAGTTCTTTTCTTGCCCCTACAAAATGGTCGAGAACTGAGGGTCATCACGAGGGGCCCCTGGGTGGCAAAGACTATCCACAGTCAATAGGTTGAATTGTGTCCCTCTAAAAGGATACGTTTAAGTCCTAAGCCCTGATCCCATGAATCAAGATGTTATAAGATTAGACCAAAGCAGATTAAGGTGAGAACCTAATCCTATAGAACTGGTGTCCTTATAAGGAGAAGAAATTGTGGACACTGGAAACAGAGAGAAGATGGCCACATGACAAGGCAGGATCTGAGTTGTGCCATGGAGATCTGGCAAGTCATCGTCAGAGGCCAAGAGACTCAGAGTCTCAATTTCATATCTCAATTTCAGATTTCTGGCTTCCCAAACTGTAAGACAATAAATTGATGCTCTTTTAAGCCATCTAGTCCACAGTACTTTGCCAGGGCCATGTTTGTACAATCTCTCTTCCATTTTTTCTGAACAATAGTCACTTCTGTTTTTCACGTAAACTGAAGTAGAATATATTTTAGTTATCTCAGCTTTACCTTAGAGACACAGCTCTCTCTTATCGGACACACACTTTACAATATTCTGAATTTATATGTAATCAGCACCCCCGCTAATCAATGGTGGGCCCAGAGGTTTCATCTGCACAAACTGGAGGTGTGCTAGGATGAAGGTGTCACCCAGGAGGTGCTCAGGGTCAGAGGCCATCTGGTTGTAAGGGGGGAAGGCAAGGAAAGCAGCTTCTCTTAATTCTCAAGGGCATGCAGGATTTCTTCTTTCTACCTGGTTTTTACTGTTTGTTTATTTTACTGGGGATGGATAGCATTATGGGATGCTACAGACCCCTGAACCTTGGAGTGTTCACTGAAGTCAAAGTAAAACAAAGCAGGGTCATGTTCTCCATTTCAAGAGGGGCACTGGCAAAGCATTTGTTTGCTAGTGACGTGTCTGGTGAAAGTCCAAGCTCAGGTAATTAGTTCACATGACCCGACCAGAAAGATCTGGCTTCCCCCGCCCCTGAAAGCCAGTCATATTTTCAAGCCTTTATGTTTCCAGATACCTAATAACAGACTTTACACATCTACGTAAGGTGTTTTTCAGTTCTGCTTAGCTTTCATCTACCTGACCTGCTTTTACAACATTTTAAACAATGGCATCCAAATATTTGATTTTCATGCTGATATATTTTTTAAAACTATTAAAAATTGTATGTTCTTTCCCTGAGCCTTTGTCAAGCATCAGTTGATCAGCCTGCTGTTAAACCAGCATCAGCCCCCCAACATGGTTGTGACGTCTGATGAGTCATACGCCATGAAAGGCCCACACTTTCTGATGGTCTCTCCTGGCGGCCCTTCATTTCAGGCAATTTAAGCTCAATTTCCAAACTGCCAATATGGCAGAAGAAGAAGAAAAATCACAAAGACAACCAAAGCCACCCCCCACCACACAAGCACAAATAAGCTCTATATTTGTTTCAGTGCTTAAAGAGATAACACAAGGTCATAGACTTTTGTGAACCACTGGAACAATTTGGTTTTTTTGCAAGTCATAGCAATGCATCTGAGTGTCAGCTGAACAATAATTTACAAGGGGGCCTTTATGTTATAAACCCATTAGCTCTTAAGTCCTATTGTTTATGCATGCTATCATGCATAGCAAAGTGGCTGTGAAAACCTATCTTACTAATATTTTAATAATGTCATTTCCTTATGCACAAAACCAATTTTAGATGTCAACCACACACTGCATAAAGCAAAATCCAATCCAAAACTTTAAAAATATGAATGCCTGGCACTAGGTGTACTTCTGAAAAATGCACTCTCAAGTACTTAATAATAAAATAGCCACGGCCTTCTTCAAGTCTCTGTAGCTACTCTAAACCAGTACTCTAAGTTGGTCCTTGTGATAATTTCAGCAAAATTAAGAAGTTGAGAGTTTAATGTAGGGCCAAAAAGCCACTCAATTTCTTCCCCAGGCTACCAGGGTTGGGAGCAGGGATGGGGAATGAGGAAACGGGGTCTCTTTGGGGTAATGGAAAAGTTTTGGTAACGGATGGTGGTGATGGTAGCACAGCATTGTGGATGTGATTAACACGACTGAAGTGTATGCTTGGGAGTGGTTGAGATGGGAAATTTTATGTTGTACATATGTTGCCACAATTAAAACCAAAAGAGGGAGAGTGAGTAAAGAGACAACAACGACTGAACGCAATACATGATCCTGGACTGACTCTAATAATGGGGAGCAAATACATCCCCCAAAAATTATTGGGACAATTTTAAAAGTTGGAATACCAGTCTATATGCTTTCTATCAATGTTCAATTTCTTGAACTTGGTAATTGTACTTAATGTGGTTCGATAAGGAAATATTGCTTTTCTTTGGAATATAAATGGAAATATTAAATGGCAAAGGAGCATGTTGTATCCAACTTTCTCTCAAGGTTTAGAAAATAGATAGGTAGAGATATAGATGGATACATAGGTAGATCAATACACATATGCTTACCTACATATACACATTCATAGTGTGCCAGTGATGGGGAGAGCAGTTGGAGATGAAGCGGGAAGGGGCTCAGGGTGTAGATCCTGTGATGCTTGTGGTCACCTGAAGCTTAGAGTTTATCCTAAGTGTGCTGGAAAGCCCGTGAAGGATTTGGGGCAAGAGAGAGAGACTGTCTGATTGACGTTTCATCCCTAGCTGCCAGGTAGAGAACAGAGTCTCGGGGGCACAAGGAGACTCGTTAGGAGAAATGCTGGTGGCTTGAACAAGGTCCTAACTGTGAAGATGGCTGGAGGTGATCAGATTTGGGATTTATTTTGATCTCAGAGCCCCACAGTCTCCCCCCTGGAGGCGCTTAAACGCAAATTGGAGCAATATTATCACACATGAGCTAATTGAAGAATAATTAAGTACTAAACTGTGAGTATAACAGGATTCAGGAAAGAAAGAAATCCAGTAGGGCTGAGAAGCAGGTGAGTTTAGGATTAGTCCTGGCTGGAGAGACAAGGGCAAAGATGGAAATAAGAGTCCCGTGTGTGGTTGACCAGCTGACCCAGAGCAAAGAGGTGGGCATACTGGGACCATGTCACCCTGGACATTCAGAGCCAGAGGGCAGAGTATATTTGGTGGCATGCCTAAAGTTGTCACAGAAAGGGCCAGCAGACTGAAAAATGGTGAAGAGTGAGAATTGGAGCTGAGGCCAATCCATTCATTCAGGCAGGTTGAAATGGAGACACTCTAAACATAAAGACAAAAATATAAATGGTAACATAAAGAATCCAATGCCTCCGTGCACTATAACATCATAATCGAGGTGTTGTTTCTCTCTTTTTTAGTTGACTATTACCCTCTGTTGAAACCAGGGCATTTCAGACGCAAGTAAATCAATAAAGACTATTTGCTGGTCTGCCAACACCCTACATGAAATAGAAAGCTAGCACTCGGCATCTTCATGCCTACTGCTGAGAAACAATGAAAAGACCATTTGGCCATTAGCTTGTCAGAGCCCTGAAATGAAAACCAAAGTATCTCAGTCCCTGATGCGGGTCAGAATTACCTGTGGAGCTCTTGAAGTATTTTATATATATAATGTAATACAAACCCTTGGTTTAAAAAGTACAGGGTACAGTTGTCCACTGTAAAAAACTTTTGTGCAGTGAAACCTTTCCTAGACTCAAGTCCCCAGCTTTCTGCCCCACAGGCCACCATTGTTACCACTTTTTTGTGTATTGTTCCAGAGATATTCTAATCATATATTCACACATGGCTTAGTTAAATATCCTATAAATATTTAAAGTATATATACTTTCTTAAACATAAAGGGAAAATACCATAAACACTTTTTTATAAATAGCTTCTTTCACTTAATCTATCTTGGAGATTTTTCCATACTAATTATCTACAGCTATATTTTGATCTTTTCTTTATTAGAGTTTTTTTTTTTGCATTAGGTTTTCATGTCTTAAAAAATATCTTTATTGTTCTTCCTCTTTCATTTATACTCTGTTTGCTTTCCTTTCTTGTATATGTGTTTGCATGTTTTCCTATTGCAAATTTGTAGATTGATAGTCTCATGTTGCTCTTCTATAATGAATTCTATACTTACATCTTTTTTCTTTAGACAAACTCTATTGTCTCCTTACCATGAACTGTATTTATATCCAGGTTCTCTGATTATCATCTGTCTGTTCTCTTTCTCTTTCACTGTCTGATTTAGTTCTTCTATTGTTTACTGTTATTCCTTTAAATAATATTCTTATAATTCCCTTACTTGATTTTTCAGCTTTAGACCTATCTGAACCTCCTGCCTGTAACATAAGCAATTTAGCTTGCTGTTATTACCTTCCATCTTCTTTTTCTCTTTACCACCTAGATTCTGTTAATTATATTATTTTAACATTGTCATGGTTTTCACTAATCTATGCTTTTTTGCAATCATAACTTCCATGATTTTTAGGTCTCTATTTCAATGGACTCATCACTCATGGCAACCTTTTGTCACTGTTTCTCCAATCCTCTCATAGATGCTAAAGTTTATCCTCCTTTGAAGTCTTAAAAAAACTCATAGAGAACTATATTCCCTGAGTATTTGCATCTTTGGAAGGTAATATGCAAGTATCTTTTTGCTTGAACACCATTGTGGCTGGGTATTAAACTTGAGGTCTCACTTTCTTTTCATATGGATTTTAGACCATGTTCCATTGATTCCTAAGATTGACCATTTCCAGAGAGGAGTCTAAATGCAGTCTTATTTTGTGTTCTTTTTGCTTTGATGCCTGTTGAATTACCTTTTTCTTTAAAGTTAAGTAACCAAATCAGGATATATATCAATCTCCATGAATCCCTTCTATCCCAGGTGGACATAGTATGCTCTGTCAATGTTAAGAATAGAGCTTTATATGAAAGATTTCTTAAATCATATGTCCAAATGTTTTTTCTTTTCATTTATTCTGTTTTCTTCTGCAAGGACAGAAATTATGAATATGTTGAGTCATCTTTGTCTATCTTTCATATCTCTCACTTTCTATCCAATCTTTTTTTAGATGCTCTGTTTTCTTTTTATTTTGTTCTATTTTCTTGAGCCTGCACTCGATGTCCCTGATTATATCTTCATGAGGCCTTTATTTCTATGTTTACTTAACTCATTTTTCATTTCTTTCTGTTGCCTTATCATTTCTTCCTCCAGCTCTCTAATCTCTGCTTTCAGTCCTTGAAGCACTGAAGTTAATTAACTCTTTACTCAGTTCTTTGATTTTTTTATCCACTCTGCTACAAAATATTCCCTTGTGTGATTCTTCAACAGCTTCTAGTTTATCTGTTTTGTTTGTTTTTTCCTGCAATGTTTTGGATAGATCTTCTGCTGGTTCTTCATGAATGAGGAGTGTCCTTCCTGGATCAGCCACTGGTGAAAAGACAGTTTTGAGAAGGACCAGGACAGCACTGCAATGTGTCAGGCAGTATCTCTGGCTCAGAATGAAGCACTGTCTAATAAGGTTTTGTGAGAGAATTTACTGCTTACATCACTTCAGTCAACAAAGTTTGGTAGCTGTAGAACTGCTGACCACCCATTTTCCCCTCCACTTGGCCATCTCAAGACTGCTTCTTGAAAAATGACAGCTTTGCACACGTTCTTCTCTACTTCTGTTCCTTCTGGCCCCTCCATGTTATCACACACACACAGAGGGTCCTGCAACCAGACCCACACCTTCGTCTTATTGGTCTAAGCATCAGTCATTGATCTTGCACCTTGAATATTCCCAAGTAAGGAAAAGACCATGTTCCACCAGCTTGGTCATCAGTGTCCAGTATGGGGCAGCCTCTTGCACTGGTGCCTTCCTCTTGGTCCAGTTTCTGCTGCATTTGGCCCTTCCTCTGTGTATGTGATTCAGGATGATTGGCATTTCCTCATTTTCTCAAAAATGGAGATTCCTTTTCCTTTTCTTGGTCTCCTTGATGTTTACAGCAGGCATCCAACCATCTTAAAATTAGATGTCTCCCTAGAGAGCAGTGTAAAGACATACATATTCTTTGCTTCCACCCTCAGAGATTTTAATTCAGTGGACCTGCAGCGGAGTTTAGGCATCTCCAGGCTTAGAAGGAGATTTGGGCAACAGTTTTAAAGTGTTTGGGATGCCCCTCAAGGCTAATCCTAGCCAAACTATTGACTGGAGAACCATAGAAGAGGACCACAGACTGATAGGAAACCAAATAGCTGTTGTAGTCATCCAAGTCAGCAACCTAACCACACACCTCCCTCCCATAATGCAGAGACTGTGGTTCAGAACTGAGGCCAAAGACAGGCACTTTATACTCACCAGGCTTATTTTTCTCAATTTTTGTTTTATTTTTAAATATTTCAAACCTACACAAAAGTTGCAAGAATAATCCATTGCACCCATAGGAGCCCTTCACCTAGATTCACCAGCTGCAAATATTGCTCTCTTCAAACATTTGAGAGTTAGTGGTAGATGTCATAACACTTCACCACTTAGCATTTCAGTGTGTATCTCCTGAAGATAAGGACATCCTCCACACTGATCTCAAGCCCACCTGCCCATCTAGGTAGAGATAGTCAGAGGGAGACTGCCTCTACGTAAACTGCTTTCCACATGGAGGCCAGAGGCAAAACCCAGCCTGAGTTCAGAAAGTGCAATCAAGGAGTTGGGAGAGAGCAAGAAAGTCAATAGCATCTCCAGAAGACAGGGTCTAAGCCATAAGAAAGAAATGAAAGTATATAATGTTATTGCTTTAGGCACAATAGCTCCATCTCATCCCCACACTAAAGAGTATGGGTGAGTCAAAGCCAGAGACTGACCAATCACATTATCAGTCAGCAAGAATACGGATGGAAGTTATGTCCACCTGATGGGCAGAGACAGAAATATGAATTAATAAGAGAGGACAAGCTACCACTCTTCCCACTCATAAAAACAAAGCATAGTTAAATAGACATTTTTCCAAGGTAATATAAATGGCAAAAACATGAAAAAATGTCCACTATCACAAGCTGTTAGGGAAATGCAAATCAAAAAGACAAGGAGGTGCCATCGCACAACTCATAGAATGGCCATTATTTTTTAAAAAACAATAAGTTCTGGAGAGGATGTGGAGAAATGGGTAAATCCTTTACTGTGGGTGGGAATGTAGAAGGGTGCAGTTTCTGTGAAAGACAATTTGGAGGTTCCTCAGGAAGATAAACATAGAACTGCTGAATGATCCAGCAATCCCTCTACTAGTAATACATACAGAAGAACTGAAACCTGATGTGAACAGACATTTGCACACCAATATTCATAGCAATGTTATTCACAATTACCAAAAGATGGAAATAACCTAAGTGTCCATCAACCAATGAATGGATAAACAAAATGTAGTATATACATATGATGGAATATTATGCTGCTGTAAGAAGAAGTGAAATTGAGACAAATATGGTAACATGGATGAATCTTGAGGACATTATGCTAAGTGAAATAAGCCAGACACAAAAGGATAAATATTTGTATGGTCTCACTACTACAAACTAAATGTGAAGAATTAACACGCGGAGTTAAAAACTGTGTGGTATAGGTTACTAGGAGATAAGATGAGGGCTGAGAAGGGATACTGATGTTTAATGTATGCAGGATTTTATTTAGCTCGACTGTAAAAGTGTGAAATAGATGGAGTTGATAGTAACACATTATAGTAAGTATAACTAACCAGCTGATTTATAAATGGGATTGTGGCTCAAAGGGATAGCCTAGGGATGTAAATGTCAATGGAAAGAAAGCTAGAGAATAATCTAGGGACTGAATAACATAGTAAACTTGGAGGTGGATGAGAATTGTGGTTAACAGTACAAACGCAAGAATGTTCTCCTATGAATTAGAACAAATGTGCATCACTATTACAAGGTGGTAAGAATATGGAGATGCATGGGAAACATACAATTAATTTAACTTATGGACTATGTTAACAGCAATATTGTGATATTCTTGCATCAGTGTCAAAGAAGGTACTGTATTAATAATAGGGGGTATAGAAAAAATATGCCAAATGTACACTATTGACCATAGTGAATGGTCATAATCTGATGAATTTTTCTCATAATCTGTAACAAATGTATCACAACATTGTAATATATTGGTGGAGGTGTGTTGTATGGGAAATCTGCACATTGTGCATGATTGCTTTGTAAGTTAACAACTTCTCCAATAAAATATTAAAAATTAAAAAGGAAAGCATGGGCAACCCTCCCTACACTGCAGATGCCCAGCCCTGCCTGCTAGTAGAACCCACCTGCATTTGATTCACACAATGTGCCATTAGCGACAACAACCCTGTCTCTAGCACACACAGCAAACTTGTGAAAAAGACATCCCTTCCTTCAGACACTTGAGTGCTAGAAAAGTGTCCCAATAACTCTACACATCTACAGTGATTACTTATAAGAAGGAGGCCCCTGGAATTGTGTAGTGCATGGCTTTCACAGCAGTCACCAGGAACCTTGGTGACAGCAGCGTGGTCCAACTGAGCTCACGTAGAGCATACAGTTTCTATATGGACTTCCCATTCCCCATAAGAAGCTACACTCTGGCATGCACTTTGAGCTTTCCTTCAAAAGTACATGAGACTGTTAGTGTTAGAGAGTGGCCAAAAGGACTCTGTGGACCTCTCTTCACATAGTTTGCTGGGGAGCCACTAGGCTTCACCTACACTCACCTTTTCCTTTCCGCTCAGCAGGTTGCTGGCTGAGGCTGCCCCTAAGCCCACCCTGTTGCACTGGTCATCTGGTCTTCAGGTGACCTAGCCAGAACCATGATAGCAGAACTCAGAGTATTGGGGGAAAGGGTTAGAAGGAATCCCCTTGGCACTCTCCTTCAAACTGCACATACCATGTTACCGCTGTTCTCTGAGCCCTGTCGTCCTCGCCAGCTTCCCAGGCTGCTCACCACAGACCATGACTCAGTTCCCAGTGATAAAATGCCCAAAACAGACAGTGAAATGTGCATCTGAAATGTAAATGAAACATACTCCAACTTTGGATAGGAAACTCTACCCCAACATCTATATAAAACATGGTCTTATCCCACTTAGAGAGTGAAGAGATGGAAAAAGTGCCATTAAGAGTGATCTTTTGTTCCACAATTGCTCTTCTTAGTAGTAGTAAAAATAGCATGGGTTTATTGAGTCAGAGCTGTTGCTAGTTTCTGTCCATATGCCCTGAACTACCCAACACTCCCCTCTACCCACATCCCTACTGGTATCCCAGTTGGAATTCTGAGCTCATTCTTCCAGTGAAGTATTAATGATGATGATCAGGCTCAACATGTACCATTTCCATGGGCTTGTCAGAGGCCCACTAGTACCATGGGGGAGATAATTCCAAATCAACACATGGCTTATTCATTAATATTTGGGACACAACCCCTCTTTTATATGGGTTTGGTTGTCCAAGAGTGTTATGTGTGATAAATAGCTCTTATTCTTAATAGAGAAGTTGTAGGTTTACACAAAAAAATGAAAATAGAAAGTTCTACAGCATCCCCCCACACACATACACACAGAGTTTTCCCTTCTACTAACATTTTGCATTAGTGTGGCCATTTTATTATAGCTTATAAAAGAATATTATTATAATTGTACTCTTAAATATAGTTCGAAGTTTATATTAAGGTTCCCTGTTTGTGTTGCACAGTTTGATTTTTGTTTTTAATTTTGATTCCAGTAACATATAAACAATCTAAAGTTTCCCCTTTTGGTCATGCTCAAATTCAAATAATTCAGTGGCATTAATTATATCCATTATGTTGTGCTACTATTGAAATCATCCATTACTAAAAGGTTTCTATCACCCTAAACAAAAATTCTGTACAATTAACCCCATGCCCTGCCTTCACCCCAGCCCTTGGTAGTGTGTAGGCTAATTTCTGACTGTATGAATGTCCTTATTCTAATTATTTAATATCAGTGAGATCATACAATATTTGTCCCTTTGTGTTTGGCTTATTTTACTCAACATGATCTCCTCAAGGTTCATTCATGTTATTACATGGATCAGAATTTCATTCTGTTTTACAACTGAATAATGTTCCATTGTATGGATATAGCACATTTTATTTACACATTATTGATTGATGGACACTTGGGTTGCTTCCATCATTTGGCAATTGTGAATAACGCCCTATAAACATCAATGTGAAAATACCTGTTCAAATCTCTGCTTTCAGTTCTTCTGAGTATATAAAATAAAAGTGGGATTGCCAAGTCATAGAGAATTCTACACTTAGCTATCAGAAGGACTGACAAAATGTTTTCTGCAGTGGATGCACCATTTTACATTACCATCAACAATAAACAATTTTTCCACATCTCTCCAACACTTGTAGTTTTCCACTTTTAAAAATAGTAGCCATTCTACTGCATGTGGAATGGTATTTTATTATGGTTCTGATTTGCATTTCCCTGATGACTAATGGTGTTAAGAATCTTTTCATGTGCCTATGGTCATTTGTGTATTTTCTTTGGGGAAATATCTATTCAAGTCTTTTGACCATTTTCTAATTAAATTGTCTTTTTATTGTTGAGTTGTACTGTTTCATATATATATTCTGGATATTGAAATCTTATCAAACATGTGGTTTCAAGAAAGGGTGCTGGATTTTGTCAAACGCCTTTTCTGCATCGAGATGGTCATTTGTTTTGTTTATTTTTTTCCTTCGTTCTATTAATGTAGTGTATTACATTAATTGATTTTCTTACTTTGAACCACCCTTGCATACCTGAGATAAATCCCACTTGGTCATGGTTTCCTGTTATTTTGTTAAGAATTTTTTGCATCTGTATTCATAAGGACTTTGGTTTATAATTTTCTTTTCTCGTGATATCTTTATCTGGCTTTTGGATTAAGGTGATGTTGGCCTCAAAGAATGAGTTTAGGAATCTTCTCTCCTTTTAGATTATTTGGAAAGCAGGATTAGTGTTGGGATGTTTGGTAAAATTCTCCAGTAAGGTCATATCGTCCTGGTATTTCTTTGTTGAAAGGTTTTTGAGTGCTGTTTCAGTATCTTTGCTTGTTATTGTTATTTCGAGATCTTCTATTTCTTCTTGAGTCAGTGTAGGCAGTTTATGTGTTTCTAGGGATTTGTCCATTTCATGAGGATTACCTAATTTGATGGCATGTCATTTGTTCATGGTGTTCTCTTATAATCCTTTTCTTTTCTGTGGGGTCAGTAGTGATGTCCCCCTTTCATTTCTTTCTTTTTTATTTTTCACTTTATTTTGTTTTGTTTTGTTTTCTCTCTTTGTTCTTTTTTAAATGTTGCATTCAGAAAATATGATGTCCCCATATACCCCCCATCCCCCTCAACCCACTCCTCCCACATCAACAACCTCTTTTATCATCATGGTACATTCATTGCATTAGGTGAATATTTTTTGGAGCACTGCTGCATCACATGGATAATGGTTTACATTGTAGTTTACACTCTCCCCCAGTCCACACAGTGGGCCATGGCAAGACCTACAAAGTCCAGCATCTGTCCCTGCAGTACCACCTAGAAGAACTCCAAGTCCTGAAAATACCCCCACATCATATCTCTTCTTCCTCTCCCTACCCTCAGCAGCTACCATGGCCACTTTCTCCACATCAATGCTACAATTTCTTCCATTACTAATCACAATAGTTCCATAGCAGAATATCAGTAAGTCCACTCTAATTCATACTCTATTCCTCCAGCCTGTGGACCCTGGAATGGTTATGTCCACTCCACCTCTATCTAGAAGAGAGGCTTAGATTCCACATGGATGATGGATGCAATTCTCCTGCTTGCATTTGTAGGCACTCTTGGCTCCCTGGTGTGGTGGTTGACCTTCTTCACCTCCCTGTTAGCTGGCCAGGTAAGTCCAATAAACTAGAGGGTAGGAGTTGCAAGTCTGCTGAGGCTCAGGGCCTGGCTGTCAAATGGACAGTCCAGAGATTCAGGTCTCCTGAGTATACACCAACCCCAACACTAACCACAAGTCCAGTAAATGTAACAGAAGAGGCATGTGTAGAAAGGTCACATCTGAGTCCAACTCCATCACACTCAGGAACACAAACTCCAAAGTAGAGCTAACTGACATGGCACTGAACTCCAGAGCCATCTTCCATGACCATAGAACTTGTGGGTCTCTGTAGCCCTCAGGAGAACCAGTACCTGGGCTTGTATCTACTTTGGCTGTCTCTGGGACCCTGCTGAGGCATGCATAAACATGACCCCTCTGATGACCTCCCAACTCTTTTTTGGAGACTCATAGCCATATAAACTCGTTTGTCCTTTCCACTTCCCCCTTTTATTCAAGGTCAAAAAGCAGTTTTTAACACCTGATATTACATGTAGGCTGAGATATTCTGCTGGTCTGACTTGACCCTTTCATTCAAGGTCTTTTTCTAGTTACATCACCATCTGGTGCTTGTTAGTAATCCCTCAGTGCCAGGGAGGCTCTTCCCCAGGAGTCATGTCCCACACCGGGGGAAAGGTAATGCATTTACATGCTGAGTTTGGCTTAGAAAGTGGCCACATTTGAGCAACATGGAGGCTCTCAGGAGTTAACTCTTAGGCACCCTGCAGCTCTAGGCCTAGTTCATATTTCAGGCACACAGGCTCATAAGCATAGTCATCAGTATAAAGTGCTCATTCTTGGACCATCCTTCTTAATTGGTCTTTGCCATTGCACTTGGGGGATTGTTGCTGTTCCATTGGGGAATGTGATAGAGCTCCCCTGGCTAGGAATACAGCACTCCCTCAGTTGTCATTTTTAACTATAACCATTATGAAAATATTCAAACATTTTTATGTACCCTGTATACATGCCCTGGAGAACTCCCTCTCACTTTCTAATTTTGTCATTCTAAAGGTTTGTCTATTTGACTGATCTTTTCTAAGAAACAATTTTTGGTTTTATTGATTCTATTGTGTTTTTTTTTTTAATTCTCTTATTCTCTATTTATTTATTTTTGTCTAAGTTTTGTTCCTTCCTTCTGCTTGCTTTGGGTTAGGTTTGTTCTTCATTTTTTAGATCCTTCAGTTGTGAAGTAAGTTCTCTGATTTGAGATCTTTCTTCTTTTTTAATGTAAGCATTTAGAGCTAATAAATTTCCCTCTCAACACTGTCTTTGCTACATCCCTTAAGTTTTAATATGTTGCACTTTCATTTTCATTTGCTTCAAGATATTTCCTAATTTCCCTTGTGATTTTGTCTTTGATCCATTGGTTATTTAATAGTGTGTTTAATTTCCACATATTTCTGGATTTTCCAGTTGTCTCTTAGTATTGATTTTTAGCTTCATTACATTGTGTTCATTGTGTCCAAAGAAGATGCACTGTATGCCTTTAATAGTTTTTAATTTATTGAAATACATTTTGTGACTTAACATTTGGACTATCCTAGAAAATGATCCATGTACTCTAGAGAAGAAAGCATTCTACTACTATTGGGCAAAGTATTCCATATGTCTATTAATGCTATTCAGTTTATAGAATCATTCAAGTCTTCTACTTTCTTATTGACCTTCTGTCTACACAGTCTATCCATTATTGAAAGTAGTGTAATGAAATATCCTACTATTCATGATGAAGAACTGCCTATTGTCTATTTCTCTCGTCAAGTCTGTTGATATTTTCTTCATATATTTGGAGGTTTTGCCTTAGGTGCATATATATTTACAATTGCTATGTCTCCACATTGAGTTGATCTCTTTATCAATACATAGTGATTTTCTTTGTCCCTCATAGCAGTTTTTTACAAGGTCTATATTATCTGATATTAGTATAGTGGCCACAACTGTCTTATGGTTACTATTTGCATGGTATATTTTTTTGATCCTTTTACTTTCAACCAATTTATGTCTTCGAATTGAAGGCCATTTCTTGTAAATAGCATATGGTTGAGTCATGCTTCATATCCATTCTGCCAGGCTCTGCCTTTTGGAGAGTTGGATCCATATATATTTAAAGTAATCACTGATAAGGCAGGACTTTCTTCTGCCATTTTGCTATTTGGCTATTGTCTTATACATACCTTTTTGTCCCTCAATTCTTCTATTAATACCTACTTTCATATTTATTTTAATTTTTTGTATTGTACCATTTTGAGTCCCTTCTCATTTCCTTCTGTATAATTTTTCATATATTTCCTTTGTGGTTACCATGGAGTTTAAATTTAAAATGCTAAATCTGTAAGGATCATGCTTCATTTGGTATAAACTTAACTTCAATAGCATCCGTATACACTGTTCCTATATCCTTCTGTTCCCTTGCCTTTTTGAGTACTTTTTAGAAATTATATCTTATTTATTGTATGTCCAAAGCCACAGACTTATCATTACTTTTTATGCAATTGCATTTTAGAACCTGTAAAAAGTTTCAAAAAAAGGAGTTACATACCAAAAATATAATACAATAGTACTGGCATTTATAATTACCCATATGGTTACCTTTACCATATGTCTTTATTTCTTTATGCCAAATCAATCCTCTGTCTAATGCCCTCTCCTTTCAGTCTGAAGGACTCCCATTAGCATTGCTTGTAGGGCAGATCTAGTGTTGATTAACTCTTTCAGCTTTTGTTTTTCTAGGAATGTCCATGTCTCCCTCATTTTTGAAAGAAAGTTTCACTGAATATAAAATTTTTTGGTTGGAAATCGTTTTCTTTCAGCACTGCCTTCTTGTCTCCATGGTTTCTGGTGAGAAATGGGCACTTAATCCCTTATACATAACACGTTCTTTTCACTGGAAGCTTTCAGAACTCTCTCCTTGTCCTCGACTTTAGACGGCTTGACTACTATGTACCTGGCATGGTTCTCTGAGATTTTATTCTCCTTGGAATTCATTCAGTTTCTTGAATGTGCTTATTCATGTCTTTCACTGTATTGGGGAAGTTTTCTTCCTTATTTCTTTGAATATTCCTTCTGCCCCTTTCTCTCTTCCTTCTTCTTCTGGGACTCCCATAATGTCTATAATGGCAATGCTTGATGGTGACCCACAGTCTCTTAAGACTCATTTTCTCTTTTCTCTCTGCTCCTCAATCTGAATCATTTCAATAGTCTTTTCTTTGCGATCACTGATTTTTTCCTATCTCCAATCTGCTTTTGAAACCATCTAGGAAATTTTTTTTTCAGTTATTGTGGTCTTCAACTCTAGTATTTCTGTATGGTCCCTTTTAAAATATCTATTTCTATTGCTTCTTCATTGATGGTTTCTGGATTTTTATCTTGGTCCTTTGGATGGGCCATCATTTCCTGTTTCTTTCTTTGTCTTGTTATCCTTTATCGCATACTGTATATTTAATATTTTAAAGTGTTGACTCCAGGATTTAGTTCCTGAGCTATTTGTTCCTTAAGTTTGTATCTAGCTAGTGAAGTGACAGAGATTTTCTTGAGTGCCAACAGCTAACAAAACAACAAACAAAAACAAACCAAAGCAAAGAGCACCTTTCACAGTCTGCAAATCTGCCTTGTGTTGGTTGGTGCTCCTCTTCAGATTTGAGCCCTCCTATCAGGAAGCAAAGCCCAGGCTAAAAATGAAGTGCAGTGACCTCTCTCTTTGCTGAGCCTGAGTCTTGTTCTGAGCTTGTGCTTGCTCAGGGCCTCAGGAATTCCCCATTTATAGGTATTTGAATGCCCCTTCCACAACCTATGAATTAGACTCTCTCCCCCTCCTGGGTGCTCTATTACATGACTTGAATCGGGTAAACCTTTGCCCCAGTCCACTTTGACTTAGTTGGTTCTCACACTGCCTTAACTGTCTGCAAGCTGCTTCTGTCCTCAAAGCAATTCTGGGTGGGTGAGCCCATGGCAAACGTCCTGGTTCAGTTTTTCAGGTTGCCACCTGATTGCTTGGGACTAACATATCGATACCCCAGTATCACATAGGGATGACTCTGCTCCCTTGGAATAGGATCAGGAACCAACAGTGAGACCCCAGGCTAATTCCATACTGCACAGGGAAGCAAGTGGAGAGAAGGTGAGCTAGGGCACCATGAGCTTCTCCTCTGCTTTTAAAGCTGTGTTTTCTTGATTTGGCACTCACCCAGTTACTGCAACCCTTAAACTGTTTTCAGGAGATTTGAGGAAGATTTCTCTGCCAGTTTTTGCTAGTTGTTCAAAGATTCTGTGGAGGAAAGTCACCCAAGAGCATCTTATGACCACGCGTTTGTCTCCTGGAACCTGTAACAGCTCTTTGAGGCCATTCTCACAGCAGAGCTACTCACTGGTAGCTGTGCTTTCTGTGGAGGATGGCTCACTCTGCAGTACTAAGCCTCATTACAAAGTGCAAGGGCCAAATACACTTTAGGATAAGATTACTTTTTTATGTATTAGTGTTTTTATCAAATTCAAAACAAATGCATAAAAAGTCACATATTCAAAATGTAGGGAATATCTCCTCTCCGGTAACCCACCCCTCTAAAGATAACCCTCATAAATAGTTTGGTATATAAACCTTCATTTATTTCTATATGAACATGGATGCTAATTATGTGTGTGTATGTTTCAAAAATGGAAACATATACTACATAGTACAATCATATATATTACTACATTAAACTGTAAATATTAATCTGTATTAATCTGTCAAAGAGGTGCTGATGCAAAGTACCAGAAATCGGTTGGCTTTTATAAAGAGTATTTATTTGGGGTAAAAGCTTACAGTCCCAAGGTCTTGGAAAGTCCAACTTAAGGTACAATAACAGGAACTTTCTCGCCAAAGTCAGTTGCCACAAGTTGAAGCAAGATGGTGGGCAATTTCTACAAGGTTTCAGCCTTCCCCTCTGGGCGTCCTCTTTCAGGCTCAGCTGCTCTGCTTCTTCCTGATTTTGGCTGCAGGCTGGCATAGGGCCTACCTCTTAGGGCTTCCTGTATCGTCTCAGTTGGCCTGTTCGCTTCCCAAGGTCAGCTGTACGCTATCAGGTAAAACGTTTCATCTCTCCCTAGGGCTTCAGCTGTTTGAGCCTTCTTTCTGTCACATGGCAGGATCAAACATGGCAGAGCTCTCCCTTCCTGTGTGTCTGTCTGCCAGACCCAGCAATGGGGTGGGGACTCAACCTGAGTCATGCCCACTGATGTAGTCAAATCAAAAGCCCAGAGCAATCTGAACAGGTAATTTAGTCAAACGTCCCTCAACTGAATTTAATACAGTCAAAGGGTATCATACCCAGAGGAAAGATTAGTTTACAAACACAATCTTTCTCTTTTTGGGATCCATAAAATAATCTCAAACTGCCACACTGTCTTTTACTGAAAAATAAGTTATCCCTTAAATCACACTATACACATTATTTCACAACTTGCTTCCTCATTTAAAGATGTATTTTGGTCACCTTTCTATGTCAGTGATTTTAGCTTTGGCTCTTTCTTTGTAATGACTCTGATAACATCTATTGTATAAATACAACATAAATTACTTAACCATTCTCCTATTGAATG
Organism: Dasypus novemcinctus; assembly: GCF_030445035.2. NCBI lineage: Eukaryota > Metazoa > Chordata > Mammalia > Cingulata > Dasypodidae > Dasypus > Dasypus novemcinctus. Next base: position 158,554,997 of record NC_080676.1, on the reverse strand, counting down.
ACATTGCATTGTGTCCAAGCTTTTTATATAAGAACAAGGCTGCACATTTTCTCACACCTGTGTGGATGTTTCAGTAGGCTATATTCTGAAGTAGAACTTCTGGGTGGAGGTCTATGAACATTTAAAAATTTTTAATAGATATTGCCATGTAGCCCTCCAAAAAGTTATGCAAATCCGCAACAGCATTGAACGGAAGTGACTCTGTGATATTTAGAAAGCAGAATTATGTGATTTTAAAACACAGGGAACCTGAAGAGCTTTAACAAGCAATGGTTGGAATCCCTGTGCTTCTGGTTATGGCTCTTTGGCCAGGTAGAAAGCAAGTACCATCTGCCCAGTGCCCAGTGCCCAGTCCCAGGGAGGACCAAGCTTTGGGAAAGAATCTCTGCCTTGAGTTTCTGAATACTGCCTCCACTCCTCCTCTCTGGCCCCTTGCCTTCTGTTGTTCTCCAGGTCAGGAAGCCAAACAGCTGCCACCTGCCAGAGACTGAGGCCCCCAGCTGTGCTTGGCCCATAGTCCACCTTGTAATGAATGATGGAGTCATTTTTCCTTTTCCATGGATAGATAGTAAACTATTAGGGAGCACAGAATTGTCAATGAGAAGTCTATCATTGGAAACAAATTGTTTTAAGAAAGACTCACATTTGATCAGGAATGGGTTTCATCACTCAACAGCACTGAGTCATATGGACACAGCATGTGGTTATCCACAGGGGACGGAGGCTCCCCAGCAGATGCAGTCACTCAACCTCTGCCTTTTCAAAAGGGAGTTTATGGTTGAATTTTCAGTTCTCATAAGGCATAAGGAAAGCAATTTTTTTCCTGCAGCAATTACTATTATTTTTTTCAGTCACAAAACTGTTTACACTGCACATACCAGATGCAAACCACATTCAGTGACAGACTCTAAATCTCAACCATTCTGCTCTCCTAATTTTATATACCAAGTTTCTGGGGACAGTCCAAACAGAGCAAGGTGAGGGTCATGGTGATTCCTAAAAGGAGAAAAGAGGCTCCAATGGAGAGACTTCCAAAAAGAGAAGCCCATTCCTCTTTTCCCTTCATAGCCCTGAGGCACGAAAGCCACATCCCACTCCAAAAACTTCCCAAGAACTGCAACCTCAAGCAACGCTTAGAAGGAAGGCAGGCTGAGGGTGGAGGGAAGGGTGAGAGACAGAAAGTAGCAAAAGGAAAAAGGATATGAAAAAAAAGAAAAACAGAAAAATAAGGAAATCCATTTTAGTTTGATTCCTTTGTGGTCAGAGAATAAACTCTGCATGTTTTCAATTCTTTTCAGTTTTTTGAGGTTTGTTTTACGGTCCAGGATTTGGTCTATCTTGATATGCATATTCTGTGGGCACTTGAAAAGAATGTTCCTTCTCCTGGTGATGGGTGGTGGCTTCTACATATAGCAATTAGATCATATTGGTTGATGGTGTTTTTGAGTCTCTATATCCTTGCTGAATTTCTCTCCAGTTATTCTATCAGTTGTTGAGAGAGGGATGTTGAAGTCTTCAACTATATTTGTAGATTTGTCAGTTTCTCCTTTCTGTTCCTTTTGCTTCATATATTTTGCAACTCTGTTGTTTGGTACATATATTTTTAAGATTCCTGTATCTTCATGGTAGATTGATATTTTACCATTATGCAATACCTCTCTCCATCCTAGATATTTTCTTTGCTCTGAAGTCTGCTTTATATGATATAATATAGCAATACTTGCTTGCTTTCAGTTAATATTTTCATGGTACAACTTTTTCCATCATTTTACTTTCAACTTACCTATATCATTATATTTGAAGTGTGTTTCTTTTAGGCAGCGTTAGAGTTGGGTCGTGTTTTTAATCAAGTCTGCTAATGCCTGTCTTTTCATTGGTTTAGGTAGATCACTTATATTTAAATCTAATTGTTGTCATGTTAAGATTTAAATCTGCCATTTTATTTGTTTTCTGTTGTCTCTATTTTTGTTTGTTTGCTTTTCTTTCTTATTCTTCCTCAATTCCTGTGGGATACTTGAACAATTTTCAGAATTTATTTTTGATTTGTCTATAGTATCTTTGAATATATCTATTGGTTCCACATTTTTGTACTTGTTCCAGGCATTATATTACCATACATAGCTTACCTATTGTTGTTGACATTTTATCAGTTTAAGGTCAGTGTATAAACCTTACCTCCCTTTATATTCATTTACACTCCCCAATTTATTTTTAAAAAGTCCCTAAATATTTCCTCCATATACCTTGAGAACCATGTTAGACTGTCTTATCATTTTTGCTTCAACCATCAAAAGTAATTTATTGGGGAGCAGATGTGGCTTAGTGGTTGAGCACCTGCTTCCCCTGTATGAGATCCTAGGTTCAATACCCGGTACCTCCTTAAAAAAAGGGTAATTTAGAAAATTCAGTAGTGGAATGAAAGTCTATTGTGTTTTCCTTTATATTTGCTTTTTCTGTGCCCTTGCTTCCTTCCTGATGTTCCGAAATCCCTTCTTTGATAATTTTCTTTCTGTTTAGTGAACTTCCTTTACCCATTCCTTTAGTGTAGCCTTCTGGTGGCATATTTTGTTTTCCTTCATTTGAGAATATCTTAATTTCCCCTTAATTCCTGAATGATATTTTCCTGGACAAAGAATTCTGAGTTGGCAGTTTTTTCTTTCAGTAGTTGAAAAATGTTATGCCACTTTCTTCTGTTTCTAATGAGAAATCTGCTGGCATTTGAATTATTTTTCCCTTATAAGTACTGCATCATTTTCTGTGGCCTTTTTCAAGACTTTTTCTTTGTCTTTACTTTTCAGAAGTTCGACTACGAAGTGTCTTTCTGACAATGTTTTGGGGTTTATCCTAGTGAGGGTTCAGTCAGTTTCTTGAATCTGTAAGTTTATGTTTTATGTAAAATTTAGGAAATTTGCAGCCATTATTCCTTTAAATAAATTTCAACTTCAGCCTCTTCTTTCCTCTCCTTTTAGAAATCCAAAGATGTGAATTTTAGATTTTTTTAATAGTCCCACATATCTCTGAAGTTCTGTTCATTTAAAAATTCTATTTTCTCTCTGTTGTTCATACTGGGTAATTTCAATTATCTTCAAGTTCACAGATTGTTTCTTCTGTCCTCTCCTTTCTGCTGTTGAGCATGCATAATGAGTTTTTAAATTTCAGTTATTGATGTTTTAGTTCTAAAATTTACTTTTGTTTCTCCTTTATACCTTCTAATTATTTGCTGAGACTTGCTATTTCTTTGCTGAGACTTTTGTTTGTTTAAATCACATTTGTAATTGTTCATTGAAGCATTACTATGAAGGATGCTGTAGAATCCTCACATAATTCTAAAACCTGGGTCATGTCAGTGTCTGGGATTGTCTTTTATCATTCCACTTGAGATCTTTCTGTTCCTTGATGTGGCAAATGATTTTTAATGGAAACCTGGACATCTGAGATGTTATGTTAAAAGACCTCCCTCCGGACCCCCGCTGACACCTCCCTGCTGGGATGGGAAGGGTGTCTCCCTACTGCTCCCCACACAGCCTCCTCTGGCAGGGGTTGGGGAGGGCTGCCTCATTACTGCTGGACTAGGGTGGGGGTGGGGGGGCGGGGAGCTCAGTCTCCATGCTCAGTTTTTGCCATCAGGAGTGGGAATGGGTTGATTTTTTTCTGTGGTGTTGACTGGAATAGAGCAATTATTGTTTAAACATATTCAGTCACTGCTGGGCTACCATTTTCCTGGCCCTTTGGCCCAAGAGAGCAGGCATTTCTTGGGGCATTTTTGTCTGCAGTCATTGGCATTTATGAATTGCTGGCTTCTCCAATACTCAAATTGGGGTAGAAGAAAACCTAGGGAATTCCCCACCATGTTGCTCCTTGGATCCCAAGTCCCTTGCTGGTCTGCCTGCGCTCCCTTCCAGAGTTCTTGTTTGTTTTATATATAATGTGTAGGGTTTTTTTTTGGTTGTCCTTAGTAAGAGGAATAGGAAAATGCATATCAGCTTCCTCTTCCCAGGAGCTAAAATCAGAAAAATTATTTTAAAAAGAGAGAAAAAAAAGCAACCATAAAATAAAATAAGAATCCAAATGATTGAAATGGAGTTTCCTTGTTTTCCATCTTTCTCAGAGATCTCTGCACCTGATAGTCAGCTGGTAGATACTGAATGAAGGATTCACTTCCTCTCCTTCTCCCCCTGTCCCGAGGTTCAAGTTGAAAATATATAACAAGAAGCACAAGAGAATGATACAATGTATATCAATAAATGTTCTTCATTTTCTAGCCCTAGTAAATGTCACATTTGGTTATGAAATTGAAGTTCACAATGTAACATTTAAAAATTATTCCCCTGACTTAGTAACTTTTATAACTATTGACACAGATGAAAGGTTGAGGAATCCCATTTTCTTGTACCCTACATTCTTTTTCACATACATAAGCAACAGGGCTGCCTTCCTGCGGTGTTTGCAACAAGGGACATTGTGCCATTTTGACAGCAAGTGTCCACACTACTTCCTGAATGCTGTCAGCACCAAGAGTGACCTGGTCTGGAAAGAAGTCCTACTGTGCTCCCCTGGGTTCCCTGGCTGACTGGGGGATCTCCATGAAAGTCACCTAATAGTGGGCAGCTTAAGTGGTGCTTAAGTTTCACCATTGATCAATCTCTTGTCAAAAAAATAATAATAATAACTGACCATGACCCTCGCACAGGCCAGGGATTATCATGGCCTCAAGGGATTGAGCCATGAATGAATGAAACCTTGCTCTTAACTACAATCCAGTCAGTTCCTAAAGCAAAAAATGATAAAGGGGTCTGGAATCAGCACAGCACAGCCCCAGGGGAAGAGGCTGGCGCATCCCTTCCAGTGGACACTGTAAGCAGAGGTTAAAATGCAGGAAAGCCTTGGGCACTGAGCAAGCACTTTTCTCTGGATAATCAAAAGCCTGCCAAGGTACCTTAGCACAGGTTCCCTATTTCCACAGGCATAGATGTTCTAGAGATCTAGCAATCTCACCACTGGATTTGAGTGACTCCTTGAAACAGGGACATACAGCCGAATCTGGTGGGTGTTTTTTTAATATCCCATATATATCAAAGTAACTATCCAGTCTGATCTTTTGTCATCTATCCCTATCATCACTCCTACCCCACCTCACCCTCACCCCCCTTCATCCCACCCTGTCCAGTGAAAGAAATAACTCCTTGCATACAAGATCAAGAGAAATCAGGGTGGCCCCCCGCCCCCACTTTCAACTATCATTGCATCCCTAAAGCAATTTTAGAAGAGTTCTTACAGGTCATTTTATTCCACCACTTCCTGGAGCAGAAATCCCTCTTTGAACATTCTGAAAAATAACTAGTCAGTTTCTTACAGAAATGCATGGTTGTTCAAGGAAACCCATCTCTTCTGGTCACTCTTGGATTTTGTTTTGGGATTTTGTCTTCTCTCCTTTGTAAAGGAAGGGATGAATCCTTTCTAGTTTTTCATTTGTTTATGAAGTTGTCATGACTATTTCCTCTGCCTTGCTCTGTCACTTTGGAAGTCATGGCTCCAAGAATGACAAGTGTAATGACAGAAGTGTGCACTGATGCTGGGTGCAGAGAGGATGATGCCTAGGAAGGGGGTGGCCAGGGAGAATGCCAAGCAGGATGACACACCCAAACCAGTCCTGCAGGGCCAGTAGGAGATAACTTTGCAGGCAAAGAAAGCAGAACAGGCAAAGGATCCAAGGACTGAAGCCATGTAATGTGTCCAGGTGCCCTAAGGAGCATGTCTGACTGCAACGAAGGGTAGAAGCGATGAGCTTTACCAGGAGAGGTAAATGGACACCAGGCCATTAAGTGAAGGGGCCTGACTTCCTACGGAATAGGGCACACCTGAGAATGCAGAAGCTGAGAGAACTCAGAGTTCCAAGAGCATAGGTTGCAAGGAAAAAGAAAGGAACTGAGAAAGCATCTGCTCCCTTCCCTCTTGTGACCAGACAGGGTTCTGCAAAGCTTGTGCTTCAGGTGAGGGTTAAGTGGAGAAGGAAATGGCTCCTGCAAGGTTTAGGATTCCTGGAAGACAGCCGCGGAGGAAGATGAGAGGCCAGCACAGAAGAGAGACAACGCCGTGGACGGAATGAGACCAACATGAACTTTCTGGCTGCTCCCAAGACCAGCACTTGTACTTGAGTACTGGGAAGTGGGGTCTAAACCTAGAGCAGGGGCTTCCTGGGAGCAGGAAACCCTGCCCAGGAAAGGGAAGCTTCGGGAGGGTTGCCAGTCCTCCGGTTGTCCAGACACCCTTGGTGCCTATGTGCAGTCCAGCTGCAGTGCTCTCTTCAGAGGAAATGTCTTCATGATGTAACTTGGGTGATAATTCTTGTCCTATATGTTACGATATTTCCAAGAGTTCTAGGAAAAGAGGAATGAGTCACTCATCAATATTCCAAGAAACCAGCCACATTTGGGGAATTCATGAAACATTGCCATATACTGATGCTAGGAGTCTAGATTTTATCCCACAGGGTTTCGAGCAGGGGAGGACACAAGCAGAGTTGAATTTGGGGGAATCATTCCAACAGTCACATGGTTCAGCAATTTCTAACTCCACTGTGACTGGTTTCTTTTGGCCAGTGAAGTCCTCATCTCCTTGTGCTTCTGCAAAATCATCCAGGGTGATGCTCCAAATCCTTCCCTTCCACCTAAAAATTCACACCCAAGTGCAAGCGAATTGAATTGATATTAGTGCAAGCACGACCTTGAATCTAATTTAGTTTGTTTTTGTAAGTCGTCCTAAAACCTCCCAGTGTTACTTATTAATAACAGCACTCACCACTACCAATCTCTGTACTGAATGGAGAGCCTTGGGAGATAGAATGGGTGGGGTGGGGGGGGCAATGAGGCTGGAAGCTGGAGGACCAGTGGCCCCGGACAGCCAAGGCAAGACACTGACCTAAGAAAGTGGGAAAGCAGATGAAGAGGGCCGGGCAGGGTTATGGGAAGTGGGCAAGGGTGAGGTTCTCGGCATTGCTAATGTTCGAGGACCAACTGGAAAAAGAACCTACAAAGGTGCTTGAGAGGGGAGTTTCATATAAGCTGGAAGGACAGTCTCGAGAAGGGGATGAGGTCAATGATGTCCCATGCTATAAAGATGGCAAGTAAAATAAAGTCTGTTCATGGTTCCTTGCATTGCGCTCAGCCAAGACCATGTCCTCTATGAGGCCTTTCCTGGTTTCTGGAGTTAGAACTTTGTTATCTCCTGTCTCCTCCTCTGTCTTCATTCTCCATCTCTCTCTCTTTTTCTCCCCCTCGCTCTTCTCCTCTCCCACTCACCTCTTCTCTTCCCTTTCTCTGTTCTCTTTCTCTTGACATCTGTAGACCCCTTTGGTCCCCTCCTCACTATAACTATTACAGTTGTTTAGCTTTCCATTTTACTTTCTTGACCTAACTAGAAGCCTCTTGAAGGCAGATGTAGCGTATTCCTTATCTGACTCCCGTTATCTTTAGAGCACACCTTGCACAAATCAATAAGCACAGAAGCAATAAATGACCCTAAGAAGGGTCCTGAATTCTCACTGCTGCCTCTACCTCTACCAGCTTTGTGCCCAGGTCCTCTTGCCAGTTCTAGGAAGGCAGGTGGCACAGCCATGTAGATCACAGGTCCTGAAGGAAGACTTCTTGAGTTTGACATCCAACTCTTCTACCCCATACCAGCTGCATGACATGGAACAATTTGCCAAACCTCTCTGTGCCTCAATGTCTCCATCTGCAAAGTACCTAATTATAGGGTCATCGTGCACATTAAATGAGATAGTCTAGCAATGGACTTAACCCAGTGCCAGGCCATAAAAAATACTAAACCAATGTTAGCATTGCTATTTGACTCCCTCAGATCATTCTTACGTGCTGGTCATTCATTTACAGTATTACTTCCTTAAACAAGAAGCTAATCGGTGGTTGAAACTGCCCCAGCCTATATTTTTCAGCAGCAACTCAAGGCAATAAAAATGGCACATTATGGGAACGCTTTACTTGGTAGGCTATCTGAGGAGGAGGCATTTTCCATATAAATCAGTCCTCAAGTGACCTGCGATTGCATCATGCGCGGAAAGAGGAAGAGGGAAGGTGTGGGTGGGGGCGGCAGCTGGCACATTTGTAGAGAACTCAGAGAAGAAAGTGGGGGAGGTGGGGCCCCCTGCCTCAGCCTGGAGGTGAGGGCTGGTGGGGGATTCAGGTGCACCAGTCTCAAGGGACGCTTCCCACTTGGCATCAGGGTTCCTTTAAGTGGTTGTAACTTGGGGAAAAAAGTCACAGCTTTCTGATGAATACACGCACACATTTGAGAAGGATAAAAATATCTGCGCTACAAATAAGACTGGGTTTGAAATCTATCAACCCTGATGAGTTTCCCCTCCCCACCCCCATCCTTAAAGCCTACTTGTGGGTACCAGAAAGCGCAGCAGCAGCGCAGCTGAACCAGCAGCCTGCACTCCGTGTGCCCACTCCTGCCCTGTTCCTTCGGGGGGAGCCAGCAGCAGCGGCTGCACATCACTGTACCAGGAAAGCACCTTCCTTCCACCCTCCCTGAAAGCTTCACATTCACGATTCGCTCCCACTCTCACTCATTGTGTCTTTCTCTTTGTCTGTCTTTGTGTCTCTCTCACACACACAACGGCTTAGACTTAGCTTTCAGCTGCAGTCAGATTCAGTTCTAATTGCCCTCATTAAAAACACCTGTCATTACAGACAGCCCGAGAGAAGTGTCTATCGGGCACGAGCTCAGCAGAAGACTCTCTTTAGCTGAAGCAGGTGTGTGGGTAGAGATGGTGCGTGCGTACTCGCGCCTGCGAAACCGCACAAACATCTAAGCGCTTCTTTCAATTCCCAGGTGTGGTAGAGAGAAGACAAAAAGGCAGGCAGAGAGGAAGATAAATACCTGTTGCCCCTGAGGGTCAATGCTCTACCCAAGAAGTACGGCATGGTTTTAACAGGACACGTATGATTTTTTCAGCATCTGTGGGCGTGTTTTGCTCAAACACATCATCGTGATTCTCCCCAACTTTAAAGGTGTCTGTTATTCCATTAAGTCTATGACAACAAATTGTAAGTGGAGGACCTTCTAAAGCCAAAGCACACAGCTTTTCAAAGTGGCATGCCAACGTTCTGGGACCTTGTAGTCTAGTGGAGGGTGGTAGAAATGCGGGTGGGGGTGGGGTGCAGGGAACCAGCTGTTGACTTTCATTATGACAAATCCTGGGGGGACAGGCAGCTTCAGGGAATAGTGCCCTGTTATCCTCGGCACAAGGGCCCAAGGCCGCCGGTATTTGTCCCCAAATATCAATTAAGAGGCTATAATGCTTGGCCTTCACAATGCGGCCAAAGGGCATTAGGGTGACAAACACACACTGCTGTCCCCCTCGAGAGCGTTTATACACACAGTCTGATGTGTTCTTCAGAGCAGGCCTTTGAATTAGGGAACAAGATACCATTCATTCCACATTAGAAGGAACAAACACAAACTCTGAGAGGCTGATTAATACACGGCCAAGAAGGGGTTAAGCCAGAACGGAACCCTTTCTAGGGGCATCCCCCAGCTCCCCATCCTCTCCCTATGCCCTCCTCTCACCAAATAGGATCATCCAGACAGTACAATCACAGTGAAGAAGAAAAGGAACTTTTATACCAAAGTAAGCTCTTTTTGCCAAACCACTAAGATTCCTGAGTTCCTGGTTTCCTGGAAAATGAGGTGATTACCTCAAAAACAAAAACCCTTGCTTCCCTGCGGAAAGACATTACCTCTGAAAGTTCGCAAAGCAAACCCCTCTTTTTCACCTTAAAATATCACCCATAATCACACACTCTCTCAAGCTAAGCATGTACAGGCAACTGCTTCACATGGTTGACTGTTGCTGGGTGGGCACCTCAGCAAGCCGCAAACCACGCCTGAAAGAAGCATACCCAGATTTGGCAAAAAAAATACAACCTGCTGAGATTCCTCGGGTTTTTCAGTGGCCAGGTCTCCTGGTCTACCATGCTCTGCCATGATGGTTTTCCTGCTGCAACCTCCAGAACAGACTGTTGGGAGAGCAGGGCTCTTGAATTTTCAGATGGTTTCCAAATCTCTTACCCCCATAACAAGTTACACAATTTTATATATATATATATATATATATATATATATATATATATATATGCCTTTGAGAATGCCTTTGAGAAGGAAATGCTTGGAAATAAAAATCAGGAAAGATGGTCAAGAAGAGTAGGGGAAAATTGCAGAGTGAGGTGGGGTCCAGGTAGAGTTCTTAGGGTTGAATATGGGGAAGACAAAGAGGAAATTAATTTGGGGATATATAGGCAGGAAGAACAGTGTTTGCCAAGGTCCTGGACTGCAGTAAGCTATAAAGAGTGTGTGAATGAAGAAGATGGAGTTATAGGAGCAACAGTCCCTGACAAAAGACGAGAATTACCCCCTTACCTGCTAGTGAAGGGTGGCAGGGTTTCAAGCAGGAGGTATCTCAGCTAGATTTGCATTTTAGAAAGACCCCTGTGGGGCTGTTTTGAGATTAATCTGCTGTGGAGTGGTGAGACAGGAGGCAGATGGGGGCATGAGGAGACAAGGTAGTCCCCTTAAGGGATAGCAGGCAAGAGAGGTCAGTGAACTTGTTAGCAGACCTTGGTAAATATGAGGAGTGAGGAAGAAAGAGAAAGAGGGTGATGCACAGATTTCTGGTTTAGACGCAATGTAAACGGCAACTCCATAAACCAAAGACAGGGAGTGGAAGAGGAAGTCCAGGCGTGAGGGTCTGCAGGGGAATGAGGGCAGGTGGAAAGCGAATGGGAAACAGAGTCTCTCTGAGCCTGTTGGTGTGCAGTGTCTGTTGCACATCTGCTGTCCAAATGATGGCAGGAATTCAGTGGCAAGGCCCGGGCTGGTGATTCAAATTTGGGAGTTACCAACCATTTGTGGAAATTAGGGATGGGCATGGTTGTAGATGAGACTGCTAAAAAGGAGCAGAGATGGCACATTTGGGAAACTCCAACACAGATCCTGGATTGTTGTGTAAGGATTATTGTGCCCATGTGGTGGGCCTCAAGGTTTTGGGATGAGAAGAGACAGCCTGTTCTAAATTCTTTAATTGCCACATCCTGCTCCTTCCCTGGGTTTCAGTTCCATCAACGATATCACTATGGGGTTGGACTTGACAACTTCTCAAAACATCTCTCTCAGTTTTAAGATGCTATAATTATAAATCTCTTCACAGTGATATAAATCCTAAAACTATGAAATTTGGAGGAAACTCTTGGCTTTAGAAGAAGAAGGAAAATTTGTTGGGATCAAGAATGGAATGTAAATGCTTTATTGGGATATACGCCATGTAATTGCAAACATACACTTTCCGATAATGAAGAAAGGACATAAGGAGTTTAAAGACATCACATAGAATGACAAACTATGTACACAGAAACATATGTCATGATTGCCACCATAAGTTATGATATAGATGAGTCAAACTGAGAATGCTAAATTTAGGATTTTCAAGGGTCCCCTCCCATCAGTGTCAGAAGATTCAATTAAACTACAGGAAAAGCAAAAATGCTGATAAAAGCAGTATTTGATTTCTCTAGGACAGAAATAACCAAGTCTGAATACAAATAAGTACAAGGACCACCCACCCGCAATACCAGGGTACAAAATGTGGCAAGGCCCTTAAGTTACAAGAGACAGTGGTGACAACCACAAAATGACAAACTTGACAAGTCTTTGTGAAGAGCTAATGCCTAGAATCTGGGTGCCCCTGGTTTGGGGACTCTTGCAGCTGGGGTAACCAGAGAAGTGCCCAAGCTAAAGCTAAAGAGGGCAGTGAGCATAGGATGTGAAGACTGACAGAAGCTTGGAGCCAGAGAATGAAGGGGGAGCAAATCACAGACCAAGATACAAGAGGTATTGTAAGCTAGAGGACCCAAACCAGCAAAGCTAGACTAAGAAGTAAAACTTAGGGTCAATGAAAGAGCAAGCAGGGGGCTCCTGAAGGTCAAAGGCTCATTTGGAGTGATTTCACCAAGTTCCCACCATGGAGTTGTTTTCAGGCATGAATTGTGATGACCCACAAGAGATTGATATCCGTAGGAGCCTCTGTGCACTCTTGTGTGGACCAGTGTTGCTATGACAAGTCCCTCTTTGGCTGCTGTCTTATATGTCTCTACACATGACACTGCCTATTTACCAGCTCATGCCATGCTATTGAGTCAGCATCTTGATAGAAAACTTGTGATAGGCCAAATGTCACGGCTTGTCAAGGCCACATGCTATAGCAGGCAGGTTAGTAGATTACGGGTCATTAGTTCCTTCTGTTCTCAAAGGCAATTATCAATATGGTTGAGAAAAGGTATCCCTATTTCATTGGTATGAAGACAGAGCTTTTGTGAAAATGAAGCATACTTGTGATGTACAGAGTTATTTGTTGTCACTCCATCAAAGCAGAGTCTTTCAGTGTAGGAATAGCAGCACTGGAGGGATGAATAAAGATTTTGTCAACTGTACCTCAACATGCAAGCAATGACACATCAGCTAAGGTACCAGCTGAGCAGCTGTGACATGCTCAGTGCTACATTAGGGCCATGGGGAAGAGCAAGGGTGAGCCTTGGCTTCTAAGAACTAAAATGGTGAGAGCAGTCGAGGTGGAATGCTGCAATACAAAACTAAAGTAGTAGTGTAATGATATACTCTGAAGGAACACAATGGGGCTTCCCAAGGTCAGAGAGAGAAAAACAACTGTGTATCATAATGAGATGCCATTTTTTGCCTATTCATTTGGCAACAATTGGAAAAATACTAATACCATTGGCAAGTTGGCAGGAATTGTCAGATACAACCCGTGGGGGAACAAATGAGTGCTGTGTATCGAAATTCCAAAAATTAATACTTTTTGAATCAATTATATAAAACTTTAGAATTTATCCATAGTAAGTAACAGGACAAGAATAAAAAAGATGCGGGTTCAAGGGTGTTCAATACATGTTTTATACAACAGTGAAAAATTGTTAGCAAGTTGAGTGAGATGTGGTTAAGGAAATTATGGTATAACCCATGATCAAGGCTATGCCATCATTAGAAACGATTATGGATTCTATCTTTATTGACATAAGAAAGTATATAATGTGGGGTTAAGTGAGAGGGCCCATTACAAAATAGGATGTATAGTGCAGATATTTATTAAAAATGGTATCATATTTCTATATGCTCACAGATAGAGAAAAGGGCATAGATATGTGTTCCCCAAAATGGAACCGTGATTTCCTGTGGGGATGGCATTATGAGAGAACTATATTTTATAACTTATAATGTTTCAATATTTCCTAAAATTTTAATATAATGAGCATGTATTAGTTTCATAATCAGAAAAACAACAAGACTACAAAAAAGTAAAATATTAATGACCAATATTTTAGTTACTAAACATGTTAGGAAACTAAGGAAATTCAAAGACATTAAAGAGGACTTTTCAGTAGAGATGACCATTATTCTCAATGATGCCAAAGTCATTTTTTTAATTAGGACACATTCAATTTTGCATGTATCATCCTGACTTTCAACTCAGTGGGTTATAACCTATATCCTGGTTGTAACAAAATGTTTTCAGCCCAAAATAGATAAAGTTGTAAACCTCTCGAAAGTAATGACTTTCAAAAGACTCCAGGAACCCACAAAAATAAGACAAAGAAAGATGTATAAAATCTATTTAATTTTTGGAAAAAAGAAACCAAATGACTACAAAAATATCAGCTCCAAAAATATCGAAAAAGCTTCAACAAGGGAAAGTAAAGAGCAAAAGACTGGCATACAGATGTCAAAAACCCAGTATCAAAGAGGGTTTGAAAACTGGTCGTGCGTCACCAATTATATATATACATCCAAGATCAGTGTGACAGACACTCATTTCCAAGAGCAACGGGAAGTTTTTTAATGTCCTAAAAATCTCTTTTCAGTCACTGACTGATAATATAACTATCCTGTGAGATTTTTTGAAATTCATTTATCATTGGACACAAAATTGTGTCCTAGGGAAAAACAGGCAAGAGACCCATTTCATCAATTTATATCTAACATATGTTTTATACATAATTGTTTTTTCTTTTCACCTCCAGGAAAAGCACAAAGAAGAAACTACAGCAATGGCCAAGTTGACAGAGTCCATGAGTAAGTAACTTGAAATTTACTCTCCATTTTCAGTTTTGAAAAGGGGGAAAAAAACCCACAATCATTCAAAAACCATATCCTCCTTTGATTGTCTGACTTGTTCTTCTCTTTGCCTCTTGTGACAGCCAAGGTCTCTTTGCTTCTTGTGATAACCAAGCATTGTATTAAGGCTGTATTCTGCACTATTCAAAATTCATCTTCCATGGGGTCAAACTCTGTGTTGAAGTTGTTACTCAAAGTATGGAGGTGAAGAATCTAAATGGATTCTATTTGTAGCTCTGCATTTGGGATCAGGGCCCACAATAATTTCAAGCTGATTTTCGGTTAACGTTAGCTGAGGCTTTATATGCAGACATGCCATAGACTGGAAGATCTAAAGAGAAGAAAAAAGAACACTGAATCATCATTAAACCTTTCAGATGCAGTTCAGAAATTTCAGACGGGACTATCAGAAAACGGAGTATTTGATCTGCAAGTAGCTTGTAATGATCTAGGGTTTGAATATATCAGTGTTATAGTGCCCAAGATCCTAAGCTAAATAAAGAGGTATACAAAGCATTTTTTAAGAGGAAAGGAGAATTAACCATAACAAACCCTCCTACAAATGAGAAATGCAATTTCCTACGCTTAACTGAGGACCATGTGGTTATGAAATAAACAAATAATACAGATTTTCCCCTTTGCAAATAAGTATCATTGCTGGTGATAAATGTCATGTGTATGATTACAGGGAAGGGTTGCAGACATTTCTTCATTGTCATTAGGACCATCAACACTTGGTTAAATTTGGCCTGCAAAATTAACCATTACTCTTGCCCACACTTAACTTTGCCCCTGCTTCCTCCCTTAAATCGTGAGACTATTAACATAAAAGTGCTGCACATGTCCCCCAATAGCATAAAAACAGAGTGAACCTTTATCCATAAAGACCTGCACCCCAGAAAAGGTAGTGTTAAAAAGTTATGTTGTTAAAATGTTAATGTTACATTGCCTCCTAAGTCCTGATCCAAAACCTCTGCCTAAGAGGGTTCTGCTAGAAATTGATATTTTAGTTCAGTGAGTCTTGTTCTTTTAACTGGCATAGCTGAATTGTAAAACATTAAAGTAACTATAAGAGATATGTTTGTCAGTATTTCTGATAAAGGAATTTAATTTTTCTATCTATGTTGAATTCCAGATGCATTTAAATAAGAGATCCTCCCTTGCCTAATTTATTGGTTTTATTCTTTAGGTTAGCCTCCAGAAAACAATATCCAATACTATATAAGTGCAATCAAAGTGAAAATCCAAAGACTTTACCATAATTATAGTGCTTAATTTTCCTCCCTCCCAGACAGATGTTAAATTTCAAAAGGGCATTTGCCTAAGGAATATTCCATCTCTGCAATAATTCTAATGATGTTGACCTATGAATCCATTGGCTTAAGAGAATTCTGTCAAAATTGAATTCCAAATCCTTGGGTAGATGATTCTTCTAAATTGCTTTGTCTTTTTCAAAAAGATCAAACAGTTATGATCAATGCAGGTGGAAATTTCAAGTTTGGAAACAGACCTTGGAATCACACCAGACATACCACCAGTTTAGCCATCCTTACAAAGATATAGAACATTGTAAAATATTTAAAATGTGCTTTAATGCGTGTCATTGTTAAGAAAGAGTGTGGTCAATACTCAACAAATTATATCTTTAAAACCAGTAATGATATAAAATTCATGACTAATATAATATACAACTACACATTTTACCTACCTAGGTATAGGAAATATTTAAATCTACAAGGAAATACATAGTTATGTAAGAAGATTCTATCAGTAAGCTCAGTAAAGCACATACCTCTAGTCAATAGCATGGCTACTCAAAAGCATTAATGGGAACATCAGATCCATGGCCACAGGAGAAAAGAAACATAAACAGAGCCACGATACCCAGGACACAGTGCTCTGAACATGTTTCCAGAGCCAGTAACACTGTTTGTTAAACTGCCAAGCAGAAACCATCTGGTTACTAGAACATCTCTATGTTTAACTAGAACTGGATGCAATTCTTCTCATGTCACCTTGAGCATTCCAATCCTCTCATTGCTATACAAGTACCACAATGAGGAAAGCATTTCACTAACATGCTTCATCTTCTAGAACAAGGACGAGGAGTATTTCTTTTTATCATGTGCCATTAATCCACCTCCCCCCAAAATTCAACTTTGGTCTCTGTTTATAAAGAGCAGGCAAGAGACTTCAAAATGTTAACAGATTTTTAAATAATTAAAAGCAATTTTATTTAATAGATACAAAGAATTACTTTTACATGTTTACGTTATTTATAATATTTTATGTATTATAAAACCATAATGTATAATATTTATGTGTACATCAAAATATTTTATACATTACATTACTGAAATCATGGGAAAGACAGGATAAGAAATGGAAAAAGGGAGAAAGGAAGGAAAAAAGAGGGAAAGAAAAACATGTGGAGAAAGAGAAGGAGAGACGGCAAAATTATACACAGGAAAAATGGATAGGAAAAAAGGCCCAGAGAAGGAACTGTTAAGGGAGAGAGAGCCAAAATCACAAGGAACAAAGAGAAGAAAGTAGGCAAAATGGAGAGAGGCAAGGAGAAGTATGGACAGAGAGAGGTTCAGTTAGGCCAGAAAATTAGCAAACCACTCCTGCCCATTAACCCAGTATGGGTTTTAGACCTCCCAGGGACTAACAGGTTTTTACCACTGCCCTTTGACATTTTAATGTCTGTTTGCATCTGTGAAATGGCTATTTCCATACTTCGACCTCCAGCCAAAAAACCCACTGTGGAGGAAGTTATTTTGAGCTGGCCCAGTACGTGACGACCGCATCCACCTATGCGATCTAACTGAAAGCCTGACCCACGTGGAGACTCTGAACAGTGTCTGTACACAGGCTGCAGTGGTCCAAACGAGGAGACCAGTTCCCCCACTGTGCTCTCATCCAAGGCTACGCTGGGGCTGGCAGGCCCCTCTAAGGGAGACTTGTTACAGATCAGAGGGTGTTCTGAGACATGCAAATAGCCTGGGGTCTCTGGAATCATGTTCCCTACAGACTACCTTTGTGGACTGTCTTTGCATAGACTTATGTGGGTAATTAGCTTCCTGGGCCATTGCCTGCTGATGTACCACCCTCATACACTGGCACTCCTGCACGGGTTAGACACAGTACAGAGTCTCACCACACAGTTCCATTAATCCCTGGATTGTAATCGAATGTCTGGCTTTGTGCGTGGCTGATGTACTCAGAAGGGCAGGACAGGTAGGGAGACTTGGAGCTGGCACCTTCTCCAAGTTGCAAGGCTCCTTCCTAAGGCACCCCACCCGGTGTCTGCTGGCATCCCTGAGGTGGCCCTGCTGCCCCTTTCTCTGCACAGTCTCACTGCTGCCATGTGTTGCTGAGTCGGCCGAAGGCGGTCCCCTGCGTGGACTCAACGTGGCTCACTCTGAGTCTTGGCGGGAGGAGCTGACTTCCTGTTGCTTTCCTTTTTTTTTTTTTAAAGATTTTTTTTATTTATTAATTTCTCTCCCCTCCCCCCACCCCCACCCCAGTTGTCTGTTCTCTGCGTCTATTTGCTGCGTGTTCCTCTTTGTCCACTTCTGTTGCTATCAGCAGCACCGGAATCTGTGTTTCTTTTCACTGCATCATCTTGCTGCGTCAATTCTCCGTGTGTGCGGTGCCATTCCTGGGCAGGCTGCACTTTCTTTCATGCTGGGTGGCTCTCCTTACGGGGCGCGCTCCTTGCGCATGCGGCACCCCACGCAGGGGACACCCCTGTGTGGCAGGGCACTCCTTGCACGCATCAGCACGTGCATGGGCCAGCTCCACACGGGTCAAGGAGGCCCGTGGTTTGAACCGCGGACCTCCCATGTGGTAGACAGATGCCCTAACCACTGGGCCAAGTCCGCTTCCCTCCTGTTGCTTTCTGTTGCCGTCTTTTCCCGGTCTCCCTCAGGCACCCGTGCTCTAAGCTTTTCCTTTGCCAGCCTGAGTAGCCCATCTGCTCTTCTTCACCAGGTTCTGTGCAGGTCTCGCCTCCTGCGTGGCCCATCTCTGCATCCCAGCCTTAACACACTTCCATGGGAATGAGGAGTTGCAAGGGAAGCTAATCATTTTCAAATAAGCAAAAGGAGTGGCAGCTTCCCTCTGGGCAGGTCCAGGGACACGGTCTTTTCCTAGCCAGGGAGAAGTGAGCGCCGAGTTCCCTTGCGCCGTCCAAAGTGAAGGTCCTGGTTTGTGAGGTGTTCTGAGGTCTTGGCTGTCAGCGGTGGAGGAGAGGGAATCCCTCCTGTGAATAAAGAAATCAAGTACACTGCAGTTTGTGTTCAAGATATGTCGATACCATTTCATTAAAAGGATGACTTGTTCTGCAAAAAAAATTAAAGAAATTTAGTTCAGATTTGAAACTTTCTGGTGTCAACGGAAATGAAGAGATGGAACCAATTGCAATTAGTGCATGTTAAATTAGACTCATGAAAGGAGAGTCAGTGGAAGTCATGCGCTCCCTCCCTCAGGGCGCGGCTATTACAGCTCTGGCATCGTGTGAAGGCGTGGAAAGACAAGAAAATGAGGCCCCTGCCCACACCGCGCGCCGCCTTTGGGCAAAGGAGCCAGGGGACATGCAGGGGTGGCACAGCAAAGGGTGTACTCTCTCAGGAGGAGGCCTGGCAGATCCCCCAGACCCTGCTCCCTCAGACTTCCCAGGTGCTTGTGTCATCGAGTCTCCCAAAAGACAGCAGGGCTCCACTGCGGGGACAGGGTGCCAGGACAGAAGGCGCAGTCTGGGGAAGGCACACGGGGACGAGGAGGTGGCCGATGGGGGGAAGAGCAATGGGGCAGCAAGACCCGAGAAGACGGTCCAGTATCAGGGGACCCATGTCCCACCTGGGGTTTGTCCGGTGCGTGGTAGGGAGGCACTTACGATTCATAAACATTTCGGCTCTTTAGAAAGATCGCGCTATGGAGTTGGGGGGTGGCTTTCTGGCTGGGGCAGTGTGGAAGGGCGAGGCCAGGAGCTGGAGCTGTGAGCTAAGGCAGGGGCCGGCCAGTGCACGCCAGGGCTCCAGTGCCGGAGATGCTGCAGGGAGGAGGAGTGATTTGAGGTGCTAAGAACTACAGTGAGTTCAGATCAAGTTTTGGATGTATATAATGGGAGGTTACCAGCTTCAAATGTTTGGAGTCATTTTTAGTACACGGTCTGCATGCCTGCCTTTAGGAAAAGAAGCCTCTCCCTAACCCTCAAGGGAAAAAATGAGGTGTGTGTGTGCGCGTCTGGGAGAGGCTATGTGGTGGTGACAGCCACATCTGTGTGGCTTAATGCACACACATAAATACATGTGCACGCACACATGCACACAACAGACATGTGCACACATGCACAATGCACACGGACAAATGCAAGTGCACACACTCACAGGAACACACCGCCATGTGTGTGCTCAGAGGTACACACTAACATGTGTGCACACAGGCACCTGCACACATGTGCAAATGCATATGCAGGCATGTGTGCACTCCTGCCCACCCAGGGACAAGCACACATAGGCACACAGGCACACATATGCTTGCGCAGACATAGACATGTGTATTTCTTATCACACCCCTTGTCCACACTTGCCACCACCTGTCAACACTGGTCAGCTGTACACTCGGCACATCGAGACTGCTCAGTGTGCCCGACTGTCAGAGGCTCCATCTCAACCTGCGTTTCCACATTCACTGCCTTGGGGGAAAGGGAACTTGTCATATTAACACTGGATCTTATCATTTCATCCGGAAGTGACACATGCCACCTCTCTCGTTTCATTAGCCAAAACAAGTCACTAGCCCCACCTGACTTCCAAGGGCGCGGGGGGGGGACAATTCTGCCCCCTATTTGGAAGGAGGCACTGATCAGCTCTAATCAAAAAACCAAGGGACTGAACCGCATGCTGGAAGGGCTGAGAGACCCAACTGTGGGATGAGGAGAGCATCCATTCATTAGCAATGGAGACCACCACCGCCTGGAATGGCAGTGGACTTTCTGGTGAAGTTAGAGCTGAGTCTGAGGAAGGAGGGACATAGCTTGGCTTCTCCCTTCCTGCTGATCCCCAGGCTCCCAGGAGGCCCTGGTTGGTTAAGTGCAGGTGGAAGTCAGCTGAGCGGGGAGCCTGGGAAACCCAGCTGGCAGGGGCCCCTGTGGTACAGAGCTGAGCAGGGGTAGATGAGGTACGGGCCAGAGGGCAAACAGGCCAGGTCAGGCCCAGGGGGAAACCAGAATAGTCCATGAGCTTGCCAGTGGCTGGCACCCTCGCTCCAGAAGAGCCTGCCCCCAGGGGAGGATGCTCACATAGGAACGACCAAGTCCAAGAGCAGGAAAGCAGGTTCAGAATTTCAGAGGGAAGTCCATCCATCCTATGGTCTTAGGGTTCCTAACGACTGAATAGAAGCATGATCCTCCCACAGGGCTTGTTCCAGCTTGCTGAGACTGTGTAAGCTTTCCCATGGGGAAAATGTACCCCCCTTGCCCATACACTCTCTACTGCCAATGACCTAGCCCAGACCCTCAGCATGTAGGATTTAGATGCAACACAGCACACTTTTGCACCCTCTCCTTAATAGGAAAAGATAATAGTCACAGTCCAGGCAAAGTTGGTCCCCAAACTCAGGCACTATTTATGGCTGGTAAGAGAGCCCCTACCTGGCCTGGGAATGAAGGGCCATGGAGGGGGCCATTTCAGATTGGGTAGAGCTGTTCGTTGTATGAGATATGTATGAGTTGAGGTCCTAATCCCCAGTACCTTAGAATGGGAACTTATTTGGAAATAGGGTTATTGCAGATGGAATCAGTTGAGATGAGGCCAAACTGGACCAGGATAGACCATTATCTAGTTTGACCAGTGTCCTTGTAAGCAAGGGAAATCTGGACACAGAGACTCACAGGCACAGGAGAGAAAGCCATGTGACGATGGAGGCAGCGACTGAAGTGCTGCAGCTCAAGCCAAGGAGCACCAAGGATGGCCAGCGACGAGTGGAGGCTGGGAGGAGAAAGGAAAGATGTTCTTCTACAGCTTCCAGAGGGAGCATGGTCCTCCTGATACCTGGACTTCAGACTCTAGCCTCCAAAAGTGTGAGAGAATAAAATTCTGTTGTTTCAGGCCGCTCAGTCTGGGGTTTTTTTTCAGCAGCCCTAGGAAACTAAGACGGGGTGTTAGGGTGCTAGAGAGCATTTTATCCCTCAGGGAATCTGAAAACTAATTCAATTTAAAGTCAAACTCATTATCTTAACTATTCAGTTCCCAACATTACAGTGTAAATCTTCACTTCAATGTAATTTATTTCTGATTATTATCTAAGCAAGCCCCTAAATGATATCCACCTGGGAAAGCGTTGCTAACTCCCTACCAAGGGCAAAATGTCCCTTTTAAGAGGATGTTTCTGGCCCTCTTAAGGTCCCCAGGGACCCTGCCACTGGACAGCTCTCTCTGGCTGTGTGCCTTCGGCCTTTCCCTGCTGTCCTTCACTTCTCTCTCTAGTCTTTCCTCATTCCAGAGCCTCCCTTGGCATTTGCCTTCTTCCTCTAGAGTGGGCATGTCTTTGTGACTGCCCAGTAGCTTTTCAAGACTCTCTTTTGAGGTCCCCACTCCTCCTTGCCTATTCTTTCTTCTCACAGTAGAAGACATATGGGTATGGGGAAAGGCAGGAAGAGATGAGAGGTGGAGGCGTCTTTGGGACATGGAGCTGCCCTGGATGGTGCTTCAGAGGCAATCACCGGACATTGTAAATCCTCACAGGGCCCACTGGATGGAATGGGGGAGAGTATGGGCCATGATGTGGACCACTGACCATGAGGTGCAGAGGTGCCCAAAGATGTACTTACCAAATGCAATGGATGTGTCATGATGATGGGAATGAGTGTTGCTGGGGGGGGAGAGGTGGGGTGGGGGTGGTGGGGTTGAATGGGACCTCATATATATATATTTTTAATGTAATATTATTACAAAGTCAATAAAAAAAAAAAGAGCTAACATGACATTTCGCAGCCACCTTTGAGTTGAGTGCAGCCCTAGCACCATGAGGCCCCCTGCAGCAGACCCTGAGGGGAGGTCAGCTACAGGAGGAAGCGGGCTGGGTGCAGGTCAGGTTTTGATTTGCCTGCACAAAGACTGGCAGAAGCAGCAATTCCCTTACCAAGCAGATCTGCCGCCAGCTTCTTGGAGTTGATTCTGTTGTTCCAGCACCATTCGTTGAAAAGTCTATCTTTACTCCATTGAATTACCTTTGCTTTTTTGTTAAAGATCAGTTGATTGATTTGTGTGGGTTTCTTTCTGGGCTCTCTGTTCTGTTCCATCAGTCTATATGTCTGTTCTTTTGCCAATACTACACTGTCTTGTTCACTATAGCTTTATAGTAACGCTTGAAGTCCGGTAGTGCTAGACCTCCAATTTGGTTCTTTTTCAGTATTATATTGGTTATTACGGGTCTTTTGTTTTTTGATATAAATTTTGTAATCAGTTTGTTAATATCCACAAAATAGCTCACTGGGATTTTGATTAGGACTGCATTGTACCTATAGATAAAATTGGGAAGAATTGGCTTCTTAATTATACTGAGTCTTCCTATCCATGAACATGGAATATTTCTCCATTTATTTAGCTCTTCTCTGATTTTTTTTCATTAGAGTTTAGTTGGTCGTTGGTTCTGGAAACCCAACCCAGAGGCTGGTTCTCTCATTTTCCCCATGACTTTGACTGCTAAACAACACCCCTTAAAGGTTCATGTTTGCTCTCACTCACCAGAGAAGGTTGTGTCATCTCAGCTGAGAATTCTGGTCCACTCTCTAAGGCTGGCTGTTTCTGGGTAGCCTGCAGAACAAGGGAATGAAGAACAAGAATGGATGCTAAAGGTATGGCATGGCTTGGGTGAAGCAGAAGCACCCTTTATCTTTCTTCAACACATGAATACAGATCTACACAGAAGATTAGATTGCACATTTGGTCCCCACACAATACACCATTTCATTTACACTGTTTGGCTGAACATCTTCCTGGGATCCAAAGCAGAAGAGAGCCAGCAGGCTCTTCCCTGGCTGTGCTTCTCTGCAAAGCTGTTATTTTTTCATTATGAGACACTGGCATGTCCTTACCAGAAAGCATCTTTCAAATTCTAGGATAATCATTTCCTCGTTGCGATTTTAGGTGTGTTTTATTGGAATCAGAGGTCCTAGCTCTCAGGTTGAACGTCCTTAAATGGATGATAAGCCTCGTGCAGTTTAATGTCCCTGAGCCGTGTGTCCACAGGGGTGACTGGTCACCCCTTCTCCTCCACCCCGTGTCCCTCAAAGTGGGGGCCTTTTACTTCTCCCGTCTCCATGTGCCACCTCCTGTGCTTCTTGTGAGGCCCTTCACCCTAATGGCCAGTCCCAGAGCGTACTGCAAACCCCCCTCCCCATCCATCTTGGAACCAGCATGTAGTTTAAAGGATTTTACTACTAGAAACACATGGAGATACGAAAAACAGCAAAATAAGTCAATAAATTTCAGGCTCAGAAGGCCCAACATTTGTATCTGGTACTATATTGGTCTTTGTTCAGGTAGCCGTGAGGTTAGCTCTATTTTCTCATGCTCCTTTGCCTTCCTTCAAGGATCTTGGCAATCACTCTGATCCCTGCCCTCCCAAGGCTGTCTCTACGTTGGTCAGTGGAAAATGCGTCTCTGATGCCCACACCTTCTCTCTGGCTCTGGAGAGACCTAGACTGGGGTGTCTCAAGCTTGGCACCATTGACGTTTTGGTGCTAATGAGCCTTGGTCGTGGGGCGCTGTCTTGTGCTTTGCAGGATGTTAAACAGCATCCCTAGGCCCCCCCACTAGCGGCCAGAGGCAACCCCTGCCCATGACCCAGTTGTGACAAACAAATATGTCTTTGGACAATGCCAGATGGGTCTCCCCTGCACACACATACCCATTTGAGAACCACGGATCTAGATAAAACAGGAACAACAAAGGCTAAGCAGACCCTTTCCCCCAGCGTGTTACATCATTGGGTGGAATTTGCTGGTGAATCAGAAACCCAGGCTTGTGGTCTGCAATATCAGTCCATGCTACAGCCTCCAACCTCTACCTGCTACACATGGGGAAGGTCAACTGAACCTCTCCTGGCAGCCACTGCAGCCGCCTGACCCTGGGGACATCTGAGGCATTAGCATTTTTATTCTACTGGTGGCGCAACTGAGGCTCAGAAAGATAAGCTGGTGTTTCTAATGTGATAATGTTCAAGAGAAGAGCTGGAAATATCACAGCCCTTGGGACCAGGAGCAAGAGGAGTGGCAGCGGGTGGGCGGCTGGTAGAGGAGGCGGAGCCCCTGCTTCTGAGACTGAGCTTGCCATTTTCGCCCAGAAGCTGGAATAACTGTCACTCTTCCCCAAAACAGCAGGGCACAGGAACTGCCCATCGACTTCCTGAGGAAGAATTTTTCTCATTCCTTTTGCCTTTCTGAGCCGTTGATGGTGTCGAGACCAGCCCGGGAGGGGCCAGTCTCCTTGGACCTTCTTAACCGGTTCCCCTTTGCCCCATCTCAGGGGACCCCGATGTCACTTTCCTTCAAGTGTCTTCTCTGTTCAGAATCGTCCTGCCTTTGGACCTGCCTCGTTTCCCACTCCTCTCACAGCAGGTCATCGCAGCAAAGCAGCTGTTCCTGCGTGAATCACGCCTGGCCAGCCCAGCTTGGCCACTTGGAAGCAGCCAGCCCAGGTGCCACCGCCATCCGCTAGGGCCACCGGCCCCAAAACTCTCTGCCTCCCTGATTCTGTCACCCCCAACCCACACCCCCACCCGTGGGCCGCCCCTCGCGCCCCTCCGGCCTCCCAGGTTGTAGAGGAGCCCGCACCCCTCTCCAAGCCCATCTCCAGAGCAGAAGCGCCCCGACGAGGCCGCCCCCCGCCCCGCAGCCCGAGGAGACGTGAAACACGCCCACACCCCTTGCCTCTGCCCCAGCAAGTCAAAGAGTAAACAAATGCATTTTTAAACTCTCTCGCCTCGCACCTCCCCCGCCCGCCTTCCCCGCCTCCCACCCACTGCCGCGCCTTGTCTGTCGGTCCCTCCCTCCCTCCGCCCGCGCCCGCCACCTGGCCCTGCCCGCCTGCCCCTGCCCCTCTCGACTGCGCGGCGCCCATCCCGCCCCCGCGGCCCCCGGCCTCGCTCCCGTTGGGTCCCCTGCGCACTTCCCCGCCAGACCCTCCAACTGGGCGCCTGGGGGACACAACAGGTTTCAGGAAGGCTCCGCGAGGGGAGTGGGCAGCGCTGCCGGGTGCAGGCCCTGGGGCTCAGCCTGGGGTTATCCTCCCAGCCGGAGGGAAGGGAGCCCTTGGGAGGAGTTTTCCGCACTCCGCTGTCCGCGCCCACCTCCCAGCCTCATTTCCCGGGTCTGCGCTGCTCCTTCTCCAGGTGGAGGACTTATATCCTGGGGGCAACCGGGGGGCTCCACGCCCTTCTTCTCCCGGAATTCCCTCGTGTCGTTGCCTGGAGGGATTCCGAGAGGGCAGGGGGCAGTTGAAGCCGGGTGGAGCCTGGGCAGGTGAAGCTCGGGTGGCAGCGCATGCCTCCGGCTGGAGCCAGCCCCTTCCCACGAGGGCTTCACCACGGAGGAGAAAGCGCGGCGGAGGCGGGGGCGTGCGGGTTGTCGGCGGTGGACCCTCCCGGACTCCCTGTCTTGTACGCTTTCCTGCTTTGCGCTCCTGCTTCTCATAAGATATTAAATTTCAGGCTCAACGGTGTTCAAAGGCTGGGGGAGAGGGATCTAGATGTGTCAATATTGACTCAGAGATGTGCTCTTCAGCCCAGAACTGAATTTATCAAGTCCCTACGCAGCAGCACATCCCTGCCATCCTGTGGAAAGCCTTGTCCTTAGAGGGCGAGGCAGACTGAGTTTAGGAGGCAGACAGAGCTCTGGAGCCTCCTTCTAGCTGCGAGGCCACAGATAAATGCCCTAAGTCACTCCCCTCTGAGTTTCTGCCGCTAAGCATAGCAGCTGCTTGGCAGGGTTTATATCATTTAAATAAAACTAATGTGTATATGTATAGGAGCTGATATGTATATTTATGTATATAATTATGTATATAAATGTACTTAAATGTTATCTATGTGTATAAGTTAATAGGAACATTAAAGTAGATAAAACTCATATATAATGTATATAAAGCATTTAACATAGAAACTGGCCTGTATCAGGCACTGGAAACAAACAGCAAAAACAAAACATTATTATTCATTACATTCATTATAGCCAAACACCTCATTTTACTTACTCCTTTCAAGTCCGTTCTATAAATATCCACATTGTGGACTTCACCCACCTTGCACTGGATTCAGTTCTCTTCATTCAATGGTTAAGGCATGATGCTACGATTTTATACTTGGCATGAGGGGTGAAACAATTCTTGTTATGGATTCCTACTATGTTTAGAATTTTAATATGCTTTGTTCTGACAAGTAATTCTGCATCTTAGACTTGAACTTTCATCATTGCCAAAGAGTCTACTGCTAAATACCAAGCATCCTTTCAGCTCACATGGCAGAAGCTTCCTTCCCAGCGCGCTCCGTGCTGCCCCATGGCTGCAGGTGGTGGGAAGGCACCTTTGCTTCCTGACCTCACAGGTTCCGCTCATCCTAGCCTGGCAGTATTAAGAGAGATAAACTACGCTTTTGATTTCCTGAAGTCAAACCCAAACCAAACATGACTCCCTGCTTGGTTGCTAGGATTTTTGTTTTTTAGTAGATATTTGCTTCATGCAGATGGTAACTCTTCATTTGCAGCCAGGAGTATTGTCAATAAAAGAACCCTAAGGACACTGTGCCCTGACTCTTAAATAATCCCCTTCCCCAAATTATTTTCCCCCAGGTTGCTGAGTTCCTAACCTATAGGCTGAAGTCCCTTTATCTAGCCCACATCTTCAGTAAGAACATGCATAGAAAGAAAGAAGTCTAGATTTGTTTCTATGTCCAGGGTGCCCTCTACCTGTGCATGTTTCTCGGCCTCTTTCCTTGGCTTTAATGAGAGGAAACCTGTCAGAACTTTCTCTAAGACTCTCCCGTGGAGAAGGTTTTCTCACCATTTCTCCTGCCAGTGACCATCAAAGAAAGAAGAAATAATTTCTTTGAGTAAATCAAGGATTCTATTCTGAATTATTTTACAGTATTCTTCCCTTCATCCTCATACAAAATTATCTGAATTTTTATTTAAAAACCAAGGGTGAATCTCTTACAAATAATTAGCCAAGCCATCAATAAATATTTATTCGTGGGCACTATGTGGTGGTGGGTGGGGAGGAAATAAGCTATAAAACAAGAACCATGCCCTTCCGACTGACATAAAAAGTTAAACATTACTTTGGACAAGAGATATCATAAGGAAGTAGATGATAAATGTCAAGTGAGTGGGGTAAAGCTGCAGATTCCACCTTTTCATTTTTTCTTAACCAGGACACACTATCAGATGAAATTCAACTTGCAATAACCCATTTCCTGGAGGAACTCCAAGATGATGTTATAAAACCAGTTCCCTATCTTTCCATATAGGAAAGACAATAAGATCATTATAGAAATAACCTTGAATCCGCTCACTGAAAAAAATAAATATATTTACAAATACCTGTCCTTCATTATTGACCCCAGGGTATCTCAACACTGAAACTGAGATTTGAAAAGGGACAGATCCCTTTTGGGGGGTCTGGGAAGACTTCAGGAAAGGTGGGCCTTGGAGAATGGACAGGGTTTTACTAAGGAAAGGAGGAAGTACCAGCACTCCAATCCATGGGGCTAGGTGGGGAGGATTTTTCTCTTAAGAGAAAAAATGGAGACGGGAGAGTACAAGGTTTGTTTGGAAGATGATGATAAGGCAGATTGGCTAAAGCTGAATATTTTAAGCAGAAAAACTGTAGGAGAAAAGTCTAGAAATGGAAGGTGGGTTCAGATTGAGCAAGGCATGGAGTACATGCCAGATAAGGAGTTTGTATGTTATCCCTTAGACCAGCAATTTCCAGCGTGTATTCATTAGGACAATTAGTCCTATCATATCCTCAGAATGAATATTAAAAGGCAGGGTTGTTAAGAGGTGTTGGTGAGGGAAGCGGACTTGGTCCAATGGATAGGGCGTCCACCTACCACATGGGAGGTCCACAGTTCAAACCCCGGGCTTCCTTGACCCGTGTGGAGCTGGCCCATGCACAGTGCTGATGTGCGCAAGGAGTGCCCTGCCACGCAGGGGTGTCCCCCATGTAGGGGAGCCCCACACACAAGGAGTGCACCCCATAAGGAGAGCTGCCCAGCGCAAAAGAAAGTGCAGCCTGCCCAAGAATGGCACTACACACACAGAGAGCTGACACAACAAGATGATGCAATAAAAAAAAAGAAACACAGATTCCCAGTGCCGCTGATAAGGATGAAAGCGGTCAGAGAACACACAGCAAATGGACACAGACAGCAGACAACTGGGGGTGGGGGGGATAAATAAAAAATAAACCCTTTAAAAAAAAAAAGAGGTGTTGGTGATTCAATAATTTTAGGAAGAACTTCTCCCTCCCCTTGAGGTTCCCAAAGCCTATTAGTATAATAAAAGCCATTAGATATCTTGCAATAAATAAATCTGTTTAACTACTTTTACCCTGCTTCTCAAATATATTTGACTATGGTTTCTCTCTTTCATATGACAGCCTTTAACATCCTACTAAACTATTTGCCCTGAGATCTACTTTGGGAATAGTTGCTTACAAGACCATGCAGAAGCATCCAAAGACCAAAGCCAGGAAATGGCAGGATGTATGTGGTTTAATAGACAAAAATTCTCTGGCAGTTAGTTTGTAAGTGAGTATAGGAAAGCAGTGGTTAACCTAGAAGTACAAAGACCAGTTCAGAGGTAATTAGATTGTTCAGCTTAAAACGAGTTAAGTATAATGGCAGTGGGAATAGAGGGTAAAGTTGTGGAAAGAAATGACTTTTTCTAAAACTCACTTGATCTCTTAAATTCTTCCAACTTGTAAGAACAGCATATCATTAAAATTTTAAAATTTGAGATTAAATGATGAGCCACAATTCTTCACAGTACTTGGTAAAGACCATTCTGGAAAGTATTATAATGATGGGTCTTTATTATTCCTAGCAATACAGGGTACTCCAAATATTTTAATAAACCTATTAGTTTGCCCACTCCATTAAGTTGGCATGTGTTTAGACATCAGGAAGCCAAAATACTGGTTAAATGGTGGTGAATTAATGTCATTAACAAAAAAATCACATACCTGATCATACAGCAAGAGAATAAAAGGGTTGGAAGAAATCTTAAGTTCATCTAGTCTAGCCTGCCTTCAATTTACATAGGAGGAAAGTGTGTGATTTCACAAAAACGTTCTAACTCCAATCCAATAGTTTTCTCTATCTTAGAATCATTTTTCATTTCATAAAGAAAATCAGTGCAGCTCAATATGTTATGTTTAAAATATGTCTAAAGCTTTTTTCAACCTAAATTGCAAGGAATTGAGAGGATATAGGAAAAGCGAAGAAGTTCAATTTCGCAATGATTCACAGTAATCTGATTGCCCTGGCTCTCCCTACTCTCACTTTTTTTTTTTTTCTTCCATAACTATCATGGAAACATTCCCAGCAAGTAAGAACAAGCTTTTTCTTAAATAATCCTCACTTATCCAAATGGAGATTTTTGGCAGACTTTAGAAGGTTTTTGAGCTTATAACTGAGTTAGAGCTCAATCAATGAGTTCAGTAACTTATTCCGCATTCATTGAGTTAATACAGCAAGTTCAGCAGCGCACTACGCTGGGGTATTTGAGACCCCATTCTCCTATCCTCACCCAATCCTCAGAATCTGTGAATATGTTATGTTAAATGGTAAGGGGAAACTAGAGTTTCAAATAGAATTAAGCTTTCTAATCAGCTGACCTTACAAGAGATTATTCTGTCTTACTTAGGTGGGCCAAGTAATTTGTGGTCAGGCATAAATTCTGACCAGCTGGAGCCTTCCTTCAAGATGGGAAAGGTGGAAGTAGAGAAAGAGGCAGGTGTACTGATGGAGGCAGATGTCTGAGTGGTATGATGGCTGACTTTGAAGATAGAAGGGACCATGAGCCAAGGAATGCAGGTGGCCTCTAAAAGCTGGAATAGGCAAGGAAACAGATTCTCCCTTAGAGCCTCCAGAAGGAACTCAGCCCTACCAACACCTGGATTACGGCCCAGGGAGACCTGTAGAAGACTTCTGACTGCCGGAACTGTAAGATAATAAATGTGTGCTGTTTTTAAGCCACTGAGTTCACAGTAATTTATTAGAGCAGCAATACGAAATCTTAAAACATTTACGTACAGCTGGATAGACCAACTCATAAAGCACAATTCTGGGGCAGAACCAGAAGTCCTATAGAGGAGGCTGCTGGGGGCCCCAGGTGAGTGGCATTCAGCTGACCCTGGGTCAGAGATTTCCCAGAGTTGGTGACCCCGGAGCTTGATCTTGAAGAAGGAGTAGAGATTAACCAGGTGAGAGGGCATAGCATGTGCAAAATCTCTGTGTGTTTGCAATTTCCACTTGGGAATTTCCCCTCATTCCTTGTGGTTAAAATCTGTAGTATATGATAAGAAATGGGGAGAGATGTGATAAGAGGGGAGGCAGCAGCCATGGGAAAGGCTATGGACTGAAGGGTGTCACGTGAGGTCGCTAAAGCCTTTGTATTTTACTCGGAAGGCAGTCAGACACTCCCACAAAATGAGATCCAGAGGAGAAATGATAAGGGCCAGAACTAATGCCACGGCAATGAAAATGCAGAAATGGAGACAAATTTGAAAGGTATTTAAGAGGAAGGAAATACTAGATGAATTGGCTGATTGCATTGGGAGAGGTGGGAAGGAAGTGTAAACCTTGAGGCTTAAAGTCTCTTAAAATGCAATTCCAAGAATAGAATAAATTTGGTGGTCATTCTCTGACAGCAGAAATCCAATGGGAAGAGCTAGTTTTGGAGTATGCAGATTTGGAAATGTCGGAGAAGCATCCCATTGGAGAGGTCCACCAGGCTGTCCAATATCTCAACAAGTAGATCTAAGCTAAAGATGGAGATGTTCGAATAATCACTCATACCGTTTTAGTTAAGGTCATTTGTGAAGAAGAGAAAATTGATAAAAGAATTCTGGGGAACGTCGCTCATTCAGTCCATGAATAATGATTGAACACCTATAATGTACCTGCCAGTCCTGGGGACAAAATAACAAACATTAGAGCTAGGACCTCATGAAGCCTCCCATTCATGGAAAAAATTAAATGCTGACCCTGGAGTGGAAAGGGAGAAGTGATTTACTGCAGGAGATCCAGCCACGACCACCATGTGGAGCAGGCCCCACTGAGAACTGGAAAAAGAGTTCTCAAAATGCCAGTCTGTTTGCTCCATTCATCTGGAATTTATTCCTCCCAAAGAGAGGATTTGCTAGGTCATCTTGCCTGTCTCTGGCATGGAAGGCTCCAGCTGATCAGAATTTATGCCTGGCCATTTCAAAGATGGTGGAAGGCTTTGTGCCGATTGTATTTGTGGCTGCTTTTAGCTCAGGGACTGTACACCCTCACTGCCCTGCCATGCCATCCATTACAGATAGGACAACATGACTGACTTCCCAAGGACACTGCAAAAGCTAAAGAAACTTGTTGGAGCAACTGCCTCAAAGCCACCTGAGTTTCTGCAGGTTGTTAAGGATTCATGGAACCTTCTTTAGCATCCAAGAGGTGACCAAAGGAAGAGGAATTGACAAAGGGGAGTGGGAAGAGTCCAGGATATCAAGGAAAAGAGTAATGAGTGTATTTTGGAAACCAAGGGATGAAAAAGAATCAAGGAGAGTAGTCTAATTCTACAGGAAAACCAAGCATGACAGAGTAGATCATGCCTCTTCCATCAGCTCCTGCTGCCCTTAGGAACCTGCAAACGCAAGGCAGTGAGGCTGAAGCCTAAGCAAGGTGGGGAAGGGAAAGAAAAGAGATATGCTGGTAGCTAGAGCTGGGGCAAAGGCAGAGGAGAGTCGTAAGATGGGGAAGACTTGACTGCGTTAGTAGAAAAAAGGGCAGACAAAGGGGGTTTGAACCTGTTCAGGGATGATCCCCCTAAGCCTCCTGAAATTGGCTGCTGAATCTTGTGTCCAGGTGTGTGGTTTTCCATAGACACATTCTATGGCTTCTGACAGATTCTACAAAGGGCCTATTATCCTCCAGAAAGAGAGGGTACAGCACTGGGCACAGAGGCAGCAGCAGAGAGACCTGAGCTTCAGCACAAGGGGAGTGGAGCCAAATTCCTCCCTCAGGCAGGAGGAAGGTCTGTCTGTTCCCCTGTGGGAGACGAGAGTCTAACTGAGGGTTTCTCCTTCTGGCCTCCACCCTTCCCAGGAAGTAGGAGAGCATGGCCCCTCAAAGATATCAGCTCCTAACCTCTGGAACTTTACAAGCCACAGGCTTTTTGCAGATGTGATCAAGTTAAGGGTCTTGACTTGGGGAGATCATTCTAGATCATCCGGGTGGACCCTAAATCTGATCACAATGGTTTTTAAGAGAGAGACAGAAGGAGATAGAAGAGAAGAGGATGATGTGACCCTGAGGCAGAGGTTGGGGTGATGCATCCACAAGCCAGATAACTCCTTGATCCACCAGAAGGTGGAAAAGGCAAAGAACGATTCTCTCCTAGAGACTCCAAAAGGAATAAAGCCCTGTTAACACCTCAGTTTTGGCCCAGTGGTACTGATTTTGGACTTCAGGCCTCCAGAATTGTAAGAGGATAAACTTCTGTTGTTTTAAACCATGCAGTTCATGGTAATTTGTTAGAGCAGCCACAGGAAACTAATCCAGAGGGGAATGTTGGTTGGATGACAGTTTTACTGTCGCTGTATTGGTAGGGAGATGGAAGAAGAGATATGATGTGGGGGCATTTTCAGGATTTGGAGTTGTCCTGGGTGGTGCTGCAGGGATGGATGCTGGACGTTGTGTGTCCTGCCGTGGCCCACTGGGTGGACTGGGGGAGAGTGCAGACTACAATGTGGACCACTGTCCACGTAGTGCAGCGATGCTCCAGAATGTATTCGCCAGGTGCAGTGGATGTGCCGCGATGATGGAAGAGGTTATTGATGTGGGAGGGGTGGGGTGGGAGGCATATGGGGACCTCATTTTTTTTTTATTTCTCTCCCCTTCCCCCCCCAACCCCCGCCCCCCATTGTCTGCTCTCTGTGTCCATTTGCTGCGTGTTCTTCTTTGTTCGCTTCTGTTGCTGTCAGCAGCACAGGAATCTGTGTTTCTTTTTGTTGCATCATCTTGTGTGTCAGCTCTCCATGTGTGCGGCGCCATTCCTGGGCAGGCTGCACTTTCTTTCACGCTGGGCGGCTCTCCTTATGGGGCACACTCCTTGCTCATGGGGCTTCCCTACGCAGACACCCCTGCATGGCACGGCTTTCCTTGCGCACATCAGCACTGCACGTGGGCCAACTCCACACGGGTCAAGGAGGCCCAGGGTTTGAACCACGGACCTCCCATATGAAAGACGGAGATCCCTATCCACTGGGCCAAGTCTGCTTCCCAGGACCTCATATTTTTTGAAAATGTAACAATCAAAAGAAAATAAAGAAGACGAAGAAGAAAAAGAATTACATGGCCTGACAGTTTTATCATTATAAAGATTATATAGTTGTTATATGCAACATTGAGAAAAGAAAGGAGTTGACCAATAGGAGAGCCAGTGAATTTTATCAATTGGGAACTTTGAATTGCCAGGCAAATGACACTCACTGACCCCCTAAGTTGGCCAGAAGAAAAATATGCACTTTTTTGTGCCATGAGGCCCTATTTGATGAGAATTCTGCTCAAGTAATTTGTATTGTCTCAACGTGTTTTCAAAATGACTTTATTCCTTGGCGCCTAAGCATAAAGGAATTCATGGAGATTCCAAGGGTCTGAGAACTCCTCATTCACCAGTCTACATGAAGAGCTCAAACCAAGCTATGGACCCCAGTATCTAAAAAGAAGAGAGGAGGACTCGTTTCTCTCGTAAAGCATCCTCTCAGCAAAATTAAGGCGTTTCTTTCAGCAGATAATCCCTCAACCATGGGCAGTAACCTTTGCTTTAGAAGCTGAGGGAGCAGAGCAGGTATGTGGGTTTTCAGAAACAAGAGCTCCTACACTGTAGGATGTACAGAGCTGGTCCAGGGGTTTGGCTCACCATACCCCATACCCCACATTCCCCTAACGTTGAGGAGGAGTGGGGTGGGGTGACTTTCATATCGTGACCCTCTCTTCATTGTGAAATGGTGTCTGAGAGCCACTCCCTAACTCCTTGACCTTGTACAACAGGAAGTTGTCATCCTCGATAGGCTTCAGGATTGATTTTACAACTGTCTTCTCCAAAGGGCAACCATGGGATGACAGGTTCATCCAGGAACAGTAGATGCAAGTTGCAGGTGAATTCAAGATGTCTCGTTTGAAGCATTATGAAAAGCATGCATTTTTAACCAAAGGGTGTGACAATTCCTGTGTGTTGATTTTCCACATGAAACCACATCTCTTGTTCTTAATTGATGCCACCTGAAGACATCTATAAAATGATTCAAGAGTTGGACCATATAATTCTACTGCAGTACAATTATTGTGAAACTGTGTCATCCTGCATTTACTTTGCATCTGCTGTGTGCCTGGACTGTTCCTGGATAAAACAAAGGACTTAGAATCCTGCTTAGAGTACTGATGAACTATTTATGGAGTAGAATTTACTGTTTAATTAACCAGCCCCAGTTAACTAGAATTTTCATTTAACCAGATCTTCTCTTCTTAGGCACACTTTTCGGAGAACTAAGCAAATGACAAGAAAATAAACAACTTAATGCATGCCTCTAATGCAGTAGGCATAAATATTTGTTAAGTGGGTGATAACAGAGATTTCATTTAACAATAATTGCTCCCATCTTATGTCCTGGGTCAGAATAAATTTAGTCACATCTTCTTGACATAAGTATCTACTAAACCATACAATAGCAGTAGATTATGGTGATTCTTATAAGTTGAGCTATTACAAGGACATCAATTACTAATGAAAGATTAGTATCTGTCCTCCATACTCTCCTATCTGGAAAGAAAAAACAACTAAGACACTTATAAAATTTTCAACAAGAAAACAAGAGTTGAGTACAGAGGGTTTTTCTACATAGCCTCTACAAAACTCGTTGGCTCATTTTAACACTACAAAATCCAATTAGCCAAAACAAGGTGCATCTTTCAGGGACTAACAACGTATTTCTCCCTCATAGTTTTTGTTCAGATTATGTCCAGAATTCTTCAGAAAAAAATAAGATGAAATATTAACAATAAACTTTCAGAAAATAACAAATTATCTGAATTTTTAGGTTTGCTGAAATGAGTTAGAACAATGTTAGTAACCTGTGGGGACAAAGCATTTGATGTTATAGCCATAAAAAACATTTCATGGTAGTTTTGCCACAGTGAACCAAGAACAAACCCCTTACCCCAAAGAAATGGTGACTGAGAAACAGAACCACCCATAAGCCAAGAAATCACTGTATACAAGAAACCTTTATGCTACCAGACTAGCTGATCAAACAAACGTACTTCCAGAAAAGTCTATTTGCCCCATCAATTTATGACTTTCTTAAATTAGAATACCCATTTTGAGTCTGGACTGTTTGAAGCCTTTCCTGTAAATATGGAGACCTCAAAAGGAAAAGAATACCACATCCTCAAATTTCCTAGGTACCATGGCGTCTTTTTAAAAGGGAGAATCTCATTTCATTGATAAGGATGCTAAATTACTAGTTAAATTATTGGCCCGAGAGGGGAAAAAGGGACCTAAGCTAGAAGCAAACCCAAAGCAGAGGACTCCAGATTTCTATGTTGAGGGAACAATTTTATTACATAAAAGAGAGAGTTGAGGAAGGTGGAATGAAAGAATAAAAGTGATGAAAGCTGCAGCTTTGAAGATGGGCAGAACTCATGTGTCATGATATTTTGATGTATTTTGGCAGAAATCAAGACAAATAACCAGATAAAGGATTAGGCATTTGACAATAATGCTAGAGGGAAAGTGACAAATTTGGCAACAATGTACACAAAGCAGCATGTGCTTGACATTGAGAAGTAAGAGAGTAGACATTGTGAGTGACTTGTCTTGTCAATAATATATATGTTACATGTATTTAAACACTTCAGGTTCTTCCTCAACAAACAATAAATACCATCCTTAAACATATATAATGCCGACAGTTTAAATTTGAGAACTCAAACAGGAAAACCTTCTTCTGAGCTAAACCATTGCAGTTTAGCTTCATTCATAGTTACAAATTCTTATATATGCTTCATGCCATCTCTGGTTCCTTTTATTTCAAGCAGAAGAAATACGACTTCTACTCACATGAAATTAGAAATATCAGTGGGATTTTAATCCGTTTTTCCTCTTTATTTCAGATTTAATAGGTAGAAAAATTACTCAGAATTTAAGTCATGCCCTCTTGGTGCCTTGGCATTCTTGACAACCAAATATAGAAGATAAATGGATCAACTCTTGGCCACTTTTAAAGGTTTACCTGCATTCTATCAGAATCCTGTATTTATGTCAGAATCAGTAGCATAAAAACACAAAAGAAGACCAAGTTTTGGGAAGAAGACTGATTGATTGATTTAAAAAGCATACCCACATAAATTGTATAAATAATTCATTATTTGAGAGAGAATACGACTTGGGTAGTTTTTCCTTTCTCTTAATTTCCTTTCAGATTTGTCAAATGGAATTTCAATCTCCAAGCATTCTCAACAATATTCTCTTGCCATAATCAGTCTCATAATAAATAATGATGGTTTCTGAATGCCAGGAGTTAACCAGTTTAAGGGTTAAAAGAATAATCTCAGGTGTTCAGACAATGATATTTGATTTCAGTTCTAAAATAACAGATAACTCAGCACAATTTGCTTCTCAGATAATCTGATAATCATGATTTTTCCAGAACTTTCTAAGGAAACTGGCCAATCAAATTGAAGAAAGAGTTTTGGACTCTCTCACTGTTTGCTGCCAGAAAGACCACAAACAACAAAAAAAATAAGCATAAACAAACAGCAAAACAATAAAAATCTTGAGGCAACTATCCAGTTGGTCCACACAAATGAGACCAAATAATTTAGAAAACTGTTAAAAAAGCCCAGACAGTTATAGTGATACAAAGAGAACTTTAATATTAATAGAGGAGTAGAGTAATGCACCTGTGAAAAATACCTGTGGGCTTGACTTTTTTTAGTTCAACAAATATCTGTTTTATTCCATCTGTTCCTATTTCTAAATTTCTAACAAGCCCTGACATCTAATCTCTAACAGACCATTCATTCTTCTTACTAGCAGGACTCCTAACTCTCTGCCCAAAACACAAAAAAATCTAAGCCTATATTATTTAAGGCCATAATACCCAGGTTCTAATAAAGAAAAGACAGAGAAGGGTGAGGGAGAAGTTTTTTTTTGAAAGCATGAAAGCATCAGGAATAGTGTTCCGTAAACTTCCACCCTTTTCTCAGTGTATCGAAAATATCATTCTGACCAAAGAACAAGTGAGAACACATTGTGATAACACAAGAGACCCAAAAGGCAACTGGGTTGGGGAAGGGAGAGCTCGTGGTTATGGAACAATTATTATTTCAAATTGTCTGGATTGTGGATTGCTATAGAGATCTACATTTAGTAGATCTTTGATTTTGATTGCATGGCAATCAAAGCTTGAGAACACTTGAGCTTTCATAGAGTAAAACTATGGGATCCCTTCATCATTTGGATGCTGCTAGCTAATTAGGAATTCTGATGAAGGGCCATTGCCTTCTGAAATGGCATGTTGTGTGCTCTATTAAGTGGGCTCATCAGCCCTCGCGTTACAGATTATGTATTCCACACAGCGAAAGCCTCTTGGACTCCAACTCTGGTTTCCATGGAGACGTTTTGCAGCTTTGCTGGTATTCCCTACAGAAAGGAAAGAAATTGCCCCCAAAGAGAGTTGTGTACACTCACACACACACACAAACACACACTTCAGCTAGACAAATTGGCTATCGATAGCAAGAAACGTAAGATAATTGAAGGGGCTACCCGAGTTTGAGGAATAACAAAGGGATTGGGGAGTAATTTGGGGGAAGGCAGACTTTTTTCCTAAACCTTTATAGCCTTTGCATTCTGTGTTTAGCTGAGAATAAAAAGAGAATGCCATTTGCATCCGCTTTCTGGGCACAGGCAGATGCCTGTGAGACTGCTGTACCTGAAAGGTCAAGACTTTTCTCTGCCAGAGGAAGCATCTGGCCCCAGGCGGAGCTAGACGCCCAGTGCCTCCCAGGTGAGCCATGGAGACCCTGGACTCTCATTCCCCAGCCATTGCCTGAGTCCATCAGCAAACCTGTATCAGGGCAGACAGTGGCAACAAGAGCAGTCCTCTCCCGGTTATTTCTGAAACCGCGTGAGGGTTCCATGGGTGCTGAGTTGAGGAGAGAGCCCAGCCTAAGGGCAATTTCCAGAGAAGCATAGGTCATGCCCAGGTGAAAATGCCAGAGTACTCTCCCAAAGGAAAATTCTTTGGAGAAAGACAGGAGCATTTCTCCTTCTGTTTGGGGATCAGATCTACTTGGGCCTGAATCCCAGCACCCCCACTTAAGCTGTGTGACTTCAAGATCTCAGGTCTGTTTCCTCATCTGTAAAACAAAATTAATAAATTAATATTTCTGTAGCACTCAGTTCGTGTGTCAAGGACTTTCCTAAGCACTTTCATTTCTCATTGATTTCCCCATGATAATCTTCTGGAATGAGTGCAATTATTATGCTGATGCCATGGATGAGGAGATGGAAGCACAGAGAGGTTGAGAAACTTGCTCCAGATCACACAGCTAGGAAGGGGCAGGAGCAGAAGCCAAACCCAGGTCCCCCAGACCTAACGCCAACTGCTCAGCATCCAGTCTGTGACACCTCTCTGTAATGCTGAGATGTATTGAACCACTTTTATTCTAAGTTCATGCATTAATACATGTAATCTTGACAATAATTCTAAACTTGGCACTAACAGATTTTCAGATGAGGAAGCTGAGGCATGGAGAGGTGAAGAAACTTGCCCATAGCCACGCAGTATGTGACGAGATTGGGATTTGAACCCGTGCATTCAGGTTCAGGGTCAAGGGGTGAAGAGGGAGGCAAAAGAGAGCCATCAGGAAGAGTCCCTTGCACAGGCCAACGTGGCCATCGTCCAGGCTAGAGCGGCCTCTCGTGGGGTCAGCATAGTTGGTGAGCTAACTCGGGGTGCTGGGGGGTGTGCTTCTCTGGGGACCAGAGCAGTGGATCAGTCCACTCTACTTAGCACAGTGAGGTGGTCCCCCAACTACCCCCCAGAGGGGCTAAGGCTGGCTGGCCCCCCGCACACCCTGCCACCCACTCTCCAGGCTCATCCCCCTGGTCAGAAATTCACTCTCAGCAGATTTCGCCGCTAGGGACCCCCTCCACCAGCAGCAGGCCCCCACCCAGCAAGGTCTTGACCAGTGCTGGTTGGTGGAGGGGGCACCATTGCCAGCATCAGGACAACTCTGTAACCTTGTGCAGTTCAGTTCTTGTACACAAGACAGTGGGCACATTGAGCAAATACAGAACGACAAAATGTGAAAAGGTATGAGGCCATTACATATGTCATTGGTTCATCATCACAGCATGTATTCACGTGGAATGCAAATAAATCACATATGGACTGGACAATCATGGATCTACACATGCTTAGAGCATATAAGCTTCCCCAGGCTCCTGCCACAACTTCTTGGGATTTTCGAGTTGAAAATCATGACGCTAACACAGGGGCCCTTATCCTTGAACCCTGCCGCATGCACCCAGAGCCGAGACGGAGCAAAGGGCCATTGAAGGCTCTGGGGCAGGCTGGCATTGGCCCCAGCCCTGGACACATCCTGGAGAGCTCCAGGTCTGCAGGGCAAGGCGGTCACTCTGGGCTTGGCCTCTGTGTTGAGCTTTCTGTCTCTTTCAAGGGTCAGCACATCCACCGCCTTTCTGAAGGCCTCTCTCTGCAATGAGGGACTGCAGACAGGCTGGAGATGGCCATGCGGGAGCAGAGCCTGGCTCCACCAAGCACCCTCCACCACGCTTCAGCCAGGCATGAGCTACGTGGGGTCTCATCCCCGCATCCCACGCCATACTGGGGGGTTGCTAACCTGGGCTCCATGAAACACCTGAAATATCCTGAAACACGCCTTCCTGTTTACTACATAACAGGGTAAAGTCAAGGCTGAAAGCTTTCAGCCATTTCCCAAAGGGGAACAAGTTCCAGAGAGCTGAGGAGCCCTGCCCCAAGGAGTCCACTCCCCTGACACTATCAAAGGGGTTCTCTCTGCTCACACAGAAACGCCTGCTTTCACCATCTGTATCAGCCAGGGCTCTCCATAGAAACACAATCAGCAGCCTAAATGTACGAATACATTAAGAGATTTATTTTAAGGAACTGGTTCACACAATTGTGAGGTCTGGTAAGTCCAAGATTCACGGTACAGTCTGGCAGCTGGAAATCCAGGCAAGAGGGGCTGATACGGTCTGAGGCAGGATTCTTCTTCTTGGAGAAGCCCCGGTTGTTTCCTTGTAAGGTCTTCAATTGATAGGAAGAGGCCTACCTGCACTATCAAAGAAACTCTCCTTCACTTAAAATCAACTGATCGTGGGTACTAATCTCATCTACAAACTACCTTCACAGCAACATCCAGACCAGGGTTTGACCCAACAAGTAGACACAATAGCCCAGCTAAGTTGGCACATAAAAACTAACCTTCACAGCCTTCGCTACCCACTCTGAACCATTTGCTAATTCAGACCCCAAAGCCCCTTTCCTTCCTCTCTCATCATCCATCCAGGCCTCAAATTTATGGGCAGCTGAATCCAGACTTCCTAGCTGTGGTACTGAACCCTCGGGGACTGTTTGTTAAGACAACGCAGATGGGATTAGATACCACTTCCCTTAGAGGATCGACTCGCAGAAACCCACCGTAGACACGCAAACCCGTCACCCGCCAGCCCTGGGCCCCATCATTGGAGGAGTTGACGCCTTTGTGGTCAGGTGGTGGCTCCATCTCACAGCAGTTATGTCAACTGGTGATTATGTCACATGAGGGTTTCATCACACAGGGACAGCTCACCACCCCGCAATGGTCACGTCCACATAAGATGACAGAGTAAGATGTTCCTACAGTGAAATTCCCGGCTCTAGTGCCAGGTGAAACAGACTCCTTTCTTCCTTCGTCTTCTGTCCAGCTCACCATTTTCAAGAAAATGCAGACGAAAGAGTGCCTTGCCGTGTTTGACCCTCCCAGCGCCAAGAGGAGCAGGTGTGTGTGTGTGTGTGTGCCCATCTCCCAGCATTGCCGTGGATAGGGATGGGGCTGAGGGAAATGTTCTTAGGCCCATGATATGATTCCATCAGAAAGTTTTGTACGGCAAAGCATTTTTATGCGTGAGTCAGAAGGTAATTTCACATTGTTTCCAACCACTGGGGGGAGGAAGCACCCCAAACTGGCCAGTTTCCTATAGTGGTCCCACCTTCAGCCTCTGAGACCAATCCCTCCTCTGCACCTGAGCAATATGAATAGCTCTGCCACTTAATCAGCTCGCCAGACTGGCAGCGTTGCTTGCAATTTATCCTTCTGAGGCGCCTTTATGTTTACAAAATGTTTTCCTAATGCTCTGTCTATTGGCTACTTTCCCACAGCGTCCCTTCACTGCATAACTTCCCCTCAGTCTTCCCTGGGTGTGCGTTGCTGGACTACCCATGAAACGTTCCTGGAATTCTTTGCTTTCTGACACGTCTGTAGGTTTAAAGGAAGCTGCCCAAAGTCCCCCAGAGATCATTTAAATTCCAGTGCTTGACGGCTATGTCAGTTTCACAAACATTCCAATGACAAGGACACACAAATATGAAGAAGGAAGGAAAGCTCTTGCAAAGAATGCCAACAAGGCAAGCTCCCCACTAGAAAAACTGGCGAACGATAAAGACAGATATCTCACAAAAGAAGAAATACAAATGGCCAATAACCCTAGGGGAGAAGGTCAATATCAAAAGCAATGAAAGAAATGCCAGTGAACTCACCACTGTGATCTCTCTTGCCCAATTAAAGGGACCCAGATTCTAAAGTTTGACAATATCAAGCAGATGGGGGAGGGGGGCAATGGGTGCTTTACCTTGACTGCATGTAGACAAGCTCTTATAATCCTTTTAGAGAGCAGGTTAGCATTATAGGGCTCAAACCTTGCTTTTGCAGTTCCCCTTCTGGCAGTTTATCCTAAAGCTTTTGCTGGACAAAAGCACAAAGAAGTGTGCACAAGGTTTTTCATCCCAAGGTTATTTGTAATAATGAAAAATTGGGAGCAACCTAAATTTCCATTAATGAAAGATTAATTAATTTCATTATGGTACAATCATTCAGTGGAATAGTATGAGGGCTTTATATTAATGAATAATATTATGAAAAGATCTGTACCAAGTAGGGGCAGGTGAAAAAAAATCATGTGTTCTATGATTCTCCTTGGATGAAGCTGGGTGGGTTTATATGTATGTGTGTGCACGTGTGCTCACACATGTAGCATTTAGTCATAAATATTTGGAATCATAGTCACTAAAACATTATATTGTTACCTCTGGTGTAAGATATTACACTAGGCAGAGTAGGATAGGTTATGCTGAATTAAGAAATAAACCCAGGCATGTAATGAACCAAAACAATGGTAGTTTTTTCCTCACTCATGTAAAGTCCAAATGATGGGAGTTGTTGAGGAATTCAGGCTCCTATCGTTTTGTGTTTTGCCATCTCCAGTGTGGTTCCCAATTAGGGAACTCTCCATTCCAGCCTGATGGGAGAAGAAAAAAGACTATACAGGATCCTAAGTCAGGCTTTTAATGAAGTAGCACACATGCCTTCCTCGTGGTCTACCAAACTACCAGGGAAATGTAGCTATCAGGACAAGAAGAAGGAAACAGAGTTGGATGGATATCCCAATTCCCAGATATATCAAGATTTTCATTTTTTCTTTTATTCCGTATTGCTTGAATTTTCTAAATGAGCTTATATCATCCTTATAATCAAAAAAATTATAGCAATTTTCCTTTCTAAGCATAATAGCATCTTTTTTTGAAAGAGGAAGGAGGTTTATAGAGATTTTATACTTTTTGGGCAATTTTTCTGAAAACCTAAAACTGCACTAAAAATAAAGTCATTTAAAAAAAAAGAAGGAATACCAGACAAGTGAGGGAGAAAGAGAGACTATCTGGGAGAACCATCCCTAGAGAACATGGGGCATTGAGCCTTGCAGGCCCAGCACAGCACATCTGCTCTTTTACTCCCTAGTGGAGGGGGTTCAGGTGCCCTCTCTCTGGGTGCTCACACCTTCAACATCAGTCAACAGGAGCTTGGAGAATGGAATGACCTTAGCCCTTCAAAACTGATCTTCCTGTTCTAACATTTTAGATGTCTAGGGCACAAATCAGTGGGGCATTATTAAGTATGATTTTTAACACAAGGAAAAGCCGATTGATTGCATTAGAATGGATTAGCTGCTGTCCTTTTAAAACCACACCCAAGGCCAGGCCTAATC
The DNA here is from genome assembly GCF_030445035.2 of Dasypus novemcinctus. Classification (NCBI taxonomy): domain Eukaryota; kingdom Metazoa; phylum Chordata; class Mammalia; order Cingulata; family Dasypodidae; genus Dasypus; species Dasypus novemcinctus. Next base: position 158,511,172 of record NC_080676.1, on the reverse strand, counting down.
TCATACAGTGAATGATTCATGTATTTTCCAAGATGAGGCTTACTAAGATTCCCACTCAAGTTTCCAGCAACCCATCTAACCTTTAGTTATTCTTTGTCATGACTCTTGTTTAAGGCAGATAGTGGTCCTTTACTTCCATCTTCAGAAGAGCATGCCAAAGCTAGCTCCATAGCCCATGGCTGAAATAATAAGCCCAGTTGAAGCTGAACTAATGTTAATATTAATGCTTTTAAGGTACTGGCCTCAAGCCCGACTTTAATTTGAATCCCATGGATATCAGTAGACACTATGTTAAATGTATCCCCAGAGTCATCTCCCTAGCAGGTTGCTCTTTATTGTTTAATTCATGGAAGAATTTCTAGGATCCATGCTAACCTCATCATACAGCAAATGTGATACTGCTTTGAATTCCGTGGAGAAAAACGTTCCCAGAAGAGAACGTCACAAACGAGGCCAGAAATGGTAACCAGCATCCGTGGCCCGGCCTCTGTCTGCTTCTGTACCTGTTGCTCAGAACATACCTCCACCAGCCCCAACCTGTATACCTGGTTGGCTTCCAGAGTCTGCCGTTACCTGGGAGGTGCAGGCTCACAGGAGGTTGACAGCGCTCTCCCTGAGCCTGATGTCTCAAGGCCCTGCAGGGGCTCGGGTGATGTGGGGCTGCCATACCTGCACCAGATCGAGAGGAGACACCGAGACTCAATCAGTTCTCCCAGGGTACCTCCAAGCCCACAGGACAAAAGCCCCCAGGTCAAATGAGTCCGTCTTAAAGGTCCGGACTGCCATTGGATTTCCCTCAAAAAAAGACCCCAAATCTTTCCCCTTCAGGCAACAGGTTATGCATGGGTTTGAGAAGATCTTCCCAGGGCTAATCTGTTGCATTTCTTTCCATTGGTTTAATTTAATTATGGCATGGAGTTTTCCGTTCATATTCCCCAAGGCTATGGGAAAATGGGATAAATCATCCCCAACGACATTAGCAATTGCTCTAATGAAAGTAATTTTTCCAAAGATTATAAAACATGAGTGTAATTACACTCAGTGCTCCAGATATGTAGGGTAAGTGTAGGTCATTAGATGTTTAAAGCTGTCCCCAAAAGCACAGTTAAGTTAGCAACTTCAAAATAAGCCAATCCTCAGAAAGACTTCCCAGGAAAATGGAAAAAGGCATCGAAAAACTATCTTTGTAAATTGTTACAAAAGATTTTAAAAGAAATTATGCTGAGAAAGAAAACGTCTTGCATACTGTACTGAAAGTTATTTTCATTTACTACTCCCAAAATAATTTTTGTAAAGTATAATTATATGTTTCTACAAAAATGCTTGTAAATGTCAACCGAAATATTTGTGCCTGGCCATTTCCCCTGCAAAAATTAATTACAAAACCTCCTTAACTAAGTTTAAGGTTTAGCACTTCCTGTTTCATTGAAGGCTTATATTATTTACCTAACAATTTATTAGTTGTAAAAGGGCAATTGCTCTGCATATGTTAAAATATTATCTTTGTTCTTTTGATCATAGGAACATTTTATGTTTGTAAATTTAGATCAAAATCATTATAGTCAGTGATCAGAAAATGGGAGTACTGAATTGTTCATTCAAAACTTGTGTTTATAAAGTAAGTAGATGCTCACTATTTGCCAAATCAACACAAAAGGGCCTCCTGAAATGTGATAGCTGTTTGATTAATAGATTCTTTTAGCAACATCAGAAGAGGTGAAGCCTTGAATTCATAAAGACCTGGGGATGAATTCTGACTTGCCATTTACTAAGCAGTCTTGAATAATCCACCTAATCTCTCCGTAGTCATGCCAACTGCCTGATTTGCAGAAACATGGGTTAGCACCTTCATCGCACACTGTGATTGAGGGGATGAAAAAGACCATGTCCTTTGTGCCTGACTCAAATCAACCTCTCCATTAGGCTCATTTCTCTTTCCTATCTTCATCATTAACTGAGAGTTGGAAGATCCAAATTGGATTCCAGGCACCACCAACTTGGGGTGAAGCATGTCATCTCTCTTTGGATCCTCACTTGCACACCCATGGATGGGACTAGCATTCAATTTTTTGATCGACCAATTTCTGAGACTTCTTTCCGTCTCAACCATGTCTCATGAGTAAGCAGCAGATGCATCCATTCTGCAAATGTGTTTGAGATTCTGTGTGCCAGACCCGTGCTAGAGAGGAGATGCTGGCAGAGAGACAAGCTCAGGATGCGAAGGGCAGCAGGAGACCCCAGCCTCACATACTCTGGGGGTGTCAGTTGGGCACCAAACACCAATGGGAAGATCAGGGAAGGAGGTACCACTCGAGACTGCCAGAGCATTTCTCCCTTTTATCATCTTCATTATCTTTATCAAAATGACAGAATTTTTCAAATTCAGGCAGAGTGATAGGACTTGGAGTCCAGCCACTCCCAAAAGTGATATTTTTTCTCATACAAATTTTTTAATTGAACTATAATTCATATATCATAAAATTCACCCATTTGAAGTGTACTACTCAGTGGTTTTAGTCTATTCACAAAGCTGTGCAGTATCACTAATAATTGCAGAACAGTTTCATCATGCCAAAGAGCAATTCCATACCCATTAGCAATTACTCCCCATTCCCCCAACCCCCCAGGCCCTGGAAACCACTAATCTGCTTTCTGTCTACATAGATTCCCCTATTAAGGGTATTTCATATCAATGGAATCATATAAGATGTGGTCTTTTGCACCTGGCTTCCTTCACTTAGCATACTGTTTTCTAGGTTCATCTATGTTCTCCCTTTCTATGGCTGAATACTATTTCATTGTATGAAGAGATTATATTACGTTTATGTATTCATCAATTGATGGACATTTAGTTGTTTCCACTCTGGCTGTTATGAATAATGTTGCTGTGAAAATACAAGTTTTTACAAGGACATATGGTTTCCATTCTCTTGGTGAACCCAGGGGCCTAGCATTCAATTTTTTGATCAATTGGTGGATCATATGTTAACTCAATGTGTAACCTTTGAGAAACTGCCAAAATTGTTTTCCATTTTCCATTTCCACCAATGATGAATGAGGGTCCAATTTCTTCACATCCTTGTCAACACTTATTATTGCCTTTTTTTACCCTAACTATCCTAGTAGGTATGAAGTGGTATCTCATTGTGGTTTTGATTTGCATTGCTCCAATGACTAATAATATTGCACATCTTATGTGCTTATTAGCTATTTGTATATCTGCTTTGAAGAAATGTCTATTCTAATCCTTTGCCATTTTTTGATGGAGAAGAGCAGTTTTGTTCTCACAGATTATGAGCCCAGAAATAAATTTTAAAGAGGGAGACCTGGAAAGAGGTAAAGTTTGGACAACGTTGGCAAGTGTCTCCCACAGGGTGCCCATCCTTGATGCCTCACCTCTGGCCTCTCTGCCCCCAAGCCTCTCTGTGAAGTCAGGAGAGAGAGATGGGGCACGCACACAGAGCCCAAAGGTAATCCTGACTGCAAATGTGATTGTGCTTTGAGGGAAATAAGTGTAGGTGGAATATTTTTATACATTCAAGTGTAAAGTACATGGCATCTGCTCATTTTAATGGAGCAAACAGGATACACTTTCCTTGTCCCTCTGCCTTTCTGTCCATTGTCCTACCATGGAGAGGGGCAGAAATCTCAGAATGGAGCATCGCTCCATAAATTCTGAGAAAGATCCACGAGCCACATGGTGATGACTGCTACAAAATCACCTCAAAAAGTAAATTGCAGGATGATTTATGGGCATTTCCTAACACTGTCTTAAAGGAGACTTTTAAGCCAATTAGAATGGCAGGAATTATGACAAATGCTGTCATTACGATTCATGTGGACTGACTATACCCCATGAATCTCCTGCCCCCTCTCAGCTCAGCATAGCCACAGACTTATGTCTACAGTAGAATGATGTCTTGTTCTATTAAGTACATTTCGAGATCGCTCAAATGCTGTGTTATGGGAAGCATGGATTTGAGGTCATTGATTTGCAGCAGAATTGTCGCCTGAGGGAAAGCACTAAAACGGGAGATTAAACTTCACTGCCTATAGGACTTCAGCTGTTCTGTGGCCACTGGGCTACAAGGACAGTCCCTAGCAAGGTGATGGGTTGAAGTTTTATTCTCCCCACCATGCTCCCACTCTCCCACCTTGGAGCTTAACTGTTGGCCAGGACAACAATGAGCCAAGCAAGCCAATTACTTGAACTCAGCACCTTTAAATAGTATTTGAAATCCTTATCTAATCTAATAAAGCTGAAAGTCCTGAGACTCCTGAGTAAAACAAGGTAAAACAAGCTAAGAGGGAAGGAGCTGCCTGATGTGCTAGGGGAAAGGACCCCATTGGCCTTTGGCTAGTAGATTCTAGAGTCTGCACAAGTGATGTTCATTACTGCATTGCTGGAGTTGTTCTTTAATGCCTACAGGCACCGCTAGTCTTTTCCCTGTTTGTTTCTGAACAGTTCTTCCTTGCCATGGTCTCTTATAAACGTATGAATGATTAAAAATTTTTGGGAGGGATGGCTATAAAACACCTAAATCTGTGTTGTTTTAAACCACTAGGATTGTGGTTCTGTGTTACAGCAGCAATAGAAAATTAATATAGATTTTTTTTTTCCTCGGGCAGTTCTGGAGGTTAGAAGTCTGAACTGGGTTGGCAGGGCTGTGCTCCTTCTGGGGACTTTAGGCTTCCTGCATTTCTTGGCTTATGGCCCCAACCTCTATCTTCAAAGCCAGTAGAGTAACCACTTCCAAACTCTCTCTTTCTGCTTCTGTCATCACCTTGACTTTTTCTTTTTCTGACTCTCCTGCCTCCCACTTATAAGGACCTTTCTGATCTCATTAGACTCACCAGGATAATCTTTTCATCTCAAGATCATTACCTTAATCAAGTTTGCAAAGCCCCTGTGACCTTCCTGATAAATTCAGTGTTTAAAATGAAGGTAATCTTATTGTACTAACATTGCAGCCTTACCAAAAAAGTCACCCAAAATTTTTTCATGGATTGCTTACTTTATTTTTATTTTTTTTATTTTTTTAAAGATACTTAGATTATACAAATGTCATATAAAAAATATAGGGGATTCCTTTATGCCCCACTCTCCACACCTCCCACATTTTCCCACATTAACAATACCCTTCATTAATGAGGTACATTCATTGCAACTGATGAACACGTTTTAGAGCATTGCTACTAACTGTGGATTAAAGTTTACATTTACACTCTCTTCCACACAATTCTGTAGGTTATGACAAGATTTATAATGGCCTGTATCTGTCGTTGCAGTGTCATTCAGAACAATTTCCAAGTCCCAAAAACGTCCCTTTATTATACCTATTTTTCCCTCTCCCTGCCCTTAGAACCTCCAGTGGCTACTGCTTCCACATCAAAACTATAATTTCTCCCTTGCTAGAATCACAGTAAGTCTATAGTAGAATATCAGTAAGTCTACTTTAGTTCATAGTTCATTCCCCCATCCTGAGTATTCTAGGATGGTGATGTCTACTCCACCTCTAATTGAGAGGGGGCTGTGATCCCATGGGGCCAATGGATGGTCACCCAGATTTTTTAAATGAACACTTAATTCCTTCTTTTTCCTAAGAACTAGAGCATATTTCTTTTAATTTACTTCTCCCCACCCCCTGGTTGTTTGCATTTGCTGTGTCTCTTTATTGTGTGCTGCTTTTCTTTTTAGGAGGTACCAGGAACCAAACCTTGGACTTCCAATATGGGAGGGAGGCACCTCATTGCTTGAGCCACCTCTGCTCCCTTGGAGCATATTTATAACTGTAACCAAATGATGTCTAATATAAGCTCATAGATACATATGTTTATAGTGCTTGTTTCATTTTTCAAAATAAAGCCCCCCCAAAAAAACAGCTTTTTCTCACTATTCAGTCTGAAGTTTTGGGTCCTGTTTTATCTAGTGTACTCTCTTGTAGCCTTTCTCTAGCATAGTGGGTACTTCCCCTCAGGATTGGAAAGCATGACAAAGCCCACGTTTAGTTGCAAGGGAGGCTGAGAGAGTACCTGGTATTTGCAAACTCTGAAGTGGGTGAGAGACTGGTAAGTGAAAAAAACCACCACCATCACCACAGGTGGGAGAATGTCTCTTGATAGCCAGGCTATAGTGACTGCCATCTTGTTTTCATCATTGTTGTTATGTAACTCTGAGTCATAGAAATGCAACCATATAAACTATAGACTCTAAAACTTAGTGTTCTCTTGTCCCATTCACTGCAGACAGTGGATTTTATAGATCACAATGGCCACACAAAGAATCGCCCTTGTTTCACTGGTTATAACCCACACCCCAACCCTTCTGTGTGGTAGACATAAGAAGACACAAAGGACTTTCCAGCAAGACTATCTTATTGCCACTTGCAACAATATAAACAAATATAGGAATTTCAGTGTGCAGTAAAGAAAGCCATACCTGTGGGAACAGTACCTTGAGTAGAGCTGAGGGAGGGGGGCTGTGTGTCGAATCTTGACTATTTTAAATCTCAGTATTAGAACTGGGAAGGACTTCAGAGACTGCCTTATCAAAATCTTTCATTTTTTATAGGAAAGAACTGAAGCTAGAAAGTGAATGAGAACCAAATATTTCCAAGTGAAATCGAGTTTGGTCTTGTTTGTGGCCTCCCAGGTCAGGCTACTGGCCTTGAACCTGCCACCGTAGACTTCAAAAAAAGCCAGTAGGTTTGCCCCTTGCCCTGCTCAGCAGCTAAAGTCAATATCTCTTTGGGCGCACAGACTTTATCCATTTTAATATCACCTTAGTTTTGCTTAACTTCCAACACACCAAGTTCCTAGGAAAGGTCAAAGCAAAGGCCACTTGTCCAGCTAAGAACAAATGACATCAGGGTGGTTTGCTCACTATAATCTTTGGGCAACATTATAACCTTTTCACGTCCATACAGTGCACATTTGTGTGTGTGTGTGTGTGTATATGTGTGAGTGTGTAGAAAGAGCTATATGCAGCCTTGGAGGGAAGGCAAATGTAAACCCTACCTTCCAAGAGCAAAATGGCCTAAAAGCATAAAGAGTGGCCAGGTAATTCCTGATCTTCCCCAGGATGTCCTTGAGACACCGCCCCTTCACCTCAGTCTCTCATAGAATCTATTCTTTTTCTACATCTTAAACACAAGATTAGACTATATCACATCACATCCCAAGTTGGAGAAAGCCCAGAGGATTAATGCCAGAAAAGTACCATGCTCAAGACCTAGAGTGATGATTTCATTTTCCTTCTATTCTGTTTAAATGCTAGAATATTCAGGTTGTATTCTCTGCGGTGATCTTTCCATTTCAGGGCCAGACCCAAGGAACTTTGCTTGTCCTTCTAAATGTATTAGAGGGTTTTCCAACTTCCTAAATCTTTTCCCAATAACCTCACGCCTTTATTATGAGCATACTTTAAGTTAAGACATGCAGTTGTGCTAGAATTTGAGTTTTATTCTTTCCTACTTCATATAAGTAGTCTATGCCACTAAATCTTTGAAAAATAAATATGTGTGTTCATCACCCAGACCTCTAACTCACTCATAAACAGATTTGCACCCATCCTATAGTTGTCCACTGGCAGACATGAGTGTCCCACTTAAAAAAATTTTTTTTCAAGTCATTTGTAATAATAATGGAACTAACAGCCAGCATTAATTAGGTATTTACTATGTGTCAGCCCTTGGTTTAAGTACTTCATACGTATTATCTCACCTAACTGATATTACAACTCTTTAAGTTGCGTATTATTATTAGGCCCATTTATACACAATGAAACTGACACACTGAGGGTTAAGGAATTGTCCCAGAGTCAAACAGCTAAGAAATAGAATATCTCAGTTTCCAACCTATACAATTTCGCTCCAAAAGCTAGACCTTGACCCATTAAGGAGTATCTGTGACTGGGAAGCACAGCCTCCTACTGCTTTGAAATGAAATGAAGTTAACGCTAGCACTTAAAAATGAAATAGAGAAAAACAGAAGAGAAACTGTGTCAGTGCAGAGTGCATGGTAATGAAGAAAGAACTGTTCCATGAAATGTTTGGTTTGCGTCTACACACACACATGCACACTCACATGTATGCAAGTGTGTTTACTGCATCACAGAGAAAAATATATTTCTTTCTGTAAAGTATTGTCAAAAATGTTTAAAAAACCATGCATTAAACTCTGCAGACTATTCTTTTTGAAAGTATTAAATATCCTTCCATCTGTGGTCAAAGGGAATGGCAATCATAATTTACTTCAAGTAAATTCCCACTGCAGATGGTAAATGAGGCACCAGCCCTGGCTGGTTAAGACCAGAAGCCCTAAAGTAGAATAACCTGAGTTTGAAAGCCAGCTCTTGTACATCCCAGTTGCATGACAAATTACTTAACCTCCCTGATCTCAGATTCCTATCTGAACTAGCACTGTCCCCACAAGTAAATGAAAGGGTGTATATCCCTTGTTTAGTGGAGAGCTTGGCACATATGAAGCCTTCAAGACTTGGTAGCTCTTGCTCTTTAGTCACACGTTTCACTGCAGCACAGATGTGTCAGGGAACCGGTGGGCTTGCATTCTGTTGTGTCTGCCAGCAACACTCCCGGCATCTCAGCCCAAGAGGGCGTGGGAGGGGGAGATTACTCATGGAGTCACAGATGTGATTGTCTTCTTGGGGTGGTCCCTCTGGTTGCATTAACACCCATTCACTGCCTACACCATCCCTTCCTGTGTAAATGAAATAGCCTGCTTTGTGTGACAAGCCGGGGGAAACCAGCCTCTTTAAAAAAGAGCTCTTCCTTGATGTGTACTGGACCTAGAAATAACAGTTAAATCATAAAGATTTTATAACCCTAAATCCCTTCCAGCTATGTCCGAGTTAGACCATCTCATCCTGATAAGCAGAAAGAACTACTTTTCCCAGATACTAATGGGTTATCAACATGGAGTTGATAAGCCTTCACAAAATAAAGCTCCCTATGTCCCCCAAATGGACAAGTAAGGTCAAAGTTCCTCACAGGACATCTGGATGTGTACTCTGACCTGTGCAGCAGTCAGCACCTTCAGAGAGGTAGCCTCATGGCTTTGTGACCTTGCCCTGTGGCCAAGCCTCAGACGCCACAGGGCCCTGGACCTACAGAAAACAACAGCAATTAGCTTTTGTAAAGTGCTTCAGAATTTACAAATATGCTTTTGTTTGCATCATCTCCTGTAACTTTTATCAAAAAACCACCTCTTGATTAGAGTGAACAGATATTCTCAGAGACAAGGAGAGGAAATGGGGCTTAGGAAACATAACTTCAGCTTTGAAATCTGATCCCTTGAATCACTGAGTGTGTGTGATCTTGGGCAAATTGCTTAACCTCAGTGAGACTCAAGCTCCGGGTCCATGAAATGCAAGTAACTCTAGTGGGTTAACTTGTTTTCTCCCAAAATTCACATCTACCCAGAATCTGTGAACGTGATCTTATATGGGCATGGGGTCTTTGCAGATGGAATCAAGTCCAAATGAGTTTACCCTGAATTACAATGGGTCCTAAATCCAACAATTGGTGTGATAGTCAAAGTCATGTGACAGCTTGGCTGGATGATGGTGTCCAGTTGTTTGGTCAAGTGAGCACTGGCCTGATTGATACTCTGATGATATTTCATGGATTTAAATTGTTTATCAGCTGATTGTATCTATGGTTGATAATTACAATCAATAAATAAGATTGCCATCAGCAATGAGAGACATCTCATCTAATCAGTTGAAGACCTTAAAGGAAGAACTGATGATTTCAGCAGTCAAAGAATTTCCATCTCTACTTCAAATACACAGCTTCTCCTGGGGAGTTCATTGAAACCTTCATCACAGTTCCCAGCTTGATGCCTGCCCTTTGGAAATCAGACTAGCCAACCCCCATGGTCCCAGGAGCCAATTCCTATAATAAATTTCATAATATTTACATATATATTCTTTCAGTTCTTTTTCCCTGGAGCGCTCTGACCAGTATACAACTGGTATTCTTATGAGAAGAGGACATAGAGACACAGACACACAGAGAGAAGACGGTCACTGAAGATGGAAGCAGAGATCAAAGTGCTGCATCTACAAGCCAAGGAACACCAGGGATTGCTGGAAAACAACAAAGATAGAAGAGTTGAGGAAGGAGTCTTCCCAAGAACCTTTGGAGGGAGCAGGGCCCTGGCAACACTTTGATGTCACACTTATTATTAACCTCCAGAACTGTGAGGGAATAAATTCCTATTGTTTTAGGCCACGTTGTTCGTGGTAATTTGTTATGGCAGCCTTAGAACTAATATAATAACTAAACCAATCTTGAGGATTAAATGAGATAACTAGCATAAAACCTTTAGCATATGGTAGGTGCTCAATAAATCAAAGCCCTTTGCTTCCTCTCCCTACACTCCTGGACTCCAGAGTCTGTGCTCTTTCCACAATGTTGTATAAAGGCTTGCTCGATGCTTGCGGAGAGTGGAACTGAGCTCAAAGGAAGCCAAAAAGAATTAACTTGGTGATAGATCTGGACAGCTGGTGGTTCAGCTAGCATATAAGCTGAGACTACAGAATTCAAACACCACCTTGAGTTGGGAAGGTTTTGCTGAAGATTTGGGCAAACAAGATGGTGGCACCTGATGCAAAGCATCCATGAGCTGCAATACTTCCTCACTTGCTTTCTGTTAGTCCACGTTCTGATAAACCTGCTGGTCTAGGAGAATGTGCACCTCCTTATAGTCACTGGAGAGTAAACAGACTCACCTTACAACTGATGAAGCAATATTTCTCTAATATCCATGTCACATTTCTCTAATAGTAATAAAAAAAAGTCCCTGCCTAATTCATATGAATATAAATAAGGTACAGGGAAATAAGGAGATTTTAAAAGCAGGCTAAAAAAAACCACTTCAATCTTTGCCAACAGGTTAGAGAAACAATGCCAACTGACATATTTTATTTGCCTGCCACCTCGGAAAGCTGTAAGAAAAGCAGATAAGGAAGCAAGATCTCCCATCAAGAAAAAGGTCTTCAAATATTAGATAGTGATAGTCCAAACTACTCTAGAATTATGTTTCCTCTAAGATACGCTGATTCCTTCTTTTATTAGAAGTCCAGTTGTGCCAATACAAGTATTTCTGACTGTGGTGGTTTGAAGCTATATGTGCCCTAGAAAAGTATGTTCTTAGAGTTCATCTATCCACTGGGTATGAACCCATCGTGAGTAGGATCTTTCGATGTGTAAGATTTAATTAAGTTAAGGTGTAACCCACCTCATTCAGGGTGGGGCTTACTCCTCTTACTGGAGTCCTTTATAAGAGAATGAAATTCAGATGAAGAGAAAAAGCCATGGAAGCAAGACTCTGAAAGCAAGAAAACGTGGAAGAGAAGGGAGAGACCACCAGGTGCCACCATGTACCTTGCCAGGTGACAGAGGAGTCTAGGATGACCAATAGCTGGTCTTCAGGAAGAAAGCATCATCTTGACAGTGCCTTGAACATTTTCAATACTTCAAAACTGTAAGCTTGTAAGCTAGCACATTCCCATAGCTAAAGCCAACATATTTTATGGTATCTGCTTTCAGCAGTTTAGCAAACTAAAACACCGACCTAGACTGCTGGCCCAAATCTAAAGATGCCCTTGAACCCTTTCTTTCTTCTTGTCAAAGGACAAAGTGCTGGTTCCCTCTAGAGCCCTAGCAAACCTGACATCCACCTCCAGGCATGGTTCACCTCAGCATGGGCATAATCTCTGTGATGGCAGATGGCCAGATGATGCAGACACATTGCCCAGTGTGAATCTGAATTCACAAGATTTAGCAGTAACACTGTCATTTTTCTTCATTTTAGAATATACGAAGAAATTTGTTTGCTTTAATGTCACCAAATGAAAGGTTAATCAGGTATAGTCCCAGAGGAGCAAGGTAGGACTGGAGGTGAGTTCAAGGACAGAGATCTTTCCATGACCTCGTGTCCTGTTCAGAGGATGCTGTGCAGCTGGAGGATGAGGTCCTTCTCAGGGACAGCTTTCCAATAGCCTCAAGACAACTTGTCAGTGGGGCCAACACTTTGTGACAAGGTGCCCAATTGGTTACGAAGACAATTTTTAAAATAGACGGTAAAGACCTAGTAGAGGAGAAATCACAACATAAATTGGCTTTTACAATCCAACTGTGATAAACAGTGGGAAGTAACAGAAATGTAATTGTAGAGCCCTTGGATGAGGTATTAAACTTTAAACAGAAAGGATTCACATTAGCACACACCAGTATGATACTTTGAGGGGGTGGGGCAGTTATTTGATTAGCCTTACCATTTCCATCCTGTTTTCAAAGAGGAAAAAAAAATGAAGGAATCATCCAGCAAAATATTACCCTTGAATTTTGAAGAAAACATATCCACAATCTTCTTAGTGATATATAGGTCATTACAGTTATAAGAAGTTCACATTTGTTGTAAATCACTTTATTGCACTGTAGAAACCTATCCAGAATGAAGGCTCTCAATTCTTGATCCTGACTCTGCCACTCTCAGTTACATAATCTCTCTAAACTTCAGGATCCTTACCTATGAAATGGGGAGAATTAACTATGCCTGGAACACAGGGTTGCTTTGAAGACTAAACAAGGGAATGCCTGAAAATTATCCAATAACATTGCCTGGCAAAAAGAGGGTGACAATAAATGTTAGTCATTGGTGTTTTTCAGTTTTACATTCTATCACATGGCAAACAAGCACCCCTCATTCCACACAAGCTGCCTTCCTCTTGCTCCCCCCATTTCTCTTTCATCTTTCCTTGATAGGAACATCTAAGGAATCTCTCTTTTCTCCCTGATGCAGACAAAGCTGGAGAAGACACATCTCATAATCACAATTCAAGACATTGCAACCCTGTGCCCCAGGAAGCCACCAAGATAGACACTGAATTCAAATGCCAAAAGAGTCTTTAAAACCAGAGCAACGTGTTCAGGTTTGGAGGGGCAGTTCCCCAGGCCACTAGAGTCTGATGCACCAGAGATGAAAAGACTACAGTGGTCACGGTTGGAACTAGACTATACTCCATTCTAAACTCACTAGAGTGAGGATGGTCCTCCCTCCACCCTCTTCCCACCCCATCACTCACGCACCTGGATTTGCAAGGGCCTTTGAGTTCACCAGTACCGTACACATGTTTAGAGCCAGTGGTTTTCCACTCAGACCAAAGAGTATGTGCCCAAAGGGCCCAAGACACTGAAGTTCTGACCTAGAGGAGAGTTATGTCTACCAGCATCACCTAGGAAGGCTTTGGCCACCAAGTAACAGCAAGCTACTGACAGGGGACTAATCCAATAGGGAAGAGTATGCTTTTCTCACATCATGGGAAATGGGAGAGAGGAGTATACTGGTAATGGTCCAGCTGGTCAAAGATGCCATCCAAAGACCTCAGCTCTTTCTATTATCCCTGCCAACCTTAGCAAGTTGACATTTTATCCTCAAGCATGTTATCTCAGGGTGTCGAATCCACAGTCACAATTCAGACAACGCATTCTTGGCAAGAAGAAAGCAAAAAGAATTGCTATGTCCCTTTTTCAGGAAAGCCAAAGATTCACCAAGAGCTCCATGACAGATGTCCATTTCTGTCCCATGGCCATCCCTAGCTGAAAAGAAGACTCAGAAGTAAGAGGGAGGTGATGAGGAGAAGAAGGTTGGGAAAGACTGTTGAGTTGCCCAGTCAAAGTTTCTAGCCAGCATCCATGGGTTTTGTGTAAGCAATATGTTAGGATTGATGTAATTTGTGCCTACCATGAATTTCTTGGATGTAGTGAAAATGGTAAAGCTTTCATCTTTTTGATGATGACTGCACAATGAAGTTAATTTTTTTTCTTAAGGGGGTTCTTGATGGGTTAACAGAAAAAACCCTCTTAGGCATTGTATTAGTTAGTTGCTATATAAAAACCACGCCAACACTTAGTGGTTGGAAATTTAAACTGTGCCCCTCTGAATGGTCCTTCTGTCTTGATGGAACTCACACAAGCATCTAGTCACCTGTGGAGTTTGACCATTTGGCTCTGGCTAGTCTAGAAATGCCCCAACTGGGATTGCTCCTCTGCTGCACAGGGCCTCTCACCCTCCAGCCTGGGCTTGTTCACATGGCACCTAGGCAGGTTTCAGATAAAGGAAAGAACTGGCACACCTTCCTGTTTGCCACATTCTCTTGACCAAAGCAGGTCACAGGGTCATCCTAGAGTCAAGGGATGGAGAAACAGACTTCTTTCTCTTACTGGGGAAAATCACAAAGTCACATTCCAAATGTCATGAATACTGAGAAACATAGAGCAGGATTGTGGCCACCTTTGCAATTTCCCACAGGTACACTGGTCACCTTACAGGGTTTATGTGAACCAATATAGAGGTAAGAATAAGAAGTATATTCTAAAGTATTTGGTTGAGTTATTTTAATAGCCACCCTCAAAGCAAATTAAAGTGAACATTCTATTTTGTATCAAAGAGATCAAAAAGAAGCTCCATGTCCCATGGCTAACTACTGGAATTAGGCCCAAACACTATTAAATATTCATATACCCACATTTCACCAAAGCAGAATGAGAGGCATTTTGATGACTATTATTCATCTAAAAATTAAGGCAGGACCTCTGTATTAATTTGAAGTCCATGAACAGCTTCATTAAATGATCAATAAGCACTGAATGGTATTAAAACTGCATGGGTGACTGCCTTGAGTAATAATAAATCATCCTTCTCATCTTCAGGTGTTTGCACACAATTGGTACTTGAGAAATAGGAAAGCCAAGTCATACTCATATGAGCTTTCTGTCTATGTCTTAAAGACATGGCCTTTCTACCTGGGACAGTAATGGCATGGGGATGAGGTCAGAGGTTCTCAATCCCATTATTCTTCGTATTTATTTATATTTTAATTTTAAAATTCTTCTAGTCCCATTATTCTTAATTAAAATCACTGCTGATAGAACCATGAACTTAGGGAAAACATTTCTGATCTTTCCTTGACAAAGGCTCAGACTTATAACTTTAATCATGGGTTTTCTTTTTTTTTTTTTTTTTTTTTATTGACTTTGTAATAATATTACATTAAAAATATATATGTGAGGTTCCATTCAACCCCACCCCCCCACCCCCCCTCTCCCCCCGCAACAACACTCGTTCCCATCATCATGACACATCCATTGGATTTGGTAAGTACATCTTTGGGCACCTCTGCACCTCATAGACAATGGTCCACATCATGGCCCATACTCTCCTCCATTCCATCCAGTGGGCCCTGTGAGGATCCACGATGTCCGGTGATCACCCCTGAGGCGCCATCCAGGGCAGCTCCACGTCCCAAATACGCCCCCACCTCTCATCTCTTCCTGCCCTTCCCCATACCCATCGTCCACTATGTCCACTTTTCCCAATCCAATGCCACCTCGTCTATGTGGACATTGGATTGGTTGTGTCCATTGCACCTCTTTGTCAAGAGGAGGCTCAGATTCCACATAATCATGGGTTTTCATAGTTCTTCTGACATCTGTTCTTTCGAACTCCATTTCAGATTATACGCTATGTTTTTTGTTAGGATTAGAGGCCTATGGGCTTAGGAACCACCTTTTCTGTTTTTCCCAGCATGACTGTGTCCATCAAAACTCACTACATGGTCGCAAACCAAGATATTCAAGTGGAGGGGGGGTGGGTTCCAGGACCCATCCTCTTGGATACGCCACTTATGAGGCTCAGAAAGGAGAGGCCTGTCAGAGGCAGAAGAAAATGAAGGGGATTTGTTTGTTTGTTTGTTTGTTTGTTTTTAACATTCTCCAGTATTCTCCACTGTGAAAACAGTCAATGTGTTTTAGGAAATCCTCATTATAGGAAAAGTAAGTATGCCTCTGGCCTGCCTTCCAAAAAGTGTCCAGGGGAATTGCTACACCAAGGATACAAAGCTCCATGCAGAATGTGAAGCCACTGCACTATGCAACCCTCCACCCCCGAGTTCCTTCCAGGGTCAATTTTTCCAGAGGAGACTCCCAAGCAGATTTGTATACAGCGTTAGACAATTTCAAATACAGACTCTGAGACATGTTAAAGTTCTATCCCCTGTTTTTTTTTAAGCTATTTTCTGAGGTGATGATCTGGATTTAAGATAGAGTTACAAAAGAGAACAGAAACCAAGTCAACTGAGATCAGATGGAAAACACAGGGAATAGCAGCCATGACAATGGGAAGAGGTTTATGAGGTTCTGCTGTGTGCTAAGCAATCTCGGTGAGCAGCTCTGAGGATGCCCTGTTTTTAAGAAATTCACTGTCCACTCAGTTCAACAAAATACCAACACAGAGAGAGTAGCCGTCAACAATAATAGCTGACATTTCCACCCATTATTTATTAACTGAGTCCTGATCATCTGCCATTAGCTGAATTAGGCACTTTGAGAACATTGCCACAAGTAATTCTTACAACAGCCCTGTTTTGTTTTGTTTTATTTACTTTTTTTTTAGTAGGTACTGGGGATCGAACCTGAGACCTCATACTTGGGAAGCAGGCACTCAACCGCTTTAGTTACATCTGCTCCCACAACAGTCCCATTCTCAAGTGAAGATACCATGATTCAGAGAAGTTAGTTATGGAGTCCATGGCCTCAGGCTTAATAAGTGGTAGACCCAAGAGCCAAACCCTGCTCAAGCTCACTCTAAAACTCAGTCTCTTTCTTCCATGCGTGGACAACAGGTCCATTGCCCAGGCAGAGAGGAGGGTGGAAAAGCTGACATCAGCTCTGCCTATGGCCTCTGAGACCAGCATAGTTGGGGCAGCTGCACCCACACCTGTTGGCCTATTTACTCGGCCAAGTTTTGGGGCAGACAAAGATGACATGATAGGAGCCTGTAGCCTCAAATGAGACAAGAATGAGCATGTGGGATCCAATCCCTCTGCCTTGGTCCACCTGCATGCTGGCCACATTTCAAGATCTCCTCCTCTACCTTGCCCTCCTACTTCAGGTTTAAGTAGCCAATGGGATACCATCTCAAGACTGGGAGCATGGCATCAGCAGGAAAGCAAAGAGACTCCGTCTTCTAAAGCAACTTGGAGGGCTGGCCTGAAAAGGGTTATAAGACCGCATAGTAGCTTATCAGGAGAGAGTCTCACGATCCATTAGCAATGGCTGTCATGGAAGAGGGAAAAGAATCCTAGGGTAATAGCCACCCAAACCTGGGTTCATGTCCCCACCACTTCCTGTCAGCAAGAGAATTCAACCTTTCTGACCCCCCAGTTTCTTCATCTGTAAACTGAATGAAGCTTCTTCAAATAATATTTATAATTTCTTTACACATTGCCTCTCAGACACTAAGCACTCAAAAATTCATACTGTTTTTATTTGCTAATAGTACATCCTGACTAATGCACTTTTGTCTACAATGTGTAAATAAAATGTAACAATGATGAAGACCCAATGTGCTGAGATGTTAAGCCATCAAGTACTGGTAATTATAGGGCCCATAGAAATAGCCAAAGGAACTGGATAGTTTCTCCCTTGTCCAATCTAAAATCTTCTTTCAAATTAGACTTGAACAGTATCTGTAATGCTTTTTCTGGGCTGAATGGTGTCTCCCAAAAATATATCTTCAAGACCTAAACCCCCATTCCATAAATATGGCCTTATTTGGAAAAAAGGGCCTTTGAAGATGCTATCATAAAGATGAAGTCACACCGGATTAGGGTGGACCTGAATCCGATATGACTGGTATCCTCATAAGAAGAGGGGCGTTTGGACACAGGGACAGATGGATCGGGGAGAAGGGCATTTGAAGAAAGAGACAGATATTGGAGTGATGCATCTACAAGTCAAGGACCACCAAGGACTGCCAGCAGCCAACGGTAGCTGGAAGAGGCAAGCGTGGCCTACAGAGGGAACGTGACCCTGCAAGCACCTTGATTTTGGACTCTAACCTCCAGAACTGTGAGCCAATAAGTTTATTTTGTTTTAAGCTACCTAGTTTTTCATACTTTGCCATGGCAGCCTTAGGAAACTGAAACAATATATTTTTTAAAGATTTTTATTTTTATTTTTTATTTATTTCTCTCCCCTTCCTCCCACCCCCCACGCCCCCAGTTGTCTCCTTTTCTGTGTCCATTTGCTGTGTGTTCTTCTGTGTTCTCTTGCATTCTTGGTGGCACCGGGAATCTGTGTCTCTTTTGGTTGTGTCATCTTGCTGCTTCAGCTCTTTGTGTGTGCAGCACTACTCCTGGGCAGGCTGTGCTTTTTCCTTGTAGGGCATCTTCTTGTAGGGTGCACTCCTTGTGCGTGGGGCTCCCCTACATGAGGGACACCCCTGCGTGGCTTGGTACTCCTTGCATGTTATCAGCACTGCACGTGGGCCAGTTCATCACATGGGTCAGGAGGCCCTGGGTTTGAACCCTGGACCTCCTACATAATAGGCAGACACTCTATCAGTTAAGCCAAATCTGCTTCCCCTAAAACAATATTTGGCATTCACTTGTCACCTAGGTTCATCTGGCCTCCCCCGTCTTGATTTACATAGAGTCATATTAACATCAATAACCTGCATCCACTGGTTCTCACCCACAGGTACCCACCCTGCTCCTCCACCTCCATCAGTGCCCACTAAGCTCCTGGAATCTCCAGGAGACAATCTCCTGTGGTCAGAGTCTGTCCCAATTGGTGGCCATCCCTGGGCCTCTGAGGTCACCAGGAGGTGCCCACTCTTCTCCAGTTTTACCTAAAACATACCTGGGCTCCCAAGCAGGCTGTCATGAGTCTGAAGCTTCTTGAGAGACATAGCCATATAACTGTCCTCAGACTATGCTCAGAGTCACCATCCCCTGGGGCTGAGGCTTTGAGGCTAAACCTAGTATAAGCCAGAAGAGCTAAAAAATACAAGGTAAATTTCTGGAAGAGACGATGAAATTCTCCTAGAAGAGCCATTTTCTGTGCCTCCTCAGAGCATTTCTAAGAGACAAGTCATAACAAGCAGATGGAGAAACTGGAGTGCTGGTTGGGAATGTTAACATCCAGCGCTGCCAGCAATTCGCACCTCGACAGAACCAGGCGGGTGCACCCTCGGTACCGTGAAACACAGTCCCAGCCAGGGGGCCCCCCGTGCAGCAGAACATGCGAGCAAGAGCAGGCTGGGGACATCCGCTTTGACTGAGAACGGTGTAATATTTTGCAAGCTCACTTGCAAATGTCGGGAGCTGTCATTAGACGCTCGGGGAGGCCCTGTGCTAGCCAGGATGAGGTCCTTGTCACGTAACGGTAATGCACAGCTGTTGTGAAGCCTGCACTTAATGAAACATCGGAGGGACGGGGATCAGTCTGCCTAAGGTTCATGCACAGAGCAACCGTCCAGGGGGCCTTAAATAGAGGGCAGGCTTTTAACTTGTGGAGCTCGGAAGGTAGGAGACCACCGTCATTGGGCAGGAGCAGTGCAGTCCAGGTGTACGGTTTATAGAAACAGGAGATCCCTTGAGTGGGCAGTGGATCATACGTGTTTGGAAGCAGAGCTACATGGGCAGGAGTGGGAGGGAGAGAGTCCAAGTGGAGCAAGCCTGGGGGAGCCCTTAAATGCCGTGTAAGGGATGGGGATTCGGCGGATGCACAGCAGACACTTGAGCAGGGAAGCAGCATCCTGGGACCAGAGGCCACAGAGGCCAGGGATTCAGGGGTCAGGACTGGCAGGCTACACAGCTATCTGGAGGCTGCATGACTCTAACCGGGTGGTGAGACGCTGCTGGGCCAACACTCCCATCAGCAGGCATGAGCTATGGGATGGATGAGATCCTCCCCAGAAGCACTGCTGGATTGAGTCAGGACGTCTGTGCTCAGGCCAGCGTTGGCCCTGAATTTTGTGGGACCTTGAGCAATTCCCTCTGAACTTCTTTAGCGCTCAGAGTCCCCCTCTGTAAATGGAAGGGGTTCGGTTTGGCAGTCTTTTGGACGATTCTGTGATTCAGAGAGGCAGTGTCAAGATTGGGCCACATGGCAGGAGGAGGCCAGCCTGGAATAAAAAATATCCAGGGACAAAGTCACAGGCAGGCAAAAGAGAGATGACTGGGAACGGGACAGCCACAAAACGTACCATCCAAACCAGGCCACGTTTAAGAGGGAAAGAGGGAGCTCATAATACTTAGACCATGAAACAGGCCTAACCTGGACTGTCCAGAAACCAGAGCATGTGGTCATCCAAACTATAGCTAAATATCAAGCTCCATGCCAGAGGAAAGATCTAGAAAGGGATGCCTAGTTCCCCTAGCCTGACTCATCCACTTTCTTTTTCTGCTGATAAAGTTAGGAAGATGCTGATATGACTCCCAACTGGACAGAGTGACTGCAGAACAAACACCTGAGCCTTGGGGGGTGTGTGGGGGGAGTGTGGTTATGTCCATAAAGGAACGCCCTCCTGGGGAAGGATAAAGGTTTGGGAGACCAGAGCCAGTAGATACAGCCCTAGGTGAGCTGGCCTTAGGCAGGCAATGTGTACATAAGCAGGCATGTATTTATGCATGACAGTGTATGTGTGTGCCTGTGTGTGTATGTGCATGCATTATGTATGTGTTTCCTACTGCTGCTGTAACAAATGTCCACAAACTTAGTGGCTCCAAACAATGCAAATTTAGTCTCTTGGAGTCCTGGAGATCAGAAGTCCTAAAAATAGGTGTCAGTAGGGCTGGTTTCTTCCAGAGGCTCTGGGGGAACAGCCATTTCCTTGCCTTTTCCAGCCCTTAGAGCTCATCCAGATTCCACAGCTCGTGGCTCCACATCACTCCGACTCTGCTTCTTTCATCCCATCTCCTCCTCCAACTCCTTCTGTCTCTGACTCTGACCCTTCTGCCTCCATCTTATAAGAACTTCATGATGACATTGAGCCCACCCAAAGGACTCAGGATAAATTCCAATCTCACAATCCTTAACTTTCTCCCTCATGGCCAAGACTCTTTTGTCATATAAATTACTATAGTCACAGGTTCCAGGGATTCAGATGTGGGCATTTTAGAGGGCCATTATTCAACCCACCACAGTAAGCATGTATATAGATCCAGTATTTCCAGGAAGAAACCATTTGCTCTTTGTCCCTCTAGGCTGGGGCAATCTGGGTTTGTAATTACTGTTACTAGGAGTGGGTCAGAGCCTGCAAGAGTGAGGAAAAGGCCATGCAACTTTAGGCTGAAAGACTAGATTCAAGTTCTCTTCTGCCCTTACTGACTGTGCAATCTTATCCACATTATTTAACCTTTCTAGAATCATCTAACATCTCTAGAATGGGATAAATGACAGACCCCTATCTCTGTTGTTGTAATGATTAAATAAGTTGTAATGATTAAATAAATCCCTGGAACAGTGCCCAACTCAGAGTAAACCTTAAATGTCTGATGCTGTCTTCATCTACATCCTCGTAATTATCATCATAGTTGTTTTAAGTGCCTTGTAAACTGTAAGTATGAGTTATCTCTTTGTTGTTCGAGGTAAACCCTGCCCTTAAGGCAGGTGGAGTCACCTCCCAGTGCTCCTTTTCTCTCTAAATGGAACGTGTTAGATTACGTTAGACAATGTGGCTCTGAGAACATGTCCCTGACACTACCTCCTCTCCCCTGCCTCTTCCAAAGTTTGGATTATACTTGTGCATGGAAATATCTGTCACACAGTTGAGGCAGCTCCACTTGATCTCTATGCAAAAGAGCAGAATCAAGTCTGAGAACCCCAGGGGAACAGTCCCTGTGTCAAGAAACTTGCCTCGCAATTCCCATTATCAAAAATTTTGACTAAGTGCAAGACAGGTGGTGGGATGGAGAAGAGGATATTGCCACTCCAAGCCCAGCTGACGGGAGCAGATGTGTGCTGTGTGATAGGCTCAGCCATGCCTCATCCCGTCTCAACTTCTCTCTTAGTTCCCTAGAGTGCTTTTTAAAGGTCAGGCCTTTGTTGGAAAGTGAGACAAACGGACCGTGTTCTCTCTCTAAGTTGTCCTTCCAAGGTTATTCCCATCTACACCAATCCTCAAAAATGACAGAATGACCAACAAAAGAAGCAGGCAGTCAGGGTCCTCCCCCATCCGTGCAGGGGTAGGTCCCAGGAAGTCTCCACGGTCAGGTAGGATGAAGGTCCACCATGAGCTGACCAGAATCACAGCCAGTCCAATGGACCCGCATTTGAAGGCATGCCCTGCCCCACTTTTATTTCAAGAGTAGAAGAGTTTAACTATGTACCATCCCGTTTGTGACTCCCAAAAGTTAAGCTCGGTGCCACATGACTGCACGGGCGAACCTTCAAAGGTTATACTCATCTCAGAATTAATAGCATTTGTTCTTCTGGAGGAACATTAGCCTCCTCTTAAGGAACTCATTCTTGCTTGAAACAGAAGCTCCGGGGAGCCAGCCAATCTCCCTCAGATACCCCGAGGGATTTTGTTTTGCCCGTGAAATTCTTCTCCCGCCAGACAGCCATCATGAATCTCCTTTGAAACGAGTGCTAACCTTTTGAGGCAGAGAAACCTTACTCGTTGGCTGTGTGGTGAGATCTCCATGCAGACTTACTCACAGGAGGGCTGGGGCAGTGCCTGGGCTTTATACAAAGTCCCAGTCTCAATGGTGGTTGAATAAAACAAGATTTCCCAGATGCATGCAACCTCTGGCTGTAAACTAATCAACATATATCTCCCCGTGGCTAGTGCTGACCCAGGAAAACTGGAAATCAGGCTAGGGAGATGATTTTTCTTTTTTGTGAAACAGGCATGTAAAACCTCCTCTGCACACATCACAGAACTGTTTAAGGATTAAATGATGCAAGTCTAGGAATAGGGGGAGGCAAGTGAGGCACAAAAGTCTTAGTAATCAAGATAAATAATTTTTTTTTTTTGGACGCTCAATGCAATTTATTTGCTAGCTTAATGGCAAGCTGCCAATACAGCCAAGACACAATAACCAGGTCCAGAGCACACAAGGCATTTAAAGGTGGAAGATACCAAGAGTGTCTAAAGTACAAAGATAAATACTATTTTAATACACTATTTCATAAATTTTAAAAGGAATGCAAAAATATTCATGATGAACAAGATATCAAAATTTTAAACAAAACAAGGTCCAACAGCACTTGCAGGACCCTGAGGGTGAATGCCTCACTCTCCTCACCCTAATCCCAGCCCTGAGATGAAGTAATACACATGAACATGATGTAAAAACTACAAAGGGCTGTACAGATGCAAGGTAATATTATCACTGTTAATACTATTATAAGTAATTCAGAGAAGAGCGAGCAGATTCTGGATGGACCCAGGTGGTCAGAGAAGGTATCATAAATCAGAGCTGAGCCTGGACTGGTAGGTCAGATTTGCAGCAGCAGAAGGAAGGAAGGTGACATGCTCCAGGTGATGCCCAGGTGATACACCAGAGGAGAGCTTAGGACACACACACAGTGGGGATACAGAAGAAGGGACACAGGACATGGAATCCAACAGAGGGTGGGCACTGAAGCATAAAGAGAAATATGGTGGGAAGGGGCCAGGGGCCTCAAAGTCTACAGAGGAGTTTGGGATGAATGGGACTGGGTATAGTAGCTTCTTCAGCACAGAATTAGCCATTCAAAAGCAAGAGCTAATAAACAGAAGAAATGCTGTTGCTGCTATTTAAATTCAACTTCTTTTTCTATTCAGAAATACACACTCATGCTATAAAATTGAAACAATATAAAAAAGTGAAAGATAAACACCTCCCAGCTGTGGCACACTCTTTGCACGTCCTATAGGAAGAGACAGTGCTCTTGGAAGAGGTAGTTACGTGCGGAGAGCTGGTGCGACAATCTTAGAAATAGGTGAGACTCAAAAGTCAGGTCTATGGAAGCCCTGATTTTGAGACAGCAATGGGTGCTTAATTGGTGCAGAGACTCTGTCTGGGATGAAGGAAGAGTGTTGGTGATGGTGGTGGCGATGGCATCACCACATCATGAACGCCATTAACACCAGCAAATTGTACACTGGAAAGTAGCAAACATGGGAAATTTTATGTTGTGTATATAATACCACAATATTGCATTGAACTGTACAACACAAAGAGTGAACCTTAATGGAAGCTATAGACTATGGTTAATAATATCATTATAACAACATTGGTTCATCACTTGTAACAAATGGATCACACGTGCAAAATAATAATAGGAGAAGCTGTGGGGGGAAGGGTGGTATGTGGGATTTTTCTGTAAACCTACATAAAAAAGAAAAAGTAGCAATGGGTGGGGGCACGGTCCTTCCTTTGGGAATTCCCTGGCATGGCCAGCACTGGCTGAGGGCAAAGCCACACTCCAATCAGCATCACACGTCAACAGGTGCTCCTACAACACTTACGCACATGTCAAATACGTGTGACGGACGTGACACGGTTCTTCCTCTAGAATGGAAGGAGCAGAATGGCCTTAATGGGTTGGGCCATGTTTCTCTTCCATTTTCAAACTTCTGCTACCAGCTCGATGTGTTAAGACCCTTTGGGAATAGCTTCCTCTTCTTTCAAGTCAATCACCTTCAGAGAGAGAACGCCCCAGGCTGCTGGAACGTGGCTGAGCGAGTGCCGGGCTACAGGCCAGGGAGGGGTTCCTGGTTCCGTGCACAGGGACCCGTTCACACCCTTTCTCTTATAAAGGTTAAGATTCCTTTCCAAACACCCCCAAAGCGTCTCTCTCCATCAACAGATACTGGGAACACTGGCAAAAGAGCCAGATGGAGCCGACTGTACCAGATGCTTAATTTCCTCCAAGTGAAAAGGCAAGATTTGTGTTACATGATTCCCAAAAGTGACATCTGATATGGGACCATTAAGTGCACTTTATACTAATCTTTAAAAATGCAGTTTAATGTACAGAAAGCGATGTCCGTGCCCCACCTTGAATCAGTCAAGTGTAACACTCATCCTTGGTATGTAATAGAAGTGCTAGCCATGAGCTTAGTCAATGCTGTGCTAGACAACATGGCCTTCCCTTTAAGGTGCAGATGAGAAGACAACACACAAGTAGCAAATATGATGTTTCAAGGATAAAGTAGCAGACCAGGCCCCAATGTTAAGGGCAGAAAACCAGAGTGGGGGTCATTGCAGAGGAAGGTCAGAGAGAACTAGAGGAAGGCGAAGCTGCCCATTGGAGGGAGGATGCAGAGAGGCTTTTCCTGCCACAGGAAGTGACATGAGAAAAGGAGCAGAGAGAGGACTGAGTTGAGGCAGTCATGGGGGGGCGGGTACAAAGACCTTTTATTTAATAGGAGTTCAAGAGCCAGGCTGAAAGGAAGCGGATTTGGCTCAACTGATAGGGCATCCGCCTACCACATAGGAGGTCCAGGGTTCAAACCCTGGGCTTCCTTGACCCGTGCAGAGCTGGCCCACGCCCAGCGCTGATGCGCCCAAGGAGTGCCATGCCACTCAGGGGTGTCCCCCCACGAGGGGAGCCCCACGCGCAAGGAGTGCACCCTGTAAGGAGAGCCACCCCGTACAATACAATAAAAGCACAGCCTGCCCAGGAGCGGTGCCGCACACATAGAAAGCTGACGCAGCAAGATGACGCCACAAAAAGAGATACAGATTCCGGGTGCCACTGACAAGAATACAAGCAGACCCAGAACACACAGCAAATGGACACAGAGAGCAGACAACTGGGAGAGGGGGAGAAGGAGAGAGAAATAAATAAAAAATAAATCCTTAAAAAAAAAAAAAAAGAGCCAGGCTGAGAACAGCCTAAGATGTGAGTAGCTATTAACTCCTAAAATTCTCACAATTCTAAAGCCCCCTAAACCATCCTGTAATATACATGCTTTATTCCTCAGCCTTTCACAGGTGAGGAATCTAAGGTCCAGAGAGGTTAAGAAACTTGCCTGAGGTCACACCGAGCAAGAGGCAGAGTTGGGTTTCAAAACCAGGGCTTCTCACTCCACCATCCTTGCTCTCTATGGCTATACTATAAATAATAAGTCGTGAATAATCAATAAAACAGTAAGATAGGAATATGAAGCCAAATCTTCAATGACAGACCATGAGATAAGATTTGGTTTGATGAGCAGTACCTGTGAGTTCTTGAAGAAATGATGCTGAATAAACGGTGTGTAGGGAAATCCCACCAGGATAGCGCACTGGGGCCAGAGGGTGAAGAGAAGCAGGTGGAAGGGAAGCCTCGTGGAGAGGATTCTTCAAGTGGGAGCCAGGGAGAGGTCTTCAGGACTCAGAGCCTGGCTGGGGGGACACAGGAGGGACGGAGGACAGTGGGACCACTGAGCAGTGCCACAGCCCTGATGCAGGTGCTGGGAAGGGGATCAGGATGGAGCCCACCCAGGGGCGGCTGGAGAGAAGTAGAGATGAGGCATTTAATGTGCAACAGGTTGCATTCCAGGTTCCATGTTAAGAAAGCAATTACAAAGAAGAGTTGACAATTGCATCCTCCCCTCCCAAGAAACCACTTCCACATGGATGTATCTTTGTTGTCTGGGGAGGGAGGGAAGAGGTGAAGGGGGTGGGACGAAGGGAGCAAGTTGGTGCTTTCACATCCCACAGGAAAGAGAATATAGCAACAACAGTCTTTGGTTGGTTGGTTGGTTGGTTTTTACCAGGAACTGTCCCAGAACTGAGGAGATAAAGATAAACAGGACACGGTGCCTGCCCTTGGAAATGAAGATAGGAAGGTCCAGGGACTTGCCCAAGGCTTGATCCTCGTTGATGGTGCAGAGGCTGGAAGCCAGGGTCCCACAGAAATGTGCAGCCCTCCCACTAAGCTGTGATGCCACTGACCCACCTCCCACCCTCCCAGGCTTCTACTGCCCCATTCCATCAAGGGAACCCACCCCTGTAACACGAGTGGAAGAAAATAAAGAATAAGGATCATCATCCACAAACAGTTGTTTGATGCCTACTACATAGAAACTTCTGTGTTAAACCCCAGGGACACAGGAAACCAGAGACCCTGAGATTACCCTAGAATGCCTAAAAACCTTGTTAGAGCAAAAAGATGTGCACACAAAAACACACGCTTTCTCATTAATTATGAATTCCTAAGTATATTATGGATAAAAAAGATCTTTCAAACAGACTCATCATTTTGCCCAAGAGGATGCATTCATTTCACAGTATCCAGTATCCTTGTTGAGTTAGTGCTATAATATAACAGATATACCGTATTTACAATATAGCATAAAGAAATGGTGTTGGATACCTTGATACTATTAAAATATATAAATCATGTATTTGTATTTGTATTTGTAACTTTATCATATTTAGTGAAGAATAAAAATTGTTAGAAGTACATAAAAGTAAAGGTGATAATAAAATGAAATAAACTTTCTAAAATCTTTGGCTGGAAGAAAACAGAGCAAGAAAAACATATGCTATTCAGATAAAGATTGGAAAATACTAAAGAGGGAGCATAATCATAGATATTCTACCCATGTCTCTTGAGCTTTAGAATTTCCTCTTTCAAAATTAAACCCATTTAACTTCACAGCATTGCTGTGGAATTTTTTTCACTGTTGGAAAAATCATAATGTAGAATTAAGAGTATGATGATCCCAAATAAATATTGACAATTAAAATTACATAATTTCCATCTGCTATAATCTATAACATGGTTGAATGTCTTCTGAAAAAGTGTGTGTGTGTCTGTGCGTGTTTCTATCAAGGAATCTTAAATGTGCAAACTAGAAGATTTCCTCTTCACCAACTGGGTGTAAATATAATAATATGTGCAATTAATAATAAATTATCTCAGCACACTCTTATTTCCACTGGGTATCTTTTGAGATTAGGATATGAAAATTATTTTTTCAAATATAATTTTAGAGTATTCTTTAATTTTTGGTTCTTTGTTTTTATTATAAAAATTTCTTAAAAGTGGGATCATGGTCTAATTATAATTTATCATCTGTGAAGGAAAAGACTGGCTAATGAGATAAGATATCTCTCATTTAGAATTTTATCTATGGACCATAGAAGTGTGGATACGTGTTTCCTAAAATATACCGCATATAATTCTAGTGCTGCAATCTCAGAGGAAAAAAAGATTTGTTGTACCTTGCATATTATGCTCCCTTTTGGATTTCTCATACCCAGTAGCCTTGTGGAGGCTGTGAGAACTCCTGAAACAGAGAAATTTCTTTAACATCATTTCTCAAACTTATTTGTTAAGAGATAACTTTCCTTTCTTCCCAAAAAGCATACATTGGGAAGCTCAAAGTGATACACAGAGAACAATACCAACCTCAACTAAAAACATTCATTATAAATTAAGTGGTCATTAGAACCCTAACACACTAACCCTCTCCCCAGACAAGGATGCAAAATGATGTTTTTTCTTCTCCTTTTATATCTTGTAGCTTAAATACTGAGATACTCTGTTCATTATTATTAGTACATCTTATAGTGGGTATTAAGGAGATAAGTGAAAAAAGAAAACAACATTTTAACAAATATTCAAATATATTCATAAAAATTAAGAGGAAATACAACAATTACAGTCCTCATTTCCGCAACTGGTCATGTGTCATAACTCGTATTAATAACTGCCTTCTTCTACTACCCATTCCATATTCCCTTTACTCTCAGCAAGCACCTTACCTGGTTGTGAATCTCTGCCCATGGGGTAACCCAACCCTTCATTCCTGGATGGTCTGGCAATTCATAGTCCTGCCTGAATTGGGTTATTGTAGTTTTCCACTGATTTTAATCACAGGTCACAGTAGTACTAAGAGATACCATAACGGATCTCCTATATTCAAGATATACTCTTTATTACCTCCTCTGTCTGTGGCCATCCAATTTCCCCTTGGTAGCCAGAATCAATCACTCCAGGCAGCACATTAAACTCTTTCTGTGCCTGCTGATTCAGAGACATGAGGAACCCAAAGTGGCCAGGTGGCAGTCTCAACTTCCAGTTCAATGGACTCATAGTGTCTCCTGGTAGAAGCAGTCCTCCCTTTGGGACTAAGACCTCTAGATCAGCAGAGGCTATGGTCAAAGAGAAAGGAAGCAAAAATGTTGCTAATGGATAACTAGGGGTAATAACAATTGGGGCCACTCCTATTTCTACACTTTGATTCCTGTTTCTGAACGCTGTCTATGGGAGAGCACATTGTATTGGATGTTGAATTAAAGCATATACTGAATCCTGGAGGATGTTGCCTCAGCCCTGCAAGGTATGGCCAGCTATCTGGTGCCATAACTGTCTTCAAAAGACAATTCCACTCTTCTGTCAACCCAGATGCTTCAGGATGATGGAGAACGTGGTGAGACCAGTGAAATCCATGAGAATGAGCTTACTGCCATATTTCATTTGCTATGAAGTAAGTTTCTTGATCAGAAACAACACTGTATACAATACCATGGCAATACATAAGGCATACTTTAAGCTCATTGATGTGGTTTGGGTACCAGCTTTGTAGCCGATGATTAAGCATTCAGTTTCTGCTAAGGTCCAATATCTGTTTCTCATAGAAGAGTAGTTATCCAAAGAAGTTGGCAACGTTTTGTTCTAAAATCCTAAGGCTCTGTACAATGATTCTCCTATAAGGGCCTGCCACAATTTCCAAACAGCATCTCTATTTGTTACTGACACTTCTACCATCACTGGATATGCTGGATCATATGCCCAAGTGGCAGACCAACTTGCATGGCAGCCTGGAACTGTTGCAGAGCCTTCTCTTCTTCTGGTCCCCACTCAAAACTACCAGCTTTGTGGATCACTCAGTAAATGGGCCAGAGTAGTAAACTCAAATGAGAACTACGTTCAGTCAGAAATATGAAGAGGTCTGCTAGATTCTCTGGAGGCCCTCTTTTTGGGTTGCAGGAAGAGCCAGATTATACAATTTATCCTTCACCTTAGAAAGGATATCTTGACATGCCCCATACCAAATGGATGCCTAGAAATTTCTGAGGTAGAAGTCCTATGAATATTTGTGGAATTTATTTCCCACCCTTTAACATGCAAATATTACCAATATGTCTAGAGAAGTTTTTAAGTCCTGCTCACCAAGTCCAGCCAGCATAATAAATGTTAGCAATGTAAAGGACCAGAACGAGATCTACTGGAAGGAATAGATCAAGGTCCCCACGTATTCTGTTGTGAAACAGAGCTGAAGAGTCGATATATCCCTTAGATAGGTCAGTGAAGGTTTACTGCAGCCTTGGCAGCTGGAAGAAAACTGCCTCTAGTTGTCTTTACTAACAGGTATAGAGATAAAAGAATTTTCCAGATCAGTAATTGCACAACAGGTATCAGGGTATGTGCTGATTTTCTCAAGCAACAAAATCACATCTGGGACACAAGCTGCGATTGGAGTCACCAAATGGTTAAATTTGTGATAATCCACTGTCACTCTCCAAGATCCTTCTGTCTTCTGCACAGCCAAATTGGTGAACTGCATGGGTATGTGGTAGAAATCTCCACTCCTCCATCTTTCCACTCCTTGATGACGGCACTAATCTCTGCGGCTCTTCCAAGACTGTGGTGTTGCTGTCAGTTTACTATTTCCCTGGGTAAAGGCATTTATAGTGACGTCCACTTTGCCTTTCCTTCCATAGTAATCATCACTTCACAGGTTAGGGAGTCAAGGTGGGGATGCTGTCAGTTGCTGGGTATGTCTCTTCCAATTAAGCATTCTAGAACAGGGAAAATAACTGCATGTTGGGTCCATGTTTCAGCCACCCAACCAAAAAACAAAACTGTTAGCGCTCTCTTTAACCCTTCAAACTAAAACATTATACCCAAAATATCTGCTTAATCAGTCCATAACAAATTCATCCTGATCTTACTTTATATTCCTTCCATTATGATCCCGCACCCTTAAGATCCATTCCCACCTACACTCCCCGTATATCTTTTTGTATAAATTCAGAAAATCATGCAGTTCTTATGGCATGCAGTGCACCTCATCAAGAGACACATTTTGTACTTCACTCTTGGTGGTCTGCCAGGAGTCGAGACTAGTTATGTGTCCAGAAGCAAAGAGGGTGGTGGGGTGAGGCCCTAAGGAGAATCAGGAGTGCCTTGCAAGATGCTACTTCAGGAGAGAAAGCATTCTGCAGACGGTGGTGGAAGGTCTGCATCTACTGCCAAAAAGATGGCAGAATTTAGGGATTCTGTGTCCTCAGCTTCATCAGTATCTTCCCATCTTTCCCAGTTCCAGTTTTCAGGATCCCATTCCTTCCCCATCAATTCCCTAACTTTGCAGCAATTTTCAAACTCTGCTCTTTGAAGCCCTGCTATTTCTCAAAAATGCTCAGGTGAAAGAGGGAGGTAAGGGATCGGGTCCTGGTCTCAGCTCCAATTTTGTCTGGAGCAGCTCAGCTTTTATCTATTGTATACATTAAATCTCTGCATAACTTTGTATTTGGATAAGAAATGTATTGCTACTGAAAAAATGGATTGAAAGCCACAGAACAAAACTATGTCTTAAGTCTTTATCAACTAAGAAAGTCTATAGTTGTCTAAAATTGAAAACAAGACTTCAATAAAAACATGTTTCAAGAAATTGAAAACAAGGGAGTGAATCTGAGCATGGCTGCAGAGACACAAGGGCCACCTTTTGCCTCTGACCATACTTGCTCAGGAGGAGTAAAGAGTTCAGTCTTCACCTCTAACACCACCCAAGCTGGCGGGGGAAATAACCCTTACATGAAAGCCTGTCCAAATGGACATAATTGCAGCCTCAAGCCTGGATTCCACCCTGCATTACCCCATGCCCTTTGGGGCCATATAACTTACCTGCTGGTCAGCTGGTTCACACCGTTCTAACCTGAGAACCAGCCACCTCTTTTGCATTAAGCTGGGGCCTGGTGACCCCCCAGTTTTCCACAGAGAACTATATTATCTGGGCTAAGAAAGTCAGAGTTGGTGGTGTGTAAAAAGCTGAAAAATGTCTCTGACAAAAATGAGGTTAAATCTGTTACAAAGTAAGTGACATTTGCATTCACTTCTCAGGCTAGGGTCCCTCCAGCTGATTGCCCAAGACTGTTATCTCCTCCTAAATACTAAGCCTGCACATAAGTAAATTTCCCCCGAGCTGTGGCTTGATCTTCAAATAGCTAAGCTTCCCTAAATCCGTCTCCACTCTAGCTCAAAAGATAATTTCCCCTTTCCATTCAATTATGTTTTGCCACCTTCCTGTGTTGTTCTTCCTTTCACCATAAGGCAGTACAACTGAAAAGCATATAGAAAAGTCCTGTGTGCAAATTCCAGGCTGACCTCATACGAGCAACTCCGGGGCTGTTTAACTCTTAGCTTATTCCTTTATGTGATTATTGGAGATAATAATACCTACACCTTCAAGTGGATGAGTATCAAGCAAACTAAATGTGACAAACTCATAACACAGTGATATGGCACATAATAAAAATCATCCTGCCCTTTACAAAATAGCAGAAAAAGTTGAGAGGTTTAATAATGGTTTTATTGTTATATACTCCAACACCATCCTCCATCTTTTGAATTCATCTGTTTTATTTTGGTTGCTCAGTTTTTCTTTTCTCCACTTTTTCCTCTAGCTGTGTAATTTGTTAAGAATAAGGGAATGCCAGATATTATAAAGATTTAAGTACAATGAACCTTCAACTAGCTTGCATGTCATACTATTGTTTTATTATTAATATGCAATTCAAAAGCCAAAATAAAAAGCATGCTCCTTTAGAGGCTTCCTAGGATGTCCCAGATGTCTCCCGATTGCCATGTCATAGGATAGTTATCCCTAAATTCCATGTCCTTTGGTGGATGTCACTGACTTACATGGCACAATGACCTTTATGGGGTGGTTTCAGAGAATCAACTCTATTAACCTAGCAGCTTAGAAGGATAAACAGGTCAACATATGGCTGGGGGGAAAAAATCAGACAACTCACTATGACTCATACAGCCACTCAAAAATAAAAAAATCTATACACAGCCACCTACGGTATTTTAATTTAAAAACTGTACCCAAGTCCTTTGGAAATATAATTTGCATGAAAACCCACACTTGTAAAAAGGTTTTCAGTTCTCACATATGATTTTCCAGACCTCCAGACCTCTGTGCCACCCCTTGAAGTAGAGATCATTTTTCCAAGATTTGGTGCATAAAATACAAAGTTTGATTTAAGCTGTTATCTAATCAATCCACTCTTCAGTGGAAACATGAGAATTAAAACATAAATACTCATCACAGAATTTTTAAAAAGGCAACTTCAGGATTTTTGGAAGGAGAGGAAAAACAAACCCTGGGTTCCCATCTCTTTCTTTCTAACCTTCCTGTCCTCTCCCCATAGTTCCCATCTTGGTTGGAAAGAGGTGAGAGTACTGTGGACAGCCACAGCTCCAGGTATGGCCCAGCCTCTTCCCTGGAATAAGTCCATTAACTTCTCTGGTTTCTTTCTTCTCTGTGAAGGGTCAGACTTGACCTAGAGGCTTCTGAGGTCCCTTGTAGATCTGGCATACCATGATTCTACTGTCCTTTTTTAGCCCTCCCAGCCCATTCTGTGTATCACTCATAGGTTGGAATGCCAGCCTGTGAGCACAAATAATGACACACGCCTGGGGATTCCCTGGGCTGAGGAAGAGGCAACTTGGATCCCTCCACCTCCTTTCTTTTTCCAATGGATAAAGATGCGCTTGCACAATCCTTAAAGTTTTCAGATATGAGATTAAGGATGATTCAAATCCCATATACAACTGCCCAAGCCTAAGATGTGGTATATTGGCAGGGTCACAAAATAGCAAATATGGCTTCATAAGATATGCATCCTGTTTGTCTAGATCCAGTCTTCCTTTCCTCACCCTTGGTGCAAACAAAATGCCATTAAGCTTGCCTTTTTCCTTCCTTTGGGCGCCTTCCCCAGTTCCCGCAGTATTGTGTGCCTTCTCATGGCTTCCACTGCCCAGGGTCTCATTAGACTGCCCCATATTGACTTAGAATACCCAGGTCTTCCTAATCCACTGCTGCTCCCAAAGATTACCCGTTCTGTCTGCCATTTCTTCTGGCTTCTGCTGTAGATGGAATGGGCTCTAAAAGATTAAATGCATAATCAAAATTCTGCAAAAAAAAAACCCTAGGCAGTTTCTGTGTTACCCACCCCCATTCCTTCTGTCCCTACACTCATCCCCATCTAGCCTACTGGCAACACACCTTTCTCCAAAAGGGCCTGCGTCAACACTGGAACAAAGCCCTGGAGTGGATATTTAGGAGGCAGTAGGTAGTTTTTCAGCCTGCCCAAACCACACTGGGAGAGAGACATCGTACTCCATCCACCCCCAGGGCCAGCCCATGCATGCATTTGCAATTGTCCCTGCCCCAATCCCTCCCAGAAGATAGTTACCCAGAACTATACTGTGTTTTCTCTAGACGTACACTCCCTGAATATATTGTGGAGGACACAGAATGAGAGTTACATTTAACGTCGGATAACTTTGCACCTTCTAACAAGTGGTATGCTGGTAAATGTTTATCATCTGCTCTCCAGGAAAAATAATATACACACACACACAAGTTTCTTATAAATTTTTCTGATCTACAGGATGTATAGAATACAATTTACCAATAGTAATATATAAAACCATCCTTATTGTAAATTCCATATAGCCGTGTGATTCTAATAGAGTGCTTTTGTTGATTTTTACTGAACTCTTTCATCTGTCTCCAACCCATGGTTGCAACTGATGAATGAGTGTGGTTCCAACATGAATGTTGGTTGATATCTTCATTTGGTGAAACATGAACAATGAAGACATATGTCAGAACTTCACTCATTCATCGACTTGAGCAACTTCCTTGCTGAATGGATACTAGTTTTCAAATATTGGATTAATGGTTTAATCTACATTATTAACAATTTCCCATCACTTCTTAAATCTCAGACAGGATTCCTCAGCCTCAGCACTACTGGCATTCTGGACCAGCCACATGGTGGGTGTTTAACACATCCATGGCCTCTACCCAGTAGATGCCAGTAGCACTCCCCACACCAAGTCCTACTAAAATTGTTTCCAGACAGGGTCAAACCATGGGAGATGAGGACAAAATTTCTCCATATAAGAACCACTGATTTTGACAACCTACAAAACAATCAACCAAGCCCAGATTTGTTGTTTGATGATTTTTGTAGTATAAATATTCCCTCTATAATCACTTTCCAGCTATCATCAAAGTGACATCATGAACATGAGATTGAGAGGAGATACACAGTAGCACACCATCATGCAGTATTTCCACCATGTAGATACAATAGATGTAAATATACTCAAAACCATAGATAATACAGTAAAATAAGCAGGAAATGAGGAGTCTTGACTATTTATTACCTTTGTTTATCACACAATTAATTCATAAGGTTACATAATTTAATTTTTAACATTGGTGGTGGTGTTTAAGAACTAGCTCATAAAGTTCCTGAAAATTTAACAATCAGCTCTCAAAAGCTAGTATGAGCTGACCCCAGCAAACCATTGCTTCAGAAGATGCAGTTTTGGAATGAAATATTTGCTGTACCTCTTAACCTCCATCTTAGAGCAGAGCAACTGATTTGGATTGTGTGACTGCCTTCTCCCCCATCCACCTACCCCAACCCTCCACTCAGTTAAGGCATGTTCTAAAAGTCTTTTCAAAGTGCTAGAAGATTAGGGGATCACCAAGCACACGCGTTCACGCTTGAGAACACTACAGTTTGCAGTCTGCCTGGAAACTGATTTTGGAAAGTTCCATTTAAAAGTACAAACTTCTTTAAAATTTCCTTTTGATATTCCTCATGATTGTCCCCTCCCTCACCGTCTGGGCTTCAGATACTGTTCTGATGGCTCATGTGCTTCCATTTTCTTAACCTGCTTCTTTAGAAGGAGAAAGGCCCTTCAGATCAATTGCTCCTCTACCCATTTCAATGACAAGATACACTTTGCAGCACCAGGCCCTCAGGCTCACTCACTCTAGCTGGCAGGAAGGAGCAGTGCCAACTCTCAGTTCCTATAGGGATGTTTGACCTATAATTCAGCTTCATATTATACACAAAATGTGTTGAAATAATCCAGCTTGTTCATCGAGGACTTTGGTTCTACTGCTAGTCAAAATGCAACCCTTGAGGATACAGTGATATAAGCCTTAACTCAGAGGTAAAACAAAGGTTTAAGAAAAGCGAAGATTAGTCATTTATTTTAAAAGCATTCATTAAAGCTTCCCACAGGTCAGGCATTGTCCAGATACCAGAGGTTCAATCGTGAGCCAATCAACACTGCCCACACCATCCTGCGGCTTATGCTCCACCAGGAGAGCCAGGTGTTGCTCAAAAAATCCCTCAAATCATCCAAGGTTCAAACCCTGGGCCTCCTTGACCCGTGTGGAGCTGGCCCATGCACAGTGCTGATGCGCGCAAGAAGTGCCATGCCACGCAGGGGTGTCCCCTGCATAGGGGAGCCCCACGCGCAAGGAGTGGGCCCTGTAAGGAGAGCTGCCCAGCGCAAAAGAAAGTGCAGCCTGCCCAGGAATGGCGCCGCACACATGGAGAGCTGACACAACAAGATGACGCAACAAAAAGAAATACAGATTCCCGTGCCACTGACAACAGCAGAAGCGGACAAAGAAGAACATGCAGCAGATAGACACAGAGAACAGACAACTGGGGCGGGGGGAGGAGGGGGAAGGGGAGAGAAATAAATAAATATTTAAAAATAAAATCCCAAATTATCCAGGGGGTCATTAGAGTGAGATGGTTTCAGAAAGCTCCAATCGTTATATCTGCTGAGAGGTTGTAATTTAGCAACTCATAGTGAAAGGATGCTTTAGTCAGGATGTCCAGAGTTTGCATGAGAACAGAAGAGGTATGGACAGGTCTAAGGGGGCATGCCTGGGGTGTCAGTCCTGTGAGTCCCCTGGCCCCTCATCCCCAGGGCACAGAGGTCCCAGCTAGTGACATCCTGGAGGATCCTACAGGATATGGGCCACGGCCGTCCCATGAGCCAGGCTCGGATCTTTGCAGGGCTTGTGGGCACTGGGCAGAGAGGGTCAGTGGCACCCCTGGGCAGACGCAGCCATGGCTCTTCCAGGCCCCCACCCTCCTGACACTCGGTAGCCCCCCATCTGCCGGGACCCTCTGGATCTCCGTGAGCTGCTGCCACCCACAGGCCTCCACCTGGCACCCTGGCCTGTCCCACGAGCAAGGGGCAGGAGCGGTCCTTCTGGGGGCCACCTGAAGTATTGGCTTCCGAGAAGGGAGGTGGGGGGTCTGTCTGCAGCAGAACTCTGATGAGAAACAGAGGGCTGTGTCTTCTAAAAACAGAGGACCTGGGGGCTGGTGGCCAGCAAAGACCCAGGGCGAGTCCCCACCCCTGCTTTGTCCTGGGGGCCCTCCTCTCTGCAATGCTCTCCCGGGGTGCCTGGTCAGGGGTGCGGGTGGGCTGGCTACCCAGCACCTCGGGCTCCACCAGCCCTCCAGGCACCACCCCACACCCCACACCACCAGGGGTGTCGTTGCAGCTCGCAGGGTCCTAAAGTTGTAGGCAGTGCCTGTGTGGCCCGCAGCTGGAGGAGGGGCCTGGTGCACGCCCAGTGGGGCCCTGGCCCCACCCCAGCCCATCAGCCAGGAGGTCAGGGGCAGAGGGGGCGGGTCTTAGCTGTTTCCATTGGCAGTACCTTGGGCAGGCAGACTTGGAGCTCTTCCTCTTACTCAAGTTCTTCTATGAGTCCCTCTCCTTGGAGGAGGAGCTTGGGAGGGCATTAAATACAGGGACTCAAGAGCAGGGACACCTCGGGCTCTGGGAAGTGGGGGGAAGCCACCCCGAGAGGGTTTTCACACTTGCTTAAGCTCCTGTCAGATGCTTCTGTGTGGCCCCTGATGAAGGGACCGCGGACATGGAGGGCAGGGGGCTGCTGACAGGGAGGAGATTTGGTGCCTTGTCAGGGGAAGACCTCTACAATAGGTTCCTGAAAGGACAGGTTGAACTTCACCCGCACGTTTGAGAAAAACCAGCAGAATCCCACAGAGACCGCTGCTGCCCCCAAACCATGTCATCTCCTTCTTTCCTACTTCTCTGCAAGCAGTTTCAGAGGTAGCTCACCAGCCTCTTCCCGGGCTTTACAGATGCGAGGGTAACTGTGCACAAGGGTAAGCACAGCGAACACTTGCACACGCATGCACATGCACACACTTGCACACGTACCTCACAGCTTGCCTGTGCTCTAAGGGGCACCCAGCCACAGCAGTTCCAAGGGCCTGGAACCTGGGTCCTTAGGACTCATAAGGTGTCCCTTTCTTCTGCTCTTTCCTGAGTGATGTGGCTTTGTCCGAGCCACGTGTGCTCCCTTTGACCCCAGGACACTCAGCCCAAGACGCATGGCCAGCCCCTTCTCCTCTGGGCTCTGACATGGGCCCTCCCTACCCCCAAAATGTATGCTGATGGGGATAGTCCATTCCCCAGCACATAGGAAAGAAAATGGGAGTGAGCCCTCTCGATTCGGGGCCTTTGCTTCCAGAAGGAGGACAGGGTCAGGCAGGCTCTGATGAGAGGTGAAGAAGGGCCACTCCAGGACTTTCCTTGCATCCCAAAAAGTGTAAGACAGGGATGAAAGGAGCGGGCAGGTCCTTGAGCAGGAAGAGCTGCCTGGAGTTCAAGTCAGACACAGAAGCAGGGCACCAGAGCACAGCAGCTGGTTGGCTGGAGGCCACGAGACAGGCTTCTGAAGCCCTGCCAAGGTCACGGGACACTAAACTGGGGCAGAAGCCTCGCTTCTGTTCTGTAGGGCCTGGATTTACATCTGCTGTGGAGGGGAGGGTCCTGGGCTACTGTCCCCACCTCATCAATGCCTTATTTGGGACAGATCGTCTATAAGCAAAAGGGATTGAGGACAGCAACTTATTTGGGAGGGGTAGTATAGCACAGTGGTTAGGGGCATGGACTGCAGACTCAGGGTGCCTCTGTCCACATTCTGAGTCTGTGTGACCTTAGTTGAGTTATTTAATCTCTCTGTGCCTTTATCTATAAAGTAAGGGTAATAATAGCACTTTAGTGTGTATATTAATCCTCTAATTCCAAATAGATGTCCCAAAACGTATTGGCTTCAGATAAGAGGAAATATTTGTTATCTCTGGTCAGAAATCTGGGGATAGCATGACTGGATGGGTCTGGCTCAGGATTTTTTAATAGCTGGAGCTACCAACACCTGGAGGCTCAACCAGATTTGAGGCTCTGCTTTCCAGGGTGCTACAAGGGGGTGCTGCAAGAAGGCTCACACATGCAGCTGCCAAGTTGGTGCCAGATGTTGATGGGACTCATCAGTTCCTCCTGGCATGACCTCCCTGCAGGGCTGCTTGAGTGACCTCACAATATGGCGTCTGGCATCCCCAGAGAGAGAGTGAGTGAGAAAGCCAGGTGGCAGCTGGTCTTTTTATGACTTAGCATCGGAAGTTCCAGCACCATCACTTCTGCCACATCCTGTTGCAGAATTTAAGAGATATTTTAATTTTAAACCCATCACAATGGGGTTGGACAGGTGAACTTGCAATAAACAGAGATGAAATAGTTCTAGGATAAAGCATATGTGTTGTGAATAGAAATTGGAAAGAGCTACTTAGACGGGGTGATTTAGGAAGGTTTTCTAGAGGACAAGACCAAAGGATTAGAAGAAGCCAGGCATGGGAAGAGCCAAGAGAAGAATATTCCAGGTGACAGAATGGCAAGCTCCAGGGATCTGAGAAGAAAAAGATCTCTGGGGTTCCCAGAATATCTGCAAGGTCAGGGTGGCAAGACCTGGACTAGCAAGGAAGCATGTTACTGGAGCAGAGAGAGAGAGGCAGCATTTCAACTCTTTCCTCATAGCATTCTCTTCCCCCTGATTTTATTTCCAAATTCTCAAATACCCTGCCATTTGTTGCATTTTCACTGCTTGTTACAGAGCGGCACACACAGAAACAGCGACAGGAGGGAGAGGGAACCAGGAGACATCAAGAGCGTGGAGATGAGGGCAGAGGAACTGGCAGCCAGATGGTTCAGAGTTGGCAGAGAGCAGGAAGCAGAGAGCTGAGCTCTGGATGGGGTTAGATCAAATCAGTTCTCTAGGCCAGGCTCACCCTGTCTGCCCTGGAGGAGGAAGCTGCCCTGAGAGATCGTCTCCTCTATGGAATGGCTCACCACTGGGCTGAGGGTCAGGTGGTGGCCACGAGGCAGTCCAGAAGAGGGCTGAGAAGCAAGGGCTGTGGACTCAGGCTGGGGTTCAGTTCCAGCCAACCCACACTGAATGGGGGTGAGCTGAGTGACCCCCAGCTTCAACTTCCTCACCTGTAAAATCTCTAGTATTTACCTACCTCGTATATCTATAAAAATCTCAAACTTGCCTTATCTGTCCTGAAGCTGAATCCTCTAGTTCAGGAGAGCTACTTGTTAAATACTCAGGAGTTGTGAACTGGCTGTTCCACTGCGAATAAGCTTGAACTCACTTTTGGTGTGAACAACTGCACCACAGAAATTGGCAAATGCTATAAATTGGCACATGCTTAAAAATGCTACAAAAATTTTTCTGAAGACTTGGTTTACCAACATGCTCCCGCTTAAGAATTGAAGGAGGAGGCAATATTTACAGCACCTGGCCCATGGCAACTTCTCCCCAAACATGCTATACACACACACCCACAAATGCAAACATGATGATCTCAGAACACCTTTAGAGTCTAAAGATCATACATTTGCACAGACTCCAAGAACTCACACTTCATGAACCTTGCAGACAACTGCAAAGCCTCTCCTGCACGGGGGCTCCCTGCCCAGCAGCTATCACAGTCTTCACACCTTAAGGACTTCTTGCTCTGGAGCAAGAAGAAGAAAGGCAGCTGGAGCCAGCCTCCCTTTCACTCCCTCCACCACGGCCAGTGGTCCCCCCACAAAACCGGGGCCCAGGAGCTCCTTCTTTGAGCACCCTGCCCCTCCCACACACACCTCTACCTGCACCTTTAGAACCTGCACTTCACAGGTGAGGTCCCATGTGGGGGAGATGTGGTTGCTCCCAAAGAATCCAGCTAGGGGGAAGGAGGTGGAAAAGAGGTGAGTGTGGCCTTGACCTGGGAATGGTTGAGCTACTTGGAGGGGAGCTACTTGGGAGCTCCGTGGAACTCAGCACAGTGCTGAGCTATGTGGAGGTTGCCAGTTCACCTGCCCCACCCCTCTCATGCTCCATCTTCCGGTCCTTGTTGGAGCCTTCAACTTCTCCTGCAGACCTCCATGTGGGAGGAATGCATAGACCATGTGACATCTTTGCTTAGTGGCTTTAACTGGTCACGCAGTTAAAGCTTGAGACACCAAATAAGCACCCCCCAAAAGAAAGCTAGGCAATGCCATCTTTCAGCACTGGGAAGTCACTCACAGATGGTGAGCAGCTATGTAGGGATATCTCATCGAACCTGACCCCATTCTAGGAATTGAGATTCTGAAGCCTTATTATTATTGTTGCTGTTGGGACTGTTGTAGAAATGAGGACCCATTTCTAAGGATAGAATTGTGTGGCAGAATTGGATTTCAAGGCAGACCACCTGGGCTCAAGCCCACCAGTTTCCAGACGTGTGACATCATGCAAGTCAAGGTCATGTTTCAATAAATGAGACTATCATCCCTTTCCAAGTGCTCGCTATGGGACAGATACACCACTTGGACTCTACACTGTTCACGGCCACAAAGCAGAGCAGGAGTGGCAGATGCCAGCCAGGCTGCCCTCACAGGTAGCGAGCAGGCAGAGCTGACTGAGAGCCCCATGGGTCAGGCCCCATACCCCGACTGGGCCCCAGATTTCCTGCCCTCCCCGAGGCCCCCAAGCCAGCCCTCCTCCAATGACCCATCCTCTAAGAGTGGGGTCAATGGCCCACATAGTCTCATGCTTTCCGTGTTCATTATAAGACAACGTCCAGGCTTCCACTTCTGACATGACATGAATAATTGTCTATGGTAGTCTTTATTTCTCTTGAGCCCATTTTCCTATTCTTGCCCATTTATTGATGGGGTTCTGCCCAGGTCATAAAGGAAGCCAAGCACAGAGCCAGGAGCTTGACAAGCATAGTCTCATGAAATTCTTGCACAGTAATTCCAGATGTAGGCCACAACCCCCATCTCACAAACAAGGAAGCGGAGACAGCGTCTGCCCATCCACAGAACCCTAAAGCTTTAATACCAAAATATCTCCATGAAACACCCTGCTGGATATTCATGTTGCCTCTCAAGTTCTACTGGATAACCATTTAAGTCCCCTAAGCAAAGACTTCACACAATCCATGCCTTCCACATGAAGCACTCGCACCGCACAGAATTCTGCAGGAGAAGTTGAAGGTTCCACCAAGGACGTGAAGGTGCAGCAGGAGAGGGGTGTGGGTGAACCACAGCCTCCAAGTAGCTCAACACTGTGCTCCAAGTACCCGCCCTACCGCCTCCTGTCCAACCCCCTTGTTGGTGCGCTCCTCCTCCCCACCTGACTTCTCCTGACCTGACCGGGAACCAGGCAGTCGGCTCTGCTACCTCAGGTTAAAGGCAGACAGAAGATGCTCTTGCTGTTTTCTCAATTTCTCAATTATAGAGCTCTAAGTCATGGATATTCCAGGGACTTCTTTCCTTTAATTGTACCTTCTGACAAACTGCTCACAAATTTGCATCCCTAAAGCCAGGGAGTCAGATTTCAAGAAAACCTAGCCTCTCCCTTCTTTCTTTCTTTTTGCTTTATTATAATTTTTCTTTGAAAACTTTCAACTTTGGATGAAAACTCTTAGGTACCATTTGAAGATTTGAAAAACTTAAGGTAACAAAGAAAAAAATCTCAGAACACTTTCTATCACTTGGTACACAGTTTTCTTACCTTCTTTGAGAATCTTTGCATGTGTGTTTGTGTATTTTTTTTTCCATTATGCCACTGAACATAAATATCCCAGAAATAGAGAATCAAGAACCAAGACTGTCAGTCAGGCTCCTTTTGATTCCATTCCTTCTTTATTGTCATTTCTGTTCCTTCCATGGGATTAGAAATTTCAATCAACAAAGATGATTGCAAACTTCTTTCCTTAGGTTTAGAAGTGGGTCTTATTTGTGTCCTTGAAGAATTAAGATGCCGTTTTCAGAGATATTTAGAGTATGTTTTTTTCCTTAGATTTAGAAGTGGGTCTTACTTGTGTCCTTGAAGAATTAAGATGTCTTTCTCAGAGAGATTGAGAGTATGTTTCATCAGTGAAGACTTCTTAGGTTTGGTTAAAATTTGTCATTTCTCTACCTCAAGACAATTTATCCTTCAGGAACTTTTGGAAGCCTAAGATACCTGGACTGCCACTCCCTGCCAGACCACCCTGTTGCTCTGATTTTCTTACCCATCCCAGTCCTGAGCTGACAACCCTGCAACTGATAACTGGGACTGTTACTCAAGTCCCAGGTACATCCCCCAGAAGAAACCAGCCACTCTCAATCCCAAAGGAAGAAACCCAGGCCTTTCCTCTACCATCACAAACATCTTAGGCAGGAAACATACCAAAAATTGGGGTGAGGCAGGGGTCTCACCCCACAGGAACAAACTATCTCCCCTTTAAGTTGCGATTCCTGATTTGCAAAGCCCTTTCATGTGCATTGCTATCTGAACCCCCACAACCCATCTTATAGGGGAGTAAACGGAGGCACATGGTAGTAGTCAGCCCTCTGTTCTGCTTAAATATTTAAGCCAGTGCCACAGGAGATAAAGGAGTTTCTTCTTTTGTTTTTAGCTTTCATTCATTTATTGAACAAATTGACATTTACTGAGTACCTAGTAATTTCAAAGCATCAAAGACATAACAGTCCACACCACAGACTCCAAACTATCTTGACCAATTTTGTGTTCTGCAAACAAACTATGAAACGAGAAAAATCCCATGGTTTCTTGAAAAGTCAATTTCCTTTTGCTCAAGGAAGCATCATTTGAAAATGAGAATGCTTTGTCTCTGAGGATCCCAGAAGCCCTCATTTCTGGGAAAGTCACTCTATCCTAAAAAAAGCTTCACTATCCCCAGGAACTGCCTGGTATACACCCCCCTTTCCCCTGAGAGTCCAATCCTCTAGGAATGTGTTTTCTATGCAGAACGTGGAAAATGAGCTTGCAGATAACATCCTTATTTAATTCTCTGCTGGTTGCAATATCTTCTGTATTACCCAGGCCACAGATATTTTCGACATTCATGAAAACCATCTGCAGGCTTGCCACCTTCACTCTCAGAAGCCAGGAATGAGCAACCTATATTCATAAAAGTCACTTAACAGGTGCTCGAAGGTCCAGTCCAATACTCAAAGGAATAAGTGCCAGCCAAGGAGGGTTCAGAGGGGTTGGGATCATGGTGCCAGAGGTCTCAGAGGCCAAGAAGAGTGAGCACTGAGACTAGCCCCCTGGTTTGACAATCAGGAGGACCCTGGTTTTGAGCAGTCTCTGACTCTGCAAAGGGTCACCTATAAAACACACCATGGTTCTGCAGGTGACAGGTTCTTCAAACTGTATAAAGAAAAAGGAGAAAGGGGAGAACAGAGAGGCTTCCAAAATGTCTTCTTTAACATCCTCCATTCCAAGTGGGTCTTTAGCTGCATCCTCAGCAGATTTCCCTTTCCACACCAGAAGCAGAGCCTGGCTGAGAACTTCCTGTGCCCACTCAGTTATCACTGGCCATGGCTCCAGATTTCCTCCTCCATTTCTACTTTGTTTATAAAGCTGGGCTATGTCCTCACTTATGTGAGCAGGACACTCTGCAGCATTTAGTAATTATGCCTGGTTGAAGTCGCTCATAGTCTATTTTCATAGTCTATTTTCCACCAGAAATCTATGGTTCCCAAGAAGAAACACAGATGGGACTTCAAATGTGCTGACTACAGGACAAAAGGAAACATCCAAAATCACAGCTATCACCC
The DNA here is from genome assembly GCF_030445035.2 of Dasypus novemcinctus. Lineage (NCBI taxonomy): Eukaryota > Metazoa > Chordata > Mammalia > Cingulata > Dasypodidae > Dasypus > Dasypus novemcinctus. Next base: position 158,466,335 of record NC_080676.1, on the reverse strand, counting down.
AGGCCAAAAAATACCATCTGGGGCCTTAACCATACACTTCAGTCCTTTTGAAGTTCAGAGTGACATGCTTCCCACTGGGCATCAGGAAGTCCTTGCAGATCTGCAGACACCCAGGCAGACTGCCTTCCCTGCCAAGGCTACAGTACCAGCATTTGCCTCTTCCATATGGATCCATGGAACTTTCTATATTCCACCTTACCCATACTCAATATTCAGCCCCCAGCTCAAGGATCACCTTCTCAGGGATATTCTGGATATTTCTTGCCCAACCCATGGTGTTCTCTCCCACTTCTGATTCCTGGCAGCCCTGATCTTTCCTCTTTCTTCGGCAATTCAGTACAGTTTTTCTTGCATCCCTGAGTATAAAGTTCTTCAAGGACTGGGGTACAGCCTTACTGTTCCTTCTAGTCCTCTCAGTTGCTCACAGCACACAAAACCCTAAAATCCTAGCTCTTAGCTATGCATCATCTAGACCAGCCTTGCTCCGTGTATAGACCCTGAGGCCCAGAGAAGCCAAATGTGGACATGAGGCCCCTTGAGGTTACAGGAAGCCCTGTCAGGCCTCGGGTTGTGGAGTTTTTTAAAATTTTCATGGATGTAAGGGAAACAACCACACATGTCAGTGCCCCTGGCCAGGTTTCCTTGGAACTGAAGCCTCATTTGCCAGTTGGAATTTATCAGCACTGGGTATACTGTGTTGGCTCTGGCAACCCAATGGCAGTGTGTCCTCCATGCTTGGGCTCCAGCATCTCCATCTCTACTGCTCTGCCTGCCCACACATACTCCTTGCTTTGCTTTCTCCTCTCCTTCCTTCTGTTTCAAAGCTCCCTCTTCTTGCCCTCTCTCTATTCCTCTCAGCTTCTGCTGCAAGCTACAACCTCTCTATGTAGTTCACATTCATACTCTCCAGGCAAGGTATTAGGCTGATCCACCCACCATCCAGTGTACTAACCTCCTATTGGTCAGCCCTCTATGTCAGGACCCTTCATAGGTTACTGGTTAGCCTATAGTAGCTATGGTTTTGGTCAGGTGTCCATCTCTAGTCCATTCAGCTGTGATCACAGTAGCAGGGCCACCTGGGATGGAACAGGGCAGCTGACCCTGGAAAATCCCTTGGGAATGGGCTGCAGGCCAGCCACTTGAGTGTCCAAGGTCTGATGAGGGCTTCTCCACTTCCCATTCGGTACCTGACAGACCCTTGAGATTCCTGAAGAGCTGGAAAGCTCTCCTTGAAGAAGCATAGCTCTCAGTAGGCCTTAAAGGCTGGATTGAATTTGTAAAGTAACAAGATGATAGCATGTTTTATGCCGCTGTCCATTGGTGTCATTCTTAAGTGTTCTCTTTTGAACCTAATGAATTTTGTTCACCAGTGGAATTGCCTCCCTGCCTCCCTTTACTGAGAATGTATGAAGGACCTACCATGTTTCCAAGCATTATTTTAAGGGCTGGGGATCCAGAGATCAAGAAAACACAACCCCTGTCTTCAAACACCTCATAATAGAGTGACAGAGTTTTGGGCACCTTGGTCTGTGGTTCAGTCGGTATTTTCTCACATCATTGTCCTTCTGTTGAGGGATTGAGGAAGAAGTGTTTTCAAAAGTGTCTCAATCACACCTTCAAACTAAGTACACAGTGCCCGAACGGCTACTGCTCAGGTCCTTCCTTTGGCACCGTGCATATGACACTTCAAGGGGATCCCACCCTCAGAGTTGGAGCATCCTGGGACAGCTGGAGTCCCGATAATCCCCCAGTCCACTGGGTGTGCTGAACAATGAGTCTTCTCGCAATTCTCACTGCTCTTGGCAAGTGAAAACTCACTCCAGACCTTGAGCTTCATTCCCAGAGCACTCATGCATAAATGTGAAAAGGGGCACATAATAATAATAACAGTAAGCATCCCACTCATAAACCTCCACCACCACCCCCCACCAGCCCCTGCCCATGTTGGAGAGGCAGTAACAAGCTCCAATTGGTTTGTGATTCAGCAGGTAGCCCTTCCCACAGTTTGCTAATAAAATGCCCAGCAGTCCTGGACAGCTCATACTTCAGCCACGTCATGAATTGTTTCAGGTATGATGAATTCCAGGGCGAGATCAGGCAAGTGTGAATTTTCATGCGATCAAAGGCAAATGTTATTGCGTTCTTGGTGTGTATATAGCAACTCTTGCGCTCACTAGCCCTCCTGCATGCTCTCTCTCATTCTCTCTCTTTTACTTGAATCTGCTTAAAAAGTCCCCTCCAAAAAAGATGACTCCTTCATAACCTTTCAAGATATCGTCTCAACAATTGTTTAGTGGATTCTTCAAAAGGATATAATGATGCCCAAATGGATGCATGATTCTCTCATATTGGAGGCTTAGTATTATAGTTGTTAATTTTGTTAATCATAAACCTTAATAAAGGCTTGAGTGTATTGTGCATTCTATGCTATCCAGTTCTTATCAGCTTTAGTTTCTAATAAAAATATTGCATAAATGTAAGCATCCATGCTCTGCATGTTTAAACTACATAAATCCAAACATTTTATCCCACAGATAAAGGTTGAGATCTGTGACTTTTTAGCCCAGCTTTTACCTCTCCTAAGACGGTATCTTGCTGATAATTGGCTTGCACTGGTTTGGCACTCTACACTCAGTCCTTTCAGCAATAGAATACAGTAAATCAGGCAGGTGTGATTATTGTCTTTAGACAAATGTCACACACTCTGGCCTTCTGACTCTCAAGGCTGTGGTTTACCCTTCATCCCATGCTGCCTCAATCGATTGTATTCTTGCAGCAAGCCACAGGATTTGCTTGATACCATTTTTCAACTTCCAATGTCTTTTAGATTTGATTCTTGAGCTAATACAGGTGAGTCACTTATGATCATGACCCTCAAATAGAACTTTCCTAGTTCCTTGCTATAAATTTCAACCACACACATGCAAAAAGTTTAACTGGGAAACCCCCTTTACACTGGAGTCTAAATCCTCTTGGAAGATGGCCAGGATAGCCTCAACACCCCTATTCTGTGGTTACAGCATAGAGACTTACAGCCAGCTTCCAGGCATGGCACCATGAAAGTTCATCTCACACAACCTACTAGGAAGTCAAGTCTACATGTCTTTATTGATGACTTCTTTTAGGGTCCCTGGCATGGTGCCACATCCTGACCACTGAGAGAGGATGTTTCTTCAGGTTAAGTTGGTGTTTGCCCAGCCTTGCCTGAGCACACTTATTCTCTGCTCAGCTGTTTTCTAAATTTTTCCTGGCTCTGTTACGTATGCAGAGACACCCTCCTTGAAGCGATGCCAGTACCTGCTCCCTCCCATCTTTCCCTGGGCAAGGAGGCACTTGTGACCAACCAGGGGGAAAGTGACATGCCCACTGCTGTGGTACTTCCTACCCTCCACCTGGAAACTACCCCACATCTATACACATATGAAATTACATCGTCAAAAAGTATGGTTGCATATGTAGAGTATGTGTACATTAAATGTGTATATGCACATATACATGCGTATGTGTATGTATGTGTATATGTGTGTGATTTTATATGAGATTTGAGGGTTAAATATATCCTTTGCCTACTCAAGACCAATTGCTCTTCACCTATTAAAAAGCACAAGGCAGAGAGTCCCTTGGAATCCATAATGTTTAGGTCTAACTCGCTTTTATCCTTGGATCTTCCCCGCCCTTTCCCAAGCTCTGCAAGGTTTCCCAAGGTTCCAGCCAGTAAAACCTCAGGGGAATCTCAGACCCCAGCTGGGTTTGTTCCTTGTACTACAAAGCCAAATATGAATTGGAGGAAAGTGAACAAAAGCTAAATTAATCTGCAAGTTCCTGGAGCAGCTGTCAAATCTCCACTCCGCTTGTCGAGAATTAACAGCCAGAGGGGGCAGCACAAGAGCCAGCCTGATACTGAAAGCAACTGGGTCTTGGAAACTTTGTGCTGAGACCCGGCCCTTTCGATGATGAACTCTTTCATTCGTGCACCATCCGTTTGATTAATTTTGTCCTATTGCCTCCAACACAAAACCAAGCTCTGAGAACAGGTAAAACAATGTTGAGATTGCTAGAGACGGATTCCTAAGGGCATTTCACAAAGTCGGTGAAGTGACTGAACCCCGCCCCCACCTCCCCACCCACCCACTCCCGCCCAGTTCACAACACAACCGAAAACTCACCCTTTTCAGGAGCTGGCTCCGACAAGTACACTTCTGCGATAATTAACATATTATTTTAGAAAAATCTCCATTAGCCTAGCAGCTGTGCATCTGCTCACGGCCCTCAGGTGCAAAGCACCTCGCAGCACTTACTTTCCCTAGATCCTATTACGCCGGCTCTGAGCCACAGGGGGGCGAAGTGTCCTGTATCAGCAGTCACTGAGAGACACCTGGGGTCATATAAGTGTCCGGAGAGGTAGAAGTGGTCCAGAAAATTTAGTAGCGGGACTCCTGCTCTTGGGCTGAGGTGCTTCCTGTCTGTCTGTACAGTCCATTCCAAGGCACAATTCTGTGCACGCACGCAATTACTCCCTCGACGTCAGTGCAGCCAACGAGAACTTCCCAGCACCTCCCAAGTTCTCAGCATTTGCTACCTGGTCATGCCACCGTGTATTAGTTTTCTGTTGCTGCCGTGACAGATTCAGACAACTTCGTGTCTTCAAACAACTCAAATTGATTCCCTGATGGTTCCCTAGGTTAGAATCCAGCTATCAGCATGGCTGCATTCCCGCTGGAGGCTGGGAGAGAATCCACCTCCAGGCCTTTCCTGCGTCTAAAATCTCTCCCAATTCTTTGGCTTGCGGGTCCCTTCCTCCACCATTGAAGCCAGCCAGCGATGTTGCAGCTCTGTGTCTTTCTCCTTCTCTGCCTCCCTCTTCCACTCGTAAGGACCCTTGCACACTGGGCCCACCCGGATTGTCCAGGATAATCCCCCTATCTTCAGGTCAGCTGAGGAACCCCCTTAATTCCACCTGCAACCTTACATCCCCCTTGTCACGTAACAGCCCAGGCGCTGGCCTGGTGGGTAGCACGTGGACAGCTCTGGGGGCGTTATACCCATCACACTGTGTAATATGAGGAAGGCCAGGGTCCCCCCACTCACACACCCACCACCCTTCTCCAGATCTTGGGGATCCTTCCCTTCCCCCCTAGCAAGGTCTCTGCCACCTTTTCCTGATTAAGTCCCAAAGCTTCACCCTTTCGAACAACCCTGCTCTTCGTCTCCCACAGCCCAGGCTTCAGAAAACAAGTCTTTCAATAAATCTCCTCTGAGGCAAGACACAAATCCTTGAAGCCTGCTCCCAGGAAATGTCCACCCTTTCCAGGAGGGCTCAGAGGGATCTAGGAGATTTCTCAGTTATTTTTCCTGAGCTTGCCTACTTTGTAGCTACTGAATGCCTTTCCATTGCCTTTTCCTTTTGGATCTATCCTTCTTCCTCTCAATATGCTTGTTTGGATCTGAGATCACATCCTATATATCTCTGGAACCTTCCACTGGGGCTTACACTGTGCTCTGTACACACGTTCAAACATTTCACAGATTTCACACCTTATGAACAGACGCAATTATAGAGAGAGAGAGTTTTTAGCTTCATCTGGAAAAGGCTCCAAAAATCATTAAATTGTAAAAAGATATAGGGCTTTGCCATCAATTCCAACGCCAACAAATCTAGTCTGAAAACTTTTTTAAAAAATTGTTTGAGATCTGTTTGGCCATAGTGTTAAACATTTTTAAAAAGCCAGTAAGTCAGAAGGAAGTTTTCTCATTATGGTAAAGTGCATATATGAAAAACCTACAGCTAGCATTGTACTAAATGAAAGAATGAAAGCATTCCCACTGAGATCAGAAACAAGACAAGGATGCCCACTGTCACCATTATATTCAATATTATGCTAGAAGTTCTAGCTAGAGTAATTAGGCTAGACGAGGAAATAAAAGGCACCCAAATAGGAAAGGAAGAAGTAAACCTTTTACTATTCACGATGACATGATCTATATCTAGAAAATCCTGAAAAATCCACAAAAAAGCTACTAGAATTGACGAGTTCAGCAGAATGGCAGGATACAAGGTTAATATTCAAAAAAGCAACAGCATTTCTATATACTACTGATGTGTAATCTGAGAAAGAAATCAGAAAAAAATTTCCATTCACAAAAGCAACTTAAAAATCAAATATTTAGGAATAAACTTAACTGAGAACGTAAAGGACCTGTATTCAGAAAACTAGAAAACATTGCTAAAAGAAACCAAAGAAGACTTAAATAAATGGAAGGACATGCTGTGTTCATGGATTGGGAAACTAAATAATAAGATGTCGATTCTACCCAAACTGATTTACAGATTCAATGCAATTCCAATAAAAATACCAACAGAAATTAAAAAGCCAATAATCAAATTTCTTTTGAAGGGTAAGGGCCCCAAATAGCCAAAAATGTCTTTAAAAAGAAGAATGAAATTGGAGGACTGTCACTTCCTGACTTTAAAGCATATTACTTAGCTACAGTTGTAAAAACAGCATGGTACTGGCATAAGGATGTACAGATTGGCCAATGGAACAGAATTAAGAACTAACATAGGGAAGCGGACTTGGCCCAGTGGTTAGGGCATCCGTCTACAACATGGGAGGTCCGCAGTTCAAACCCGGGGCCTCCTTGACCCATGTGGAGCTGGCCCACATGCAGTGCTGATGCGCGCAAGGAGTGCCCTGCCACGCAGGGGTGTCTCCGCATAGGGAAGCCCCACACACAAGGAGTGCGCCCCGTAAGGAGAGCCGCCCAGCGCAAAAGAAAGTGCAGCCTGCCCAAGAATGGCACCGCACACACGGAGAACTGACGCAACAAGATGATGCAACAAAAAGAAACACAGATTCCCGTGCTGCTGACAACAACAGAAGCGGACAAAGAAGATGCAGCAAATAGACACAGAGAACAGACAACCGGGGTGGGGGGAAAGGGGAAATAAATAAATAAATAAATCTTTAAAAAAAAAAAAAAGAACTCACATATACAGTCAAGCGATTTTTGACAAGGCTGTTAAGCCCATCCTGCTGGGCCAGAACAGTCTATTTAACAAATGGTGCTGGGAGAACTGGAGAGCCATACTCAAAAGAAATTTTTTATAGAAAAATTAACTGAAAACGGATCAAGGGCCTAAATATATATATATTTTTAAAAAGCAACAACCAAAAAATTCCCAGAAGAAAATGTAGGAAAACATCTTTAAGATATTGTGGTAGGCATTAATTTATTAAACCTTACACCCAATGCACAAGCAACAAAAGAAAAAATAGCTAAATGGGACATCTTCGAAATTAAACATTTTGTACCTCAAAAGACTTTGTCAAAGTGTGAAAAGGCAGCTGAGTCAATGGGAGAAACTTTTTGATAATCACGTATCCTGTAAGAGTTTTTGTTTTTGTTTTTTTGGGGAGAGCACCATATTTATTTTGAAGAAAAATGGTAATAAATCACTTGCAAACAAGATTAAGGCCTAAGGGAGACTCAAATAACCAAAGGTGATTGTTAAAATCTCTCTAATAAGGAAAGGAGTGCAGGTTGGAGAGGAACAGAGAAAGAATAGATGGGGCTGATGGGCACCAAGCAAGATAACTAGTTATACTTCATTGTGCAATGTCTCCCTTTCCTCATAGCCCCCAAAGCTCCATGTTGATATACTTTTTTTTATTCTTTAAATATTTTTTTTTAATTTTTAAATTAAAGTTAATAGAGCACAAGGAATTTTACATTTAAAAACATCTAAAAAAAACAAAAAACATAAGAGATTCCTATAAACCCACTCCCCACCCCCACCACATCATTTTTGTAAATTGTATTTTTTTTAAGATATATACATCACAAAAAAAATGTTACACTAAAAAATATGAGTTTCCTGTATCCCCCTCTACCCCCCTCCCACCCCACTCCTCCCACACCAACAACCTCCTTCATCATTGCAGCACACTCATCACACTCGGTGAACACATTTGGGGGCACTGCTGCACTACACAGATAATAGTTTACCCTGTAGTTTGCACTCTCCCCCAGTACATTCAGTGGGCTATGGCAGGATATATGAAGTCTAGCATCTGACCCTGCAAAATCATTAAGGACAACTCAAAATCCCAAAAATGCCCCCACATCACATCTCTTCTACCCTCTCGCTGCCCTCAGCAACTACTGTGGCTGCTTTCTCCACCTCGATGCTAAAATTTCTTCTATTACTCGTCACAATAGTTTTATAGTAGAATATTAGTAAGTCCACTCTAGTCGATATTTTTTTTTAAGATTTAGTTATTTTGTATTCCCCCCCCCCCCAAGTTGTCTGCTCTCTGTGTCCATTCACTGTGTGTCCTTTTGTGTCTGCTTTTATTCTTGTTAGTGATACGGGAATCTGTGTCTCTTTTTGTTGCATCATCTTGCTGCATCAGCTCTCCGTGTGTGCCTCACCACTCCTAGGCAGGCTGGACTTTCTTTCACACAGGGCAGCTCTCCTTATGGGGCACACTCCTTGCTCGTGGAGCTCCCCTACACAGGGTTCACCCCTGCATGGTGTGGTACTCCTTGCATGCATCAGCACTGCGCGTGGGCCAGCTCCACACAGGTCAAGGAGGTCCTGAGTTTGAACCGCGGACCTCCCATGTAGTAGGCGGGCGCTCTATCCACTGAGCCAAGTCTACTTCCCTCTAGTCCAAATTTTATTCCTCCATTCTGTGGACCCTGGAATGGTGATATCCTCTTCATCTCTAGATCAAGAGGGGGCTTAGATTCCACATGGATGATGGATGCATTTCCTCTGCTTACCCTATGAGAGTTTAATATCCATGATATACAAAGAGATCATAAAACTCAACACTAAAAAGACAAACTACCCAATTTTAAAAATGGGCGAAAGACTTCAAAAGACAATTGTCCAAAGAAGAAATACAAATGGTGAAGAAACACATGAAAAAATGTTCAACATCACTAGTGATTAGGCAAACGCAAATCAAAAGTACAATGAGATATCATTCATACCTTTTAGACTGGCCACTATTAAAAAGTCAGAAAACTGTAAATATTGGAGATGTGGAGAGATAGGAATGCTTATTCACTGTTGGTGAGAATGTAGAATGGTACAGCCACTGTGAAGGAATGTTTGGCAGTTCTTAAGGAAGTTGAAAATAGACTTGCCATGGGACCAGACAATACCCTTACTAGATATATACTCAGAAAAACTGAGAGCAGTGATAAGAAGAGACATCCATGTTATTCACAAATGCCAAAAGTTGGGAACAACCTAGGTGTCCATCAACCAATGAATGGATAAATAAATTGTGGTGTATACACATGCTAGAATATTATAAGCATTATGAGAAAATGAAGTTGTGAAGCATATGGCAACATGGATGAATCTGGAGGACATTATGTTGTGTGAAACAAGCCAGACACAAAAGGACAAATACTGTATGATTGTGCTATTACAAACTAATTATATTATGTAAACTCATGGAATTACTAATTAGAATATAGGTCAACAGAAAATAGAATAAGGGTAGAGGATGGAAAACTGAGCGTTTGCACAGTTGGTTAAAAGTTTTTTTATAAATCTTTGGGAATGAATGGAAATGCTGAAAGCATATCATGGTCCTTGTGACTAGCAGAGCTATTATATGGGTGTGACAGTGATTGAAAGGGAATGAAACGTGGGAGAGTATGGGCTATGATGTGGACCATTGACCATGAGGTGCAGAGATGCCCAGAGATGTACTTACAAAATGCAATGGATGTGTCATGATGATGGGAGTGAGTGTTGCTGGGGGGGGGAGTGGTGGGGTGGGGGTGGTGGGGTTGAATGGGACCTCATATTTTTTGAATGTAATATTTTTACAAAATGAATAAAATTTTAAAAAAAAAAAGAAAGGGAATGTCTAAGGACATGTATGTTACTCGAAGGAAAGCTAAAAAATGTGACATGGGGCTGTATAACAGTGAAACTTCATGTAAAATACAAATATGGGTGACATTGCATATGTAAGACTGTTTTTACAAGATATAAATACAAATAATCTAGAGAGAGAGAAACAGAATAAGAGCGACGTATGACAGGGGAGACAAAGAGATTGAGAGGTGATGAGTTTTTGTTTATTTGTTTGGTTGGTATTATTATTATTACTACTGGTATAATGAAAATGCTCTAGAAATGACTGAAATGATGAATGCACAGCAATGTGATTATACCAAATGCCATTGACTGTACACTTTGGATGGATTTATGATTTATTGATATGTTTCAATAAAATCAATTTGTTAAAAATAAATAACCAACGATGAGATTCTCTTAAAAAGAAAAAAGTCATCAAGTCATCAAAGAGGATAAAGGATAATTTAGGGAGCACCAAAAAGTTGCAGACAATTCCAAATACTTAGTCTTAAAGAGAAGAAAATTATTGATTCATTTTTCATTCAACAAATATTTATTGAGCCCCTATTCTGTGCCAGTCCCCGTTTGAAGCACTGAATTTAAACTCTCAGGAGACCACATGCCCTCTCCTGCAGCTACCCTGTTTAATCAGAGGGAGGAATTGCTCAGAGTAAAGTGAGGACAGCGGACGGACAGGGACTTTGAGACAGGAGGTCAGACACCAACCGAGCCATGTGCTAACCCTGGGCAAGTTACTGAATTTCCTTTTTTTTTTAAGCATAACATAGATTATTTACTATTAAAATCAAGTCCATTGAGCAGGATGCATGGGAGGCTTTGCTTCTCATTCAGGAACTGAGCTCTGTCACCTCCAATTGTGGCTTTCAGTATCAGTCTGAGTATTGACATCCAGCCCACTAAACAGAGGAACAGTGGAGGAGGAGAAAGCATGTGTGAGGATGTTTTCTCATTAATGATTACGTTTCTTTGGCCAGTGCCAGCAGATCACCTTGAACCTGTAGAAGTGGTGTTAGGGCTGGGCTATTTCCGGTTTGTTCTAACTACTGGCATGCAGCTCATACTCCTAGCACCTGATCCTGCTCCAATGTCCACCTCCTGGGGTCTCAGCGGACAGCCTGGGCTATTTACTAAGGTCGCTGTCTCTGGGCAGGACTTAAAGCTCTACTTCTGTCTCCTCAAACCACGTGACAGCTGGCACTCTCAGCTCTTTGGCTTCTCAGTTGCTGTTTGCTGTCAAATTTCCCTGGAGACTCACATTTTGCATGCATGATTGAGTTGGGCAACAATTGGAGGGGAACTTGTATGAAGATTTTTGAGGTCCCTTCTTTGCAATTTCCTCCTCTTGGGGAAGTTTTCCTCTTGAACCATTCTGGCAGCATTGTACTCTGATCTCTATTTCCTCTGTGTACTAAAAACTGCCACTCTCTGCTTGAGTTCTATTCCTTGGCACCACAATTTGGAAAACGCTCTCAGGGGAAAAGCCAGGGTGAATGTGTCACTCACCTATGTACATCCCTCTGCTCAAAGATCTCAGGCCCTTAGGTTCAACCTGCATGCCTAACTCTTCAAAGCCTTCAAACATCTGTTTTAAGTATTTTCCATAGTTTGCATTGTGTTTTTTTCCCCAGTGGGTAGGTAAGTCTGATAGAAGTTCATCAGTCCTGGTTGCAACCAGAAATCCACCAGAGAGTTGTTTTAAACTTTGGACAGAAAAATGGATTGTTTAGCTTAGACTCAGGGTTCTTTAGCAATAGGATTCCCTCCAAATCTTAATACCTTCCTGATATTTTCTTCCAGGAACTGAACTCTTTTGAACCTTGTATTCCCTATCTTTTAACAATAGTAATAAAAATCTACTCACAAGGTTTGGGGAAGATTGAGAGCAAACAGAGTACACTCAATAAACACCTCTCCCCTCTCCTCCCCAGAGAGCACACTCAAAGCAATCCCATATCACGAGGCTGCTGGGCAGAACAAATCAAGTGGCTCTCTTGGCACCCCATGTTTTATTTAGACTGTTCACAAAGTCTGGAATGTTCTTAGGCCTCTTTTTTTCTCCCCATGAGAACTCCCACTCCTGCTTTCCTTAACCCTCCCCTTCCCACCTCACCCCAGGCAGTTAGCCCCCTCCTCAATGCTCCTTAGGACTGGAAGCAGAACCCCTGGGGCTGTGTGAGGCTCTCTGCTCCTATTTTTCCAGGCTGTGCATTCTTGAGGGCGAAAGCTGTATCTTTATTCACTGTTGTCCCCCCAGCACTTAGCACAGGTTCTGATACACAGCAGGTGCTCAGTGCTTTCCAACTGAATTGAATTGAATCTGTTCACTGCCCTGTATTAGTTTCCTGTTGTTACTGCAACAAATTACCTCCAACCTAGTATGAAAGACAAATCAGAGCGGAGTTTGCAGGCTAAACCATTTTATTTGGGACACCAAAGTTTTGCTGCAGCAAAGGAAGCCAGAACAGAAAGAGTTTGGGGGTTCTAGGCATTATAGACATAGAAAGGAAGTTAACTGGTCACCTTTTGATTGAAACAGCACTTGTCCCTGTTATGGGGGTAGGTTTGGGGTAAGTGGGCTTTATTTTGTATTGGGTCAAAGGTCATGAACTGAGGGTTTGATTGGCTATCAGAGCCAGCTGCCTTGGTGGGGTTTTCAATTTTCAAAAAATAGAAAGTCCGGAGGGCATGTGTTCTGTTGCTGTTAGCTCTGAGGAGGCCCAGAACTTTCTCTCTACAGTTTTCCAATTTTCCCCCTTTTGGTTATTCACTCAGTTACCACGGGTGTGACCAAAGATGTTGTCAGTCTCTCATTGGCCAGTAAAAGTTTCTCATGTTTCCTCACTGATTTCATGTGTTACTTGAAGCTCAAGATTTTTGTCATCCTGTTCCCGCTGGTTTTGTATAATCTGTCGAGTAAGTGGCCACGTCCTAGCATTTAAGAGTAGATCGGACAACGATGAGGGATGTTATGAATGTGATTAAGAGGATAACAAGTGCCAACCAAAAAGAGACTCAGACCAATCAGATTTGGGAGGCGTGTCAGCTAATTGGGCTGCTCCTCTAAATGTTACCTCTTAATAAACATCCCCTTGACTGTCCTTTACAAATACTCAGTACTGGATGTCCACTAGTGTATATGCACCCCCTTGGAAGCCAGAAGAGAGTCTCATGCTAATCAATTTTGTAGACTCATCAGAGCATGTGGGGTTTTGGAAGGTTTTTTTTGTTTTTGTTTTTTTTTTGGTGGTTTGGTTTGGTTTGGTTTGGTTTGGTTTGAGGTTTTCCAGGGCTTTCTCCATATACTTTTATCACTAGCAGCTCAAACAACACAAATTATCTTATAGTTCTGCATGTCGGAAGTCCGACCTGAGTATCACTGAGTAAAAATCAAGTCGTCGCATAGTACGCATCAGGGCTGCATTCCTTTTTTGGATTTTCTAAGGAAGACCCCCTTGCTTTGCCTCTTCCAGCCTCTAGAGGCCGCCTGAATTCCTTGGCTTCATTTTCAAAGTCAACATCAGGCTGAGTCCTTCTTACACCGCCCTCGTTCTTGTTCTTTCCCATCCGCCTCCCTCGTCCACTTCCAAGGACACTTGTGATTACACAGGGCCCACCCTGATAATCCAGGATAATCTCCCCATCTCCCAGTCAGCCACGAATCCATCTGCCACCTTAGTTCTCCTTTGCCATGTAAGGTACCATTCACAGGTTCCAGGGATTGGTGCATGGACATCTTTGGGGGAGGGGGGGGAGGACATGACATTATTCTGTCTACCACATGCCATACATAGAGGTTTGGAGAAACCTAGATTCTAATTTATGATGGGACATTTTCCCACAATGCTGGGAAATCCTAACACCCTCTTCCTACTGCTATACCTATAGAACGACCCACATAAGTCTGTTCTCTAGACTTGACTATCTCAGAACCTTATTCTGAAAAGCATTGCATAGGAGATAAATTACCAGGCCTGCTAAGGCAAGCTTGAGTTATTTCCTGCTGATCTTTGGTTCAGTAACCACTTAATCTCCACTTCTTTCACTTGAATTATTACTGCAAGTGAAGAATAGGCTGTCGGGAAAGGCTTTAGAAAAGAGGTTCTGCTATTTTTGCCACCCGTTTCCCGAGAGGACATGACTTGGCGGGTGGGAAACTGAATGAGGCATTCCTGATCTGAGATTTATTTCTTTGAATTTCTAATCCTTTCTATTTCCAATGTATTGCTGACCTTCTGCCTTGTTTCCCCACTATTCCTCCTTAAGTTTTCTCATCTGGAAAAACAGTTATCCATGATATTTGTTATTGGTAGAGTGATGTGCTCCCTTACTGATCTAGGGAAAAGTGAATTTTCCTGCAAAAAGTTCAAAGCATTTTCATGACTAATACTTATTTCCCACCAACTCTTTGTGAGGTTATGGAGAATGGAGGCGAAATATATAGAAATATTACTGGCCACATTTAAAGACCATAACTGAGGATTACAAAATGGTTAAAGTGACTGCCCCATGGAAAGCAGGTGTCTGTGCTTTCTGTTCAGTCCCTCAAATCAACTTGACATATAACCAGTCCATCTAGACATTTATGTGTGTAAACACATGTACACACTTTCATATAGTTTCATCCATTAACCAATGTATTCATTCATGTCCTTTATGTTTCCAACACCATCACACACGTTGCAGCTATAGAGAAAATAAACAAGACATAGATCCCCTTGAAAGTCTCAGAGGCTGTCAGGTCGAAGAAATATGGAAACCAGTCACTGTCATACCATGTGCTGAGTGCTGTGCTTGAGGCAGGGACTGGGTGGAGAGGAGGGGCACCCACCAGCTCCAGGGAGCTTCCTGGGGAGGGGAGGCTTTCTGGGCAAGCCTTCTAGAGGGTGAAAGCTTGAGCTGAGTCCTGAGGGTGCAGGTAAGGGGGATGGGCAAGGGAGGCATCATGTGAAAAGACACAAGCACGAAAGAGTCGTGCTTTAGAGACTCCTGAGTTTTTTGAAGTGTGGACAAAAGACAGAGTGTTCTGGTGGAGAGAAAGCCTAAGGTCAAATCACTAGCGGCATGGGATACTTGCCAAAGGAGTTTGGACTTTTTCAGAGAGACCACTGAAATATTTACAACAGGATAGTAACATGATCAGATTTGAGTTGGAGAGAGGCCCACTCTCAAGCACTGTGGAAAAAAGAAGTGGATATAGGCAAGGGTGGAGAAGTATCCTAGATTTGGAGATGCCTGCAGGAATCCATTTAAATACTTATAAAATAGCATCTATAGGCTGTCCTTTTATATGTATGTATATTGAAGAACAGAGAGATATCCAGAAAGATTTTCACCAAAATATTAACAGTGTTTACCTCTAGTGGCAGGATATGGGTGATTTTTGCTTCCTTTTTTATACTTTCCTGGGTTGCTTAAAAGTTTCAACATGAGGATATATTGTCTTTATAATGAAGAACAAAAAGGTTTTTTCTTGTTTTTTATTCAAAAAATAACAATGGCCCAAACAATTCTGGGATAGTAGAGAAAATGGAAAGTGGCCAGAAAGTAAAGCTTTTTAGGAAGGAAAATCACAGAACCTGGTATCTATTCATTAGCAGTGGTGATGAAGGAGAGAGAGGCAAGGATACCTAAGGCTCCTGGCTTGGAGTCCTGGAAAGATACTGGTGCCTATCTTATTTTCCTGGCTGCAATGACAAATATCACACAAGGGTTGGAGTAACAACAGGAATACATTGGGCCATGGTTTCAGAGGCTAGAAGGCTTGCTTCCTCCCAGGGTTGGTAGCATTCTGGCTGACCAGCAATCCTTGGGTTCCTTGGCTTTCCCATCACATAGTGATGTCTTTTTTCTCAATTCCATTGACTTACAAATTCTGGCTCTTCCTGTGGTTTTTTTGTTTTTTTTCCTATGTATGAATTTCTTCTGTTTATAAATGACTCCAGTAATACAAATTAAGATGCCACCTCATCAGTTAGGCCATATCGTAACTAAAAATGACATATTTAAGAGATCTTATTTACAATGGTTTCACACCCACAGGAATGTGCATCAAGACAAAGGACATATCTAAATTTGGAGTACATAACTCAAGCCACCACAGTACACATGGGAGAGATATGGGTCAGCGTCCTGCAGACAAAGACATACTCACTGGGGACACTGGGGAAGAGTTAGTAAGGGGATTGTGGAGCAGTGTGGGAACCACCACCACCTGGAATCCAAAGGGCATGAGTGGGAAACCACAGGAGAGAGCCATCAGAGAAAGGGCCACCAAGCTGTGGCCACAGAAGGAGGAACTCAACCAATTTCAACTCAAACTGGGGCCTAAATGTTGAGGTGATCAAGTAAGTCGATGAGCCAAACAAAAATTAACAATCAAGGCTCTATTCACTTACCGTAATAATATATGCAGGAGGCCACAAAGGAAAGGAGTCACCTGGGGCCAAAATGCTCACATATTTAGATGATTATGTTTCATTCTCCCCCCCCCCCCCCGCAACATCTGGCCAGGATTAGGTAGACAGTGCAGATGGGGGTCAAAGATCATGTCACAGTTGGAAGAGCCCAAAACAAAAGGCTCCTGCCATTTTATGAAGCTAGGGGGATACAAGAAGGGATAGGACTAGGACTAGAAGAATACTGAGTACTAAATCAGTGGAGAAAAGCATCTTCGAGCCTCCGCCAAAAGAGGTCGTGGCAGAGGCACCTGAACATTGTGTCACCAGATGCACGCACACCCTGCCAACTCCCTGGAGGAGGCCTCCTAATGGGGACCCTGGACTAGGAATGCAGATAGATGTAGGAGCATGACCAGTAGTAGGTGGGCTGAGGCCTTGATGGCAGCTCCCTAGAGAGACTACAAGGCCCTGGCTGTTCCCCAAGTCTGGCATAGGGAGGACAGCTTCCCTCACACTCCCCGTAAGGCCTACCAGGCAAGGCCTTGTAATCGCTTATGGTAGGGCCTCAAAGATCACAAATAAGATTTTGGTCCAGAGCCGGACTCCTCACTAACAGGAAGGCTTCATCCTTTCTCCACCTGCCTTCTGATTTCCTGCCCATGCTTCCCACTGAACCCAGGGGGAAGCCAGAGGTCAAGAGAGACCATGGTGTGGTCCAGAAAGGTCAATCTCCTGGGGTGCAGAGAGAGCTGGGAAGAGTACAGGGGGCTTTGCAGGAGCAGATGGAGAATACATAGCACAGGCAGCTTGAGGATAATGAGCTCCATCTTGAAAATGTTCATGTTGAGGTTCCAGTAGGAAATCTGGGGGAGATGTCCTGGAAGTGAGTTGACATGGCAGTGTAGAAATCAGGGGAAAGTTCTGGAATGGAGATGTGGGATTCATCTAACGACGTGAGTGTTTTGGCCGTAGGTGACGCCTTTCCAATAAAAAATAAAGGAGAAAAAGAGAATCAGGTAGAGGATAAATCCTGGGAGGGAAGGGGGCCAAATTTAAGTGGACAAGCAGGAGGGGAAGCAGAGCAAAGAAATCAGGGAAAGACACTGAGAAGGAAAATCGATGATACCTAGTTACAAAAACCAGAATATTAATCAGCTTCTCAGTTATATTTTTCAGCAGTGCACTCTACAGTAGATTAGGCAAAGCCCCACACAGGGAGGTAGAGCTGCAAACCAAATCCAAATCATCTCTGTGACGTTCATTGTCTTCAGGAACTCCTTGAGTGGAGAATGCGGAGAGTTACTGGTTTTTAATGGCACAGATCACAGCCTTTGCATGTACTTGAGCATACTTTTTAAAGTAGGCCCAGCAAGCATGTTTTACAAACAGCTCTGGAGTCATTGGCTTGGTCAGGAAGAGGAGGGTGACAAACAGCATGATTCTCAACACAAGTCATATCTCCAGGGCTTCAATGCTGGGGCCATGCACGACTCACCACTTCGGCACCGCGCACTGATGCCTGATAATTATTGTTGATTTTTTTTTTAAACCTGAGGAATTCTTAAAGGACAAAAAAACTTAAAAGGAATAAAAAGAAAATACATTCCCCCAAGCCAAAAGATACACTGCCTTCTCTCTGCCCAATTTTTTCCATTTGCAGGTACAGATTTTTCCAAAGGACAGTTCAGGTCTGTAAGATCACAGTAGAGGAGGGGGCTTCCTATCTCCTCCGCAGTGACCACCACGAGATTCTCTCCCCCAAAAATGTTGCTCATTTTTAAAAGAACCTTGCCCTTCAGCCTACCCAAGAAGGAACTTGCAAAAACAAAAAATTTTGTTTCATACGTATAATGAAGGTATTTGAGAGCATCAGTACTGAGAAGAGAGCTAACCAACCGGCACATAGTCCACTACACCATATTGCTGATTAACAGCGTCATCCAATGCAATGCCAGGGTTTATTAAAAAGCAAGTGCGGGGAGTGGATGTGGGCACCCGCCTCCCACATGGTAGGTCCTGGGTTCAGTTCCTGGTGCCTCCTAAAAAAGATGAACAGACACAATGAGCTGATGCAAAAAGCTGACGAACCAGCAGATAAAACGAGCACAGGCAACAAGCAGACACAGTGAGCAGACAGCAAGCAGACAAGAGAGCCATGGTGGGGGAGCAAGTACACAAACACAATCTCTCCTAGTACACGGGAAAATATGTTTAGAGAACAGTTCTTGGGGCTCAGGAGAAAGGGTAGAAATAGAAATGCTGGAGCTAAGGTTAGGAGATCGAGCATCTCTGAATCAAACGGGATAAAACACGACTTTTCAAGGGCACATCATTTGCAACGTTGAGCTCTGCAGGCAGGGCAAAGTCAAGAGTAGAGCACAGAATTCCATTTTTCTTCAAAAAAGCACAGATGTAATTACTCCAGTGTATGTACTTGTGTTGAGAATTCAATCAAGTGACTTTAAAGAAATCAAATAAACCTTTTGCTGGAGAACCAAAAGGCAAGAATGATTCAGTGGGAGACAGAGCAAAGCACACAGCATAGTACCGATAGGCCCCAGGGGAGTGCACAGAAGCAGCAGGAAATGTGATTTTAAAAGGATGGTATCCCAAGTGCATAAACCTGAACAGCATTGCAGCTGACAAGCCACGGGGGCAGGGACGTGCAAGTCCTTTCATAATTTATGGACGATTAATAAGTCAGCCCCGGGAGAAACTGAACACCAAATGGGGCGCCGTCGTTGCTCCCCAGGACTGCCTGCCCTCAGGGCCCAGGCCAGTCGCCTGCATGAGCAAGGAATCAGCAGGTGCTCACACGCCTGCTGCTAAAAAGAGCGAGCTGTGAGCATCAAACAGAGCGAGCACCAGCAAGGCCCAGAAGCCACCATCTCTGCCCCGCTTTGCATCCAGTCTTCCTGGGAGCTCGCCAGGTGTGGAGCAGGATTTGACCCCAGGAAAGGGTTGCTCGCCCTTCAGGTGGGACTTGCCCCCTTTCTCCCAAAAGCGTCTTCCATGAGAGGCCCATCTCAGCGAAGGTCCTGTCATCCCAGCCCAAGTTCACTCACAGTCTGCTGAAAAGGCACAGGCCCCGAATGGCCTTGGGTCCCCAGACGGGGCCACTGCTGTGTAGTAATATGTCCCCTTCTGTACAGAGACAGTCCTGTGCCTGGGTTCACAGGCTGGTGGACGGAAGACCAGGGGGAGCCTCTGTGGCAAGCTCAGACACTGTCCCCAGAGGCCACTCTGGCCTCACCCTCAATAGGTTATGAGTGGACAGGAGGGGAAGCAACAGTTTCAGGACCTCTTTCCACTCCAAAGTGGAAGAATCCACTCGAGACCCATTTAGAACTGCCTAGAGAAGTCACGAAATGTAAGGTTCTTGCTGGATAAGCATTCTTTCTTTTAGCAGAGTAATAGCAGGCAAAAGTAAAAAAAAGAAGAGAGTTAGCAAGGACCTGCAAAGAAATCATCCTCTTGAATTTTCTTTCACTTTACAAACGCACTTAATTTTGCCAGAGAAACACCACAACCTAAGAAGGGAAATGGAAATATTTCCAACATCTGATAAAAATTCACCAAGTATTCCAGGTTGAAGCTGGGAAACTTCTCAAGGAGTAAATGAATGACAAACACAAATCTGGTTTGTTTCTGGCCTTTCTAAGGCCAAGTGAGACTTTCTTACTTAATAAACACACCCAAAGAGAGGCAGAAATTAACCAGGTCTTCCATTGCATCAGACCCTCATGTAAAATAGGGATGCCAAGGAAAGAACAAACTGTGCTTTGGAAGGAAATGCTGCAGTTCCCCCCCACCCCATGACATATTAATGCCAACAAAGAAAAAGAACCTTAAACAAGAAAACGGAAAATTCAATATGGCAGAAGGAAAAACATAGTGGATTCGATCTCAGATGGAAGGCATCTGTCATGCCCAAAGTAGCAACTCACATCTAATCTGCATAAGAAGATTTTTAAGGTTGGGTACCCTAGTTCAGATGACCATGAAATGCTACAGTCAGTTGAGGCTCCTACGCATGCATCACAGTCACCAGGTACTAATGACTTGCCAGATGTTCTAGCCTGGCTTCCGGTGAGATTATCTATGCTGTAGACCATAGAGGTGAACAGGAAATTAACAGAGTCAGGAACAGGCCTGCTGGGGAGAAGTCCACCTGCCTGGTCCCCAACTCTCTCCATCTCCCAGTGGGGCCAGTGGCCCATGAAAATGTCCCCAAGGTGATTGTCTTATGTCCTAAGGCTGCCATATGAAGGACCACCAACGGGATGCTTAGAACAACAGAGGTGGGTACTCTCACAGTCCTCGAGGCCAGCAATCCGAAACCAAGGTGCCCGTAGGAGGGCTCGTGCTTCTTCTGAAGTCTAGAGAGAGGAATCTATGCCCCTGCTCTCTCCTGGCTTCTGACCATGGCCTGCCATTGTTGGCATTCCTTGCCTTGTGGCTGCACAGCTGAACCTTTGCCTCAGTCATCTCTTGGCCGTCTTCTCTCTGTGTGTCTGTCTGTCGTCTGCCCTTCTCCTGAGGACATCAGTCCCATTAGTGGAAGGTTGAATGATGTACCCCAGCAAAGGCATGTTCTTCATCTCATTCTTCTTCATGCAGGTGTGAGCCTGTTAGGAATGGGTCCCTCTGACCCATTGGTGCGGACTCATCTTCAGGGCAGACTCCTTGGTGAATAGGATTTTCTAAGATTCACTTCCAGCATGGCCCAGCAGAATCAGAGTGGTCTTACCTGGTATTACTGGGGGCTTGATTAAGTCAGGAAATTTGGACACAGCCAGAGGAGCCAGAAGCTGGAGTCAGCAGAACGAGGAAGAACAGACACGGAGGTCTGGGGGCTTCTCGCCATCCTAAGGGGCAGCACCATTCTAAATATAAAATGATTCCATCTTCAAGCCCAAGGGGAAAAACGGGCTCAGGGGAAGTGAAAGCATGCTGAGTAGTCTGCAGGTAATTCCCAGCTTTGGGCTGTCCCCATTTCGGGTGATACGATTCTATTTTAGAATCTTTACTTTCATCCTCCTCTCTGAGTCTAGCAACAGAGTCTGAGCTAACCTCCCATTTGTGTCAGAGAATCTTCCTCTATTTGGATAACATGTCACTCTCATCTTTGCTCACTGCTGGTTGACTGAGTCACATCTCTCTTTACCAAGGTGAGGCCCGGGGAGGGAAGCGGGCAGGTGGGTGTGCTCTGGGGACAATAGGTGGTGCTGAGAGTGAACGTACCAGCCAGCTGGTAGCTCTGGGCGGTGTCAGAGGCAGACAGAGAAGGTGGGCTGGCGCCGAGCAAATTGCAAAGAAGGCAAAGGGTGGATGCTGACAATTTCCAAGGTGCCTATCATTTGTTCCAGGAACCCTAAAATCAAATATTTTTCAAATACTTGTTACCCAGAAACAAAATGTGCACAGGTTGTTCTAGGTGCCAACGAGCTGGAGGAACGCAGGGGGAAGCAGATTGAAGCAACTGTCTATATTATGGAATTTCTCAGAGCCCCAGCAGAAGAGGATGCCCTCCGGTTCTAAGACGTAGGATGAGATCTAATGTGTGCTGCAGCCAGCTCATTCTAGCTCACAACAGCCAACTGCTAACTACTCAGGATTGTGAGGGCTGGTCGACAGCTGACAAATCGACCACAGTGGGAACAATTACACCGTGGAGGTTGACAAAGGCAACGATCAAGACTCTGTCCCCTCTCCACCAACACTGAGGACGGTACCCCAGCACACCACTGGATTTAGCCCAATTATGGGGACCCCTGGAGTGGATGGGGCCTCACCAGACCTGAGGATTCCTCCCACCTTGCTCTGTCAGCTGTAGAACGCTTGGACCACGTGGACCTTCGCGTTTGTAGATATTTTTGAGGCCTCAGCAATGGTTTCACTTTCACAGCAATTTTTCTCACTTCATTTCCTAGGGCCTAACAAAGTACCCAAATTGGGGGCAAGGGGGAGGGCTTGAAACAACAGAACATTACTCTCTCCCAGGTCTGAGAGGCTCGAAGTCTAAAATCAAGGTGTCGGCAGGGCCAGGCTCCCCTGAAAGCTGTAGGGGCGCGTCTTCCTTGCCCCCTTCAGCCCCTGATACTTGCTGGCAGGCCTTGGCCCGCCTTGGCTTGCTGGTCCACCTCGCCAGTCTGTTTCTGTCTTCACACGGCCTTTCCTGACTCTGTCCCTGTGTCCATACTTCCCTCTTCTTATAAGGACACGATTCATATTAGACTAAGGGCCACCCTAATCATCCATGATTGCCTCATTTTAACTTATCACTCTTTCAAAGACCCCACCTCCAAACGAGGCTGCCTTCATGAGACTGGAAGTTTGGACTTAAATCTGTCTCTTTTGGGGGACACAAGTCACCTTACAGCAGGCAAGGAGAGCAGGAGCCCTGGGCTGTAAGGGGAGGGGGCTCTGCTTGGAGTCTGCCGACTCCTCCCCAGTGGGAACACTTCCAAACACCCCACCCTCAGCCCCAAGGGGGGCAGAAACCCACCCCATGTTGCTAATAAAATAAGCCCAGCTCATGAATTGATTTTGAGAAGGGAAATGATCTTCCTGGAAGCTGGAAAAATGAAAGAGCCCACATCTAAGCTACTGGTTCAGTCCACAGCTTGCAGGCACCACAGCGGCTCCCAGCCTAGGGGTGCGCAGCCCTCAGAGGTTCAAGCGGATGAGAAAAACACTTAAAATGCAAGAGACGCTGAAAACGAAGCAGAAGAGACTGAACTCCCTCTCGGCTGGATCCGAGTGTCAGCCGGTGACCTGCTTCAATCAAGTGTCACTGGAAGAGAGCAGGAACGCTGAGCCGTGGTTTACAGAAAACTGTTCTCCAGGAGACTAAGGTGCAGGGTGAGAGATGGACCATCCTACGTGTCAAACACAGGAAGGGGGGAACCATTGTCTTCCCTGAAACGTGGGGAAAACACAATTATCACGAGGCACAATTTTATGCATGAGAGGATGGCAAGACATTGCTCTCAAATCAACCAGAAATCTGCTGATGCCTTTTGAAAATATTTGCCCAAAATCTTATTTCATTTGTTTTCTAGAAAAAGAAGGTACCATTTTCTTCACTTGACAGAGACCTTCCAAGAAAACATCAAGTTTCTCTTCAAAAGAAAGTTCTTATTCACGCTAAAATATATATATATATATTCTGACTATTTTTCAAGGTAGAAGTTGCTAGAATAAGTTGTCTACCAACAGTTCTCAGCATCTAGAGGTGGAGAACTTGGGTTGCTTGCCCAAAATCAGGTATCGAGTGGTTATCTTAGGTCTTCCGACCTCGAATCCAGTGTTTTTCACCTCCACAAAACCCAGGCTAACAAAATGCCCATTTCCAAGTGTTAAAGCAAACATGCCAATGATTGTACGGAGCAAATGTCTCTCCAAAATACCCTGAAATACCAACTGCCGATTTCTCCAGAACAACACAAATCCAATGAAGTGCAAAATGTAGGCCTTTTGCATTCCAACTGAGTATCGCTAGGAATTTAAACCACATCTAAGTAAAAGTAATTCTGTTTTATTGATGTAGGAATTAGTGTAATCACTGAAATACATTCAGAAGATACAAACCTTCATAGGGAAAAGAGAAAGTCAGCATGAATCTGTTAAAAATTCTAACACTTAAACTGCAAGTGCAATGTCAAACAACATGAGGCCTGTAGATTGTGCATTACAGGTGAAGTCAAGAGGGAAAACGCTGCAGAGAAATAACAGTTTTCCTGTAAAATTAAACATACCTTATTAGAGCAGAGAAAATACCCCTTAAAACTTATTCTCCAGGCCCACGTTTTGCTGGTGCTGGGCAGAGCTGCCCAACACTGTTATCCATATCCCTCAATTACGTGGTCCCTGCCCTCAGCAGATTACCAAAGACTGTTTCTTCTCCTTCTGAAACCCAGCTATTGATGTCTGTCCCCAGGAGATGGAGAACAGAGGAGATGAAATTCCATTCTCCACTCACTAGAATTCTTAACAGAAAGGGGTCCGTGGGACGTGGGTTGAAACACTTGCCTAAAATTGGAACTCTGGATAATGTGACGGCTTGGAGTCACTATTCTTTCTTCTGTCATGAGAACCCACGGTTTGTGGCATAGTCTAAGCAAATCCAAATCCGTCTTGCCCTAGAAAATGTACAAGGAAATGGCATGCCCATCAGTCAGGCAGGAGTGAGTTATTCTGAAGTAGACTCCTCTTCCATGACTTGAGGGTTAATCAACCCCTATTTAGAAGAGTTGGCATTTCACAGTTCTAGAATCTGTCGGAGGGAGGACTAGTGTTTCAGCTCTAATGGGAAAAGGAGAAACCACGTTCTCACCTCTTTCTGCCCTTCCCCTCTCCTCCGCAAGACTGGAAAATCAGATCTGATTGGTGCATGTTCCAGGATGGATGGCCATAGCGCATTGATAGGAAGAAGAAAGGACCGGGACGGCTGTCACCACTCTGAGCTGAGACACAAGGGATGGCCTGGCCAGCTTTGTCAGCACTGCTGTGCCTTGGCCAGTGCCTTCCTCAGGCAGGCAGGGGCTGGCCTCCTCTCAGACAACTGTGCTTTCTCAACCCCCAGCAGATAATGTTGGCTCCCATGCCTTTGCATTCCTACAGAATTTTCCATTGCTCCGTTTCCACAGCTTCCTTCCCTTCCTGCTTTTGAAAAACCAGATCTCATGCTTATTGGCCCTCAGGCCCCTTTGTCATCTCCCTCCTCTGTCCCCAGACCACATCTCTCAAGGCTTCAGCCATCATCACCTTCTTCCCCTGCAGCCTGAACTTCATTCTGACCACTTTATTCAGAGTCTCCTGTGGTTTCTTGGGTGCCAAGGCCAAGGGCCTCTCCTCTGCTAAATGCACACCTTGGACTCCTGGGCCTCCTCTCAGTGGAGCCTGCTCACCTCCAGTCACTCCTCCTCCCTCTTATCTGCTGCACCCTCTGCTCCTTTTGGGCACTCTCTGCAAATGCTCCTTGAGCACATGGTAGTCTTGTGTTCTTTGGTGGCCCCTCGACCCTCTCACTTTTTAGGACAGCTCCTCTATCCACTCAATGCCTCTTTTCTGAGCAGTTTGCTGAATGGAATAGACCTAGACCTGGAGTTAGGCACCCTGGACCAGACACAATTCTAGCATGTAAGCTTGGACAAGGTACTTGACCATTCTCAAATACCTACCACACTGATTGATTAAGGGTGGGAAGAAACTGAAGTAGCATGTAAAGATCCAGAGCTGTGTTGGCAGTTAGTAGGCACACAATGCATGCTCATCTCATTGCCCCTCCCTTATCCCTCATAAAAGAATCACCAGTTCCCCTTCCCAACTTACGATTTTATAAAAGACACCAGGGTTTTCCCACTCTCACAAACTTTAACCTGGCATTAATTCCTAGAAAGTCTTTTTTTAAACCTCTTCCTTCTCACCATCCTCACCATCTCCACTCCCATGTTGCCCCTTACACCAAGCACAAGCCCCTTGAACCCATCACTTCTTTAATTCCAACCTCTTCCGCTCAAACAGGATAATTCACTTCACTGTCTCACTAGTGAGGAAAGAGCCTTCTCGTTGTGTCCCTTGCACATACACACACGTGCATGCACCCACATGCACTTCCTCTGTCTACCTGCAATAGCAAAGGGAAATGACTAGGAGCTTCAGAATTCAGCCACCCTGACAGAGAGTAGCCTCCATAGGTGTGTCAGCTGAACCCTACTGGCTTCCACTGCTTCATCAATGAGGCGGCCATCACTTCCTGGGGACCATCATATACTTGGCACATAGTGGATAGTCAATAAAGCTTGGCTTTCTTCCTTTCACACCGTAAGGGCCAAAATAATTTCCTACCTCCTTCATGATGCTTTTGCCAATGCCAACCTCCATCTCTGAGCATTCTTAGTCTCTTGTCCACACTGTAAACATAACTTGCACTGTGATATAGGACAAGTTTTATGTTACCAAGAAGGCTATTATCTTCTGGGTGGGTACAGGTGTGTCTCAAGCTGTATCTGAATTTCCCAGTCTATAGGACAATGTTCAGCTTGTAAAAATGGTGCTGTTTCTAGCTACAAATTGAGTACCTTCTTTGACCCAGACACAATCAAAATTGCTCCCATTTGTCCCATGTCCACAGCTTACCAGGAACTGTGCATGCATAATTTATCTCATTCTCACAGGAGCCCTCCAAGGCAGGTCCTGTTATCCTCATTTACAATCACTGTCTGATGCCCGATCCCTACCCCATGTCACCCTGCTACACTGTCTGACAGGTAGTACGTCACTGAATTTTCCCAACAACTCAGCAAAGTAGGCATTTCACCCCATTTTGCAAATGAAGAGCCTGTGGCTCCAGGGGCCCCAGCTAGTGGGCAGCAGACCTGTGATACCCACACTGGAGAAATCAGGAGCGACAAGAGGGAATCTTGCACTCAGAAGGAAATAACCTACAAGTCCAAGGTCCCAGAGGGAGGGGAAAGCCTGACAGCCACCACTTGAGAGCACACGGAAGGCAGGAGAACCTAGTCTGGGAGCCCAAGACCGCGGAGGTCTCTCTGGCTCCCCACCCTGGCAAGACACTTGGTTTTGTAGACCACTTTCTTTGTGTATAGTAAAATAAGGAGGAAACTTAAACCAATGACTTTTAAGCTTCCAGGACTGCTGCTAGCCCATATCATGTCTCTGGGCAAATTGCAAAAGGCACCATTTCCTCTGAGCAGACTCAGGGTTGGCAAGGGAGGCACAGACTGGATCTCAGCCCTCTTGCCCTCCTTAGCTGGGGGCCCCTGTGGAGTGGACAACTAGCAAAACTGTTCAGAGTAGTCCCGCAAGGTTCCTGATGGTGCTGTCAAAGAAGCTGATTCTTGACAGCCTTTTGAAAGAGAAATCAGGGTGTTCTCCTTAACCCAGCCCAAAGTCACCTGTCATTTATCTCCCCTAAGCAATCAAATTGCACATTTTTCAGAGCCATAGCCAGGGAATAGCCACCACCAGCCTTTTAACCTTGCAGTAGGTACCTAGACGGTCTAAATTTAACTTCTCATTGCGAGGCCCCCAAGCTAAAATTTCAAGAGGACTCCTTTGTCCTCTATTAGTTGTTACAAGTTCCCAGCTGAATGTAGAAGATATTTAACCACAGACACCTACGAATTTAAACTTTCCAGGCTGTCTGGATATCTGATTATAATAATGTCCTATAGTCACAATAGCTCATAAGATAACAGAACAACAACAAAATGGGTCACCTTCCCATCATTCATCAGTCATAAACTATGAGCTTTAGCACCAGCCTGATGGTTCAGATAAGGACTTAGGCAAAAAGATAAGCATCAGGACAAGGGCCAGGTGGAAACTATTGATTTTGAGCTTCTGGCACCACTTCTAACTACAGCTTCGGATTATCTCTTAAATGAGTCTAGATCATGTCATGGGAGCATCTCCTTCCATAAGCTCTTCTCTATGACTACTTTACAGTTCAGATTTTATAAATACATCCAAAAGCATTGGTAAGTAGCATCTGGTTATAAGTCAGAAAGGACTGGAGTGAATATAATGGAAAAATCCCAATCGTTCAGTCTGCAACCTCACAGCCTGCAATCTACAGTTGTTTTAAACCTTTTCTTGAAGTAACACAGGAACGAATTTTCCAAGCTAATCTCCCCTCATTTGAGGCGTATATATGTTTTCCATGACCAGTAAGAATGGGTAGAGCTTTTCCTGCTCTCTGATTGTGCTGAGCTCACTTATTTGCACTGCTAGATGCAGATTAAGTTCAACGAATCTGCTGAAATATGGTTTTCTTGAAATCCACACACCAAAATGAGCCAGATTGAGCCCCTTCATAGCACAAACCCTGAAAGAAACGCCTGTGCCTTTCCTTTCCCACTGTTCTTCCTCCCACTCCACATCCTACCTGCCCCTCTGAGAAGATGCCTGGTCCCTCTTCCTGTACTTGCCCATCCTCTCACCTGTGGTCTTGCCAGCATTTCATATCGACCTCCATCCCATCAAACACCTCACTCCACCAAATGTTCCCTTCCTTAAATGGTCAACCCCCCACCTTTGGCTTCTTAGCATTTCCCCGACTTCACACACACACACCCATATCACACACACTTGGATGCATGAGCCTCGGTTCCTTCCATTTCTCTTTACCTTTAAAGACGTTGTCTACGCTTGCTTTCTCTCGCTTCCTCGCAGACGGGGCACTCCTCAACCCACTGAGATGTGGCTTTAGACTCTACCCTTACCTGACCAAGTGACCACAGACTCCCACTTGCAGGTCCAGGTGATACCACTCAATAGGTCTATGAAGATTTTGTTTTGCTTGTTCAAAACCAAAACAGCGGGATGTTTCCTACTGATTTTTCAATGATAGAATCATATTAGGAGAAAATCTACATATAGAAAAACTGAAACAGAAAGCACACCCAAACTTACAACTCAGAGATCCATCAAAATGAACATTCTTTTAAAACACGTACACACACATATTTACAAACACAGATATTTTTAAAAGATGGCAATATATAAAGTAGACTACATGTTTCTCATTCTGCTTTTTCACTTAATACTATATTATGGACCACTTGCAAGATCAATAAACACAGACTCATTCATTCAATACAGAGTTGCTGAGGGCCTACCATGTGCCATGCTGCCCAGGGCCTGAAATCTATCAGTGAATAAAAGATATAGATCCCTGCCCTCAGGAAACTTACCTTCCACCGGGAGCTGATAGACAATAAAAAACGAACATAGTAAATAAGTAGCATGCATTATGTTGGAAGGTGAAAAGTTCTATGGGAAAACAAAAGAATAGTTCAGCAAGTACAATTTTGGGTGCTGGGGACAGTGGTTACACTTTTTTAGGGTAGTAAATGTGTGCTCCACTGAGAAGGTCATCTTATCACAAATTGTTGAAGACCTCAAAATATTGAGAAAGCCATTTCTAATAATCATATGATGTTCTGTTGACTTTATCTGTGAAAATTTATTTAATTCTGTTAGTAGATATATAAGTTGCTACTAATTTTTCACTTTCATAAAAGGGTACTATACATCTCTGTGCATACATTTATGAACATCTGTGAAATTATCTCTTTAAAATAAATGTCTAGACACTCAACTGCCAATCCAGGGCATATTCTCATTGTAAATTGTGATACCTACCATCACCCTGCCCTCCAGGAAGACTGTGCCATTTTACACGTTTTATAGAATACAAGTTCTCAATTCCACTTGCTCTCCCAACATGCACACACTGCACATACTGCATTTGTTGTATTGTTTTCAATTTTGCCAATTGTGGGGTAAAAAGTGTTGTCTTGTTTTATATGCTTTGACTTTTTAAGGTTAAAGTTTTTCATACCTTTAGTTGCCATGTGTGTTTCTTCTCTCATGAATTCTCTATTCATTTCCTATGAACCTTTTTCTATTCAGGGTATTTGCCCCTTTCCTAAATCAGGATAGATATGTTGCAGGCATTTTTCCAGGGTTGTCTTTTTTCCCACAGACATTTTAAATTTTCATATTGTCAAACTTATGTCTCTTCCTAAATCATTTCTGGATTCGTGTCACGGTTTTTAAAAAGGCCCTTTCAACTCTTAGAGTTATAAGAATACACACATCTCCTAGCCCTTCTGCACTTTTACTTCTTACATGGAAATCCTTGATCCATTTGGAATTTATTCTGATTAAGGAGTAAGGAAGGACTTCCTTTTCCTTCCCACTGGGCAGCCATTTGCCCCACAGCGTGTGCTGAGTATCGCCCCCTGGTGTCTGCTCCCGGAGAAGCACTCTGTGAAGGCATCTCATCAGGACTCTCCCTCACACTTCCAATGTCACTTTCTCAGCTCCTCCTCTCCTGACTTATGAACGCAAATTGTTTTCCAGGATCCTGTCTCCTCTGTTATCTTTTCATTCTATGCAATTTCCCTGAGAAACTCCACCCATCCCAGTAATTGCAACTTCCATTCGTATGCCGGGATCAACTTCCAAATCTAAAGCCCGGTCACCGCATCTCCCATAAGCTTCGGCCCCACACTCCTGCTTTCCCACCGGGGGCCTCTCCTGGTTGTCTGCAGGCAAGTCAAACTGAACCAGTCCAAGCCAGCATCCCCCGCTGCCTCCAAAATCCAACCCTCCGTGTCTCAGCCATCCTACCACCAGCCCCGCCCCCCTCCATTATTGTCCTGCCTGCACCCCTCCACACCCGTGAGATACCCTGTTCTGTTAGTTCTACCTCTTATTTGCCCCCAGGTGTATTGCCACTTCCCCACCCTCAGTGCTGCTCTCTCGATTCAGATCTTAGCCATTTCCCTACTTACTGGCATGAGCAAATCCAAGGTTCTGCAAATGACAGCCCAGTGAGTCAAATCCAGCCAGTAGCCTCTTTTTGTACTGTCTATGAGCCAAGAGCTGAGAATAGTTTTTACATTTTTAAGGGTTGTAAAAAACTTTTTTAACCAGCGAAGACTAGGCCACAAAGGCCCGTGTTGACCACAAAGCCCAAAATGTTTATTATCTAGCTATTTACTGAAAAAGTTTGCCAGCCTCTGAGCCTAACCTATACCCCACACCAGTACCCTCCAGGGGAATCTTCCTAAAGCATATAAAATCGTATCACTGCCCAACTTAAGACCGATCTCCTTAGCCTGACCCTCATCTTCCTCTCTGTCTTCATCTCTCAACATTTCCCCAAAGCTCACTGTATTCCAGCAGCCCAGAATCCCCGTCATTCCCAAGCAAAACCATGTCATGTCTTTGACACTTTTATACATGCTGCCCCTACTTTCCCAGCGCCTCCCACCATCCCAGCCTTCATCTATCTGGAAGCACACACTGGTCACCTCCTTGAGCAAACCTATCCTATTCTCCACCCCAGATGGCTTTAGGTGTGATCTTCCCGCTCCCTTCCTAGAGCCCCTTTCTCTTGGCTCTGATTTCTCACTACATTTTAACTTGTTTACTCCCAACTGGAGAAAATTCCTTCACACTAAGGTCCTTCCAGAGCTCAGTAATAGACCTCACGTGGCAAGAAGCCCTGCATTCTAAATTAAATTGTCCCCTCTATTGAAGAGTGCATGAGCAAAGTCACCACTTTTATTTTTTTTATTAGGGAGGAGGGAGTGTGCAGAAAAGCAAAGGAAAAGGAAAGTGAGCCAGATCTAATAGACCATCCAGGGATGCTCATCAGCAGGAGAACTATTCGAGTAGGAAAATTTCGATTTGAGAAAATTCCACGCTTCCGTGTCACTCAAGGCACTGCCTGAACAATGGAAATGGAATGAAACCCAACAGATAGATTGTATCTGCCTCTTTTCCCTGCCTCTCACGGTAACAGTCCCTGAGGTCTCCAGGTCTCCCAGCACCTCTCTTCTTGGGGGGGCTGGTAGGCCAGGCCCAGGGGGAGCACTGACCCCCACGCTCCTCTGGGTCTCTGCCTTCAGGTGACCTCACACCCACTTGCCTCTGGATTCCCACTGTGCCTGCTATTAATATCCCCCACAAGGACCCCGTGGGGTCTAGTTTTGATTTTCTCAGCTGTCTCAGTTTCCAAATTGTCAGCTACGTGGGATGGGATCCCTTCAGATCAAGCCCTTTAAAATGAGAGACTGAATATACAAATAGGCAATGACCAGACCTTATATAAAATTAGAATTCTGACCCACTCTCTGCAGCGACCAGTCCAGTCCGCTAACCACCCCCTACAGCAACCAGCCCAGGGAGCCCAACGACAACCGTGTAACAATTGGATCAATAACCGACAGCTTCTCTAGTTTTCAACCCTACATCCAACTTAGGACCAACTGGAGAAAGCCAAATATGCTTCCCTAACTAACCACAAAGGATGCCCTGCTTCCAGTTAGCCCACTCCAGGCTCCGCATGCCAACAGCCGCCAATCAGGGCACCCGGAAGGCTTCCCTTCTAGAAAGCTTTCCCACTCTGCCTGCCTTTGAGTCCCCACCAAACCCAAATGATGGTGGCCCCTTGCCCGAGCAAGCTCTGAATGAATAACCTTTGCTTGTTCTCATAGCGGTGGTCTGAATTTATTTCCACCTTCATTACTTAGCAATTTGTATGGCAAAGTCCTTAAATAGGAAGACAGAAGAATGTCTCAACATTTTGTGTGATAATTCCTTTTTTCAATTACAAAATTCTAGAGAATTAGAAATAATCAGGAAGTATAAGAGGAAAATTTTTAAAACCATTGGGAGCAGATGTGGCTCAAGTGGTTGAGCATTTGCCTCCCACATGGGAGGTCCTGGGTTCGGTTTCTGTTGCCTCCTAAAACAAATAAAAACAAACAACAAGCAAAATAAACAAACAAAAAACAACTCAGGGGAGCTGATGTGGCTCAGTGGTTGAGGGCAGGCTTCCTGCATACGGGGTCCTGGGTTCAATCCCCAGCCCTGGTAGCTAAAAAAAAAACACTCATTAGCCCAGCACTCAGAATCACCTGGTAACATTTGCATGTCTTTGATTATGTGCATGCATTTGAGATCCTATACCTAGTTATTTTTTCCACAGATGGGTTTGCCCCATGGCATTAAAATTTTTCAAAGTGCTTTTTGAACATCTTCTCAGACACTGGCTATTCCACCCATAAAATTCATATATAATTTAAATGTAAAACTTTTCCATCAGGAGGGAGAGTCTCCAACTGGCCAGAGCACCACCCCACTCCTTCCCAGCAACCACAGCTGCTCCTGAAATGCAGCAATGAAATTCCAACAGTTGAGGGCCCTGCCTGCTGGAGGCTCATTTGCCATGATTTCAATCAGGTTGTATTTCAACACTAGGTTATTTTTCATCTTAGGTTCTGTATAAATTGATCATCTTAAAAAAAAAAAAAATGAAAGCGATCAGACAGGCTTTTTCAAGCTGGTCCACATTTCCCATAAGCGAAAACCCAGAAAAGCAGCTCTCAAGTAAACCCCCCAAATCCTCAGGGGCCTCCCTCCCTTCGCGCGGCTTGACAGCACTTCGCTCCACCTGCAGAGGGTCTCCTTTACACGATCTCTTGCCAACCTAGCACCACGCTCCATGGCAACCAGGGAGCCAGGTCCACGCCATTTCTGAACCACGGGCTCGGGGGGCGAGGGTGGCAGGGCAGAAGTTGTTTCTGCCGATAGGCTGAGCAGACTTCAGGAGAGGACACAGAGAGGTGTGTCCTCTCCCGACTGCAGCTGCAGCTTGCCCTCCAGAGTCACTCAAAGTGCTACTAGAAGCACTGTGCAAATCAGCCCCTTCAATGCACACCTGGGATTCCAAGAAAGAAAGCACAGGTAAAAACCATCATTAGCAATCCCTTCTGTATTTCCCCTGCAACCATTTGCATCAAGTCCTATCTCAAACCTAGAAGGGCCCACTCACCCTTGTCCAGCCCTTTCCTGCAATGCTCTGACCAGCCAAGCCCTCCCTTCTCTTTGGTCAGGGTCTCAGATCCTGCCTGCAACCCACCCCCACAACCCACCTTCTTCCTGGGATTTGCCTTTTTGGGTCCCAGGAGTTTTTATTTCAATCTCTTCTCTTCTCCAACTACTCTCACCTTTCATGGGCTTTTCTGGTTTCTCCCATACCTGTGCCTGCATCTCCTACCTGCCCTGTTAAGCTGGAAGCTCAGCCTTGCCTTCCCATCTCTCATCCCCCACCTCTGCGCCTTGTCTGCATCCCTTACCTGGCTGCAGGTGTGCTGCGCTGAGGCACAGGGAGGTTGGCTTTCTTTGTTCCAATTTTGTTCTAAAAAGTCATTTCGATGCCATATGCATTTACATTGCCCCCCAACACCAAACACAACAATTCATTGGAAACTCCAAAGTCTAACTCCCACTTTCCAATTACTTTTCTCTCTTCCTGCTGTTTCCCTTAACCAGTCCCCCTGACAACTCTCCCATCTGCTTAGAGCCAGTGTTTCTGCCCAGATAATTAGAAAAGGCTTGGTACAATAACAGAATAAAAAACGGCTCATACACAGTGTTTTTCTCCTGTTCCTAATCCAATGACAGCTCTCCACTACTGACTCGGGGACCAGGTGCCCTCATCTCATGACTCCATCATCCCCCAGTGGGAGGGACAAGGGCAAATGGAGAGAGCATATCCCCTACGAAAGGCCCCAGACCAAAAGGGCCCATAGCACCCTTGGATGAACCTGAATGCAGTTAGGTGACCAGCCCTAGCTGCAAAGGAGCCGGGAAAGGTGAGCTCATAGGCTGGGAAGGGAGGAAACTGATTTTTTTCCTATAACAATTTAATATATGTCAACTAACAAAGTATTGTATCTTTATTCAATTAAATTAAAGCAAACCTGCCAGTAATATTTTGTAACATTCTCTAGCCACACAGGATTTAGGCAACACAAGGTCACTGAAGACATTCTGGTTACTGGGCTGTTAGTAAAATGGGGCATGTGTCCAGCATCCTGTCCACATGGGGGGCCTGCATTGCCATAGCATGCTCAGAGGAGCAGCTACAGCGCTGACATGACTGCCAGTGTTTTGTGACACAAGGCAGGAAAAGGACAATCTAGCAGAGATGAGCAGTCTCCTCAATGCCAGTCATACTTGACAGTTACATTATCTAAAAAGTTCTTCTGTCATGTTAATGACACAAACTTCTCTCAACTGAAGACAACACCACCACTTTTTAAAATGGGGTTGGAGTGAGAGAATGCTCTTAAAACTGATATAATTATTCTTCCTAAAAAGGATAAGGTGAAAGACAAGAAGTTCTTTGGTAAAGTCTCAGTGGCCCTTTGGGGTCAGCTGGCAGTCTCCAGGCATGCCCAGAGTTCTTATCTGCCCACTCGCCACCCATTCAAACAGGTGCCACCAGTTCAGGACAAATGCCTGGTGCTTGAAGTTCACAGTTGAGCCAGAAAAGGGGGAAAGCGTCTTCAAATTAAGAGGATAGAGGTTTCTCCCATTCATTTTTTAAGTATATCACCAGACTGCTCTAGTTCGGCTTATCTAACAAGCCCTCTTTTCCTACTTAAGGACTAAGACAAGGGCTCAGAGCGGCCTTTGCACTGCCTGTCCACTCACCAGTGGTCAAGGCAAGAGTCCATGCAGGTCTTGCCATGTCCTTGCGGTGCTCTTGTCAGCAAAGCCTCTCCTATCTCGCAGAGTTTGAGCCCAGAGGTTGGCCCATGTGAAATCTTATTTAGAGACTCTAATTTCCACTCCAGCAAAATTAATATTGAGAACTCAGATGTGACCATTCAGAACTAAAAACACCCACCATGGAGTAGAAGTGCTAGCAGTGGGCAGGGCTTCGTCTTTGACCTCCATCCATATACTCCACCCCAACCACAGCTGCCTCTTCTCCGACTCCCATCCCAGGGTCTGTTCTAAGAAGAAAAGGAAGTGAAGTTGCTCATTGACATGTTAAGGATCATTGGGGGACATGATGAAAAAGTCAAAGCAGTCAAACCAACAGCAGCAGGCTCTGCAGTCCAGAGGCTGCCTCTTTCTTGGGTGGAAATATAAAAAACAGATCTATGGGACTGATTTGTAAAGAAACTAACCAACTATGAGCAAGGTTAATCCATAAGTTAAGTTGGTACCACTCAAGCCTCATCTCCAGCTAGTCCCTCATTCAGATAAATGATGTTTTCTCATCAGACTGCTTTTCTCCTTTAACCAAGGGGAAAAATGTAGTAATCAAGGGAAAACCATAGTTATTGAGGCAATTCATGGCAGAGTCAAAGGACAGAGAATGGAAGCCTCGGGGAAGAAACTGCTTATAAAACTTTTAAGAAGCTTTGAAATTATTGGCTCAGCAAGTAATTTCATACAGTGCTTTATATATGTTTAATAGCAGATTTGGTTCCAAATTTCCCATTTTACTCAGATGCTAGGAGAACACTATTAATGCACTGTTAGTGGATGATTGTACCAATGTATTAATCAAGAAGGCCATTGGAAAGAAAATAGCCATAAGCCAAAATTGCAGATGTTAAATGTTGAGGCAGAAACCAAATCAAATGTGTAAACACAGAAAAAGGAATAGAGGTTTACCCACGCATTTTTTTAACCGTGGCATTGAATCATACATCAAAGTACAATGCACACACACTTACCAACAAAAACAGAAAGAGAAAAAGCCTGAAATTTAAAGCCAGCAATTTAATGCACTTGCTCAAAAATCTTACCCCAAATATGAGAGAGTAATAAAGGAACTTATTAATTAGGTGTCTCTGTCTTGCCCAGCTCTGTCACATATGAGATTTCATTTACCCTTTTACCAAAACTATGAGTTAGGTTTCGTGACCACCGTTGAGGAAATGAGGCTCAACAAATTTGGATAGCATGTCCAAGCATCCACAGTTGCTAAGCAGTAGAGCCAAGATTATCTGAATCCAAAAATGTCTACTTTGCTCCAGAGCTCACAGCCTCTCACATTCCCCAGCATCTCATATAGATGGGGGAGACATCCTGCTGTAAGAGCTGACACTGTGGAACTTGCCAGCAGGGAGACAATTTCACAGCAATAAGCTCTGTCCCAGTGGAAGGGGTGGCAAAGGACTTACACAAGCTAGACTGCAAAGCACAGCAGTCCAAATCACCTAGAGACCTGTCAGGGTGAAACCCAATAAAAAAGGCTTCCTCTACTTGGTCAATAGCTACACAAGTGGTATTTTGTTTTGCTGCCATATACGAAGTATATGGTTTCCATGATCCTCAAAGAGCCAGCTTTTCATTTGGTTTTTCTTTTCTTTTCTCCACACCATCAGCTAATGTCCTGGAAGGAGATTCCATGGATCAGGATGTGGAGAGCCCCGT
The DNA here is from genome assembly GCF_030445035.2 of Dasypus novemcinctus. Taxonomy (NCBI): domain Eukaryota; kingdom Metazoa; phylum Chordata; class Mammalia; order Cingulata; family Dasypodidae; genus Dasypus; species Dasypus novemcinctus. The sequence continues at coordinate 158,429,243 of NC_080676.1, read as the reverse complement.
GGCCATCCACCAGCCAAAGTTGCCTAAGCAAGCTAGGGACGACCTGCCAAGACACATCAGCAGAGATCGGACCAAAAGGAAAATCCAGAGGTACGTGAGGAAAGACGGCAAGTGCAACGTCCATCACGGCAACGTGAGGGAGACCTATCGTTACCTGACGGACATCTTCACCACCTTGGTAGACCTGAAGTGGCGATTCAACCTGCTGATTTTCGTCATGGTTTACACAGTGACATGGCTCTTCTTTGGAATGATCTGGTGGCTCATTGCTTATATCCGAGGAGATATGGACCACATAGAGGACCCCTCATGGACTCCCTGTGTCACCAACCTCAATGGGTTTGTCTCTGCTTTTTTATTCTCAATAGAGACAGAAACCACCATCGGTTATGGCTACCGGGTCATCACAGACAAGTGCCCAGAAGGAATTATTCTCCTCTTAATCCAATCTGTGTTGGGGTCCATTGTCAACGCATTCATGGTGGGATGCATGTTTGTAAAAATATCTCAACCCAAGAAGAGGGCAGAGACCCTGGTCTTTTCCACCCATGCGGTCATCTCCATGCGGGATGGGAAACTATGCCTGATGTTCCGGGTAGGGGACCTCAGGAATTCCCACATTGTGGAGGCTTCCATCAGAGCCAAGTTGATCAAATCCAAACAGACCTCGGAGGGGGAGTTCATTCCCCTGAACCAGACAGATATCAACGTGGGGTATTACACAGGGGATGACCGTCTGTTTCTGGTGTCTCCGCTCATCATTAGTCATGAAATTAACCAGCAGAGTCCATTCTGGGAGATCTCTAAAGCCCAGCTGCCCAAAGAGGAACTGGAAATTGTGGTCATTCTAGAAGGAATGGTGGAAGCTACAGGTAAGACTTGTTCCCTCCAGAGATATCTGTGAGATAGATGCTCATTTTAAACAGAACACGATGTTTTTATTTACTACAAAATATAGAAAGCTAAACGCCATTCACTATTTACAGCATCCCCTTGTTTTCTGAAATCTATGCCTATGTGTGCTATGACCTCAAGTATATCTACAGAGAAGTCTAACCATTTAACTTATGAAAAGCCCTTTGGAAAACAAAGTGATGAACAATAAAAAAGCACCACTTAGTATATTTTAAATTTCCAAATATTTACTTAAAATTTGACCTGTCTCTAAAGCACTTTAAAAATGGCTCGAAAAGACTGCTAATTGAAATACTTGAGGTTATTTATTGCCAAGCCAGGAGGAGGAAGTTAAGCCTTTCAAAGGAAGCCTGACAAACAGCTTTAATAAAAGTGCACTTTCATCCCTTCTTCAGAAGCCATTTTCAAGACCCATAGAATGCTGTATGCTACATTTCATTTATATCAAGTGAGCACCTGGTGTTTCTCTCCACACTCTACCTGCTGACTTCTCAGGAGACATAATATGAGGACCCAGTAAATAGCTCCAGTAGGAAAGAAAAAGAAATGGAAAATCCATTCATCACCATCCTGGTAGCCCTTCTGCTGTTATGTCTAATTATTGACGTAGTTTAGGGAAGAGGATCTGTCCTCAAAATAGAGAAAATGGTCTTTTTTTGCTGAAGTCATTCATTCTCGGTAGTCGCTCATAGCTGAACTTGACACGCGTCACACATTCCAACTGCAAAGCAGGTTCTGTCTATATTCATCTGTAATATCCCACAAAATAGCTCCATAAACTCTGACTTAAGCTGGCAATAATGCCTCACAAGAAAAATAATGACTAGAGCCCTAATTCATTAATTCCCTTACTGTTCTTCTGAGTTTCAGATATTAGCCTTGGGGATGCAGTCTACGCTTTTGTGCTTTTAAGTCTTAACTCGAGACCCGGGGTGGGTTTCTATCATCCTGAAATGCACAACCGGCAGGCTGGCCCCAGATTCTCCATCCACAAGTCATAAGTAACCTAACCACAGGCCCCCCTTTCAAATCAAATCATGGGTCCCAAGTCACTGCATCCAGCATCCCACAGGCAGGGCCATCGCCTCTAACGAATTTCTCTATGGTGGTGTGAACTTTTGGAGTAAGGCTTAAGTATGCCACAAGTATTGAGTATGGGAGTAAAAGGCTCAGTGACACGTGTTCTCCTTCCCACACAGAAAAAAGGAACATGCACCTAATCTGAAAATGGCTTTAATAACAAAATAATGCTGGTGAACTACTAAATGTGTGCTGCAAAGTTTAGTGGGGCCATCTATACTTGAGCCTGACTTTTAGGAGTACTTCTGCAGCAGGAGAGAGCAGAGGGTCGGGGAGGAGGAATTGGCGGGAAGGAGGGACTGTGGAGCGGGAAACTCAACAAAGTGGGAGCTCCTTAGCTTTGACCCAGACCGGGAGCTTCTCCGGCTGTCGGCCTAGCACAGGGACGCCCCCTGGTGGAAGCCAGGTACAGGCTCTGGCCGCCTTATTGATGGCTCACTCGGCAGGTTTTACATTAGATTCTTGCTGGAAGTGCTCCCCTCAGGGCAGGAGGGAGGGTAGTGGACAAATCTTGTAAATGTGGCGCCTCTGAGCTCACAGAGCAAAAGCATTGGAGATGCACCCTCTGGTTACGGATGTTAATCTGAGCTTCAAATTGCAGCCTCTGAACTTTGCATTCCCTCAAACCAAAACCCCATCTCAAAAAAATGAATGAACACAGAATGAGCAGATTATCTTTGTGATGTCCCTGAGTCAGAATGCTCCCTGGGGCAGGCCCTGTCTTTCTCATGACAGCTTGTAATGATTGAGGCTTTCCAAATGGAAGGAATATCATTTTCTTGGTAATTAGCGGTGATACTTGCCTCTGCACATTCCACAGCCTTTCCACCGCTTTATTAGAGAAAACCGGGTAGTGGCCAGCAAAGTGCATCAAAACGCTCACCTCTAATTCTGGGAAAAGGCAACCACTCCAAATTATCTTTTAAAAAGTTAGTTTTATAATTTCTAGAAAGAAAGGTGTTCTAGAAAGCTCTGGAGGTGTCCGTGGAAGCTGGACTGGTCTTGAAGCTGGAAGCTGTCTTGATCTTTTCCCGACTGGCTTTGTGCAATTTCAGTATCTCCAGTAGATCTGATCTCGAAAGCATTAGCAGGGTACTTGTCTTTGTGAATGAAAAGCACAATTGGGATTTGTGGGCATTCAACTGGAAGGGTGGGCAGTGCTTCAATGTATCAAAACCACAAGAAAAAAAATAAATGTGGGCCAAATGCACCCTCGAGGAAACCAAATGCCCAAGAATCCAATTATCCATTATAGTGCTGGATGGGAAATCAGGAGCCGTGAAACCAGCAAGCTGACACAAAGCAGCTTCTGCTTTGCTCCTTACTTCTTTCAAATGCCTTACTTGACCTTAAACTGCCAAACTCGGTGATCTCCAGTTAGCGGGCCCTTCCTGCCTGCCACCTCAACACGTGTCCCCGTCCTGTACTTCATCCGCTGAGGGCCTGGTGCAGGCTCACTGTGCCGTCGACGCGTCCTGTTCCAAGGCCAGCTTCTCGGGGCAAGCCTGCGCCACCACACCGCGCAGCGTCGGGTTTGCTTTCAGGAAACGGAACTAAGCTCCTGGAAGGCAGGAGCAAGCCTTGGGCATCTTTGATGTCCTGCAGGGCCGGACCCCAAGCCTTACCTGTTGAGTTATCCGACCATCGTAAAGGACAGTCTCCCGTCCTTTTGGGCCGGTTTCGGCCACGTTCCTGCCCAACGTCCGAGGGCTATGTATGGTGACCTCCCAAGAACCTTCCAGTCATGTGATTCTATTTTTGAAAATGAATCAAACCCCAGAAAAGTCTGACACCAGCCACCGAGACATCTGGGAGCCGGCCGTGTCTCATCCCGCAAATATATTTTTAAAGGGGCCGTTTATGCTCCTGACACATGGGCAATTTTGAGATAGTGGTGTTTACAGAAGGGTTTGCAGCTACGTAAACAAACATGCTGAGCAGCTGTGGCAAATGTGCGTTAAAATAGTGAAGCATTCATATAGGCTGTTATTTATAGAGGGCGAATTGACCTAGAGGCTGCAAGACAGCTCCACGGAGCTGGGCTCGCTGCCAGCCAGCTCCTCACTATGGCTGCACTGATTGATGAACTTCCATATTTACCCCAACAATTATGCAACTGTGACGGGCAGCCATGCCCAAGACCTCCGCAAATGGGCCTTGTTGGAATGAATTCCCAGTAAGCTCTTTTATTTTACATGTTTTAGTATGCGGAGTACAAAATTTATACTGAAGTAGACAGAAGAGTATAATTAACCACCGGGTACTCATCATTGGGTTTCAGTCACCAACTCAACCCCAAACCTGTCTCATCTATATCCCCACTATTAACTGTCCCCCACTTGTTTACAAGCAAATCCTCAGCATCATATCATTTTAACAGGAACTAAGGATGTATGTGCCTCTGAAATAGAAAAGCTATTTTCTGAAAACATAATCATGAAAACTATATGACACCTCAAATAATTAACAACAATTCCTTAAGATCCAACGTACAATTGCCTGATAAATGTCATAATTTTTTTTTTTTACCATTTGCTATTTGAATCAGGATCCAAACAAGGTTAACACTTTCTGTTTGGCTGATAGCTCTTTTAAGCCTCTTAATCTATGGGTTCCCCCTTCCATCTCTGTTTGGTTTCTTGATTTTTCATTTGTTTGGTTAGTTGGTTTTCCCTTTCCTGTTACTTTTTTTTTTTTAAGAAGAAAGAGGACTTCTGAAAGATGTAAATACTGCATAGAAAACTGGAGAAAATGAGAAGGAAGGAAGCCAACCTCATGAAGAGCTACTAGATAGTTTATAGATGAGGAAGAAGGGCTGACACCCAGAAGTCTGTCTGTGGATTTCCCAAGGGGGCGGGACGGGCATTCACCGAAATTAGTAGGAGCCGCACTGCCTACTCCATGGGAAAGCCCATTATCGCTGGAATATCTTTAGCCACATGAAGAGAGTCTGGTCGCATGGATCACATCACAGGATTCTTGAGTTGGAAGGAATTTTCACCCACCTCTTAATTCACAGATGAGGAAACTGAGACCTTGCGGGATTGAGTACCTTGACTCAGGTCAAATAGCCCCAGGCAGAGCAGGGACTTGGAACCCAGGACCACAGACAGTGTTGCCCAGAGGTCTTTGTCCAGGAAGATTCTGGAGAAAAATGCTCCCAAAAAGATGACTGGTACTTACCGTGCTGGCAGACTCTCCTCTTTTCTCCCACCATTAGTTCCTCTTTTTCTTGAGGGCCCCTCTTTTGGTCTCTGGTATGGGTTGAATTGTGTTGTCCAAGAAGCCATGTTGAAGTCCTAATCTCCAGTGCTTAGAAATAGGGTTGTTACAGGTGGAATTAGGCAAGTTAAATGAGGCCATACTGGAGTAGGGTGGCCCTCAAGACAAGACAACTGGTGTCCTTATAATGAGAGATGAGACACAGGCAGACATGTGACAACCGAGGCAAAGACTGAAGCCCAAAGGTTGTCTACAAACCACCAGAGCTCGGAAGAGGCAGGGAAGGATTCACTCTAGAGATGCAGGACTTCCAGGTCCCAGAACCATGAAACAACAAATTTCTGTTGTTTTTAGCTCTCCAGTTTGTGATACTTTGTTCCAGCAGTGCAAGGAAATTAAAGCAGACTCCAATTATTATCAATTCACTTTAAAATTCCTTATGCATTTACATAAATTTTAAGCAACTATATACTAAAATAAGATGGATAGCAAAACAGTTCTGAATTCAAAATAAAGTGAACATTGTCTACAAAAATACCCCTGGAAGAACATGATGCTCTGTCAGATCTGATTTCCATGTACCATTTTTCTTTGCTGTAATCAAAATTCTATTTTACTATAACAGGGAAGAATATAAGATGATAACGTTTGAAAAGATGATGCTTCTCAGGTAAGGTAGTTGAGGGTTAACATTACAGTGCTCTTCAGCTGTTCTTAGTAATGGTATTTCATAGCCATTCCATTTTTTTCAAATTCCCCTTCCTCCTTTAGAAAAATCCTTCCATTGACAAGCCATGTCTCTGGATTTACCAATTTTCTCTTTAGAGCTAAGAGTCCAACTACCTATCTAGAGGAAAAGAGTTCATTGATGAGATCTAAAGTGTTAAGAACTTGGGAGAAAATTACAGACGTTTCTTTCTGGTAAATTGCTTTAAGGAATGATTTTTAAAAATTCAAAGACTTATGACTATTTTTCCTAGACAGAAACCTAGCATTCAACAATATCAAGAAATTCAACTGTCCTTCTTCTTTGAGCATTAAGTTCAAGTCTTTTATTCAAGGATTCTTTCCAAAATGTCCAGCACAATGTAATATATCCCAACAGTATCTTTGGCTGGGTAAAAAACAAACTGATAGGGAGTGGATGTGGCTCAAGCAGTTGAGGGCTCACTCCCCACCTGAGAGGCTCCAGTTTCATTTCCAGGTGCCTCCTGAGAAAACAAAAATGAAGAACAAGCAAAACAAATGGAAAAAAACAACTCAGGGAAGCCAATGTAACTCAGTGGTTAAGGGCCAGCTTCCTACATATGAGGTCCTGGGTTCAATCCCCTGCCCCTGGGACCTCAAAAATAAATAAATAAAAATAAAACAAAACAAAACAACAACTGCTCCCCAAATATGGTAAACTCTTAATCATCTTCAGCAGCTTGGGAACACTGTGCTTTGTTTCGCCAAGTCTCCTAAAAATCTGAGATTGGATATTGTAGAGCACGCGCAGATTTTTTAGTTTTCCCACCATTCTTTCCAAGAAAACTGTAAGAAACTCAACTCTTTAACTCTATTAAACATTTTCCCATAATTTAGAAGACATTACATCAAACTCTATTTATTAATGTGGTTGAAAAGACCAAACTGATAATCATGTTTTAGTTTTTAGAGAATCATGAAATTTTTCATTATTAAAGCACCATTGCCAGAAAATCCAATGCTCTTTCTTCTCCAAATATGTCACGAGAAGCTACTAAAATAACACTCAATAGGGGTCAGTTATGGTCACACATATATACAATTCAGAATATTCAAACCCAAGAGAAAAATTAAACTAGAATCCAATGGTAGCTCTGACCCAAGCTCTAAAGTCAATACTCATGTTGGAAAGAAACAGCGCCATTCAAATTAGGAAATGAGAGTGAAGCCTCTGATTAGCATAGCCTTAAATAAATTGAGCTTTATTATTTCCTAGGGCATTCAGTATTATGAGTGCTAACAGCGTGTTGCCAGCAAAGCAGTTCTACCAGACAATTTCAAATGACCAGAAGAGGCTCGCTGGGGAAAACCATGTAAATTATTCACACACACACATGCACACACATGCACACACTAAACAGCTAAACCACCAGAGGAACTTCTTTCTAGTTAAGCCCTTACCCCTCTGGTCCACACCAGCGCACTTACAAATCTTGTTTATTACATTAATTATTGAGTAAACCTCTTTTTTCTCAGGTGCCACCTTCAGCCCCAGGTAAAAGCAGTCTCTCTGGGCTGTAGCTCAGCTCCTTCGCATTTCTCTTGTGTCATTTACAGTGCTAGAGCATCCTGGGTTCAAGCCACTGCTGCTCCACTCATTGGCTTACTTATCCTCTCTATGCCTATTTCTTCTCTAAAGCAGGGACAATAATGGCACTTCCTTCACAGGTGACCTTTTGACTTCCCAAACCCCAGTAAAGCAGATCCTTTCTCCCCCTCCCCCCTCCCACCCCCACCCCCCTCCCCCCAGCTGTACAGGTGAAAAGCAATAGACAGCAAAGCTTTGTGGGGATGAGAAGCCAGGCTGTCAGAAAGACCAAGTCCCAAGAGGGGCTCAGTTATTCCCAGGTACCTTGCAGCTGGTGCCTTAACAGAATGACATATGACTCCCCTTTGAAGGTTTTCTGAAGAATCAAAGCTGCAAATGTCAATCCAAGTGCCACAGCACAAAATGCACACTCACAATGTGAGGATAAATGCCAGCCTGGCCTCTGCCCTGGTAACCTACCATAAATTACATAGTGATGGGTTCTTAAGAGAAAGAAAGGACTGTGCATTCCTATAAATAGTAACATTTCATCATAATGATTCCTGCCAAAAGTGGACATAAATGTAGATTATTCTCAGTCTTCAGAGGCAACTGCTCAGTAAGGACATTGAAAAGTTCCTATATTCCCATTCCCCCGCCTAGATTTTTCATAAGAATCTTGAGGTATTAGCTACTGTCCCAATTTGGAGAATGTAAGTTGTGCTGTTAACTCAACTCAACTAAATACTATTTACTTACAGATATGTACTTATAGATATTTCAGCTTTGAAGTATTGATATACTTCAACAAATCAGACAGTAAATGTGAATTTTTATATAGCCAATTCCATTGTTCTCTATTTAACAAGAAAGAAAGATGAAAATACTGTGTCAGCCCACCTTGGGTAAGTTATGTTTCAATAACAAACAACGCCCAAATTTCAGAGGCTTCAAATGGCAAAGATTTCTTTCTCGTTCACATTCTGTGTTGGCTGCAGCTCTGTTCACGCCCTCTTCCCTCCAGGATGCAGACTGAAGGAGCAGTATTATCTAGGACATGCCATTCTCATGGCAGAGGGGAAAAGAGGAGAAATGGCAAAATACCTCACTTCTGTTCACAATTTTTTAGTCAGACCAAATCATATGGGAATGCCTGATGGTAATGGAATGAGGAAACATAATCATCACAGAGACTGGGAATAAATAATTGAGAATAATAATACAATCTACCACATATACCCTAGTGGTTTTGTGAGCAATAATGTGAGTCGAAAACTTTTTTTGAGTTAGGGTTTGAAATATGTGGTAGCCATTAGTCGTGTTCACCAAACATGCCCAGTTTTCACCATTCTAGACACATGCTAGGCTTGCACTCCCCTGTTCCTATTGGGCACACTATGTGACTCACTTTAGTCCCATTAACATCAGCAGAAGGGATGAGTATCACTTCTGGTAGGAACTTCACAAGCCAAGGTGTGATGTTCTGTTCCCACCTCCTATTGTCCTTGTGGAAGCACAGTTCATACTGATGCCTTCATCAACATGACTTTTGAGAGTAGATCCCTCTGCCAAGCCACTTGGGACAGGTAGCATGACTGAGAAATAATCTTATGTTGGGTGGAGCCTTGAAATTTGGGTCATTTGTTACCACAGTAAAATTCTGCCTATCCTGACTGATGCAAAATATCATGGTAACATTTTGACAAGTTGGCCCTGGATACTTGCCAGAAAATGAATCTGCAGCTAGCTACTTTTCAGAACTTGTGTTGCTCCCTTCAAATTCTCTCTTCACTGGTGAAGACTTAGAGATCAGACAGAATGAAGACAAATTTCTCCTCTACTCCAGGCTTGTGTGACTGGCCATATCATATCACTTAACCTCACCAAACCTCTTTTTCCATTCTGGAGAGTAGGAAGGATGCTTGACCTACAAGAAGATTCCATTAGATAATGTGTGTAATGCCTGACGCAATATACTTAAAGAAAGAATTATTTCTGTGGCTCATATTCCTATCTTCTTTCTCAGAGCTATCATTCATTTGGTGCTTACTGGGTGCCAATGACTTTATTAGATATTTTATGTAGATTATTTTCAATCCTCAAAACAATTCTGCAAGGTAGGTGTCATCTTCATGTAACAAATAAGGAAGCTGACTCACAGAGTGGGGATTTGGGAGGAAAGCAACTTGCCCAAGTCCTCAGCTGGTTAAGTGGGAAAACTGGGCTCAACTCAGGGCTACCCACCTCCCCAGTGCCCCTGTAGAGGAGAAAAAAATACACAATGGCATGCTTGAGGACCTCAAAATAGTTATTATTGATTAAATTTCATTAATGCCCTGATAATTATGGCCTGATCACACATTATCTCTTGATTACCAGCCTTGGCTTCCCCACCAGGCTCACCTCACTTGACCGCAGAAGGCAAGCAGGGGTGATCTGCTCTTGCATAACAGTTGGCATTGAGTCTCTAGGGAGGGCAGCCTACTGGCTGGCACTCCCAGACCCAACCCAGCTGAATGTTATCAGGTGACTGTGCCAGTGGAAGCTCTGGGCCAACCCCATCTAAAATGGCCTGGTGCCATGCCAAGGATAGACCAAACCACACCAAGCAGCCAACTTGCAAACTCTTAGGAGAGGAAAGAATAAAATTTACAATTGAAAGGAAAGAATTAATTTTCACTATGAACTCCCTGCCAAAATTCATTATAACAAAAAGATTTAGGTTTTGGCCAGCCTAATTAAACACTCTTGGGATTTTCATTTCACTCTAAAAAGTCCAAGACACTTCTTTTTGGATTGGAGGAAGAGGAGGAAGGTGGTGATGATGATGAGTCACTGAGGCCATCCCTGGAAGACTTTAATTAAGCATTTTTCTAAGTAAATCCTTTTACTTTTCCTCAAGCACATTTTATATTTGGTAAATACTAATAGAAATCTGTGCATGCTAATGGGCAAATGGATAAGGAAAGGGCTAATGGGTAATGGCTTAGAAAGAATACTAAAAAGAAACAGGAACACTGATGACACATTCACTCTGGCCCCAAATTAAGCATGGTTAATACAACTCAGAAAGCTAAAGAAGTAACAAAGTAATAGGCTTTTATTTGATTTAGATACTCAGTTATCCATACTGCTTATCTCCCTAAAGAAAGTCAAAAAAGGGGCACAACTTACATGGAATGAAAGTGATACTGGTTCCTAACTCTTGTGACAGCTCTTTAATAATCCACAAGGTGCATCATGGGTCAGGAAAGATTTCCAAACACCTCCCTATGTCTTTCCAGCTTGATTCCTTTGTGTTCCACCCAAGGGTCCTTAGCACATTCGGTGTGGCTTCTGGATCCCCTGTCACCCCAGGCCCCCCAAGTCTAGGGTATAAAAAGGGTCACATTCATCACGTCAATAACAGACCGGTCATGGCTACATGTGCAGAGAAAGGCACAAACCAGGCCACGAGCAAGGAGGGCAGGGACTGTTTTCAATGCAATTTCACAGTCCCGGCTGCTGGCGCAGTCCAGCACCGTCTCCATTCGGCAACTGGTGCATGAATTAGCCATCAGCTATGGCTAGAAAGGCCCAATCATGACATTGACAAGCCTCGATGCAGGTCCCTTGGTTCCCCTGTCGGCACAGCAAGGCACATTGGCTGCACTGAAAGGTCGAATGATACGTTTCTTCCCTTGAGTGCAGTCTGACCCATGCTCGCCAGGTGCAAGCGGGCATCTCGGCAACACTGGGCATCCAAAACCAGGAAGGTGGTAGTCCAGTGGGAGAACATGGAAAGGCTGTTGGACATTCTCTGCAGTCACCTCCAGGGGTTACTTCTCATGTGTCCCACTCTCTACTTATGATATGAAACAAAGGCCACAACTGGATCCAATAAACATGTCTTGAAATTTAAATGCTTAGTCTGTTCTTTTTCCCATGCACTAAAATAATGATTTCTGCTTTCTTCTCTTTCTATAGTCCCTGTGAGCACCCTCTCCCCTTAGATAGTGGCCTGTCCTCATATTGAGTGGAGGAAAACAGTGAGACTAGAAGGTCCCGTCTTCACTCTGCCATATGGACCCACACACCAAGACTTTAATCTCTGCCTTCCTTCCTGTTACCACGAAGCTCTGTTTCAATCAAGGGCCAACTCTAGATCCCATCTCTACAGCCAACCCAAAGACTTTTAGACTGCAATCATATTCTTTCTTCTTCCATTATTAACTTTTTCCCAATAGTTTATTTCCACCAACATAAAAACATCCCTAACATCTACCATCCTTAAGAACAAACAAAGACAAAACTACTTCTCTTGTTCCCATATCTTTTTGTTTTTAGCATTGTCCCATGTCTCTGGTCTTCTTCCCATATTACTTCTGGAAAGAATTGTCTGTAGCCTCAATTGCCAATTTCTAACTTCCCAACCCAAATGTTTTCTGTTCCTATCATGACTGAAGCTCTCCAACTATGTCCATCCTGCCCATTCCAAAGTCTACTTCTTCATCCACTTCTTACTTGGCCCCTCAGCTTCATTAAGGCTGTTGACCATTGCCTCCTTCTAGAACACTTTCTTCCCTACATCACTGACTCCACTTACTTCCATATCTCCTCCTACCTCAGGAGGGCTCTTTCCCAGTCTCCTCTGCAAGTGATTTCTCCTCTTCCTGACCTCAAAATATCAAAGTGCCTCTCATGCCATTCCATCTGAAGGCTTACTATATATTTTTCTTCTCTGATTTCAGCCAAGCCCTTGACTTTAATAACCATCTTTTTGAACATGATACCAAATTTCTATTTCCAGTTTAACCTCTCCCCTACATTCTAACCTTATAGATCCAACTGCATATTTGGCATCCATATTTAGATGTCTATCAAGCTTGTACAACTAATGTGGCCAAAACAAAAACTAGAGATTTCACACCCTCCCCTAGAATCCATTCCTCTCTCCAGTCTTTCCTATCTTCAAAAATGTCATCATCAGTCACACACTGACTCAAGTCAGAACCTAGGATATCAACCCTGATTGATGCATCCCTTTACCATCTGGAAGTCTTTTAGGTTCTACGTTTAAAATATGTTTCTCTCTATGGCTATCACCCATGTCTAAGTCATCATAATGAGGAAGCAATAGCGTCTAAACTGATCTCCTTGCTTTACTTTGACCACTCTACAAAAGTTCATTTTGCACATAGCAGCCAGCTTCTCTTTTTTTTTTCTTTTTTTTAATGTTACATTCAAAAAATATGAGGTCCCCATATACCCGTCACCCCCCTCTCCCCACTCCTCCCCCCATAACAACAACCTCCTCCATCATCATGAGACATTTATTGCACTTGGTGAATACATCTCTGAGCACTGCTGCACCCCATGGTCAGTGGTCCACGCCATAGCCCACACTCTCCCACAGGCCACCCAGTGGCCATGGAAGGACATACAATGTCCAGTAACTGTCCTTGCAGCACCACCCAGGACAACTCCAAGTCCCAAAAATGCTCGCACATCACATCTCTTCCTCCCACTCCCTACACCCAGCAGCCACCATGACCACTTTCTCCACACCAATGCCACATTTTCTTCGATTACTAATCACAATAGTTCATGAATAGAATATCAGTAAGTCCACTCTAATCCATACTCTATTCCTCCATCCTGTAGACCTTAGAATGGTTGTGTCCACTCCACATCTATATCAAGAGGGGACTTAGATTCCACATGGATGCTGGATGCAATTCTCCTGCTTTCAGTTGTAGGCACTCTTGCTACCTGGTGTGATGGTTGACCTTCTTCACCTCCATGTTAGATGAGTGGGGTTAAGTCCAATAAACCAGAGTATAGGAGTTGCAAGTCTGTTGAGGCTCAGGGCCTGGTTATCACATGGTCAGTCCAGAGATTCAGGTCCCCTAGGTATACATTAAACCTCAGTACCAACTACAGTTCTGGTAAAAGTAACAGGAGAGGTTTGTGAAAAAAGATCACATCTGCGTCCAGCTCCATCACACAGAAACACAAACTCCAAAGTAGGGCCAACTGACATGGCACTGAACTCCATCTGCCATGACCATAGAACCTGTGGGTCTCTGTAGCCCTCAGAAGAACCAACACCTAGAGTTGTATCTACTTTGTCTGTCTCTGGGATCTGCTGAGGTGTGCATAAGGGCAACCCCTCTGATAACCTCCTGGCTCTTTTTGGAAATTCATAGCCATATAAAATCATTTTTCCTTTCCATTTTCCCCTTTTATTCATGTCAAAAAGCATTTTTAACTCCTGGTATTATATGTAAACAGATATTTTGCTGGTCCGAGTTGACCCTTTTATTCAAGGTCATTTTCTAGTTACATCATCAGCTGGTACTTGGTAGTAATCCCTCGGTGCCAGGGAGGCTCATCCCTGGGAGTCATGTCCCACGCTGGGGGAAAGGCAACACATTTACATGCTGAGTTTGGCTTCGAGACTGGCCACATTTGAGCAACACGGAGGCTCTCAGGAGGTAACTCTTAGGCACCCTGCAACCCTAGGCCTTGTTCTTATTTCAGGTGCACAGGCTCACAAGCATAGTCATTAGTATCAAGGACTCACTGTTGGACCTTCCTTCTTTTTTGGTCTTTGCCATTGCACTTGGGGGATTGTTGCTGTTCCTTTAGGGACTGTGATAGAGCTCCCCTGGCTAGGAACTCAGCACTCGCTCAGTTGTTGTTTTTAATTGTAACCACTATGAAAATATCCAAACATTTTTATGTACCCTGAATATATGCCCTGTAGAACTCCCTGCCAACCATGTGTCCCCTGTCAATAACATCCCAAATATTACCTTGTTTGAAAGCTATTGTCTCAATATCTGTACATCAGTTTCAGTAAATATAGTATGAATATGTAAAAAGATTATTGCTGTGGAAGGGAAAAGGATTTTGTGTTGGATATGTGGGAGTACTGTATATTGTATATATGAATTACTTTGATCTAAAACTTTTGTGAAGATAAACTTAATAATTAGGAAAAAAACAAAAAGAAAAGATGTAGACACTGAGGAAAAGACAGAAGTTGCCTTGCCAATTTGCATACAGGGCAACACTTATTGCAGAGATAGAAGGCAAAACATCAAAAACAAAGCTTTTGCATTTTTAAATTTTTGATACCCCAATCTATTTTTACCTTAATTTTTCTAAATTAATATGTATTCTATATCTAACCTTTAAACTCATCACTATATTCCATTTACTATTAATGGAACCTGGCAATATATCGGGCTTCACTTTTGAAGATGTTTTGGATCACAGAGAGTTTCAACAATGGCAGGGGAGGAATACTGGTATGGGATGTTATTGACAGCTTCTCTTAATAAACTGTAAATCACAGCAAGTCACCTCCCACTTCCCATGTGTATTCCAATGGCTTCCCATTGCACTTGGAAAATCCAGATCCCTTATTGTGGCCCACAATGCCCTTCTGACCTGGCCTGGCCTGCCCTCTCTGGCTTCATCTCCAACAAGTTTCCCACTTCACTCACCATGCTTCACCCACATGGGTTTTCAGTTCCTAGAGCAGAGATCTTACTCTGAGAGGTCTTCTTCTCTGACTACTTATTATGGATTGAACTATGTCCCCAAAATGATATGTTAAAGTCTAACCCATTGTTCCATGAATGTAGCCCTGTTTGGAAATAAGGTCTTTAAAGATGTTATTAGTTAAGATGAGACCAAACTGGATTAGAGTGAACCTTTAATTCAATAGGACTGGTGTCCTTAAAAGGGGGAGAATTGGGCACAAATGGAGTGACAGATACAGGAGAGAAGACCCTGTGAAGATGGAGGAGGCAGAAGATGCATCTACAAACCAAGGAACACCAAGTATTGCTGGCAAACCTTGAGAACTAGAAGAAATAGCAAGGAAGGATCGTTCCCTACGATTTTCAGATGGAGGGTAGTCTTGCTGACACCTTGATTTTGGCCTTCAAGCCTCCAGAAGTGTGAGACAATAAGATCCTGTTGTTTAAGGCACCCAATGTGCAGTGCTTTGTTTCAGCAGACCTAGGACACTACGGCACCCCCAATAGAAGCCAGCCACCTGATTACAGTATGTCACATGAAGCTGTGTAGCACTTATCACCAGCTGCAGTTATCTAGTTATCTGGTTGACTTTTTAAAGAAACAAATAGAATGTAAGCTCCACGAGAAACATACCTTGTCTTGCTTGTAGCTCCACGCCCAGAAGCTAGCCCAGTTCCTGGAACACAGTAGGCACTGAATAACCTTGTACAGAATAAATGAGTGGAGGAATGAGTGAATGACATACCTGATAGGTCATAGACCAGCTTGGGTCCCTTAGGTGTTACAGATGGAAACCCTGAAGTTATTTAAAATGCCATACTCCCCAAAAAACTCAACCTGGTCCTGGGCAGGCTGAAGCCTCTACCTCCTAACAATGGAAATCACCCAGGCAGTCAGTTCTGACGACCTCTTCTCAGTCCCTTTCAGAGCTCCCTTCCTGTACCTGTCATTTCAAATGTGTTTTTGTTTGTTTGTTTTGGGTCCCAAGGTTCTTTCCAGGGCCCACATTGCTTCCCTCTGCACATTCTCCCAGAGCATACCACCCCTGCCTCCCGGCTTCACTTCCCATCGCTGTGCAGTGGCCCTGACAGGTACCACCCCGCACCTCTCTCCTGAGTGCAGACCCAGACAGCTAACTGTGTCCTGGGCCTCTCCATCCACATGGCTCCCGTAAATGTAACTTGTCCCAAACTCAGATCTGCTCCTTCTCCTGTATTCCACACTTTGATGAATGGTACCACAAGTCTCCCAGTGGCCTGGGTCAGAAACCTGGCTGTCGCCTTATGCACTTTCTCACATGAAATTCTGCAGCCTTCCCACTCCCAATCATTCTCCAAGTTCTGGGCAGCTGCCTGCCCATAGGGTCCCTTTGTGCAAATTTTAAAAAGACATCCTTTCTCAAGACACTCCACTGTGTCATCAGCTGGGAAATTCTTGCAGTATGTATGCAAATCTCTACCCCTTGAATGCAATACATTGTGCAATATACAACCTGTACAACCATATGTGGTAGCCCCACCAACCCTTGGCCATTCCATCTCATATCCATCTCTAGTACCCAAATGTCCTCTCCTCTCTGGCATCACAGCCACTGTCTGGGTTCCAGCCACCATCCCCTTACACCTGGACTATTACAATGCCTTTGCACCAATCCCCCTACATTTAATGCTCATATCTGAAATCCTCCTCACAAGCATCAGAAAAAATGTTCTAGTGTACAAACCCCATTCTCTCACTCCCCAGGCCAAACATTTTCAGTAGCTTCTCAGTGGCTGAAGAATAAAGACCAAACCTCTCTACATGACACTGTCAAGTCCCTGTCCCTTCTCCAGAACACATATTTACGCTGCTGAGTTTCCTGGACACACCATGCTTATTTCACCTCCTTCTTTACATGTGCTACGACATCATCACTGCCGACAGCATTCCCTTCTGTGTGCCTCCCAGAAAACACCTATTCACCCATCAAGTCTCCCTGCTAACGCTGCCCCGCTGCAAAGTCTTCCTGACTGCTTAGCCAATTCGGGAGTCCCTCCTTCTTTCTCCCCCTGAATTTCTAGAAACCTCTACTGCATTGGGGGCGATTGAGCACACAGCTGTGCGTCCCCAGCAGGCTCTGTGTTTTGGAGAACAGAGAATATGCCCTTATTTTCTATTCCCGACAAATGGCAAAATCTGCCACCAAGTGGGTGCTAATGAAAGGGATGATGAACAACTGATTTTATTAAAAACAAGGGCTGGCCTTTCTAAAGTACTTACTTTTCATCACTGTCATGTTATCTAGATTCTCCCAGGAGCCAAGGGCAACATCTGCCTTCTCCATGAAAGATTTTACATCATTTAGTGAAAAATTAAAGACATGTTTTACTGAAAGAGTATGTTTATTCTACAGGATCCTTTCCAAACCCCATATTCACCATGCATCTTATAAACCCTGGTCCATATAAATACTAATCACTTAAGGCAGAGACCCAAAAGGCAAACTTGCACCAGAGTTCCATCTCAGAAAGACTCAAGAGGCTTTTTATATCTCTAAAGTCGAAATATCTCTGTGCCCTCTTCACACGGGTCTAGTCTAATGAGGCTCGGCAGGGCCAAGGGAATGGGTTCCTAGAGTAATCGCCCTGCAGGGCTTTCAATCCGCCTAATTCAGAGATTTCTCTTTGATGTTATCTGGTTTCCCTCGTAAATCCTCTCTTCTGCCAAAGGAACAAGAGAGACTCTCAGAAGAGCAGAGCACAGGAGGGTGACCGCTTTCCATAAATTTCGAATCCATAAATAAGGAAAGGGTACGTAACTAAGTAACCCTTACCCACTGCGGGAATGAATGGGAGAGAGGCAGAAGCCTTCTAAGATCAATGAAGATCAAGGAGCAGGCCAGGGTCTGTCAAAGCCTGCCGTGTGCCTGGCCTTGCCCACAGATAAACAGACATTAAGGAACTCACATTTTAGAGCAAGCAGGGCGTTGGCATTTAAGGCGGGGGGGGGGGGGGGGGGGGGAGGCGCGGCAGTTGTTCCATAAAGGACTAGATAGTAAATATTTTAGGCTTTGCGAACAGTTGCAACTACTCAGCTCTGCTGCAGCTAAGCAAAAGCAGCCATAGGCACTAAGTAAGCCGGGCACAGACGATTTTCACGTGTCATAAAATAGTTTTAGTCTTTCCATTTTTTCACCCAGTGCCAAGACCATTTTTAGCTCTGCCCTGTCTAGAGAACGAGACTGATATAAAAACCAATTACAATACAATGCGAAATTGACTAATGTGTATAAGAGGAGATTTTACACAGGGAGGTGGGCTAGAGCAAGCTCAGGGCGGAGGCGCTTCCCTTCAGAACAGCACTTGAAATGTGCTGCACAAGATCATGACCCGCAGCGGCAGCTAGGCTCCTCGCCAGCAGAAGAGAAGCATCCCCACTCGAAGAGGAGACGAAATAATTTGCATCTGCGCTTTGCATTTGCATTCCCTCTGAATGAGAATATCAGAGGGAGCAGAGATTTTTTGACCTTTGGGAGAGAGCTAAAACGGAACTTCTGTTCAAAAGCAGAGACTCATCAGTAAACAGTGCTATTATTAACGTTGTGTTTTCACAGGAAAAAAATAATAATAAGCGACCGTGAGCATTTTTAACAGCCACTTGCAATAGATGGGAGAAGCTCACATTTCCTTTTTTTCCTTTGCTTTGTTTTGTTTTGGGTGAAAAATACTCCCACTGCTTGTTTCTCAGGTCGTCTCAGGGCAATGCTTATTCTTAAGGTCAATTCATTTGGGAATTGAGGGTCCTAAACTCTACCCCAAAAAAGCCTCCATTCAAACGCCCCTCAGCCCCCACCCCGTTTTCTTAGGAGGCTGAGTACAAAATAAGCAACTAGCTATCAACCACGACACTCAAGCCTTGCTATAAATTACACACCCACACAACACAACCTTGCCCCCTATTAGGCAAGTATGGGACCCTGGCAGTAAAGACAGATGTACTTAACAAACACATCTCAGGTGCCTCCAACATAATCGTCAGTGGACGCTTGGCCCTATGTGACACCATTTAGCCTTCCTAGTCACTGAACCTACCAAATATGGTAGGCGGGAAGACGTCACAAAGACCCAGGCATGAGCTTTGGTCTTACTTCTATGTAACCACAGGAATTTGGATCAGAATTATTGTAACAACCTGTCCAGTGACAATAGAGCATAATTACTTCCCTTAATACATACACTTTTACCCAGAATGGATTTTCACTGATAAATACACACAGGAAATCCTCAGATTCTCTCCCAGTTCCCTGTTGTTTTCTCTCCTCCATGCTTTTTTTCTGTGGCTCCTTTTCCCCAACCAATCCAAATTCTCCATTCCCTGTAAGGCCCGAGCCAGCATCTCCTTCTCTTTGAGGACCCCCGTGATTCAGCCTGCTCTGTGCTCTCCCCACAGTCGGGCCAGCAAGCAGATCACATCATCAGGTCCTGTGCTGGCCATGCAGTGGTAGGAGCCTGTTCTTCTCCCTCACTCCCTGGGCCAAGTGCTGAGCCCATGAAGACAGCAGTGCCTGTTGGTAGCAGCTTAGGGGACTTCCTGGCCTATCCCTATGGATCCAAACCATGCTGAGAGTTCTTTGACAACCTTTGACTAGTGTGAAGACCAGAATTACTTACGGGCTCATCTCTAGAAGCTCAACCTAGAGAACCCAGCTCTGATCTCCAGCTGATCCTGTTTCGTAATGCCACCCCAGGACACAGGGTTCCAGGAACCACCTGCCATATTCTACCATGTTTGCTTCTTTATCATTCTCTCTAGTTACAGATAAGACATAGATGGGTGTGTATGGGTGTGTGTGTAAGAGATTTTCAAATCTTTTGAAAGCGAGTCATTCGAAACTCACTGTGTCTGCGGGGCCCCTTGACCCCTAAATACTTTATAAAAACAGAGCATCTTGTACAATTACCAAAAGGAAAATTAAGAAGAATACATTGGTATTTAATCTACAGACTTTATTCAGATTTTGCCAGTTTTCCTAATTTCTCTTATAGTGGAAGAAAGTCCCAGGCCACACTTTGCATCCTGTTGTCATGTCTCTTAATCTCCCGTAGCTGTTGAGCGCCTCTGCCTTCCTTTCTTTCTCAGGACGTTGACTTTTTTGAGGAGCACAGGTCAGGTATTTCATAGACGGTCTCTCCATTTGGGTTTTTCCAGTGTTTCCTCGTGATTAGACTCAAGTTATGCATTTTTGGCAAGAAGACAACCGAAGTGGTGCTCTGAGAAAGGGCACCAAGTCAGAAGCACATGCTGTTGGGTTGCCTCAATATTGGTGATGTATGTCAGTGCTAATTGCTTGGGCAGGGTGCTCTCTGCCATGTTTCTCCACTGGAGAGGGATTATTTTCACTTTGGAAGGAGTAGCTTGTGGGTAAATAGTTGAAGACCATCTAAATATCCTGTTCCTCCTCAAACTGTCACCACCAGTTTTAGCATCTATTGGTGATTCTTGCCCAAATCAATTATTACAATGATGGTTACCAAAGGGTGATGTTCTAACTCCATTATTCCGTCCATTAAATGTTGGCTGTCTCCTAGGAGGAAGAGTTTTCCCTCCACCCTTATTTATCTACCTATTTATTTATTCATATCAGTATGGACTGTTGGAGCCTTATTTTGTATAATGGATTATCATCTGCTACTATCATTATTTACTTTTCATTGCACTAATTATCCCCAATTTGGCCAGTGGGATTCCCCTTCAAGCAACCTCCTGCATCCTTTGGATATATCCCTATAATTATCTCATCATTTCCTTACTTTTAAGCACAAAAAGATGTTTCAAGCTCACCTTGTACTTTTCCAGCCCCAGCCCTGGAATCAGACATTTGTCCAAGGAGTCCTATCTCCTTTTATTAAAAACAGATCTTTAGAACGAAGATCTGGGTGCTAGGCACATAGTGCGGATACTTAAGGACGTGATCATTTTTGTAATGGAGGAACTGGGTCTCCCTGCAGGGCTTGCTCTGTCTCCCTCTAAATGTGTTCAGGATCATCTCCCATGCAGACCTGTATCCTTATTTGGCATCCCAGTGTACAAAAGAAAAGGCCAATTCTACCCCACTCCACCTGGCTGCTAAGTGTATGCAACTGAGCTAAACCAGCAGCAAAAACACTGCACTCCAGAAACTTCTCAGGGAAGATCCAAGCTCATCCCTTCCGACATTTATCAGAAAGTTGGCCTGATGTGAAACCCTTTGAGGAGGCTTGCAGGAAGACACTGTGGGTCCGATTTCCAGCTTTTTCACCCACCAGAGGGTAGAGAATGGCCCATGGTGAGAAGTCCACTGCAGTAGGTTTTTCTCAAACTGCATGACGTAAAAGCCAGCCCTGTGCGACTGACCCTGCGTCTGCTGGAAGGTGGCCTCAAATGCAGGTCCACAGCCCCCACACCCCACCCCATCACATTGTTGTAAACTCACAGGAGAAATTTTGTCATGTCGTAACACTAAGAATAGCCAGACTTTCACTTAGCAACTGATTCACTTTTATCTTATGGACACTGGAAATTGCATAACTGAACCAGCATTCTCGTGGTTGCTTAGGACCAGATTTGTGCTGTCCCGAGGCTGGAGAAGGTTAGGGTGGCCCATCCAAGGTGGTTCTCGTTCCCTAACCCTCCCCCCCGACCCCCAATCAGGATGTTCGCTCTGGTACATGCTAGGTAAACCACTTATATCCTTCTTGGAACAAGTCAGAGTAATAATAAACAGATACAATATCTTCATCATCGCTAAGAATCTGCAGTCTCCACACACATCCAAGACACTTAGAAGAATGGAGAACCTGCATTTTGTAGGCTAAAAGTTAGCAAGAGCCAAGCCTGTGACTTAATGAAGATGAACTGTGCTTTATCTAAAATTATGCAAATCAAAATCCACCAACATTTGGCTCATATGTTACAGAAATCTGGCAGTATTGAAAACTACTAAAATGCCCCAACGTCGCTCCTCCAGAGCTGCCCACTCCCCGCTCCTCTTTATTTTAGCAATTTTTCACTGCTAAAAGAGCTCTCCAGTGTAGAAAAGGTCTGGGGTCTGAGAACAGGCAATGGGGCACAGTGCTGGTGAGAGCCTCGATATAAACAGGCAAGGGGCCGTTCTGCAGGTCCAATCATCTTCTTCCCAACGGCAGAAAGTGCCTTCAGGAAATGCCTGGGGCCACTTGACTATCCAAGGCTGGGGTCCAGGGACATCACATCCATCCTGGCGTGGCCCTTGCTCTGGACCTTCTCTTCACTTGCCTTCCTGGCCTCTTTGGCAGGGAGCAGACCATTTGCCGGTGGCTGACCCAGCCCATTCTGCTTGTCTGCAGGCCTGGTCAGCTCTGTTCTAGGTCACCCAATGACAGCCCTGCTCTTCTTCCAGAATCGCACATCGGTGTTTATTGAATGATTAACCATCTTGGGTCATCCACCCCTCCCACAATCCCCTGCTGTCCAGCGAGGCCTGAGAGGCTCTGGGTTCTCAGCAGAAGGCTG
Organism: Dasypus novemcinctus; assembly: GCF_030445035.2. NCBI lineage: Eukaryota > Metazoa > Chordata > Mammalia > Cingulata > Dasypodidae > Dasypus > Dasypus novemcinctus. The sequence goes on along the minus strand of NC_080676.1, from coordinate 158,406,709 downwards.
CCTGCCCACTGGAGAGAGCCCCACTGTGTGCCGTCTCCCCTGCCCCTCTGGCTTGTTCAGGTCTGCTCAGCCCACCTTGCCTGGCCTCCCCTCAGATGGCCTCTTTGTCCACAGAATTTGGCAATTTGGACTGTAGTTCGCCCAAGCTGGATTTTGGGTGCTTCTCCATCATAGTTATATCCATATACCTTCACCCTCAGCTCAGGTAGAACCCTGAGCCCCTCCTTGTTAAAGGAGGAAGTTAAGAAAACATCCCCCAATTGGCGATGTTAATCGGGAGATGATAGTATTTATATCCCAGCTCGTGCACCATTGAACTAGACTTTGCACAGATAGTGCCTAAAATATCAATTCTATCTTCAAAAAGCCAAATGCCTATAGCATAGCGCATGGTGCCAAGTATTTCGAAAAAAGGGAACTGTGACTTTTAAATAGTTTGACAGATTTCCAAACTGGTTTTGTTATTAATCTCCTGCTCTCAGAAAGGAAAGTATCATAGGGATGTTTATTTCTACTATTGACCTTTTTAATTTAAAACAAAGTGCTATGTCAACAGGTGTAGCTAGTCATTAATGAGACTGCTTTTAAGTTGCTTACAGGATTAGTTTCAGTGTGGTTATTTACTACACAAATAAAACATATATAAAAAATGGTCCGTTTTGGCACCTATGTTAAGAATAAAGCCCAGCATACCTAATCCATCTTTTTATTCTAACTTTAACTAAGGAACTGTTTATTCAAGGGAAGTAATGACTTTAGACATTTGGACTAAATAGATGGTTCCAGAGCGTGCACCACAACGGGAACATCTTGCTTCTTAAAGAACATCAAACTGCCAATGCTGTGTCTCTCTGAAGTGAATTTTAAGTGCTCCCCCATCTTCCTGATTCACTTGAAGCCCGAATCTAAACCCTGCCCTCCTGAGAGGGAAGGCCTCCCTGCTGGCCAGGAAGTCCTGCCGGAAGTAGGAGAACAGAGCGTGCGCAGCTGGCAGGCATCCCATCAAGACGTAGTTCATATTGACACCCTTGTCCCCTTCATTCTCCAAAGATTTCTCTGCTCAAATGGGGGTCGGGGACAGAGGCTCTGGCTTTGCAGCAGATGACTGGGAATTGGGGTTGGAACAGCTCAAGAGATTATACCTGCTTTTCTGTCTACCTTGAAACAACTTCAAACACAATTCCCTCCCTCACCCACACATGCTGCTTTTGGAAATTATTCTGAAAGGGGCAAAAATGCATGCAATTATTTCTCAAAAGTGGAGGGAGAGGAAGTCAAAATGCCCAAGTAAAACTGTAATGTGGGTGATAACTCCATGCTTATCACTCCGTGGATAGATACACAAATCAAATTCCATAGTAGCAAACCCCAAGCGACCATGCAAGTGTCTTCAAATTCAACTCCATCCAAAGTTACTTGGAATAAATGGGGCAATCAGCGGAGCTTAATCTTTTTTCAATTATACAGGGAAATATCATCCAAAAAGATATATGACCTACAGCAGTGGATGACAGCAAAATTACATTAAATGGAATCCATTCATGTCACCACCACTAGTTTAACGCCTGCGGGGCCCATGAGTCCTAATGGCTTGCTTTCCTGGTAAGCACAGATGTGCTAATTACTAGGCAGATTCTCCTCGTGCCAAGTAGGCTGCAGCCATGTCCCATGACACCCCACCAGCATGACTGGATTTCAGCGCGTACCAAAATGTGAGCGAAGTTACAACAAAGACCATAACCACGGAGCAACGGACTGAAGCTGTTCCTGCATGCCGTTCCAACCAGAAGCCAACTCGTGAGTCAGGCATAGAGCAGGATGTCCAAAGGGAGCTCTTCACACCTCAGTTTCTGCAGGTGTCAACTCCTCCCACCTCCCAGCAAGAGCTGCCAGAATTCCATGCCGGGCACACAGAGCGAGTGGTCAGAACCCAGTGTGGTGGCCCAATTCTCCCACATTGAAGGCAGAGAGTCAGAAATTTCAGATTAGAGAATGTGATTTGAGACTACTTCCCCTTTCCCCCATGAGGAATGGGTGGAGAAATATCCCCCACTCTCAGCCCAGAGAACAAAGCTCTCATGGGAACCCTTGGGGAGCTGATATGTGCCCCTCAGAGCCTAAGAAAGCCAGTGAACTCTTGCTTGTCCCTGCCATGGTCAGAAGGTCACGTGGTGGCTTGGCAGATAGTGGCCATGTCAGGGCAGCCAATGGCCCCAGAGCTTCAGGAGCTGGGTAGAGAATAGCAAAGACTGTGCAAGGTTTCCTATGGGCCAAACATAGACCATAAAAGACAGTCAGGAGTACCTGGAGGGGTGAAGTGACCCAGCAGGTGTGCTCTCTCTGCTGGTATGGGCTGAGGATGGACACCTGAGCAACCAGACTGGGAGTGCTTCCACCACCTTAAAAAAAAGCTGCAGATGAGAGTGATAGGGACATTGAAGGGTTCATGAAAGCTCCTAGGAGAATGACAGCTTTAAACACCTGGAATCCAACACAAGGTTAGTGTCAGGCAAATGAGCCCCCCCCCCCCCCCCATCCAATTCTCCCCCATTCAGTGCCGGATAAGCCAGTGACAGCCTAGTGAGAGAAGAGCAGGAGTCACCACCAAGGTGGGGGAATGGAGAAGGAACCAGTATGTCACCCTCTCTCTCTCACACCAGCCCACCCTGGGGAAGGAGGCAAGCTTGGCCTGTAAATTGTTCTTAATTGGTGAACTGAGGCTAGTTTTTGTAACCTGAAATGGCCACAGGATTTTTTTCATGACCTTCAAGTGTCCGAGGAGTCATTGCCTTCAATTTCATCCAGGGCCAGAGGGCAGGATCAAAAGGACAGATTGCTTTATGATGCCGGCTGCTGGTCTGGCTTCATCCTGCAGTCACAGGTAGTTTAGGGATAGCATGTGTCTCCTCTGACAGGTCCCTTCTTCTAAGTCCTGGCATTCTCTGCTCTCTCCTGGGTCTCCCACACTGTACTGAAATCCTAACAAACCTTGCTCCCTCAATCAGTTGGTGTTTGGACTGATTATCCTGCCATGGTATTGGCTTATGAGGTTTAAAATTTCTTTCTCAGAGGCATCTTGACCACCAAACAGCCTGAAGAACTGAAAAAAAACATGATCAGAAACCTGTATCAGTTCCCTAGACTCCTGTAACAAATTACCATGAATGAGGTGGCTTAAAACAAGAGAAATTCAGTCTCTCACAGGTCATTAGACCGGAAGTCTGAAATCAAGGTGTCAGCAGGACTGAACCCTTCTGGAGGTTCTGATGGGAAAACCATTCATTCCATGCCTCTCTCCCAGCTTCTGGTGGCTCTGGCAAGCCTGGGCTTGTGGTAACATAGCTCCAATCTCTGTCTGTCTTCACCTGGCCTTCCCTCTGAGTTTCTGTGTCCTCCTCCTCTCCTCTTCTTATAAGGACACCAGTCATAGGATTTAGGCCCTCCTGTATCCAGGATGATTCCATCTCAAGATCCTTAAACTAATTACACCTGCAAAGACCCTATTTCCGAATAAGGTCCCATTCACAGGTACCAAAGGTTAGGACTTGAACTATCTTTTTGAGCATACAGTTCAACCCACTACAGGCAGGTAGAAGAGAAATTTAAGAATATGCAAGAGGGAAGCGGATGTGGCTCAAGTGATAAATCCTCTGCCTACCATATGGGAGGACCCAGGTTAGATCCCTGGGGCCTCCTGGTGAAAAAGAAGAGAAAGCATGCCTGCACAGCAAACCAGTGCCCACGTGGAAAACCGAGTAACTGCGTGGTGAGCCGAGTGTCTGCATGGTGAGCTGAGTGCCCACACGGTGAACTGAGTGCCCACGTGGGTGCCCGTGCAGTGAGCCAGATGCCCGTGTGAGTGCCCAAGTGAGTGCCCACGTGGTGAACCAGTGCCCACATGGTGAACTGAGTGCCCACGTGAGTGCCCGCATGGTGAACCAGTGCCCACATGGTGAACCGAGTGCCCACATGAGTGCCCGCATGGTGAACCAGTGCCCACATGGTGAACCAGTGCCCACGTGGGTGCCCGCATGGTGAACCAGTGCCCACATGGTGAGCCGAGTGCCCACATGAGTGCCTGCATGGTGAACCAGTGCCCACATGGTGAACCAGTGCCCACATGGTGAGCCGAGTGCCCACATGGTGAACGGAGTGCCCATGTGAGTGCCCGCATGGTGAACCAGTGCCCACGTGGTGAGCTGAGTGTCTGCATGGTGAGCTGAGTGCCCACACGGTGAACTGAGTGCCCACGTGGGTGCCCATGCAGTGAGCCAGATGCCCGTGTGAGTGCCCAAGTGAGAGCCCACGTGGTGAGCCGAGTGCCCATGCGAGTGCCCGCGTGGTGAGCCAGTGCCCACGCAAGTGAGTCACGCAGCAAGATGATGATGCAACACAAGAGAGACAAAGGGGAGAGTCAAGGTGAAGCGCAGCAGAAACCAGGAACTGAGGTGGTGCAAGTAACAAGGAACCTCTCTCCACATCAGAGTCCCCAGGATCAAATCCCACTGAATCCTAGAGGAGAAAGACAAGAAGAGAAGACAAAAAGAGAAATAGATACAGAAGATCACACAGCGAATGGACACAGGCAGCAAAAAGAGCAGGGCAAGGGAGGGGGAAGGGAAGATTTTTTAAAAAGAACATGCAAGAGAGGAATGGACATCAAGAAGGAAGAAAGAGACAAATTAGTATTTACTAAGAGTCCTCTATATGGCAGAAACTGCTTTCCATCATTTATCTCCTTGCCATGTTCCAAAGACACAGCACAGAGAGAACTTTCTAATTCTTAACTGTGACAGAGGTACCGAAAAATAACAGGAAGTCACCACACAAAAAATAAGTACTTCGGTAAACTACGATCAGCTCTCAGCGGCTCAGATGTGGTTCGCTCACTGCTTTTCCCAGCATTCGGCACAATATTAGCCTGTGTACCCCGCACTTAAGGTCATGGATTCTCAATATTAACAATGTTGACCTCAGAAAACTTTAAGTGGAAAGATATAACTTTGGCTCAACTGATAGACTTAGAAAACCATCCTTACCATTTAGCTCCCCATCAGCACGATTACTTAAAATATTGACCTATGAAGGTAAAGCATTCTTCCACTCTGGGCCACCCGCATTTTTACAGGAAATTCTTCAAGACCACAGACCTCAAGATCCAAAAGGTTTTCCACACCAAAATCAAAATGGCTCCTTGGAGTTCTGATCCCTACCCAACCTGCTTGTCTCCAGATGCATGGGAGAGGTTCAGTCCCCAGTTCAACGTCATTTACTGAGTGGTCGTCCATGCAGCAAATACTACACTAGGCAGTGAAAATACAAAGGCAATCCTGGCCTGGGTCTTGTTCCAAGGTGGAGTTCAGTCTGCTTGGGAAGGTGAACATGTAAATGAGTAATTTTAAGAGATGAGGATCCAAGACTGGGAGAGGCTGGTGGAGAGGATTCAGTAAACCTGAGCTCTCAACCGCTGCCTGAGTCTCTTCTCCATCCTTCTTCCTCCAAGGTGTGACTTCAGCTTGCTTGGCTTGAAATTGACAAGCTCCCAGAGATTTTACACATTGACATATTACTTTTGTCTGTGCATGTTTATGATCCATTTTCTCTTTGGAAAAGGGAGACCCTGTGGAGTTTTTAAAATTCATGTATGGGCTATAGGTCATTAGCTGGTCCACTTGCCATTCTTAGTAACTTTTGTACTGCCCCAAATATTCAGAAAGATAGTCACACATCTTTGGCAAGTTCTGAATTCTTGAGATTCTCACAGCTAAGGTATTTTATTCCAGCAGCTCCACAGTAGACAGCTGAAGGCTAAAATTTACCCCACAGAATACCCAGTTATTTCAATTCAGTTATACGTTTTATCAAAAATTCTCTGGTAAATAGTCTTTGAACTTGTACAAACACAGAAAAGTTTTTACTTAAAAACAGATTCAGGGGTGAAGCAGATTTGGTTCAATGGATAGAGCCTACCACATGGGAGGTTCAAGGTTCAAACCCAGGGCCTCCTGATCCCTGTGATGAGCCAGCCCACGCACAGTGCTGATGTGCACAGGAGTGCCATGCCATGCAGGGGTGTCCCCCATTTAGAGGAGCCCCACATGCAAGGAGTTCGAAAAAAGTGCAGCATGCCCAGGAATGGCACCACACACATGGAGAGCTGACGCAGTAAGATGACGCAACAAAAAGAAACACAGATTCTGGGTCCCACTGACAAGAATACACATGGACACAGAGGAGCACACAGCAAATGATGTAGAGAGCAGACAAATAGATTGGGGGGGGGCAGGGAAGAGGAGAGAAATAAATAAATAATAAATCTTCAAAAAAAAACAGATTTGGGGGATTGGTTAGCTGTCAAGTACATACTATAGAGTGGAGAGCCTTGAATGTGAAAAAAATAAGTGGAAAATGATGAACATCTATAAATGGAATAGTTCATAATTATGGCATAAAGAATCATTCTAGCTGGGAATTTTTTCACATATATGAATATTTGAAATAATTATACCATGTGTTGACTAAACAGCATTTTAACTGCATAATCCTACACTGAGAAGAAAGTATTTTTATAAAGACAGTCTCCAGTGGATTGCAGAGGGTGAGGCTTGTCTCTCAACAGTTGCCAAACATTAATCCAAAATTAAATCCCCTAAGGATACAGCAGCAAGGACCATCAATGAAGGATTAGTTGGTTGTTTAGCCATCTGAGATCCAGCCTTTCACCCTGTTAAATAAAATTAAATGGCTACCTTCATTGGGGGCTGCCAGGAGCAAACCCTTTCCAGTAAAGTATTTTTCAGAAGACATAAAAATTGACCTTCAGGGGCTTCCCAAGAAAATGCAACAATGGAACACACCCTACAGAACTGCAGATAAGCAATTCCTGGTGATAAATCAGTTGGGGTCAAGAAGAGATAGCTCATGGGAAGGGAAAGCACACCATACAAATCAATTTCCCTCTGCTCCCTGGTCTTTAAGGCCTCTCCCCATCTAACTTAATGTCAGCTATTCAGAACATTTCCTTGCTTGCTTCTGCATTTGCCCTATATAAAGCTCCCCCTTTCCAACTTCTTGGCGAAGCTCCTTTCTATATTCAGGTTGGATGCTGCCTGATTAATCAAATAAACTCAAATAAACTCCCATAAATTATATCTTCTCAAAAAAAAAGTTTTAACACTGGGCCTAAGACCCAGGCTAGTCTTGTTGATGGGAAAAAGCTACTGCTTCATAATGTGGATTATATGGTGTGAGAAAGGGAGTCTTAGCCCACCAAAGCCTCCCACCTGACTCCTGATGTCAGACACGTCTTAAATAAGATAGGAAGCCTTTTATCTCACAATCAGACATGAGGTTCGACAAATAAATAGTCTGGTGTGACATGCTATTTGTTCTAACACTCAGTGATAACTGTTTTCTTCTCCTTGCCAATAGATTGTTAATTCTAGGTAGGAGACAAGGAAGAAAGGGAGGCAAGGAGGGAGGGCATGAGGGAAGGAGGGAAGAAGGAAGGAAGAAAAGAAGGAAGGAGGAACGGAAAGAGACAGGGAAGGCAAATGGGGGAGAGAGAGAGGCTAGAAGAAATCCACTGAGTGCCTACTACGTACTAAGAGTTAGGGGCCGAGATTGCATAGATGGATGGATAAGTAATACCCTGAAAACTTCAACCTGAGTTATACATGCTTCCTTACTGGAAGGTTTTCATAGCAAAAAAACATAATGAGAACTAAGTTTCTTAAAAGGACAGAAGAAAACAAGAGGGAACCCAGTGAAAGGAGGAAGGGAAGAAAAATGAAAACACACATTACCTACCATTTTAAGTCCTGAAAGTTCTTCAGCAAAGGGACGTCTCACACCTCCGTACTTTAATTGTATCTTCAAGAATATATCTATACATTAATATATATTAATTACATGTGCAGTTAATTGTATCTTCACTACAATTTAATTACATTGGTCCAATGTATATTCAAAGACTTCTCCATTGGCCCTCCATCATGCTTTCTTTGGATCTGGTATTTCAACCAACACTTTCACTCACAATTTCACTGTGTCTATTAAATAACTTTTCCAGTATAGTAGTACTAAGAGAAAATACTTAGGAAGCAACAAAATCTGGTCTCCAGCCAAGAATCTCTGCAGACAGGTCTCATTAATAAAAAATCTTAAGAATCTTATCTGACACCTGCACCCTTCTTCCCCACCCCTTTTGGCCATTAGAATCCAATATCACAGAAGTAAGACTTGCCAATAAGGGTAGTGGCCCAGCATTCGAGCAGGATGATAAATGAGGGCGAGGCTTATTCAGAAAAGCCTTGGGCTTTTAATCAGAAAACCCAGATTCCTCTCTTGACTCTGCTGCTTATCAGCTGTGTCCTTGATCGAGTCATCTGATTTCCCTGGACTCCTGGACCGCTATCTGATGAGAGAAGGTAGTACTTGCTTCACTTAGTTTTGATGTTAATTAGACAGGATGATATAAAAGAACCTAGCACAAAATCCAAAATGTAGTAGATAATCAACAATGGTTGCTTTTTAAAATACCGGCATATCTTTAGTGCTCAGAAGTTTGACTCACCTGCAAAATGACAAAACTTTACACATGGCAAATTTGAAAAAGTGCTTAACCTGTTTATTAGCTGATAATTCCTACTTATATTGAACCCCAACCACAGGAGCTGGGAACCCCATCCCGTGCAATTCAGTTACATTAGAATGCTTTAGCTCTAAAATTATCTTTATAAGGAAAAAAATAAGACTTGTCTGCCAACTCCTTAGAGAAAATCAGGTAAGCTAAAGTTTAATTAGGCCTGTACTTCTTGTTCAGGTGTTTTATACCTCAAATGGGTTAGATAAGAGGGACACTTTCATCTTAGGTGGCAGGACCCAGTGAATAAAAAAATGAAGTCATCCAGAATCATTGCATATGCTATAAATAGAACAAAGAAACTTTTCAATCAGTTGCACTTATTTATTTGGCAACTGTATCCATCTAGACCCTAGAATCAACCACAAACTCAAAAAATGAGGGGAAAAATGCTTCCAGTCAACCACAAACAATACCACAGTGCCCACACCTTAAGCCTCATACATTTTAGCACAGTATCCAAGGTCCATATAAAGATAAACAGAGCCTTCTGTTCATTTTCTTTTTTCTAATAAGAAATCCTAATAGTTGACTAGACTCCCATAGCAAAGTAGACTGGAAGCAACAAAGGAGGGCAGGAGAAGGGTGTACTAAAATTTAGGACATCGAAAGCAGCAAGAGGTGAGCCAGACAGTTAGTGGGGTGGGTGGGGGAAGCCCAGAGCTCTAAAGTCAAAGAAAAAAGTCCAGCAATGTAGCTGGTCTGGAACCATCTATTAGAGAAGTCAGTGTTCCTACCCACCTTACAATCTCCTGAGGACGTCACTGAAGGACAGAACAATATTTGAGCTTTCCGAGAGATGGCACGGAGATAGGGAGAAAAAGGTTAAACTGTACTCAGTGTTGTCTGCTTGTGAAGACAGGGAAGTATTTACCACAATTTGGAAAGATTTTTGGGTTCAATTGGGATGTGTTTTTTTCTTTGTATTGCAACTTAAAGGGATAATCTTCAGTTACCTGGAAAATTCATCATTCCAAATAGGCCGCCATGTTTCCTGCTTCTAAAGGCCCAGGGGTTTCTGGGAGCTGTGGGTCTGGCAGGGGGAGGCACTGCACAGGCTGCGGGTGGGAAAGCCGTCAGCTCTGGTACTGGCCAGTCATCGCACCTTACAGGAGTCACATAACCATACTGGGCTGAACTTTCCTCAAAAACAAGCTTTATTAGTACAGTATTTCCTAGAAGGTTGAATTTTCCTGCCTTTAGAAAGGGCTTATGCTCTTGGTTTTACCTCAGTCCTCCCTCCACCCCTGCCATTTTTTTTTTACACTCCTCTCCTCTCCCTCTGGATCGTTTTTACTTCCCAGGACCTGAATTCAAAGGAGTTTGAGGTCTATGATCAAATCCACAGTTCCACGTCTACAGCTGTTCAGAAGCATAAACTTAGGGAGGTTGCAAGTTAGAAACACCAGATCCAACGCATATTTTAAAAATCACATTATATCTTTCCTTCCCAGATGATATCCACCTTATTCTTACACCTACATAGCTAATTTGACTTAGGTGATGAATTTCCTTTTATTTGCTGCAATCTAAAGCAATTAAATTTTCCCCATCACTGTCCTCACCGGTGTACTTAGGGAAAGCATGAAAGAGTAGCCCAGAGCAAAACCTTACTGCCAGAGAAGGATTAATTTATTGTTCATCACTTTTTATTTTAAATTTTATTTTATCACATTAAAAGTAATACTTGCACATAGCAAAAATTTCAAGTATTTAAAAGAATATATCATGAAAAATGAGTCTCCCACAGTGGGGACTGAATCATGTACACTAACATTAATATGTATTTGGCTTTTTATACAAATGGGAGCATACTTTTTTGTGTAAGATTGGTTAATTGCTTTTTAAAACTTTAATATATACCTTAAATATTTTTAACACATTCTTTTAAATTGCTAAATAGTATTCTACCTTATAGATGTATAATCGTTTATATAACTAATACCGATGAATATTTAGATAGCTTCCTACTTTTTTCTATTACAGATAACCTCCTTTTTCCCTCCTAGGATAGATTCCTAGGAGTGGAATTGATGGGGTAAAAGAAAATGTGCATATTTTGCCTTTAAAGGTATTGCAAACAGCCCTAAATAGGATTGTGTCGATTTACAATCTTATCTCCAGAGCAGAGTATGCCTGCATGTGTATACTTTCATCAACACTGGATGTGAACAACTCCTGAGCTTTACCAACCAATCTGAAACGTAAAAGCTGGGTATCGATTACAATTTTCTACTTACAGTAGAGCATCATTTAAAATATTTATTGATTTTTTTTTCTGCCCTCTGCCTATTTTTCCAGTGGATTGTTTGCTTTGTCTTATGGACTTGTAAAGACTTGTTATATACAAAGGAAATCAGCCCTTTGTCAATTATGTATTTTGCAAATATTTTTCAGTTTGTCCTTTGTCTCATGGTTTTCTTTGTTAATGGTATTTTTATTTTTTTATTGTTTGCCTTGAAGAAGTTTTTATTTTATGTAGTGAAACTTTCTGACAGTTTCCTTTTTGGGATCTCAATTTTATGTTGATCTTGGAAAGGCCTGTTTTAGTTGGCCAAAGGGCTGCTGAGGAAAAGTTCCAGAATGGGTTGGCTTTTATAAAGGAGATTTATTTGAGATAAAGGCTTGTGGTTCTGAAGACGTGAAATGTCCGTATCAAGGCAACATCAGAGGTGCTTTCTCATGCAAAGTCGGCCCCTGTTGCCCCGCCACGTGGCCAATCAAGATGGCTGTCAGTCTCAGCCCAGGTCTCTGCCTTACCGGGTTTCTTCGTTTTCCTGCAGTCTTCTCTCGCACATGGCCAGATCACATATGGCAGGGCTGTCTTTTCCTGTGTGTGTCTCCATTTATGTCAAACCCAGCAAGAGGGCAGAGACTCAACCTGAGCCATGCCCCGCTGACGTCTAATTGAAAGGGTCTCACACCCACAGGGACGGATTCGTTCACAAACATAATCTTTCTCTTTTTGGGGATTCACGAAAGAATTTCAGATTGCCACATTACCAAAAAGCAATTTTTCCTGTAGTACTTTTATCAGTTTAATTTTTGTAATGAAACCTTTGACCCATCCAGATTCGGCTAGAGAGCCATCTTGTCTTAACACTGTTTACTGAGTTATCCAGCATTTCTCCTCAGACTCAAGTGTCCCTCCGCTCTGCTCCTCCTCTCCAGCGAAGAGAAACAAAAGCTTTGAGCTATGGTGATTGTTTCCTATAAGCCTAATCTCCCCTAGAGCAGCCTCCACCAGGACAACATTTCACAATTACGGGGAAAGTTTTATTATTTCCTATTTCTTGCTGGAGACCAGTCTAGTGACTGCTGAGGAAGGTGCAGTGGGAAGCATCTTTCCTCTCTATAGGTGGCCTCTGCACTTTAGGTCATCAGTGAAAGGCAGCCCATCGCCTGCAATGCTGCAAGCAGCTGCTCAGGGGCTGGCGGCAGACCACCCCCAAGCTGTGTGGCCTGGGGTGAGACTCCTCCCTGACCCCTTTCCCCAGAAGTTGCTCAACTTGGGACAAAGCCACGCAGAGCTCAGCACGCCAGAGCTCAGGCATTAGTCTCATCTCCTTGGAGTTGGCTTTTGTCCTGTCTCCCTTTCTATCATCCTGCCAGGCTTTGATCTTTCCTTTCCTTGGCCTGCAAACAAATAAAAAGGCTGAGCTGAGCAAGGCAAACAGACCCTTCTGACCCTTAAGGAGACAGCACATCTGAAGTTCAGCTTCAAAGATTCCTGTGCTGCAAAGTGCAAGGGTAACTCCAAAGAAGCAGCTCAGCTTAAAGAAGGTTGGGGGGTGGGGAGAAGGAGGAGGAGGTGGCGGGAGGGGGAGGAGGGGAGCAGGAGGAAGAGGAGGAAGATGACAGTTTCAAGGAACCCTGAGGAAGGAATTACTCAAAGCTGCTCTCTTTAAAGGCTGTTTTTAAAAGGCAAGAACCTGGAAAACCCCTCCAGGGAGGGGGCTTCTTCCGGCCACCTCACGCAGGGAGCCACAGCTGTTGCTGTCACTGGAAAAGCGACAATTGCAACGGTAGCTCCTTATTTTTCTGCAAATATGATTTGTTGTTCAGGCTCGCTCTGTGCTTAAGTGTGAATTTTTGGCGATGTCTCATAGCCAATTTCCTTCCCCTGGGAATACATAGCTAAAGAAATTATAATGCAAGTCAAATTGGTAATATGACTTGGAGGACACGGTTTTTCCAGGAATGCTTCCCTCATGTGATGCCAGAGAGTGGGAAGCAATGAGTAGAAGCAAGCCAGATTTACTTGGGGAAAACAAAGGTGGGCGTGAATGTTCAAGCTCTGAGTTGGCTGGAGCGCCCTTCCCAAGTGTGGGGCCAAGCCCCCTGCTCTCTGAAGCAGCCCTGCCCTTCCTTTCCAATCACTCCAGAGCTTGCTGAAACGTGGGGCTTGCAGCAGGCTGCAGGGTCAGGTGGCCTGAGGACAGACAGCAGGACCCAGCCTTGGGTGCACCCTGAAGAGCACTCTTCAGTAGTTCTTGGATTGCTAGAGGACGCCCCCGTCACTGCTCAGGCACTAACCCGTCTGCAGTGGGTTGAATGGTGTGGCCCCCAAAAAGGTATGGCCACACCCTAACCCCTGGGAATTGTGCATATGAACTTATTTGGAAAAAGAGTCTTTACAGAAGTAATTAAGCTAAGAATCACAAGGTGGGATAATCCGGGACAATCCAGGTGGGCCCTAAATCCTATGACCAGTGTCCTTCTAAGAGGCAGAAGATGGGGAGACACAGGGAGGGAGACCTGGGAAGGCTGAGCGGAGGTGGGAGTGAAGCGGCCACGTGCCCAGGAGCACCAGCCACCACAAGGAGCTAGAGGGGGCAAGGGAGGACTCAGAGGGAGCACGGCCCTGCTGCCATCTTGACTGCAGACCTCTGGCCTCCAGGTCATTGGGAGAATCAAGTTCTGTTGTTTTAAGCCAAGTTTGTGGCCATCTGTTTCGGCAGCCCCAGGCGAGAAGCCCTCACCTTCTTCTGTCTTCTCAGAGACTATTTAAGCAATCAAGGAAGCAGTAGAACAACTTAACAGAACCCATGGAGCAGTAATATGGCAGGCCAAGGACAGTTCCCCAACTTAGGGCAAATCAAACCTCTTTCCCCTTCATGAAGAAACACAGCAGCAGGTGCTCATTACGTTCAACTGTCAAATGAAGAGCAGCCCATTCCCTGACCCTAAATGCACAGGTGCTCCGTGGGTGAGGATACCCAGTGCTCTCAAGTGCTACTCAGTGCCTCCAGAAACTTGGTTGGGACACTTGCTTTGTCCTCATTCTCTTCTCTTTTTCTTCTTTCCTTCCCCGCTTTTTGCCAGCTGAGTTCACTTGCATAATGAATCAGCCACATGTCCACTCACAGAGAGAAATCTCAATGATAAGCAAGATGAGAAAATTGTACTCGTATTTTTTTTCCTTTTGGAGTGAAAAAAGAATTATGATGAATCCAACTGTGCAGAAATTACTAATAAATCGAGTCAGAGCAGAGTGAAACCAACATGGGTGAGCATAGCCTGTCATAAGCTCTTGATGAAATTACAGATTCATATTCAGGTCAGTACAATGTGAGATCCAGGGTTAAATTCACCTATAGAACCTGTCACTCTCCTCTTAGACCAAAATGAACCTATGAACAATCCACAGAAGGTGAAGAGCAGAGTCCAGTCAATGAAGCCTGTTATCAAATTACCAGCTGGCTATTTCTAGATCATCCTTCTTAAGATAGCACTATCCCTGCTTAAACCTTGGGAATTTCCTCCCCTAATTTGAGAGTTTCTGGTTGTCTGCATCTAATGTCCAAGGCCAGCTTTCTTGGCTAAGTGCAATTCTTGGAAAGAGCCAACTCAATGAGTTAGAGGCAAGAGAAAACTGTACACCTTTGCGTCATTATTTCTGATCAAGGCCATGAACCCTGAGCCTTTGGTTCCTCAAGGTCTAATGGACAGATTCCTTGACATTGATTAGAAATATGGGGGTCAACTCTAAGAGCTGTAGCAACCACCACAACCACCATGCTCCTCGTGCCCAGAGGAAACCTCCACGGAATCACACCATCCGTGGGCAGTACTGAGTGTCTGCCCTCTGGAGAATGCGCTCTCCAGCCTGGCAGTGAGATCCCGGAGGCGGGGGTCAAAGAAGCCCCATGAAGGGTTCGTGGCAGTGGTGGCTGCCATGATCTGCACAGCCTGAACACCCAGGGGCTGCATGGTCGTCCCACTCAGCCCTGACTCAGCTGGCCAGCCATCCTGTGAGTTCAGGTAGTGAGCAGCCACAGATGCTGGCACCATCTCAGAACTTTTGGCATGGGTTTGGGGTGGAGGCGAGACATGATAGATTGTCTTGGGAATAACAGGTTGGAGAAACAGCCCTTGAGTCAGGGCTGAAATGGTCATGTCCTTCACAGCAGCTAAGTCTATTGAAAGTCAGCAGAGTAGCCATCACACTGGTTTTGCCTTTCCCGTGGGTGCCCTTAGATATTCAAACTCAGCTGGTCGCCCACTTGTGCCCTGACTAATGGGAACAGGGTGGCCATGGGAGAGCTCTGGTACCTTCTTACACATAATGCTGAGCCACGTAGTTCACATCTCACCTGAAAATGAGCTGTTCTTTAAAGACACCTCCTGGCCAGTGGGGGAAACCAGCTGAGGGGGAAGATTCCTTCTATGCCGTTTTTACTTAAACAAATACCCAGCTCCCATGAGATATGAATTTTAATACAAATGATCACAGCGGCAACCAGCCTTTTTGCTGATTCGGGGCTCTCTGGCCTCTGATACCCACTGATGCTTTCCTTGCTTCAAAAATGACTTAAGAGAATGTCCAGTAAAGATTTTCCAGGTTAATGTATAAGGTTCTTTCAACCACATCTAGAAAGTTGAGTGTGTGCAGAATGCTGAATCACTGCAAAGGGCGACCCTGAGAATTTACTGAGATAAACAGCTTTATTTCTGGTTTTAGCACAATCCCCAGTGCACAGAAGGTCCTTGGTGAAGGTCAGCTCTCTTGAACCTCTTAGCCAGTTAACATCCCAAAAGCTATGCAGAGTTTGCATTGGGAGAGCTTGCCAATTGGTTGAGTTCTGATTTACATCTTCCATTCAATTTGCAAGAATCTGTTTCTTCCCATTCTTTCTACCTTTGCTCGAGATCATGCTCAGGCAACAATAAGAGGTATAATTAACATTTGTTGAGCACTTACTGCATGCCAGGCACTGTTCTAAGTGTTTTCGCACATATTAACTTACTAACCCTCGTTACTCCTGTATGATGTTCATATTATCATTATTATCAACCCTAATTATGTGGGTGAGGAAACACAGGCAGAAGGGCATTAATTAACTTGTCCAAGGGCACAGAACCTGTATATTAGTAATCTACTGCTGCACAACTCACCCTAAAACTTAGTAGCTGAAAACAACAAATATTTGTCTCACATTTTCTGTAGGTCAGGAATTCAGGAGCTGATTAGCTGAGTGGTTCCAGCTCAGGGTTTCTCATGAGGCGGTGTCAAGATGAAGGCTTAACTGGGCTGCAGGATCTGTTTCCAAGATGGCACCCTCACATGGCCATTGGCTCGAGCCCTCGGTAGGACATGATGGCTAATTTCTCCAGGAGACTGATAGAGAGATAGAGACAGAGAGAAAGACAGACAGAAAGACAGACAGACAAAGAGAGACTGCCTTTAATGACTTAGCCTCTATGTGGACCACCATCCCTTCCACTTTTATCTATTCAATACAAGTGAGTTACTAAATCCAGCCCACACTTGAGGGGAGGCAAGTTAGGCGCTGTCTCTTGAATGGAGGGATGAGGAATCAAAGATTGTGTGGACATATTTTAAAAGCACCATAGCTTATAATTGGTGCAGCCGGGATTTGAACCACTTAGTCTGGCTCCATAGGCCACCATAATGGTAAATGTTCCCTCAATTGACTGCATGTGTAAACCTCTATAGCCAGTGCAGTAGTTAGCACTTCCTTACCAGGCTCCTTTCCCAAGAGCTGGAGGGCCAGGCACCACTGCCTATCCTGGAGACTTTCTGGGTATTGCTGGGAAAGGTGCATCCCACTTAACACCCTCGAACAGAGGTTTTTGAACCTACCAGAGAAGTTTTAAACTCATGGGAAGATGTAGTGGTTTGATATCATTGATGAATTTCAAAAAGAAATAATTGGATTATGTTTGTAAACTGGTCTTTTTCCTCTGGGCATATTAGAGTGTATTAGATTCAGAGGTTTTACTTTTACTTGATTAAATAATGATTGGGCCACATCAGTAGGACGTTGAGTCCCCAACCCTTTGGCAGGTGGGGACTCACAGAGAAACCACACAGCAGAGAAGGGAGGTTGAAGTTTTGAGCTGGAGCCCAGGAAGTAAGCACATAGAGAAGCAGAGAGAAGCCTCAGCTGGACACAGCAGAGGCTCTGGGAAGAGAGACAAGCCATTTGCAAGATAGTATACAACTGGACTTGTGGAGTGAGCAGAGAGATTGAGCCCAGAGAGAAATGAACCCTAGCAGACATCGACAGCTCTCTTGCTCCAACATGTGGCAACAGACTTTGGTGAGGGAAGTAACTTAAGCTTTATGGCCTGGTAACTGCAAGCTCCAAATAGATACCCTTTCTAAAAGCCAACAGCTTTCTGGTGTTTTGCATCAGCACCTCTTTGGCTGACTAATACAGAGGATGTCCCCACTTCTCTGTGTTCTTTGCTGTGCAGAAGGCACAGTCCCCAGCCTGCTATCCCTGCTCTCTGAGGTGTCTTTCTAAAGCACAATGCTGACCACATGGTTCACCTGCTCAAATCTTCACTGGCTCTCCAGTGCCTACAGGATTAGAGGTAAATTCCTTGGTGTGTCATTGAAGGCCTTCAAGATGAAACCTAACTTACCTGTCCAACCTCATCTACTGCCCCCACTTCACTTCAACAACACCTACCTCAGTCCCAGTGAACCACCTCTGGCTGTGACCTCTGGATAACTTCTGGCGCTGCTGTCCTGCAAGGCTTTCCTCATAAGCCTCCTCATCTTGAGATCTTCCCTGACTACCCCCAAGTTAGCCAGCTCCTTGGCTGTGGTCCTAGGGGATTTTGTACATATACTTTGAATTGCATTTAATTCTTTCTGTTATGAGCTTCTAACCCTCTGCTAGATGGCTATCTCTCCGAAGATAAGATTTCTGTAGGGCTGGGCAGAGAGCAGGCATTCTCTCTGGGTGTGTGTTTGCAGATGAATGGATGGAGGGATGGATGGATGGATGGATCATTGGTTGGATGGATGGATGAGTGGATGGATGGATGGATGGTTAAACAGAGAGAGTCTCTGGTCTTGTGGCGCTTACCACTGTCAAATTAAAGAATATTAACCACATATTATGGAGACAATGTTATGGAAACCAGCCTAATCAGGATAAACCATATGAAATAAAACTCATAAACTTTACTTGCAAATAACAAAAAGGGGGAGAGAGAAGAAAAGAAACAAACAGAGATGAATAGAAAGGAGAAATAAAAGCACTACGATTTTGTAAACCCAAGCATCTGGTTCTCTTAAGAAAGTCAGGCTCTTTTGGATGGTTTTTATTGTTTTCCCCCAAAGCACTGAAAATATAATCCTTTCTGCTGACTGAGCCTCTCTGGGTGGGACGTGGGGGGCTGCACGCACCACCAACCCCATGTGCAGGAGAGTGGGTGGAGGCTGCACACCCAGTGCTAAGCTGTTGCCATGGAAAAGCCATCAGCTCTGGCTGCGTTTACTGGCCCGGCTCTAAAGAGAGCCCTCTCCCTCGCCCACCCCCCACTGCAGCAGCAGCGAGCCTGCCTTAACCACAGGAAGGACCAGCTCTGCAGTCAAGGCCAGCAAGGTGGTGGGCGCAGCTGGCACCCTGCATCTGGGGAGAGCAACTCAAACCAACGATCAGTTTCTGCCACTGGTCAATTAGAGCTCCCGAGTGCGGTGTGAGCCTGGCCAGAGCCCTGCCCCGACAGTCACCTGGGACCAATCCCTCCTAATGCGGTCCCAGGCCCCAGTTGGGGCCGGTGGACGTCTGACCGGGTCACAGAGCTGGGGCAGCTGTTCAGCAGTCTGCAGCAATGTGGGTGGTCTCTTGTGCACCATAGGGTGTTTTGCCGCATCCTGCTCTCCACCTGCTGGATGCCAGGAGCACCCCTCCCCCAGGCATGACAATTAGAAACGTCTCCAGGCAATGCTAGAGGAGCATGTCCCCAGGTGGGCAAAGTTGCCTCCACTGAGAACCACGGTTCTGGGTGGACCCAAGACCCTTTTGCTTTGCCTGGCTTTGCTCCCTCTTTGGCCCCCCTCCAGGCAGGCCTGCCCTGGGCTCAGGTATGAGGCAGGTGACGTTTATCTGCGAGCACAGGTGCTGCCCTCAGGCAGGTGGCAACTACCAGCACCCAGGTAAGCAAAACCACAGCCCTCCCCTCCACGTGGCACTGGGGTTGTCCCTCTATTCTCACTTCATTCCACAGATATTGATTAGGTGTCTAACCCTGGATACGGTGAGTAAAAGGCAGGCTTGTAGCCTCAGGAGCTGGAAGCCTGCCTTGCTCTTGAGACGAAAGGGCACCCCTGTGGCAGGTGCATCTCCTGGGGGAGAGACCCCTACGCTCTCACGGCTGACCAAGAGCCCCTTTCCTGGTTTCCCTCAGTCCCCTGGGACTGGCTGACTGCCAACAAGCCTTCGTGTCCATTCAAATCCCCTGGGGATCTGTTGTCTTGTAGGTTCTGGTTCAACAGCGTAGGGGGTGGAACCTGAGACTCTGCATTTCCGACGGGCCCCCGGGAGACGCTGACGCTGCGGGTGGGCACGCGTGGAGCGGCGGAGCTGCCGCGGGAAACCCGAGCACGGCACCGCGGCGTGGGCGCACGGCCTCCTACACACACGGGGCAGGCAGGCGCCCTGTGTGTCCTGAGGACGCCTCCGGCGAGAGGAGTTTAGGGATCAGGGCAGCAGCCTGATGGACTTTTCGGGGCAGGCATCCAAATCTCCCCGGAGTACGCGGGCGGGATGTGAGGTGCGAGGCCGCCCGCTGCCGATAGCGCTGCCAGAAGAAGGGAAGGGCCAGGGGACAGGTGCACCCTGACCGCCCCCCTCCCCCCGGGGCACGAACTGCCGCTCAGCTTGGGGCAGAGCGAGCGCCCCTAGGGGCAGGTGTGTGCGCGCGGCTGCTGCCCGAAGCCACCCCAGGACCCCCGCATCCCGCATCCGGGATCTAGGAACCAACCCCTCCCAGCGGGACACCCGCCTGCCCGCCGCCCGAGGCCCCGGCGTGGGCGCCCTTCCCACACCGCATCCGCTCGCTCCTTGCCCTTCGCTGTTAGTGTGACCAGAGACGACCCGGCGGCGGCGCTGGACCTGCGGGGACGACTCGCGCGACCGCGAGCGCCACCTCGTGGTGCGGCCTCCGCACAGCGCCCCCGCGCCCGCCGCGGGCTCCCGGACGCCCGCGCTTTCCTGGCCCAAACGCGGTCACCTCGCCGGGAAACACCCCCCGAGTTTACCTCCCCCGTCAGAGGTTTAATCTCTGCGGCATTTTCATCTCTTGAGGTCCAGCCATCATCTCTGAAATTCTGGAAGGCGAACGAAAATTTCTTTTCGTTTTGCCCTGACCATTAGGTCAACACTTCCTGAGCACCAGGCCCAATCCCAGCCACTGGGAATCCGAGGCGAAGGAAGCACAGTTTCTGCATCAGGAGCCCGGTCCAAGCGGGACACTAGGAAGAGGTGCGGAGGGCGTCGATCCAGTTTAGCCCCTGACACTGGGGAGCTCCCAGCGGGGCGCCTGGGAGGCTGGCCCTGGCCTCCCCTCTTCCATCCTGAGGGATTCTCCCCTGGCTCAGCCTAGGGGAGGGGGGTCCAGGAAATTCTCCCTGCAGGTAACAGAGCGGAGATCTGGGTGAGGGCGGGAGGGAGCACACAGGGATGTTGGGGGGGTGGGGGGAGGGCAGAGAGGACATGAGTGCAAAGACCCTGCAGTAAAAGGCAGGTCTGAGCATCAACGAGGCGCCCGGTGGCTGCAGCCCAGTGGGGAAGGACGGGTGGGGGGAGCGAGGGTGGGCGGGGGCGCCAGCGCGGGGTAAGGGGACCTCATGGACCCTGGAAAGACTTTTGCTCTGAGAAAGGAGCCCTGCAGGGCGTGACGCTGCATGCATTTTAATAGAATCGCTCAGGCTGGTGTGTCCCTGAGGGAGACCAAAGTCAGAGTTCTCTGGGGACTGAGAGAGGACTTCCGGTGCCAAATCGGGGAGAATCCAGAGCAAACCGCGAGGAGGTGATCACCCTCTATGTGCACAGCAGCCAGTAATGGGGTGAGAGGGGTGACCCTGGGCTGCAGGTGGAGAAGGCAGGGAACTTCATGGGCCCCCCTGGGCCACCTGCACTCTGGACTGGCCTGTTCACTCTCTCGGTGGCCCCTGGCTGGAGCTGGACTTCAAAGGAGTGGAATGTGGTGTGATCACTAGGGGAAACCACACCCAGAAAACCCAGCGATGAACCCCAAGGAAGCAAAACAGATTTTTGTGCTGTTGAACAAAAATAAAAAGGATGGGAGCAGGCCCCTATCCAAGACTTGGGGAGACTTTACTAAACATATGAAAGTGGTCCAGGATGGGACTCTCTAAGAGAGAAGAGCAGCCCCAACAAAGGTGGGATATTTGCAACCTTTAGTGATTGGCAGGTCTAGGCCTGGTAGGGATGGTAGTCTATTAAAGGCAGGCAAATATGCTCGCCCCAATCAAGATCGTGGGGTGAAAAGCTTCCAGAGCCCCATGCCCCCATAGAAGCTTTGAACAAGCTTCAAGAATTGGCAGAAACATGGTTCTCAAAGCTCCAGAAAATAGCTTTGCCAGACTGCAGTAACAGGGCCACTGCCAAAGCAAGAAAAAAAGCTTCTTAAAAGCAATAGATCCTTAAATAAATAAATAAACAAATATCTCCTGGCACCCTGGCTGGTCCTTCCCCCACCCCTCACCAACTCAGTGCAGAGCCTGCCTGTGCTCCCTGTGTGGATCCGTGGTCCCAGTTCTGGAGAGAGCAGAGCAACCCTCTTGCACATGCTGGGTGCATGCATGTCTGATCCCACCTGTCTGGTGGTGGCATGAGGGACTTGACATCCCAGAACTTGCCCTGTGTATAAAAGGTTCCCCTACAGAACTCTATGGGAGAGTAGACAAGTGGCCATCTGGGGCCAGGGATTTCTGGCTGTAGGACATATACTGCAGTGCCCAGAGCCATGAGGAAATTATTTCCTAGGGAAGTGAAGACATTTATAATAGTGTAAACAGGGGAATTCCTAGGTACAAACATGCAGGCCCAAGACAAGATGTATGCATAGAAAGATCTGGGGGCGGGGGGGGCGGCTATGCTTTGGCCTGGAGTTATTCTCTAAACTCATTATGTGGGAAGGGACTGTGGGAGGATGGCAGAGTAGGAAGCTCCAGGAATCAGTCCCTCCACCAGAGCGACTATTAAACAGGCAAGAACTATCCTAATCAAGTATTCTAAAATTCCAGAGCTGGTAGAACACTGCAGCATCCAGGGGAGAGTGGGAGGAAGAGGCTGGTAAATTTGCAGTAAATATTGATGAATTTCACTCCCATGCAGCAGCTACCATCCCCCATCTGCCAACCTCACCACAAGAATCAAAAAGATGCTCAGCCCTAGGCCCTAGTGCAGCTTGGTGGTGCCAGGGTGGGATATAAAGACCTAGTTCCCCCAGATCCAGGGGCATGCAGTCTGATCACTGATCACTGCTCTTAATTAGCTACTTTGGGTCACTGGAGGCCAGACTCTGAGGTGTCTGTTGTTCTAACCCATCTTGGGCAAAAGTGGCAGAGGAGACTGAAGGACAGTAGCCTTCTTCAAAACGATGGAAAACAGTTAAAAGGATGTACTTAATAGGCAAGTGCCAAACCAAGAAAATACAGCTTCAAAGAACTATAGGAGGTGGCAGACTTGGCCCAGTGGATAGGGCATCCGTCTACCACATGGGAGGTCCGTGGTTCAAACCCCAGGCCTCCTTGACCCATGTGGAGCTGGCCCATGTGCAGTGCTGATGCGCGCAAGGAGTGCCATGCCACACAGGGGCGTGCCCCACTTGCAAGGAGTACGCCCTGTAAGGAGAGCTGCCCAGCGTGAAACAAAGTGCAGCCTGCCCAGAAGTGGCGCCGCACACACGAAGAGCTGACACAGCAAGATGACGCAATGAAAAGAAACACAGATTCCCATGCCACTGATGACAACAGAAGCGGACAAAGAAGACGCAGCAAATAGACACAGAGAACAGACAACTGGGGTGGGAGTGGGGGTGAGGGTGAAGGGGAGAGAAATAAATAAATACATAAGTAAATAAATAAGTCTTTAAAAAAAAAAGAGCTATAGGAGAATCTCCTGGCATCCTTGCTGGTCCATCTCTTACTCCCTACGCAGGGCAGTGTAGAGCTGTCTGGAGCTCCCTTCCGCGTCACTGGCCTTGTCCTAGCTAGGAAAGACCAGCCTGGGAAATTCCTCCCTGGCTTTCCCCAACTCCCAGAAATTTCCCTCTAGGCAAAAGCAACTAGAGACACTGAAAAGCAGCGCAAGAAACAATTGAGTTGGGCAAAGGATTTATCTGCTTTAAGTCCGGTGGTGAAACACCCAGGAGAGAAAAGGTCTGTTTCCTAGGAAGTAGAGGGGGCATTCAAACTCCTGTAGGGAACTCCTAAGGCCACTAGAAAACACAAACCCAAGACAAGACACAGGCCCAGAAAAGGCAGAGAGGGTCCTACGCTTTACATTCACCTTGGGCTGACCTGTGAAAAGTGATTTTTGCATTATTGGTCTGTTTGGTTTTTGTTAGCTTCTAGAACTCAAGAAAATTTCTGTCATATCACTCGCTGGATATAAACTCATGAAACAGCTCAGGGACTAAATCCCAGAGTTAACATTTTAAAATATTAAAATGTACAATGTGTAATGAAAAATTATAAGACAAACAAAGAAACTTGAAAGGATGGCTCTTGCAAAGAAGGAAATAAAAATCCAGAAAACATGAACAAAGAAAACCAGACTGGACATCCCTTCAAAGATAAGAAAAGAAAAAAATCTTCATTATGCTCTAAGAGAGGAAGGAAAATATAGAGAAAGGAAAAAAAGGATATCAGGAAAATAATGAATGAGCACTATGAAAATCTCAATAAAGAGATAAAAATTTTAAAAAGGAACCAAAGAGAACTGCTGGTATAGAGTTGAAGACTACAATAACTGAAATGAAAAATCCCTAGGAAGGTTTCAAGAACACATTGAAATCTCCAGCATTTCAAGAACTGGCAGAAGAATCAGTGAACTTGAAGAAAGAAATTGACTTGAGTCAGGCTGAGGACCAGAAATAAAAAGTAATTAGAAAAAGTAAAAATAGCCTAAGAAACCTGCAGGACACAATCAGGCACACCAATGCATGCATTATGGGAGTTCCAGAGGGAAAAGAAAGAGAGAAAGAGGCAGAGGGAATGGTCAAAGAAATGATGACAGAAACTTCCAAAACTTAGCAATATGCACATCCAAGTCCCTCAAAAACCAAACAGTATCAACTTAAAGAGAAGCATGTCCAGACACATGGTGGGCAATCTGTCAAATACAAAGGACAGGGACAGAGTTCTGAAAGCTGCAAGAAAAAAGTAGCATATTATGTACAAGGGATCCCCAATTAGAATAAATATTGATTTATCCTCAGAAACCATGGGGGCAAGGAGGCAGTGGGTTGAAATACTTAAAGGAGTGAGAGAAAATAATTGCCAACCAAGAATTTTATATCTGATGAGACTTTCTTTAAAAAATGAGGGAGAATGTGGAAGTTTGAATCTTTTGTGGACCCCAGAAAATCCTGTTCTTATAGCCAATCCATTTCTGTGTTTGTAAACCTATTACAGATGGGACCTTTTGATTAGATACAGTTAAGTGATATTCTTTATGATTACATCACTTCAGTAGGGCATGATACAGGGTAAATCTTAATCCTCTTCCTGGAGTCCTTTATAAATGGATAAAAAATTGCAGACACGGAAAAAGCTGCAGGGAAAGAGAGAAGCCTCCAGAAGTTAAAATCAATGAAACTGGGAAAGAGAAAAGCCACAGATGGAGCAATGCCGGCGGGTGGAGAGGAGCCACTGGAGGCCTCTGCGACTTCTCTCGGTGGCTCCGAGGTATGGAGGGCGCGCGAGATTCAGGAAGAATTCGCGGAGACAGGCTGGTGGCACAAGTCTGGTTTATTGCGGAAGGGGATACGGTTTTATAGGGTTAGGGACTGCGTGGAGGGATTTGATAGGTGCGGGCAGGTACTGCTTTCTGATAGGTGATTGTAAGCGGTTGCTAGGCAGAGGGCTAGCTGAGAGGTTTGAAATAGGGGAGGGGAAAGGGGAAGTGAGAGCCGACCAGATGTTAGGCTAGGCGGGAGATAGCGGGAGGCGCCCGTTATTGATATATCTTGCCCGGGTAGGCTGAGGGCGCTTCGCCCATACCAGGCTGAGGGCGTGGTCGCCCATTCCAGCCACCCTGAACTGCGGCTTTAGGCTGTGCACATGCCTGCTGCCGGGCCGGCTTAGAAACGTTGGTTCGCACTCCCATCGAGCAACCTGAAGCAAAACTAGCAACGAGGCTCAGAGGAGAGGGGAGAGTTGAGGTGAAGCCACCATTGTGCCATGCCTTGCCCCTGATCACCCACAGCTGCAGCTCAGTGAGAGAACATCCTGATGATGCCTTGATGTGGACACTTTCACAGCCTCAGAACTGTAAGCTCCTAAGTTAATAAATTCCCATTGTGAAAGCCAACTCATGTCTGATATATTGCATTGGCAGCATTTAGCAAGTTAAAACAAATTAGTACCACAAGAGTAGAGTACATGCTGTTATGCAAATACTACAGAAAAAATTGTTGAAATGGTTTTATAAATGGGTAAGGGATAGATGCTGGAAGAATTGTGAGGTGCTTGATAGAAAAGACCTAGATTGCTTTGAAGAGGCTGTTGGTGAAAATATGGATGCTAAAGAGACTTCCAATGAGGCCTTAGACAGAAATGATGTCTGTGTCATTGCGAACTGGAAGAAAGGTGATCCTTGCTTTAAAGTGGCAGATAACTTGGTAATATTAACTCCTGATGTTAGATGGAAGATTGAATTAGAAAGTAACAAGCTTGGACATTTAGCTGAGGAGATTTCTAAATGAAATGTGGGAAGCATGGTCTTGCTTCTCCTTGCAGCTTATAGTAAAGTGCAAGAGGAAAGGGATAAGCTGAGAACTGAACTTCTGGGCAGAAAGAAACCAGAAATTGAAGGTTTGGGAAATTCTGAGCTTCTGGAAAATGAACCCCCAGAGAATAGTGCCCCACGTGAGGACTTAACTGAGCATGAAACCAGCCAGTCTTTTCAGGGTAAGACAGGATTGGAAATGCAGTTATCCAGGAAGGATCTGTGGAAAATCTTACTGTGTAATGGCTTAGATCCCTGCTTCCTGCATGTGAAACCAACAAATTTTCTGCAAGATCTGTATGAATAGAACCACTGCCAGCCTGGACTAAAGGGACACAAAAGGGAGAGATTGAAGAAAAATGACTTAAAGGCAGAACCATGGAAGCTGAGGTCTGAATTAAAAACATCTTCTTGGGCCAAGAGAGGGACCCATCCATGTGTGCAGAAAAGGCGAGTAAGCCCTGGAGCTTGAAGAGAGCTGGCTTTCCACCCCATTGTCCAGGAAGACTATTGTTACCCAGGCTTCAGAAAGGATGGGGCACATTCCCCTGGGGTTGGGGAGAATTTGGCTGCCACCCCACTGTTCTGAGATAAGTGAGCCTGTGTCCCAGAGATTGGAGGTGGTGATTGGCTTTAACCTCAGTATTCTCAGAGGGTGGAGCCTAGAGTTCAGTGGCTACCCAGGTGCTTGATGAGGGTGGAGCCAAGAACATGGCCACTGAGCAAGCCCTTGGAAAAGGTGGGACTGCAGCCATTGGTACACAAGGGGATAGAAACCACAGTTCTATAGCTAACTCTCAGACTTTGAAATCTAATAGAATATGCCTTGCAGGTTTTCTGAACTGTTTGGGACTCATGACCTCTGTTTTCCCTCCAATTTCTCTCTATGGCAATGGGAATGTTTATATTGCTACCCTCCTTTCTATATTGGAAGCAGACACTTGTTTTATAAGTTTCACAGATCCAAAGCCAGAAGGGAATTTTGCCCCAAGACAGGCTACTTGTCTATACCTGATTTTGATAAGATTTTATACTTAACATTGTTACTGAAATGATTTAAGGTCTTTGAAATATTGTGATGGAATGAAGCTATTTTACATATGGAAAAAGCATTATTTTGGGGTCCATATGATAACGTGTGGCAGTTTGAGTCTTTTGTGGACCCCAGGAGATCCTGTCCTTAAAGCTAATCCATTCCCATGCATGTAAACATATTATAGATGGGTCCTTTTGATTAGATTCAGTTCACTTCAGTAGGGCATGACCCAGGGTGGGTCTTAATCCTCTCCTGGAGTTCTTTATAAAGGGAGGAATAAAAAGCCGCAGATAGAGATAAAAGCTGCAGAGATAGAAAGAAGCCTCCAGAAATTGAACTGAATGAATCTGGGAGAGAGAAAAGCCACAGACAGAGCAGCACAAAGCAGAACAAGCAACCAGACCCAGAGGAGAAGGGGAAAGAGGAACTGATGCCAACATTGTACCCTGCCTTGATCAGCCACAGCTAAGTTCAGTAAGAAAACATCTCTGATGATGCCTTGATTTGGATACTTTCATGGCCTCAGAACAGTAAGCTCATAAGTTAATAAATTCCCATTGTAAATGCCAACTCATTTCTGATATATTGCATTTATAACATTTAGCAAACCAAAACAAAGAAATTAAGATTAAATTGGTATCAAAGATAAAACGATTGTTATATATTTAGGATGTTAAATTTTAGCCATATATAATCTCAAAGAAAATATATGAAAAATACATACAGAAAGGAGTGATTAAGGACTCAATATGATACAATACCAAAAAATCAAATAAATATGAAAGTTGACATGAGCAGAAGAATTGAGAGTCAAAAAAGGTATGAGACTTGCAAACACTATATAACAAAATGGCAGAAGAAAGTCCTGCATTACCAGTAGTTATTTCAAATGTGAATGGATTAAATTCTCCAGCCAAAAGGCAGAGATTGCAGTATGGATAAAAACATATGACCCAACTGTATGCTGTTTATAAGAGACTCCGCTTAAATTTAAAGACATAAAGCAGATTGAATATGAAAGGATGGAAAAAATATACCATGCAACTAGTAACCAAAAGAGCTGGGGTAGCTACAAATACCAGATAAATAGACTTTTAAGGCAAAAACTTTTACAAGGGACAAAGAAGATCATTATATACAAATAAAGGTTTTCAATTCAACAAGAAGACATTACAATTAGAAATATATGCACCTAACAACAAAGTCCCAATATATATATGACAAATATTGACAAATATGAAGGGAGAAATAGATATTTCTATATTAATAGTAGGAGACTTTAATAGACCACTCTCAATAATAGATCGAACATCTAGACAGAAAATCCATAAGAAAACAGAAGATTTGAGCAATACTCTAAACCAACTAGACCTAACAGACATTTATAAAACACTTCATCCAACAGTAGCATAATATACATTCTTCTCTAGGGCACTTGGATCATTCTCCAGGCTAGACCATAAGTTAGGTCACAAAACAAGTCTCAATAAATTCAAAACTATTGAAATCATATAGTGTATCTTCTCTGACCACAGTGGAATGAAACTAAAAATCAATAACAGAGAAAGACAGGAAATTTCACAAATATGTGGAAATTAAACAACACACTCTTATATGTATATCATTTTATTTTATTTTTAAAGAAGCTTTAGATTCCATGAATGATACATCAAAAATATAGGGGGATTCTCATATACCCAACCCCATACTTTTCCCCATTAACAATATCTTTCACTATTATTTTCATTATTGTGGTCCATTTGTTACTATTGATGAACACATATTGAAGCATTGCTACTAACCATGGCGATAGTTAACATTATAGTTTACACTTTGCACTGCACATTTTATAGGTTTTGACAAAATGTATAATGGCCTGTATCCATCATTGCAATGTCATTAAGAACAATTCCAATGTCCCCCAAATGACCCATGTTATACCTATTCTTCTCTCTCTCCCTCCCCTCAGAACCTCTGGTGACCGAAGTCTTTATACAACATTATAAACAACACACTCTGAAACCATTGGGTCAAAGTAGAAATCACAAGGGAAATTAGGAAATAGTTTGAGGCAGATGAAAATGAAAACACAACAAACAAAAACTTATGGGATGCAGCAAAGGCAGTACTGAAAGGAAAAATTATAGCTCTAAATGTTTAAATTAAATTCATTGTATGGAAAAGCTTCAAAGGACAGCACTTACACAGGTCAGTCTGCAAAAACGGGGTACAGTGCTTCCTGAAAGAAAAGGTCACTAACAATTGACTTAATTCCTGTAAAGAAGTAATGATCTCCAGTAAAGATAATGGCATGGGTAAATATAAATACCAATACTATTGTATTTTTTTATTTTTAACTCCACTTTTTACTTCCTACAAGATCTAAAGGCAAATACATGTAATGTAATGATAAATCAATGGTTTTAAACTCATAATGTATAAATATATAATTTGTAATAAGAACTACATAAAGTTGGAGAGGAGAAAGTATAGGAACATAGTTTAAGTATGCTATTGAAGTTAAATTGGTATTAAAGCTAACAACATAGTTATAGGTTTGGGATGTTAAGTTTAAGCCCCATGGTCCACAAAGAAAATGTCAGAGGATATGCATACTCATAGAGACAGAAAATAGAGTACAAGTTTCCAAGGGTGGGGACAAAGGCAATGGGAAGTTGTGCAAAATAAGTGTAAAGTTTCTGTTTGGGGTGAAGGGAAAGTTCTACTAATGAATGATGTAGAGGGTTCTGTGTATGTAGTTAACCCCACAGAATGGTATGCCTGGGAGGGATTGGGATGGGAAGATTTATGTTGTATATATGTTTCCACGATTTTAAAAAGAAAGAAAGGGAGTAACTGAAGAGATAATGACATTTAAACGTAATGCATGATATTGGGTGGAATCTAAGAATAGAGGAGAAATGGCTCAAAACGACAATTTTGGGACAATAAGGAAAAAAGTAAAGAATGTAAACTCTACATCGATGTTAAAGTTCTTGAACTTGACAACTACACTTTAGGTGATACAAAAATGAATATCCTTGTTCACAAGAAATGTACATGGAATTATTAAGTATCATGGAGAATGATGTATGCCACCTGCTCTCAAATGCTCAGAAGATGATAGATGATAGATTGACAGAAAGGTAGATGAAAAGAATGATACAACAAATGTGGCAACATATTAAAACTGATAGAGTGGGGATATATTTTAGTTCTCTGGATGGGATTTGTATTATTTTTGCAACTTCTCCCCTCTAAGTTTGAAATTATTTCAAAATTAAAAGTAAAGACAAGTATGCTATACTAACCAAAGTATATCTGTCCCCTGCTTCACAAAATGCTCCTATGTAATAAAGAACTTAAATGTCAACCAATCAACTTCCCACTTAGAAATCCCTTTATTGCCTTTATAAGCCTCTACAACCCACTTACCATTTTAAGACTCTCACTTCAACTTCCCTGTCAAGGAAGGTCCCATTTGAGATGTCCCTGCTAGAGCAGTTTCTTTCAAAAAATCTGCAGCTTTGATTATGCCAGTGACTTTGTTTATCTTGATGCTGCTTTTCAGCCTTCTTCTCTTCCAAAGCTCCTCCATGTCGCCAATGTGCATCCAGAACAGATCCCACTGGGAACCCCTTCCCCTTCTTCCCTCCACTGGCCTGTCTGGTAAACTCCTCTTCACCCATGAAAGCCCGTCCCGTCTCTTGTGAAGAGTTCACTGTTATCACTCCCACCCAGTGAATCTCTCCCTTCTCTGTGGCCCTTCTAACCCTGCACACACTTTTAATGAAATGTAACCATCGATCTGGCAATGAGACCTGCCCCTTCATGTCCCATCCCTGTGCCTCAGTACCTGGCACAGTGCCCAGTCTACAACAGGTAGTTGATGAGTGTGTTGGGTTCAACCACAGGTACAAGTCACCTCAGCCATTGGCTCAGGAAAAGTGCTGCTCTGAGGTTCATCCTCACTTCTGGGGCTCAGAGACAAAGTGTGTGCCTGAGAAAATGAAGGCCGTAGCTCCAGGAGGGAGGGTGGATGAGCTCAGCAGAGCTGCTCCCTAAAAAGAAAATGGGCTAGAGGAAGAGGAGGAAGAGGCTGCCCTCTCAGCACCCCTCCTGATCTCAGGCTTCTCCTGGCCACCCGCGGCCCAGGACCAGCCTCCCCACAGAGAGCAGGGGGACGCCTGCCTGGTTGCCTCTGAGAATGCTGAGAGCCTCCGGGTGCTGGATGCTCAGGCGGGTGCAGAGCGACCCCCCTCCCCAGGGCCCAGCCAGTGGCTCCAGAGCCTGTATCAGGCACAGTCCCCTAGGAAAGCGGACATCAGAGTCTGTCTCGGGCTCTTCCCTTCCTCTTCCTTCTGCCTTTCCCTTACCTCATTTCCATGACTCCTTTTTCCCTCTGATTGCTTCACCTTTGTCCTTTTATCTCATCCTTTGCTTTGTTTTCTCAGGTTCAAGAATGAACATAGGTCATTATAAGGGTTTTGAGAATAATGCATTATTAAAAAGATAGTTTTAAAAGTAAGAGCTTTCATCTCATTTAAAAGAAAAGCCTACTATCTTTTTGTACAGGTATCACATATTTATTACCTTTTTAATAGGTAAAAAGTCTAAATGAAAGAACCCATAGCTAATATGTTTAAGCTAAGGAGATGCTATGTACCTTGGAGCTTTAAAAAGAAAAAAAAAGAGTTTTTTCCAGAAGCTTCTACAGAAAGGATAAAAAGGCTTCTTTCCTGCGTAAAGCAAATATCCTTTTGCATCCCATTGTCTGAAGTAGGTGAGACGCCACTCCTGAACTGGGGCCGAGCGGGCGGGCTCTGTTGATTGACTTACGCAAATCGGGGCTCACCATAAAGCGAGGGAGGGCTCAGGCGGAACCGCAGGCAGGGCCGTGGAGGACACTGTCCACCCCGTGGGGTTTGGCTACGCAGCTTCCTAGGATCCAGAGAGAGTCCTCCTATGCTCTTTGGACTGAAGTTCCACTCTAGATACCATGGGCACGTGAGAGCCCCCACCCACAGCCACAGGGTGGCGTTGACGTTCCAGGCTCTGAGCATCTGTGAATCCTCTGCTGGCCGGGGGTGTTTGCCCTCAGGACTCCAGTCTTCGTCTTAACCATGTTATTCCAGCTATGATCTCAGGTAGACACTCCAGGGCCTGCTGTCCATTTCCTTACTCTAGTACCCAGACAGATTAAGCATCATGAGATGTCCAAAGCATCATCATTTTTACCTCTGCATTATGCCACTAATGTCCACACACACACACTTCACGATCCCCAATACCACCAACCATCTCCCCGCAAAATGCAAAGAGCTGCATGGCATCAAGCAAGGATTTCCTTGGGGCGCCTCTTTTCACTTTGACGTTGACCTTTGCAATTGTAATATTGGATGTCACCAGGAGTTTCATAGAGTTACACTGAAAACACATTGATTGACATATATATAGTGAAATTTGAAAATGGAAAACACAGACGCTTTAGATCAAATAAAAAAGTAAAGATGCTCTCCTTTAGCACCCACCTTCTATGCAGAGTGGCGTCTGCTTTCCACAGAGAGAACCTTCTCCTCCTCTTCTAACTTTCACCTGCAGTCCCAGTTCAGGGAATCTTACTCTTAATTTAAGACCAGGTGGAATGGACCAGGTAAGGCAGAACAGACCAGATAGCACTATGAGCTTCCAGGGAGCTGCTGGCCCCTCTTTGCTTTTGTTTCCTTCTCACATTTCCTCATCCTCCACTGCCCACCATCACACCACACACTTGTTCTTCCAGATGGAAAGAAAGAGCCTGTTACATTCTTGGACATCTTAGGGTCTGGAGGGAAAAATATTAATAGTTAAAATCTTACATTTCTTGAGCGCTGACTATGTCCTAAGCATTCTCTTATTCAGCCTCCACCAACATCACCATGATGTTGACTATGATTTTCCCTATTTTCAAAAGAAGCTGTGAGGATGTGAGCAACCTGCCCAGTGGTGAAGAGACAGAGGATAGAGACAGCAGAGTTGGGGGTTTGTCCTGCCTCCCAGCCCAAGAACACAAACAGTAGCTCTGACGATGGCATTCCCATGTAGCCCCAGATGAGCTTTGTGTTTCAAAAGAGATGCTCTTTCTGAAGGTTCTCTGCTGTAGGCACACATTAGAGCAGCACTGAGCCCACCACATTCCCCAGGGGTCCTGTGTAGGGATCCCCCTGTGCCAGGTTCACAGAGAGGTGGGAGGTCCCAGTGGGCTGACTAGGCTTTCCCCTGGGAATTTGCAACTTGGGCAGAGAAGCAGAGAACCTGATGAGTGTTGCCTCCCGGTCATCTACAGCAACACCCTGAGATCCAGCTCCAGAGAAGAGCTGCTCTGGTTCCTAGCGCTTGTCCACCCTGCAGTTACGCGAGCCCAGCTCCAGGCAGCCCCCCCAGGCCCTGCTCTTTGGTTTTGCTGAGTTGGCCAGTGCTCAAGGGCTTGTAAACAAAAGAATCATGCTTGGCCACCCTCATCTGGCAGGGTCTGTGGGACCCTGGGTTGAAACAGGATGAGGGCAGCACAGACATTCTACTGTCCCTGAGAGGGCCCTGAAATCCCAGACACCACTGTCCAGGTTTCCCTAGCAATATCCCTGAGATATCTTTTAGGTTAATACAACAAAACCCTAAAAAAGTAACTCCTGGCACAAAAAGGAATACTAGAAAAGTTATCTCTGGAGGAAAAGAAAGGAGTTGACCCACAACCGGAGACCACAGAGCTCCAACAGAGATGCAGCCAGTGGCTTCACTAGGGGAGTGTATTAGCTTCCTGTTGCTGCTGTAACAAATTGACACAAATTTAGTAGCTTAAAACAACAGAAAGTCCTTCTCTTACAGTTCTGGGTGTCAGAAATCTAGAATGGGTGTGTGGGACTGTGTTCTTTCCGGGAGCTCCAGACAGGTTTGTTCTAGAAACCCATTTCCATGTCCTTTCCAGCTTCCAGAGGCCACCTGCATTCTTTGACTCAGGGCTTCTTCTATCTAGTAATATCAAATCTCTTTCTGACTTTGTGCTATGTGACCACATCCCCTTCCATCTCTTTTTACCTTCTTGCCTTTCTCTTATGAACACCTTTGTGATTAAGTTCAGGGCTTACCAGATAATCTGGGATAATCCCCTCCTCATCTCAAAATCCTTACCTTAATCACATCTGCTAAATCCCTTTGACCATGTTTGGTAAATTCACAGGTCCCAGAGATTAGGATGTTGGCATCTTTGAGGAGTCACTATTCTTCCCACCACTGTGAATGACCCACACCCACAGCTGGAGACCACAGACTTCAGACAGAGAGGTTGCAGAGCTGCTTCCCTGGGGGAGCACCAGGATCTGCATTCAGTCCAACACATCATGCTTCCCTCAGAAGCTAAGTTGCAGGAGGGATTTTTTTTTTCTTCCTTGGCAGAGTTGGAATTCTCCAAAGGTTCGGATGAGTGAGAAGGTAGAAAAACTCAAACTGGGGAGTGAGAAAGCCTCAGGCAAGATGCCACAAGCCAGACCTTGCGCTTCATCCTGGCTTGGGAAGAGGCAATTTGTTTGGGAGGTGGCCCCAGGATGCAGGAGTACAGGAGTGGGAGAGAGTGCAATAGGGAGGGATGAAATACCCATAAAGTGGGCTCACCTGGATGCTGCTGTGGGCATCAGGACTCTACTTTGCTGGGACCAGAGAAGCAAGAGAAGGCCTCCCCAGGCTGGCAGGCAGGTGTTTATCCACCAGCTCTGTCTTAGTTTGCCAAGACTGTCGTAACAAAATACCATGGACTGATTGTCTCAAACCACAGGAATTTGTGGTCTCACAGTTTTGGGAGCTGTAAGTCCAACATCAAAGCATCAGCAGACCATGCCCTCTCTAAAGTCTGCAGTGTTCTGGTGGTCACTGGTTGGAAATTCATCTCTGCCTCCATCATACAGTGATCAGTCTCCTCCTCTGGCTTCTTCCAAGTCCAAATTTCCTTAACCTATAAGGACTCCAGTCATATTGGATTGTGGCCCATCTGATTCAACTTGGCCTCATCTGAATAGAATCCTCAAAGCTTTTTTGGATAAACGAGTCCATACCCACAGGACTGAGCCCCTGAACATGTCTTTACGGGAGACACGATTCACCACTCCCAGAAGTGTTTACACCCTCCCCATGTTGGGGCTGCACATGAGGCTGAAGTGTTTGGGTTGGCTTCAGAGAAGGCTCTGAGGCAGAAATGCAGAGAGGTTCATGATGGCCCCTTGAAGAACTGCCCACCCCACCTGCAGGTGATGTCAGATGTGAGCCCCACAGCTGGAGGCAGAATTTCAGAAGCATCAGCTCCAGTCACTTCACTTCTGAACATTCACTGGGCTCTCAGTTGTGGCTACACATCAGCACCATCTGGAGAGCTTTTTACAAATACCCATCCAGCAATGGAATCAGAATCTTGGGGTAAGGTACTACTGGTATCTAGTAGGTGGAGGTCAAGGATGCTGCAATTCACTGGAAAGCCCCCTCCACAGAGAATGATTCTACCCCAAATACCAGTGGTGCTGCAGTTAAGGAACCCTTACCTGGAAGTAAGAGGATAATGTGTTAGCACCTGTGTTATATACCAATGCTAGGTGCTCTGCCTATTTTATGTCATTTAATTTTTAAGGGGTAAATAAGGAATGAGGTACTAGTGCAGTGTCCCTGTTATATAGATGAGGAAGATGGGTCCCAGAAAGGTAAAGTGACTTCCCTGAGGAGACACAGCCAGTAAGTGGTGGGGTTGAATTTCTCAGCCGCCTTCTTAGCAGCTCACTTCCCTTATCACATGGGGTTTCCCAACCCATGTCCGTCTTGTCTGGACCAAATGGTCCAGTCCAGCCTAGGGTCACCCAAAGCATCCAGGGGGATTTAGCCAGAGTCCTTAGCTTTACTCAGCAGGAAGCCAGGAGTAGGAGCCCTGAGATCAACAAGAAAAGACCCATCCCTAGAACTATGCCCTCACACCCTATCTACCCCTTCCCCTCTAAGCCTGTGCCTTGGGTTAGAATCCTCCACATCCCGACCATGTAGTTTGGGGACAGTCACATAACCTGTGCAAATCACATCCTCATACCCAAAAGAAAGGGAGTGTCCTGGTTGTCTTTTGTGGACCCCAGGAAGTTATGTTCTTAAGCTAACTCATTCCTGTGCCTATAAACACAGTGATTAAATTCAGTTAAGGGACCTTGATTAGATCACTTAATAGACTGCTTTATTTATTTCTTTATTAAGCAGTTTTACTGAGATATATCCACATACCATATGATCTAGCCATAGTATATAATCAATGACTCTTAGTATAACCACAATGTTGTACATTGATCACTACAAAAAATTTTAGAACAATGTCATTACTCCAAAAAGAAAAACTCCACACCCTTGAGCAGTCCTTCCACAGCCCTACATAATAGATCACTTTTTACTGGACTACATCAGTGAGACATGACTCACGTTGGATCTCCACCCTCTTACTGGAGTGATATATAAATGGCAACACAGAGAGAAGAGACACAGAAAAAGGAGTTCTGCTATCTTGATCCTGCAATGTAAGAGAGAGTACCCATGTATCACTAGCAGCTGAAGCTGAGGTAAAAAGCTGAAGCATGAAGCTGCCAATGGGTTGGGCCCACAGAGAAACTCAAGGCTAAAGAGACAAGCCATATGCCTGATCGCCTACATCTGGGCTCACTGAGATAGCAGAGGCGCCGAGACTGAGAGACAAAGCCCAGAAGGAAACAAGTCATATGCTGGTTGCCCACAACTGAGCTCCTGGATCAGTGAGGCTTGAGGGGAAGGCAGGGACCTTGCAGAGATTGGCCTCCATCTTGTTTTGCCATGTGGCAGGACCCCAGAATTACCAGTAGCTGACTCTGGTGAAGAAGCATCTCTGCTGATGCCTTGACTTGACCATTTCATGGCCTCAGCACTGTAAGCTTTTACCCCTAATAAATTTGCCATTATAAAAGCCAATCCAGGGAAGCAGACTTGGCCCAGTGGATAGGGCATCCATCTACCACATGGGAAGTCCACGGTTCAAACCCCGGGCCTCCTTGACCCGTGTGGAGCTGGCCCAGGCGCAGTGCTGATGCGCACAAAGAGTGCGCTGCCACACAGGGGTGTCCTCGCGTAGGGGAGCCCCACACGTAAGGAGTGTGCCCCATAAGGAGAGCGGCCCAGCGTGAAAGAAAGTGCAGCCTGTCCAGGAATGGCACCGCCCACATGGAGAATTGACACAACAAGATGATGTAACAAAAAGAAACACAGCTTCCCGTGCCAATGACAACAACAGAAGCGGACAAACAATATGCAGCAAATGGACACAGAGAGCAGACAATGGGGGGGTTTGGGGAGGAAGGGGAGAGAAATAAATAAAAAATAAAAAATAAAATAAAAGACAACCCATTTCTGGTATTTTTGCATTGGCAGCCTTTGGCAAGATAAAACAAGTTCTCAGGACAGTTGTGGGGTATTAAATGAGATCACATGTGAGAAGCAACTGGAGACTTTGTCCCTGGACATTGTAGCATGCCCACAGGTGCTAATTTCTTTCTTCTCCTTCGACCCCCTCCTAGACCAGGGGTTCTTAACCTTTTTTGTTCCACAGACCCCTCTGCACACCACACCAACACGTCCCCACAAGAATAATGTTTTCTGAATTTCAGTTCAAGCTCACAGATCCCTTGTTAAGAACTCCTGCTCTAGACTCAATTCAAATCCCATGTCCTTCAGGAAGACTTTCCTAACCATAGCTCTGACACACCTGGGAACCACTAAACCACCAAACCTCTAGCACTATCAGCTCACCCACTGCCCTCAGTTGCTTTCCAACTGTCAGCCAGGACATTTGTCTCTTGGATGGACCTTAAATTACTAGAAGGCAGTGATTTTGAAGTACAAAATTGTCTATCCTTATTGGATAGATGAATAATTTCACCTAACAGGCAAATGACTGGTCCATCCAAATCCTATTGTAGTCTTGTTTCTGTGGCGTTTGATGCATTTTCCCTCTCTGTGTGTCCCCAAGTAGGATGTTGGTCAGATTTCCTCTGATTTCATCTAGACCCAGTTTTCAATGAACAAAATTCTCAATGAAATGACACGTTCACATCCAAGGACAAAGTCAACCACACTGCACATTTTAAGTTGGATGCCAAGAGCTTATCATCAAATGGAAATTTATCCTGGAAGAGCATTCATTCATTCATTCATTTATTCATTCATTCATTCATTCATTCATTCATTCAGCAGATAAGTCTAGAACACCCATTGTGTGCCAGACACTGTACTGGCCAGTGAGCAAAACAGACCCAGGCCCTGCCCTCATGCACTCACTGCAACATTGTTGCAATTCCCCCAGTAGTGGCCCAGTTCCTCTGCGATCAAAGTCAGCCCAGGGATCTGTGTGTGGAAGGCCTGGATCCCAGCCATCCCTGGTCTGCAGCATGCAGCATTCCAGGGAAGGACAGCTGGTAAATTTTGTTCCCCTTTTATAGATTCATATCATTTTTAAGAAGACTCAGAAACCCAACCTCAGAGATGGCCCAACCAGAACAGCTCTCTGAAGAATCCTTAGAGTCAGTCAAGGTGACCCAGAGCTGATTAGCCTGCCATGTTCTGCACCATTTCTCTCCCTTTGCCCAGCTCTCCTCTGCAACATCCATATCAGCCTCGAGGGTTGGTGGGGGAGGCTTGACTGCTGGGGGCCAATTGGATGTAGAATGGGACTCATGGCCCCTGGAAACTTGGGGCTCTCAAATGCTACGGACATTTGTCTGTCTGGCCACAGAAGTACCCTGTGACTTTTCTTCCCACCAGGGGCTCATCATGATATGTATTCACTAAGCAAATGGTCATTGCAAAGCCCATCACTCTAAAGTGATACACGCTTCCAGGCAGGCTGTGGCATGAACTCTAGAGGCAGGTGAATTTAGCCCAAGCTCATTTGGTTCCCAGGAGACCTGCCTCCTCACCCTCCAGCTGGGATATGCAGTCAGGTCCCTGCAGAAAGGAAATGAGAGCTGGCTTGGTCAAAGGAGGAGTAATCTATAAAGCTCCCATAAAAATAAGATCAGTTCTGAGAAGGACATGGATTGGCCAGACCAATACAAGATTTTTCCATCCCCCATCCCCTCCCCTATCTTGAACTACTTTCAGAGAGGCAGGGAGGGTTCATACCTCTCACTAGTGTGAGTCCCATCCACCTAGGTGGCAATCTCCCCCCTTGAAATTGGGTGAAGTCATCCAAAATTACCTTCCACCTGATCTTGTTGTTTCTCTCCACAAGTCAAAGCTACTCCTGGTTCCCATGAGGTTTGTCTGCATCCTCCCAAGTGCTAAAGGTTGATGTAAAACTGAGTGCCTAACGACTGCCTCATCCCTGGGGAAATGGCACAAGATGATTACAGACCTCCCAAGGGAAGATTATCTTGTCAGTGAGGCTATTCTGGGAACAACCTCTTCACATTAAGGCTTTGCTTAATTGTAATATGATCCATAATAATAGTAAATAGCTACTGTTTATTTAGTGCATGTTATGTGCCAAGTGCTTCCCTAAGTGACTTTCACTCATTATCTCATTTAATGGACCAGATCCCATGAGGTTTGTGTCATTTGCAGCCCATTCAACAGATGGCTAAACCGAGGCTTAAAAGAAGTGCTCACTCTTTTCCTAATCTTTGTAAGACTGTAATTACCTATTCCTTAGATGTTTCAAGGAACTTACAGTAAAGCCATCTGGGCTCGGTATTTCCTTTCTATGAGGTCTTTTAACTACTGATTTCATTACTTTAATAGGAATAGGGCTATTTGTGCTTTTCTGTTTCTTGTTGAGTTGGTTTTTTGTAGATATATATTTCTAGGAATGTATCTATTTCATCTAAATTTTCAAATTTGCTGGTATAAATTCATAGTATTTCTCGGTATATTTTTATTTCTTGACTGCATCTTTAATTATATACACTTCTTATTTCTAATATTGTTTATTTAAACTATCTTTTTTTTTTTTGATAATCATGTTAAGGGTTGGCCAATTTCATTAGTTTCCAAAGAATCAACTTTAATCCTTTCCATTTTATTGTTGCTTTCTGCTGCTTCATTGCTTTCTGCTCTCATCATTATTGTCTCCTTACCTCTTTTGGGGGGGTTAGTGCTGTTGTTTCTTAAAGTGGGTATTTTGCCCATTAGTTTCTGCCTTTTTCTTTTCTAATATAATAATTTGGGGTTAATTTTCTCTCTAAGACTCACTTTTGCCCCACAAGTTTCGATATATGGTTTTTCCATTGTTCAAATCTAAGAGTCACCTAATTTCCATGCTCTTGTGTTATTAAAGGCCGAATCATTTGGAAACAGTTTTATTTTATTTCCAAACATCTGGCATTTTATTAGTCTTCTTCGTTACTGACTTCTAATTAAATTATGGTTGGAGAATAGGAACTGAAGGATAGTTTCTTTGAATGTTGTCAAGCCTTGCTTGCTGACTTTGTACACAGTCAATTTCAAAAATATTCTGTATGTTCTTCAAAAACACATAATCCCCAGCTGCTAGGGACAGTGTTTGGCGTGTGTCTGTGAGGCTGCACTTGTAATTGTGTTCTCCATATTGATAAACTATTACAGATTTCTTGTCTGACTAATCAATTACTGAAAGAACTCTCATTGCAATGGTGAATGTGTCCAAGTTTTCTTGTGCTTCTGTTGATTTTTTTAAATTTTGAAACTATGTCATTAGATGCACATAAATTTAGCATTTTTATATTTTCTGCTGACTAGAACCTTTCATTGTTATGTGGGGACACTTTCATCTCTTCTAATACTTCTGCCCTAACCCACTTTGTCCCATATTAACATAGCTACACAGCTTTCTTATGGTTACCATTTGCCTAAATATCTCTTCCAATTACATTTTTTCTTCTTCCCATTATTTTATCCTCAACTTTTCCATGTCCTTCTGTTTTAGGAGTGTTTCTTCTAAACAGCATGTAGCTGGATTTGGGATTTTCTTTTTTAATTCAGTCAGACACTTTCTGGAGTATTCGGCGAGTGCCCTAGGACAGTGGTCCCCAAAATTCTTGCTCACATACACCTTAAAAATTATGGCAAACTAATACATTAGGTCCCTCAGATATCTTCAATTTGACCTCACTTTTCTTATAAGTTTAATCAATCCTGGGCCTGGGACCTCCAGAGGTTCCTGCATTCTGGGGCAGAGACCCTGATGAAATTGGGCCACCCTTTAGTCCCGTGGAAAGGCATCAGGTATGAGAGAAAGGAAAGGAAAGAGACTGAAGGAGTGGGCTTAGGCAGGTGTGGATGGGGAGACCACCTAGACGGTGCAGCTGGGAGCACAAGACCCTCCCAAGCCGCTACACCAGATGACACCCAGCAGCTGCTCAAATTCCCTGGCAGCCGCACCTGCCCCGGAGGCCTCCGGTCAGCATTTAGGCCCCACAGCCTTGCCCAGCCTCTGAAGACTGCCCTTTCTTCCCAGCCTGGTGCTGTCCCGGCAGCTACGATTTTATAATGTATCCAGACTTTTAAGCATTTTGGAGAGGAACGATTCTTCAGGTCCTCTAGGCAACCATATTGCCAGAAATAAAAGTGGAATCACTGCCCATCGGAGAGAGCAAGGAAAAGTCAAAACTGTACACATCGAGTCCTGAAATAGCCAACCTTAAGTCAGCATATCCACCATGGCGCCAGACCATTGAGTGTGATCGTGCGGCCAGATTTCCTCACTTGAGTCTGGTGAAAGATGAGGAAACCGAGGCTGGAGCTCCATGCCCAAGCCAGACAGCCTCCCAGGCGGGTCCCGAGGAAATGATGGAACTAGGTCCCGTGCCCCTCCTGCTGGCTCCATTTTCTAGGACTTTCTCTGCCTTTCCCTTTTTTATTTCTTTTTCTCATGCTTCCCTTTCCCATCTTCTTGCCTACGTGCTAGAACCACCTGTACACCCCAAGGCCTGCTTAGACCATCTCCAGCCCTGGGAGTGACAAGGGCTCAGCCCCACAGGTGAGGGGTGGCCGCTGTCTCCCCCTCCCTGCTCAGAACCGGGGCGTTCTGGCCAGGGAGGTGTCCTGAGCTGGCCTCACCCCTCACCAGGACCACAGCTTTTGGGAGCTCACCTATGACTGATTTATGCCGAGTTCAGGATGCAGCATGCACACCGCAGTTACACATTGTTTTCCGAGAACAGTGCGATCCCATCCAAGATGCAGCAGATTCCAAGAGTGCCAGGGGTGGGACAGGGACTGCCTGTAACTCTTCAGCCCATCTCCAACAGGGCTCCTGACCTCACCGTTCTGCGTAGATGAAATGCGTTCTACCCCGTTTGCGCCCTTACAAAGTAAGGAAGCATCTGCTGCTGGAAAACGTTTTTAAAATACCTCTCACTTGAAAAATGAGTTGGGAGTCGACTCGACGTGATTTCCCGCTAATGTAAACACTGCAAACAGATTAATCATTTGAGGAGGGAGAACAAGGAGTTTTATGTTTCAAAATGTGGGAGCCAACCTTTCCAGACACGTAATGTGGTTTTTTACTTTCTGAGGCAGTGGAAAGAGGACAGGCTGGGAACTGGAGGACCTGGATGGGCCCCAGGCTCTGCCGCTGGCCAGCTGAGCAACCTGGGACCCCCGCCGGCTGCCTCTGTCTCCCCATCTGGAAAAAGGGGAGAGGAGAACGGCCTCCGGTGGCCCTTCCGCCTCTGCCAAGTCAGCGTTCTGTGCCGCCAAGGATTCTCTGGGACCCAGCAGCGCTTCCCATCCTGCCGTTTCTGCCTTGGAGAACCACATTCCCTCGGGATCTGAAAACGAGCATGGTGCTTGGGGATATTTTCTCTTTTCATCCATTCTGCAGGCAAAAAAAAAAAAAAAAAGTTGCCCATAAACATCGCTGCTGCTTTCTTGCAGCAATATTTTAGCAAATGAAAATCTTCTCCAATGCTCTG
This sequence comes from Dasypus novemcinctus, assembly GCF_030445035.2. Lineage (NCBI taxonomy): Eukaryota > Metazoa > Chordata > Mammalia > Cingulata > Dasypodidae > Dasypus > Dasypus novemcinctus. The sequence continues at coordinate 158,363,818 of NC_080676.1, read as the reverse complement.
CACTGCAGATATTTTAGGACCAATTTAAACGGCTGCAAAGCAGCAAAAAACTTGACAAGAGACCGTCAGACACGTGCAAAAGCCTTTCTGAGTAGCTCTCAGTTTTCTCATCCAAATGAAATTGCAATGTCACGCTCGTCCTCAGGGACCAAGTGCTTCTGCCTCTCCACTTAATTTGTTTTGCGTTCCTGCCATATGCTCGGGGTGCTCTGATCTCGCTTTTCTTTTCCACTTAATCTCTAGAATGAATGTTTCTGTCATGCCGTGGCCACTAAGAAATCAGCTAATTGTGCCCTTCTGCGGGCAGCGACGTTGCCTGCCCGCCCCGTGTCCGAAGCAATTCTGTTCTGTGTGCGAGAAAGTAAGCTGGGAATAGTTACAGGAAAAGAAGCCTCATTTGAAGAGGACACCTAAGCTACAAAAATGAGTCTCAAAACTTAGACCCAGCCCTCCGCGTCATGGTGGAATGAACTTGGGGGACAAAGGGCCCTGAGTTCAAATCTCTGCTACCACATCACCAGCTGATCCCTAAAGGCAGAAGGACACCGTCATAAGATGCAGCTCTAAAACGTGTCATTTCCTCAGAGAACACACCTCCCATTGCAGGCACGTTTCTGCATCAGGTAGTGGGTCAATTATGAGAAATGACCCCTTCAGGTAACTGTCTTTCCACAGAGACCTCATTTAACTCTCTTTCACCAGGAACCGTAAGGCAAAACTAAAGGAGTGTGATTTTCTCCAAATCCAGGGGACCCACCCCCCCGGGTCCCCCTCCCCTACAGGGAGGTAGAGCTATTGCCTGGGCACAGTGGGGCAGACCCCACCCACCTCAGAGCCATCACCCCCAGAGTCAGGAAGCGCCCCCATGGGGTGGGCCTCACCCCAAGCCCACCCCTAAGGATTGCGGGGCCAGAGCAGGAAGCCCCTCAGTGTTCCCAGGGGCTGCGACAAGGGCGGGCGCAAAGCAGGCCTGCGTCTTCCAGGGAGGAGTTATTCAGAATCCCACAGTTCCTGAGCGCCCCACGGCGAGCCCTGGAAAGGGGAGACAGGAGCCAGGCTCCAGGGGCACGCGCTCTCCCTACAACCCACTGCAGGGGGTCCAGTCTACCGACAGGGTGTGTCGTATGGGCGAGCGTCAGACCTGCCGCCCTGCACCCCAGCCCCTTCCACTGATGTCCTGTGGGTGTGCCGTGCCTGTCCTGTCCCCCCGCCCCCAGCTGTGCCATGACCAAGGTGACCACGCAGCAAATTCCCCAAGTCCACAAGGGTCCAGGGAGGGCCCCCCTGTGCCCCGTGGGGAGGCTGAGAGGGGAGTGGGGACGAGAAAGTCGGCTCCCCTCCGCAGTCCCCCGCACCATCCTTCAGGGGCTGGTGTGCGTGAGTGAGTACGTGTGCGTGTGAGTGAGACCTGCCTCTGAATCCATGAAACGGCGCCAACTACAGAAACAGCAGTGAAAAGAAGGCAGTGACAGGAGCAGAGGCTGGGACACAAGGAGGTTGCCCCTCTAGAACCTTCCTTCCCAGCTCAGCCTCTGTACCAGGCCAGCCCCCTTCCCAGCTCTGCCTGGTTTTCTGTCCTGCTTTGTGGTGGGCTCCAGCTCACGACCTACCAGGAGGAAATGCTGCCCCACTCATGTGACCCCTTCCCCCTATGTTTCCATGGAACACCTCTGTCGTTACAAAGAATCAAGGGAAGACCCTGGAACTAAGCATTAAATTTTTTGGTTTTTTAGTTTTCTGACTCTCCCAGGAATTGAACCTGAGACCTCGTACATGGGAAGTAGGCGCTCGAACCACTAAGCTAACCCACTCCCTTAAGCATTAAGTTTTCAGAGGCCAATCTCAATCAAACGAATAACCAAAGACCACTTTGACAATGACTGTTGTTGATGATGATAATGATGATATTCAAATAAGACTTTGAAAAGAATTTTCACAGCATCTCTCTTGTTCATCCTCTTGTCCCCTATTCCCGCCTTCACATACACACACACACACACACACACAATCTGTATGGAGACCCACAAATCATCTAGGCGTGGCTCTTCCTTGGAACAGTCTGTTGAAATTCTTATACAGAGCAGCCAGTGATTTCATTCACTTTCTTTATAAATAATGGCACCTTTGATGTGCGTGTGAAAGTAGCCTGCTGTCAGGGTGGTGGGCATTGGTCTAGGAGCTCAGAGACTCATGTCCTAGCCCTGTGGGTCAGTTAGCCCTACTCGCTGCTAGTGACACACATAAACATACAGAATCTACTTTGAACACAAAGGCAGTTTGTTAAAGGACTAAGGGAGGGCTAGCTTAGATCTGGCTGACCCAAGAGCTCGAGCAGTGTCACCAGGACTCTCTCTTCTTCTAGTTCTCAGATCCATGTCCTCTGTGCTGCCACTGTCTCAGCCAGGCTCTCCCACATATCCTCTCAGGGTCAAGTCCACTGAGGAAGGACTAAGATCCTTTCCTGTAGCTCCTACAAGTTCTGAGAATCACAGTGATTGACAGGTTGCAAGCCTACTATGAGGCCTAGGGATGTCCAGTGTTGACTGGCTTAGACCTGGTCATGTGCTCCTTACCCAGAGCTGGAGAGAGAGAGTGCTGCAGCCCCAAACAAAGACAGGGAACATGTGGAGAAGATAAGGACATTGATGCCCGCAAAGCAAACCACAAATGCTCACTACATCCTGGCTCTTCCATTAATTTACCATGCCCCTTGGGCAAGTCATTTAATCTCATGATTAGTTTACCCATCAGGAAAGCAGGAGTGGCAAGAACTACCCAGCCTGCTGCTTCACAGACTGGCTGAGAAGATCAAAGGAGACAAATTAAATGAGAGGGGAGGCATGGGCAGATCCAGACCCCAGAGGGACTGTGCAACCTGCCCAAGGCCACACAGAGTAAGGGCTTGGACTCAGGACAGTTCTCCTCCTCCACCTTCTGCATTGAGGCTGTGGGTCGGAGAATCTGAGATTGTCATCAAAGGGAAGCACATTGCGAGGAGATACTAGGAGATGCAAAAACATTTTTTCCATCTGTCAATACAGCAGAGAAAGTTAAATTGGAAGGTGGAAGACCAGTGAGAGAATTAAAAGAGAAGAGCCAAATAGCAACTTCCGTTTACTGGGTGCACTGAGAAGGGGTGCCTTATTCCTGTTCATATTTCATCTTCCCAGCACCCTGCACAGCCCTTGCCTAGAACATAAGAGTGTAAGTGTTTGCTCACTGATACTATGAAGGAACAAATGAAAAACAAGAGGATGGACAGGCTAATGAACCAGGCCCTGTGCTCAGTGCTTTCATCCTGATCTCTAAGGCTTACACAAATCCCACAAGGTGGACGATCAGGTTGCAAGAGATTGAAACAGTTGCTCAAGGTCACCCTTGCCAGAATTTCTACCTAGGGATCTTTCCAGCCTGACTCTAGATCCTTTTGGGGTCTCCACACTGCTTCCCAAGCCACCCCACGGTCATGTGTCTCTGCTGGGGTACGGGTTACCTTGCACTTTGGATACTGGATTCTTTGATACGGAGTTGTTTCAAACCAATTATTCTAGAAGCTATTCAAACTAAGAATACATGTCTAACTTTCCATATAAAGTGGTTTGGTGGTTAAGACAGGTCATATATTCTTACACAGTACAGCCTGATAAGAACAAAAAACATTGCATAGGAGAATAAGAAAGGCAAGATAATTAAATGAATACTTTTGCTCAAACTACCAATTTAGAGTTATACTAGGGATAAAGATAGGTTGGGGGAGAGCCTGAGAAGGGGGGAAATATAATTTATATGCTCTGAAGTCCTATGATAGTGTCCATCCTGAAATCAAAAGCCATTTGACAACGGTAATTTCCCTGCAGCGTTTAAATGCATTTGCTTTATTTTTAAAGCACATTTAGAAAGCTTGCCTCCACCATGAACCATTCACCCACTCCTCTCCCAAATATTTTAGCCCCCCCATCCTTTGCCATAACATTTTCATTTAAGAAGATGCATGTTTACAGATCCCAGCCTGCTGGTCCAGCCTGGCCAGTGCCCTTCCCCACCCTCACACCCGGATGGCATTGATGATAATTAGTTAACAAATCCAGCTTCAATCAATCACAGTCTCTATCTTGTTGGCTTGTAGCCTTTCTCCAAACTTACCAGGAACCCCAATCCATTGATTTTACACCAAATCCAAATCCATCATGACCTTCCTCTCTTCACATCTTTATTTATCCAGATTGAGTTCCAGCAATTCAATAAAACTCTTGACAGGACGTTAAATTCCCTTTTCACTTGTTTGGATTTTTGTTGCATCACATGGAAAAATGTCAGCCCTGGAAGAAGCCAACAGTTGACCTTTTCTGATCTGCAGCTGAGTAGCTGATATCTGCTGGGTAAAGCCACACACACATGATGAGGAGACCAGCATCATTACAAATTCATGGAATGCAATCTCATATAGTCCTTCAACACCACCCAGCAATTCCATTATATTTCTCCAGTCAACTGCTCTCCCACTCTCCACAAGGAGAATTTTCTCCACTCTCTCTCATCAGATGACTTTATTTCCTACTTCACAAAGGAAATTGAAAATATCAGATGGGAACTCCTTCAACTCCCCTGAACAAGATTACAAATCTTGCACATCCTAGTCCATTATTCCCTTCCTTTCCATTGCAACAAAGAAACTGCCTCTTCTCTTGCAGGAGTCAGTCTCTGTATTTCAAGTCCCATCCCCTCTCACCTTCTTGTTTTAGTTGACTAAAAGCTGCCAAAGGCACTATACCAGAAGTAGATTGGCTTTTACAAAGGGGTTTATTGGCTGGCAAGCTTACAGGTCCATGGCTGAGAAGAGTGTACAAATCAAGGAAGGCATCAGGAAATGCTCTCTTCCTGAAGTCTAGCTGCTGTCCATCCTGGACTCCTCTGTCAAAGAGGATGCCACATGGCTCTGGGTCTCATCGCTTTCAGCTTCCTAGTTTTCATAGCTTCCTCTCTGAGCTTCCATGAGATTCTGGCTCAGCCTTGGCATCTTTTCTCTCTGAGCTCCTGTGTTTCTGTGGCTCCCTGGCTCTGTATTTATCTCATTTATAAAGGACTCCAGCAAGAGGATAAAGACCCACCCTCAGTCACGCCCCACTGAAGTAATCCAATCAAAAGGAAGGTCCCACCTACAGTGGGTTCACACCCACAGGAACAGATTAGCTCCAAGACTTGATCTTTCCTGGGGTCCAGAAAAGCCCCAAACTCAGACACTTCTCTGCAAACTAAAGTGACCAACCATCCCAGTTTTCCTGAGGCTGTCCTAGTTCTAGCACTGAAAGTCCTGTGTCCCAAGAAAACCCTCCGTCCTGGGAAAACCAGAACGTCCTGTTACCCAAGAACACTATAAATATTCCCCTCTACAGAATACTCTATTTCTCCCTTGCCAATGAATCCTTATCATCAGTGTGTAATCATGCTCAAGTTTCTCTTATTAAAACAAAGCAAAGCAAAGCAAAGCAACACTCTTCCCTGGCTGCCACATTCCCCCTCCAATCTTTGCTCTTTTTCTCCCCTCCCCTCTGCAAGCAAATTCTTCAAAGGACTTGTCAATATTTACTTTCTCCCTCTTTTTTTTGTCCATTCACACCTCAACCCATTCTTTGGTTTCTGACCCTGAAACATCTCTTACCCAGCTCATTCATGGCCTCTATCCTTTAAACCCAATAAACTGGTTACAGTCCTGATTTTATTTGTCCTTGCAACAGTTTTTGACATTGACTTCCCTTCTAGAACTACTCTTTCCCCTGGGCTCCTAGGACATCTGACCATCCTGGTTTTCCTTCTGCTCTGGCCACTTCTCAGGCTCTTGTCCGGGCCAATCCTCCTTGACCCAGCCGTGAAAGATCAGAGTTTCTCAACGGTCAGCCTAGACCCTCTTTTCTCTCACTCTACTCTGTGTCCAAATTACATTCCTGCCCACAGCTTCAATTACCAAAGCCAATGACTCCCAAACGTATCTACAACCCAAACTTGTCCTTAAAGGTTCAGAATGCTTTTTCCAACAGCCTATTTGACAACTTGGGTCTCAAAGGTACTGCAATGCAACATGTCCAAACTAACTCACAAGCATTCCCTAAACCTAGTCCTCTTCTGGGATCCCATTTGTCAGAATTCATTCCCATTCTCCATCCAAGCATTCAATCCAGAAACCTAGGAGTTATCCATAGTACCTGCATTTTCCCTCACACCCATATCCAGTCCAACCTCAAGTTCAGTCCAGTCCACCTTCTAACAGTCTCTTGGACCATCAACTTGCTACCTCTGTACACCTCCAATCCATCTGCTGTCATCTCCTGCCCAGAGCATTAGGAAGGCCTCTACTCTACTCGCACCCACTCTTACTCTACTCCAGTCCACTGTCCATGCTGCAGCTCAAGAGTTCTTTCAAAAAGGAGCCTGTCTGTCTCCTCAAAACTCTCCAATTACTTCTTTTATGGTTAATTGATTTATTTTATTTTATTTTTATATCAGTGTTACAAGTTACTCCATTAACATAAGGTAATAACTATAATCACAATAAATCTGCTTTGACCTGTGGTTATACTCCCTGCCCCTCCCCCCTTATTTTTCTTCATTCCTTAATCTTGAGGGATTGGGGACAATGTCTACTCTGCTTCAGGCTGAGAAGGGACATAGATATTAAGGGGCAGAGGAAAGGAATCGTTTTCCTTGAAGTTGAAGATACTCCTTGTTTGGGGGATGGTACTTGTCCATCATCGCCATTTTGTTAGGTGTCCAGGGCCCAATGTCTTCCTATTGCTTTTAGAGGAAAGGCTGAATTAGTGATACTACCTTCAAGCCTATATACATGCCTTTCCCCACTTCTGTAGCCTCATCTCATCATATCATTACTGCCCCCACCACCCTCCCACCACAGGACCTTTGCTCCCTCTGCCCAATAATACTCCTCCCTCCTCATCCCTCCTTTACGTGGGTTACATTCAGTTCAAACATCACTCAAACATCAAGAAAGCCTTTCCCCACATCAATGCTTGGAGTTGTCCTGGGTGGTACTGCAGGGACAGATGCTGGACATTGTATGTCCTGCCATGGCCCACTGGGTGGACTGGGGGAAAGTGCAAACTACAATGTAAACCACTATCCATGTGGTGCAGCAGTGCTCCAAAATGCATTCACCAAATGTATTAAATGTGCCATGATGATGAAAGAGATTGTAGACGTGGGAAGAGTGGGGTGAGGGGGGTGGGGGATATATGGGGATCTCACATTTTTTTAATGTAACTTTTTTTTTTAATAATAAAGAAAAAAAACACAATGGATTTCAAAATAGAAAGCCTTTCCCACACACCAAGTTATACTAAGTCTCCCACCCTTTAATGTTCTCACAACCCTGTTATTTTAGCTTACTAAAAGCTGCTGGGGACAATATACCTGAAATGGGTCTGCTTTTACTATGGGGGCTTATTAGGTTAAGGGCTTAGAGTTCTGAGGCTGTGAAAGTGTCCAAATCAAGGCATCTTCAGGAGATCCTTTCTTCCCAAGCTGCAGCTGTGGACAATCAGGCACATGGTGACATCCGCTCATCTCTCCCCAAGTCACACTGTGAGCAAGAGTCAGCCCAGGGATAGGCTCACCCCAAAGTCCATCCTGGCAGCATGACCATACCACCTCCACCCCCTCAGGCTCACCTGTTGGAGAAGAGCTCAGAGAAGGGGTGGAAGGAACCTGCACCAGATATTCCAAGTGGGACTAAAGTGTGACTAGGCTTAAGTAAGGAGCAGGCAGGATCAGAGCCACATGGTTCTCTATGTCCTACTTTATAAAGTTGGAATGGGAGTTCCTTGATGATTTCCACAGGAGAAGACATCCTTTCATTTGCCAGGTCCAAAAGGTGGTCTAGTAGTAAGGGCAGGTCTGCCTTTCACGTAATGCCACATATCTTGGCAGCATTTTTGTGCTTTACATAGTGTTTTGTAGCTTATTCGGTCTTTACAAGGATCCAGAAGCTAAACCAGTCCTCAGGGACATAGAGAGAGGGTCAATGGAAACCAAGGATGCTATAGGAATTCCTCCTTGGCCAAGCAAGCGTTCCTTCCCTTTCTGCCTAATAGAGAAACACTGTTAATTTTGTGAAATCCCAACTTCTTATAAGATCACTAAATCACTGAGAGGCTCCCAAGTCTCAGTGTTCATATATTTTAAAAATTACATTTGAAGTACTGCCAGATAAAACATGAATTCCTACTCTGTGAGTGGGGAATGCATGTCACAGTTCAGAGTTAGTTTGATACTTAACTGAAGAAAAATGAAGGCTCTGCTCTAAACATCCTGCCAATGAAAAATAATTTTAATGGTCAAGTGAAAAGCAATGCAACCTAAAGGCCTCTTCATTAAAAAAAAAACAGCTGGAAAAGAGTATGTGAGGGGGAAGAGAAAAACAAGATCCAACTTAAATATTTCAAACCGTGGAGAATCTCCATAGACTAAACTGTCCCACAGGGAGTTGAGAAAGACTTTTGTGAAACAGAGTACAGCCCAGCAAGCAGGAGGGCTCTGCACTGCCCTGAGGGATGGAGCCTACCTATGCACTCTTTCTGGGACCCAAGCATGGGACCCCTACTTGCATCTCCTATTGACCCCTGTCCCACATTTTCTGCCCAAATCCCACCAACCCCTTTGCAGACTGGCATCAATTTCACCTCTAGCCTAGATGGCCAAGTCCTCTCGTCTCTCTCTCATCTTACTCTTTCGTTCTCCCATCATCCACTAATTTTTTTTAAAGATTTATTTTATTTATTCTCTTCCCCCTTCCCACCATTGTCTGCTCTCTGTGACCATTTGCTTTGTGTTCTTCTGTGTCTGCTTGTTCTGGGAACCAATCCTGGGACCTTCCAGAGTGGGAGAGAGGCGATTACTCTCTTGTGCCACCCCAAGTCCCTGTTCTGCTAGGTTTTCTTATTTTCTCTCTATCTGTGTCTCTTGTTGTGTCATCTTGCTGTTCCAGTTCTCTGCGTCGGCCAGCACTCCTGCACTTGGTGGCTTTTCCCATGCAGGGTGGCACTCCTGCATGGGGTGACATTCCTGCATGGGCTGGCACTCCGTGTGGGCCACCTTGCCATGTGGGCCAGCTTGCCCTCACGAGGAAGTCTTTAGCATCAAACCCTGGACCTCCTATATAGTGGATGGGAGCCCAATTGGTTGAGACTCATCCATTTCCCCACCATCATCCATTAATTTATTGAGCATCTACTAATTGCACAGCACCGGATATACACTATGTGGGGCATAAAGTGGTATAGGTAATATTGTTTGAATAGAGAAGAGGAAAATAAAACAAATATGCAAATAATTCTGGCAGAAAAGGAAATGAGAAAGGGGTTTGATGGGTCTAAATTTTTAAACTTTAACTTTTTCTTTAATATTCCCTTCTGACAAGTAGTTCCTCATTTTGGGAGCAAACCTGAGTAAAGACAGAGGGAGATTCAGGGCTTCATGCATTGGCTCTCCTTCCTGATTTTAGTTTGCTAGGCTGCTGAAAGCAGATACCATAAAATCAGTTGGCTTTAACAATGGGAATTTATTAGTTTACAAGCTTACAGTTTCGAGGCTGTAAGCATGTCTAAATCCAGGCATCATCAAGGCAATGCTTTTTTCCCAAAGACCAGCTGTCAGTGATCCTTGGATCCTCTGCCACATGGTAAGGCACATGCGGCATCTGCTTGTCTCTCCATTCTTTTCCAGGTTATGTACTTTCAACTTCTTGTTTCTGTGCTCTGCCCCATCTTTATCTCTATTCATCCCATTTATAAAGGACTTCAGTAAGAGAATTAAGACCCACCCTGAACTTTGCCTTAACTAAATTGACCTCATCAAAAGATCTTAATTACAATAGGTTTATATCCCTATGAATGGATTAATTTAAGAACATGATTTTCTGAGGTTCCTACAGTTCCAAACCACGACACTGCTCCACCTGCTCATCCTATTTACGCCAGCTCCTTTGGCACTGATGAAAAATGGAGTTTGCTCAGCTGATGGGACAGGTCTGAGCACCATCCTGGGTGGCAGGCAGAGAAGTGGAGAGAAGGGTGCTCGGTACAGAAATCCTACGTGCATGTGGTCTGGCAAATGGCTCCTTCTTGAGTTAGCTTCCTTCAAGTTTCTCTCCACTCAAAGGATGTAACCATGAACATGAAAGAATAGCGGAGTTATCCGAGCCTCTTCCCCAGAGGCACCACAACCCCCATCCAGGAGCCTGGGACCCCAGTTCAGCCTTCTGCACTCTAGATCCCTTTTTGGACTGATGATTAATTGCTAGAGATAATCGTTCTCTTTGCATTATCTCCTCCCACTCCCTATACTTTACATTTCCAGCTAACACCTTTTTTCTGCAACCATTATAGCATTTTTCAAAGTTGGCTTTCCACTGTACATTTTCTGATTAATGCAGTCATATTATAATTTATGATTTCCACACACATACATACACACTCATTGTCAATATTTTCACACCACTTTTGAACCAGTGGAGGAGTTGTTATAAACCATCCTGAGTTGTAAAGTGGAATACGGGGTCTTCATTAGGCTAAGAAGTGTTCCCCAAACCCCTCTCTACCGTGAATACCACCAGGGAGAAGCAAACACCACTGCATGGGGGAGGAGGGTGCAGGAGAAAGCAAGGCTCATCATCTGGGCATGGCTTCTTTCTTGAGCTCTTGATAGGAGACACATCTCTAACGCTAAGAGAAAATGCTTCAGTGGCTTGAGCTCATGCCAGATTGTCACCAACCTATTTAGGGACATAGACTAAACATATAGGAAACAAGCAAAGAAGTTCAGCTTCTTCCAGTTGTGTGTGGTATCAAAGGGAATATTTATTGTAAATGTGTCTAACTCAGAACCCAAGCCGTTTCATCTGGAAACAGTTCCGGTGGGTTGAATTGTGTGCCCCAGTTTGCACATATTCTTGGTCTTGATCGCATTCTGGTTGGTGTGGACCTATTGGAAATAGGTTCTCTTGAAGATGTTACTTCAATTTAGGTGTGGCTCACTGTATCAGGTTGAACTTTAATCTGGATTATGAGAGTCCTTTATAAGCAAAGTGAAAGTCAGATAGAAAGAAGCCACAGGGAGCAACCAGAAGCTGTAAGTCAAGGGAACCCAAAAGAGAAAGCAAACTCCGCCATATGCATTTTCATGTGACATAAAAGCCACAGCACAAAGATCACTGGCAGCCAGCCCCAGAATGCCACAGTCTTCTGGGAGAAAGCATCACCTTGCTGACTCCTTGATTTTGGGCTTCTCTAAGTGGCAAAACCATGAGCCAATAAATTTACATTGTGTAAGCCAATTCTATTGTATAGTATTTGCTTTAGCAACCAAAACTAGCACCTTCAGAAACTTTAGCAACACACAGCCTTCCAAAGGCAATGAGCTTTATTGCTGCACATCTGTAGATGCCACAGATAACTTCTGGTAAAGGACTATCCCCATCCCCACACAAGCAGGATTTTCCTACTACAGAAATCCACTTCTAATTCATTTTGTCATGTGATTGTGGAGGACGGCTTTTTCAAAGTACAAAATATCTCTTTTTACCTCTCCATTAATATCTCATCCTATTCATTAATAACTTCCCTTAAGAAGCATGCAATTATAATGAATTCAGAATCTATAGAACAATACTGAACCATTTTTGGAAGTTGGAAGTGGGTATCAAAGGGAAAAGAAGGAATCATATCCTCCTCTCCGGAATCTAAATGCTAAAATTCTTGGAGTAAAATTTTGGGGGTCTCTTCAGGAGAGGTCAAGGTTAGCCTATAAAAATAAACATAAATGAGAGAGAAGGAAAGGAGATACATGGTGATTTATAGGTTTTCTTCTTTAGGTGACAGACTTAAATATTTCATGTTCTTTTTTTTTTTTCAGAATTTTTTTTATCTCCTCTTCCCTGACACTCTCCCCCCTCCCCCCCCCCCCCCCCCAGTTGTCTGCTCTCTGTGTCCATTCACTGTGTGTTCTTCTGGGTCCACTTGTATTCTTGTCAGTGGCACCCAGAATCTGTGTCTCTTTTTGTTGCATCATCTTGCTGCATCAGCTCTCTGTGTGTGTGGCACCACTCCTGGGCAGGCTACACTTCCTTTCACTCTGGGCAGCTCTCCTTTTGGGGTGCAATTCTTACATGTGAGGCTCCCCCTACATGGGGGACACCCCTGTGTGGCACAGCACTCCTTGCACACATCAGCACTGAGCATGGGCCAGCTCACCATACGGGTCAGGAGGTCCGGAGTTTGAACCTTGGACCTCCCATGTGGTAGGCAGACACCCTATCCGTTGGGCCAAATCCCTTCCCATATTTCCTGTTCTTAAAAGAAAAATCCTTAAGAACCCAAAGCAGTTAATACATTGTGATGTGACTGGCCAAATGACCAACTCTGGGAAGTAATAGGAAATAGGGAAGGAGACCGATTTTCATCATTTTGTCAGGCTGACAAAAGTCTTGTGACATTTGGGCTGGGAAGCAGCGCAATAAAATTGAGACACTATAGTCCAAGAAAAGTCTTTGCATCTATTGACAGTGTGGTTAGGAGAAAATGCTAAATCAATGAAGTTAAGTTATCCAGAAAGGGAAGTAAACTATCTGGTTTTCATCCCTCCATCGAAACATTAGAAAGATGACAACCCACTGAGACCTTGGGCCAGGTCGCTGTCCAGGGTTTGCAACTCAAATGCTGGTGTCCACAACGGGTTCCCCTCGCGTCTCCCAAAGGAAAGGTGGCGCCTCGGGGTCCAGCAGCCTCTCCCATCTCTCCCTTGAGGAGCTGGGCAAGCAGGTGGCAGCGGCTGGAGGTCTGAGAGGTGAAGTCCCACTGCTTTCCCAGGCATGTGCCACGCCCCCGGGCACAGCTCTCCCGAGCGCAGCCCCCTTCCCAGGAGTACGTGGTCCCAGCTTCCGCCCTCACTGCCTACAACCCCTTCTGGGCCCTCCCTGGCCCTGCACTTTGAATCCTGCCTCCTTCTTGTGGGCTTTTCATGTTTACAAGAGGATTTGAGAAAACCAGAGCATGTGCTCAGAGACGCTGCCCCGCCTAGCTCCTCTGGGGCCTGATATCCTGGAACTGTCTGGAGAAGGCCTGTCCTGGCACCAGCCCAGCTCACTCCTGCTAACCCGGCCAGAGGGCCTCCTAGAGGCCCCAAAACGGTCACAAGTAACACACAAAACACCCTACGATCGTGCTGGCCCGGTCTGTGGGTCCCCATTTGAGATTCAGGATACAAGCAGGGCTAGCACTGCTTATTCTTCTCACTATATCCACATAAACTGAGCCACTGAGCCTGCCCTCATAGCCAACAAGCCCTGCCAAGTCGTAAACCCAGAACCACAATGTTTCTTAAACAGTCGCCAAGTAGCCCCCCCTCCACCTGCTCACACACTGTTCCTGTGCCAGGGCTATAACTAGTAAGAAACCCTTAGAAAGACCGAAGAATGCACAGGATTCCCGAGGAACAAGCTTAAAATTAAGACTCTGACCAGCACCTTCAGCATATGATAATGATAATGATAATAGTCTGTGCTTAATAAAAGATATCATTGTTTGGAATATATTAAATGCAATACACTATGCTGGATATTCCCTTATCATTTCACCTAAAATCTGCCTTGTCTTCATCTCACTCCCATTCAATCCGATCCAGACACACAATCTCTTCTGCTACTGCGAAAGAGCTCCCAGTGAAAATATGCCATGACCCAGAATCCCGGCACCTGCTGTCCCTGCTCTCTCGGGAACTCTGCTGAGCCTGTCCTGGCACACGGGGTGCCAGAGCTGGAACATTCCAGTCCTAAGTCCCAGGAGGAACAGTGAGGAGAGATGACAGAGATTAGCCCAAGGAGGAGCATTGTGCTGTTATTCAGTTCCTTCTTGAGTTTAAAAGTCAGGGGTAAATAAATGATTTAGTTACAAGAATATTATATCACTCCAGGATAGTATCAAGCTGGAGGCGTGAATATAAACTGATGGGCTATTCCTATTATCATTCAAATCTAACAGTCAACAAAGAACTTGGACACCTGGTAGCTGATTCACAAGCCAGAGGATGAGTCATGGTGGCTTCTTTGGCCACAACTTTTTATTTGTTCCTTGGAACAAATAAAACATCAAACTCTTCTGGGTTACTTTTTTCACCATAATTGTTTTGGATCAAAGAACGTAGAGATCAGTTGATTTATGGGCTTGAAATCAACACCTCAAAACTGAATTGCCATGAAAGGAGGCTCTTGTTTCTAGCAGCGTTATGCCTGTTTTTACTAAGATATATACTAATTCAGAAGGCTCCCCGCACACTCTGCAAACTAAACCAAATTTTTGACAAATCCGAAATGATTCCAAATTAAGCCTTTGAAGAAAGGGTGCTGATTTCCAAATTGATTCACCCCATTTTTGTTAAATTCTCTTGTTAATAAGAGAAAAAAGAAACTTCAAAATTATCACAAGAATAGTGTACACTATTACTAGTGTGGTGGATCTCTGGGGACATTTCTGACAGGAAAAAAGGATCAGATTTGTGAGCAAACTCTACCAAAGGCTTCCCAGCACCTCCACCACACCCAGTTTTTTAGTCTAGGGGCTGCACCAGGAGGACAATGCCTTGGGGTATGGTTGATCTCCCCCTGGTCTTAGGGCAGCCTAGACTGGGATGCCTTCAAGTTTCTCGGGGACAAATGGCTTACATAGTGAACATGGTTCAACAAATTCACTGTGACCGAGGTCCAAAGGCCTTTACAAGAACTCAGGGTGCAAACTACATTTTTCCAAAATTTGCCCAATATTTCCATTTAAGATCACATTTATTAAAAGGCCCCCACAAGAAGATTTTGTGGTTTTTATAAATATGTCTGTTATACCACCTTCCTGAGTAGCACTAGGTCTGGAAGTCAGTCTACAAAGGTCTCATGTGTTTTAAAAAATCAGTTGCTTTTGGTTACAAATCCTTTGAATTCTGTTTTCATGAAGGAAAATACCGATTTTCTAGCCATCGATGGTTCTGTCACTGGCTGCCGCTTCTTTCCCCATCAGTTCTCCTTGCCTTGTGGAAAGAGCACTTTTCTGAGAATGTTTTGTGGAGAGTAGGGAGGACAGGGAGTTTGGCTATTGTTTTGCAAGTAAGCCAATAACTTAAAGAAGAATTGAAAACACGCTCAAGGCATTTCCTTTTGACAGGCTATTAACAAACAGTACAAACTGGTCCTCAGAGAAGGCAGAAGTTTTATTACTCTGCAAGTGGATTAAATGTGCCTCCCAACGTGCAAAATTAGAGAAAAGATAAACAATTATGAAACAGCAATAAAAGTAAACTAGGTCCAGGTCCAGCCTAAGCTGTATTTAATTTTTGGTTAAGATCCCCCACTTTCTAGACTCTTCTAAAATATCAAACAGATTCATAGACCTAAAGGAAAGACATGGGGAGAGGTTAAATATTCTGCTCCCTTCCAGCACGTAAATTATCCAGTTACTAAAAATGATCGCTCATTCCACACATGCATCCTATAAGGCAGAGACAAATCTAAGTCTGGGGAACTAAGAGTTGTTTTATTAGACTTTATATTCTTTGACAAATCACATGCAATTATACAGGATGCAGATTTGTGCAAAGTGTGCCTTAGAGACCCTCATCATCAAAATACCAACAGCATCCATAAAATGCCAACTTTAGATTTTCTTTAAGTATCTCATTCTAAATGGTGAGCTACACAGTGTGCTGCATAGAAAGAGTGCCATGCCACACAGGGGCGCCCCCCCCGCATAGGAAAGCCCCACGTTCAAGGAGTGCGCCCCTCAAGGAGAGCCGCCCAGCGTGAAAGAAAGTGCAGCCTGCCTAGGAATGGTGCCGCACACATGGAGAGCTGACACAAGATGACACAACAAAAAGGGACACAGATTCCTGGTGCTGCTGAGAATGCAAGAGAATACAGAAGAATACACAGTGAATGGACACAAGAGAGAGACAATGGGGAGAGACAATAAATAAATCTTTTAAAAAAAGTGGATCTGGAAGACAACGTTTTCATTGACAAGAACCATGCTTTGTTGGAGAGAAAATAAAAAGGGCCTGGGAGTTCCACGGCTATCTATAGAGTGTTCCTGCACCACTGCAAAAGAGTGAAAAGTGAGCCCAGCCCTGGTAAGGAAGAAGCCGTGTTGGAGGAGATGGGACAAGGGTTTGGAAACTGCCCAGATTTCCAAGAATAGACCTTGAACCCCTGCCCTGGACCTGACCTAGATGTGGGAAGGGGGCCAAGAAGGAAGAACCCCAGAGAGCACAGGTACTCGAGGCCCATTTCCAGTGGAGCTCTGGAAGAGTGCCAGCTTCTCAGGGAACCCCCACTTCCACGCCACCAGCCAGGCTCCAGGGCAGCCTGGTGCCCAGAGCTAGAGGAGCAATGCTGAGATGTCCCAGCAGCCACCTGAGGCTGGCCTCACAGCTGGGAGCCCAGAATGTGTGCACGTGTGGGTGAGCGTGCACACACGTGTGTGTGAGAGTGCATGTGCGCATGTGTGCGTGCAAGTGCGAACACAGCCCGTGTGCGTAGAGGCCCAGAGTCCCATTCCCTCCACCAGCAGCAGGCGGTAGGGGTGGAAGCGCCGGCAGGGGAGAAGCTGGAGCGACTTGAACCAGCGCTGAGGGCGCTGGAGCCTGGAGGTGACGCCTGCTCGCCCCGGCACCTTGGGCGGAGCAGTGAGGAGCTTGGGCGGAGCAGCAAGGAGCCGGGAGGTGCTTGCCAACCACCTTCCTCCTCTGATGCCAAAGAGATGCGCAGTCCACCCAACTCACATCACCCCAGGGTTGGGGAGGGAATGCCTTGAACTGCCTGAGTTTAGATGGTGAATTAACCACACTTAAGTCTTATGTGTCCTCTAGAAACAATGAATGTGGCCAAGGAAATGAAATATGTCAATCAGCTGAGGCCGGCTGGGACCCCAAGTTCATGGGCTAAGGGGAGGACATCCAATAAAACTCTGGGTGCTATTAGGAATGGGAAAATGGGTGAGGGGTATATAACCAACAGCTATTCATTGTAAATTCTTATCAGCCCATCTAAATTCCACTTTGTTTGTCAGATTGACTCACTCTCCCACCCTGCACAAAAAATTTCAAATCTCCTCCTCTGCCCCACCCCAACTGTAAAGGGTCGTCTCACCTCTCACTTCACAAAGGACATGGGAAATTTCAGGAAGGAAATCCCTCAAATCTTTGTCACCATGATGGGGATTTAATCATGTTCCCTACAAAAGACATATTCAAGTCCCAAGCCTCAATCCTATGGATGTGCACTCATTTGTAAATAGGATTTTTGAAGATATTAGTAGATAAGGTGAATGAGAATGGATCTTAATCCAAAATGGCTGAAGTCCTTTTAAAAGAGGACATTGGAAGTAAAAAACAGAGGAGACACCAGGAAACAGATAATCATGTGACAGAGGATTGCTAGAAAGCCATCAGCAGAACACTACAGACTTTGGAGAAAGCATGGCCTTGTTGACCTCCTGATTTTGAACTTCTAGCTTCAAAACTGTAAGACAATAAATTCCTGTATTTTAAGCCGTCCCATTGCATGGTATTTTTCACACCAGTCCTAGCAAACTAAGGCACACCATTTCACAAATCTATTGACATCAGTACCACGGGCTTTTCCTTCTCTGTGTGTGTGTTGTGGTTCACAGTTGTAGGGGAAAGCTCATTGCTGCCAATCACTTTATTCAGCAGGCCTTAAATGAGGACAGAGGAGGGGTACCTCTATCTTGCACTCTGATTCACCCATCTCCTCCAGAACTATAAGCAATTCTATATCACTCCTACCTGTAGATTCAGCCACCCTCACTCAACCAAAGCCTTTCCCATCAGCATTTAAACAGGGCCAATTTTCTCACATCTTTAAAACCTCATTCAATTTTATATCCTTTACTAACTCTTAACTTCTGTCCTCATTCACGGTCAAATTCTTGAGAAACTTCATCTATACTTATTTTTCCCATTTCCTCACCTGGAACGAATTCTCAAACCACTCATCTGTGGTTCACCATCCCCCTGTACTCTTCAGTGCTCATTAAGTTAACTATGACCACCATTTCTGAAATTCAACGTATATCTTTCAGTATTTGGCAATTTTATCTATCCATTCTTGACACTGTTCTCCACTCAGTCTTGAAGTATTCTCATTTGGCATCTGCCACAGTCTGCCCTCCTGGCTTTCCTCTGATCTCTCTCCAGCTGCATTTTCGACACGCTGTGCAAGCTCATCCTCCTTCACCTGCCCATTAAATGTTGAATTTTCTCAAGGTTTAGTCTTCTTATCCTGGGCCTTTTCTAATCATTGTATACTTTCCCCTAGGCTATCTCATCCATCCTGGGGCTTAAATACTGTAGTAGATCGGTATTATTTATGAATTCCAAAAATAGAAATTGAATTATGTTTGTAAACAGGCCTGTTTGCACATTAGATTGTATTGGATTCAGAGGTTTTGTTGCAGCAAAGCCAGGAGTTCTGAACAGCAAAAAACCCAAATGGCACTCAGAAAGGTGAAGAAACAGATTTATTACTCATGGACCCAGAGGAGAGTCAATCTCCAAATTCTGAGCCCCGTTTTTCAGTTTTCATAGGTTTATGTAGGATTTTATGTGGGATCAGCATAACTTTTGCTAATTGCCTAACGCATTACTAGGAGAAATTTTGCAAGCAGGATTACAGAAGTAGAAGGCAGGTGCAAGGTTGAGAGCTGATTTACAGAAGTGGGGGGCAGGAGTGGTTTGTTGGATTACAGAAGCAGGGGCAGGAGTCATTCATTTGATACTCTCCTTCAAGGCCATGTTCTTCTGGGCTGATTTACAGAAGTGGGGGCAGAAGTGGCTCATTAGATCATTTTTCTGCAAGGTTATGCTTTTTATTTATCAACAGTTTCACTTTTACTTGATTAAATAATGATTAAGGCTTTGATTGGGCCACATCAGTAGTGGTGGGTGGGGACTCACAGAGGAAACTACAGGACAGAACAGAGAGTTAGTTGGAGTTTTGAGCTGGAGCCTGGGAAGTAAACACACAGGAGAAGAATACAGAGGAATAGAGACAGCTCCACAGACACGGCAGAGAACCCAGGAAGAGACACAAGCCATTCGCCTGATAGTCTACAGCTGACCTTTGGAGAGAAGCAAGCCTGAGTCCAGAGAGAATGGAGCCCAGGGGAGAGAGACAAAGTCTAGAGAGCCTGCTGGCCTATAGCTGATATTGGAAGGAGCTGGGACCACCGAGCCTTAAGAGGAAGAGGAAGGGCGAACGTCAGCAGCCATCTTGTTCCAACACATGGGAACAAACGTTTGTGAAGGAAGTAATTTATGCTTTATGGCCTGGTAAGTGTAAGCTTCTACCCCAAATAAATGTGCTTTATGAAAGCTTACAGATTTCTGGTATATTGGATTATCATCCCATTGGCTGACTAATACAAATACCAACTGTATGTCACTGGCATCCCAGTGTATCTCACCTGTGAGCTTGAAACTTGATTATCCAATAGCTTACTCAATTTTCTTGCATGTCTCAAAGGCAACATAAACATGTCCAAAACCAAACACATACTCTTCCTGTACTCAGGATTCCTAATGGCACCACCATCTGTTCTGTTGCCCAAGCTAGACACCCGGGCATCAGCATTCTTGACTCTTCCCTTTAACTCATTCATTACAGAGTTCCATCCATTTGCCTCCAAAGACCTCTTGAGTCCATTTCAGTCTCCCCATCTCACTACTTCTCTTATAGTCCTGATACTATCTCCCCACATCCTTTGCTCTCCTCCAATTCATTTCTCCTGGCAAGTCAAAGCAATATTTTCATTTGATACCAAAAACCCCCTACTCATACCCCAGATACATAAGTCTTATTTTAGTTTCCTGAATGCTTCAAGGACCTTCTTACAACAGGTCTTCCCTCTGCATTCACTCTGCTTTTTGTGCATTTATCCCTACTCTGCCCACCCTCTTGCTCAATCTTCAAATCTTAGCTCAGTGTCCATCCTCAGGCTAAATGTGGTCCCCTTTTCATGGGTTTATGGAAGAATCTATCTTTTCTTCATTGCTTTAATCACAGTTATAATTTTACAATTATTTGGGCATTTATTTCATCCTCAATAGGCTATAACTCCCACAAACCTGGGGACTGCATCACCTTTTGACCCCCAGGGCCCATCAAAGTGCCTGGGAAATAGAAAGTCCTCAATAAACGCATGATGAATGAGTAAATAGATTGTTAACACCTGGGTCCTTTTACTCATTAGTCATTAACAAACATTTAGCGGGCAAATATTAGTTGCTAAACACTGTCCTAGGTGATGGAGAAAAACTGGTATCTAAGACAGCGTTCCTGCCCACAGAAGCCTCTATTCCCAGACTTGAGAAGGATGCAGACAAATACTGGCAACCAGTTTGATGAGGGAAATTCTGATGGGTGAGCCCAAACTGTGAAAGCACATGAGGACCCATATCCCAGTCACAGTCTAAATAAATTCTCTCCTACTCTTCCCTATTTTTCCTTTGGCCTTTCCACACTCACATGCAGACACACACTCTCCCCTAACACAGGGCTGTTTCATTCTTTTGTTTTTGCTTCTTCTTGTTTTGTTTGATCCTGGGTTCTCACATGCTTTAGTGACTGTTGCAAACTTAGTGAGTACGGGTGTGTTTTTTTTTTTAAGATTTATTTTTATTTATTTCTCTCCCCTTCCCCCACCCCCCCCATTTGTCTGCTCTCTGTGTCCATTCGCTGCATGTTCTTCTGTGCCCGCTTACATTCTTATAAGGTGGCACAGGACTCTGTCTCTTTTGTGTTGTTGTTGCATCATCTTGCTGCATCAGCTCACATTCTTGTAAGGTGGCACAGAACTCTGTGTCTCTTTTGTGTTGTTGTTGCATCATCTTGCTGTGTCAGCTCTCTGTGTGTGCGGCGCCACTCCTGGGCAGGCTGTGTTTTCCACGCAGGGAGACTCTCTTTGAGGGATGCACTCCTTGCATGTGGGGCTCCCCTACATGGGGGACACCCCTGCGTGACACAGCACTCCTTGCATGCATCAGCACTGCGCGTGGGCCAGCTCACCACATGGGCCAGGAGGCCCTGGGTTTGAACCCTGGACCTCCTATATGGTAGGCGGACACTCTATCAGTTGAGCCGTGTCCGCTTCCCTATATGGGTATTTTAAGAGAAGAGATTCCATGAGCTCCATCCAATTCCCAGGAAAGGGTTCCTTGACTACAAATATTAAGAACCACTACCTTTAAAAATGATGACTAATGAGGGGCACTGAAGGGCAGCACGACTCTTTTCAAATATCAATCATCAAAGAGTGTTGTGAAATGTTCAAGGAAAGTCAGCATCACATGTACCCTGGCGTCAGTCAGAAGCTGAGACACCGCGTCTCCAGATCTTTCCCTGTAGGGTTTTTATTCCATTTAAAAGAAACAACAAGCAACAAAACACTTGATATAAGGGACAATTGCTATTGACCAATGTTGCTAATTCTACAAGAAAGGTCAGCTGTCGCTTTTACAATTTACCAAGGGAAGGAAGGACACAAAGCTCAGGAAAAACTGTGTGGTAACTATTTTCACATGTGAGGTTTCATGTCCCTGCCTTGGCGCTTCTGTTCTGGTCATTATTTCCTCCATTACAGCAGATGAGAAAGGCAGGGGGGACAAGTAATCTTCCCTAGTCTCTGCAGCCAAAATTCAAACCCAGGTTTGTCTGTCTCCAGCTCTCACTTTTTAGCCTTACATCATCATCAGTGAAGCCTGTTCATGTAAAAGAAAATAAGCAAAATAAGTGATTTCAATTACTTTAGCAGAAGGAAGCCATTCTTCAGTTTCATGTCCTGAAACAATTTCTCTCCATGGGAAAAGAATGAGAAATAGGAACGTATGTGCATATTCACTTATTTTTACAAAAGGAAACGCAAGAAGAGTGTAGCAGTTTGACATAGTTATGAATTCCAAAAGCATATTGGATCATGGTTGTAATCTCATCTGTGCCTGGGCATGATTAAGTTATGATTGGGGCTTTGATTGGGCCACATCATTAGGGCATTAGGGCATTAGGGCATTTATCGCAGATAAAAGGCATGGCCAAGGACAGAGCTGAGGGTTTTTGATGTTGGAGTTTGATGCTGAAGTCTTAAGCTGGAGCCCCAGGAAGTAAGCTCACAGAGGAAAGAGAAGCAAGACCCTGGAAGAGAGGAACCCAGGAAGCCTGGACCCTGGCAGACGTTGGCAGACGTCTTCCTCCAACACATGAAAATAGACTTTGGTGAGGGAAGTAATTTGTGCTTTCTGGCCTGGAATCTGTAAGCTCCTACCGCAAATAAATACCCTTTATAAAAACCAACCAATTTCTGGTATTTTGCATCAGCTGACTAATAAAAAAAGTAAAGCAGAAACTAATGAAAATGGCTCTTGTGTATTCAATTGTATCCCCCAACCAAAAAAAAAAAAACAAAAAGACATGTTCAAGTCATAACCTGCAGTCCTGCAAATGTGAAATTATTTGTAAATAGGATCTTCAAAGATACTATTAGTTGAGGCCAAACTGGATGAGAGTGGGCCCTAATCCCATATGACTGGTGTCCTTATAAGGAGAGGAAATTTGGACTCAGAGAGACAGAGAGAGAAACGGCCACATGATGGAGACATAGGTGTGCCGCCACAAACCAAGGAATGTCATGGAGTGCCAGCACCTACCAAAGTCAGGAGAAAGGCGTGGAAGGGCTCTCCCCTTTAAGAGGAAGCTCGGCCCTGCCAAAACCTTGATTTCATACTTCTAGCCTCCAATAAATTTCTGTTGTTTTAAGTCACCGGTCACCTCATCTGTGTTACTGTGTGATTCAAGGGAGTTACTTAATCTCTCTGATCTTAGTTTGTTCAGCAGGGAAATAGAGATTTAGCAACACTCACCTCAGGCATTTGTTGTAAGGATGGCTGATGCACATAAAGCTGTCGGTGCCTGGCATACATTCAGCACTCAACAAATGTTAACATTTATTACTTAATCCTCAATTCATGAATTTAGCAATTGCTTTGGTGAGAGGAGACTTAGGCGCACATGTGTAGAATGTCTTTTTTTAGACATATGAAAAATGCACAATTCAATTTGTTTTTACATAGTTGGAAGTAAATCTCATTGGCCTCCAGTATCCGGGAAACAAAAGAAACACTCTTGCTTATTGAAGGGATTTTTAACCTAAGTGTGGGGCAGGACTTGTTATTTAAATGATCAGCAGTTGGCTGAACCTACTGAATTAAAATCACTATTACATTATGGAAGAAATTCTACTATCCTACATTTTTTTGAGACCATACTTGGTAAATCACCCATATTTTTCTCCTGTACAAAGAGCAACACATTGCTAAGGTTTATACACATCAGTGCAGAATACTTTATCACCATGCTAATTCAGTGCAGATCTTATTGACAGTGGGCATAAGGAGTAAAGGAAAAGGAAAACATCACGTCACGTAGCCCGGTAATTGAAATAAAATGGCAAAGTATATACAAACAATGTTCTCTTCGCTACTGAGTATTGGCAATACCAGTATTACAAAGTGGTGAGGGTGGTTTCTCTCCATTTTATTTTATTGGAATCATATTCTCTGGGCACTTTTGGTGTATTGTCGGTCTACTGAGTGAAACCTCTGGCATTATCCAGGAGGCCTGCCGCTGGAGGATGCCTTTCATTGTGTTGGTATTCTGCACACAAACATCGCCCATCATAATTTGTCATTGTGAATCTAAAAATAGCTTTGCTGGCTAAATTCCAATCTTGGCAGGCCTGACCTTTTGTTTGCTCGGAGCCAAGGGATTAGGATTCATTAACTGTGCCTAAATTTGTTCTCCTGGCTCCTAACCGGAGTGGGCCTTATGCACCACCCTGCCCACTGAGCAAGCGAAGCCCACTGTGTCCCTTGGTTTCTGACCCTGGGGAGTGAAATCTGGACTGTCTCTATACCACGTGCTCCATCCCCCTCTTCACGTCTTTAAATTGTCGTACTCATGGAATGAAATAAGTGCCAATAAGATGGGCTGTTTCTATTCACATCCCTACAAGTTAAACTCTTAGAAGACTAATTAGATGTTTTAGTTTCCTTGGGTGCTCAAGCAAATACCATGCAGTGGTTTGGCTTAAACAATGGGAATTTATTTGCTCATGGTTTTGAATTTAAAAGGAAGTCTAAATCAAGGCTTCATCAAGGCCATGCTTTCTCTCGAAGTCTGTGGTGTGCTGGGGCTGATTCTGCCAGCCGTCCTCGGTCCTTAGCTTGTCTCACGGCAATGCACATGGGAGTCTCTTCTGGGTCCTGTCGACCTTCAGCTCCTTGCTTCCCATGACTTTCTCTCTATGGATCTGAATTTCATTCTCTTATAAAGGACTCCAGTGAGAGGATTAAGACCCATCCTGATTGAGGTGGGCCACACCTTAACTGAAGTAGCCTCATCAAAAGGTCCTACTTACATGAAATGGGCTCACATCCAATGGAATGGATTTGATTTATGAACATGTTTTTCTGGGGTACATACAACTTCAAACCGCCACACCTGGAATCCAAACAGAGAAGCTCTGATTGGAGAAATTTTGAAATGAAATAATTTTTGAAAGAAACACACACACACCTGCATGCACACATACACACACACACATACACCTACCTTTGGACAAATACCTTAAACCAGAACACTATGGAAAAGCAAGTACCTTACTCAAGCATAAAATCAAAAGCTTGCCTGGAACTGCCAACATTCAAAGAGAAGTCTTCCTCCCTCAGCCCCACTTTGGTTTCAACGTTTTCTTGCAACATCTTTTCCACTTAATAGCTGGTCATTTCTTTTGAGATTGTGAGGCCAGAAGCCCCAGTAGTGGACTTGAGTACTCTCTGCACCTCAGTTTCCTCAACTATAAAATAGGACTATCATAATAGCATCTACTCATGGGTTGCTTACAAGGATTAAATGAAATAAAGAATGTGAAGGGTTTAGAAAAGCTCCTGACCCCAAGTAAATAATCAGGAATTTTACAAGAAGATATTGATGAAGATGACAATAAAGATAATCATGATAATTAAGAAGAAGGATAAAAATGGGGGCTATCATTCATAGCATAGTTCTTAGATTTCATGCCACATCCTAATTTCATCTTGCCCACCTCTAAGCTGACTCACAGTTGTGGAATCTTCCATGGTTATTTGCAAAGAGAGCAGGCAAGACTGCTGGAGGCAGTTTCCTTACCGAGTTAGGCCCAATTTCTAACTCACTATGGAGGAACTGAAATACATAAACAGCTAGTTAAAACGTGGGAGATACAATCAATTGCCCCTATTTAGTTCCATTAGATAGAGCATGAGGCCAAGGAGACCACCAATGTAGGTGAGGCCCGGTAAGCCTCCTTTTCTCCTCTGCCTCGCCATACATTCACAGGCCCCAAGAGCCCTGGGTCACTAGAGGAGCGTCCCAGTCAGAACACCTGGATTCTGAGCTGCTGTGAGAACGACAAGATGGACTGATGAGAGTGGGAACACAGTACCTAACACTCTGCCCACCTTAATAAATAATATCCAAATAAACGAATGGTTAACAGTTCTGAAAACACAGAACAAGAAGCATCTTTACACAGATGATAATCAACAGGCTAATACCCTAGCAAAAATGGAATTTGGCTTTTAAAAAATATAGTCCCTGTTAATTGCAAAATAACTTGTCACTTACTGTGTTACAGAGCGTAATAACAAAACAGCCATGAAGTAAAAGAATAAAAGAAAAAAAAATAAGAAAACAGCTGTGATTAGTCAGCCCAACTTAAGAACTAGAACCCTCTTTCATCTACTTGGCATTCTTTTCCTATCCCAGCATACCTATTTGTCTTTATCATTCCCTTACTTTCTTAAAAAAAATAATTTTGTATATGTGTAGCAGTTTGCCATGGCTATGAATCCCAAAAATAGATATAGGATTATGTTTGTAATCTGGCCTGTACCTGGGCATGACTGAGTTATGATTGCGGTTTTGATTGGGCCACGTCATTAGGGCATCGCATGACAAAGGACAGTGTTGAGGGTTCTTAATGTCGGCGTTTTGACGTTGGACTTTGATGCTGAAGTCTTAAGCTGGAACCCCAGGGAAAGAGACAGAGCCCTTCGCCTGATAGTCTACAGCTGACCTTGTGGGTCAAGCAAGGCAAAGCCTAGAGAGCCTCATAGTCTACAGCTGTCCTTATGGAGAAAACAGGAGCTGAGCCCAGAGGAGCACAGGAAGCCTGAACCCTGGCAGATGTTGGCAGCCATCTTGCTCCAACATGTGAAAATAGACTTTGGTGAGGAAAGTAACTTATGCTTTATGGCCTGGTATCTGTAAGCTCCTATCCCCAACAAATATCCTTTATAAAAACCAACCAATTTCTGGTATTTTGCATCAGCACCCCTTTGACTGACTAATACAATGTGTCCCTAAATAATACATTGTATATATATGCTTGTTTTTAGCTTAATAAAAATGATACCATACTTTATATATTCTTTGCAATTTGCTTTTTCACTCAATGTTATGTTTCTAAGATCTATTCATATTGTAACCTGCATGTGTGGCTCACTTACTTTCATGACTGCTTAAAATTCATCATGTGAATATACCACATTTTCTTTCAGTGGACAGTTAAGAGTGTTTCCAGTTTCTTATTACACATAATACTGCTATGAACATAATTGTGCATGTTTATTTAGGGGATTGTTTGCATTTCCTTGTTGCTAAAGCAAATATCATGCAATGGATTGGCTTAAACAACAGAAATTAATAGGTTCACAGTTTTGAGGCTAGGAGAAGTCCAAAACCAGGCATCTTCAAGGCAATGTTTTCTCCCAGGAGACTATGGATTTCTGGGGCTGGGTGCCAGAAATCCTTGGTCCTTGGCTTTTTCTGTCACATGGCAATGTGCATAGCAACCTCTCCCTTCTTTGGTTTCTGATGATGTTCAGAGCCTGGCTGCTCCATCTGTGGCTTTCTCTTTCATTGTCTGAATTTCATTCTGCTTAGGAAGGATTCCAGTACAGGATTAAGACCTATCCTCATTAATTTGGGCCACACCTGAAATGAAGTAACCTCATCAGAAGCCCTATTTACAAGGACTCACACCCACAGGAGTGGGTTAAGTTTAAGAACATGTTTATCTGGGGCACATATAACTTCCACACCATCCCAGGGGCTTATTTAGGCATTGAACTGCTATGTTACTAGCATAAACCCTTGCTCAACTTTACAGAATAATGCTAAATTGTTTTCTAACATGTTTGTAGCAGTTTACACATGCACTAGCAGTGCATAAACTTTTCGCTTATTCACCTCCCTGACAAATTTAGAACTTTCAAATTTCTTGATTTTTGCCTATCTAGTGAGTTTAAATGATATCTCTTGTGGTTTTAGTTTGCATTTCTCCAATGACTAATGAAATTGATTATCCTTTCAAATGTGTATTCATCATTCATGTTTCCTCTTCTGTAAAATTCTTGTTTATATCTTCTGCCCATTTAATATGTGATGGACTTTTTCTTATTAGTTGTAGGATTTCCTGATATTCGGGAGGCTAATCCTTCATCACTTACATGGATTCCAAATGGCATCTCCACTTTACAACCTGTGGTCAACTGAATCATCCTTTCTTTTGTACTTCATAGTTTTACTGCCTCATTTAAGAAATCCTTTCTTATCCCAGATTCATATAGATATCCTTCAATACTTTCTCTTAAATGTTTATCTTTCATACCAAGTCAAGATTTTAATAACCTGTAATTGATTTCTGTGTACGCAGTAAGTAAAGAGTCCAACTTAATTTTTCCCATATATAACCAGTTGGCTGAAATTCCTTCTTTCCCCAGTGAACTGCAATGTACCTCTGGTATAAATCAAGTCTCCATTTATATAAGTGAATCTGTTTCTCATCTCTAGTTTGTTCATTGGTAAATGTGTCTATCCTTAAGCCATTATCACACTGTCTTAATGCATTAGTCAGATTAGCCTGCAGCTGGTCTAAATAGACTTGAGAGATTCTTGCCTTTCCATTACCTTCCTTGGTCACATCTGAAGTGAGCAGTAAGATTACACCAATTTTGGGAGTGAACAACTTCCTATGATAAAAATTATCCTCTCAGACATATTTAGAGAACTATATATGTTTCGATATGTAATAGGGTAAGTCCCTATGGTTTATTATTCTTCAGGATCACTTTGGCTCTTTTACTTTTGCACTTCCTTAGAATTTATTGAAACAATTTGTCAAATTCCATTTTAAAAATATTTTCAGAATTATTCCATTGCAATTGCATTAAATCTATAGAGCAGTTTCGGGAAAACTGACATCTTGAGGATGTTTAATTTTCATATCCATGAACATGGTAGATCTCTTAATTTATTTAAACCTTTGTTAATGTCTCTCAATAAATTCTATAATTTTCCTCGTAAAAGGTTTTGTACTTCTTTTGCTAGATTTATGCCCAGGTATTCTTTGTTGCTGGAGGAAATGGGATACTTTTTGTTGATATTATTGTTTTCTTTTTGTTGCCAATTATTGATATGTAGATTTTATAACCCAGACCACTGGCTAAATACTTTAAATAATTCTAATTTTTTTACTATTTTTATTGATTTTCTATGTATGTGATCATATCATCTGAAAATAATAGCAGTTTTGTTCCTTTCCAATTCAAGTAATTTTATTTTTTTCATTCTTTTATTTTATTTGTATTTTTATGAGCACTTATTTATTTTTTATTGTATTGTTTAGAAGAAACATAGATCACAAAAAATGTTACATTAAAAAATATAATTGGCCCAGTGGTTAGGGCATCCATCTACCACATGGGAGGTCCGCAGTTCAAACCCTGGGCATCCTTGATCCGTGTGCAGCTGGCCCATGTGCAGTGCTGATGCACGCAAGGAGTGCCCTGCCACACAGAGGTGTCCCCCACGCAGGGGAGCCCCATGTGCAAGGAGTGCACCCCATAAAGAGAGCCATCCAGCATGAAAGAAAGTGCAGCCTGCCCGGGAATGGTGCCACACACACGGAGAACTGACACAAGATGACACAACAAAAAGAAACACAGATTCCTGTGCCCCTGACAACAGAAGCAGACAAAGAAAACGCAGCAAATAGACACAGAGAACAGACAACCGGGAGGGGGGGAAGGGGAGAAAAATAAATACATAAATAAATAAATAAATAAATAAGAAGTTCCCACATACCCCACCCCCCACCCCACCCCCACTCCTCCCACATCAATAACTTCTTTCATCAGTGTGGCACATTCATTGCATTTGGTGAATACATTTTGGAGCACTGCTGCACCACATCAATTATAGTTTACATTGTAGTTTACATTCTCTCCCAGTCCATTCAGTGGGTTATGGCAGGATATATAATGTCCAGCATCTGTCCCTGCAATATTATTTAGGACAACTCCAAGTCCTGAAAATGCCCCCACATCGTATCTCTTCTTCCTTCTCCCTGCCCTCAGCAACACTGTGGCCATTTTCTCCACATCAATGCTACAGTTTCTTCCATTACTAGTCACAATAGTTCTATAGTAGAATACCAGTAAGTCCACTCTAATCCATATTTTCTTCCTCCATCCTGTGGACGCTGGGATGGTGATGTCCACTCCACCTCTATATCGAGAGGGGACTTAAATCCTACATGGTTAATGGATGTGATTGTGATCCGGAGTGTGATGGAGTTAGACTAAGATGTGACCTTTCTACACATGCCTCTTCTGCCACTTTCACTGAAACTGTGGTTGGTGCTGGGGTTGGTGTGTACCCAGGAGACTTGAATCTCTAGACTGGCCATGTGCCAGCTGGGCCCTGAGCCTAGCAGAGTTGAAACTCCTACTCTTCGGTTCATTGGACTTACCCAGGCCGGCTAACAGGGAGATGAAGATGGTCAATCACCACAACAGGGAAATTAGAGAGTCTATAACTGCAAGCACGCGAATCGCAATTCAAGTAATTTTATTTCTTTGTTGTATCTTATTTTTTTAAATTTATTTATTTTATTTCTCTCCTCTTCCCCCCCCCCCACCCCTGTTGTCTGTTCTCTGTGTCTATTTGCTGCGTCTTCTTTGTCCGCTTCTGTTATTGTCATGGGAATCTGTGTTTCTTTTTGTTGCACCATCTTGTTGTGTCAGCTCTCCCTGTGTGTGGCACCATTCCTGGGCAGGCTGCACTTTATTTCGCGCTGGGCGGCTCTCCTTACGGGGCACACTCCTTGCGCATGGGGCTCCCCTACGCGGGGACACCCCTGCATGGCACGGCACTCCTTGCGCGCATCAGCACTACACATGGGCCAGCTCCACACAGGTCAAGGAGGCCCGGGGTTTGAACCGCGGACCTCCCATGTGGTAGATGGACGCCCTAACCACTGGGCCACTGGGCCAAGTCTGCCGCCAGTTGTATCTTATTTGAACTGGTGAGGACATTTAGTATAACATTGGATACAAGAGGTGATAGTCTGATGATTAGGTTAATGTGTCAAATTGGCAAGGAAATGGTGCCCAGCTGTTTGGTCAAGCAAGCACTGGACTAATTGTAACACAAGGGCATTCCATGGACTTTAATCATCAGTGAGTAGATTGCATCTATGGCTGATTACATTTACAATCAACTGAGGAGATTGTCATCAGCAATGTTGACATCTTATCCAATCAGTTGAAAGCCTTAAAAGAAGAAGTGATTTTAGCATTCAGAAGAATTCCCAGCTCTACTTCTGATAGTCAGCAGTCTCCTGGGGAAGTCATCAAGGACCTTCATCAGAGCCCCTAGTTTGCAGCCTGCCCTAAGGAATTTGCACTTGTGCATCCCCATCATCACTTATGACAATTTTATGTCTCATGCTATTTACATATATGTTCCGTCAGTTCTGTTTCCCTAGAAAACCTTTATTAATACGGATAGCAAGCATTTACACATTGTTCCTGATTTAAATGAAATGGTTCTAACTTATTACCATTATTATTAAGTATGTATTTGCTTAGATTTTGGGTAGATACTGTTAGTCTTCTCCAAATTTGTTAGTAGGTGTTATCATGAATGGGTGTTGAATTTTATCAAATGGATTCTCTGCATTTATTGAAATGATTATATGGTTTTCTTCTTTCAGCCTGATAATATAACAAATGATCTGATAAACATTCTAATATTAAACCACCCTTGCATTCCTGAGATAAACCCAATTTGGTCATGTTATAGCATTTTTTTAAATAAACTGTTAGGTTTGCTTTGCTAATATTTTCCCTGGGATTTTTGCAACTATGTATGGAATGAGATCAGCCTTTCATTTTTTTTTTAAGATTTGTTTTTTTATTTCTCCCCCCACCCACCCCCACCCCCTGCTGCATTGTCTGTTCTCTGTGTCCATTCACTGTGTGTTCTTCTGTGTCTGCTTGTATTCTCATCAGGCAGCACTGAGGATCTGTGTCTCTTTCTGTTGTGTCATCTTGCTGCATCAGCTCTCCGTGTGTGTGGCACCACTCCGGGGTGGGCTGCAGTTTCTTGTGGGGCAGCTCTTCTTGCACAGGGGCCACTCCTTGCTTGGGGGGCACCCTTATATGGGGGCATCCCTGCATGGGCTGGTACTCCTTATGCACAGCAGCACTGCACATGGGCCAGTTCACCACATGAGTCAGGAGGACCTGGGTATCGAACCCTTGGACTGCCTATATGGTAGGTGGACACTCTATCTGTTGAGTGACATCTGCTTCCCTCATTTTCTTTTTTTGTCTTTTTCTTTCTTGTACTATATGTATAATTTTATTATCAGGATTAACTGCCTTGAAGAATGAGTTGGAAAGTGATCCTTCTCCTATATCCTGGGAGATTTTGTATACAATTATCATGAGCTCTTCCTAGAATATTTGACTGAACTCATCTTTAAAATTGTCTGAGCTTTGTGTTTTCTTTATGTGAAAAATTTTAACCCTGACTCTATTTCATAATTGGCTGTAGAATTTCTCAGGAATTTTATTTCTTCTCAAATAAGTATAATATATTTTAGAAAATTGTAAGATACATATTTTAGGAAATTGTCTATTTCATCTATACTTTCAATGTTATTGATAATATCCTTCTATAGTTTTAATTTCTGCTGTTTCTATGGTTATGTCTCCCTTTGCCTTCCCGATACCATTTATCTTTGCCTTCTATATTTTTTCCTTTATTCGTCTCATCAGAAGGTTTCCTATTTTACTAGTCTTTTCAAAGAACCAACTTTTAGCTTTATTGATCCTCTCCATTGTTGTTTTCTATTTTATTAATTTATACCCTGATCTTTATTGCCCTTTTCTGAGGCTTAAACCTGTTATTCCTTTTCTAATTTATTAAGATGGATATTCTCCACTTTAACTTTCAGACTTTCTTCTTTTCCAATATAAGCATTTAGGCCTGTAAAAGTTTCTTACTTTCCATATATCCCATACTTTCGACATATAGAATTTCAGTATCATTCAGTTCTAGGCTTTAAATTTCTATTATGGTTTCTTCTTTGACTCACACTGCTTAGATGTGTGTCTGTACATTACAAAACACATAGGAATTTGAATATTACTTTTCTGTTATTATTTTCTTAATTTTTTTGCACTGGTCTATATAATACCAGTTCTTTAAATTTTGTTTAGCTCTGATTTATGACCTATTGCATGGTCAGTTATGAAAATGTTCCATGTGTTTTTAAGAAAAGTGCATATTTGACATTATTGGCTACAGTGTTCTAAATATGTCCTTAAAATAAATCAAGTTTTTAAATAGTATTGTTCAAATCTTAATCTTTGATCATTTTCTATTTGACCTAACAATGATTATTAGAGGTATGCCGAATTTCCTAATATGATTGTGAATTTTCTCTATTTCCCCCAGTGTTCCATGCATTTTTACTATAAATATTGTGAATAAATTTTTATGTGAAAACTCAGAAATATTATATTTTCCTGGGGAATTTAGAATTTTATCATAATGTAGCAACCCTTTTATACTTAATAATATTGGTCTTAACATCTATTTTGTGTAATATTAATATAATTACTCCAACTTTCTTTTGGTTGGTATTTTTCCTAGTTTACCTTTTTTTTTCATGTTGTCACCTTCAATCTTTCTACATCCTAATGCTTTAGTATTTCTCTGATAAATAATGTAATTATATTTCCCAACTGAAAATTTTTACCTTTTAACAGAAAATTTTGTTCATATACATTCAAAGTGATTGTTGATATATTCAGACATATTTCTATCTCCTCCCTCTGTCTTTCTCTCTCTTTCTTACTGCAATTTCTATTTGTCCCAAATTTAAGACTTTTTTTTCTCCTTTCTTGTCTTGTTTTCAGTTCTGGGCCCTTTTTTGTTTGTTTGCTCTAACTCTATTTTCCCTTTTACTTCTTTTGGAAGACATATATTCTATTTCTCTTCTTTTGGTGATTACTCATAAAACTTAACCATACATCCTCATTGTAAAAGCTCAATTTAAATAATACCCTAATTCTCTTCTGAACAATTCAAGAATTTAGATTACTTTAGCTAACTCAAATCACTTCCTTTCAAACATACATGTTCTTTTTGACCAGAATTTTATTTCTGTCATTTTAACTTCCCGAAGAGACATTATTATTGTTATTATTATCACTATTAATGTTTGTTTAGATTTCCTACCTGTTCCCAATTATTTTGTTCATCATTTCTTCTTGTATGCCCAACTTCATTCTGGAATCATTTTTCTTCTTCTTGAAATACTTTTTTTTTTTTTAACATTTCCTTTAGTGAACATCTGTTGATAGAAAACTCTCTCTTTTCTAGTTTATCTGAAATTGTCTTTAGTATTTGTATTAGTCAGCCAAAGGGGTACTGATACAAAATGCCAGAAATCTGTTGGCTTTTATAAAGGGCATTTCTTTGGGGTAGAAGCTTACAGTTACCAGACCATAAAGCATAAGTTACTTCCCTCACCAAAGTCTGTTGCCACATGTTGGGCAAGATGGCTGCCTATGGCTGCCAGGGTTCAGTTTTCCTGGGGTCTTCTCTTACCAGGGCTCATTTCCCTCTGGGCTCAGTTCTTCTGTTTTCTCCACAAGGTCAGCTGTAGACTATGACTCTAGGCTTTGCCTCTTCCACAAGGCCAGCTGTAGACGATCAGGCGAAGGGTTCTTTCTCCCTGGGGCTCGATTCTCTCCATGCTCAGCTGCTTTGCTCCTCTGTATGCTTACCTACTGGACTCCAGCTCAAAACTCCAGCATCAAAACTCCAACTAATTCCTCTGCTCCCCAAGGGGACAGGGACTCAAAGTCCTACTGACCTGGCCCAATCAAAACCCTAACCATAATTTAATCACGCCCAGGTACAGACCAGTTTACAAACATAATCCAATATCTATTTTTGGAATTCATAAACCATATCAAACTGCTTTACACTGGGAACTGAACCTGGGACCTCTGATGTGGGAAGCAGGTGTTCAACCACTTGAGCCACATCTGCTCCCCTCAAGTATCTTAATATGTCATATTTTATCTCTCTAAGTCTCTATATGATGTTTTCTGAGAATTATTTCATATAGATCCTCCATTTTACCAATTCTGTTTCATTATTAAACTCATCTGCTAAATTTTTAAAATAGAATTTTTTTAAACTTTTACATTTACAGAAATTGAGGAAACAGAATAGAGATTTCACACCCTCACCTAGTCCCCTATAATTAACCTTTTACATTAGTGTGGTATATTCGTTACAATTAATTAACCAATACTGATACATGATCATTAACTATATTCTAAACTCAGGTTAAATTTCCTTAGTTTTTGCCTCATGTCCTTTTTCTGTTCCATGGTCTCATTCAGGATACCACATTATATCCAGCTACCATGTCTTCTTAGGCTGCTCTTGGCTGCAACAGCTTCTGAGACTTTCCTTGTTTTTGATAACCTTGACAATTTTAAAGGGTACTGGTCAAGTAATTTGTAGAATGCTCCTCTATTGGAATTTGTCTGGTGTTTTCCTCATGGTTAGATTGGATCTGCTGAAATTTAATTTCAATAATTATATTTTCTTTCTAAAAAGTACTATTTGGTTCACTTTCAAATCAGCCTGACAATGTTTGATAGTGTCTTATTCCTTGCTTATATTTTTTGGCTCATCTTTTATTTCTTTAAACATTTTCAACATGGTAATTTTACATTCTGTATGTAATTTGATTATCTGAAGAGTTGTCTGAATCTGTTATTTATGGTTACTTCTGGCTCTCCTTATGATATATTTCTTTCATAATTTTTTTATTGTAAGATCATATTTTGTTGAACTTAATCTCTGAGATTCCTGAGGGCCCACATTGGGGATTTTTTTCCAGAAACTTTCGTGTTTATTTTTGCTGAGAGCTGAGGTCACACCCAGCTCTGGGTCCCCAGCTTAGTGCAGATTAAATTCAGTTATCCCGGTGGGATGGAGTCTAAGGTTTAGTCTCCAGATCACAGCCTTACAAAGGGCATTTGCCCTCGCCACTATCCACATGTTTTACTGTTCATTACTCCCTACTCTTTGCTCAAGTTTCAGTTAAGGAGATACCTTTTTGGTAACGATTTTGGCCTTGGAGATTTGCCATACTTTTTAAGTCGTTTCTGGTTCTTTTTATTCCGTGTTTACCTGTACCTCCTGGTGTATAGCTATAGTAGCCACTTTAAAGTTGTTCACAATTTTAAATGCTGAGGGCTCCTCTCAGTATTTTAGCAGCCCATACTGTTGCCTGGTTTCACGCAATCGGGGCCACTTTCAGGGTAATCCAGTGAGTGAAAACACAGAAAAAAATGTAATTAAGATCCCTCACACACATTTTTGTCCATTTCACCTTTCCCAGGCCTCTTCCAGAAAGATGGGTTTTTATCTCGAGTTACCCCCGAGTACCCCTGAGAGCAGCTCACAACAGGGGCAGCTCTGAGGACAGGGTGTGGAGGCAAAAAACAATTGGTGGTGATTTCCCACGCGCATTCTCTGGCACAGAGAAACACACCTTTTTTTGGTCCTCTGAGAGTTTCTCTGAGATTTTGCTGTCAGCACTTGCTGCATAGTTCAGCACTGGGGCCACCCTCGGGTTAAAGTGACAAAATAAAAGAGAAGGATGAAAAATAGGAAATTTACCCCCAGACAAGTCAATCTTCAAGTTCCAGCTCTCTCCACAATCTTCCTGCTAATGTTAATTTTTCAGAGTCTTCAGAAGGTTCCTTTTTTAATTTTGTCTATAAGTTTTAGTTGTAGTTGGTGGGGGAAAAAATGCCAGAATTGAGCTTACTCCATCTTCACCAGCACCAGAAGTCCTGTACCTTACATTTTACATTAAAATTAAGGATTTTGTAGTTTTCCAGGACCCAGTTGCATTTTAGCTGAGGACCCTTCTTATGTAGTCTGACATAATGCTGGAAGCAGAAATCTCTCTCTTTTCTAAGGACTCGTTGCCACCTTTGTAGTTCATAATACAATTCAGATGTTTCCAATGAACAATATTAAATTGCTTATGTAGCGTTTCCTAAGTCTGCTCTTTCACTTAGTCAGAAGTATTTATTGGGAACCTCCGATGTTGAAGCTCTCTACTAAATGCTAGAGAGATGGAAATAAAGAAGACAAATGAACCCTCAGGGCATTCTCAATTCAACAATGGAAATAGATACCTACAGCTAACTGCAAACCAATGTGGTAAACACAGTGATAGGGTGTAACTGAAGGGTTATAGTCACCCTGGGCTCAATAATTCAAACTAGAGACTGGGCAGTCTCAGAGTGCTTTAAAAAGGAGGTCATAAATTAACTCCTAAAAGATGAGCAGGATTTTACTGGGGGATGGAAGGGCACTCAAGACAGAAGGAACAACATGCACGTAGGCCCAAAAATATAAATGCAAATGTCAGGATGGCCAGTGTGCCCAGGGAACAGGGTGCCACGGAATTTGGAGATCAGGTGTTTCATCTTCTTGCTCTCGACCAAAAGAAGCATTCCTTTTTCTAGAGAGTACTTTGTTCACTAAAAAACCTTTCTCAGTGTGACCTTATAATGATCTTTTTGATATGGAAAGTACACACCACATGCAAACACACTGATATAATCCTGGCAACTCTGCCTTTCTTACAATGCTAACCCAGTTGGTGGTTTTATTTTATTGCTTTTTCAAATACAGTAAAAATTATATTTTTAAGAAATGGACTGGGACCAAGGTCAATATATAAGACATGAATCTTTCCGGAGAAAAGGAAAAAAATCTATTTATCCTATACACGTTTTAAATATTTTACTGATAGCAGGAAATATACATTAATATTCTTTAACTCTTTTAAAATGAACCAGAAAAGAAAAAGTGAATAAAAGTTGAATTAGCATCCATGAACATTTATTTAAATTTTGCTTACTCATCTTATTTATTACATAATTAAATGTTCCTGCTTAAATGGTATTTATGGACAGGGTATTTTACTATAGAGATGAAACTCAGTATACTTAGAACAAACTCCAGAAACAATGTGTTGAGAATTGAATCATGTACCCCACAAAAGACATGTTCAAGTCTTAATCTGAATTCCTTTGGGTGTGAAACTGTTAGTAGGTGGGATCTTTGAAGATATTTTTATTCATCCATACGAGTAGAGTTTTTATAAGCAAAGGAAATGGGAAGCTAGAGTGAGTAGAAGCCAGAAAACAGAAGAAGCCAGAAAATGAGGCAGCTCACCCTGTGACAGAGACTGAGATACTAGCCAAGGAACCCCAAGGATTACCAGCATGATACCACCAGAATGCTACAGACATTGGGGAAAAACATGTCCCATTGAGATCTTGGTTAGGACTTCCAGCCTCCAAAATTATGAGACAATTCCTATCATTACAATCAACCAGTTTTGTAGTATTTGTCATAGCAGACTTGGCAAACTAAGATGCCAAGTCAATGATACTTCCCTCAACAAAGAGATCTGCCATTTACTTTAAAAAAAAAAAAAATTTTTTTTTACTGTTTTTTTCAGATACATACATCACAAAAAATGTTATATTAAAAAATATAAGAGGTTCCCATATACCCCACACCCCACCCCACCCCCACTCCTCCCACATCAATAACTTCTTTCATCGGTATGGCACATTCATTGCATTTGGTGAATACATTTGAATACGAATGTAGGATCTACATTTGGGTTTAGATCCTACATGGTTGATGGATGCAATTCTCCTGCTTGGACTTGTAAGCACTCTTGGTTCCCTGGTGTGGTGGTTGACCATCTTCACCTCCCTGTTAGCTGACCTGGGTAAGTCCAACAAACCAAAGAGTAGGAGTTGCAACTCTGCTGAGGCTCAGGGCCCAGCTGGCATATGGCCAGTCCAGAGATTCAAGTATCCTGAATATATACCAATCCCAACACCAACCACAGGTTCAAGTAAAGTGACACAAGAAGCATGTGTAGAAAGGTCACATCTGAGTCCAACTCCATCACACTCAGGAGCACAAATTCTTAAGTAGGGCCCACTGACAAGGCACTGAACTCCAGAGCTATCTGCCATGACCACAGAACCTGTGTGTCTCCATAACCCTCAAGATCACCAGTACCTAGGGTTGCATCTACTTTGGCTATCTCTGGGATCCTGCTGAGGTGTATGTAAGCATGACCCCTTTGATGAACTCCTGACTCTTTTTTGAAGACTCTTAGTCATATAAACTCATTTGTTTTTACCATTTCCCCCTTTTATTCAAGGTATTTTTTTAGTTGAATCACCAGTTAGTGATTGGTAGTAATCCCTCGGCACCAAGGAGGCTCATCCCCAGAAGTCATGTCCCACATTGGAGGGAAGGTAGTACATTTACATGCTGAGTTTGGTTTGGAGAGTGGGCACGTTTGAGCAACATAGAGACTCTCAGGATTGGTAACTCTTAGGCACCCTGCAGCTCCAGGCCTAGTTGAAATTTCAGGCACACAGGCTTATAAGCATAGTCATCAGTATCAAGGGCTCATCATTGGACCATCCTTCTTCACTGGTCTTTGCCCTTGTACTTGGAGGACTGTTGCTGTTCCATTGGGGAATGTACTTTTGAATCACTTTGTCTTATTGAGTAAGTAACCTATGATATACTGATATAATGAAATAATATAATTGCCATAAAAATAGAATAACCATAAAATTATACCATAGGAAAAAATTTATTGACAAGGAAAGTGCTCAAGGTATTATAGAAAACCAGGTTGCAGAATAGTATCATGGAATTTCTCAGAAATTGTAACTCCAAAATATAAAGAAAGATCTACATGACAAAGGAACAGTAGGTATCTCTTGGAGTGAGATTACAATTACTTTTAAATTGATTTTATTTAAAACTGAATAGATATGAAAGGTATAAAAAAGTTGAAGCATACAATGTAATGATACAATGACCATCCAAGTGCCCACTACCCAGGTTAAGAAACAGAATATGAACTTTGTTTTCAAAGTTCCTTGTGTGCCCACCCAATTCTTACATCTAACCTCTCACTCAGAAAGAAATTATTATCCTAAACTTTTTTTTAGCATTTTCTTGGTTTTTTCTACATACTTTTTACCATATCTGCTTGAATTGTTTGACAAAATATTATTTATATTTGCAGGATTTTGAACTTTCATTAATTCAACAAGTTTTGGTTTGTTTGGTTTTTTTTGTTTGTTTTTTGTTTTTTTTTTAGGTTTGATCATGTGTCCTAAGTGCCAGGATACAATGGAGAACAAAAAGGGAAAAATCCCTACCTTCACAGAGCTTACATGCTAATGGGGAAGACAAAACACCAAATTTGATAAATACGTAGTATACAGTATTCTGGATGTTTAAAATAAGAAGAGAAATGTGGGGCTCAGTAGCCAGTAATTCAGTGTTGTTAATTATATTCACAATGCTGTGCTACCATCACCACCATCCATTACCAAAATTTTTCATCATCCCAAATGAAAACTCTGTACAATTTAAACATTAACTCCCCGTTCCCTACCCCCACTCCAGCCCCTGATAACCTATATTCTAGTTTCTAACCCTATTAATTTGCTTATTCTAATTATTCCATATCAGTGAGGTCATAGAATATTTGTCTTTTTGTGAATGGCTTTTTTCACTCAACATGATGCCTTCAAGGTTCAGCCATGTTGTTGCATGTATCAGAACTTTATTCCTTTTATGGCTGAATAATATTCCATGTGTAAATGCCTCATTTTTTTCACCTATTCATCAGTTGATGGACATTTGAGTTGTTCCCACCTTTTGGTTTTCCTGAATAACACTGATATGGACATCCATGTACAAGTGTTTTGTGGACATACATTTTCATTTCTCTTGGGCTGATACCCAGGAATGGAATTGCTGGGTCATATGGTAACCATATATTTAACTTTTGAGGAGCTACCAGTTTTCCAAAGTGCCTACACCATTTCACTTTTCCATCAACAATATATAGTTTCCAAATTTTCCACATCCTCACCAATATTTATTATTCCTCCTTTTTATTATGGCCATCTCAGTGGGTGTGAAGTGATGTCTCATTGTGGTTTTGATTTGCATTTCCCTAATGACTGATGATGTTAAACATTTTTTCTCATGCTTATTGACCACTAGTGTATCTTTTTTAGAGAAATGTCTATTCAAATATTTTGCACATTTTTAATTGGATTATTTGACTTTTTGTAGTTGAGCTGCAAGAATCATTTATATATACTGGAAACAAGTTCCTTGTTAGATGATTTGCACATACTTTCTTACATTCTTTAGGGTATTTTTAACTTTCTTGATGTATTCTTTGAAGGAATGTTTTTTATTTTAATAAACTCCAATCTATCTTTTTCTTTAGTTACTTGTGCTTCTGGTGTCATAGCTAAAAAACTATTGCCTAATCCAATGTCACACAGACAAACTTATATTTTATTTAAAGAGTTTTATAGTTTTAGATCTATACTTAGCTTTTAGACTAAGTCTTTGGTTCTTCTGCATGTGCATATTCAGTCATCTCAGCACCATTTGTGGAAAAGCCAATTCATGCCCCATTTAATTGTCTTGGCACTCTCATTGAAAATCAGTGTACCATAGAGACATGAGTTGATTTCTGGATTCTCTATTCTATTCTAGGGATCTTTATATCTAACCCTATGTCAGGACCACACTCTCTTGATTATTCTTTCTTTATATTAATAGTAATTTTCAAAATCAGGAAATGTGAGTCCTTTTACTTTGTTCTTCTTTTTTCAGATTGTTTTAGCTAATCTGGGTCCCTTGTATTTTCATATGAATTTTAGGGTCAGCTTTTCCATTTCTGAAGAAAAAGGAGCTGGGATTTTGATAGGGATTGTACTGGATCTGTGGATTGATTTTGGTTATATTGCCATGTTAACAATATTAAACCTTCTAATCCATAAACACAGGATGTTTTCCCATTTATTTAGATCTTCTCCAATTTCTTTCATTGGTGGTTTTCCATGTACAAGATTTGCATTTCTTTTCTTAAATGCAATCTTAAGTGTTTAATTCATTTTGATGCTATTGTAAATTGAATTGTTTTCTTAATTTCATTTTCAGATTGTTCATTGGAAGTGTATAGACATAAAATTGATTTTTATATATTGATCTTATATCCTGAAAGCTTGCTGAATTTGTTTATTAGCTCCAGTAATATTTTTTGTGGATCCCTGAGGACTTTCTATATACAGTATTATGCCCTTTGCAAATAGACATAATTTTACTTCTTCCTTTCTAGTCTGGATGCATTTCATTTCTTTTGCTTCCCCAATTGCTCTGGCTAGATTATCCACTAAAATGTTGAAGACAAGTGATACAAGGAGATACCCTAGTCTTGCTAGTGTTGCTAGGGTTTTACATTGACTTAGTTTCATATATTGGACCAACCTTGCATTCCTAGGGTAAATCCCACTTGGTCATAATGTATAATGCTTTAATATGTTGCTGGATTCCATTTTCTATTATTTTGTTAAGGATTTTTTCATCTGTATTCATAAGGAATGTTGGTTTGTAGTTTTCTTTTTTGTTATGTCTTTTTCTGGTTTGGTATCACAGTAATACTTACCTCATAGAATGAGTTGGGATATTTCCACCTCTTCTATTTTTTTTAAAAGTGTTTGTGAAGGACTGATGTTACTTCTTCAAATGTTTGACAGACTTCACCAGTGAAATCATCTCAGCTTGGGCTTTTCTTCGTGGATAGTTATATATATATCACATATATATATATGCTTTATATTACATATATATGTATATATGTATCTTTTATTACAGAAGTTGTGAACTTATGAAACAATCATGCACATGTGTGGAATTTCCATACAGCACCACTTCACCAACAAAGCACACCATTGTGGAACACTTGTTACAGATTATGAGAAAATATCATTGGACTATTACCACTAACTGGTCCATAGTGTACCTTTGGCATTTTTTCCATACCCCACCCCTATTATTAACACAATACATCTTTGGCAGTGATGCAAAAATATTACAGTATTGCTGTTACTATAGTCCATAGGTTACATTAATTGTATTTTTCACATGCTTCTCCACATTTCCACCACCCTGCAATAGTGACGTACTTCCATTCTAGTTCACAGAAGGGCGTTATTGCATTTGCACTATTAACCACAATTCTCATCCACCTCTGGGTTCACTGTGTTATTCAGTCCCTAGATTATTCTCTAGATTTCTTTCAATTGACATTTACATCCCTAGCCTACCCTTTTCAGCCCCATTCCCTTTTATAAACCAGCTACATTAGTTACTCACTATAATGTGTTACCATCAATTCTATCCATTTCCACACTTTTAAACCAAGTTAATTAAAACTTCTACATAATACAAGTGCTTTACATCCGTGCTTTACATCCTTGGTTAAATTTATTCCTAAATATCTGATTCTTTAAGTCACTATAGTAAATGGATTTTTTTCCTGACTTCTTCCTCAAATTGTGCATTACTAGTGTATAGAAACACCACTGATTTTCCTTATTGATCTTGTATCCTGAAACTCCACTGAAATCATTTATTAGCTCTAACAGTTTTGTTGTAGATTTTTTGAGACTTTCGAGTTATAGGCTCACATCATCTGCAAATAGTAAAAGTTTTACTTCTTCCTTTCTGATTTGGATGCCTTTTATTTCTTTTTCTTGCTTGATTGCTCTAACTAGAACCTCTAGCACTAAACTGAAGAACAGTCATGACAGTGGGCATCCTTGTCTTTTTCCTGATCTCAGTGGGAAAGCTTTCAGTCTTTCACCTTTGAGTACGATGTTAGCTGTGGGGTTTTCATATATGGTCTTTATCATGTTAAGAAACTTTCCTTCAGTTCCTATCTTTTGTAGTATTTTTTATCAAAACAGATGCTGTATTTTGTCAAATGCCTTTTTTGCATCAATCAATAGGATCATGGGACTTTTCTTCTTTGATTTATTAATGTGGTGTATTATGCTGACTGATTTTCTTAGGTTGAACCACCCTTGCATGCCTGGTATAAAACCCACTTGATCATGATGAATAATTCTTTTAATGTGTTGTTGGATTCAATTAGCAAGTATTTTGTTGAGGATTTTTACATCCATATTCATTAGGGAAATAAATCTGAATTTTTTTTGTAATACCTTTATCTGACTTTGGTATTAGGGTGATATTTGGCTTCATAGAATGAGTTTGGTAGCATTCCTTCTTGTTCAGTTTTTGAAAGAGCTTGAGTAAGGTTGATATTAAATTTTCTTTGAATGCTTGGTAGAACTTACCTGTGAAACCATCTGTTCTGGGCTTTTCATTTTGGGGAGCTGTTTGATGACTGTTTTAATCTCTTTATTTGTGATTGGTTTGTCAAGGTCTTCTATGTCTTCTATGGTCAGTGTAGGTTGTTCGTACATTTCCAGGAATTTTTCCATTTTGTCTACATTGTCTAGTTTGTTAGCATACAGTTGCTCATGGTATCTTCTTATGATCTCTTTTATTTCTGTGGGTCAGTATAAATGCCCCCATTTTCATTTTTTATTTTATTTATTTGCATCTTCTCTCTTTTTTTCTTTGCCAGTCTAGCTAAGAGTTTGTCAATTTTGTTAATCTTCTCTAAGAAGCAACTTTTGGTTTCATTAATTCTCCCTATTTGTTTTTTGTTCTCAATTTCATTTATTTCTGCTCTGATCTTTATTTCATTTTTTCTACCTGCTTTGGAAATAGTTTACTGTTCTTTTTCTAGTTCTTTCAGCTGTG
This sequence comes from Dasypus novemcinctus, assembly GCF_030445035.2. Lineage (NCBI taxonomy): Eukaryota > Metazoa > Chordata > Mammalia > Cingulata > Dasypodidae > Dasypus > Dasypus novemcinctus. The sequence goes on along the minus strand of NC_080676.1, from coordinate 158,319,507 downwards.
TAGGTAAGTCATTGATTTTAGCTCTTTCTTCTTTTTTAATGTAAGCTTTGAGGGCTATAAACTTCCCTCTCAGCACTGTTTTCACTGCATCACATACGTTCTGCTATGTTGTGCTCTCGTTTTCATTTGTCTCAAGATATGTACTGATTTCTTTTGCTCTTTCATCTTTGACTCACTGATTGTTTAATAGTGTGTTTTTTAATCTCCATATATTTGTAATTTTCCCCTTTTTCTGTCTCTTGTTGTTGTGGATAGTTTTTTGTTCTAATTCAATCACTTCATTTGTTATAAGTTTATTCAAATATTCTACTTCTGGCTTCAGTTTCGATATTTTTGTGTTTCTAGAAATATGTTCATTTCATCTATGTTATCTAAATTTTTAGATATACAATTGTTCATAGTATTCCTTTATAATCCTTTTTATTTATTTAAGTTCAATAGTAATGTCCCCTCTTGAATTTCTGAGCTTAGTAATTTAAGTCTTCTCTTTTTTATCTTCTTTGTCTAGCTAAGGGTTTGTTAAATTTATTGATCTTTTCCAAGAAGAAACTTTTGGTTTCATTGACTTTCTTTATGATTTTCTATTCTCTAGTTTCTTTCTTTCCACTTTCATCTCTATTATTTCCTTCTTTTGCTTGCTTTGGATTTAGTTTGCTCTTCTTTTTCCAATTTCTTAAGGTGGAAAATTAGGTTATTGATTTGAGATCTTTCTTCCTTTTATAGCTATAAATTGGTATAGTTATAAATTTTCCTCTAAGCAGTACTTTAGCTGCATCCCAGAAGTTTTGTTATATTGTATTTTCATTAATCTCAAAGTATTTTCTAATTTCTCTTGAGAATTCTTCTTCAACCATTTGATTTATGTGCTTAATTTCCATATATTTGTGAATTTCCCAACTTTCCTTCTGTAATTGATTTATCATTTCATTGTAATTAGAAAACATACTTTGTATGATTTCAATCTTTTGAAATTTACTGAGATTGTTTTATGGCCTAACACATGGTCTATCCTGGAGAATGTCCCATGTCCACCTGAGAAGAATGTGTATTCTGCTATTGTTAGATGACATGTTCTAGAAATGTCTGTTAGGTCTTCTTGGTTTATAATATTGTTAGTCTGCTATCTCCTCTCATTGTTTATCTTTGTATAGCTCTTATATCCATTTTTGAAAGTGAGTATTTTTGTTGAATTTTATTTTTCTCCCTTCGAATCTGTCCATTTTTGCTTCATGCATTTCAGAGCTCTCTTATTGTGTGCATATACTTTTATAATTCTTATAATTTCTTAGGTTGGCCCTTTTATCATTATAAAATGTCCTTCTTTGTTTCTAATAATACTTTTTTCTTTAAATCTATTTTGTCTATCTGATATCAGGATAGACACTCTAGCTCTTTCTTTCTTTCTCCCTCCTTCTCTCTCTCAATCTCATACTGTTGCATAGTGTATCTTTTCCAATCTTCTGACTTTTAAGCTATTTGTGTCTTTGAATCTAAAGTGTGTCTCTATAGACAGCAAATAGTTGAATCATATTTTTATCCATTCTGCCATTCTCTGCCTTTTGATTGGAATGCCTAATCCATTTACATTTAGTATAATTACAAATTTACATCTGCCATTTTGACATTTGTTTTCTATATGCCTATTGTCTTTTTTTCTTCTGCTTCTTTGTTGCTGTCTTCTTATGTGTTAAACAGATATTTTCTAGTGTACCATTTTAATTCCCCTGTCTGTTTTTTTACAATATATTTTATTTTTTAGTGGTCACCATGGGATTACAATTAAAATTTCAATTTATAGTGTTTTAGTTCAAATTAATACCAATCATTTTAATAGGGTGCAAAAATATTGCTCCTTATAGCATCATTCCCTTCCCCCCCTCTGAAATGTTATTGTCATCAAACAAATTATGTCTTTATATGTAATTGATTTTTTAAAAAGATTTATTTATTTATTTATTTATTTATTTATTTATTTATTTATTTCTCTCCTCTCCTCCCCCCACCCTGGTTGTCTGTTCTCTGTGTCTATTTGCTGCATCTTCTTTGTCTGCTTCTGTAGTTGCCAGCAGCTCAGGAATCTGTGTTTCTTTTTGTTGTGTCATCTTGCTGTGTCAGCTCTCTGTGTGTGAGGCACCATTCCAGAGCAGGCTGCACTTTCTTTCGCTCTGGGTGGCTCTCCTTATAGGGCACACTCCTTGCAGGTGGGGCTCCCCTACACAGGGGACACCCCTGCATGGCAGGGCACTCCTCGCATGCATCAGCACTATGCACGGGCCAGCTCCACACGGATCAAGGAGGCCCTGGGTTTGAACTGCGGACCTCCCATGTGGTAGACGGACGCCCTAACCACTGGGCCAAGTCCGCCGCCACGTAATTGATTTATAATTATCACTTTATTCTGCTGTCTGTTAAATAATATAGGTAAAAAAACATTACAAACAAAAAATGCATTTATACTATCTTTTATATTAACCATGTAGTTATCTTTACCAATGCTCTTTATTTCTTCATGTGGATTTACGTTACTGACTAATGTCCTTCCATTTCAGCCTGAAGAGCTTCCTTTAACATTTTTTGTAGAAAAGAGCTTCTAGTAATAAATTCTCTCAATTTTTGTTTATCCTTAATGTCTTAATTTATCTTTCATCTGTGAAGAATAGTTTTGCTGGATATAGAAATTTTGGTTGAAAGTCTTTTTTCTTTCAGTGTTTTGAATATGCTACCCCTTTCCCTTCTGGCTTCCATGGTTTCTAATGAGAAAGCAGCCATTAATATTTTTGAGGATCCTTTATACATGATGATTTGCTTATTTCTTGATGCTTTCAAGATTCTCTACCTTTGTATTTTGACAGTTTGATTATGTCTGTGTGAATCTCATTAAGTTAATCTTAATTGGAGTTTGTTAAGCTTCTAAAATGTGTAAATTAAAGTTTTTTGTAAATTTAGGATGTTTGGGCCATTATTTTTTCAAATATTCTCTCTGCCCCCTTTCCCTCCCTACTCCCCTTCTGAAACTCCCATTGTGCATATGTTGGTATGCTTGAGTGTATCCCACAGGTCTCTGAAGCTCTGTTCATTTTTATTCATTCTTTTTTCTTTCTGTTGCTCAAAGTGGATAATTTCAATTGACCTATCTCCAAGTTTGCTGATTCCTTCTTCTGCCAACTCAATTGGCTATTGAGTCCTTCTAGCAAATTCTTATTACAATATTTTTTTTCAGTTTGGGAATTTATATTTGTTTTTATATATAATTTCTCTATTAGCATTTATATTGTGTGAAACATCATTCTCAAAATTTCCTTTAGTTCTTTAAGCATGGTTTTCTTTAGTTCTTTGAACATATTTAAATAGCTGATTTAAAGTCTTTGGGGTTAAATAAATAAATAAATAAAGTCTTTGGGGTGCTGGATATTTAAATGATTACCACCTGCAGCTGTCAGAGTCTGAGCCAGCACCAGCCCCATGCCAGCCCTTTGCTCTTCCTCACACTCTCAAAATGTGAATGTTAGCCTCCATCACACTTTCCCTGACTGACATACAGAATCCTCACCTTATGCTTCTAAGGCAACTCTGCAGAAATTCTAGGTATTGAAAAGAAAATATCAATATTACCAAAATGTTCACAGTACTTACAGATGTTGAGCTGTTTCCTTTGGTAAATACTCCTTTAGTTAATTTCCAGGGTTCTAAAAAAGTTGAACCTCATGTACTCATTGCTTTTATGAAGGATTTCCAGAAGTTGTTATTCCACGATCCCTGATGGCACCCTCTTACTTGTTTCCTAAGTTCTTCAGACCTACCTACCAAGTTCTAACTCTCTCTTCAGCTAATACCAATCACCTGTTAAAATCTCTATTTATAGTTTTAAAGAGCTTTATTGAGATTTAATTCATGTACTATCCAATTCGTCCATTCAAATTGTACAATTCAATGCTTTTTAGTATTGCCAAGTTGTATAACCATCACCACAATCACTAATCTACTTTCTATCTCTATAAATTACCTTATCTGGAAATGTCATATGAATGGAATCATATAACATATGGCCTTTTGTGACTAGCTTCTTTCACTTAGTGTAATGTTTTCAGGGGTAATTCATTTTGCAGCATGCATCAATACTTCCTTCTTTTTCATGGCCAAATAAATACCACTGTGTATTTTCTGTATATTCCATGTAAATTCCATATTATATTTTATTTATCCATTCACCATTTGAAGGACATTGGGGTTGTTTCCACCTTTGATGGAATGCCTCTATAAACATTCATGAACACATTTCTGTGTGGGCATGTTTTCATTTCTCTCCACATAGATTTTAATTTTGGTTATTGTATTTCTTTATTTCTAAGTCTATTTAATTATTTATATGGCCAGAAATGAAAGCATAGGTGGATTTTATTTTTTTGCTGATCTGTATTTTCTAGTCAACTTACAATGAAAATGTACTTCCTTTATTAGAGAAACCAGTTATTTTATCACCTTTTCTCTTGTGCGTGCCTCATTATGAGCCCATATATCCCTATCATCACCTGTCTTCCCTCTTACACTCCCAAAAAGAGATTAGAAAATCAGCAATTCTGAAAAGTAGGGGGTGGGGTGAATGAAGGTCATATTGCTCTTTTCTTTTCAGTACCTAGAAGTCCTGCAGAGCGTGTTTTTGCAGCATAAAGTGACAATTCTGTGGATCAGGCAGGGAAACAGTGGCCCTTAGTATCATTCACAATTTGAGATTAGGACAAAGAGCACGGGGCATGGGTGCTGGTGCTGGCTCAGGCTATGACAGCTGCAAGCGGGTCAGTCACTGAAACCCCCAGCACCCCAGTTTTTCTTTGGCTGCCAGGAACAAGTGCAGTACGAGAGAGCACTTTGTCACCCTGAACCCTTCTGTGTAAACACCCACATGGATCCTCTTCTCCCCACCCCACCTGCATTCAGCCTTAAACCTTTGCCTAAACTATCCCATTAGCTGCCCCAAGGGACAGGATGCTGAAGGACCGCCTGCCAGGCTGCTTTCCTGAATGAATGAGCACAGGGCCACATCACGACGTTGGTGGGCCTACACTCATTTGCTTTCATGGCCCCCTTCCTCTAAAAAAATAAATTGTATTTTAGATCTGTGTTAGGTATAAAGACGAATTTATTTACATTTTTTTACACCTAAAATTTCACTTTTTTCTGATTTTAAAAGTAAGTAAAACACTTGTGGGGGGCCCTAAAAGTAACATGGCCCTAAGAACTGTGTCTACCTGTGAAATGGAGAGGCCAGCCCCAAATGAATGCATGAACGATTGCTTCTATTTCCTGACAGTTTTATAAAAAACCCTTTGACCTTGGAGAAGATGCACAAGTGGCATATCTGATATTTTACACCAAGTCTGTGGCTTGTTTTCTTTTCTAAGATAGGCAGGGTTTCCCTCATTCTGCCATGGCTTGTTCAAAAGAAAGTGCCTCCTGACACCTGGGCTGCCGGTAGCAAATACGACACTTTTGTGCAAATTTTTTAAAGGCTTCTCATCTTGGAGAGGGAGGTGAGAAGCTTTAAAGTAGTATATTATTGCACAGCCTGAACAATTCTTCCCACTGGGCCTCAGGAAAGTGGGAACGGGGTATCCCTTCCAACCTCATCTTGGGACGGCAGACACAGCCTGCATGTTATGGCGGATGGGAGGGTGACACTGAGGAGGGGCCTCCAAGGTTAAAGGATCCTACATGCAGTTCCATAAGCCAAACTCCTAAGTCCATGGCCAGGGAACTGAAGTCCTCTTAGGGCCTCTAAAAGCCATGGGAGGCCAGAGTCAAAACCTTGGCGTTCTCCCAAAATATGGGTAAGGCATAGCCACATGCACATGCATGCCCCAGTGTGTGTACAAATGTGAGTGCACCTGGCCTTGTGTGCAAGTGTGGGTTGGTGTGACCCAGGACTCTCTCCGCTGCTCCCTGGGACTCCACGGGGAGGCCGGGAAGCCCCAGGCCCCACCAACCCAATGCTCTTGGGCACATGAGCCTTTGTTTACAACGTGCAGGGTAACTACGTGCAGGTCGCTGTCTGAACAGCAGCTCCTGGCTCCCCTGCCCAGCTCACTGAGCCTCCCCGGCTATGGAGAGCCCACTCTCTCACATTCTAAAGCCTCCATTCTCCTCTCTGCAGGGATGACGTGCCAAGCTCGAAGCTCCTACATCACCAGTGAGATCCTGTGGGGTTACCGGTTCACACCTGTCCTGACGCTGGAGGACGGGTTCTACGAAGTCGACTACAACAGCTTCCACGAGACCTACGAGACAAGCACCCCATCCCTCAGTGCCAAAGAGCTGGCCGAGCTGGCCAGCAGGGCGGAGCTGCCCCTGAGCTGGTCTGTGTCCAGCAAACTCAACCAACATGCAGAACTGGAGACCGAAGAGGAAGACAAGAACCCGGAAGAGCAAACAGAAAGGAATGGTGACGTGGCCAACCTAGAGAATGAATCCAAAGTTTAGTCCCTTCATTGGGCCATCCCCTCACACAGTCTCCCCTTGTCTTTCATTCCCTTTTCTGTCTCGCTCATGATGTTCTTTCTTCATTTATATTTCTTTTTGGCATTATCAGAAATCAAATCTTCAAGGTGTAAAATATCTACCTGCCCTCTCTCAATAATTCAGATGAACAAGGTAGACACGGGTTCGATGAAGGCGCAACGTGCCCCCTTTGTCTCCTCCCAGAAAGCCATGTTTCCAACCCCTACAGATTTAAGCTCATTATTTGCATGTGTAATTCAATAGCAGATCACTCAAAAGAGTGTGTTAAAGATATTGCCTGGGATAAGACAAGCAAGGTCTCTGGTGCCTAATTATTCAAGCAGTGAGACAGAGTAGAGCCCTCAGTTTTATAGATGCCTGTAAATCTCTTCCGCAGGGCGCGGCGCTTGCCCCAGGCAGGAAACGCAGTTATAGGGCCCAGGCGAGCTGAAGACAAAACACTGTACATATATATGCCTTATGAAATTTTTTTTCACAGTTAGTAATAAAACCCAGCATGTACAAAAGTACTGTAGAGCAGAAGTTCTAAATAATGTACATAGATGTATAATTAATGTATGTTTAAATATATAACTTTAGAAATAAGATTAAAAAAAAAAAAAAAAGATTCCCAGCCGTACAATAGGCATTTCTGTTCTGATGTCCATGTTTTCCAGATTATTTTCATCCCCTTGACTGCTGGCCCTTCAATGCATGGCCTTTTGTTCCATATTCCAAACTGGCAGCCCTTTAGGGTACCTCATTATTCCCCCCTGATCCTTTTATTGACTCTAATAAGCCATAGGTCTAGGGGAAGCTGAAAGGCCCAGTAGATGGTGAAACCCATCATCCATCAGCTGATATACTGTGAAATGTTTACAAAACTGGTGTCTTTTTTTAAGATAACAAGGGCCTCATAACACCAGGGAGAACACCAGGAAAAGGAAATTCTCCAGCTTATCGTCAATGATGTTTTTGCTTCATGTGTGCTCTCACCCTTCGTCGTATAAGAGTTAGGGTAATTTTTCTTCTACAAAAACATTGATTCTTCAGCTGTTTCACTCTGTACTCATAAGAAGCTATAGAGAGTGTTAAAATGAGACATAGTAAGTTAGTGGAAGAGAGTTTGCATCTAGCATCATGTAATTCAAGAAGGCATTTCGTGGGTGGCATATTATTTATAATTATTGACCTGGCACAATTTGACTCCATCTGGCACTCCGGGAAAGAGAGCTTGTCTGTCCCTGGGGTCTTATCCATCAGCACTTCTTGTACTGGGATTTTTTTATTATTTTATTATGATGAAACGATCACAGTTCAATATTCAAAGATGAGACAAACAAACTTGGTGAGTGCGTAAGCAATCTCTCTAGCATGTGTCACAGGTTAGAAATCAAATCAAAGTACCTCTCAATCAAAAGAAAACGAACAAAAATCTGCAACCTTAATTCATTTTAATCTGAAAAGATAAATGTGGAAAGAAGGAAAAAGAAAGAGAAGGAAGGAAGGAGGGAAAAAAAAAAGGGAGGGAGGAATAAACATTTTTTTGTACTGAAAATCTAAGTTTCAACATGGAAAAAATAGAAGAAAAGAAAGAGAAACTTAGACAAAACCTCTGGGCAGGTGGAGATTTTTCACTGTGACAGATCTTCCACATTAATTTCACATTTATAAACTGTTTGTTCCTTAACACAGTTTACCCATCATAAATATTCATTGACTGGATCCAAGTTTATTTTCAGCTCCTACAGCTGTGCTCAGTTTGAGGCTTTGCACCATGTAGGTCAAAGATATCAAACTAGCTGTCCCTCTCCACGTCCCTCACCTCTCGGCCAGATTGCCCAGGCCTTTGCTGTGGTCTGGGGACTAGGTCTACCAAACAGGATGTCCCAGAGAGAAGCAAAGGGGTTCCTGAACTTGACATCAGGATCTCTCTTCTCCGGCCTCAGAGACCTTGTATCAGCCCAACTGCTTCTTGTTCATAGCCCTTTCCTAATTGCCAGCACTTCGTTTTCTGCACTGAGTATCTGTTGAGTCATTTATTTATCCATTCCACACACTCTAAAAAGGTTAGAGCCGAGGAGAAGGGAGCCCAGCACACTTCCTGCAAGGCTTGGGGAGGTACAGCCTTGCCTGCACCTTGGAAAGGGCACTCCTGGCTTGGAGACACCTGCCCCTCTGCCGGGCAGGGCGTGGGGAGCACAAACCAAGATTGAGCGGGGGCTAAGAAAGCTCTGGTTATTTAGCTCCTGAAGACTCATTGGGTCTTTTTTAAGTTCATTACTAAGGTTTAAAGGACAACACACACTCTGTTGTCTGGTTGGACAAGCAGCTTCGGGTCTGACCATCTCTTACCTGCCCTTTAACACAACTGAACAGAGAACCTTGACAGCACCTGGTCACTCACGTAGGCCCATTCTCTCCCCGGGACGGAGCACCCCAAGGGCGGTCTCTCACTATTCCTCACTGTCTTTGGTGTCAGTGTAGGTGGAGACAGAACATGAACCAAATCTCGCTTTTGTAACGTGAGCCTCTCAGTCTTTAAATGAGGAATTCTGCTCTGAAAGAAACTTTTACTAGACTGTCCCTATCAAACACGTCTATTTTTCTACAACTATTGATACAGTTTAACAGTGTATTTTGTGTCAAAACTGAAGATTTAGAACTGAAAGAAGTTAATTAAGACTGAATTTTCTAAGAAGCAAGTATTGAATGGTGTTTTTCATTAAGACAATTTATCACAGTGATCCCACAATTTCTCTCCATTCTATTGCACAATATCCAGTCCTTAGTCACTCCTTCACTCTCAAGCAAATCAAGTGCTATTGAAATAAATAAGTCTATTTTAATGCTACAATACCCATGACTAATGAGGATCGCTCCCAACTTGGTATTTTGGTCCATTCGTTTGGTGCATTTGAGTTGCTTTTCTGTAAAAGCATGGAGGGATTCTTGAGCCAGGCCAGATCTTTGAACTAAAGGGTTGCAGTTTGCCACAGTTGACCCCAATTTGACAGAGCAAAATGGTCCTGGAGGAAAGGGCAGGGTCAGCTAGAAGCATGCTCTCCCCAAGGGCCAGAGTCTCTTGGAGTCTCACTTCCACCCATCCCAATACGCCTCCCAACTAAAAGAGCTCCCATTCATTTATAAATCAACTTTATGCAACGAATAAATCGTTATGGTTTCCATTGTCCCCTGGGCGAAGAGTACTCTTTTGCATTAACACATTTGCCGTTGCTGTAATGTCAGGTTATGGCTTTCCATTCTTTCTAAACATGGTATTCCAGCTGTCCACAGGCAGAACCCTCTCTTTCCCTGCTCCCCTCCACCTGTTCTCTCCCTTTGGGGCTTCAGCAAGTTCTTCAGTTCCAAATCTGTTGATCAGTATCTTATGTTCTCTAACAGAAATCCAGCTACCATCTCGAAAACTGTCAACCAATTTCTTAAGCATGGTTTTCTTTTGAAGATTTAACCAAACAGGGCTGTGAAATATCTACTTTTTGTTACACTCTAACTTAAAAATGACTGTGACTTCATTTAAAACCCTGAATTTTAAGTCTCCAGAGCAACATTCTTATACCTTCCTTCCCAACATTTTCTTACATTTCAGGTTTCTTTTATCCCATCCCTACCTTGTTTTTTATTTAGAGTTAAGCCACCATCTTTACAATGTTCAGAAACTGTTTACAAAGGTGGAAGCTGTAGGACCAAGAAACAGAGCAAAGCAAAACAGTTAGAAAACTTTCTGAGTTCACCAGAAAATATAAAAATCACTTAATTAGTGGAGTGATTCAAGAGAGTACAATTAAAATATTCCTAGTAAGTCATTTTCAAGGCAGATTGCCAGTAGTCTTGACTAATTTTCCGTCTTTGTTTCCTTAACTTGGGTGATAACATTACATGATTCAGAAGGGTCAGGAAGGTACTTGAAAATTAAGTGCTCTGAATAAACGGTAAACATCTTCTATGATGTTTTCTTTTCAATGGATGGCTATAAAGTCAAAAACCATTGGCAAATATATGCAGTAGATCATTCATTGGCATCACATGACAACACAATAAAATAATAGTATCTTGTTTCTCTACTTTATGGCCAACCTGCATTTAAGAAAATGTTATCCTTTCATTTAATATTGAGTAAAACACACTCCTTCTTAATATTTCTGCCCTCAGTGTCTTGGACTGCTTTTGATGAAGAATGTAATCCAGAGGTCAAAACTCTATAAGAAGGCTGCTAAAAGATTTTGAAAAAGCACAGTATGTACAACACTAACAAACCAATGTGATGCTGTACATTGTGTGGTGCTTTGGACATTTGGAGCACTTGCATAAATTATCACATTTAATTCTAATCCATGGAAGCTTGAGTATTATAATTTCTATTTTATAGATGGGAAAAACTGGGGTTGGGCTGATTGAATAACTTCCCCAGGGTTACAAGGCCAGTAAATCATAAATCCCAGTCTTGGATCCAGGTCACGAAGTTCTAAGCCATGGGCTTTTCCAACTACAGAAAGGGTCAGCAAAACAAACCTGTTAGCCAAATCTGACCCGTTGCCTGTTTTGCACCACTTGCAAGCAAAGAATGATTTTTATATTTTGAAATAGTTGAAAAAAATAAAAAGAGGAATATTTTGTGACATGTGAAAATTATATGAAATTCAAATTTCCACATCCATGAATACAGTTTTCTAGGAACTTGCTCATGCATTGCCTATGGCTGTTTTGGAACTGCACTGGCTGAGCTGAATAATGGCAAGGGATCATACGGCTGGCAAAGCCTACAAGATTTACTAGCTGGCCCTTTTCAGAAGAAGTTTGCTGACCCTGTACTATACTATGTATCATTAAGAGATTCCTAGGCATCTTAGAAGAATGACATTCTTTTCCAATATCTATTGGAGTCACTCATAGGTATGTTCAAGGAGAAAATAGCACATTTTTTGGTTAGAGAGACAATTGCTACATGGGACTTTGAGGGCCCAGTCATATATTAAGACCCCCAAAGGAGGATTCCTTCCTTTCACAGCCATTCACAGGGTGGTAAGTAGGATAAACTGCCAGACAGAATTCAGTGGCCAACTCAGAAAGTGATTAGGTAAAATTACTCATTCACGAACAATAAAGAAATAGGAATTCTCAGCTCAGCCACTGAGATATGTTTTCCCCAGTACCCATAAGCATTTGTATACATGGATAGTTGGTTCCATGGATCTGGGCTCAGTGGGGTGGAGATGGGTTTGCAGCAGTTGCCACGCATCAAGCCCTCCTCCTCTCACCCACATGGCCTTGTCTATAGACAGTTTTGGAGGAAACTAAATAAGTTGTGGAGATGTCTGTGATAGGTTTTCTTGCTAGCTTTCTCTAGCCCACAATTGATCAATGTGATGAAGATGAACCTTGAATGACTTCTAATTTTGTTTAATTGTACTAGTTCTGGGTTTTTCTAGTCATTCAGCTAAAAGTTTAACACAGGAGTAAAGGATCAACTGCTGCGTTTGGAACCCCAAAAGGTTCTTTGGAAAAAGCTCAGGGAGGAGCAGAGGTGTCAGAAGGGCAGTTGTTGGATTATTAGCTGCTTTCTGAGTCTGTAGCACAAGGTAAAGATTGGGAATTACAGAAATACTGGATTGAAGAACTCCAGACAATAGGTTTTTAGATAAGCCAATATTAAATGACATTCTCCAGTATCACTCAGTTGAACTCACTTGTGTTCTAAGGAAGCATTTCCAGTGCCAGATGCAAGAAAGCCAAGACTGATTCTTTATCTTTTTAGTTCTATTGAAAGACATATCAAGTTCACTTATGAATGCTTTCCTGGAAGTAAGGTGGGAGAAAAAAGTTTTGTCACAAATCATTGTGATATCGCATTACCAGCAAATAAGTGATAGAAATTGAGATAGATTTGGTCTTGTATCTGACACTCAGTAGGTAATGGTATCTATAATGCAGATAATGCAAAAAGCTTGCAGCCTTTCAACTGCATGGAATAGCATAACAACTATGTGAGAGAGAAATCTAAAAGCTCAGCACCATAAAACTTAAAAATATGTAAAAGGAGTCAAACTTTTACTTGGCCTTATTGTCTTGGTGAAAGGGAGTTTCATGCCTCCACCAAATTCAAATAAAGTTCTGGGGAAAGGAAGGCAAAATACTTTAAGACACACAAGAACAATTAATTGGGGTGATCAACATGATTAAGTGATGGAGATTTTCACCAATGAAAATGGCAATATAAAGTTATTTTTAGATATACCCCAAACACGCATCCTAACATGCTTTGTAGTCGGCCACAGATTTGTGACCAGAGTCAACAAATCTTGGTTTCAGACAATGAATGTTCCCGCTGACAAAGTATAATTGACCATCTCAAGATTAAAGCTCAAAGCCCACTGAATTAACACTGAACATGAATACTGTGATATCAATTAGTCAATCTTTATAAAAATACGAAGGCCTGTTTTTCTCAGGCAATGTAAATATCTGCTACCAACAGGCACTAGTGAAATAAGTGTAATTCATCACCTTTCTAAAATTCTGATAGAAACCATAAAACATGCATCCAAAGGAGCAAGATATGCCAGGGACCTAAGATCAGATCTCTTTGGCTACTAAAACCCAGTGCAGACTAAACACTTTATGGACTATATCAACCTTGTGTTTAGCACCACTTGACATGACTAGCAGAATTAGATCACTTCGAGTACAGAGAACTGGGCTCTGCTCCGCTGTGCATTCACTGAATCTCTGGATCTTCAGCTGATATTCTTAGAGAAAGGGAAGGAATTCTACTGTCAGACCCAGGCACAGCAGAAGCCATTCTGGCATCACCTCTCAATATTGCTGCCCCTGGGAGCAGGTGAGCAATACCCTCCCAGGCTCAGTCCTGGGAGCTCAGAAGCCTTGGCCACACGCACTTGTTATCGGCTCCCTGGGAGAGCCTCTCCCTCCAGGGTCTGCTTCCCACCCTCCTAGACAAAGACTCCCCAGAAGTGTCCTCTGGGGCCCCTGTATCTTTAGAATCTACCTTGGCCAGCACCCTTGGCCTGACGGAGCGCCCTTCTGGTCAGGGTGATGACTCTCCCCAGAAGGACAGAATTAAGACCTTGATTTAAGCAGTGGGGTGTTCCTCCCATATATAAGTCAATATGCAACAACACTAAAATGTAAATATATAGGGTTAGTGTAAGAAAGTCTAAAAAAATTCTGATTTTCCCATTGTGACTACCTCAGTGCTTTTTTTAAAAAAACATATCTCATTCTTCACCCCCTAAAAATTATAATATTTTTGTATTGTGATACAGTGGACACAAACTAAGTTGGCTCATCAGGTAATACCAAGAACCTTTTGCATAGTCTGAGCCTGTTCCCACTTTTCCAGTAAGTCTGAGTGCTTGGTCTGATTACAATCACCCATATCCAGTGAAATTGCCACCCTGGTCAAGACACTCCAAATCCTTTCCCTTCTCTCTGACAGGGCCACCAAAGGAGAATAGCAATGCCAAGAGCCTCATTTTTGTGAGCACCTACTCTGGATTTCCATACTGGGAGGCTCCCCAGCTGCCCACACAGTTTCACGTGAGGGTAGATTATCATCCAAGCACTTTACCCAGCTGCTCCTTCTGAATTTCCTCCCTCATCTCACCACCAAAAGTTATCTTTCCTGGCACCCACTTTTATGGATTAATTCCATTCTGGCATGGTAGCCACAATCTAGCAACCTATTACTGGGGTCTTGGTCCTACCAATACTTAATCCATTGCCAGTTTTAGTTGAGCATGTAATATGTTCACAGTCAGGCAGCCTGAGACAAAAAACAGAATATTTTGTTTCTGCTTCCAACTTGAGAGCCTATCAGCGATTGTTGCCCTTATATGACATCAGCCTGGTAATGAAAGAGATAAGTGTATACAATGAAATCTGCCAAAAGGACAGATGGATGAGGACACCAACTCATCCAGTGGGACTTTCCTGTTTTTTCCAACATGGATGAGGCCAGCCAGCTTGCCAAAGAAGGTCTTTAAACTCTCTATTCAGCCTGGTGATTCCCTGTACAAAACTAGAGCAAAGGGGACAAGGATGCACCCTCATACATGCACAGGAATCTGAAATGATGACCCAAATATCTGCCTGTGTTGGCCAAGTGGTCTGTCCTCCCCCTCCATCTGCACACACTGTGCTCTGGGGGAAGAAACCTAGTACCCAGGTTGGCCTGGTGCCTGGTGTCCTCTGAATGCTACATACTACAGGGAGATCCCCAGCCCGGGACAATTTCCAGTCCTTCACTTAGCTAACACATGAACCCTGCAGGGCTGCTGCCACAGCAACCACCAGCCTGGTGAGTGTGGGCCCGCTGGAAGGCCTGGCAGAGACTCCAGAGAGCTAAGGCCACTGAGGGCTGCTCCACCTACAGACCACCTTGGAGACAACCCAGGTGATAGACAGCATTGCCCAAGCACACAAGAACTCACTCAGCACTCCATGTAGGACATCCCACTTCTCTTCTTCCTGGAATGGTATATACTAAGATGGCCAAATTGCTTCTAACAAAGCTATTCATCCCACAAAGGCAAGCCCACATCTAGATCACATTCACCCTCTTTTTAAAAGATTCTAAAACTAAATTCGCATTATCTATGTAATAGATGTCCAAAGAGCTTCCATTTTCTTCATCCTTAAATAAACTGCGCCTAAATAAATTAAGATTGGACCAAAACAAATAATTAAATGGTGGCTCAATCATAAGCCCAAATGCAAACAAAAGTATTTTAAAAATTTAGGAACAGACTCTTTTTTTAATTTTTTATTATCTTTCTTTTTTTAAAAAAGATACATAGATCATACTCAATGTTACATTAAAAAATATAAGAAGTTCTCATATACCCCACTCCCCACATCCCCCACTCCTCCCACATTAACAACCTCTTTGATTAGTGTGGTACATTCATTGCATTTGATGAATATATTTTGGAGCACTGCTACACAGCATGGATTATATTTTACATTATTGTTTACACTCTTTCCCAGTCCATTCAGTGTGTTATATATGCAGGATATATAATGTCCTGCATCTGTCCCTGCAATATCTCTCAGGACAATCCTGAAAATGCCCCCATATCACATAGCTCTTTTTCCCTCTCCCTGCCTTCAGCAACTCCCATGGCCACTGTTTCCACATCAAAGATATAGTTTCTTCCATTGCTAGAGTCACAATAATTCTATAGTAGAATACGAGTTAAGTCCATTCCAATCCATATTTTATTCCTCCATCCTGAGGACTCTGGGATGGCAATGCCCACTCCATCTCTAAATTGAGAGGGGCCTTAGATCCCACATGGCTGATGGATGGGAATCTCCTGCTTGTGGTTGTAGATTCTCTCTGTTCCTTGGTGTAGTGGTTGACCATCTTCACCTCCCTGTTAGCTGACCTGGGTAAGTCCAATGAAGTGGAGAGTAGGAGTTGCAACTCTGTTGAGGCTCAGAGCCCAGCTAGCACATGGAAAGTCCAGAGATTCAAGTCTCCTGGGAATACACCAACCCTAGTACCAACCACAGATTCAGTAAAAGTGACAGAAGAAGCATGTGTAGAGAAGTCACAACTGAGTCCAACTCCATCACTGTAGGACCTAGGTGTCTCCATAGCCCTCAGGACCACCACTACCTGGGGTTGTATCTACTTTGGCTATCTCTGAGATCCTACTGAGACATGTGCAAGCGCGACCCCTCTGATGACCTCCTGACTCGATTTGAAGTCACTTAGCCATATAAACTCATTCGTCTTTACAATTTTCCCCTTTTATTCAAGGTCTTTTTCTAGTTGCATCACCCGCCAGAGCTTGGTAGAAATACCTTGGCGCCAGGGAGGATCATCCCTGGGATGTCCCACACTGGGGGGAAAGTAATGCATTTATATGCTGAATTTGACTTAGAGAGTGGCCATATTTGAGCAACATGAGGCTCTCAGAAGGTATCTCTTAGGTACCCTGCAGTTCTAGGCCAAGTTGAAATTTCAAGCACACAGGCTCATAAGTATAGTCATCAGTATCATGGGCCCATAATTAGACCATCCTTCTTCACTGGTCTTTGCCCTTGTACTTGTGGAATTGTTACCACTCCATTGGGGAATGCAACAGAGCTCCCCAGGATGAGAACTCAGCACTCCCTCAGTTGTCGTGTGAAACTCTAAACCATTATGTCAATACCCAACAAACATCCAAACATATCTATATACCCTATACGTTTGCCCTAGAGAATTCCCTCCCACCCATGCACCCCCATCAATGATACCCCACACCAATGTTCCTCACCTGCCGTAGTTGAATCCCTCTGTGATCCAAAACTTCTTCAAAAATGAAGCCTAATATATTGCCAAATTCAATTAATAGGAAAATGAAATAGTAATAATAGGTTTAAAGATTAGAAATAAACTACATAATAACTGAGAAAAACTAAAATAGAGTAAAAAATAAATTGGGGTATTAAAATGAAAAATATCATAAAAAATTTGTTTGGTGTTTTCCCTTTCATCACTGTTATAGGTGTTGTCCTTTATGTACAGTGGTAAGTCAATCTCTTCCATTTCTTCCTCAGTATCTTACATCTTTTTTTTTATTATGTCTTCAAAAAAGTTTTAGGTCACAATAAAATCACATATAGGATATAAGAGACTCCCATATACTCAATAGCCTCCCTCTTTCCCCCTTCCCTAGCAATAATCTTTTTACATGTGGATGCTACATTTGCTACAACTGATGTACAAATATTGAAATATAGGTACTAACCATGATTACATTATGGTTTGCATTATAGTTTAAATTTTAGACTATACACTTTTATAAGTTTTTGGTGAAATTTAACATGACCTGTATCCATCATTGCATGATAATGCAGAACACTTTCATTGCCCCCAAGTTACCCACTCTTCCATCTATTCTATTCCTCTCTCCCCCTCCCCTTGGGGCTCACAGTGAAACCCAAGCTTCACTGCTTGAAGGACAAGATTCATAGATACTTGCAACAATGCTGAGGGCTTGACACACTAATCTGTTCTCCCCCATTGGGAGCCAACCATGCTCTCTTTTAGAAAGCCCAACGTTCAATCAGAGATGTTCTTTTTGCCCCAGGATTCAAAGTCCCCAGAATACCGTTCCTCCTTGAACTTGCCTTTTTCCATCTGCCTTTGTACCTGCAAATAGACTCATTTACATTGGCATGAAATGTGAAGTGGAATTTAGCAGTGAAGCTTTCAGTGTTAAACTCAGGCTGGTCCCATTGGCTTGGGAGGAATAACTCTGCTAACCAGGAACCATTTCTGCGGCAATCCCACTGGAGCCCCACCACCTAAGAACCTTGAAAATGATGGTGCTCAAGGGAATGAGAAAGCAAGTGAAGAAAGGACACTATTATTCAGATCTGAGTCATACCCACACTGTGTGAATAGACCAAATCGTACCCCAACGTCTGCATTGCATCTGGCCCACTTGCCTTGTCTACATGGGGGTATTTTGGCATAAATGAGAGCTCTTCCCTACCTAAAAAATCATGTTGGATGATTTTACTTCCAATTTATTTTCTAATTCTGTAACAAAAGGCAACTGTAAGACATGTGGCTTGTTATCGCAAGGTCCATCCCTATTGGCATCTTCAAACCATATCTTTTTTCTTTTCTAAAGAACTCTCTTACACCCCACCCTCTTACATGCACATGCACACACACACACATACTCTTTTCAATCAAGTACGAGCTGGTCCACACAAATAAATGTCCAAAGCACCAAAGCTTTCAGAATCAAAATCACTTTTCCCTCTGCCATCAGTATGGTATTCTTTCTAGAATGTACCATATGCTTCCCTGAATCAACAAGCTGTCGGTCAGCAACTGACCTTTCTTCCATGTCTTGTAGGTACACTGAACAGACTTTGGAGACCGGGATTCTGGCCCTGGTTCTGCCCCCAGAAGAGTTATGTTCTCTTGGATAAATCACTTAACCACTCTGAAACTATTTCCTCATCTTTTCACAAGTGTTTGAACCACACAATTTCTGCTTCTATTATTTTAATATCTGTTGCAGTCTATGTCACCCCTACACTAAATGATCCCCAATGATTTGGCTTCAAGTCCTTAGTTGTTTTAATAGTTTCAGTGATTGCTTTACTGGCAGCTGTGAAATTTTACCACTATCAAAATTCTTGTCTCTAGCAACCCCTCAACCATCACATCCTACTCTCCTCTCCTCTAGGAATTAGGAAGCTTCTAGATAAACAAGGTGTTACAGCACAAGTACTGAGGTCTTCTCTACGGTAAACACCCAGATGAAGGCTGACATCATTGATGGTAAATGTGCTTACCTGAACCTTGCTAGCTCACGCATGACCTTCCAATCAGCTCTAGCAGATTACTGGGGACTTGTTTTTAAACCAAATCCAGCTCTACCCAACCTGAAGCATGTGTCTAGGGCCCCCAGGCAGAAACACTTTAATACCAACAAAGTGGAACATAATTAGGGAGGCAAGAAGCCTAAAACATTGTAATATTTTTATTCAACAGCTTTATTTCAGTCATCTTGTCCTTTTACTCCTCTGACACCATTAATTGAAAGGTAATTAATATTTGCCTTTCCTAATAAAATAGCACAATATTAACAAAATAGGAATTTTGTTTTCCTATGACCCAATAAAATCACAGGTTGTTCTGTGAGCCATTCCCTAAGATAGAAAGAAGATTACTGGGAAACGGACTTTGGCCCAGTGGTTAGGGCGTCCGTCTACCACGTGGGAGGTCCGCGGTTCAAGCCCCGGGCCTCCTTGACCCGTGTGGAGCTGGCCATGCGCGGTGCTGATGCGCGCAAGGAGTGCCGTGCCACACAGGGGTGTCCCCTGCGTAGGGGAGCCCCGCGCGCGGGGAGTGCGCCCGTGAGGAGGGCCGCCCAGCGTGAAAGGAAAGAGCAGCCTGCCCAGGAATGGCGCCGCCCACACTTCCCGTGCCGCTGACGACAACAGAAGCGGACAAAGAAACAAGACACAGCAAATGGACACCAAGAAGAGTCAACCAGGGGAGGGGGGGAATTAAATAAATAAATAAATCTTTAAAAAAAAAAAAAAAAAAAAAAAAGAAAGAAGATTACTTGGGAAAGTTCACTAGCTCACAAGTGTCAACAACAGTGTCAAAGTTTTTGATTAGTGTTTTTAAATCCTGAATTTATGAAATTGATGGTAAGTCTGAATTTGGTTTGGGGACCAAGTGTTTGTAGGCATTCTTGTTTCTCTTGACCGGAAGTTCTCATTCTTACAACCACACAAAACTGTCAGGAACTAGTCTAAACAAGCAAAACCCTACAGTCCTCAGAAAAGGGTCATCTGACTGGGGTGTCATTTGATCATCCATCAAGTCTTCCAGTATCTATTCCTAATTAAACCAGTCTTCTAAAAAGAAAAAAGGCACACACATACTTGATCTTCAACTTTGTGCTCCAACTGTCAACTTTGAGAACCTGAGTCTTTGCTAAAATGCTCACATTCTACAGAGATGTAAAAGATTTCATTTTTAACGTGCATGAAGTTCACAAATACTGTGACCAGTAATTCACCTGTATTTTCATTCTCAGGCATCCAAGCAACCAACTAAAACTAGACAAGGACAAAAACCCACTCAAAATATTCTGAAAGCAGGCTGCTACCCCTATAATGTATCATTCCAAATATGCATTCACTTGACTGAGTATTCATCAATGAATACTTAGTGAACACTTAGAGCACAGTGGGCAATTTCCTTGGCAAGTTACCAAGGAGATCCTAAGAAATATTGGCATCTTCCCCTCTCCTCAATAGGCCTGTCATCTCATAGTCACCAATTATTAAGCTCTTACCACATACAAGCATCATGCTGGATGCAGCAAACCACACAAAACCTGGTAAAGACATATTGATTCTCACTTTATAAATGAAGAAACTGAGGCATAGAGAAGTTAATTAACTTGCTCTGTTTAGTTTTAGGAATTAGAAAACCAAATAAAGGGAGGAGCAGGTACAATTACTGCTATGGAATTTAAAGAAAGATCAGCTTGCATTTAAGCAATCAGGATTGGTTTCATGGAGGAAGGAATGGACATTTGTCTTGACATTCCTTGAAGACTGGGTGGAATTTGGAAGGTAGCAATTCATGGGGGATGGGATTTCAGCTTGAGTGACCAGCATTGGAAAGGGTTCAAAGATGGACATGCACAAAGCATGATGAGGGGATGATGACTGCCTGCCTATATGGGGTGAAATAGCTTATATGAGGATTTGATAAAATAGCCAATGGGAAAAGCCAACTGATGCTAAATTGTACAAGACTTTGAATCCCAGGACTAAGGAAGTAATAGCATGAAAATATTTGTTAATAAACCTATCATAGTGATTAAAATGTTCTTAGGTGTTTAGGACTAGATACAAAAAGAATAATTTTCACTTGACAAAAACAAAATGTCCTTGACAAAACAGTCACATACTTTGAAATGATTCAGTGAATCTGTGAAAAACAGAATGAATCACTGGTAGAATTTGAATAGCTCATAGTAGTAAACTATGAGTCCAGAAAAACATTTAAAAAAGAGGTTATTGGAGGAGAGATTTATAGATACTAAACACTACAATGTACAAAATAATTGAACTTTTCTCGGAACAAAAGCAACAATCTTTTAGAGATGAACAGAAAGAAAATAAGAAAATGCACCTTTCAAAAATCCAACCAAGTCTTCTAAATTTTCATCATGATAAAGTATTAAGGTTTGCTTCAAAAGTCAACATTGCCAACCTTTCCACCATTCTTTTAAACAACGAAAGAAAAAGAAAAAAAAAAAGAAAGAAAGCCAGGTAGGGCTAAAGTATTGGTTTGGCTCCTGACCCACCTTTTGGTCCTTTTGTAATTCCTTTTACTCAATTTCAAGTATGTCTGTGCACGGACAATGAGACGAAAGCATGCTAAATGTGAAAGCACAAAAAAATGTATTGAAAAAATCACTACAATGCCAAAATTTTTTAGAATTTAAAAAAAAGATATATCTTTAAGAACTCGCTGTGTTAGGGAAATTGTTTACATATTGAGGTGTTCCTCTTTTTTGACTGGAACAATAAAAAAACTTTGATATGTCTTTGATTTCTTCTTTTTTTGCATGTCCAAAGAAGTTGCCTTTTTCTATAGGTTGGAACATGAATTAATTTCAAAGCACCACACCACGGCACTGGGCAAGTCAGGATGTCTGACCTTCCAGTCATAGTCCACAATGGCATCATTGGGTCATTGGTTTAGAATGATCTCTCCTCTTCTCTTCTCTTCTCTCCTCTCTCCTCCTCTCCTCTCCCCTCCTTCCCTCCCACCCTCCCCTCCCTTCCCTTTCTCCCCACACTCTCCATGTTCTGCCTGTGGCCACCTCCCAACAATGGTTCAGTTCTGTTCCTTCTATACTTACCTACCAGGCAAGACCCATTCGGTGTATGTTTGCAGTTTGCACCTCATGGAACTACAAAAAATGAAAGGGACTTGGGGCCATGCAGAGGAGTTCATCCTGCTACTCACCACAACTATAAAGGTCTTAATAAGAGGAGTTAAATAAGAACTGAGGAGGTCCAATATTTAACTGAAGAAACAATCTTTATGAGAGATTTCCTATTCTTCTTGGTTTTGCATTTTGCATGAATAGCTGCACTTTTTTGGGTTGGCCTTGCCACACTTCAGAATCCTCAACCCAAAGAAACCTCACAACTGGCAGCTTAGTTGGCCATCCCTCTCTAGAGAAGCATGAAGGAAACCACTGAGTCAAGCCAAGTTTTCAAATAACATGTTAACCACCTCACACTCAAACACAAACAAGAGAATTTGTATAAAATACAAGTTAAATTCTTTCCCAGATTGGTGGGTGTTTTGGAACTGCATGTACTCAAGTAAAACATGCTCTTCAACTTAATCCATTCCTGCGAGTTGAACTCCTTGTAGGTAGGGATTTTTGTGGAGGTTACTTCAAGTAGGGTAAGTCTTAATCTTAATACTGGAGTCCTTTAGAAGTAGAATGAAATTCAGACAGAGAGAGAAAGCCATAGGGATCAGCTAGAAGCTGAAATTCAGTGGAACCTGAAGGAATAGAAAGGCCAGGCAAGGCAGCCATGTGCACTGCTATGTGACAGAGGGTCATTGGCATTCAGCCTCAGAACACCAGGCTTTGGGAAGAAAGCAACACCTTGATGATGACTTGATATGGACTATATTCAAGCCTCAAAACATGAGCTAACAAATTTCCATTGTTTAAGCTGACACACTGCATGGTTTTTGCTAGAGCAGCCAAAGAAACTAAAACAGTTGGTGAAACAAAACTTTAGGGTACCATGAGAATTTCACTCCATTTATCCTAATGTAACCACCTCCACCCCCGCGTAGCACCATTGCACCTGATAGAATTGCTAACCTATCTTCTTGATCCCTCCAGTCCTTTGTGTGTATGTCACCGCACACGTTATGCTTGACAGACACCTATAGAGATGCACCCACTCTTTCAGGACCCAAAGGAAATAATCCCTTGTGCCCTACCCTCCCACCACTATTTCTGCTTCTTGCTAGAATAACCCACCTCATTACCCCAGAGGAATCTGTCTAAAGTACATCTATGGTCAGAACCATACCTGGTTTCCTTTCATGTACCACAATGGTTTTCAAACTAAACTGTAGAAATTTTTCATTGAAGGAAATATCAAGCAGAAGGTCAAATTTTAAATCAAGAAAAAGTGGAGTTGCTCAGTTGCAACAGGGGTGAAGGCTCAAAGCCCTGCCCCTGAGGCCACTGTTCTTGGAGCACAAGCTAGCAATTTCTGTTATGCAGCATTAAGTCCAAGCTTCTCAGCTGAGCCTACAAGGATCTGCATCTCTGGGCCCTGGGCCCTTCACCCCATTACTTCTCCATATCAAAGTTCTACAGCTTCCCGGTCTTGGCACACCCTTGTTGGCATTTTCATGCCAGCTAGCCTTGGACAACATTGTTCTTTCTCTCTGGAATGTGAATCCATAACCGCCCAGTGACTCAGACCCGGTGGCACCAGTATCACTTCCAAGTCTAGGTCTACAGAGCACTCTACACTAGCACTATATAGTATGTGAACTCTTCTAGTCTATTTTCTCCAGTAGACAGCAAGCTCCTTGACAGCCAAAGAGTGTCTTACTCATCTTTGTCCTCAGCACCTTCCATAATAATATTAGGCACTTATTTTGTGCTAATACATATTTGTTGTGTAAATGAATGGATGGATGCATGGATGCATGGATGATGGGTCTTTGGATGGATAGATGGATTATGTGTACATGCACGGATGAACAGATGATGGATGAATGGATGATGGATGGATAGATGGGTGGATGGATGGATGGATGGAATACAAAGAGTAGAACATATTCAGAGTTTGCCATTCAGGTGATTACTGCAGCCACAGAAACTCCCATTATTGCTTTCACAGTTGCATGTAGGCTGTGTAACTGGATTTTTTCCTTAAAATGTATTTTGAAAAATCTCATTCTTTGCCAGGTGGGGATGATCTGGTGCTGCCTTCCATCAGTGGCAGAATTGTTTATTCTACCGAATTATGTCATATTACATTTTGTCAAAACACACTGCTCCACACATCGTAACATACCCTTACGTGTGATTTCTGTGAATTAGTTTACATTATTTAAAGGAGTCCTCTTATGTAATCATTACTAGTTACTGTGACACAGGTATTTACAAATAGTAGGCTTCAAGGCCAGTATGTACCCTACAGAAAAGCCTCCACATTTGTCACTTCAGTGCCACTCACCAGCAGGAAAGGATATCACCTCCAACAGGATACACAAGGGCACAGTAAACAGGGAGTCTGAAGATGTATCAAATATATTTCAGATTGTCACTTTCAGCATTCCACTAATGCAAGCTCCAGCTGGATCTCTCTCCAAGTTGGGTATTAAGTAGGGCACCCCAATCGCACTCCATTAGCATGTGGAGATGGTATGCACATGTTAGGGCATGTGGGTCTGACGACACAAGTATGTTACATAAGCAGGGGTCCCAAACTCCTACTCCACTACTACCCTTTCCTTAATCCACTCTTTTTTAAATTTTATTTTTCAAGAAGTTTTAGATTACAGAAAAGTTACATAAAAAATACAGGGGATTCCCAGATATCTCAACTCCTTCCCCTCTCACATTTTCCCCATTAATAACATATTACATGATGTTAAACATCTTACAAATGTGTGGTACATTTGTTGTTACAATTGATGAAAAAATCCTTAATCCACTTTTAGGCCTCATGGGGAGTTCTCTATTACCCGGGAAGATCAAAAATTAGAGCCTGACTTACCGGCAGCATTGCATTACCTGCAGGCTCTGACCAGCAATGGAAGCTGGGATATTACAGCCAGGAGTGAGATGAATCCAGCTTGGACCAGTTCAGAAGAGCAGATTACTAAATTTACAGGGATTTTCAAGCAAGTTGCTAAACACAGCCATTATTAAAAAGAAAAGTATATAAACCTACAAATAAATAAACTATATGTAACACAAAAATAAAATAGACTGAAAACTCATTCCTTCCTAATTGTTTTTCTGTATTTTACTATTGTCTGTGTTCTTGAGGTTATTTTTGTCTATTGTGTCTGTACAGTGGAAATACTATATAATAAGGAGCTATGACACAGCTCTTTCCAATTCCATTCAGTGGCATTAAGTTGGTAGTTTGAAATAGGTCATGGTGGGGATATTTACACCACAGAAATTGGCATACAATGAAAATTAGGGCTTTTTATTTTCAGAGACCATATTGCTAAACATTTGCGAGTGTTTACCAGCAGAAATCAGAGACGATCTGAATGGCAGTGGAGAAGGTAAATATTTTAGTAGTTAAAACTTCATCAATTCTCCTCGATGTCAACATTACCTGAAGGGATGAATGACTAGAGCAAGTCATGAGCAGTGGCTATTGACTTTACTGGATGATGAAGGTCTTAGAAGAAGCACAATTGGATGATTAGTACCAAGAGAAATGGAAAGAAGATCCTTTTCCATAAGGTGTGAGATACTTATGTTCCATGATTGCTTAACACTAAGTCCTTGCAACGGAGGCCCTGCGATCATCTGGTGGAAAAGATGTCCCTACCCCCATAACTGTCAGCCAACTCCCTTCCCAGACATCACAGTGCTCACTCAAGGTGCTCAGGAACAAGAGGATCATGGTAACAGAATGGATCCTATTCATGAGCTCAACATGGCCATCTCTTTCTCCAAAGCTGACCCAACGACCATGTTGCTGAGTGCCCAATTTCCCAATGCAGTAACTACCTATGAGAGCCCAAATCTAGAGCATAGCCCAGCGTGATATGCCAATCACCTCACGGCCTAATGTCTGCTTTGTATCCTTCCATCATTCCAGTGAAACATCCTAACTAGAAGAGGCACTTGCTCTGATTTGGACTAGCTTTTCCTATCACCCTCCCTCATATCAATACCACCATGCATGGACATACTAGTTACCTTCCCTGCTGCCATGGTATCAGACACAACATTGCTTAGGACCAAGAATATCACTTTAGCAAGAGAAGCAAGGCAATGAATGGATACATGTGGGATTCATCAGCCTCATCACATAACCATCACTTAGAAGTAGTTAAATTCATGAAGAAGCCTATTGAACATTCACATCATCAACTGGGAGGCAACATTTTGCAAGACTGAGGTGCTGTCTTACAAGATGTAGCATATGTGCTGAGCCAGTGACACATAATATATGGATGGGAAAAAAGAGAAGAAGTGGGTCATTCAGGATTCTACTGAATGACCCTTTGGAAAACGTTTGCATGGTATTCTGACAATTCTAGGCTCTGCTTGTTTAGAGACCCTATTACTCAAGGGAAAAAGTCTTCCACCAGGGAACACAATGAGTACATAGATTTGAAGCTTAGAACTTTCTTCTTAAATTAACCAGAACTGAGTTTCCTTATTCACACCCGAAATCCTTGGCTGGTACAGAAATAAGGGGAGGCATATTTATGAGTTGGATTAATGAGAAAGGGAACAGGCCTTAAATGTTCTCCACTGAATCTGGAGAGAAGAGAAGGGAAAGAAAGAGAAGGAATGAGAGGGAAGACAAGAAAGTAAGGTAAAAGAGCTATAAGGAAGAACTCCCTAGAGTAAATAAATGAACTCCACATTCATTTCAGGGGAAGTCATGCCTTGTCCACAGTAAGCATTTAATTTATGTGTTGAACGAATGACTGAATGAAGGAATTCTGAAAGATGAGCAAAGGTATTAGCAAATTAAGTAACAGAGCATTACAGTAATGTGTGTGCTTCGGGGAGCATGTGAATGAACACCCACTACTTGACTCAGCTGGGTTGTGTGAGCTTATCTTGGCATCACTGTCAGTTCCCTCTGTACAATCCTTTGCATCACACAGAAGCCAGCAATTACTGAGAATTGCCTGACTCTCCTTTTCTGTGCAGTTCTGGATTCAAGTAGGGCCATGAGAGGCACATGTGTGAAGTTAGGAAAGTAGACAAGGAGAACCCTCTCTTGTCTCAAAGCCTGACATGTGGGAAGAAATGAGACTCACTGTGACTTCCTGGCAAGCTCTAGAAAATGGCCTGCTTTGCTACTGCAGTTGGAAAAAGTTGATGTGAATGTCCTAGAGATTCCTGAGTGCCAAAGCAGCTTCCCAGTGAGTTCTTGAGAACCTGCCATTTCCATGCTTTGGGCTAAGACCTTCAACAGCACATCCACAGGCCTTTGCTTTCCTAGCTCTTCCAGGTGTTTAAGCCCCTAATTCCCTCACTAAATCTTTCACACTTGAGACTCATAGAGGGCATTTTTTCCCTGACTGATAAAGTGACCATAAATTCTTGGTTCAGTGGGCATTTTAATATATAAAATTCACAAAGTCCAAGTCTATGCCTATCTTCTGAGAAACCATGGAACTTTCTAAATGCCCCACGTTTTCTTTATTTCCTGATGTGACGAAAGAAAATTAAGCAGAGCGAGGAGGCTAGAGAGTGATGGGGTGTGATTTTTATTTAGGACAGTTGTAGTGGGCAGGCAAAATGCCCCTGAAAAGTGTATTTACTCCCTAATCCCTGAAACCTGTGGATATTATCTTCTATGGCAAAAGATGTAATAAAGTTGAAGATCTTGAAAGGCAGAGCTTATCCTGGATTATCCTGCACAAATACAGAGGACAAGGCTATGTGAAGATGGAGGCAGAGATTGGAGTAAAGCAAGCACAAGTTTGTGGTAACTTAACTAAGACAGCAGTCATTGCAGGAAGGCTACTCTAATAGAACATAATTATAGAGAAGTGTGAAGGAAGGAAGTGTGAGGGAGCAAGCTGTGCAGATATGGGAGAAGAGTGTTCCAGGAAAAGGAAACAGACCACGCAAGGGCTCCAAGGTGGAGCATAGGTAATGGAGGGGAGAGGGTGGGAAGTGAGGTTGGAGGATAACGGAGATCAGATATTCAGGGCTTTGCCGGTAACTGCAAGAATGTGAGTTCTTACTCAGAGTAAGAGAGATGGAGAATGTTCTATATAGAGACTATATAGTCTACTATATGGAGACTACTATATGGAGACTAGAACAGGAAATAGGAAACAAGCTAGGAGGAAATGGCTCTAGATGGGGAAAGAGGAAGACTTGGACTCAGCAGATGGTGGTGGATAGTCTAGACATCTTTGGAAGGCAGAGTCAACAGGATGGTCTGACTGATGGGATGTCGGTTGGGATGTCAGGAATAATGTCCAGGTGTTTGGAATGGAGTTTCCATTTGTTGAGGATAGAAAGAATGGCGGGAAATCAGGCTTACCAGGGAGTAGTGAAAAGTCTATGGATGATTCTATAACCCACAACTGGTCAAGGAATGGCTGTTAATTTAGGATCAGCATTTGACCAGTCCATGAAATTAGAACATGAAGGGAAGCTCAAGAGAGTGCTCCTGAGTGTGATGGAGTGTGATGCATGCCTCTTCTGTCACTTTTACTGAGCCTGTGATTGGTGCTGGGGTTGGTGTATGCTCAGGAGACTTGAATCTCTGGACTGTCCATGTGCCAGCTGGACCCTGAACCTCAGCGGAGTTGCAGCTCCTACTCTCTGGTTCATTGGACTTAATCAGGCCAGGTAACAGGAAGGCGAGGATGGTCAACCACCACACCAGGGAACTGAGAGAGTCTACAGCTGCAAGTAGAAGAATCCCATCCATCAGCCATGTGGGATCTAAACCCCCTTTCAGTTTAGAGGTGGAGTGGACATTGCCATCCCAAGGTCAGCAGGATGGAGGAATAAAATTCCTTACTGGTATTCTACTATAGAACTATTGTGACTCTAGCAATGGAAGAAAGTGTATCATTGATGTGGAGAAAGTGGCTACAGAAGTTGCTGAGGGAAGAGAGAGCGAAGAAGTGTGATATGGGGGCATTTTCAGGACTTGGAGTTGTCCTGAATGATACTGCATATATCCTGCCATAACCCACTGAATGGACTGGGAGAGTGTAAACTACAATGTAAACTATAATCCATGCAGTGCAGCAGTGCTCCAAAATGTATTCATCAAATGCAGTTAATGTGCCACACTGATGAAAGAGGTTATTGATGTGGGAGGAGTCGGGGGGGGGATATATGGGAAACTCATATTTTTTAATGTAACATTTGTGTGATCTATGTATAGTTAAAAAAAGACAATAAAAAATTTGCTAAAAAGTAAAAAATGAAAAAACAGCTATCCTAGTTTAAAAAAATAAAAAGCGAATATATGGGCCTCAGAGTGACCAACAGGTAAAAGAAATTCTCAATATCTCAGTTAATGCTATGATTTCATCATCATAGGAGCAGCATTGTCCCTTACCACCACTCTCTGCTGTCATAACATGGGACTATGAATAAATATGGATGGACACGGTGAACTGCCCATGTACAGTTTGATAAAAATTTGTCTATGCTCTGCTGGTATTCTATTTATTGCCCCACCACCACCACTTTATATTGCTTTGACACATCTGCTACAAATGATGAAAGAAAATCATCATATTATTACTACTATCTATAGTCTAAAGCTTACATTTAGTATATTTTTCCCACAAACCATCCTGTTATTAATATCATATATTTGGAATAGTTTATGAGAGAATATTCTCAAAATTGTTCAGTTAACCGCAGTCCATCACTCACCACAGTGTTCACTTTGTTATACGGTCCCCTGACTTGTACAATCCAACCAACGTGTACATTCAGTAGTTCTCAGTTTCATAATGTAGTTGTACTGTCATCAGCTCAGCCCATTTCAGAATGTTTTCATTAATCCAAAAGGAAAAAAATCCCATACTTCCTTAGATCCCCCTCATTATTGACTCTCAGCATTAATATAGTAACTTCTTTGCCATTTCTGTTAAAATATTACAATATAACTGTTAACTATAGTCTGTATGTTACAGTAAATGGATTTTTTCCCATATATTCCCATATTCTTAACACCTTGTAATATAGGAACATTCTTACATTTATACAATTAACCACAATCATCATCTACCATGAAAATCAATATGTTATACAGTCCCTAGATTATCCTCTAGCTTTCTTTCAATTGACATTAACTCCCTAGACTATCCCTTTCAGCCACAATCACTTTAATAAATCAGCAGCATTGATTATATTTACTCTAATGTGTTACCACCAATGTAGCATTCTCTCACATTTACAATTCCCCTTATTAAACATTCTATACACACTTAGCATCAGCTCCTTCTCAATACACATTCTATCTCCTAGTAACCTATACACTATAATTTAACCACATGAGTTTACAAATTGGATTTAGTTCATATTAGTGAGACCAAACAATATTTGTCCTTTTGTGTCTGGCTTATTTCAGTCAACATAATGTTCTCAACAAGATTCATCCATGTTGTCATATGCACCTCAAGTTCATTTCTTCTTACAACTGAACAGTATTCCATCAGATGCATATACCACATTTCGTTTATCCATTCATCAGCTGATGGACACTTGGGTTGTTTCCATCTTTTATCTTTCAGCAATTGTGCATAATGGCATTATGAACATCAGTGTGCAAATGTTTGTTCATGTCCTTGCTTTCAGTTCTCCTGAATATATTCAGCAGCAGAATTGCCAGATCACACGGCAGGACTATATTTAGTTTCCTGAGGAACTACCAAACTGTCCTCCACAGAGGCTGCACCATTTTACATTTCCGCCAACAATGAAGGAGTGTTCTCATTTCTCCACTTCTTCTCCAGCCCTTGTATTTTCCACCTAAGGCATGAAATGTCTCACTGTAGTTTTGATCTGATTTCTCTAACAGCTAGTGATGCTGAACATTTTTTCATGTTCATTTTGGCCATTTGTATTTGTTCTTTGGGAAAATATCTGTTCAACTCTTTTGCCCATTTTTTAATTTGGGTGCTTGTCATTTTATCTTTGAGTTGTATGATATCTTTATATAACATGGAGATCAAACCCTTATTAGATATATGGTTTCTGAAAATTTTCTCCCAATAAGTATGCTGCCTTCTCACCTTCTTTACAAAGCCATTTGAAGCACAAAAGTGTTAACGTTTTGAGGTGCTCCAATTTATCTATTTTTTCTTTCACTGCCCCTGCTTTGTAAGGTTTAAGAAACCACCAACTACCACCATGTCCTGAAGATATTTCCCTACATTTTCTTCTAGGAGTTTTATAATTTTAGCTATTAAATGTAGGTCCTTGATCCATTTTGAGTTAATTTTTTTTATAAGGTGTGAGATAGGGCCCTCTTTCTTTCTTGTATGTATGGATATCCAGTTTTCCTAGCACTATTTGTGGAACAGACTGTTCTAACCCAGCTGAGCGGGTTTGATAGCCTTGTCAAAAATCACTTAACCATAGATGTGAGGAGCTATTTCTGAGTTATCAATTCAGTTCCATTGGTAATTATGTCTATCCTATGCCGTACCATGCTGTTTTTACCACTATAGCTAAGTAATATGCTTTAAAGTCAAGAAGTGGGAGTCTTCCAAATATATTGCTTTTTTTTAAAGACTGTTTTGGCTCAGAACCCCTTAACCTTCCAAATAAATTTGATAATTGGGTTTTGTTTCTTTAAAAATGGCTTTTGGAATTTTTAATGGGATTCTGTTAAAACTGTAACTCAGTTTGGGTAGAATTGACATCTTGATGATATTTAGTCTTCTAATCCATGTACATAGAATGTACTTCCATTTATTTTGGTCTTCTTTGGTTTCTTTTAGAAACATTTTACAATTTTCTGAATACTGAGCCTTTATGTCCT
Source organism: Dasypus novemcinctus (assembly GCF_030445035.2). Taxonomy (NCBI): domain Eukaryota; kingdom Metazoa; phylum Chordata; class Mammalia; order Cingulata; family Dasypodidae; genus Dasypus; species Dasypus novemcinctus. Next base: position 158,287,692 of record NC_080676.1, on the reverse strand, counting down.
TGGTTAAGTGTCTTCCTAAATATTTGATTCTTTTAGTTGCTATTGTAAATGGAACTTCCTCCCCAGATTGCTGATTAGTAGTTATAGAAATGCTACTGATTTTTCATATTAATCTTGTATCGCACTATGTTGCTGAGCTCCTCTATTAGTTCTAATAGCTTAGTTTTGAATTTGGGGGTAGTTTCTAGGTATAGGATAATATCATAAGAAAATAGCAAAAGTTTTACTTCTTCCTTTCCTATTTGGGTGCCTTTTATTTCTTTTTCTTGCCTAATTGCTCTAGCTAGAACTTCTAGCACTATATTGAATAACAATGATGAAAGTGGGCATCCTGTCTTCTTCCTGATCTCAGCAGGAAAGTTTTCAATCTTTCATCTTTGAGTACAATGCTAGCTATGGGTTTTTCACATATGCATCTTACCATGTTAAGAGAGTTTCCTTCTGTTCCTATCTTTCAAAGAATTTTTATCAAGAAAGGATGCTGTATTTTGTCAAATGCCTTTTCTGCATCAATCGAGGTGATCATATGATTTTTTCTTCTTCAATTTATTAATGTAGGGTATTACACTAATTGATTTTCTTGTGTTGAACCATGCTTGGATGCCTGGGATAAAACCCACTAGATCATGGTGTATAATTCTTTTAACATGCTTTAGAATACAGTTAGCAAGTATTTTGTTGAGGATTTTTATATCTATCTTGATTAGAGAATTTTGTCTGTAATTTTCTTTTTTGTAGTGTCTTTGTCTGACTTTGGCATTAGGGTGATGTTGACTTCATAGAATGAGGGCTTTGTTTTGTTTTGTTTTAGGAAGTATCCAGGTTTGAACCCAGGACCTCGTATGTGGGAAGAGGTGCCCAGTCACTGAGCTACATCTGTTCCCCAAGAATGAGTTTTGTAAGATTGCCTCCTGTTCAATTATTTGGAAGAGTTTGAGCAAGACTGGTATTAAATCTTCTTTAAATGATTGTCAGAATTCATCTGTGAAGACTTCTGGTCCTGGGCTTTTCATTTTGGGGAGTTGTTTAACGATTGTTTCAGTCTCTTTACTTGATTGGTTTGTTGCGGTCTTCTATGCATTCTAGGATCACTGTAGGCTGTTTGCACATTCCTAGGAATTTATCCATTTCATCTACATTGTCTAGTTTGTTGACATACATTGTATCCCCTTATGATCTTTCTTATTTCTGTGGGTCAGAAGAAATGTCCCCATTTTCATTTTTTATTTTATTTATTCGCTTCTTCTCTCTTTTGTTCTTTGTCAATCTAGCAAAGGGTTTATCTTTTTTTTAATCTCAAAGACCCAACTTATGGTTTTGTTGATTATCTCTATTATTTTGTTATTGTTCTCAATTTCATTTATCTCTGCTCTGATCTTTGTTATTTCTTTCCTTCTGCTTGCTTTGGGCTTAGTTTGCTGTTCTTTTTCTAGTTCCTCCCGGTGTGCAGTTCAGTCTTCAATTTTAGCTCTTTCTTCTTTACTAATGTAAGCATTGAGGGATCTAAATTTCACTCTCAGCACTGCCTTCACTGTAGCCCATAAGTTTTAATATTTTGTGCTTTGTCTTAAGATATTTACTGATTTCTCTTGCAATTTCTTCTTTGGCCCACAGATTATTTGTATTGTTTAATCTCCATGTAGTTGTGAAATTTCCCTTTCCCACTGTTATTGATTTCCAGTATCATTCCATTATGATCAGAGAAAGTGCTGTATATAATTTCTATCATTTTATATTTATTGAGACCTGTCTTTTGACCTAACATATGGTCTATCCTGGAGAAGGATCCATGAGCACTCGAAAAGAATTTATATCCTGCTATTTTAGCATATAATGCTCTGTAAATATCTGTTAGCTCTAGTTCATTTATCACATTATTCTTAATATCATATTATTCTTAATTATTCAGTTATTAAGAACAATATGATTTCTTATTTACCCTCTGTCTAGATGTTCCACATAAAGCTGAGAGTGTTATTATAGAGACATCTATTTCTCCCTTCAGTTTTGCTAGTGTGTGTTTCATGTATTTTGGGGAACCCAGGTTAGGTGCATAAATATTTATGATTATTTCTTCTTTGTGAATTGTTCCTTTTATTAATATATGATTGTGACAGTTTGATTTTGGTTAATCCCAAAAGAGGTTATGTTTTTTAATTAATCCATTCCTGTGGGGATGGTACCCTTTTGAGTAGACTATATCAATGAAGTGCAACACAGGTTGCGTTTCTGCCCTTTTGCTGTTCCTTATATAAACAGACAAGAGGAAGAGACACATAGAAAAAGGAAGTTGCCATTTGTGATCCTTCCAGGTGAGAGAGAGGAGAAAGTAGAGAGAAGACTCCAGATTTACCTACAATTACAGAAAGGAAGAGAAGCCTGACAGGGTGAGAGAGTTCTCAGAGTCTGAAATCAACAAAGCACAGAGGTACAGAAAGAGGTCACTGAGGAGCTAGGCCCACAGAGCAGCTGAGGGCTGAAGAAAAGAGCCATATGCCTGATAGACCACAGCTGAACTCATGAAGAAAGCAGAGCAGATGAGACTGAGAGGGGAGGCCAAGAAAGAGACAAACTCTATGCCTGGTTGCCCACAGATGGACTCCAGCAGATGGTAGATCCTGAAGGGAAGGCAGGGACCTCAGCAGAGATCAGTGGCCATCTTCACCACATGGCAGGACACCAGGATCACAAATAACTGACTTTGGTGAGAAAGCATCTCTGATGATACTCTGATATGGATATTTCATGGCCTTGGAACTGTAAGGTTTTACAATAAATAAAATCCCCATTATAAGGTACTTTGCATCAGCAGTCCTTTGGCAAACTGGGACAATAACCTTCTTCATCTCTTATTACAGTTTTGCATTTAAAATCTATTTTGTCAAATGTTAGTATCACTGTTCCAAATCTTTCTTGTTTACTGTAGCAGTTTGATATTATTTATGAATTCATTAAAAAAAAAGATATTGATTATGTTTGTAAAGTGGTCTGTTCCTCTGGGCATAATACCTTTTGATTGTATTGAATTCAGAGGTTTCACTTTTACTTGATTAAGTTAAGAGTAAGGCTTTGAACCAGCCATGTCAGTTGGACACAAGTCCCCACCCCCTTGATGGGAAGACACTAACAGAGAAAAAGCCATGGCAGGGGAAGAGAGACACCTCCATAGACAGAGTCCCCAGGAAGAGAGTTGAGCCTGACAGCCTACAGCTGCAGCTGAGCCCAGAAAAGAACAAGCCCAGACAGAGATGAATCTTACATCTGCCTACAGCTGAGATCAAAAGAAGCTGGGATCACAGAGCCTAAGAGAAAGAGGAAGGCTGAATCCTCACAGAGACAGCAGCCATCTTGTTCCAACTCATGGCAACAGACTTAATAAGGGAAGTAACTTACTTTTCATGACCTTGTGACTATATGCTTTTACCCAAAATAAATATCCTTTATAAAAGCCAACAGATTTCTGGTACCTTGCATCAGCACCCCTTTGGCAGTTACTATTGAATGAGTTACCTTTTTTCTAACCTTTCACTTTCAGCCTGATTATGTCCTTGTGTCTAAGGTAAATCTCTTGCTGAAAGCATATAGATGACTCATATTTTTTATCCATTCTGTCAGTCCATGTCTTTTGATTGGGGAATTCAGTCCATTAGCATTCAATATTATTACTGTAATGGCATTTGTTACAACCCAGCTCCTGAAGTGCATGGATCAGGGTGGCAGCAAGACCAAAGGATACAGTTGGCACAGTGTCAGACATGAACTTTATTTATGGGAGCTTTGGACAGGAGAGGGTCTTCAGCAGCTTCAGGCCGAAGACTGAAAGTAGTGCTCTGCAAAGAGGTGGGGAAAATGAGGGGTTTCAGAACAAAGACATTTCATAACAGAGTTTCTGTTAGGGTCACATGAAGCACACAAATGGGGTCTGGTGATGTTACTGTAGGAAAGAATTGTACAGCCTGAAGAATATACAGTCTACAATACCATCTGTACATTGTCCTCCTGTGAGGAGGTTTTTTACATTTTAACTTGTGTCCTGGAGCATGCAAGTGGCATATTGCAGGATGAGTTTCTGTTAGCTAGGACTGGGGGCCCAGTGGACCCACACAGCATTACTTACTTTGTCCATTTTATCCTTTGACTTTTTACTCTTTTAGTTACCCTTACTAATAATCTTCATTTCTACACTCTTCTCCAACTTTCTCTCCCTTGTCTTTTCCTTTCAGGCTGCAGCACTCCCTTTAGTATCTATCTATTATAAATCCAGTCTTTTGGTAACAAGCTCTCTTAGGGTTTTTTGGTCTGTGAAGACTTTAAACTTACCCTCATTTCTGAAGGACAGTTTTTTTTGAATAAAGAATTCTTGGCTGGCAGTTTTTCTCTCTCAGAGCATTATATACATCATATCACTGCCTTCTTGCCTCCATGGTTTCTGATGAGAGATTTGCAGTTAGTATTATTGTGTGTGATGCAATCCTTTTCTCCTCCTGCTTTCAGAATCCTTTCTTGATCTCTGGCATTTGACATTATGAATAATAGGTGTCTCAGATTAGGTCCATTCAGATTTATTCTGTTTAGACTACATAGTCCTTTTCAGATACTGATATTTATGTGTTTCATAAGGTTTGGATAGTTTTTGGTCATATTTTGTCAGATATTTTTTTCTGCCCCTTTTTCATTCTCTTCTCCTTCTGGAATACCTAAAACACATTGTGTTTCACAATTGTCATTCAATTTCTTGAGATCCTGTTTAATTTTTTCCATTCTTTTCTCTTCTGTTCCCCTGTCTTTTCAAGTTCAGATGTTCTTTCCTCCAATTCACTAATTCTGTCCTTCATCAATTCAAATCTGCTGTTATATGCCTCTAATGTATTTTTTAGGAGGTACTGGGGATTGAACCCAGGACCTTATATATGGGAAGCAGGTGCTCAACCACCAAGCTACTTCTGCTCCCCTCTAATGTATTTTTTTCTCATCCTTTGTGTCTTTCTTTCCCATAAGCTCTGTTATCTATATTTGCAGATGTTCATATTGTTCTTTATGCTCACCCAGTGTCTTCTTAAAATCCTTTATCTGTTTAGCCATATTTTCCTTCAACTCCTTGAATTCATTTAGGAAATTTGTGTGATCACTGATCAGTTGTCTTCACACAATGTCTCATCAGAATTCTTGTTTGATCCTTTGGCTAGGCCATATCTTCCTTTTTCTTAGTATGGCTTGTAATTTTTTGCTGATATCTAAGCATCTGATTATTTTGGTGAATTTACTTCGATGGTCAAATTTTCTCTCTTGCATGGTGGTTTTGTTTCATGGTTCTTCTTAATTTTGGTTCAACTTGTTTGAAATCTTTAAGATTGCCCAGCCTAAGTTTTAAAAACAAGACCAGGGACTCACTAATGGGGCACAGACCAGATTCAAGAGTACCTGGACGTGAGAGACTCCAAAAAGAAAGCATTTTTACTTCTTGCAATTTCCCGACCTGCAGCAGATGATGTTCTTTGACAAGCCTTTTCACAGAGGTGTTTCTTTCAAACTCCACTTGCTAGTGATTCTGGTCTGGCAAGAGCCAAGATTCAAAACAAACTCCAGCTGGCCAGATTCACGGAAGAGAAACACTCTCTGCCTTCTACCACTCCCTCTCTCCTCTCAGGAAGGAAGATGTCCATTACACTCTCAGTTGGCCACAGTGAGCCATGGGTTTTATCTAGGCTGTTTACCTTGATGGTGGGGGATGGGTGTCATTCTGGCCACAGGGGCAAATAACTCATGGTTTTCACTTTGGCCTCTTCATCTCTCTGTCTCACTCACCCCTGGATCATGCACAGCACTCTCCTGGTCTACAGACCCCTAAAGCAGCTCCCTTGGACAGCTTTTTGCCCTTCCTCCTTTGTTTTTATAAGAGGGTTGAGCCTTGCTGTCCTACTCTGATGCCATATTCCCATAAGTCCTGTTCTGCCAATATTTAATTAGACATAATCAAATCTCCATTAGTCATAAATATGATCATATATTTCATAGTTCATCTCAGTTCCTGCTGGAGAGTTGGCTATATCATGTCCATACACACACGCCCATAACAAGAAAAAAAAAGAAAGTTTCAAATCAGCTCTCATAAGCAGCTTTGATTAAACTATTGATTAAATGATGTTCGAGAATTCCCCAATATTTATCCTCTTCCTCAAAATTCTCTAGGGTTAAAGAAACCTGAGATTTTATTGTATAAACTAACAGTACCATCTTTAGTCCAAGACCAAACTCACAATCCCACAATAATATGAGTATCCCCCCAGAGGAAAATATTTGGGCTTCTTCTCTCACTACAAGTGACAAGTTGTTGGGAAGGGGAGAGGCCAAATGACAGGGACCTTGAGGCAGTCCTCCTTGCCTGGAAATAGAAGCCGGCCTCAGTAGTAAGTCTGGAAGGTTCCAGGGTACTGAGAATAATGATAAAGATGGGGGAAAGGGAACAGAGCTTTGGTCCCTGAATCCATCACCCAGCTCCTCAAGGGAGAAGGGCTTGTGTAAGTGGTGGGCCCATCATTTGGGTTCAGGTGGAGCTAGCCTCCTGACAGCTAATGACAGCTTGAAGCTCATAAGTTAACTTGTGCTAAGAACTCCCAAAGGAGGCTCAAGGTACCCATTCCCAGACCCGTATGGTGAGCTCCCAATGGGATAGCATTGGTCTGGTCTATGATCCTCACTTTGAGAGAACCTTGGAAACCTGCCTTCCCCTCTCAGGGACATGTAAAGATTTCTTGGGGTTGCCCACTACACTGTAAGTTCCTGAGGGTTGAGTGGCCTCCGTTCAGCTCCCCCTGTCTTGGCACACGATATTAGTCAGCCATATGGGTGCTGATACAAAATACCAGAAATTGGATGGCTTTTATAAAGGGTATTTATTTGGGATAGAAGCTTACAGTTACCAGGCCATAAAGCATAGGTTACTTCCCTCACCAAAGTCTTTTGCCACATATTGGAGCAAGATGGCTGTTGACTTCTGCCAGGGTTCAGGCTTCCTGGGGTCCTCTCTTCCCAGGGTTCATTTCTTTCTGGGCTCAGCTCTTATGCTTTCCCTACAAGGTCAGCTGTAGACTGTGAGGTTTCCTAGGCTTTGCTTTTCTCCACAAGGCCAGCTGTAGCCTATCTGGCAACTGGCTCTGTCTCTCTCCTAGGGCTAGATTCTCTCCAGGCTCAGCTGCTCTGCTCCTCTATGTGTTCACTTCCTGGGCTCAATCTCAAAACTCCTGCATCAAAATTCCAACTCTGTCCTTCACCATGTCTTTTATCTGTGAGTCCCCACCCAGCAAGGGGCAAGGACTTAACACCCTACTCACATGGCCCAATCAAAATCCTAATCATAATTTAATCATGCCCAGGTACAGACCAGTTTACAAACATAATCCAATATCAATTTTTGGAATTCATCAACCATATCAAACTGCTTCACTCCACCCTCTGAATTCCAAAAAGACATTACAATATTCAAAAAAACCTTAAATTAATAGCAATGCTAAGTATAGAATCACATTGCAATCAGTTTAAAGAAACACAGTTTGTCTTGGGGCAAAATCCCATCTGCTATAGACCTCTGACACTTACAAAAGATTTATCTGTTTCCAATACACAAATGGACAGACAAAGGATAAACATTTTCATTACAATAAGGAGAAATTGGAAGGGAAACTTGAGACATGGGTCTTCTACAGTTCAGTAAACCTGCAGGACATACTTCATTAGATGTCAAAGTCTGAGAGTCACTCTTAAGACAATCATTTCTTCTTCCTGGGGCCTTATGGAAACCCACTTGTTTTAGCCAAAGGGGTGCTGATGCAAAATACTAGAAACTGGTTGATTTTTATAAAGGGTAATTTATTTGGGGTAGGAGCTTACAGATACCAGACCATAAAGCATAAGTTATTTCTCTCACCAAAGTCTATTTTTATGTGTTGGAACAAAATGGCTGCTGATATCTGTGAGGGTTCGGTCTTCCTGGGTTCCTCCGGGTTCAGTTCCTCTCTTTCCTCCACAAGGTCAGCTGTAGACCATGAGACTCTCTAGACTTTGCCTCTCCCCACAAGGTCAGCTGTAGACTATCAGGTGAATGGCCCTGTCTCTCTCCCTGGGGTTTCTGTCATGTCTAAGGAGCCATCTCTATTCCTCAGTGTTCTTCTCCTGGCTCAGGTTGTCTCTTCCCAGGGCTTGCTTCTCTTTCCTCTGTGTGCTGACTTCCTGGGGCTCCAGCTTAAGACTTTAGCATCAAACTGAACATCAGAAAACCCTCAACTCTGTCCTTTGCCTTGCCTTTTATCTGTGAGTCCTCACCCACCAAGGGTGGGGACTCAATGTCCTAATGAGATGGCCCAACCAAAGCCCTAATCATAACTTAATCATGCCCAGGTACAGACCAGATTACAAACATAATCCAATATATATTTTTGGAATTCATAACCATATCAAACTGCTACATCACCCTTTCCATGGGCTTGCCCAATGACCATTTTCTTGGTTCCACCCTCATCAAGCATCTCCAGTCTTCACCCTCAAAGAGCACTGGGGTGATTGCCACACCTTACCCAATTTTTGGGTTAGAGACTCAAATTCTTTACAGTACTGTGAGGTGAAGGCAACATCCTCCCTAACCTTTGGCATACAGGCTCAACCTTCTCAGAGCAACAAGTTGACCACCTGGCCTTCCTTAATCCATGGGGGACAGGTGCACCCCTCTCATACCTATGGCATGCTGACCTTATCTGCCCTAATCCTTGAGGAATGTGCTCCACCCTCTCTGTACCCTAAGGCAGCAAAACTCTCTCCAAAACATCAGGTGGGAACATCCACCCTCTTCAACTGCTGGGGCAAACTCACTCTCTCTACACATGAGTGGGGTTCTTCTCTTGGCCCAGGGTGATGTCACAATTTCAGATTTCAGCTTCCAGGGTTTTTCTCTTAAAGCTGTTTCTCCTTTAATCTCTCCTTTCCATGTCCCATTGAGTCCAAGCTGACAGTGGTTTTGTTCATACAGCTCTCTCAAAAAGCTTGTTGGTTTAGCATCATGCAAGAAGCAGGGGTCCAAACCGTCAGACAGCAAGACTTTCCACAAGTCTTTCCTAGATAACTGCATCTTGACTCCTGATTTACAAGTTCCAAGTTTAATTATGTCCTCAAATGGGGCACTATTTTCTGGGAGCTTGATTTCCAGGTGTTTGGAATTTCTAGAATCAGTTTCTATTTTCTTTGTGCTCAACAGTTCAGTCTTCAGCATATTTCTCTCATCTAGCATTTTGCTATAAGCTGCAAGGGTAAGCCAAGTCGCACTCTCCAGATTTACTTTGAAGAGTCTTCAACTAAATGCTCAAGCTCACCATTTTCAAATTCTTCCTTCCATAAAACATCAGGAGTTAATTTTGCTAAGTTCTCTGCAACTTCAAAACATGGATCACCTTTCCTCCAGTTTCCAATAATAGTTTCATCATATACTGCTACAGCATCATAAAAAGTCTCTTTAGCATCCATATTCCTACCAAGTTTCTGCAAAGCAATCTTGGACTTTTCTATCAAGCATCTCACAATTTCTCAAAAAAAAAAAAATCTCTTACCCATTTATAAAACTGTTCCAGCATTTTGGTAATTGCAAAAGCACTTCCCCACTCCTTGGTACCAAATTCTTTATTAGTCAGCCAAAGGGGTGTTGATGCAAAATACCAGAAATCTGCTTTGGTTTTTATAAAAGGTATTTATTTGAGGTAAAAGCTTACAGTTACAAGACCCTAAAGAGTCCAACTCAAGGCTGCTTTCTCACCAAAGTCTGTTGCCACATGTTGAAGCAAGATGGTGGGAGAACGCTGATCAGTCTCTAGTCCTTCTCAGCTGCTCGGCTGCTCTTTTCTCTTTGGATGTAAACTATCAGGTGAATGGCTTATCCCTCTTCCTGGGGCTTTAGCTGTTTGAGCCTTCTCCTTTCTATCACAAGGCAGGACCAAAATGACCAAGTTCTTTCCACTTCCATGTGTTTTCTTGAGTGAGTGTCTGTTTATATAGGCCCATCAAGAGGACAGGGATTTAACCTGAGTCACGCCTTACTGAAGCTGTTGAATCAAAAGCCCTAAGTTTATTTTATCTAGTAAACTTAATTGAATTTAACACAATCAAAGGGTATCACACCCAGAGGAACAGATCAGTTTATAAACATAATCTTTCTCTTTTTTGGGATTCATAAATAATATCAAACTGCCATATAACTGTTTATTGGCCACACTCCTTTCAGCCTCAGCTGAGCCTCATCCTCCACATCAGCTGGGTGGCCAGTCTTTTACTGAATAAATGATCCAGGTATGTATTACTACAACACAAACCTCCCCAAACCTAGAGGCTGAAAACGACCATTCATTTGCTCACAATTTCATGAGTTAGGAATTTGGGAAGGGTATGGTGGTCAGCATGCCTCTGATCGCACAGTAGCCGCTGGGCACCTGGTGCTCAGACCTCCCCGCCTCACTCTGTCTCCAAGCAGGGGCTCAGCCTCCCAGGCCTCCCCAAGACTTGAGCTTTTGCAGCCCAGCAATCTCTAGCCGTCTCCAGGTAGGCACTCTCCTTCCAGGGTGGTGGGCTTCCACGAGGCAACAAGTTGATGCAACACCAGGCGGCCTCCATTAGGCTATTTCCCCCACAGTCAGAGGTCCACAGGACCCCCAGATTCAAGGGCTTTTGATGGGAGGAGTAACCAAATCACCTTGAAGATAAACAATGAAAGAAGTGAATTCCATCTGCCACCTAAACCACTGCAATTTCCCTTCCACTTCTGACTAACGCAGGGCTTGGCCAGGGCCTGGTGAGCAGGTCTAATTCCATGAACCCCGTTTCTTCATTGTCCCCTCCCTCTTCTTTCACCTATCCAGGAAACACTCCCTGTGCTGCCTCTACTTCCTTCTGGATAATTCATACACAGCTTACTCACACACACCCACAACAAGAAAAATAGAACCCCATCCTCAATTATTACACTAATACCGCTATTAATAGTTGGTTAATAGTTTTCCAGGGAAGCAGATGTGGCTCAAGTGATAGAGCTTCCACCTACCATATGGGAGGACCTGGTTTTGATCCCTGGGGCCTCCCAGTGAAAATGAAGAGAAAGCGTGCCTGCACAGCAAGCCAGTGCCCACATGAGTGCCCGCGCAGCAAGCCAGTGCCTGCATGAGTGCCTGCATGGTAAGCCAGCACCCACACGAGTGTCCACACAAGTGCCCGCATGGTAAGCCAGTGCCCTGCGCAAGTGAGTCACATAGTAAGATGATGATGCATCAAAAGAGAGACGAGGGGTGAGTCAAGGTGACACGTAGCAAAGACCAGGAACTGAGGTGGCACAATTGACAGGGAACCTCTCTTCCCATCAGAGATCTCCAAGATCTAATCCTGGTGACTCCTAGAGGAGAGGAAAGGAGAAGGGAAGACAACACAGACAGCAAAAACAGCAGGGCAGGAAGAGGGGAAGGGTGAAAAATAAATAAGTAAATCTTTTTTTTAAAAAAACAGTTTTCCAACTAGGTCATTGTCGTGGCTCCCTTATGAAACGCCAGCAGCCCCAATCTCTATTCACGCCACTCTTAGCTTTTTACCTACGTTGAAGCCACCAATCATGGCTCTATCAGCCTCAGCACCAATCCTTCCTCTGGAAACAAGCTGCAGCTGGTGTGCCTGGACAATTCCTGGAAGCCTGAGACAAGAAATGCCGTCAGACAGCCAGGCAGACAGAGAGACAGACGGCCCACAGCCACAGCTGGACCCAGTGATTGAGGGTAAATAGAATCCAGAGCAAAGAGCTTCCAGGGCTCCATCCACTCCCTGGACTGCTAAGGGGAGAGGGCCAGGGCCAGACCCTGGAGAAACAAAAGAGGTGGAGAAACAAGGTAGGTGGAACATCCCACTCCCATCTCACCCGATCCCCACCCCAACCCCCAAGCACCTTTCCAGCAATGGAAGGTGAACCAACGCTGCTGGCTGCACCTTCAACCACAGGGAGTCAGACCAAAGGAGATGCCCTTCACCTGCAATTAATGTCTCGGTATTCGCGATGACAAGTTCTGCCTGGAAGCATGGACGCACTGCCTGAGCCCAGAGGGCACAGAGACAAAGCAGAGCCCACACCTGAAAGAAGAGAGGCTTGGCTGTAGTTGCTGGCGGGCAGCCTGGTCCTCCAGGGCAACCAAGAACCCAGAAGTCCTCAGGTGCATGAGGCAGGCAGAAGGAAACCGGAGAAAGCCCAGCAGAGAAATCGCTAACAGGACAGAAAGGTCTCGGCTTGAGCATCTGCAAACCACCACCAATTTCTAGGGTCTGTACATTCCAGTTACTTCCGTGATCTTCTGAAATCAGAAATATTTTGTTTTTAAAATTTAGAAAGAACTTTATCTTCTCAGTAACTTATGCAGACCATGGCTTTGATTTAATGGTAGGCTACTTGACATGATGGAAAGAGGGATGATTTCAAAAGATAGGGAAAGAGTCGGGGAAATACCAAAGGAAAACAAAAACAACTTCAGAGCTTCCTCTGCACTGGGAAAAGGAGCAACTCACACAATCTCTGGCCCCTCAGTGGCAGTGAGTTTGTCCCTGAGTGCCAAGCCTCTCTCAGGGCCTGGAGAAAGGAGATTTCAAGCCGCTAAGCCAGGAATTTCTTGCTACCACCTGCTGAACTTGGCATTAATGCACATATTCCCAAGTGTCCAATGGAAAGAACCAAAATCCACAGACCCAAAGGCAGACAGAAAAGACAGGGCTAGGCCCCCTGGTGGATCGGTTTTGCCTTGCTTTCCCTCAACCATAATCCTCCAATCGATGTGCCTGGGCTCCACTGAGAAGACGTAACTGGGAGTGGATGTGGCTCAGCAATTGAGACTGCTTCCCACATGGGAGGTCCCGGGTTCCATCCCCAGTGCCTCCTAAAGAAGCCAAGCAAGACAGCGAGCTGACATAATGGGTTGGCACAGCAAGTCGATGCCATGAGATGACACAATGAGGAGACACAATAAGCAGGGAGCAGATATGGCTCAAGCAATTGGCACCTCCCTCCCACACAGGAGGTCCCGGGTTCAGTTCCTGATGCCTCCTAAAAAATGATGAGCAGACACAGAGAGCACACAATGAACAGACAGAGAGCAGACAGCAGGTGCCAACAATGTGGGGGGGCTCCTGAGAGGGGCCCTCCTCTGCCACACTGTGCAGGCGACTGTCACCAAACCAGAGGGATTCCCCGGAGGAGGAGGGGGCAGGAAGGCCACATATGGCTTCTCAACGGCCGCCTGGAGGAAAGGCCCTCCCAGGCAGTCTCCTCTGTGAGTCCAGGAGGGAGAGGAGGGTGGAAAAGACAGGAGCAAGGGATTCGGGAAAGCGGCTTTCCTACCGAAGGGAATGGCTCCCGAGACTTCAAGCCCATGAGCACGGCTTCCAGGGCCTTCAGAGAAGGCACGTAAAGGTGCTGAACGCTGCTGCTGCCCCTTCCAGGGACAGTGGGGAGACTTGCAAGGCCAGCCATGTGACTGTGAGGGAATTCGCTCTTCCCTCATGCCTTTGTGTTTCGTTACACTTTTCCTTGCACATTTTAAGAACTGAAAAAGTACACAGAGGCGAACTTTGTTTTGCCTTCCCTTCCCATTCCTGCCTCACGGGCCTGTGCTCTGGGGACGGTGGTCTTTCTGCAAGAAGCCAGACAGAGGAGGGGCTCTCAGCAAGGAAGACATCGCCGCTTCATCCACAAGGTCTTGGGGTCGCTCCATAAGGCAGAAGGGGGATCTGGGGCCCTACAGAGTTCTTCCTTCCCCTGGCAGGAGGGCAGGGGGCAGTGCTCCACCAAGAAGGGCATAAAGGCATCGGCTTTGAGACCTCAGACATCCTTGCAAGGGTGAGTCTACTGGGGGGTTGGGCCGGCTCCCCCGCTTCAGCAGCACTGGGACATCACAGGTATTCAGACATTGCTCAGGGGCAAGACCAGCGCTCACTCACCCAGGGGCAGGACCAGGGCTCACTCAGGGGCAGGACCAAGGCTCAGCTTATCCAAGAGCAGGACAAGGGCTCAGGTCACCTAAGGTCAGGACCAGGGCTTGGCTTATCCAGGGGCAAGACCAGGCTCGCTCACCCAGGGCAGGACCAGGGCTCAGGGGCAGGATCAGGGCTCAGTTCACCCAGGGACAGGACCATGGCTCAGTGCACTCAGGGCCAGAGGCAGAGCTCAGCTTATCCAAGGTCAGGACCAGAGCTCAGCTCACAGTCTGGAGCAGATGCCACCAGTCTAGGCTTAGCAGAGGACCATCAATGTGCCCTTCAAGGTCCCAGCCCAGGGAAGCGGATTTGGCTCAACCGATAGAGCATCCGCCTACCACATGGGAGGTCCAGGGTTCAAACCCAGGGCCTCCTGACCCTGAGCTGGGTGATGCACAGTGCTGATGCACACAAGGAGTGCCGTGCCATGCAGGGGTGTCCCCCCGCTTAGGAGAGCCCCACGTGCACCCCATAAAGAGAGCTGCCCCATGCGAAAAAAAGCACGGCCCACCCAGGAGTGGCGCCGCACACACAGAGAGCTGACACAGCAAGGTGACACAATGAAAAAGAGACACAGATTCCTGGTGCCGCTGATAAGAATACAAGCGGACACAGAAGAAGAATACACAGCGAATGGACACAGAGAGTAGACAACGGGGAGGAGGAGGGGAAAGAGGAGAGATATAAATCTTTAAAAAAAAAAAAGATCCCAGCCCAGCCTGCCTCTTCTTTCAAGTTTTCCCCAACTCTGTCTAGTCTTCCACGGCTTCCTACTTTCCTGAAACCCTGCAACACACAGAGATCTCGATTCTAAGTATTTATACCAGAAGGATGCAATCCCACCCTGCAATTTGTAGCTGAAGGCCAGTAGGAGATACAGGTTGCTGGATGTCACCCAGCAGGCAATGACAAAGTTGAGCTCCTGCCATAAGTTTGCCAACCAACCTTGTGTGTACCTTGCAACTCAGCACCCAGGAGACCTCATGCATCCTCACCCCATCTCCCTGTTGGAGACAAGGGCCAGGCATCATGCAGGGTCCAGGAGGGAGGGCCCATACATGGTGTCTGCTCTGCATGGAGCTGCTGGAGGGAGAAAGGCCTGACAGAGGGAAGCAGCGCAACCCAAGGGTAAATGCACAAGCTCAGAAGGAGGTTGGTCCATGGTCACCAGCCTCTGCCCCTTAGTACTATGTTTTTGGGCCAGTCACCCTACATCCCCAATCGTCAACATCCTCAGACATAGAGACTCCTAAGCAGTCTCCTAGAGGGGTGCAAAGATGGGTGAGCTCAGTCAAATACCTGGACCATAACAGCACTTAACAAGTAGAGTCACTTAGTATCATTATCAATGACCACTCAAGTTACTGCACTGGAGAAGCCTAAGGTGCTTCTGGAATGTTCATCCAAGAAAATCTAGAACCCCAGAGAAGGGAAGAGAAAGCCACTTGATGACTGTCATCTCATCTCCAGGGCTCACCTTCCATAACCCATCCTTCTACCCTCATCTGGGACCAATCCAAACCATCCTGGAATGTGGTGTCATTCAGACCACTCTCCCCCATTCTCTCTTGCCAGACCCTTAGCTCACCCAGCCCCACACCCAACAGAGCCTCTGCCTCTCTCCCTCTCTTCATTGGTGCTGCCTCAAAGTCGGGGACTTGCTGCTGCTACACAAGGAGGAAGATGGCCCAATTCTAAATTCAGAAGGCAGCTCCCCTCTTTTTCAGACCCTGAAAAGTTTGGGGAATGCATCCCCAGTGGCTAAATATTCCCTCCTGGAATGGGCAGAAGCCACTTACACACCCGGACCTTCTACCCTTCCCAGATTTTAGCATCAGTGGTTTACTAGAGACCTTGCTTGTAGCAAGCACATTTCCCTAACTTTGGAGTTGTAAGCTCTTGTCTAATCCATGGTTCAAAGAAGCAAAGGTAGACCTTGATTAACATGGAAAATCCTGCTCGTGGGCAGCCTGGTGCACAGAGATAAACTAGCAGCCACCACTTCTCCAAATGCCAGGTCCAATTCAGGGGATCCCTACAACATCCAGTGAGCTAGGTTTACTTATCCCCATGTTACAAAACGAGGAAACTGAGGCTCAGGAAGTTTAAGGTACTTGCCCCTGGCCACGTAGCTAACAAGTGGTGAGCCAAGCTCCTCTTGTCTGTCCTGATCTCACATCCACACAAAGCAACCTGGGCGTCCTCACCATGAGCATTTGGATACTCAGATGCCCAAAACCAACTGAGATTTCCATGCACTCAGCACCCATCAGCTGGCAGAAATCTTCTGGGAGTCTTGAATGCTTGGGTGGAAATAATTTATCTGTAATATACCCTGACTGGGAACATTGTTTGTGGTGGTTTTGACTGTCCAAATGCCTGTCAATCTCATTTGTCACTCCAAATTAAGACTGTCAGCATTATTAAGACTGAGGGAGCTTTGAGTGGCCACTTCTAATTACTTCATTAGCAACCCTTCTGCTGCTTATCACCATCCCTGAGACCAATATTTCAGTGATTGAAAGTTATCATTTCTTCCCTAAACCTGCTCCAATGTCAACTAACTCTGACCCTAAAATTAGAAGATGATGTGTATTACATTAAAAAGGACTGAGACTTGCTGAAATAGGCAACAACATTCTGCTTTCTGAAAGAGTGCTCTTTGGAGAGCAATTTGCTGTCTAGCCCTCCATGGAGGCAGCAGGCAATGGCGTGGTTTGAGAAGTCACACAGCCAACTCTTTTATCACCACGTCCAACCCACATTGCCCAAAACTCCCAGGGAAGGTTAAGGTTATGTGTCAACTTGGTGAGGCCATGGTGCCTAGCGATTTGGCCAAACACTAGCCTAGATGTTGCTGTGAAAGTGTTTTGTAGATGGGATCAGCCTCTACAGTCAGTTGAGTTTATGTGATGTGTGTGGGCCCCATCTAATCAGCTAAAGGCCAGAAGAGCAGAAAACAGGGGTGTCCTGAAGAAGAAATTGTGCCTTAAGTCTACAACAGGAACTTTTGTCTGAGCTTCCAGCCGCTGTCCCATCCCACAGATTTCAGGCTGGCCAGTCCCCACAATCACATGTGCCTATTCCTTCAAATAGATCTCTTAACATATAAATATGTATATATACACACACACGCACATATATTAATATATCCTGTTGGTTCTGTTTCTCCGGAAAACCCTAACTTACACGGCCCCCAAATCCTAGCACTGTGGATAGTATATGGTGCCGCACCCCCTAAAAATGAAAGAAGTAAGACCACTTCTTTCAGCTGGCACTGTACTGTAGTGTCAGCATGAGGGAGGAGCAGGTCAAAACCTCCCGAGGCACCCTGGCATCCCAGCCCAACCAAGGAAGACCTGGCTAAAGGGATGGCACCCCTGGGATCCCATACACTCACTCAACCCCATGACATCAGTTCACTTACACTCAGGGAAGCTGACACTCCAAGAGGATAAATACGAGCTGTTGGACTGCAAACTCCACTCTCTCCCTAAGGCCAAGCTGAGGAATTTGGACAATTAACAACCTTTACCCAGAAAGACTGATATGACCAGAGCTGTGTTTTGGGTCCGTTCCTCTGAGAGCAGAGAAAGCTGAGCACCGCTAAAGGCTGGTGGTGTGGTCACCCGGACAGGGGTCCAAAGGGCTACTGTGGGGTCGTGGTAGGGGTGATAAGGGGAGATGTGCCAGGGAGGCTGCAGAAGTAGGTCCTCCAGGGCAGGGTTCTGCTGGAATGGGGGAGGGAAGGAGGATACTGGAGGCTAAGACTCCCAGGAAAGGAGTGGTAGAGGTGACGGAATGGGAAAAGCAGAATAGTGTGGTGCCTAGAGTGTGGGGGGCACCAGTCTAGCTGTGATCTGAGGTCAGGTCAGCATGCTCCAGTATACTGGGGATTACCCAACATTTGAGAGACTCAACATGCTGATTCTATTAGCTGCCCCTCCCTCCAGGACTTCTAAATGCAAACCCTGTGTTCAATTTCATCATTAGGAAGCATTTTATTCCAATTTCTCCACAAAGGCTTCATCAAGATTGAACACAATGCTTTCAGCTTTCCCTGAGAATCAACCCTGCACATTTTAATTGCCTTCAGCCAGGCACCACGAAGCTGACTTACAGTACAAGCCAAGTGGGTCAACACAGGATACGGGACTTGCAAGGTTTCCACGACTTGGTCAAGCTGTAATTGAAGATAATCGTCATTCTATTAAAATATGACTTTCATGTTTTATGATTAATCCATATAACTATCCAAATTTCCCCATTCTGCCTTCGCAGTCAGGAAGTTCAGGGTTAAGTAACCAGAGCTGAAGTCGGTCTTCAGTGCATGCCTAGGACCCGGAAACGGCTACCTCTCTAGTCCTTTTAGGAGACATCTTCCCTTGTGTGTGTAACTGTCTTGTTGTCTAGACATTTACTTTTTATAAGTTGCAGTCAAGCTTTTACAAAAGTAAGCCTCTAAACAATGTAAATGTTTGCCCTGTGCAGATGCTCCTGTGTGTCAGAGAGCGTTTGGCAGTGCTGACACCACCGTGTCTACCGCCTGGCTGTCCCCATGTCACACAGAGCGTGGTCCTTAGCGCCGGCCCAGACACTGTGTACCCTCGCCCACACGCCCTCCATCACCCCACTCTGCTCCCAGTGGCTGCCTGCTCCTCCTCGAACCCCTGCCTTGGAAGCTCTTCCCTCGACATCTGATCACGTGGCTCTTTCACTTCTCTCGAATATCACCTTATCGAGGAAGCCCTCTGTTCCCCCAAAAGACACGTTCAAGCCTGAAGCCCTGGTCCCAAGGATGTGGCCTTATTTAGAAATAGGGATTTGCAGTCGTGATTAAGATGAGGCCAAACTGGATGAGGGTGGGTCCTAATTCAGTGCGACTGGTGTCCCTATAGGAGGGGAATTAAGGCACAAACACAGAGCAGAGAAGGCCATGTGATGCCAGCTGCGGAGACTGGAATGCTGCAGCCACTGGCTAGGGGACGCCAAGGGCTGCTGGCAGCCACCGGAAGCTGGGAGGAGGCAAGGCAGGATTCTTCCCTGGAAACATCAGGAGCATGGCTTTGCCGACACCTCGATGCCAGACTCCAGCCTCCAGAGCTGTAAGACAGGAAAGCAGAATTACGGGTGTGATTGTGATTGAAAGGGGAAGTTTCATGTCACGTGTGTCACTAGAAGGAAAGCTAGAGGATAAAACCTGGACTGTATAGCATAATGAAGCCTATTGTAGAGGGTGACTATGGTTAATAGTACAAATATAAGAATGCTCTTCCATGAACTAGAACAATTGTATGTCACTATCGCAAGGGTAAAAATAGGGTGTTATGTGGGGGGGAAATCAACTAAGGCCAACTATGGACTATAGTCATTAGGAAGACTAATATTCTTTCATCAGTTATAACAAAGAACCATATCAATGCTAAGTGTCAATACTAGGGGGGCAGAGAGGGTACGGGATTTTTCTTTTTGGAGTTAAGAGAATGTTCTCAAATTGACAGTGGTGATGAATGCACAACTCTGATTATACCAAGAGCCATTGATTGTATACTTTGAATAGATCAAATGAATAAGACTGTTAATTAATTAATTAATTAATCTCCATGGGTTTAAACCACCCAGTTTGTGGCACGTTTTTACAGCAGTCCCAGGACACAAAGATCCCCTCCCTGACCACTCTCTATAAAAACCTACCCCATGTTCTACTCCAGTCCCTGCCTGATCTGGTCTGTGTTTATTTGTCTCTTTCTTTATTCCTTTTTAGCTACGTAAGCCCCAGGTGAGGAGGAATTTTTTCTGTTTTATTCACCACTATCCCAAGATGCCTAGAAGAGTGTTTGGTGTGAAGCAGTTGCTCAGTAAATATTTGTTGAATAAGTGAATGTGTTTATTCATTGCTCCTCTGAGATCAGGGCCTCCCATGCATTATCTATAATCTGCAAAGCAGGCATGATTAGCCCCAAATTGCAGAGACAAGAGTCTCTGTACAAGGTTCCTCAACCCTACCTTGGCACACACTGGTGAGCAGCATCTAAAGCTCAGTCTGTTACTGTGACCTAAAACTTCTTTGAAGACAAAATGAAAAAAAGCAAGACACTGGGGAGGAAATGGAAGAAAATGTCACTGCACATACAGGACAACAGATATTACAGTGATGAAACACAAAACATCAAAAAAATTTTAATATTTTTCATTATTTTTTCAATATCTCAACTTTTTTATATTATTTTAGTTTTAGTTTTTCTAAATTAATATGTATTTTATTTCTTACACTTAAACCTATCATTATTATTTTATTTTCCTAAATATTTGGCAATATTCTTGGATTCATTTTTTTTTAATTTTTTTATTTTTTATTGACTTTGTAATAATATTACATTAAAAATATATATGTGAGGTCCCATTCAACCCCATCCCCCCACCCCCCCTCTCCCCCCCCCCCAACAACACTCGTTCCCATCATCATGACACATCCATTGGATTTTGTAAGTACATCTTTGGGCACCTCTGCACCTCATATACATTGGTTCACATCATAGCCCATACTCTCCTCCATTCCATCCAGTGGGCCCTGTGAGGATTTACAATGTCCGGTGATTGCCTCTGAAGTATCATCCAGGGCCGCTCTTGGATTCATTTTTGAAGAAGTTTTGGATCATAGAAGGGTTAAAACTGTGGCAGGGGGGGATCATTGTTGTGGGGTGTCAGTTATGGGGAATACATGGGAGGAAGTTCACCTGGGCATACATATAAGGTATATAAATGTATTCAAATGTTCATGGGGCACTGTCATGGTGGGTGGAGATTCACACAATAACCAAAAGAATATTGAATTCCTATCCTTGGTAGCTCTGCCACATTCTCTAATGGAACAGCAACAATCCCCTCACTACAGGAGCAATGGTTAATGAAGAAGGATGGTCCATTGATGGGCCCTTGATTTTGATGACTATGCTTAAGCACCTTGTTCTGGGAATTGCAACTTAGCCTAGTGCTATACGGCGCCTAACAGTTACCTTCTGAAAGACTCCATCTTGCTCAAATGTGACCTCTCTCTAAGTCAAACTCAGCATATAAATGCATTACCTTCTCTCTAGCATAGGACATGACTCCCAGGGATGAGCCTCCCTGGCACTGAGGGATTACTACCAAGCACCAACTATCAATGCAGCTGGAAAAAGAACTTGAATAAAAGGAGGAAAGGTAAAAACAAATGGGTTTATATGACTAAGAGACTTCAAAGTGAGTCAGGAGGTCATTCCAGACATAACAATTATGCACGCCTCAGCAGGATCTCATAAACTGCCAGAGTAGATGCTACTTCAAATAATGGAGTTCCTGAGGGCTCTGGAGGCTCCCAGGTCCTATGATCATGGCAGATAGCTCCAGAGTTTGGTGCCTTGCCAGTGGGCCCTACTTTGGAGTTTGTGTTCCCAAGTGTGACAGAGTTGGAATCAGTTGTCTCTTCTCTACACATGCCTCTTCTATTTGAACCTATAGTTGGTGCTGGAGTTGGTAGGTATATGTCCAAGAGACTTGAATCTTGGGCTGTCCATGTGCCAGCTGGTCCCTGAACCTCAGCAGAGTTGCAATAACTACTCTCCAGTTCATTGAACTCACTCAGGAAAACCAACAAGGAGGTGAGGATGGACAACCACCATACCAAGGAACTGAGAGAGTCTACAACTGCAAGTAAGAGAGTCCTATCCATCAGCTGTATGGGATTGAAGCCCCCTCTCAATTGGAGGTAGAGTGGTCATCACCATCCTAGAATCCTCAGGATTAGGGAATAAAATATGAACTACAGTAGACTTACAGGTATTCTACTATAGACTTATTGTGACTCTAGCAATGGAAGAAATTGTATCATTGATATGGAGACAGTGGCCACTAGATGTGCTGAAGGCAGGGAGAGGGAAAAAGAGTTGTAATATGGGGGCATTTTTGGGACTTGGGTTGTTCTGAATGACATTGCAATGACAGACACAGGCTATTATATATGCTGCCATAACCTACAGAACTGAGTAGAAAAGAGTGTAAACTACAGTGTAAGCTGTAGTCCATGCTTAGTGGCAATACTCCAAATATGTTCACCAATTGCAATGAATGTACCACACTAATGAAAGAAGTTGTTAATGTGGGGAAGGGTGTGAGGTGTAGGGAGTGGAGCATATGGGAATCCTTATTTTTTTATGTATAACAATTTGTGTAATCTAAGTATCTTTTTTTAAAAAATAGAAATATATGTATAAAAATAAATTTTTAAAAAGGAAAAAAAAAACAGTAGAGGAAGGAGTTCTATAACCATGAAGCTAGAAAATCTATCTTGGTCTACCCTTCATTCTTAAAAATACAGGAAAACTCATTTCACTTAAAAACAAAGAGCAATAGAAAAGGATCATGTCCAATTCCAATATAAAGTTATTATATGAGAGAAAAGAAAATAACACAAGATTGTCCCTGAAGACATTGAGAGCATGACAGAAATATATAACCACAAAGCAGATGAAAATGTAACCTAATATTTGAAATGAGGTAAAAGAAATCAAGGTAATAATAGATTTTATTTAAATGTCAATTCAATTGTAATTAGAAACATTCAGAAATATAAGATTTGAGAAGACAGGTGACAGAACTCAGAACAGGATCAAAATACAAGGGGAAAGTTCAGAAATAACTAAACGTAAAAGGACATAGGAGCCAATAACCAAAACATATAGTGCCTTTAAAGAAACAAAATGTGAAAGAAGATATATTATAAAATCAAAAAGAAAGGAAGAGTTTAGAATGTAACATATTACAAAGGACACCACCTCGGCATAGCAGTGACAGAACAGTAGATAAACTTAAAAACTGTACTTTTCTTTAAAGCCACTGAAGAGCTGTAGATTCACAGAAATCCAAATACACTAAATTCCAGAAAGTGATCCCACACTCAACACATTTGAAATCAGATATGAACTAAAATAAGTGGCAACCCAGTTCTAATTCATCTCAACTAGTAATTAGATTGAAGAGCTCAGATCCTAATACAAATACCTGACATACAAAAGGACAAACACTTCTGGAGAAATTATTTCTTTCAGTCTTCAGTGCTCTGTCATGCACAAAATGTAGCACTCAATTAAAAAAAAAAACTATAAGACATAAAGAAGCTGGAATATGTAACACATAATCAAAAGAAAGAGTCGTCAATATAAGCAGGACCATAAATGACTTAGAATTGTTTTGAGGGAAGACTTTAATTAATATATAAATATTAACATTTTTAGAGGGAAATACGGACAAAGGAGGTAGAAAGCAGAAAAGTGAAAACTCTAGAAAATAACTAAATGAAAATTACAGATTTTAAAAAATACAGTATCAAAACAAAAAATTCTGTAGATTGTGCAACAGCAAACTGAACAAAAGAAAGAATTGATGACCTTGAAAATATGTCAGGATTTCCTCTTCTGGAAATGAAGCTGACCAGTCATTCTGGAAACAGTCAATTATGGGCAGATTTTTACACACATTTAGGATTGTTTTTAAAATATCAAATTCATGTCAAAATAAAATCTATTTTATTGTTGCCATCTTAAATTAAAAAAAGAAAATGTCAGTAGAAACTCAGAAAATTGAAACATATCTAGAGAAAAAAGTCTGAAAAAAAGCAGATGAGGAGAGAGATGTGAGACAATACCAAACAGTAATATACATGCACTTGCAGTTCCAGAGGAAAAAAGAGAGAGAGAGAATGGGGAAGAATAAATATTTGGAGAGATATCAGCTGTTTTTTTCCCAAAACAGATAAATGGCATCAACACATGGGCCCAAGATTTGGACCAGGTCTTTCCACTTCAATTTCCTTTCCATCACATTTCCTCCCATGTCTGGTGAAATCTGAATGGCAGCAGAAATTTTGAAGATCTGGCTAAGAAATGTTTGAGTTTGGTTTTAGTTTTAATTTAATAGGAAATATGTATGTGGTTCACAATCATTTGAACCAATCAACTGCTAGCTATTTTGGTGTAGGAATGACTCCCAGGAATACTTCCCCCGCCCACTTAGCCAAACCACTTGGTTTGATAACTTAAATATCACAATATATATTCCATGAGCATTTTATTCTTTTAATCATTTAGGAGAAAAAGCTTCCTGCCTAAGACCTACAGTTGTTGGAAACCTTGGTATTTTCAACAGTTATGTTTTGTTTTTCAGGTTCATTCATTGATCAAGTATTTTTGGTACACATATTGACTGGATTTTTCTTTGAAGAATCTAATTATAAAGGGATTCCATTATAAATCTGTTCAAGTGTTGCAACATGGATATAATAATATAATAAAGACTCTAATAAAGATATTTAAGGATTTGGAAGAGAAACCCAAATATGAAAGGGATGCAAATAAATTATTCAGACAGGTTAACTACACTTTGAAAAGATGGCTTAGATTGTGTCACTAAAACAAGTGAAGAATTACAGACCTCTGATTTGGACATGTATTAAAAGTACCTTCTTTTGACACTTTAAATTTTATTAAAGGGTTAAGTCACACAAAACCTAGATCCACCTGAATCTTGTGTATTGGTCCAGCCTTAGGATGCATCAGCTGTGGTGCAGAGGGCAGTGCTTTGGACAAAACCATACCAAAAGATCAAAAAGATTTTAAAATGCAAATGTGGGGCTATGTGATAAAAACTACCAGGAATGGTATAAAATAAGAGAATTATGCTGCATTGAAGAGAAGCAGATGGCAGCACAGTGGAGGTGATGGCATGGGGTGGGGATTGTTGGGGACACCCACCCCCTTGTGGAACCACAGAGCTGCCACCCCACCATGAGGTCACTTCTGGACTCATTTGTTTTTAATACTTTTAATGAGGGAAGCAGCAAAGCCATCTGCTTTGACAGCTGGGTTCACACACGAGAAACCTCCTGAGGAGATAAGGAGATCTCAGTTTAGGCCAACTAGACAATTAATACAGAGAAACCCATGCCAGCCTTGTAGTTGATGCAATCCTCTATTTTACCTAGAAAAAACGGATAACAACTAAAATCAGCAGAGTGTTTACTCTGTGCCAGAAACTTTGCTAGGTGTGGTAAAAATGTGTCATTGGATTTAATCCTTCCACAGACCTCAGCACTCGGTGATACTGTTAATCCCATTTTACCTATGAGGAAAAGACAGGAGTACCAGGGAGGCCCAGGTAGGAAGAGTAAGAGCTGGGACTGGACCAGCCCTCAATCTATTTTCTACCTCCTGCCAAAGCCTTCACTTTAATTTTCTCCCCTGTGAAAGCACTGGGTAAATGCTGGGGTAGCACCTGCAAATGCCGCCCATGTTTTTCTAGATGGAGTGGTATACTTTTTCAAGGATTGAGTTCAGCAGCTACAGAACCAAGAGCCTAAAAGGAGGCTTGGAAAGTGGGAAGAAAATACCCCAGAGAGAGAATACAAGGATTCTAGTCTCAGATGTGTTCCTTGCCAGCTTGGGCCCGCCATTCACCCCTCACCTTCCCTTTCTCCCTAAACCAAGCAAGAATGATTACACAGCCTACATTATACAGCCCTAACAATGAGCCAGGCACTGCTCTAAGTGCTTCACTGACATAACTTCCTGAGCCCTCACAACCCTACCATTATCCTCAGTTTACAGATGGAGAAACTTAGGCACAGAGCATTTAGGTAACTTGCCCATGGAGAGGATTCGAGGCTAGGAGGCTGATTCCACAGTCTTTGCTCCCAACCACTGTGCATATGCCTTATGCCTCTGCAGGACTACTGTTAGGTCACTTAGAGGGATCTAAATCAGAGGTTCTCACAGTGTGGTCCCTGGACCAGCAGCAGCATCACCTAGGGACTTGTGGAAAAATGTGAATTCTTGGGCCCCACTGCATACTACAGAATCAGAAGTTCTGGGGGCTTTGGGTTGGGC
This sequence comes from Dasypus novemcinctus, assembly GCF_030445035.2. NCBI lineage: Eukaryota > Metazoa > Chordata > Mammalia > Cingulata > Dasypodidae > Dasypus > Dasypus novemcinctus. The sequence continues at coordinate 158,261,743 of NC_080676.1, read as the reverse complement.
CCAGCAATCTGTGTTTAACAAGCACTCCTGTTTAGTCTGATGCCTGCTGAAGTTTGAGAACCACTGTTCCAAATGGCCTCTGAAGTTCTTTCCAGGGTTGATCTAAGAAGGAGGGAAGGGGAAATGGACTTGGCCCAGTGGTTAGGGCATCCGTCTACCACATGGGAGGTCCGCGGTTCAAACCCCGGGCCTCCTTGACCCGTGTGGAGCTGGCCCATGCGCAGTGCTGATGCGCTCAAGGAGTGCCCTGCCACGCAGGGGTGTCCCCCGCGTAGGGGAGCCCCACACACAAGGAGTGCGCCCGTAAAGAGAGCCGCCCAGTGTGAAAGAAAGTGCAGCCTGCCCAGGAATGACGCCGCCCACACTTCTCGTGCAGCTGATGACAACAGAAGCAGACAAAGAAACAAGACCCAGCAAATAGACACAGAGAACAGACAACCGGGGGTGGGAGAGGATTAAATAAATAAATAAATCTTTAAATTAAAAAAAACCTTAGAATGTAAAAAAAAAAAAAAGAAGGAGGGAAGGAGGCAAAGGGACAAAAAAGCAGATTTTTAAGAGGTGAACAAAGGGAGAAATAGTGATTGTGGGGACATGCTTCTTAGTCAAACAGGTAGGTGCCTACACTATTGTGGACATTCTGTTGCAAGGAAAGAGGCCACAGGAGTCCCCTGGTCAAGCAGGAGTCTGTAAGATTGGCCAGAGCAGATTTACCAGGACACAAGAGCCAAATACAGGAGACTTAAGCAATGGGTGAAACCTGCCTAAATTTCACCACTTACCCATCATCCTACTTCTCTCATTCCAACTTTCACTGTTTTGACTCCTTTTACCCTAGGGTAAGGCTTTTGGTCACATAATGAAAGAAAGTAACATCATCCCTGAGTGGGCAGAATCCTGGGGACCATTTTGCCCGCCAAGACCACTTCTGAACTGACAGTAACAGCTGTTCAACCACCAACAAGAATGGCAGAAAGAATAAAAAACACATGCTCCCTAAAAGAAACAAGCCAGGCTGCCCAAAGAAAGGGCATCCCATGAGAGGTTCCAACCTCTGGGGTTTCCTGGGACCCAGAAATGTGAAGATGATGCTCTGTGAAGGGAATTCAGACCACCAGAGACAGAAAAGGAAGGGTCCAGTGGTGATTTCTCCCTTTGGCCCCACCGAAGGACAGTTCTGAGAAGGACCATGTCCACACAGCCTCTCTGGAGACTTCCACAGGACCAAGCCATCTGAAGGGTTTTCTGGTCAGAGCAGTAGGGTAAGACCTTGTACTTGCTTTTTTTCTTTCCCTGCCTCAAGCCCTTTATCCCTTACTCAGGCTTCTCTGGGATTTTTCAGACCACATTTAATAAAGTGTTAGCTCCTAAAGCCTGTTCTTCAATTTGAAAAGGGAATATCAAGAAAATTGACCTGAAAGTTTAGATATGAAGTAGATAATATTTAGACATAGTTTGATCAAATTTCCAATCAGTTTTAGCCATGGACAGTTTGATGATTTTATAATCAGAAAACAGACCCTACCTGTCTTCATGCCTCAGCTGTAAAGGAAAAATGGAATTCCTGGATATGATAAAGGGCTTGGGAATCAAGACCAGTATTCTAGAGAGGCAATAGTTACCACAGAGTGGCAATGACCAGGAAAGATCTGAGAGCATGAGGGTGAGCTGGATTAAAGATGGGATCTACTGAATGATGAGCAGAGAGTTTTGAAAACTTGGATGTAAGCTATGTAAATCTAAGTTTCAAGCACATGGTGAAATTAGGTCAGGCTTCAAATGACCAAAGAATTGACAAAATCAACTTTTTCAGAACTCTAGAAATTAACCAAAGGCTTGCAACAGTCTTTTTTTTTTAATTTGGCTGAATTTCAGTAAGCACCATGAACTTTGTAGTGTTTTAACTTGGTCTATTCCTATCCCCATCTTCCTAACTCCAAAGTAGCCATGAAAATCTGAAGCTTAGCAGTTACAGAGAGAGAACCAAAAAAAAGCCCCATTCTCATAGAACTGTTATTATTTAACCTCTCTGGAAGTTCCCTGGAAACTCCCAGTAACCACATACAAAAAAGAACACAGATTTACAGAATTAGTTCAGGAAAATCTGTAAACAAACAGAAAGCAATAACAAACAGCAACAACAACAAAGCTTGGGTGGGATAAGGGGGTAAGATTTCCAGAAGTGCCACATTTTCTGATTTAAAGTGTCTAGTTTAAAAAAAAATTATGATACATATAAGAAACATGGACATATGGCCCATACACAGGAAAAAAGGCAGTCAACAGGAACTATCCCTGAGGAAATTCAGACATTGTACTACAGCTATTATAAATAGGTTCAAAGACCTAAAGGGAAATGATGGCTAAAGAACTAAAGGAGGGAAGCAGATGTGACTCAAGTGATTGGGCTTCCACCTACCACATGGGAGGTCCTGGGTTCAGCTCCTAGTACCTCCTGGAGAAGGGAAGCTGGCACAGCAGGCAGGCACAGTGAGCTGACACAACACAACAAAAGAGACACAAAGAGGAAAGACAATGACAAACACAATAAACCAGAGAGCTGAGGTAGCTCAGGTGATTGAGTACCTCTCTTCCACATGGCAGGTCCCAGGTTCAGTTCTTGGTGCCTCCTAAACAGAAGACAAGAAGACACAGAGATCACACAGCAAATGGACATAGAGAGCAGACAGTGACCACAAAAAAATTAGGGGAGGGATAAATAAATAAAATAAGAATCTTAAAAAAAAAAGAACTAGAAGAAATTATGAAAACAATGTTTTATCAAATAGAAAATATCAATAAGGAGATAGAAATTATTTTAAAAAGGAAAAAAAGAACCAAAGATAAATTCTGGAGTTGAAAAGTACAATAACTGAAATGAATAATTCACTAGAGGAGCTCAACAGCAGATTTGAAGATAGATCAACTAAGATTATCCAATCTAAGGAAGAGAAAGAGAAAAGAATGGAAAAAACTTGAACAGTCTCAGAAACCTGTGGGATACCATCAAGTGCATGAATATCATGGGAGTGTAGGAAGTCAAGTCCTGCCACAGGACATTGGCACCCACTCCTCATTTGCCTGAGTTATTTTCTCTGTACATTAGCACAACTCACCCCTTCTCATGTTCCAAGTCTCTGCTCAATTACCACCTCAGTAATGAGGTCTTCCCTGGCCTCCCCACATAGAATAGTAACTCTTTATCTACCCTACCTCACCTCTACAAGTATCTTCTAGCCTCATACCCTGCTTTATCTTTCCCTGTAGCCATCATCACTATCTGACATCCTATATTTCTACTTGTTTATTTGGTTGTGATCATCTCCCCCTACTGGAGATAAGTTCCAAGAGTTTACTGTTTGGTTCACTGCCATAGTGTTAGTACCTGGTTCAGTCCTGACACCCTATGGATCCTCAACAAATATGTCTTAATGGATGAATTTTATCAGCCACAAAGTAATTTCATATGCTTTGATCTAATAAATTCATTCCTGAATTATTTAAGCAAATAATTCAAAAGAAGAGAAGAGTTCTATGAATGTAAATGTTTGTTGCATACAGCCACATTTGTCAATATTTTTTTTTATCAAGGGCATAGGGAAGGCTAGTAATGAAAATACTAGCCCATGGGGATTAGGATTTTAGAAAGGTTTCTTAGAAGACGATATAGAGCCAAATCTCGAAGTGGTGAGTTTGGCAGGGGAAAAAAATATTCTGGACAAATGCCCAGAAGAAGGAATGGAACTTGGTGAAAGAAACCTAGAGCAGGACCCCAGACACCTAAACCAGTGGATCCCTCAGTAGAAGTAGAGTTTGGGGACAGGAGAGGAACTGGTTGGTGAGATTGGCTGGGGGGTCATTGAACATGCCTGAAATTCAGTCCAAACATGACTGAGCTCTTCTCTCAATAAATATTGAGGAAACCAAAAATATTGTAAATGTAATGTTTGCACCTTTCAAAAACTATTTTAAAATACCTGCAAATGTGTAAAATATCAGCAATTTGCTCTTCCAGATCAGGAAACTCATTCTGCAGTTCCTGGCAGATCCTGTCAAACACACGCCCACTTTAATTTCTAAGACAGCCAGCGTTGATCAGCGAGGATGGGGACTTCTTCTTGGGAACACCTCCACACCTGTTGAGGATCCCCTATCAGATCTTTTGGGGGTTGTCATCATGTTTGCAACTCAGTCAGAAAAGATTTGAGATTTCAACAGAAAGAAAGAAAAGAACTCTTACTGGGTAAGAAATGCCCTCAGACAGGAAAACTCTTCAGGCAAAAATATGTAAGAATGACAGCCAAAAAAAAGAATCTTAGGGCACGGGCTAAATTAATCTAAGGGCATTTAAGAGCTCTGTCTTAACCTATCACAAATTATTTAGGCACATGTAAATCCGAACAGCAGTTCTGTGAACTTACAAAAGCCAATTCACTCATTCATCAAAGCTTTATAGGGAACTGTGACATGAAGGTGCGGCCATGTTCCTGAGCCCATTTGGTCTCTGTTCTCAGAGAGCCAACAAGGACAGGGTCTCTGTGTCCAGCATGTGCTAGACATAAGAGTAGGACAGGTCCAAAATTCCTTATCTAAAGCCCTTGGGGTGCTTTGTAATTCAGAATGTTATGAATTCCATACAGATAAGGTGAGTAGACCTTATATTTCATAGCAGCCCCAGTGGGCTCTAGACCTGTACCCTGTAATCAAAGACAATAGCATTTCTGTAGCAAAACATGAATATTCACACTAAGTGTGATAAAGACTATAAAAAGTTTCAGCACAAGTCAGGGTTTTGTTACCAAATGAGTTTACTTCAAAGTTATCAAAAACTTTCTCTTTTCATAGTTTTGTGGATTTTAGGATTACAGATAAGGGAGGTGGATTAGGGATGGTGGATTTGGGGAATATGTTCTGTTTCTAGAGAAGCTTGAACCTGTTGGAAAGAGAGAATGCATGTAATATAGCAAACGGAGTTGGGACTCCCTGGGCTTTAAATGCTCCGACTCTCAGCTCAAGTCTATACAAGGAAGGGGTAGTTGCTCTAGAGAGAAGATCAGAATCAGAATCTGCTCAAGAAAAAGGCAAGGCAGAGAACAAGGACAGATCTTTAGTCCTGGAAGAGGAACTCCAACTGAACTAGAAGCATGTTTTTATGCAGTTTGTCTAAAGTTACAACTTCAAGTCTCTCCTGACTCCCCACAAAAATCATCAGTACACTTTCCATATCTCGTTAGCATGCTACAGAATTGGACTTCACCCCACAGTGTGTCGAACTGCTGAGACCTACTTCTAGCTGCATGTGAACCAAGAACACAGATTGCCCCTGGGATCAAGCAGCTCCCCAGTACACACGTGTCCCACCACCTGGCCCCCCAAGTAAATTATCCACCAATGTACAACCCAACTTGCCCATAGCAGAATCACCTTGCTGGAGGAATGTCTTATAAATATACTTTGGAATATGAAAATATTATGTTGTTTCCAAACATAAGAATACCTAAATGGGATTACAATTACAGAAAGGTTGCTAGGCATTTGGTTTACATAACGCTAATAACATAGTTAAGGCATAAAGCAGTTGGTATTTGTCCCAGGGCTGGCCCTGGGCAAGATTAATTCTTCCAACAGCCACATAAGACAGGAATCTCCATTTTACAGAGGAGGAAACCGAGGCACAAGAGGTTAGATGACTTTGATGGGAGCTGGGGGTGGGGCGTGTCCTGGGATTTGCACCCAAGCAGTTGGACTGTTGAGTTCATGTTATTAACTAATACACTAAACCGAAAGAAGAAAGGAGTCATGGAACAGAACTCATTTCTGTGAAGGCAGAAAAAGGGATAATCTCTCCCAGCTATGAGTCCTTCGTAGGATGTCTGTTTCTTGGGCATTGGAAAGTGTAAATCTGCACCCTAGATGATAAAGCTAAAAGAAAGAGCTTCTGGGGGTTTCTCCAGGTTCTTGGCCAGGTTCTCAGAGTCAACACTCAGGCCATGATTGCAGAGTCCCTCTCCCAGTATGGTTGCTGGAGACCAGTGCCCTCAAGGGCTTTACCACTAGTGCTGCTGTGTGCTGACCAGGAGCTACTCCTGACCTGTCACCTTCATTTCTCAAGTGTAACCCAGCAAAGCCAGAGGTCACTCACGAATGTGCTCAGCATCACAGCAGCCTGTGGGCTTGAGGGTCAAGCGTCCCTCCACCATTTCTGAAAACCAGAGACCCTTCAGCCCACAACGGAAGCCTCCCACCCACACTGCACCAGTGTCTTCAGTGGGTGCAGGCTCCTGCTGCTGCACCCTTCCAACCCAGATCGTATGTGAGGAATGGATTTAAAGGGTGTCCAAGCCATTTCCCTTAATAATGTCACCCAACAAATGACTGCCAAGCTACACCCTGTGTTCTGATGTCCTAGATCACGTAGAAATGCTTTTCAAAACTGGCTTGTACTTTTTCATGCAGTAAGTCTACCAAACATGTGGGCTCCACTGGGAAGCTACTTCTCCTGGTCATGACACTACCAGGACAAGAGTTCCTCATTGGTAACAAAAGTGCTTGTTTTCTTTAGGCTTCCTTTCAACATTAATTACTTGGATCCCATAAGGATTCTTCCCAATGCATGCTACTATATCTATTCTTCCACCAGAGGCTGTGGCTTGAAAATGTGGCTAGGATGGCTCTCAATTACAGAAGAGCTTAATGGCTCTCAACTTCACAACTCTGGTTTTGTCTTGTTATCAACTTTACTCAAAACAAAAATAGGGAAGCGGACTTGGCCCAGTGGATAGAGCGTCCGTCTACCACATGGGAGGTCCGCAGTTCAACCCGGGGCCTCCTTGACCCGTGTGGAGGTGGCTGATGCTTGCAAGGAGTGCTGCGCCACGCAGGGGTGCCCCCCGTGTAGGGGAGCCCCACATGCAAGGAGTGCACCCTGTGAGGAGAGCCGCCCAGTGCGAAAAAAATTTTAGCCTACCCAGGAATGGTCTGCACACACGGAGCACTGATGCAGCAAGATGAGGTAACAAAAAGAGACACAGATTCCCATGCCACAGACAACAACAGATGTGGACAAAGAAGAACACGCAACAAATGGACACAGAGAACAGACAACCTGGGGGGGAGGGGGAAGAAGGGGAGAGAAAGAAATAATATAAATCTTTTTAAGAAATTAAAAAAAAAAAAACAAAAATAAAAGGACATTGTGCCACAAAATACATTTTTATGATTCAAAAGATTTGATGGTTTTTCTCATATATTGGATTTGTAGTTTTCTTTGCATTACATATTTGTGTATACATACATACATGCATACATACTTTTGTGTACAATCCACACATCCCATTTAAAAGGCCCCTCACCAAGTTCCATAGTGACTGGATCTTAGTTCCTCTACTCTGAGGAGAAAATAATGATACTCCTCAGTTGTACACAATTTTAATTGGAGGATGACCTACAGCTTGAGATTTGACTCAAGCTATGAGATATCACTATCACTGAATGAATTGTCACGTTCTGAAGAATGGGAATATTTTTTGTATACCCAAAGATTTTTGACAAAACTAGTATTTAGCCATTGTGTCTGCTTGTCAGTAGTTACAGTGTCACTTAGGAGAGAGATTCAACATACTGAACAGCCAAATAATTCAGAACAGGGTATTGATAAGCTCCAAAGAAAGTCCTTCTGATAAATATGCAGTAGATCAAAATGAAGGGAGGCATCAGTAGGGGAAGGTATCAATGCGGGAGAAATATTAAAAGTCACAGAAAGATGAGTAGTAAAGAGCTGGTGCTAGGCAGGTATGAGCATGGTGGTTTGGAGGATAGAAAGAAGAACTGTGGGGCCAGGGTAGAGGGTCTACACCAGAAGGCAATGAGATTCCAGATCAGCAAGGAAGGATGGGGATAAACCAGAGGGTGAAGGATTTTTTGCTTTCCATGAAAATAAGTTATTTGTAACTCTCTCCACAAAGCAAGACAGAATAAAGATATTCTACCTACTCTTTCTCCTGAAATAGTTATCAAAGATAAATTCTATGTCCTTCTCCTTCTAGCCCTGTATCCAGGCCATTTGCACTCTTATCAAGAGAAGCATTGTCCACTCGTGGGTGCGAAACACCCCAGGATCTTGTTAGAAGGCAGACTCTGATTCAGTAAGTCTGGAGAGGGGCCCGAGATTCTGCATTTCCAACAAGCTCCCATTGATGCCCCTTGAGGACCACACTTGAAGGAGCAGGAGTCTGGGATCTAATTCTCAAATTAGAGGGATGGGATTCCAGGCTGCCCTGGGAAGACTACGCACTCCTTCCCTCTGCCCCTCCTATCAAAAGCTACACTGATCCAAGTGATAAAACACCTACTCTGTCACTTTCCACCCCTAAGCTTTGCCGGCTGGCTGCTCACAGACTGCCTGGAGACAGCTCTAAAAGATTGCTAACTGACAAGGGTTTTGTAAATATCCAATTAAAAAAACAGTCCAATATCATCTTCTGCCTCTTCTCACAGACACAAAATAACCAAGAAAAGGGCTCAGTTGTCTCTGTGTCAGTCTTAACAGCTGAATCCCGGGGAGTCCCTGAGTCTCCCTTTTATACAACCTTTGCCTCCTTCCTGGGTCTTAGCCTACTCTCACCATACCCAGGGTGCTCGGGAGGGAGCCCCCACAGAGAGACGCCATCGGTCCAGCCCCCTGCCAAGAGCCCCCTATGATGATGGGTCCAGACATCCAGCTCTGGCCTTCTGAGACAAGACAGAAGCTGGGTACTATGTAGGCCAGCCCAAGCCAGTGTGGCCATGCACATCTCTTAGATCCTTTTAGGCAGCTCTTGTAACACCAATATTTACATGGAGGGGAGGGTTACCTACCCCCCCCCCAACACACACACACCCAGATACATCCTCCCCACCCATCTATGGGTGGGGGGAGAACTCTGACCCAGCATAGGCAACAGGACTGTTAGGGGTCAGGTCTGGGGCCCCAGCCCAATGCTAGGGGTGAAAGGCCTGCACGGGTGGCCCTGGGGGAACAAGTGAAAGCAGAGCAAAATCTTCCTAAAGATTCCCGAAACCCTGGGAGCCAAGCCCCACTCCCCCCTTACACCACCACACCTTGCCTTGACCACCTGAGACAGGTGAGTTGAAGACCTGGGTTTGGAACCTGAGTTTATAACCTGGCTCTGCCTCTTTCCAGTGTGATTCAGGACAGGGTTTTTTTTTTTCTTTTTTGTGGTAACATAAGTACAACATAAATTTCCTTTTATAACCACGTTCAAGTATACAATTCAGAGGTTTAATAGCCATTCGTGTGTGACATAGTAACTTATTGTGGTTTTTTTCTTTTAGTTTTTTTTTTTCAAAGATTTATATCTGCCCCCCCCCACCACCACCACCACCACCCCACACACACCCCATTGTCTGCTCTCTGTGTCCATTTGCTGTGTTCTGCTTGTATTCTCATTAGGTGGCTCTGGGAACTGATCCTGGGCCCTTTCAGAGTGGAAGAGAGGCAATCATTCTCTTATGCCACTTCAGCTCCCTATTCTGCTATGTCTCTTATTGTCTCTCCTCTGTGTCTCGTTGTGTCATCTTGCTGAGCCAGCTCTCCACATCAGCCAGCACTCCTGTACGGGGCAGCACTCCTGTGCTGGGGGGCACTCTCAACGGGGCAGCATGGGCTGGCACTCCGCATGGGCCAGCTCACCATGCAAGCCAGCTTGCCTTCACCAGGAGGCTGTGGGCATCAAACTCTGGACCTTATATTTGGTAAATGGGAGCCCAACTACTTGAGCCACATCCATTTCCCTTATTGTGGTTTTCATTTGCAATTTCTTGATGGCTAATAATGTTGAATATATTTTCATGTGTTTACTGACCATTTGTATATCTTCTTTAAAGAAATGTCTATTCAAGTCCATGTTCCATTTTTCAATTGAGTTGTCTTTTTTGTTGTTGAGTTGCAGAAGCTCTTTATACATTCTGGATATTTAACTTTTATCAGATATACAGTTTCCAAGTATTTTCTCCCATTCTGTAGGTTGTCATCTTGCTTACCTCATAATGTTGTTCTTTGCACTAGAGCTTTTCATTTTGATGAAGTACAATTTATCTGTTTCTTCATTCTTCACTCATACTTTCGATGTACAATCTAAGAACCCATTGCTTAATACAAGGTCCTGAAGGCTATATGTTTTCTTCTAAGAATTTCATAGTTTTAGTTCTTGGGGCAGAGTATTTAAGCTTGGTGTAGCCTCAGTTTCATTTCATTCTACTGCTTACCTCCCAGGCCAATGTGAGAACAGAATGAGACAAAGTGCTGCAAATGAAACTGCACATCAAGGTCAAAAACCCAGCACAAATGTTAGGTATGCTGATTACCAAGCACGCTTTATTCCTTACCTTAGGGCAGAGTCCCTCAACTTCAACTACTGACATTTGGGGCTGGATAAATCTTTTTTGTGAGGGGCTGGCCTGTGCATGATAGGTTGTTTAGCAGCAGCCCTGGTCTCTACCCACTAGATGCCAGTAGATTCCCTCCCTAGTGTGACAACCAAAAATGTCACCAGATATTCAGATATTGCCAAATGTTCATGGGTATAGGGGCCCATGCCCCTCCCCTACTCCTTGAGAACAATGCCTTAAGGGATAGAGACTTAGAACCAAATTTAGTTATAGATCTCTGCACCCCCATTCCTAGGAAAAGTATGGAGCACAGACTGGAAACCAGAAGGAAAGAAACTGAATTACAACAGCTGGAAACTGAGACATTTGCCTTTGAAGCGTGTACAGGTCCTCATATTGTATTTTTCTCCCTTGAGTTTTAAATTTCTTCATGTAACAATGATATGGTGTCAAGCTTAAACTGATAGAAATTTGTTTCATTGATCTGATATAGAAAAGATAAAATATGTTAGCGATGGAAAGGACGCATTGCATTACTAGCAATTATTCCTGAAAATGGAAAAGAGCACTTACCTGCCTGGTGCTAGATGCGAAGCAGGTAAAGAGCTCAGGTGGGAGAGCACAAAGGGTCACACTAGGAGCCAATTACACCTCTGCTCACCTCATATGGCAGGTATTCCCATAGAAAATCAAGTCACTCTTCATGTAATGTCACTTACATTCTAAAGCGGGAGTTCTAGTTAGCCACACAATAGACCAAAACGTGAAGGCAATGAGAGCAAGATAAGGAAAGAAAGGCAAGAAAGAAAAGGGGGAAAGCATGGGCAATAAATGAAACAACAGAAAGCAGTACACCAGGTATACCATTTGGACAAATTTTTGAAAATTCTCTTTCATTCTGCATCTCCCTTATTCGAGAGATGACTCTACCTCCAGTTGGTTGTAAGAATACTAAACTGGAAATATGAGTCCATTTCAGCAAGACTGAGGTGGCCTTGCAGATTCAAATCAGCCAGCAGCTGAACATGGGTCTCTGACTTCCTTCTGTCTCCCATTTTTGGTTTACACAATAACGTATAGACCTATAGAAGTAGTCTCTTATTTTTATGGTGCTTCCGCAACTGCCGAGAGAGCAATAAGATGCTCTCTGCTGAAGAATCCAGCTCAGTAGGTCCTACTAAGGCCTAGGAATGGACCTTCCTAGGTGGGGCCTGCACTGCACCGAGGGAAGGACAGAATCCCTGCTCAGGTTTCTCCAGGGCTGGTCTCTGATTCTGCTGTCACTGATGCTCAACTGTCACTCCTCTTTGGGAAGGAAATTAAATCTACTCAAATGTTTTGGGATCTAGTAAGTGCATCTTTAACATTTCTATTCTGATAAATTTAGAGCCAGGCTAGGCTACACTGCACTGAGGTCTTCTCTGAGGACTTAAGCAAAAAATAAATTAAAAATAACTCCAGGGAGGGAAGCGGACTTGGCCCAGTGGTTAGGGCGTCCGTCTACCACATGGGAGGTTCGCGGTTCAAACCCCAGGCCTCCTTGACCGGTGTGGAGGTGGCCCATGCACAGTGCTGATGCGCGCAAGGAGTGCCGTGCCACGCAGGGGTGTCCCCCGCGTAGGGGAGCCCCACGCGCAAGGAGTGCACCCGTAAGGAGAGCCGCCCAGCATGAAAGAAAGTGCAGCCTGCCTAAGAATGGCACCGTACACACGGAGAGCTGACACAACAAGATGACGCAATAAAAAGAAACAGAGATTCCCGTGCTGCTAACAACAACAGAAGCGGACAAAAAGAACACGCAGCAAATGGACACAGAGAACAGACAACTGGGGCGGAGGGAGGGGAGAGAAATAAATAAATAAATCTTTTTTTAAAATAAAATAAATAAATAACTCCAGAAGTCACAAAGAGTAAGTTTGATTCTCTGTGGAATTTTTTTAGGGTACAGCATAACGCATTACATTCCAAAGGCCCTAATTTTTTTTTCACATAACCACCCTAGAGATTCTCTTTTATGCTTCCCCACTCTCTCATGCACACATGCTTTCTCTCCATGGAGCACACTTCTGGCCCTGAAGCCCTTACCTCCTCCACACTGCCCCCAACAAAGCCTCCTGGACCCTGCTTCCTGGTCAAGGACCCTCCCTGCCATCTGCAGGCCCCTGCAAGTGAAGTCTGTTCTGCCCAGTTGCCTTTCTCTCATGCTAGGGCCCTGGAGCTCTACAGAATAAGACAGTCATGCGTTAACCTTAGATATCAACCAGAAGTTATATGGATTAGTTTAAATTGCATCAGGATAAAAGCCAGGGAAATAAAAAGATTCTGCAGTGGATGGGATTCCCTGTTGGAAAACAATGGGTATTTAGAAGTAGAGAGGACCCTGGAGGACTTCAACCATTAAAACCAAAACCTTAGAAGTTGAGTAGTGGGGGGAAAACTCAACATTGGGTTTCACACATCTAATCAGTGAGTCTCCTCTGGTTTTCCTTTGTAAACAAGTAAATGAGATCCAAGAAGCGGAGTCAAGCCAGTTTTCCTACAGGGACAAGGCCAGTGGCTTGTGGGTTTGGTCAAGAGGCTGATTCTCACAGCTCAGCTCTGTGGTCAATCATCAATGCCCAAATGATCTGCTGCTGTGCAGTGGGCAGTATGCCAGATGCTGTGGAGAACACAAAACTGCATAAAGTCAGGATTCTGGAATGCAGATGCATGCTTAAACATCCAACTGCAGCCCAGGACATGACAACACCCAGATGGGCAGGAAAAGGAGTAATTGATTTGGGGATAATGTCCCTGGCTGGGGTGAATAGAGAAACCATCATGACGGAAGTGGAATTTGAGTTGGATATTGACTAATAGGTATATAGGCACAGAAGACAGAAAATATATTCCAGGCAGCGAGTACTAGCACAAGCAAGGATCTGAGGCAGAAAAGCATGAGGCTGACTTGAGAAAGAACGTGTGTCTCATCTGGAGGGAAGTGTAGCTTCAGCACGCGGCGTATGGAGTGACCAGTGAGGCTGGAGCAAGACCCCAAGAACCAGATCACCTCGGCAGGCTGCCAGGTATTAAGCTCTGTCTCTCAGCTCCAGGTACACCCTTTGCTACTGGACTCTGATACTGTGTTGAGGCTCTGCAAGCCACATTCCTGCCTTGACGGGTGCTGACAGAAGGGGGCGCCAGAGGGAGAGGGTGAGGTTGGACGACGAATCCCCAAAGTTCTTCACTCTGGCAGTGGCAGTTGCTTCCCTCTGAATCCAGGCTGGGGTTTTCTAACGGGCAGAAGCAGCCTCATTATGCACTCTCTCAGAAGCACCACCACTAGCCCAGCAATGCCTTCTCCTCAAAGGACAGAGTTACACCTGTACTGGGCTTCCCTCAAGCGTCTAAGTTTTCATAATTCCAGCCTCTTCTCTTTGCTCCCCCAGCACAAGGGAGGTAGTGGTTTCCTTCAGTTGGTACTTTCATGATACCGAGTTATTTTTTTTCCCACCCTTTCAGTTACTTAGCTAATAACTTTAGTTCTAAATGACAAATCTTTATATTAAATTCTGCCTTTTAAAATAACTGGTTGGTTTCTGTTTCCTGATTGGATCTTGACTAAATAAAAGGAGGAAGAGGAATTAAATTTTTGTGTATAGGAATGATTCTTATTCCACAAACTTGGAGGCCATGAAATGTCCAAATCAGAGACGCTTTCTGACCAGTCAGCTATGTTGATCCTGGAGTCCTGCCACGTGGTGAAGATGGCTGCTGATCTCTGCCTTCCTCTCCAGAATCTACCACCCCCTGGAGCTCAGCTGTGAGCAACCAGGCAAATGGCTCGTCTCTCCCTGGGCCTCAGCATTTTGAGCCTCTCTGGGCTTCTCTGCCTCTCTGCTGCTGTAGGTGAACCTGGAGTCCTCTCTCTCACACATGGACAGATAAAATATGGCTGCTTCCTTTTTCTCTGTGTGTCTGTCCCTCTCTGTGTCTCCGCTTATATCAGACCCAGCAGGAGGGCAGAGACTCAACCTGAGTCACGTCTCACTGACATAGTCCAATCAAAAGGGTCTCACACCCACAGGAATGAATGAGATCAAAAACATAATCTAAAAAAAAAAAAAAAGACCTTTGTTACCATGGATTCTAAGAAATAAGCTACAAAATCACCTCAAGAAACTTAATTAAAAACAATAGGGAAATAAATAAGCTTCATTTTGAATGAAAAAAAAAACATAATCTTTCTCTTTTGGGGATTCGTAAAAGAATTTCAAGCTGCCACATTGTGTCCATCTATATTCACTTCAAATCAAAATAAAAAATTATAAATTTTGTTCCAGGAAGTCCAACAAAATTCATATTTTTCCCCTGTAATGATAACTTTGGATTTTCAATATGTAATTAATTCTGAAATTGTCTTCTCACTGCTTGATGCTCAGTTTTGCTGGCGCCTGAAGCACTCCAAGAAAGCCTCCAGGGTGATCCAACCTCCCCTCACCTCACCAGACCATTCCCTGCCGAGTCTCACCACACCCCTAAGGCCTCGCTGCCAGGGAAGAGGCGTGAGGGCCCCCATGATCCCTGGGACTAAAAGGATTTTGACTTCTTTCCCTCCGTTTTCCATACCTCCAAAGCACTCCCTCTTTTACCTCCCTGCTACTTCTAGCAAAATCTCTTCAAATTCAGATTCACACAAGACTGGTGGTCATCAATGAGTTTCTGGAAACCCTGAAGCAAGGAAATATTAAAGTAGGCTTCCCTTCTTAGATTGGGGGAGAGGGAGGAAATGGGGAAAATGAGACCAAAAGACTAATTCTCAATAAATCTCACTAAAGTGTCCTGTCACATTAATATTTCATGGAATTTTGAGCCATCAGAAGTATCTGAATAGGGTTTTTAAAATTAACAAATAGAGTTCTATAATAGAATTTATTGTTCTGACAATATAACTAGTGCCAGATAAGTCTTCCTGCTGTTAAAAAAAAAAATCAAAATATATGAAAAACCCACTTTCATATCATTGGGGGTGCAAGCTTAAGATTCCTGAAAGAAAGAAAACTTGATGAGTTCTGTTATCCCTTTGGCTCTCTACCTGGAGACTCTTCCTGGATTTTGGTGCAGGAAGACTGTACTTAAGCTACATGTGGTCTCTTTGAGCTGAGGAGGCAGATATGAAAGTTCAAAGAGGCTGAGGCAAGGAAGTGGTTGTGGTTCAAGTGATAGAGGGTCCAGGGTTCGATACCCAGGACCTACTGACCCATGTGGTAAGCTGGCCCACACACAGCGCTGCCGCATGCAAGGAGTGCCATGCCACAAAGGAGTGTCCCCTGCGTAGGAGTGCCTCACGTGCAAGGAACATGCCCCGCAAGGAGAGCCGCCCCACACGATAAAAGCACAGCCCGCCTGGGAGTGGCACAACACACATGGAGAGCTGACACAGCAAGATGATGCAACAAAAAAAGTAATACTGTTTCCCGGTGCCACATGACAAGAATGCAAGCAGACACAGAAGAACACACAGTGAAAGGACACAGAGAGCAGACAACGGGGGGAAGGGGAGAGAAATAAATAAAATAATCTTAAAAAAAAAAAAAAAACAAAGAGGCTGAGGTAGCTGGAACTTTCAGGAAAAACCATCAGAGAGGAAGCAGATAGACAGAGAAAGAGCTCCATATATCTGCATCAGGGTGTCCTGGAGGTTTTGGCTGAATATTGAGCTGTGCTTTGCAGAGTGAAACACCAAGAGACCAGGGAAAGAAGAACTATGGGGAACTTTCAACTGCACAATCAGCATTCACACAGGATGGGAGATATTCAAGTTCCAACCAATCAGAGTTGGCAGGCTTCTTTAAACACTCTGGGAATTTAGTAGAGATTTGAGAAAACCCAAGCCTTAGGAGAAGGGGTAAATTAGTTAAAGAGTTAAGGCTACTCTAAACCCATCCTAATAATGCATAAAAGATTGAAAAAAATTATGCAAACCTGCAAGTAAATTAACTGCCTGACAGACCTACATTACTGTCTTAAAGGAAGACAACAAAATCCAGAAAATGAACAATGTAACATTCACAACGTCTAGAAAATTAAAACCACAATGAGGTACAACCACATACCCATTAGAAAGGGAAAATTTAAAAGTCTGAAAATATGAACTGTTGGTGACATTGTGGGGAAACTAACTTTCATAACACTCATACTTTGCTGGTCAAAGTGTAAAATTGTACAACCACTTTGTAGAACAGACTAGCAGTTTCTTGTAAAGTTAAATTTGTACTTTACTATATACCCAGAGATCCCAAATGAAATGAAAACATGTCTACAAAAAGACTGCTCCTCATATAGTCATAGCTGCTAAAAATTGGAGTCAACTCAAATGCCTATCAATAGGTGAATGAATAAACAACGTGAAGTAAATTTACATAAGGGAATACTACTCAGCAATTTTTAAAATAGTTCTGATACAAGGAAGACATTTACAAACATTTTTCTGAGGGAAAGAAGCCAGGCACAGAAGAGTATTCACTGTATGATCACATTTATGTAAAATTATAGGACAGGAAAAATTAATCTATGGTAACAGAGATCAGATCTATAGTTACCTGGGTCCAGGAAGTGGGGAACGACTAAGAAGGGGGACAAGGGAACTTGGGAGAGTAGGGATCATGGAAAAAGTCTATACCTTGATTTGGGTCGCGGTTACATAGGTATGTACATTTTTCAAAACTCATCAAACTGCACAATTAAAATGAGGACATGCTTTTTATTATATGTAAATTATATCTTGATTTTAGAAAGTTAATTAAAATGTAAATTTTAATTTTAAAAGAATAGGGAAATGGATGTGAATTGAGTTCCCACCTACCATGTGGGAGGTCTCAGATTCAGTTCCAGTGCCTCCAAAAAGAAGACAAGCATACAACGAACAGACACAGCAAGCCCAAATAACAAGGGGATAGGGAAAAAGAAATAATTTTTTTTTTAAAAAAGAGTACTGGAGGGAAGCAGGTGTGGGTCAATCAGATGAGCTCCCATTTACCATATGGGAGGTCCTTGATTCGCGTCCTGGGGCCTCCTTGTTAAGGCAGGCTTGCCCACGTGCTGCAGAGCACCACCCAGCCTGCAGATGCTGCGGAGAGCTGACTCAGCAAGGTGACGCAACAAAAAGAAGGGAGACAAGCAAGAACACAGAAGAGCCCACAGTGAATGGACAAGAGAGAGCAGACAGCAAGCAAGCCGCAGAAGGAGGGGGGGAATAAAAAAGAAATAAATACAGGAAAACGGACTTGGCCCAGTGGTTAGGGCGTCCGTCTGCCACATGGGAGGTCTGCAGTTCAAACCCCGGGCCTCCTTGACCTGTGTGGAGCTGGCCCATGAGCAGTGCTGATGCGTGCAAGGAGTGCCCTGCCACACAGGGGTGGCCCCCGCATAGGGGAGCCCCACGCGCAAGGACTGTGCCCCGTAAGGAGAGCCGCCCAGCGCGAAAGAAAGTGCAGCCTGCCCAGGAATGGCACCGCACACACTTCCCGTGCCGCTGACGACAACAGAAGCGGACAAAGAAACAAGACGCAGCAAATAGAGACGAGAACAGACAACCGGGGGCGGGGAGGAATTAAAATAAATAAAATAAATCTTAAAAATAAATAAATAAATAAATACAGACAGACAGAAGAATGCACATCCAATGGACAGAGAAAGCAGACAGAACACAAAAAGCCACGGGGGGGGGGCGCGAGGGAGAAAAAAAAAAAGAGAGCGTACTGGAGGAAAATTTAAGTGAACGGAGGACGGATGGAAAAGGTGAGAGATTAAAAGAATGTGCCTATATTCCCCTCCCAGGCAAGCTGGACATCCAGGCTGTCACTCAGATTTTGGTCTTCAAACCAAGCCCAGCTCGCAGTAAACAGAAAGAAAAATTAGCATTTAGGAGTGATGACTGTCCAAATGAAGTGCCCAATGCATTGTGGAGAGAAGGGGGCAGAATTCAGAAGCAGAGAGATGAAAAATAATAGGTCTAGGCCAAAGGACTGATTTGAGTTAGCAAAACAGAATGACTGGATTTGATGAGTTCCTCGACACACGCAGACAGGCCCTGAGAGTATTACACCAGTGGTGAAGAGGAAACCCAGTTTGCTAGCTACTGCAATAGTCCAGGTGCTACAGGAGAATGCATATGGGAAGGAGCAGAAAACTAAAAGTCACTAGACCTTCACAAACAACTGTACATAGAGAGAGCTTCAGGGAGCAAAGCCTGAGTCCCTGCAAGAACGTGGGGGGAAGGGGAAGGTCATTACCACTGCAGTGGCCAGGATAGGCCAGATGTCACAAGGAGGGGAAGTGCTCAGCCTGGGAAATACCCAGCTTGAGGTTCCCACAGGATAACCAGGGGATACAAAGTTGGAACTGGGAATGTAAGAATGAAAGCACAGGAAGTTGGTACCTAGAAGTTTAGAAATTCAGCAGAACAAGGTAAATTCCCTTTTCTCTGCTGTTCCCTTTGCTTCCCCTCCTCTCCATCTATCAAGTCTTTGTCAAAAAAGCCAGTTCAAAAGGAACCGTAACAGCAATCCCGGACTTTTGAAAGCAAAGTTAAGAAATAGCTTTGGCCCCCTAGCACCTTAGTGTGCAACTGGGGGCGAGTGGGAAGACTAGAATGGGAAAGGGCCTGTAGATCCGAATCCCAGCTCTGCCGCATACCAGCGTCTGTAAACCACAGCTTCTTTGAGCCTCAGCCTCCTCTCCCGTGAGATGGAGCGAACATCTCCGAGTCTCTGGGAGTATCTGATAAATCACAAGCCGAGCAGGGCCGGTGGGAGTCCAAGGCCACGGCGACTTGTCAGACACACGAGAGTGGGACCAGCATAGCCCTGCCACCTCCCACCAGGAAGCTAAAGAAATAACGCCTGGCACCGCGGGTCACTCTCGAGGGGTCACCGCAGACCGCCCCCTGCGGCACCACAGGGCGCTGCTGAGGTCCAACCGAAGGCAGGCGGCCTCGGCAAGGACTTTGCTGGGAAGGGCCCCTCGGGGCAGGGCGAGGCGGGCGGGGTGGACGAGCCCCGGCGGCGGGCCTGCTTTCCTCGAGCACCTCTGCAGCTCTGGACCATTTTCCCGAGAGCCGCATCGCGGAAGGCTGCCCCGCACGCTGCCGGGGACCAGGAGCTGAGCGCAGCAAGCCGAGCTCAGGGTCCGCCCGCCACGCAGACTTTGCCTCACTCGCCCAGTCCAGGCGCCTCGGCCACCACAGGAGCTCCGCCTCTCGCGAGCGCAGCCGGCGTGTGGGGCGTGGCCCGGGCGCGACCGGCCAATCGGCGCAGCGGAGGGGATGTCACGTGATCCCCGCGGGTGTGCGGTCACGTGGCCGCCAACCCGGAACTGGGTCTCGCTCGCCGGGCCTGGGCGCTCCCCGGGCCGCGGCAGAAGACGCAGTGCGGCGACCCAGCTGTCCCCGCGGACGGAAATTCCCCAGACCGAGGCTGCCAAGAGTTGCGGCCCCCAGGGCTTGGGTGCGAAGGCGGCCTCCAGGGAGAGGTGGCAGGGTTAGGGAGCATCTGGGGGCTTCGGGTTCTGTCATTTCCTGGTTTTTCCGCATTTTTGTCACCACTTACTCCTCCGCCCTCTGAAGACCTTCAGCACTAAGACAGCGGTTCTAGCTTAATCTCAGAAGACGTGATGAGAGCCGTGCCTGCTTGGCCCCGCTAGTGAGCCACCTCTCAGAGGCCTGCTCACGTATCCTTATAACTACCCTGCAGGGCGGGCTTCATCGTCCCATTTTAGAGATGAGGAAACTGAGGTTCAGAGGAATTTAAGGAACTTGCACATGGTCACACAGCTGACAGGGCAAAACCAGGCCTTTCATCTCAGCCACTTGGCACCACCAACGAACTTCTCTGAGAAGACTCTTAAGGAAGCTTAAACTGGTCCCAACTTTTATTCATTCCTGTTGAATAACATTTGTCTCAAGCCCGAGCAAGAAAGAAATACCTTAATAGAGCCACCTATACCTTACCTTAATAGTTAATACCTTAATAGTTTAGCCACCTATATGTCAGGAGAGATCCCGTGTACCATTTAAAATACTCCCTGGAAATGTCTGAAATTCCACCACTGGCAATTTTCTGAGATTAAAAATCATCCTTTCTAGAGTCATTAATAGATAAAATGCACGAAACACTTGTTAGAAGAGAAGCAGGCACATTAGTGCAGGGTCTTAGGGGGAGGATAGAGAGAACAAAAGATTTGAGTGCAGGAGAGAAACTGGAGCGAGGTTTAAGGGGGCTACTGGAGCCAATTGGTGCAAATCACTCAAGAGGTTAAAAAAACCTGAACTTGACTTTCTGCCCCTCAGTGGGGATCTGTCTCAGACACCACAAGAAATTACTGACTGTCCACAGCCATATGTGGCCACACTTGCAAGAACATGAATAACGAATAGCAACACTCTCCTAGTCAAACGTTCCAACAAGGACCCATGACCTAGGATGACTCTAATGAGCATGATACCCCCTGGGCTTGTACAGTGTGTGACATGTACCAACACACATGGCAGCCCAGAGTGAAAAGCAGCACATGGAGGGACATGCACAGCCCATGCATCAGGCTGAGTCTTCCCAAATCCCTACAATAGTCTAACCAGTAATCATGGACAGAGGAGAGCTAGTGAGGTCTCACAGATGGCCAAGCAGTCCCTGCATCAGTCGGACCCAAAGCTTCCCTTGGTTTCCTCAGAGATGCTCTTAGTACGTAATCACAAAGGGGCCGAGTGCACCCTGGCTTGTAGGCAACACTTCCATTTCATGACATTTTTAATAGTATAAGTACTTTAAAATCTACATGTAAAAAGGGAAGGGGCAAGATGGTTGCAGAGTAAGGAGTTCCAAGAGTCAGGGCAGTTAGTAATCAACCAGAGCTGTCTAAATCACCTGTTTGGAGGGCCCAGGAGACCAGAAGAGCATCCTACAACATCCTTGAAAGAACAGAAGGCGGATACTGCCCATTTGCTGTGAATATTCATGAGTAGAACGCTACAGGCTGCCCTGCAGAAGCTAGTATCTATCCCCCACTGGTAGTGCAAGCTGCCTTAGAAGCTATTCCCTGGCTGGAGTCGAAAGCTCCATTTCCTAAAAGCAGGGGAGGAAGAGATAGGCTACTGATCTCAGCTACTGATTAGTAAGTTCAGTTGGCTAAAGTCCAATCCTAAGAACAATTAAAGTTTGAGCCTGTCTGAGTTAGAAGAAGTCAGTAACCTCCATTTTAACTCTACCCCCAGGCATAAGGGGAAGCAGGGCTGATTGAAAATCACAGTGGTGGTAGGGACAAGCTTCTTTGCACCCAGGTCAGATTGCAGCCCTAGCTTAGGCTCCAATCCCACCTCCAGCAGGGAGGAAGCTGGGGAGAAACTGCACCAGCCTCTCCAGGCAACTTCAGGTGCTTTTAGCCCACAGGGACTAGAGTGTTGGGCACTCCTGTGGATCCATCCCCACCCCCTATAGGATAGGAGGGGGGAAGTGTTTCATTAATCTCTCTGGGCAACTGCAGGTGCTTTTGGCCTGCACAAAATAGAGTTTTGGGCACTCCTCTGGATCTATCCCATCCCTGAAAGAGAAGAAGGGACAGTCCTTCCTCAGCCTCTCCAGGTAACTGCAGCCACTTTCAGCCTGCATGGTCTAGACTGTTGATCACATCTCTGTCTCCATCCCCACCTCTGAAAGGGCAGAAGGAGGGATACTGTGCCTTAAGTGTCTCCAGGCAACTGCAGTCACTTTTGGCCTACACGAACTAGATTATTGGACACATCTGTGGCTCCATCCCTGCCCCTGACAAAGCAGGAGGGGGAGCACAGTGACTCTCCTGGCAACTGCAGTCACTTTTTGCCTGCATAGACTAGATTGCTGGGCACACCGGAGCCTCCATTTTCAATTCTGCTAGAGGAGGCATTTCAATCGTCTGCCTGGGCAATCACAATCAGTTTCAACTCACATGGCTTAGTTTCTTGCCCACACCTGTATCTTCATTCCTACCCCAGTCAGGGACAGAAGGGGCGTGGAGCTTCATCAGTCTCTCTGGGCAACAACAGATGGTCTTGCCTGCATGGCTTGGTTTACTGCACATGGCTGCAGCTATGTCTCTACCCCTGTCAGGGGAGAAAGATGGGAAAAGCTTCATTGGTTCCTGCGGCAACACAGGCAGCTTCAGCTTCCATGGTTTGCAGTACCAACCACATCCTCAGCTTCTTTTCCACATCTAGCATGGGAGAAATAGCAGGAAACAGCTTAAAAGAGCTGAAAATTTTCAGTTTGGTTAAACAAGCCAATATAAAGTTCCAAATTAAGTTGAACCAAGTATCAAAGAGAGGCTGTAGCACAAAGCCAATCAAATAGAAAGACCTAGAGTAAAGAGAGAAAAAGGGCCAAGAATAAATGCATCTAGTAAATCAGATGCTGAGACACCAACAAAAAATTACAATCCATACCAAGAAACAGGAAGATATGGCCCAGTCAAAGGAATAAACTAAGCCTTCAGATGACATAGAGTTGAGACAACTAATCACAGATGTTCAAGTAAATCTCCCTAATAAATTCAGTGAGATGGTTAAAGAGATTAAGGGCATCAAGAAGACAGTGCATGAGCACAAAGAAGAATTTGAAGGCATACATAGAAAAATAGCAGATCTTGGGAAGTAGATGTGGCTCAAGTGATTGAGCTCCCACCTACTACATGGGAGGTCCCAGGTTGGTTCCCGGTGCCTCCTGGAGAAGAAAAGCTGGTATGACAGGTTGGTGCAGTGAGCTGATGCATCAAGATGGCACAACAAGGAGACACAAAGAGGAAACCTGATGAGAGAGACAACAAAGCAGAGAGCAGAGGTGGCTCAGCACTTGAGCACCACTCTCCCACATGGGAGGCCCCACGTTCAATACCCAGTTCCTCCTAAAAAGAAGACATGCAGACACAGAGAACACACAGCGAATGGACATAGAGAGCAGTGAGTGCAAACAAAGGGGGGGGGGGAGAATAAATCAATAAAGTAAACCTTTAAAAAAAAAGAAAACTAGCAGATCTTATGGGAATGAAAGGTACAATAAATGAAATTAAAAATACACTGGAAGCATATATAACTGTGGATTTGAAGAGGCAGAAGAAAGGATCAGGGAGCTTGAAGACAGGACTTCTGAACATGAACATACAAAAGAACAGAAAAAGAAAAGAATGGAAAAAATTGAGCAGGGTCTCAAGGAACTAAATGATGACAAGAGATTGCAAACATATATGCCATGGGTGTCACAGAAGAAGGGAAAAGGAACAGAAGGAATATTTGAGGAAATAATGGTAGAAAATTTCCCAACCCTATTGAAGGATGTATCTGTGTCCAAGAAGCAGAACATATTCCCATCCAAATAAATCCAAATATACCTACTCTGAGAAACATACTAATCAGAATGTTAAATGCCAAAGATAAAGAGAAAAGAGATGTGTCACATGTAAGAGATGCCCAATAAGATTAAGTACTGACTTCTCATCAGAAACCATGGAGGCAAGAAGGCAGGGGTATGACGTATTTAAGATACAACCAAGAATCTTATATCTGACAAGATTGTTTTTCAAAAATAAGGGTGAATTTAGAATATTCACAGATAAACAGAAACTGAGATAGTTTGTAATGAAGACGCTGGCTTTACAGGAAATACTAAAGGGAATGCTATTGCCTAAAAAGAAGAGACAGGAGAGAGAGGTTTGGAAGAGAGTCTAGAAGTGAAGATCATATCACAAAAAGTATAAGTGTTGAAAACAAGATATGAGGTAAAACCCAAAGATCAAAATGTGTGAAGTAAGAACTGCCTATACAGTAATTACATTGAATGTTAAAGGATTAAACTCCCCAATCAAAAGACACAGACTAGTGCAATGGGTAAGAAAATAACCATCTATATGCTGTCTACAGGAGACTTGCCATTGGCCCAAGGATACAATTAGATTGAAAGTGAAAGGATGGACACATGAAAAAATGATCAACATCACTAACAATTAGGGAAATGCAAATCAAAACTACAATGATACATCATTTCACACCTATTAGAATTGCCAGTGTTAAAAAACCAGAAAACTACAAGTGTTGGAGAGGATGAGAAATGCTTATTCACTGTTGGTGGCAATGTAGAATGGGACAGCCACTGCAAAGGACAGTTTGGCAGTTCATAAGGAAGTTGAATATAGACTTGCCACGTGGCCCAACAATACCACTACTAAGTATATACCAGAAGAACTGAGAACAGTGACACAAATAGTCATCTGCACACTGATGTTCATAGCAGCATTATGCATAATTGCCAAAAGATGGAAACAACCCAGGTGTCCATCAACTAATGAATGGATAAACAAACTGTGATGTATATACACAATATTATGCAGCTGTAAGAAGAAATGAAGTCATGAAGCACATGATCACGTAAATGAACCTGGAGGACGTTATGCTGAGTGAAGCAAGCTAGACACAAAAGAATACTGTGTGATTACACATGAACTAAATATATTGTGTAAACTCATGGAGTTAACTTAGAATATAGGTCACTAGAAAATAGAATGAGAGTAGTATGGCAAGCTGAGGGTTAAGCTGTGCAAAATTGGTAAAAATGTTGTTTGTAAATCTTTGGAAATGAGTGGAAATTGTGTTTGTGACTGGCAGAGCTATTACATGCAAATGCCAGAGGTTGAAAGGAGATGTATATTACTAGACGGAACGATTAAAAATGTAACATGGGACTATATAACACAGTGAAACCTCATGAAATATGAATATGGGTAATATTGCATATATAAGACTGTTTTCACAAAATATTAACACAAATAAACTAGAGAGATGGAAACAGAATATCAGGTCTGTATGGCAGGGGAAGCACAGAGGTTAAGAGGTGGTGCAGGGTTTTTTTTTTTGTCTGGTTTTTGTTGTTTTTTTTTTTTATTATATTTGGAATAATGAAAATGCTCTAATAATGAATGAAGTGATGAGTGCACAACTGTGTGATTAT
Source organism: Dasypus novemcinctus (assembly GCF_030445035.2). Taxonomy (NCBI): domain Eukaryota; kingdom Metazoa; phylum Chordata; class Mammalia; order Cingulata; family Dasypodidae; genus Dasypus; species Dasypus novemcinctus. The sequence continues at coordinate 158,236,349 of NC_080676.1, read as the reverse complement.
ACTAAATATCAGTGGCTGCACACTTTGGATGTATTTATGTTCTATTAATATGTATCAATAAATTTTGTTTAAAAAATAGAAAGTAAAAGAACGGAAAAAAGATATTCTGCACATGTGGTAACCACGCCCCCCCCCCAAAAAAATTCAGTAGCTATACTTCTATCAAATGAAATAGACTTTAAAAGCAAAGTTGTGGGAGCAGATGTGACTCAAGCAGTTGAGTTCTTCCCTCCCACAGGGGAGGTCCTGTATGGTTCCCAGTGCATCTTAAAGAAGTAAAACAATGAGCAGACATTGAGCAAAAACAATGAGCAGATGAGCAAAAACAATGAGCAAACAACAAGCATTTAACAAGCAAAAACAAAGAGCAGACAATGAGCAAAAACAACAAGCAAAACAACAAGCAAAAAACTAGCAGATAATGAACAAAAACAAAGATGCAAAGAGTAGATGTGGCTCAAGCAGTCACTCACCTGCTTCCCAAATGAGAGTTTCCAGATTCAGTTCCTGGTGCCTCCTAAAAGAAAAAACAAACAGAAAATAGGCAGACAATGAGGAAAATAACAATGAGCAGACAACAAGCACAAACAATGAACCAAAACAACAAGCAAGAAACAACAAGCAAACAAATGAGGAGCCATATTTAGGGGGGTATGCAAAGTTGTTTTTAGAGACAAAAAAGGTCATTATATATTAGTAAAAGGGCAACTCACCAAGAGGAAATAACAATCATAAATGTATATGCACTTAACCAGGATGCCCCAAATTATATGAGGCAAACACTGGCAAAACTGAAGAAATAGATATCTCTACATTAATAATTGGAGCCTTCAATACACCACTCTCAGCATTGGATAGAACATCTGGACAAAGGATCAATAAAGAAACAGAGAGCTATGAACTAAATATGATAAATGAACTAAATCTAATAGACATATACAGAACATTGCACCCCAAAACAGCAGGATATGCATTCTTCACAAATGTTTATGGATCTTTCTCCAGGATAGATCATATGTTGGGTCACAAAGCAATGTCAATAAATTTTAAAAGACTGAAATTATACAAAGCACTTTCTCTGATCATAATGGAATAAAGTTAGAAGTAAACACCAGGCAGAAAGAGGGAAAATTCACAAATATATAGAGATTAAGCAACACATCATTAAACAATCAGTGGGGCAAAGAAACTGCAAGAGGAATTAATAAACATCTCAAGATGAATGAAAATGAAAACACAGTATATCAGAACCTATGGGGTGCAGCAAAAGCAGTGCTTAGAGGGAAATTTATAGCCCTCAATGCCTACATTTTAAAAGAAGAAAGAGTTAAATTCAGTGACCTAACTACACAGTTGGAGGAACTAGAAAAAGAACAGGAAACTATGCCCAAAGTAAGCAGAAGGAGTGAAATAATAAATATCAGAACAGAAATAAATGAAATTGAGAAAAAAAAAAAGAATTAACAGAACCAAAATTTGGTTCTTTTAAAAGATCAATGAAATTGACAAATGGTTAGACTGACAAAGGAAAAAGAAACAATATGCAAATACATAAAATCAGAAATGAAAATGAGGACATTACTACTGACCCCACAGAAATAAAAGAGATCATACGATGATACTAAAAACAACTGTACTTAAAAACAGGACAATGTAGATGAAATAGAAAATTTCCAAGGAACATACAAACTACACTGAACCTAGAAAAAATAGAAGACCTCAACAAACCTATCACAAACAAAGAGATTCAAAGAATCATCAACAACTCCCCAAAATGAAAAGCCCAGGACCAGATGGTTTCATAGGTGTATCCTGCCAAACATTGAAAGATCTAATACCAATATTACTCAAACTCTTCCAAAAAATTGCACAGGAATGAGCCCTACCAAACTCATTCTATGAAGCCAATATCACCTGTGGCAGTTTGACTTATTTATGAATTCCAAAAAGAGATATTCATTATTGTTTGTAAATTGGTCTTTTCCCCTGGGTGCAATACCCTTTGATTGTATTAGATTCAGCTGAAATATCTTTGACTAAATTATGTTAAGATTAGGGCTTTGATTCAACCACATCATTAGGGCATGTAGGATTGAGTCCCCACAGCCTTGGTGGGCTGATAAAAACAGACTCACAATCAAGTAGATAAACAAAGAAGGTACAGAGATGATCCTGCAGCCCCAGGAAGAGAGATAAGACTGATAGTTTACAGCTGACCTTATGAAGAGAACAGAGCAGCTGAGCTTGGAAAGAAATGAGCCCCAGAGGAAGAGAGATGAGACTTATGCCACCCTACAGCTGAGATGGGAAGAATCTGAGACCATGGAGCCTTAAGAGGAAAGAGGAAAGCTGAACCCTCATAGACATTGCATGCCATCTTGCTTCAACACATGGCAGCAGACTCTGGGTGAGGAAGTACCCCTTATGGTACCTTGAGTTGGACTCCAGGGCAACTGCAAGCTTCTACCCCAAATAAATACCCTTTTTTAAAAACCAACAGATTCCTGGTACTTTGCATCAGCACCCCTTTGGTTAACTAATACATAACCCTAACACCAAAGCCAGATAAAGATATTACAAAAAAAGAATATTACAAACCAATTTCCCTAATGAATATGGGTGCAAAAGTCCTCAACAAAATACTTACTAATCAAATCCAACAACACATTGAAAGAATAATTCACCACAGTCTAGTTGGTCTTATCCCAGGTAGGTGGTTCAACACAAGAAAATCAATCAGTGTAATACACCACATTAATAAATCAAAGAAGAAAAATCACATTATCCTATCATTGACATAGAAAAGGCATTTGACAAAAGACATCCTTTTTTGATAAAAAAAACAAAAACAAAAAAAAACACTCCAAAAGATAGGAATCACAGGAAATTTTCTCAACATGATAAAAGGCATATATGAAAAACCCACAGCTAACATTTTACTCAATGGTGAAAGACTGAAAGCTTTCCCACTGAGATGGGAAACAAGACAAAGATGTGCACTGTCACACTGTCGTTCAATATAGTGCTAGAAGTTCTAGGTAGAGCAATCAGGCAAGAAAAAGAAATAAAAAGTGTTCACATTAGAAAGGAAGAAGTAAAACTTTTGTTATTCACAGGTGATATGTTCTTATACCTGGAAAATCCTGAAAAATCTACAAAAAAGGTACTAGTGCTAATAAAAAAATTCAGCACAGTGGCAGGATACTAGATTAATATGCAAAAACCAGTAGTGTTTTCAAAATACTAGTAATGAGCAATCTAAGGAGGAAGTTAGGGGGGAAATTCCATTTACATTAGTGACAAAAAGAATCTAACACTTAGGAATAAAATTTACCAAGGATATAAAGCACTTTATACTTTATACTTTATACTTTATACTTTAGTATTCAAAAAACTACAGTGCATTGCTAAAAGAAATCAAAGAATATCCAAATAAAGGGAAGAACATTCCATATTCATGGATGGGAAGACTAAAAATTGTTAAGATGTTAAATCTACTCAAATTTATATACAGATTCAATACATTCCTGAAAAAATTCCAACAGCCTTTTTTAAAGAAATGGAAAACCCAATTATCAAATTTGTTTGGAACGATAATGGGTCCCAAATGGCAAGAAACATTTTAAAAAGGAGAATGAAGTTGGAGGACTCTAACTCCTGGACTTTAAATCATATTACCTAGTTACATGGAAAAAACAGCACATAGTACTGACATAAAGATAGACATATAGACCAGAGGGACAAAACTGATGGTTCAGAAACAAACCCTCCCATCTGTGGTCAAGTGATTTTTTTTACAAGGCTGTTAAGCCCATCCAGCTGAGCCAGAACAATCTATTCAATGAATGGTGCTGGGAGAACTGGATATCCATATCCAAAAGAAAGAAAGAGGATCCCATCTCACACCTCATACAAAAAATTAACTCAAAGTGGATTAAAGATGTAAATATAAAAGCAAAAACCATAAGACCCTGTAGCAGTTTGCTATTATTGATGAATTCTAAAAAGAAATATTTGATTATATCTGTAAACTGATCTTTTCCTCTGGGCATATTAGATTATATTGGATTCATAAGTTTACTTGATTAAGTAATTATGTAAACCTCTTGTGACAGTAGGGCATGGGAACTCACAGATAAAAGGCATTGCAAAGGACAGAGCTGGGGGTTTTTTGATGTTGGAGTTTGATGCTGAAGCCTTAAGCTGGAGCCCCAGGAAGTAACACACAAAGGAGAGAGAAACAAGACCTTGGAAGGGAGGAACCCAGGAAGCCTAAACCATCCTCACAGACATCTGCAGTCATCTTGCTCCAACACGTGAAAATAGACTTGGATGAGGCAAGTAATTTATGCTTTATGGCCTTGTATCTGTAAGCTCCTACCCCAAATAAATACCCTTTATAAAAACCAACCAACTTCTGGTATTTTACATCAGCACCCCTTTGGCTGACTAATACAGACCCTTAGAAGAAAATGTAAGGAAACATCTTTAACACCTGGTAGTAGGTTGTGGGTTCTTAAACCTTACACTGAAAGCATGATCAATGACAGAAAAAAAAAATGAATAAATGAGACCGCCTCAACTTAACACTTTCATGCTTCAAAGGACTTTTGTCAAGATGGTGAAAAGGCATCCCACTCAATGGGAGAAAATAATTAGAAACCACATATCTCATAAGAGTTTGATTTCCATTCTATATAAAAGACTATACAACTCAACAATAAAAGAGCAAGCAAGCTAATTAAAATGGGCAAAAGACAGACATTTCTCCCAAAAGGAAATACAAATGGCAAAAAAGCACATGAAAAAAATGTTCAATATCACTAGCTATTAGAGAAATACAAATCAAAACTGAGATATCCTCTCAAACCTCATAGAATGATCATTATTTAAAAAGAATACAACAGACAACCAGCAAGATGGCAGTGGAGTAAGGGGCTCCAGAGTAAGCTCCTCTTACAGGGCAGTTAGTAAACATCCAGGGTTATCTGAAGCACATGTTTTGGGGCTCCAGGAGCCCAGAAGATCCTCCTGCCACATCCTTGAAAGAGCAGAAGGAGACTGCCTATCTACACAGAAGATTCATGAGTAGAGCACTCCACACCATGGAGGCCAGTGCCCATCCTCCACTGGAGGCACAAGCTGCCTTGGGAGCTGTTCTGTTGTTGGCATTGAAAGCTCCACTTCCCAAAAATGGGAGGAGGAAGAAACAGTTGGGCACCAGCTTCAGCTATTGATGAGTAAATTTGGTGGACTAAAGTATAATCCCAGAAACAGCTAAAGTTTGAACCTGTCCAAGTCAGAAAGAGGCCAGGAACCACCATTTTAACTCCACCCCTGGCACAAGGGGAAGTGGGGTAGACTGAAAATCACACTGCTGGTAGGGACCAGCTTCTTTCCATCCAGGGAAGATTGCAGCTCTAGCCTAAGCCCCAGCCCCACCTTTGGGAGGGAGGAAGCTGGGGGAGACTTACACGAGTCTCTCAGAGAAATTACAAGCCATGCCACTGAGACCAGTGATTGTCCTACTTTGGCAGTGCAAGTCACCTTGGGAGCTATTCTGTGGCTGGAATTGGAAGCTCCATTTCCCAAAAACAGGGGAGGAAAAGATGGTTGGGCACCAACTTCAGCTATTGATGAGTAAATTTGACTGGCTAAAGTATAACCCTAAGAACAGCTAAAGTTTGAACTTGTCCAAGTCAGAAAGAGGCCGGTAGCCATCATTTTCACCCTGTCCACAGCATGAGGGGAAGCCAGGCTGACTGAAAATCACAATGATGGTAGAAACTGTTTTCTTTCAGCCAGATCAGCCTGCAGCCCTAGCCTAGGCTTCAACCCCAACTCTGGCAGGGAGGAGGCTGGTGGGCCCTGAACCAGCCTATCCAGGTAACTGCAGGTACCTTTGGCTGGCACAGACTGAATAATCAGAAGTCTGCCAGGGCAACTGTGGTCATCTTGGACCCACACTGCATAGATTGCTGCCCACACCTGCAGCTCCATCCCTGCCCTAGGCAGGAAAGAAGGGAGCATGAAGCTTCATCAGTCTCCCTGGAATGACTTGGATATTCCACATAGCTGTGACTCTGTCCCTACCCCTGGCAAATTGGGAGAAGCTTCATCAGTTCCTGGGGCAATGAGGGCAGCTAGAGCCTCCACAGCTTATAGCACCAACTACATCCTTGGCTCCACTGCACAACCAGCAAGGAAGAAAGGACAGGAAGCCCTAAATGAAAGAAAAAATTACACCCAGAATAAATATTCCAGTAAGCCAGATGCCAAGATACCAACAAAAAAATTACAATCCACACCAAGAATCAGGAAGATACAGCCCAGTTAAAGAAACAAGATAAGCCTCCAGATGACATAAAGGCATTGAGACAACTAATCATAGATGTTCAAACAAATCTCCTTAATAAATTCAATGAGATGGCTAAGAGATTAAGGATATTAAGAAGATACTGGATTAGCACAAAAAAGAATTTAAAAGCATACATAGAAAAATAGTAGATCTTATGGGAATAAAAGGAGCAATAATGAAATTTAAAATACTTTGGAATCATATAATAGCAGATTTGCAGAGGCAGAAGAAAGAATTGGTGAGATTGAAGAATTGGCCTCTGAAAGTGTATATACAAAAGAGCAGATAAAGACAAGGATGGAAAAAAATGAACAAGGTCTCAGGGAACTGAATGACAACAAGAGTTGTGCAAAGATACATGTCATTGGTGTTCCAGGAGAAGAGAAGGGGAAAGGGGCAGAAGGAATATTTGAAGAAATAAAGGTAAAAAATTTCCCAATCCTATCGAAGGATGTAGATATCCATGTCCAAGAAGCACAAAGTACTCCCATCCAAAAAATCCAAATAGACCAACTCTGAGACACATACCAATCAGGATGTCAAATGCCAAAGACAAATAGAATTCTGAGAACAGAAAGAGAAAATTAATGCATAACATATAAGGGATACCAAATAAGATTAAGTGCTGATTTCTCACCAGAAACCATGAAGGCAAGAAGACAGTGGTATGTTATATTTAAGATATTACAAGAGAAAAACTTCCAGCCAAGAATCTTATATCTCATAAGATTGTCTTTCAAAAATGAGGGCGAAATTAGAATATTCACAGATAAACAGAAACTGAGAGAGTTTCTAACCAAGAGACTGGATTTTCAGGAAATACTAAAAGGTGTGCTATAGCCTGAAAAGACAAGAGAAGAAGGCCTAGCAGAGAGTCTAGAAATGAAGATTATATCAATAAAAATAACTAAAAGTGTCAAAAGGGTGGTGAAAATAAAATATGACAGATAAAACCCAAATATTCAGGAATAAACTTTACCAATGATGTAAAGCACTTGTATTCAGAAAACTACAACTCAGTGTTAAAAGAAATCAAAAAAGGCCTAAATAACTGGAAGAACATTCCATGCTCACAGATTGGAAGACTCAGTATCATTAAGATGTTAATTTTACTCAAATTGATATACAGATTCAATGCAATCCTGATTTTTTTAAAAACCCACCAGCATTCTTTAAATAAATTGAAAATATGATTATCAATTTAATTGGAAAGGTAAGGGGTCCTGAATAGCCAGAAACATCTTAAAAAGGAAAAGCAAAGTTGGAGGACTCTCATCTCCAGACTTTCAATCCTATTACCTAGCTACAGTGGTAAAACAGCATGGTACTGGCATGAAAACAGACGCATAGACCAATGCAACCAAATTGATGTTTCAGAAACAGACCCTTACATGTATGGTCAAGTGATTTTTGACCAGCCTGTCAAACCCACCCAGCTCAGGCAAAATAGTCCATTCAACAAATGATGCTGAGAGAACCAGACATCCACAGCCAAAAAAATGAACAAGGATCCCTACCTCACAACTTATCCAAAAATTAACTCAAAATGGATAAAAAACCTAAATATAAAACCATGAACCATAAATCTTCTAGAAGAAAATATAGGAAAATATCTTCAAGACCTGGTGATAGGTGGTGGATTCTTAAAGGAGATAAGAGGAGGATTCAGATGGACTACTGATGTTTAACATATGTAGAAGTTTTAATAGCTTTACTGTACAAGTGTGGCAATGTATAGGGTGGATGGTAACACATAGTGAGTAACAGCAACTTTATAAGTGGGGATGTGGCTGAAAATGGTAGTCTAGGGATGTAAATGCCAATTGACAGAATGCTAGAGGCTAACCTAGGAACTGACTAGCACAGTAAAACCAGAGGTGGATGACAATTGTGGTTGATGTACAGATGCGAGAGTATCCTTTGTTAGCTAGAACAAATGTACATCATTATTGCAGGGTGATGGGAATGTGGAGAAGATCAGAAAAATACAACTGGAGCAACCTATGGACTGTGATTAGCAGCATCTATGCCAAAGATGTACTGTGTTGATAATGGGGAAGTGTGGTAAAAGTATGCCAAATGTACACTATGAATGTGGTAACAATCAGATGATATTATCTTATAATCTGTAACAAATGTTCCACCACAGTGTGGTGTGTTAATAGAGGGGTGTTGCTTGGGAATACTGCACATGTGCATGATTATTTTGTAAGTTTACAAATTCTGTCATAAAAATATATTTTAAAAATAATAGGGTGGGTTGTGGGAAAAAACACACCAAATGTAAGATAAAGACTACAATTAGTAGTAAGATTTTGACAATATTCTTTCATAATTTGTAACAAATGTCTCACGACAAGCAAGGTGTTGGTGGAGGGTTGATGGATGGGACCCCTCTATGATGTTATTCACGTCTGCTTTATAAGTTCACAATTTTTACTATAAACTTATTGTATATGTATGTTCATTTATAAATGATATAAAGGTAATAATAATAGGGTGGGTTGGAGGAAAATTCTTTGATCAGTAATATATTTTGATGGTTCTCTTTAATAATTAATTAAAAATGTTTAGCAGCAATGCAAGGTATTGATGGTAGGGTAAGGTATGAGAGCCCTGTATGATGTTATACATATATATATGTTTGTTTTATAAGTACACAACTATTACTATGCACGTATTGTTTATGTATATTTATGTATGAGTGATATACTTCAATAAATTTTTTAAAAAGAATACAACAATTGCTGGAAAGAATGTAGAGAAATAGGAACACTTCTTCACTGTTGGTGGGACTGTAAAATGGTACAGCCTCTGTGGAAGACAGTTTGGCGGTTCCTCAGGAAGCTAAATAAAGAACTGCCATATGATCTGGCAATCCCTCTACTAGGTATATATGCAAAAGAACTGAAAAGAGTGAGGCAAGCAGATATTTGCATACCAATTCTCATTACAGCATTATTCACAATTGCCAAAAGATAGAAACAACCCAAGTGTCCATCAACCAATGAATGGATAAACAAAATGTGGTATATACAGATGATGGAATGCTTTGCTGCTGTAAGAAGAAATTGGGACACATATGGTAACATGAATGAACCTTGAGGACATTGTGCTAAGTGAATTAAGCCAGATTAAAAAAGACAAATATTGTATGGTCTCACTAATATGAACTAAATATTAAGAATAAGTACATGGAGTTAAAACCTAGACTATAGGTTACTAGGAGACAGGATGAGGACTGAGAAGGGGTACTGATGCTTAATGTATGTAGAATTTTCAATTAGCTTGGTGGTAAAGTGTGGAAATGGTAACACAATAAGTATAACTAATACTGCTGGTATATAAATGGGATTGTGTAACATAATAAGTATAACTCACACTGCTGGTATATAAATGGGATTGTTGCTGAAAGGGATAGTCTAGGGATGTAAATGTCAATTGAAAGAAAGCTAGAGATAATCTAGGAACTGAATAACAGTGAAACCCAGAGGTAGGTGAGGATTGAGGTTGATAATACAAATATAAGAATGTTCTTCTATGAGCTAGAACAAAGGTATGTCACTTCACAAGGTGGTAAGAATATAGTGATGCATGGGGAAAATATAATTAATGTAATCTATGGGCTATAATTAACAGCAATTTGTAATATCCTTGCATCAATATCAAAGAAGATACTACATCAGCAATATGGGTCAATAATAGGGGATATGGGATTTTTCCTTTTGGACTAAGGAAAACTTTCAAAGGATTATTTGGGCAATGACTGCACAATTCTGTGATGAAAGTGAAAGCCACTGAGTGTACACTTTTGATAGAATGTACAAGGCATGGAACTGTATAACATGGTGAACGATGTGGTAGAAGATGGATTGTGGTTAGCAGTACAGTTATGAAAGTGTTCTCTCATGAGCTATAACAAATTTACAATACTAATACATAATGTTAATAACAGGGTGCACATGGAAAAAATATACCAAGTGTAAGCTATGGACCATAGTTAGTGGTAATAGATCATATTTTTTTGTGATCTGTAACAAACGTTCCACAACAGTGTTAGGTGTTGGGGGTGGGGAGGTGATGTAAGGGAAATTCTGTCCATAAATTTTTAAAATCTACATGTATGTAAATGCTCTGAGGTTTACACAGATAATGGATAAAAGATAGTGATTTTGGTCAACTGGGACAAATATTATATATCATATTGAAATTGAAGAGAGGCCTTTGAAGCAAGAACAACAAGCCAAGGATGGGGAGTAATTACAATTTGTATGGCCATTGTCTTAATATCAACCTTCTCATTAAAAAATACATATGTGTATATATATGCATATTTTTCAAAGGCAACTTATATTTTCTCAGAAGGTTAAAATAAATTACTAAAGGAATTTTAGAAAGTGAAATTGTTTCTGAAAGTATCCTTTGAAGGAAAAGATTGTTTTTATCTTAAAAGCTATTTTTCTGGGAAGCAGATATGGCTCGATGAGTTGGGCGCTCACCTACCACATGGGCGGTCCCAGGTTCAGGACCTGGTGCCTCCTAAAGAAGGTGACAAGCAGATGTCACGCCTGCCACTACCTGCTGCAACAGGCTAGACATTGCAGCCCGTCCAAATGAGCTAGATGCCACAACCCAGCAGATGCCGCAGCAGGGAGAGGATGTGGCTCGGGTTATTGAGCCCTTGCCTCCCATGTGGGAAGTCCCGGGCTCAGCTCCCCAGTACCTCCTGGAGAAGACAAGCAGACTCAGCAAGCAAAACAATGAGTAGACAGATGAGGAAACCACTGGAGACGGGGTGGGGGGGGGTATGAAAAAATAATATTTTTAAACATTTTAAAAAACTATTTTCTAACATTAGTAAGCAAAGAGAAAGAGATCAGATCATATAAAATGAAAACAGCAGGGAGGGAAATAGTATGAGAGAAAAGCCCTCTTAAAGCTCATGATAAGGTTGTTTGTATACACTTGAAAGCAAATAAGCTATATTTGAGAATAGAGTGAAGTACAAGGATGCGGAATGGAGTATGATGGTCAGGCTGATGTGTCAACTTGGCCAGGTAATGGTGCCCTGTTGTCAGGTCAAGCAAGCTCTGGGCTAATTCTAATACAAGGGAATTTCATGGACTTTAATTATCTATGCAATTAACACCAAGTAAGTTGATTGCATAGATGGCTGGTTACATCTGCAATCAACTGAGGAGACAGTCATCAACGATAAGTGATGTCACATCCAATCAGCTGAAGGCCTTAAAATAAGTGATTTCAGCATTCAGGAAGAGAAGCGCCATCTATACTTCAAATAGCTAGTGTCTCCTGGGGAATTCAATGAGGACCTTCATCTGAGTCCCTGGCTTGCAGCTTGCCCAATTTAGACTTGTGCATCCCCATGGTCACATGAGAATATGTTATAGCATACTATTTACAGATCTCTCCTGTTGGTTCTGTTTCCCTAGGGAAGACTGACTAATACATGGAGTAAAAAATATTTTTTATTTGGCTAGCACCAGTTTCTCTCTAGGGGAACAAATTCTGAGGAGGAAAAAAAAAAAAAAAAACCTGTTGTGCAGTATGGCAGAATGTATTTTCCAAAAAGCAATGTAAAAAATAACTAAGTCAACATGACGTGTCTTAAAGGATTATCTGCCTTAAACCATATCAACATGACATGTCTTAAAGGATTATCTGCCTTAAACCATATAGGAGAGCACTCTGGAGGGGGTGAAAGTGTATTTAAAAGGGAGTATTTTATGTAACATTTATGTAATCTAAGTATCTTTTTTAAAATTTTAAAGTATATAAACATTTTTAAAAAGAAAAAAAGGGAGTAGATGGGCTCTCATTCAAACTCTGTAAACTGCAAATGGGGGAATTCCTAAGGCAACAGCAAACACAAGCCCAGGAAAATATGAAGACTTGGTAGATCCACACAGGCTCAGATAAGACAGAGAGGACCCAGCACTTCACATTTGCCTTGGGATGATCTTCTTGATGTGAGGACTAAGTGCTGAAGGATCAGCCAATGCCAAGCCAGTCTGCAAGAAGCTTTTTGCTTTGCTTTCTTTGTTTTGACTAATTCCTGGTATTCAAGAAAATCTCTACCATATCATTACCTGAATACAACCTTAAGGAACAGACAGCTCAGGGAATAAATCTCAAAATTAACATTTAAAATATTAAAATGTAGAGTATGCAAAAAAGATTACAAGACAAATAAAAAGGAATTGATGGCTGTATTAGTCAGGGTTCCCCAGGAAAACAGAATAACAGGAGATATCTGCAAATAGTATAAGATTTCATAAAATTCTCTCACATGACCATGAGGATGCACAAATTCAGCAGACAGGCTGCAAACCAGGGGCTCTGATGGAGGTCCTTGATGAGTTCCCAGAAGACATTGGCTATCCAAAGTCAAGCTGAAAATTCTCTCTGAATGCTGAAATCACTTCCCCTTTTAAGTCATTCAACTGATTGGATAAAAGGTCACTTATTGCTAATGGCAATCTCCTCGGTTGATTGTAGAGGTAATAAGCCATCTATACAATAAATTCACTGGTGACTAAAGTCCATAAATGTCCTTGTATTACAATTAGCCCAGTGTTTGCTTGACCAAACAACTGGCACAATTACCTGGCCTAGTTGACACACTAGATTAACCATCACAATGGCCCATCCAAAGAAACAAGATAAAAATTCAGAAACCATTGATGAAGAGGACCAGATGTTGGATTTACCACACAAAGACTTTTTAAAAATGATCCTCAGTATGCTCAAGGAGACTGTAGCTTTTTGATATGGTTATGAATTCCAAAAATAGATATTGGATTATGTTTGTAATCTGGTCTGTACCTGGGCACGATTACATTATGATTAGGGTTTTGATTGGGACACATAATTTGGACATTGAGTCCCTAGAAGTGGGGACTCACAGAAAAAAAGGCACGGCAAAGGACAGAGTTGAGGGTTTTCTGATGTTAGAGTTTTGCTGTTGTAGTTTGATGCTGAAGTCTTAACCTGGAGCCCCAGGAAGTCAGCACAGAGAGGAAAGAGAAGAAAGCCCTGAGAAGAGAGGAACTGAGCCAGGAGAAGAACACAGAGGAAGAGAGATGACTCCTTAGACATGGCAGAAACCCCAGGGATAGAGACAGAACTGTTCACCTGATAGTCTACAGCTGACCTTGTGGAGAAAACAGAAGAGCTAAGCTAAGAGGAACCCAGGAAGACTGAACCTTCACAGATGTCAGCAGTCATCTTGCTCCAATGTGTGAAAATAAGACTTTGGTGAGGGAAGTAACTTATACTTTATGGCCTGATATGTGTAAGATCCTACCCCAAATAAATACTCTTTATAAAAACCATCTAATTTCTGGTATTTTGCATCAGTATTCCTTTGGCTGACTAATACAGAGACAAAGAAAAATATGGAGAAAGACCTAAAGTATATAAGAAAACAATGATTACACAATATGGTAATTGCTTTGAAATTCTCAATAAGAGCCAAACAGAAATACTGGAGTTGAGCACAATAACGGAAATGAAAAATCCCTGAAGGGTTTCAACAGCAGAATGTAAGTGACAGAAGAAAGAATAAGTGATCTCAGAGATGAGACCATTTAAATGATTCAAGCTGAAGAGCAGAAAGAAAAAAGAATAAAAAAGAACAAAAAGGGACTAAGAGACCTACGGGACAGCATCAAGTATATCAATATAGACGTGAGACTCCCAGGAGAAGAAGGGGGCAGAAAGAATATTCAAAGAAATAATGACAGAGAACTTCCCAAATTAATTAAAGAAATGAATACACAAATTCAAGAAGACCAATGACCCCAAACAGGATCAACTTGAAGAAAACCACACCCAAACGCATAGAAATCAAACTGATCAGTGCCAAGGAAAAGGAAAGAGCTCTGAAAGCTGCAAGAGAAGAGCAACAGGTTATGTACAATGGAGTCCTGATTAAACTGAGAGCTGATTTCTCATTAGAATCTATGGAGGCAAGAGGGCAGTGGGTTGATATACTTAGAAAACAACACCAACTAGAATTTTATATCTGGTGACATGTTCTTTCAAAAATGAGGGAGAAATTAAGACACTCCCAACATTCCCAGATAAACAAAAGCTGAGGGAGTTCATTACCACTAGATCTGCTCTACAGAAAATGCTAAAAAGAGTTCTTCCAACTGAAAGAAAAGAACCCTAGGCAATGGATCAAAGCCGCATAAAGACCTCTGGTAAAGGTAATTGTAAGGGTGATTATAAATGCCAGTACTATTACTATAATGTATTTTTGATATTTAACTCCATTTCTTCTTTTTTTTAAAGATTTATTTATTTATTTATTTCTCTCCCCTTACCCCCCCCCCACCCCGGTTGTCTGTTCTCTGTGTCTATTTGCTGCATCTTCTTTTTCCGCTTCTGTTGTTGTCAGCGGCATGGGAATCTGTGTTTCTTTTTGTTGCGTCATCTTGTTGTGTCAGCTCTCCGTGTGGGCAGCGCCATTCTTAAGCAGGCTGCACTTTCTTTCATGCTGGGCAGCTCTCCTTATGGGGTGCACTCCTTGTGCATGGGGCTCCCCTATGTGGGGGACACCCCTGCATGGCACCGCACTCCTTGCGCGCATCAGCACTGCGCATGGGCCAGCTGCACACGGGTCAAGGAGGCCCAGGGTTTGAACCGTGGACCTCCCATATGGTAGACGGATGCCCTAACCACTGGGCCAAGACCGCCACCCATTTCTTTCTTCTTACAGGTGCTAAAATACAAATATATAAAAAGTACTGATAATTCTATGGTTTCGACATACAATGTACGCAGATATTATTTGTAGCAGGTACTAAGACAATATGGGTACAGAGGTGCATAGGAACTTTGGATGTGTATGTTATTTAAGTTAGGTTGGAATAAAATCAAAGATTTGGGATGTTAAATTTTAACCTGATGGCAGCCACAAGAAAAAATATATGAAAAATATATTCAGAAAGAAATGAGAAGGGACTTGTGGTGGTTTAGAGCTGTATGTGTTCAAGAAAAACATGTTCTTAAATATAATCCATTTTTGTGGGTATGAACCCACTCTAAATAGAACAATTAGATGAGGTTGCTTTAGTTAAGGTGTGGCCACCTTAAAACAAGATAGGTCATAATCCTATTTTTGGAGTCCATTATAAGCAGAATGAAATTCAGACAGATGGAGAGAAAGCCATAGCAAGCAACCAGAAAGTGAAATTTAACAGAACCTGGAAGAGAATGGAGAAGCCAAGAGAGGCTGTCATGTGCGTTGCCATCTGACAAAGGAGCCAAGGATCAAGAATCACTGGCAGCCAGCCCTAGAATATCAAACTCTGGAAAGAATCACCTTGATGATGCCTTTATTTGGACTTTCTCTTAGCCTCAAAGCCATTAGCTATTAAATTCCCATTTTTAAGTCAGTCGTTTGCAATGGTATTTCCTTGAGCATTGTAGGAAACTAAGATAGGACTCAAAATGGTACAAGTCCCCAAAATCAAATAAATATGAAAATAGGCACTAATGAAAGAAATAAAGGTCAAGAAAATGTATAAAATGTACACAGGACAAAATAGCAAAATGGCAAAACAAAGTCCTGTGTTATCAGTAGTGACTTTAAATGTAAATGGGTTAATTCTTGAGCCAAAAGGCAAAGATTGGCAGAATGGATAAAAAGCATGGCTTGACTATATGCTATTTACATGTGACTCACCTTAAATTCAAAGATACAAGTAGGTTGAAAATGAAAGGATGGAAAAAATATATCACACAAGTAGTAACTAAAAGAGAGCTGAAGTAGACCTAATATCTAGGTCATTATAAACTGATAAAGGGATGAATTCAATAAGAAGACATAGCAATTATAAATATATATGTACCTAACAGCAGAGGCCCAAAATATATGAAGCATATATTGACAGATTAGAAAGGAAAATAGAGGGGTCTACATAATAGTAGCAGATTTCAATAACCACTTTCAATAATGTTTATAATATCTATACAGAAGATCAATAAGGATATAGAGGACAATGAGGAAATAGATACTCCAAACCAACTAGACCTAATAAACATATATATTAATAGAACACTTCACCCAACAGCAACAGAATGTACATTCTTCTGTAGTACACATGGGTCATTCTACAGGATAGACCATATGTAAGTAACAAAACAAGTCCCAGTAAACTCAAAAATATTGAAATCATACAATGTCTCTTGTCCAACCACATCAGAATGAATCTTGTTATCAATAACAGAGGAAGAATGGAAAATACACAAACGTGGAAAATAAACAACATAAACAATGGGTCAAAGGAAAAATCACAAGGGAAATTAGGAAATCTCTAGAGGTAAATGAAAATGAAAACACAATATACCAAAATTTAGGGATGCAGCAAATACAGTACTGATAGGAAAATACAGAGCTCTAATAGCTAACATTAAAAAGAATGAAAATCTCAAATCGGAGACCTAACCTGAAAACTAGAGGATCTAGAAAAAGAAGAGTAAACTAAACCCAAAAAAAAGCATAAGGAAGGAATTAACAAAAATTGAGTGGACATAAATGAAACAGAGAATTTTTTTAATGCAGAGAGAATCAACAAAACCAAAAGTTGGTTCTTTGAAAAGATCAATACAATTGACAAACATTTAGCTAGACCCAAAAAAATAAAAATAAAAAAAGAGAAGATGCAAATGACAAAAATCAGAAATGAAAAGGTCAAATTACTATTGACCCCACAGAAATAAAAGGGATTATTAAAAAGATGTTGTGAGCAATTGTACACCAGTTTATTAGGTAACCTAGATGAAACAAATTCTTAAAAATACACAAACTACCTACACTGGCTCAAGAAGAAATAGAAGACTTCAACAGGTCAACAACTAGCAAAGAGATTGAATCTGTAATCAAAAACCTCCCCAAAAAGTTCGCAGGGGAATTTTCCAAGAAGAATTAATACCAATCCTTCTCAAAATCTTCCAAAACATTGAAGAGGAGGCAATATTCCCTTCCTTGTTCTATGAATCCAACATCCCCTCATACCAAAGCCAGATAAAGATACCACAAGAAAATTAAAGACCATTACCCATTATGAATATAGATGTAAAAATCCTCAATAAAATACTAGCAAACCAAAACTAACAGCACATTACAGAATTTTACACAATGATCAGGTGAGATTTGTCCCAGGTATGTGAAGAAAATCAACTGATATAATACACACATTAACAGAAAGAAGGGAGGAAAAAAACTATGATCATCTTAACTCATGCAGAAAGGACAAACTCCAGCACCACTAATTGATACAAACACTTAGAAAACTATGAGTAGAAGGAAACTTCCTCATTAGCAAGAACATATTATGAAGAAACCATACCTAGCATATTAATCAATGGTGAAAGAATGAAAGTTTTCCCTCTAAGATCAGGAAAAAGGCAAGGATGCACATAGTCACTACTGTTATTCACCATTGTGCTGGAAGTACCAGCTAGAGCAATTACGCAAGGGAAAGAAATAAAAGGCATCAAAATTGGAAAGGAAGAAGTAAAACTTTCTCTATTTGAAAATGACATGATCCTATATTCAGAAAATCCTGAAAAATCTACAGCCAGGATACTAGAACTACAGCAAAGGGGCAGGGTACAAGATCAACATGCAAAAATCAGTTGTTTCTATACACTAGTAATGAACGATCTGAGGAAGAAATCAAGAAAAAATCCATTTACAATAGGAACTTACAAAAATCAAATATTTAGGAATAAACCTAATCAAAGACATAAGGGACTTATACATAAAACTATAGAGAATTGCTAAAAATAAATCAAACAAGACAAATAAATGGAAGGACATTCTGTATTCATGGATTAGATGAATAAATATTGTTACGATGTCAATTCTACCCAAAGCAATTTACAGATTCAGTGAAATCCCAATCAAAATTCCAATAACCTTTTTGTAGAAATGAAAAAGCCAATTGCCAAACATCTTGAAAAGGACAAAAGAAGTTGCAGGACTCACACTTCCAAATCTTAAAACTTATTACAAAGCCACAGTATTTAAAACAGCATGGGGGGAAGTGGATTTGGCTCAACTGATAGAGCATCCACCTACCACTTGGGAGGCCCAGGGTTCAAACCCAGGGCCTCCTGACCTGTGTGGTGAGCTGGCCCACAAGCAGTGCTGATGAGCACAAGGAGGACCATGCCATGCAGGAGTGTCCCCCATGTAGGGGAGCCCCATGTGCAAGGAGTACACCCCATAAGGAGTGCCCACGAGTGGCATCACACACATGGAGAACTGACACAGAAAGATGATACAACAAAAAGAGACACCAATTCCTGATGCTGCTGACAAGAATGCAAGCAGACACAGAAGAACACACAGCAAATGGACACAGAGAGCAGACAAGGGGGGGTAGCGGGAAATAAATAAATAAATCTTTAAAAAAAGACAAATAGCTCTTTTTGTCTTGTGACTCAACCAGTTGAGTTCTGACTTCCAACCAACATTCAAGGTCCCAGGTCCAATCCCCAGCCCCTAGTACCTCGGGAAAAAAAACCAACAACAGGGAAATGGATGCAGCTCAAGCAATGGGGCTCCTGTCTACCACATAGGAGGTCCAGGGTTTGATACCCAGGACCTCCTGGTGAAGGCAAGCTGGCCTGTGTGGCAAGCTGCCCCACATGGAGTGCTGGCCCAGGTGGAATGCTGCCCCGTGCAGGAGTGCTGCCCTGCACAGGAGTGCCGGCCCAAGTGGGAGCAGTAAGATGATGCAACAAAAAGAGACACAGAGGAGAGAGAATAAGAGACTTAGCAAAATCAGGGGCTGAGGTAGCAAAAGAGAATGATGTCCTCTCTCTCAGTCTGGAAGTTCCCAGGATCGGTTCCCAGAGCCACCTAATGAGAATACAAGCAGACACAGAAGAACATACAGCAAATGGACACAGAAAACAGGCAAGGGAGGGAGGGGGGAGAAATAAATTAATAAATATCTTTTTAAAAAAACAGAAAAAATATATTCCTGGCACAAGGACAGACATACAGACCAATGGAGTTGAATTAAGAGTTCAGAAAACGGGAAACGGACTTTGGCCCAGTGGTTAGGGCGTCCATCTACCACATGGGAGGTCCGCGGTTCAAGCCCCGGGCCTCCTTGACCCGTGTGGAGCTGGCCCATGCGCAGTGCTGGTGCGCGCAAGGAGTGCCATGCCACACAGGGGTGTCCCCCGCGTAGGGGAGCCCCACGCGCAAGGAGTGCACCCATAAGGAGAGCCGCCCAGCGCAAAGGAGGGAGCAGCCTGCCGAGGAATGGCACCGCCCACACTTCCCGTGCCGCTGACGACAACAGAAGCGGACAAAGAAACAAGACACAGCAAACAGACACAGAAAACAGACAACCGGGGGAGGGGAGGGGAATTAAATAAATAAATAAATCTTTAAAAAAAAAGAGTTCAGAAAACAATCCTCATACTTATGGCCAATTGATTTGGGGGGTGGGGGTGGGCAAGGAAGTAAAGAGTTTATTAAGAAACCAGAAGGAAGTGGACATGGCTCAAGCAATTGGGCTCCCATCTACCATATAAGAGGCCAAGGGTTTGATACCCAGGGCCTCCTGGTAAAGGCAACCTGGCCCACGTGGTAAGCTGAGCCACGCAATGCCAGTCCACACAGATGCCGCCCTGTGCAGGAGTGCCAGCCAACGTGGAGACCTGACGCAGCAAGTTAATGCAACAAAAAGAGACACAGAAGAGAGACGATAAGAGACTTAGCAAAACCAGGGAGCTAAAGTGGCACAAGAGAATGATTGCCTCTCTCCCATTCCAGAAGGTCCCAGGATCAGTTCCCAGAGTCGCCTAATAAGAATACAAGCAGACACAGAAGAACACAGCAAATGGACACAGAGAGCAGATGAGGGAGGGGGGATAAATAAATTTTTAAAAATCTAAAAAAAAAAAGAAAGAAACAAGAAAATGAGAAAAGTACGCAACCAGAGGCATGGACTGCGGGTTGGCTGCTAGGTGAGCCATGCATGTAGGGCCTTTTAAAATCTTTACCCCTCCCTCTTCATAATGCCGAGGAGGGGCCCCAGCTGTTTGCTGTTCTGATTGGTTACCCTACCTGTTAGTTCTCAGGGGCCAATGGTGAGGCCTTTTGAAGGTACCCAGGGCTTCCCCTTGACCCCGAACAGGATTCTCATTCCAAATGGGACTCTCCTTCAAGCTAATTGATTTTTTTAAAAGATTTACTTATTTATTTATTTTTCTTTATTTATCCTCCCCTCCCCCAGGTGGTTCTCTCATCTGTCTGATCACTGTTTGCTCGCCTTCGCCGTCTCCAGGAGGCACCAGGAACCAAACCCAGGACCTCCCACATGAGAGGTGAGTGCCCAATGTCCAGCCACTTCTGCTCCCTGCAGACTGTAGCATCTGCCGGCTAGTGGCAATGCTTGGGGAAGGGGTGGCATCTAACTCATTGCATCAGGGGTGGTGTCTGCTTGTCTTCTTTTAGGAGGCACCGGGACCCAAATCCAGGACCTCCTGTGGTAGGATGGCACCCATGTGGTTGAGCAACATCCACTTCCCTGATTTTTTACAAGGGTGTCAACTCCACTCAATTGGGAAAGAATAGTTTTTTCAACATGGTGCTGGGAAAACTGAATGTTCATCTGCAAAAGAGTGAAGGTGGACCTCTATATCACCATATATTCAAAAACTAACCCAAAATAGATCAAAGACATAAATATAAGAAGTAGAACTCGAAAACTTCTAGAAGACATAAGAAAGCATCTTCAGGATCGTGTGTTAGGCAATGGGTTTCTTAGACTTTATACCTAAAGCACGAACAACAAAAGAAAAAATTTATAAATTGGACCTTATCACACACACACACACAAAAATGTTCCTCAAGGACTCTATCAGGAAAGTAAAAATACAACCTACAAAATGGGAGAAAATATTTAGAAACCACATATCCAATAAAGGATAAATCCCTAGGATATATAATGAAATCCTTCAATTTAACGGCAAAAAGACAGCACAATTATAAAATGGACAAAGGACTTGAGCAGATGTTTCTCGAGGAAAATAGACAAATGGCCAGAAAGCACAGGAAAAGATGCTCAACATCATAAGCCAGCAGGGAAAATGCTAATCAAACCATAATGAGATACCATTTCACACCCACTAGAATGACTGCTATTAAAAATAAAACAGAAAATAACGAAGTGTTAAAGAGGATGCAGAGAAATAGGAACACTCAGTCACTGCTGCTGACAATGTAAAATAGTGCAACCACTGTGGAAGACAGTTCGGTGTTTCCTCAGAAAGCTAAGTATAGAACTACCATATGACCCGGCAATCCCACTACTAGGTATATACCCAAAAGAATTGAAAGCAAAGGCTCAAACAAACATTTA
The DNA here is from genome assembly GCF_030445035.2 of Dasypus novemcinctus. NCBI lineage: Eukaryota > Metazoa > Chordata > Mammalia > Cingulata > Dasypodidae > Dasypus > Dasypus novemcinctus. Next base: position 158,214,572 of record NC_080676.1, on the reverse strand, counting down.
CTCACTGATGTTCATAGCAGAATTATTCACAATTTCCAAAAGATGGAAGTAACCTAAGTGTCCATTAACTGATGAATGGACAAATATAATGTGGTGTAGACATGCAATGGAATATTATTCATCCCTGAAAAGGAACGGAGTCCTGATACAGGCGACAGCATGGATGAACCTTGAAGATATCACGTTGAGTGAAATAAACCAGACACAAAAGGACAAATACTGTATAATCTCACTGATTTGAAACTATTAGAATGAGCAAACTCATACAGGCAGAATCTAAATTATAGTTTACCAGGTGTACCAGTTAGCAAAGGGGTGCTGATGCAAAACACCAGAAATCTGTTAGCGTTTAGAAAGGATATTTATTTGGGGTAGAAGCTCACAGTTACCGGGCCATAAAGCATAAGTTACTTCCCTTGGCAGCAGACTTTGGCCCAGTGGTTAGGGCATCTGTCTACCACATGGGAGGTCCACGGTTCAAACCACGGGCCTCCTTGACCCGTGTGCAGCTGGCCCATGCACAGTGCTGATGCATGCAAGGAGTGCCCTGCCACGCAGGGGTGTCCCCGCGTAGGGGAGCCCCACGCCCAAGGAGTGCGCCCCTTAAGGAGAGCTGCCCAGCGTGAAAGAAAGTGCAGCCCACCCAGGAATGGTGCTGCACACACGGAGAGCTGACACAACAAGATGACGCAACAAAAAGAAACACAGATTCCAGTGCTGCTGACAACAACAGGAGCGGACAAAGAAGACGACGCAGCAAACAGACACAGAGAACAGACACCCGGGGTGGGTGGCGGGGAAAGGGAGAGAAATTAATTAATTAATTAATTAATTAATCTTTAAAAAGAATAAATAAGTTACTTCCCTCAGCAAGGTCTGTTAGCACGTGTTGGAGTGAAATGGCTGCTGGCGTCCACCAGGGCTCAGGCTTCCTGGGTTCCTCTCTTCCTAGGGCTTGTTCCCTCCAAGCTCAGCTGCTGCACTCTCTCTACAAGACCGGCTGTAGACTATCTGGCAAATGGTTCCGTCTCTCTCCCAGGGGTTTCTGCTATGTCTGAGGAGCCAGTCTATTCCTCTGTTTTCTTGTCCTGTGTGTTTACTTCCCGAACTCAAGATCAAAAACGCCAACTAACTCCTTCTGGCATGTAGTGTTCTCTGTGAGTCCCCACCCACTAAGGGGGCAGGGACTCAACACCCTACTGACATGGCCCAATCAAAGCCTTAACCATCATTTAATCAAGTAAAAGTGAAACCTCTGAATCCAATACAATCTAATGTATGAACAGGCCAGTTTACAAACATAATTCATATCTATTTTTGGAATTCATAAATAACACCAAACTACTACACCAGGGGATAGCATAGGGATAGGGAATGGAAAGTTGGGGCTTAAAATGTACAGGGTTCCTATTTGGAATGACAGGAATATTTGATAATGGATTGTGGTGATTGTAGCAGAACATTGTGAATGCAATTAACAGCACTGAAATAAATATCTCAATATGATTAATAAGGGAAATATTATATTGTAATAATTAAAAAAAATTTAAATCCTTGGAAATACACTACACAAACAGCAAACCTTAACTTAAACCATGGACTTTAATTAATAGTATAGTTATTAAAATGTGCTACCATCAATTATAACAAATATTCCACACCAAAGCAAGGTGTTGGTGGTAGGGTGGTATATTGGAATTCTGTATTTTATGCATGCTTGTTCTGTAAATCTATAATTTCTCTAATAAAGGAGAGAAAAAAGATTAAGTGCTAGGAGAGCATTCTGAGGGTAAACAGTAAAATCAACAACAAAATGGCAACCAACCAATTTAAAAATGGGCAAAAGAATTGAATAGACATTTCTCCAAAGAACATATACAAATGGCCAGAAAGCACTTGAAAAGATGCTCAACATCATTAGTCACTAGGGAAATGCAAATTAAAACCACAATGGGGAAACAGACTTGGCCCAGTGGTTAGGGCATCCGTCTACCACATGGGAGGTCTGCGGTTCAAACCCCAGGCCTCCTTGACCCGTGTGGAGCTGGCCCATGCGCAGTGCTGATGCGTGCAAGGATGCCGTGCCACGCAGGAGTGTCCCCCGCGTAGGGGAGCCCCACACGCAAGGAGTGCACCCATAAGGAGAGCCGCCCAGCGCAAGAAAGTGCAGCATGCCCAGGAATGGCGCCGCCCACACTTCCCACGCTGCTGACCCGACGACAGAAGCGGACAAAGAAACAAGACGCAGCAAATAGACACAGAGAACAGACAACAGGGGGAGGGGAGGGGAATTAAATAAATAAATAAATAAATCTTTAAAAAATAAAACCACAATGAGATAACATTTCATACCCACTAGAATGGCTACTATTAAAAAAAATAGAAATATACAGGTGTTGGAGAGAATGTAGATAAATAGAAACACTCCTTCATTGTTGATGGGAATGTAAAATAGTGCAGCCTCTGTGGAGAACAGTTTGCTGGTTCCTCAGGAAACTAAATATAGAAAGGCCATATGATTTGGCAGTCCTGCTACTAGGAATATAGTCAGAAGAACTGAAAGCAAGGACATGAAAAGAAGTTTGCACAATGATGTTCATAGCAGCATTATTTACATTTGCTGAAAGATGGAAGAAACCTAAATGTCCATCAATTGATGAATGGATAAACAACAACATAGGACTGTACAACACAAACAGTGAACCCTAAGGTAAACCAGGAACTATAGTTATATATTATAAAAATGTTCTTTCATCAATTCTAACAAAAGTACCATACTAAAGCAAGGTGTTAATGATAGGGTGGTATATGAGAATGCTGTATTTTATGCATGGTTTTTCTGTAAACCTACAACTTCTTTAATAAAATTAAAAATCCAGCAACTTTTTTGCAGAAATGGAAGAGCTGATAATCAAATTTATATGGAATTGCAAGAGGCCCTGAATAGCTAAATCAATATTGCAAAGGAAGAACAATATTGGAGGTCTCACACTCCCCAATTTCAAAGCTTTACAAAGCTACAGTAATCAAAACAGTGAGGCACAGGTATAAAGATAGGCACATACCAATGGAATGGGATTGAGAGTCCAGAAATAAACCCCCACATCTATGGCCAACTGATTTTTGACAAGAGTGCCAAATACATTAATTGGGTAAAGAACAGTTTCATCAACAAATGGTATTGGGAAGCCTGGATATCCACATGGAGAAGAATGAACTTAGTCCCCTATCTCACATCATATACTAAAATTAACTCTATGTGGGTCAAGGACCTAAACATGAGAGCTAAAACCATAAAAGTCCTGAAAGAAAAATAAAGGTGAAGCTTCATAACTCTGGACTTGGCAATGATTTCTTAGATATGACACCAAAAGCATGAGTGACAAAAGAAAAAAATAGATAAAATGGACTTTGTCAAAATTAAAAATTTTTATACATCAAAAGACACGATTGGGGAGCAAACAACAAGAAGACAAAAGGCAGACATCAAGCAAAAACAATGAGCCAACAGTGAGCAAAACAAACATGCAAGGAGCTGATGTGGCTCAAGAAGTTGGGTGTCCGCCTCCCACATGGAAGGTCCTGGGTTCGGTTCCTGGTGCCTCCTGAGAAAAAAAAAAGGAGCAGACAACAAGCAAATAGGCAAGGGAGACATCTCGGGGTGGGGGGAGACACTATCAGGAAAGTGAAAAGACAACTTATAGAATAGTAGAAAATTGCAACCCATATATCTGATAAGAGTTTAATATTGAGAATATATAAAGAATTGCTACAACTCAACAACAAAAAGACAACCCAACTGTAAAATGGACAAAGTACTTGAGCAGACATTTCTCCAAAGAAGATATACAAATGACCAAAAAGCACGTGAAAAGATGCTCCACATCACTGGTCATCAGGAAAATGTAAATCAAAACCACGATGCAATACCATTTCACACCTATTAGGATGGCTATAATTTAGAAAGAGAGAAAATAATAAATGTTGGCAAGTATGCAGAGAAAGCGGACCCTGTATACATTGCTGGTGGCACTGTAGAACGGTTCAGCCACTGGGGAGATCAGTTTGGCAGATCTTCAAAATTGTAAACAGAATGATCATTTGCCAAATCTAGGTATATACCTCAAAGAATTGGAAGCAGATACTCAGATATTTGTATACATAACATTATTAACTATAGAGAAAAGGTGGAAGCAACTAAAGCATCCATCGATTGATGAATGGATAAACAAATGTGGTCTGTGATACATGCAATGGAATCATTTTTTGTGTTTTTTTTAAGATGTATTTTGTTTATTTACTTCTCCCCACTCCATCAGTGTTTGCATTTGCTGTGTCTGCTTATTGTGTGCTGGTCTTTTTTTCACGAGGCACTGGGAACCAAACCCAGGACCTCCAATGTGAGAGGGAGGCGCCTAATCACTTGAGCCACGTATGCTCCAATGGAATCTTACTCAGTTGTAAACACAGCCATTGGAGGAGCGAGTGTAACTCCGTGGATGAGTGCCTGCCTCGCACAGACAATGTCCCAGGTTCGAGCCCCAGTACCTCCAAAAACAAAACAAAAGCACAGCCGGGCTTCCAGAGAGGCCCGCAGCCCACCGGGGCTGCCTGGCGACCTCTGGTCTCAGAACGGTGAGATCGATGGGGTCGTTGAAAGCCACAACATCGGTGGTAAATTTTAAAGTGGCAATAGGAAAGAAACACAGGAGGCAGTGGCCAGAAGAAGCCACTGAAATGTTTGAAATCGTTTTCTGGGAAGCACAGCTGTGAGTGGAGAGGAGTAGAATGAGGGGCAACACCTGTACCTCAGTTGTCCCTCTGGGCCTTTCATACTTTTTTAACTATGTACACCTATTACTTTGATACATCCTTAAATTCTTTGTTGCTCCCAAGAAAGAAATACGTGAGAAAACTGATTATTGTCCCTAAGGGATGGAGCCTGAATCATTAAACAGCCAACTAGGTATGCTGAGGGGGTGTAAAAAAAAAAAAAAAAAAAAAGTCCCCTGGATTCAGGGCCCATCAGCCCATCACACGTGAACCCGGCCCGGCCACCAGGCGCGGGGGCTGGGAAGGACCTGCCCTGGGCTGCGCCGCCCCCGAGCCCTTCGGGAACTGGGAATTGGGACAATCAGGGTGGGTTGGGGTCACTAGGAGGGGTGTGAGAGGGCAAAAGAGAGAGAGGAAACACCCGGAGGCGGGCATGAGGCCGTGTTAGGCGGGCACCGGGGAGGCGGCTGGGGGGCTGGCGAGATGGGCTTCTCCCTAGGACGACAGGTGGGAGGGGTCCCATCCGCCGCCGTGGAGGTTCACGTGTGTCGTCACCAGCGACGTCTGCCGGGCGCTCAGACCTTCCTGGGACTCACGCGACTCCAGCCGCCCAGCCCTCCCGCTCAGGCGAGCGGGGCCCAGAGGGGAGCGGCCCGGCAGCTTCCAGCGCGCAGGGACACTTCCCCGGAGCCGCCGCGTCTGCAGGCGATTGCGTCGGCCCACGCTCCTGGAGCGCCTGCGCCGGGCCAGGCACCACCGCCCGTGGCGAGCCGGGCAGCCCCAGCACCCGCCCTGGAGGGGTCACAGGCCGAGAGGGCCCCGAGGACAAGCACAGGGACTCATGCTGGAGAAAAGCAGAGCGGGCGCAGGGAAGGCCGGGGGGGGGGCGCAGCTTAGATGAGGGGACATCACGGGACGACTCCGCAAGAAGGCGCCACCTGAGCACGGCGCACGCTGCGCAGCACTTCCCTGGCCTCCCCTCTTCACGGCGGCGCCGGGGGCGACTCCCCGCCCTGGCCACCAGACGGGCTGTGGTTTGTCACTGCATCTGTCGATGACCCCGACGGCAGCTCCAGTGCTGGAAGAAGCCCGGGTGTTCGCTCCCCTTTGCCGAGCTGGTGACCTGGCGCCCGGCGCCGACCGCAATGAGGGGTTACCAGCTGGGCTGGGCAGTCTCCGAAGACAGAGCTGGACACCCGGGGACCTCCTCCTGCAGCAGCTGCCGGGCGCCCTGAGAACATGGCCCGCTCCAGGGTGTGCTGGCCCGCTGGCTCACCTCCTGGGGCTCCCTCCCTCCGAGGCCAGACAGCCATGCACACAGACGTGTGCTGGCACCCGCAGGGGTCGGTGGTACCGTCCAGGGGAAGAGTGTCCTTCTCTGGGACCCCCATCCACCTGCATGTATCTCTTGCCCGGGCTCAGCCTTAGAAGGGCGCACACTTGCCCGGCCACTCAAGCTGAAAGAATTTGGGCACTTCGCCTTGCAACTCTGCAAATGATACTCCCTACCTAGAGAGCGCAGAGGGAAGACTGGGTTCGGAGTTCAGAGTTCAGCTTGGCTTGGCATTTGCAGCAGGGGTTCTTGCCTGCCGGTTTCCTCAAAAGTCAGGAATCCTGTGTTTTATGCATGATTGTTCCGCAAACCCATAACTTCTCTAAAAATAATAATAATAATGTGTCCGTTATCTATGAAGTCACATTTGAAGGTATCCACCCACCCATCTCCCATCTTGTGCCAGAAAGCACTGTCCTAATAAATGGTTTTCAGATTATTGAAAGAAAAACCAAAATCAAATCAGTGGTGTTGCAAATGCAGATTCCCTCCATCCTGCAAACCCGATATTCGGATTCAGGCAACCAGTCTGAAGGGGAAGCTGGAACTTTACAATTTACAGCTTCTGGTGTTTCTAGTCCACAGAGCACACTTGGAGAAAATGTTTTACAGCCAAAAACTAGCATTAGAGGCAGGTTTTTTGAGTCGCCACCTCCAAGGGTAACAGTCAGCTGTAAAGAAAACACAGACTATCCTCCTTTTCAATGCAAAGTGCAAACTCCTCCAAACTCTAGGCAGGGAAGAAGAGGCTGCTTGAGAGTGATAATTTTTCTCTCTATTTTTTTTTAAATGTTACATTCAAAAATATGAGGTCCCCATATACCCCCACCCCCCTCACCCCACTCCTCCCACATCAACAACCTCTTTCATGGGACGTTCACTGCATTTGGTGAATACATTTTGGAGCACTGCAGCACCACATGAATAATGATTTACATTGTAGTTTACACTCTCCCCCAGTCCACCCAGTGGGCCATGGCAGGACCTACAAGTCCAGCATCTGTCCCTGCAGTACCACCCAGGACAACTCCAAGTCCTGAAAAATGCCCCCACATCACATCTCTTCTTCCCTCTCCCTGCCCTCAGCAGCTACCATGGCCACTTTCTCCACATCAGTGCTACACTTTCTTCCATTACTAATCACAGTAGTTCCATAGTAGAATACCAGTAAATCCACTCTAATCCATACTCTATTCCTCCATCCTGTGGACCCTGGGATGGTGATGTCCACTCCACCTCTACATCAAGAGGGTGCTTAGATTCCACTTGGATGATGGATGCAGTTCTCCTGCTTGCAGTTGTAGGCACTCTTGGCTCCCTGGTGTGGTGGTTGACCTTCTCCTCCATGTTAGCTGGCCGGGATAAGTCCAATAAACCAGAGGGAAGGAGTTGCAAGTCTGCTGAGACTCAGGGCCTGGCTGTCACATGGACAGTCCAGAGGGGGGTATTTTTTAACTCATTTCCAGGGTTCCCAGGCTCTCACCTCCAAGACTCACCTTAGCCTTGGGTTTTTTTTTTTTTTTACTTCGATTCCCACTACGGCCACCATTTCAATCCTAGATCAAAAATCCCTTTCTTCTTATCCTCAGAGTGCAGCTAAAATTAGCTGATACTTGCAAAAGAATGTTAATGAAACTAAGAGTGGAGGAAAAACGAATATGCCAGTTTCCAAAATGTAGGTTTCTAGTGCTAAGATGAGCCTTCACCAGCAGTGAATGGCTGTGCCCCCCCACCCCCCGTCTCCCCCAGTGTCCTCCCCAGACCTACTCGCCTCCAGCCCCCTCTACCACCTGGCCCAACACCAGAGCTCCTGTGCGAGCCAAGGCAGAAAGGTGGACATTTGCTTTCCTATCCTATTGCACAGGGCCACCCCCTTCTGGCTCCCCCTCTGCCAGCCTCTCCGATCTCTTGGGCCCCAGCTCACGCCTCTGCACTGGGCAGGGATGCATTTGTGCAACTCCCACTGGTCCCAGACCTGTCACTTCGTGGGTAGGCACAGCAGTCCTGCCCCATCAGCATGCACACCGCACCTCCCCTGGGTGAGCCCCGCAGGGTCACATGCCATGGACCGAAAAGAGCAAACACTTGAGACCTGGCCCCTTGGATAAGGGTCCAGGGGGAAAAAAAAAGAGAACACAAACTTAAAGCCCTCCAACCAAGAAGTTGAAAGCTGACTCTTCCCCTGCCTGCCTTTGCGGGGCCCCATTTGGCCATACGCCCCCCTGCATTCTTTTCTCCATAAAAAGTTCTTAACTTGCAGGAAAAGACCCCGACCACGATGACTCTATTTTCATGCCAACAACAACAACAAAAAAGAATCCTGACATGACAAAGCACTTGTTTGGATTTGGGTGGTAACTTAGGTATAAAGATGTAGACGCACATAACCTGAAATCACATGTCGATGTTTCACAGATCACCTTTACTGAAAAGAATCAGATTACAAGGAATGGAGCCGGCCCTGGAAAATCTGAGATGTGTGGTTGCCGTAGTAATTGATGCCTTCCAGAACAAATCCAGGCTTGGCTAATTACAGCCTTCTATTTTTAAACTCATCTGCATTCTAACCTCCCCCCCCCCCCCCACCATTTCAGCAATAAAATACTATTACTGTCATCGGAACAGCCTGTGCTGATCTCAGAATAACCGGTTTCCCGCAGGCCCGAGCCTGCCTGGGAGGTGAGCCCACTCCCCAGGCGCTTGGGAGGTCAGAGCAGCACCTTGGAATGAACCCCAATCCGCCCCATGCCCTCGGAGCGCCGCCCTGCCTCGTGGGAAACTCGGGCTGCGCCATCCAGAGGACGGCAAACAGCCTCGAGGGTGACCGGGGGGTCAGGCCAGGGCTGAGGGTCAGGTCCTTGAGGCTGCATCAAGCCCCGGCACCCACTCGGACAAAGCGCGCCTGCCTGCTCCTGACACCCCCGGCGCCGTGCTCAGCAGCAGAAGTATGGGTGCTTTGAAAATAAGCAGGGACCCCTCAAATGAGCCCCGGCAGAGTCTGTTTACTGATACCATCCCCTGGGCCTTGCAGGGACGCCAGGGCGGGCAGGGGGTGGGACAGCGCCACGGCAGACAGCGGGGAGGGCTTCAGGGTGCCCTGACTGCGGGCAGGTGGCGCAGGGAGGCGGAGGTGGGCTAAGTAGAAGTGGGGCATCCTCTGGGATTGCTTAAGGGGTGCATATTTGGCCTTCTCTGGTCGGTCCTAAGTTGGAAGCGGTGTTGGGTCACTCGTTGCCAAGGCTCCGGCCACCGGCCACCGGGTGGCGGCTCAGGCTGGTGGTCTGGAAGGGCCTGGAGAGCGCGTGGGGCACGGAGTTCCTGAGGGCCAGCACCAGGAGGGAAAGGGTGCTGCCGCCAGTGGAGGGCAGGGTGTGACGTGGGAGCAGGATTACAAAGCACCCTAACGAAACAGATACTTGCAGGTCTCACACGTTAGGGAAATGCCACAAACCTGAGCGAAGAGACAACTGTTTTAGACTTGTGTCTAAGTCAAGGACTTTCCGTGTTTTGCTTTCCCACCATTAGAGGCAAAGGCTAAAAAAGAAAAATGGAGGGAAGCGGACTTGGCCCAGTGGTTAGGGCGTCCGCCTACCACATGGGAGGTCCGTGGTTCAAACCCCGGGCCTCCTTGACCCGTGTGGAGCTGGCCCATGCGCAGTGCTGATGCACGCAAGGAGTGCCGTGCCACGCAGGGGTGTCCCCCGCGTAGGGGAGCCCCATGCACAAGGAATGCGCCTTGTAAGGAGAGCCACCCAGCGCAAAAGAAAGTGCAGCCTACCCAGGAATGGTGCTGCACACACGGAGAGCTGACACAGCAAGATGACGCAACAAGAAGAAACACAGATTCCCGTGCTGCTGACAACAACAGAAGCGGACAAAGAAGAACACAAAGCAGATAGACACAGAGAACAGACAACTGGGGTGGGGGGGGAGAGGGGGGCGAAGGGGAGGGAAATAAATAAAATAAATCTTAAAAAAAAAAAAAGAAAAATGGAAAGAAAATTAAAACCTTATTGTTTGCTCATTCCCAGTAGGAACATTTTTCCTTTCCTGGTTCCAAGATGGTATGTGTATTAGTCAGCCAAAGGGGTGCTGATGAAAAATACCAGAAATTGGTTGGTTTTTATAAAGGGTATTTATTTGGGGTAGAAGCTTACAGACACCAGGCCATAAAGCATAAGTTACTTCCCTCATTAAAGTCTATTTTCACATGTTGGAGCAAGGTGGCTGCCAACATCTGTGAAGGTTCAGGCTTCCTGTGCTCCTCTGGGCTCAGGTCCCCTGTTTTCTCCACAAGGTCAGCTGTAGACTATGAGGCTCTCTAGACTTTGCCTCTCTCCTCAAGGTCAGCTGTAGACTATCTCCCTGGGGTTTCTGCTGTGTCTAAGGAGCCGTCTCTATTCCTTTGAGTTCTTCCCTTAGCTCAGGTCCTCCCTTCCTGGGGTTGGATTCTCTTTCCTCTGTGTGCTGACTTCCTGGGACTCCAGCTTAAGACTTCAGCATCAAACTCCAACATCAGAACTCCAGCCTCAGAAATCTTCAACTCTGTCCTTTGCCTTGCCTTTTACCTGTGAGTCCCCACCCACCAAGGGGTGAGGACTCAACGCCCTAATAATGCGGCCCAATCAAAGCCCTAATCATAACTTAATCACGCCCAGGTACAGACCAGATTACAAACATAATTCAATATCTATTTCTGGAATTCATAACAATATCAAACTTCTACGGAACGCAATTAGAAAATGCCTGACTCCCGTTGTAGCTGATGTATGGTGGGAAATATTAGATCCCCAAGCCACAGAACACAGAGTGCCCTCACCAGACTCACCCTGTCCAGTGGAGCAGAAGGCAGGAGGCAGCCACAGAATGGTCATTTGGGAGCTTTTTTATCTTCTAGTCTTCCTTCTTCTCAGTACCGCCCGCTCTCCATTTTCTCTAGCTTCTTTTGGTGTCCTCTCCCACTGTACTCTGGGATACCCTGAATTATAGTCTAAGATGAAAGAGAGTTAAGGTGAAAACATTTCACATTTAAGATGCAAGAATTAGCCCACCATGTACTACAGTAGATTAAGGCCAACCCCCTTATTTTAAGTCAAGTTTAATTTTTAATTTTTAAAAATCCTATATAAGTTTATTTCAGCCATTGTTTTAAAAGGAAGAGTGATCTGGAACTTCTGATTCCACAGTCGGGATACATGATATACATGTTAATTTTTAAAGAAAAGTTTGTAGATCATGAAAAGTTTCCAAATTATTTTAAAACATCAAGACCGACAAAATTGGGCAGCAGACTTGGCCCAGTGGTTAAGGCATCCACCTATCACATGGGAGGTCCATGGTTCAAACCCTGGGCCACCTTGACCTGTTTGGAGCTGGCTCATGTGTGGAGCTGGCTCATGCGCAGTGCTGATGCGCGCAAGGAGTGTCCTGCCACGCAGGGGTGTCCCCCGCGTAGGGAAGCCCCACGCACAAGCAGTGTGCCCCATAAGGAGAGCTGCCCAGTGCGCAAGAAAGTGCAGCCTGCCCAGGAATGGCACCACACACACGGAGAGCTGACATAGCAAGATGACGCAACAAAAAGAAACAGATTCCCATGCCACTGACAACAACAGAAGCAGACAAAGAAGACACAGCAAATAGACACAGAGAACAGACAACCGGGGTGGGGCGGGAGGGGTGGGGGAAGGGGAGAGAAATAAATAAATTTAAAAATCTTTAAAAAAAAGACCACCAAATTAAGTATAGACACAACCCTAGAGAAACAGACTAAACTCAGTTCTCAAATTGCAGGTTTGGGCCTACAAAACGTCAACTATTTATCAGATTTGTTTCCTTTAAAAAAAGAAAATTCCAAGCTGTGCTTCCTATCTATATCCTCAAAAGCACAAAGACATACATCATGAGGAATTGTTGGGGAAAGTAAACATATAATGGATAAAACTTGGAAACCAGAAGTATCAGTCAACTATATTGCTGCACTAACACTGCATAACAAATGACCCCAAAACTCAGTGCTGCAGGTTGGGTTCCCGTTTGTTCCCTGTGTTATGTTCATGGTAAAGAGCAGGCACACAGGAAGGAACCCACACAAGCCCATCTAAGCCCTCGGCTTGCATCACATTGGCTGATATTCCATTGGCCAAAGCCTGCCACATGGTCAGGCCAACATCAATGGGGACATTCTGCCCACAGTGAGAAGGGGATGGATTGAATATTTGCTGAACGATCACCCATATGATCGCCCTGGGGCAGGGAAAAGAGAGCAGCACAGATGACATATGTGAAGCAGCATCTTCCAGAGAATGTGAAAGAGTAGGTTGCTTTGATTTAAAGACTAGCACAGAAAAGAGACCCTGTAAGGGAATATTTTAATAAATACCTTGCAAAAATGAAATCTATTTCTAACTCTGCATTTTGAAACATTATATTAGATTCAATCAAAGAGAAAGAATGTCTTTTCCAAGAAAAATTCTAAATCAAGTCATCCAAAACAAGGGCAAATTTGAGTAGAGCCCATATTCATTCATACATTTATTCATTCCATTTTTCATTCACATTACAGAGTTGCTGTTTTTTGTTTGGTTTTAGGTATGGGGGGCCAGGTATTGAACCTTGGACCTCACATGTAGGAAGCCAGTGTTCAACCACCGAGCCACATCAACTCCCCTGAGTTGGTTTTTTCATTTGTTTTGCTTGTTTGTTTTTTTTAGAAGGCACTGGGAACCGAACCCAGGACCTCTCATGTGGGAAGCAGGCGCTCAACTGCTTGAACCACATCGGTTCCCCATGCACTACAGAGTTTTATTGAATGGCAGCCACGTGCCAGGTGCTTGGGGATTCCAGGATGAAAAGGATCGCCTCCCGAGGCCCTCACAGTCCAGTTGGGGAGAAAAAGAAATGCTCACAAATAACTAGAACTTGATATAAAAAGTGATGTGTCATTAAAAGCTCAGGCAGTTTAGCAAGGGGAGCAATAATTGCCAGATACAGAGTAATAATAATTTTGTGGTTATGATGATTGCAAGAAATTCACAGAACTTTCAAAGTGGAGAACACGAATGCATCCAAATTTTACAGAAGAGGAAACTGAGGCCCAGAGAGATGAAGTGACATTCCTAAAGTCACAAGGGCAACAGGGGAAGGCCCAGGACTAGATCGACATCTTCTATTCCCATTCCAAGGCTCTTCCATCTATATTTTCTATAGCGCCATGTCTGTGTTCCTTCAAGTCACTTTCCTGGCAACAATTCAATTCTATACGAGACACAGCTGAGAAGATGGCATTTACAGGGCAGGGGAAGGGCAGGGAGAGTGGGGATAATGCTTAAATAAACACCAAGCACAACAGAAAACAACCAAGAAAATATCAGTCAGAAATTTATGAGCTAAAAGTATTTTCCTTATTTTTTCTGCCAGGTAAATTAATCCAGACTGCTTGTTCTCTGACGAAAATACCCAAAACTACGTCACTCTCTTCTGAGGCGGGGAGTGGAGATGTTTTCAATGATTCGACATGTCTCTTGTTCTAAGAGCTCTTTAAAGTTGTGAGTTATGGGCCTTTCCTCCTGCCTCGGTTACTATAAATTATGCTCATAGCTTGGCAAAGAACTCTTAACTGCCTGGCCCATTAATCAGGCTAAGCCATAAATTTCTTGCCTCATTGCCCTGTGGAGCATTCTCTCTGGGAGATTTTCACACTGGAATCGTTCGGGAAGCTCCCACAAGATCAACGGGCTTGTCAGGTCAGCACCCACCATCCATCCACTCCAAAAGGAGTGTCAGGGGAGGAGCAGGGCAGCTCCAGAAGACACGCCCAGGTTGCATGGGGACGTCCTAGCACCCACCAAGTTTCCGCATATCTTGAGCCTCCGCGCTCTCAAGTGGGGGCCGTGGGGCGTGGGGCACTTAACCCCCGGGGCTCCCCATCAGTGAGATGGGACTAATTCTCCTTACCTCCCTGGACTGTTTTGAAGATTAAATGAGATGAGGTATGTGAACTGGAAAGAGAGTAAAATGTTAGGTGATCATGATAGTACATTCTAGAACACACGCACATGCTTCCCCCAAATCCTCTTCGTTCTTTGCTCCAGCTCCGTTGGAGAAGGTCCTGCTCTGCTCCTCCCACAGCCTCCGACCTTGGTAATTCAACGTGCTGCTGGAGCCCCTGCATCAGCGTGTCTGAAGAAATGATGGGCCTGGAATTTGCTTTGGACCGACTTCATTCTCTTTATTGGAATGCAAAAAAGGCAGGGCACAGCCCAGAATTGCAAACCCAGTTGGGAGGCAGGGCCGGGAGGAGCAGCAGGCCCTCCTGGTAGCCAGAGGGCGCCGTTTCCCCCTTCGAGTTCTTTTCCCTCCCACATCTCTGGCAAGAGCCCAAGATTTCTCATCTGGGGCCCTTCTCGGGATGAGTCTTAAATGGCTGCGCTATTTTTTGCTGAGTTCGATTGTGCAATAATAATCCAAGTATCTCAATCCAGGTATATATCATGTGAGGATGAACTAAGACTCTAAATCTCAGTTCTGGCGACAGCACCTAACGGTCACGAACCCACAGGAGCCGCCTACCTCCACAGAAGGCGATCGCTCTTACCAAGAACTCATCAGGGAGGCATAAATGGAGATACCTAAACCCACAGCCAGATGGGTGTGGGTGGCAGAGCTAGCCTAAACACTTGTCGCATCTAAGACCAACACATTAGGTTGGGAGACACAAAATCTCTGCGCTTTCAGAGCTCAGCAACTCTTGCAAGTGCTTGCTGTCCCTCTACCCTAGAAACTCTGGACCTCATCTGAGGATCCATGAGAGAAAGTGTCCACAGCGACAAGAAAATATCCCCCTGGGAGTTAAGGACCCTTACCACAAGGAAACGTGTGTGTTGGGGGTAATTTTTTTTTAAAGGTTCCATGCAGATAGATTCATCTTATATTTGTTGCGTTGCATAATTCTATAATAAATAGAAGAAATTGAAAAGACTCTTTCCACTTTATGAAGTGCCCAAGTCCGTAGAGTAAATGTCAGGTCTTTGACCTCACCTGTAGTTTGACACCTCCTCAAATCTTTCTCAGAAAGTATTCATAGTCCTATGTCTTTTCTCAAGTTAACTCATCTCCTCCCACAATAATTGTATAATGCAGAGGTATCGCTCTTTGAAAAGCATTTTTAGTGCCCATTGCTTCCCAGCTGTGGTTTTGCCAAGGATTACACATTTGGGATTTAAACCCTCATCTTTGTGTGTGTATATTAGATCTTTTCCTTACCTTTTCTTTTTAGATAAAATTTATATAAAGTGAAATGCACCAAGCTTAAGAGTACCATTCACTAAGTTTTGACAAATGGATAAATCCATGTAACTCAAGCCCTTAACATAATACAGAGTGGGGTGGGATAGGGTGTGGGATATATGGGAACCTCTTATATTTTTTTAATGTAAAATTTTTTGTGATCGATCTATCTTTAAAAAGAAAAAGACAAATAAAAATTTTTAAAAATTTTTAAAAACATAATATAGAACATTTCCATCACCAAAGAAAGACTCATGGCCTTCCAGTCAACCTGCCCTCCTGCCCCCAACCCTAGAAGCAACGCTGTCCTGACTTCTATCAGCATAGTTTGCCACGTTCTAGAACTTCATATATAGAACAAAACCGAACATTCTCCTTTGTGCTCTTTGTTTTGCTCAGCATGATGTTTTGAAAATGCATGTAACTGGTTCCATATCTCAGTAGTTTGTTCTTTTCTATAGCTGATTAATATTCCATTGTATGAATATGCCACCATTTGTCTATCCACTGTCCTTTGGATGGAAATTTGAATTGTTTTCAATTTTCAGCTATTAGGAATAATGCTGCTATTGAGTTCCTTAAACAAGTATTTTTGTGGACATGTGTTTTATATCACTTGGGCAAATATCTAGAAGTAGAACTGCTTGGCCATAGGGTAGGTGAATATTTAACTTGATAAGAAACTGCCAAACATTTTCCCAAAGCAATTTTACCTTTTTACACCAATGACATCTGAGAGTTGTGGTGACTCCACATCTGCAACACTTCATGTTGTCTGACTTTTCATTGCAGCCATTCTCCTGGAGTATAGTAGTAGTATCTCACTATGTTTAGTTTTGTTTTGTTTTGAGCTTATATATGGAGTTTTCCATTTTTAATATTTGGTTAAGCAAAATACATCTTTTGTAAACAAACCCAGCACAGTGTCAACAACACCAAAAACAGAAATAAAAGCCAGAAAAACGAAAACCCCAGGGTTGCCCCTTATTGGGCATCGGGGTCAGGCCTGCTCCCTTCCTGTAAGGTGGGGCTGTTTGCCCTTGGGCACTGGCATGGGTCCCTGTTCCTAGACACCAGAATTGGATACGAATGGAGAAACAAGCCCTGGAATGTTTAAGTGTCTCTGCGTATCCCATTGGTGCGAGGACTCCAAGCACATGGCGACTCCTCTGCAGTGCCACTTGCACAGGCCAAGCAGATTTGTGGAGGGCATTCCTCTCCCCAAGAAACGGCTTACTCTCACTGACAGTGCCAATGGACCCAAGCTCCTGCCTGTGACAGCCAGCAAGGCTGGCCGCATCTTCTGGCTGGTGGTGGCTGGAATGTCACTGTGCAGGGGTGAGGGGTCCCCCGTGGTGCCAAGTAGGTCTGGTGTAGAAAATGGTGCAGAAGAGATTGCGGCCAGTTGCTGGGGAGGGTGTGATGTGGTAACCACTTGGTGGCCTCTCTTACACAGCCTGAAAAATCGGCCTTGTTGGGTTGAAGATCCACGTGCAGGAAAAGTGCTGTGGTAAGCATGCCCTCCAGTTACAGTGGGGAGACCCCAAAAGCTTAGGCTTGCCAGGCAAGCCCTGGGCTGGCCCTGCTGCCAGCGGGCAGCTCTCAAGGCTGCCAAGACCATGGATTCATAAGGACTGGCCAAGCTGCCCCTGCCTGCCTACAGCCAAGACACAACAGCAACCACTCCAGGGAGGGGTAGTGTGCTATGACCCTTGTTTTCCCTCCTTTTCTTTTGTTTTCCAAAGTTACAGGAGAAAAGTGGCCTACAACTATTTAACAGAAGTAAGGGGACAGGTCAATTCTCAGTTGTAAAGAAAATTCCAGAAGGGTGACAGACCCAGGTCCTATAACAAAATGCACACAGCCACCCAACTGGAAGGCCCTGTTCCTGTCACTACATGACTCTGACCCTCCAAGCTAGAACCTCTGCTGATTCCAGCTGCTCCCAACTCTGAAAAGCTCATCTTCACAATACCTTCCTAACCCAGCTCAGTCTCAACCAAGTGGAATCTGATCTTGAAGGCAGACTTTTTATTTTCTAATTTTGCCAGAGTGGGTCAATTGGGAAAACTGCCCTTTTGCTTTGTTTTTTTGTTTTTTTTAAGATTTATTTATTTATTTATTTCTCTCCCCTTCTCCCCCCTGCCCCAGTTGTCTGTTCTGCGTGTCTGTTTGCTTCGTGTTCTTTGTCCACTTCTGTTGTTGTCAGCGGCACAGGAATCTGTGTTTCTTTTTGTTGCGTCATCTTGTTGTGTCAGCTCTCCGTGTGTGCGGCGCCATTCCTGGGCAGGCTGAACTTTCTTCGCACCGGGCGGCTCTCCTTATGGGGTGCACTCCTTGCGCGTGGGGCTCCCCTATGCGGGGGATACCCCTGTGTGGCAGGACACTCCTTGCATGCATCAGCACTGCGCATGGGCCAGCTCCACCCGGGTCAAGGAGGCCCGGGGTTTGAACCGCGGACTTCCCATGTGGTAGACGGACGCCCTAACCACTGGGCCAAGTCCGCTTCCCTTTGCTTTGTTTTTTATCTCTGAGCTTTCTAGCGAAATGATAGGAGCAAAGAGTGAGAGCTATTGAAAATGAGCCACCCGGTGCCTGCCCCAGCATGGCTTTAGCCATGTGCTCTTAGCTATCTCACCCGCCACGCCAGAATATTGCAAGATTCAACCACTTGGCGGAGAATATTAGAGCATGTTTCATTACGACACTTAAGGAAGGCCATAAACAACCCTTAAAATGAGGGGTGGGGGTGGCGCAGAGGGTTGGAGACAGCTTGCTGTGCCGCTGCTGGGCTCTGGAGGAGGTTTCCTGAGAGCCCTGTAGCCCTGGGTCCTTCCAGCCAGTCACGTGGGCTTTTCTGTGTTCTGTCTTCAGACCTAGGGACTGGACAGGAAAGGGCAAGTGGAGGCAGCACCCCCAGGTGAGTCTGGAGCAGCAGGGACTGACTGTCTGCAGCAGAACCTGTGTTAAGTCCTCGTAGGAAACGGGGAGATAAGCTAAGACCCACCTTTCTTCTCCACTCTCTTAAATAAATCCAAAGGTCTTTGCTTGCCCTCAGCACACAGAGCTCCTACCTTCCTTGCCCGCCTCACACACACAGGTCGCACTGCTGGTGGTTCTCTAACATGCCCCACATCTGTTCCATGGCACTATCCAATCTACCGAGGGGACCTGACCAGGTGTTTGGGGCAGAGGTAAGGGAAGACCCCTGAACAGGCCAGAGCACATCAGGGGGGACTGAAGGGGCGAGCTGAGTGGGAAGTTGGGTAGAACTGCTGCACAAAACAGCAGCCCTCCAGCTCTCCTGGGCCTCCACCTCTTCTGGCACCAGGAGCAGGAGTTCACAGTTCTTTCCCACAAATTTCCTGAGCTCGTGCGCGCCTCCAGTCCACTCGGGCATCTTGAGTTTGGAGTGGAGGTGGTAAGGCACCTCCCACCTCCTAACACAGATCCAGTGCAGTGAGTGGCTACTTCCGAGGACCCCTGCACAAGCTGGAGGGCAGATTCCCGGTGGAGCCCAGGACACCAGCAGAGCAGTGGCACTGACATCCTGCGCTCCTCCCACTGTGGTTGGAAATGCTGCCATGATGGCGTTCACGCACAGTTCCCTTTTCCCGGCACACTCTTCCTGCAGGTTGTCACCATGGGTTTTAGAGACAACCTCCGGGAAATCTCCTACAGCATTTCCCAGGTTAAGGCGTTGCTGTCCTGGAAGACGTTATTAAGGAATGAAGCTTCTTGCGCCATTTCTCATGGAGCATCTCAGGGATGTTCCTGGGGCAGCTCCAGTGATCCCTGAAGCTGGCTAGTAAGATAGGGAATCAATAGATGGATCTGGAACCTGGCAAGAAGTCCATGTGGACATGAATAACCTCAAGATGGTTGCTGGAAGACCCTCCCCAAGATTCTGCCACTCAGAAAAAGACTTCCTCTGGAAGCCAGGAGAAGCCCCTGATATTCCCCAAGGACTTTATCATTGGCCCTTCTGGGAGTATAATGGGACAAATAAGCAATCAAAATGGTAAACAGCTGGAACTCCTCCCCAGCCATTAGCAAAGGAGTGGAATAAAGAACAGTTCAAAAAGGCAGGCACAGGGCCCAAGGTCTCTCTTTTCTGTGCCCTCTCATCTCTGGACCCTGACTCTGGCTGCCCTCTTCCCCACTTGGATCACTACACAAGTAAACCTGGGCATCTATAACTTATAATGGGGGATTGTAGTCCAAAAATCAGCCCACTTTGTCACTTTTCAACTCCTTCCTCTCTACCTGGGACCCTGATCTATTATTTTCTCCCGTTTCTCATCCCTTCCTAACTGAATAAATTACTGGCCTAACTCACCTGATGTGCTCTTGAAATTCATTTCTGCAGCATAGTCAGGTGCCTAGTCAAAATCTGGTAACAATTCCAGTTTGGCCTTGTCTCCTTTCCAGGGCACAGACGATGTGCAACTCATTTTCCTGTTTGTTTTCTGGGAGGTATGGGGGTGCTCAACCACTGAGCTACTTCTGCTTCCCACAACTCATTTTTTGGTTTTTAGGATCCAGAGGGCCAAAAACACCCACCCCTTCCTCCTGAGGGAGAATGTGATCCTAGCCTGTCCCAGGGCCCCTGTGGCCCACCTTACTCTCTGGTGCCCATTATTTATGCTTTGTCACCAGGAGAAAAGGTTGTCATCAAGAGTTTTATTCCTCTTTTCCTATTTGGATGCATTTTATTTTCTTTTTCTTGTCTAATTGCTCTGGCTAGAATGTCTAGCATAATGTTGAATAACAGTGGTGACGGCAGGCATCCTTGTCTTGTTGCTGATCTTAAGGGGAACGCTTTCAGTCTTTCCCCATTGTGATGTTGGCTGTGGGTTTTTTATATTTGTTCTTTGTCATATTGAGGAACTTTACTTCTATTCCAAACTTTGGAAGTGTTTTTATGAAAAAAGGATGCTGAATTTTGTCAAATGTCTTTTTGACATTGATTAAGACGATCATGTAGTTTTCCCTTCAATTTGTTAATGTGGTGTATTACATTATTTTCTTATGTTGAACCCCTTTGCATACCAGAAATAAATCCCACTTGATCATGGTATATAATTCCTTTAATATGCCTTTGGACTCTATCTGCACATATTTTTTGAGAATTTTTGGATCTATGTTCATTAGATATTGTTCCTAATATATGAAAATATATATATATATTTGCATTTTGACCTTATATTTTGTTACAATGCTAAATTAATTATTTTCAGATTATTAGGTGCTTTCATATCTCCTTTTTTTTTTTAGAAGGTACCAGGGATTGAACCTAGGACCTTATATGTGGGAAGCTGGCACTCAACCACAGAGCCACATTGGCTCCCCTGAGTTAGTTTTTTTTGTTTCTTTGTTGTTTGGGTTTTTATTGTATTTAGGAGGTACCAGGGACCAAACTCAGGACCTCCCATGTGGGAAGCAGGCACTCAACTGCTTGAACTACATCCACTTCCTCTCCTATGTACTTTTTATTTTTAGGTACTGGGGGCCTGGGATTGAACCCAGGTCCTTGTATGTGGGAAGCCAGCGCTCAACCACGGAGCCACATCAGCTCCTCTGAGTTGGTATTGCCATTTTTTGGCTTGTTGTTTGTTTAGAAGGCACCAGAAACCAAACCCTGGATTTCCCATGTGGGAAGGAGGTGCTCAACTGCTTGAGCCACATCCACTCCCTCCTATGTACTTTTGATGTAAATCTTTTCTATGAATAAAGAGTTTTATCTTTCCTTTCTTGTCTTTATAAATTTCTTCCTTTTTCTTGTCTAATCAGAGTGGCTAGGGTCTCCAATGCAATGTTGAATAGCAGTGGTGCAAGTGGGCATACTTGCCTTTTTTCCAATATTAGGGAAAAAGCACTCAAAACTTCACCATTAACCATATTACCTATAGATGCCCTTTAATAGATTGAGACAAAACTTCATTTTATTCCCAGTTTGGAGGAATGCCAAGTGATTTTTCTGCATCTATGCAGATGACTGGAGATGATCATATAATTGTTCTCCTCCAGCCAGTTAATGTGGTGAATTACTTTGATACGTATTTCAATGTTATAATGACCTTTAATTCCTAGAAAAAATCTTAGTTGGGCTTGATTTTCCTTTTTATATATTGTGGGGTTCTATTTGTCAATATTTTGTTAGGGATTTTTTAATCTCTACTGTGGCAGTTTGAAATTATTTTATGAATCCTAATAAGAGAAACATTATGTTTGTGGGTTAGTTCACTCCTGTGGGTGTGAGACCTTTTCAATTGGACTACCTCAGTGAGATGTGACTCACGTTGAGTATCCATTCTCTTGCTAGGTCCAATTTTTTTTAAAAAAGGAGACACACAGGGAAGGAGAGCTCTGCCATTTTTTTTATCCTGTCATGTGACAGAAAGGAGAAGCTCAAAGAGCAGAGGCCCTGGGAGGAGATAAGCCGTATGCTTGATAACTTGCAGCTGAAGTCAGGAATACAGCAGAGCAGCAGAACCTGAGAGAGGGGCTTGGTAAAGAGACAAGCCCTACACCTCGTTGCCCACAGCTGAGGTCCAGGAGATGGTACAGCCCAGAGCAGAAGGCACAGACCAGGAAGAGGTTGCCCTGCATCTTGTTTCAGCATATGGCAGCTGACTTGGGTGAGAAAGCATCTCTTATGGTGCCAAGAGACCACCAATCAATGAATGGATACACAAAATGAGGCATATAAATACAACAGAATACTATTCAGTTGTAAGAAGAAATGAAATCAAGATGCCTATGACAATATGGATGAATCTTGGGGATATTATGTTGAGTGAAATAACAGGCACAAAAGGACAAATGTTGTATGGTCTCACTAAAATTAACTAAATACGATGAGTAAACTCCAGAGTTAAAACCATAGTATGTAGTTTACTGGGAGATAGAACGTGGGTTGAGAATGGGAATTGATGCTTAATATGCATAGCATATTTAATAAAATTTATTATGCAAGTATAGAAATGAATAGAGTTGATGGTAACACATTATAGTGAGTGCAACTAACACTGTTGATACATAAATGTAATTGTAGCTGAAAGGGGTAGTCTGTGAATGTAAATGCCAATGGAAAGGAAGCTAGAGAATAATCTAGGGACTGTGTAACAGTGATTTCAATGGTGGATGAAGATGTTTAATAGTATAAATACAAGGATGGTCTTTTACAATGTGTTAAGAATATGGTGATACATGGGGAAGTTATAACTAATGTAACTTATGGATGATATTTAACAGTAACATGGTAATATTTTTGCAGCAATAGCAAAGGAGCTATTTTATCATCTCTAAGGGACAACAGTGGGGGATATATGGGGAATGTGTTTTGTCCTTTTGGAGTAATGAAAACATGCTAAAACTGACTGAGGTGATGACAGCACAACTCTGTGATGAAAATGAGAGCTACTGCGTGTACACTTAGAATGGATTGTACAAAGCACGGGACTGTATAACACAGGGAATCCAGTGGTGGAAGATGAACTGTGGTTAACAAAAAAATATGAGAATGTTCTCTCATGAACTGTAACAAATATATAATACTAATACAAGGTGTTGATAATCACATGGGTTGGGGGAAAATACACCAAATGTAAGATATGGGCTATAGTTAGTAATAACTCTTCTTCTTTTTTTTTAAAGGAGGTATCAGGGATTAAACCCAAGACTTAGTACATGGGAAGCAGGCACTCAACCACTGAGTTACATCCACTCCCCAATGACAGTTGGTTTTCTCATTTATTTGTTGTTTTATTTTTAGGAGGTAGTGGAAATCAAACCTGGGACCTTGTGCATGGGAAGCAGGCATGTAACCACTTGAGCTACATCTGCTCCCCAGTAGTAACATTTTGACGATCTTCTTTCCTAGTTTGTAACAAACGTTTCACAACAATTCAAGGAGCTGGTGGTGTGGTGACATGTATGGAAGCCCTACATGATGATATGCATGTTTATTTTGTAAGTTCACAAGTTTTAGCATACACTTATTTTTTATGTATATTCGTGCATGAATGATATACTTTAATATACATTTATAAAAAATAAAGTAAAATAAATTGCAGGAAAAATAAGAGAGATGGAAGGGGAAAATCTATGACGTTTAAAGAGGTTTAAGAGATAGGTTAACTAATTCCAACATGGAACCTTCTTTGGACATTTATGAGACAGAACTTGAACACTGACCTAATATTTATTTTAAGCAATCCTCTACGTGTGATAATGGTATTATAGTTATGTTTCATTAGACTCCTTATGTTCAGGGATATATATTGAAATATTTACAGATGAAAAAACATGCTGAGATTTGCTTCAACATAATATGGAGGGGTTTGGAGGGGGCTCAAGTGATTGGGTGTCTCTCTCCCACATAAGAGGTCCCAGGTTTGGTACCCAGTGCCTCCTAAAAAAAGAAAAAAACAACAGAGGACAGCAAGCACAATACAATGAGGTATGGGGGAGAGAAATAAATAAATAAATCCTTTAAAAAAACATAATATAGAGAGGGGATAATAAGGATTGCCTATAAATTGATAGTTGTTGAAGCTGACTTACAGGCACATGTAAATTTACTACCTTTTTTTCCTTATATATATTTAAAGTTTTATATCATAAAAAGTTTTTTTAAGAAAGAGCCAGAATGAAAAAACCATAGGTGGAAAGGTTCATCCTCAGTAATGTAAGAAATGCAAATTTTTAAATGTTTTTACACAAACTTGATAAATTAAAAATACAAGTCTCAAATTTACTTAGTAATATATAGTTGTATTTCTGCCTCACATCTATACATACTCACAGAATGCCACGTAAATGGAATATTTAAATGCAAGCAATATCAGAAAAGAAAAAGAAAATATAGGAGCATGTTTACATTATTATGCTGGGGTGACGAGGTCTTTCTTAGGATGATGGAAAAGTTAGAAATTAGAAAGGAAAGATTGGCATATTTAATAACATAAAAATGCATAATGTCCATATGGCAAAGATATTATAGACAAATTAAAAAACAAAGGCAAACTAGGAAACATATTTTCCATATATAAAACTGCCATAGGGTGGTTATCTTAGCATTAAAGTCTCTTGAAAAATCAGTAAAAGATGACTTCAATTGCATTCATTAGTAACATTATTTTTAAGTGTTTGGTAAGTAAATAAGTTTATCTGTAGAATTTTATGCCTTTTTGTATCTTTTTAAATTTATTTCAACTTAAAAAAATAAAATAACAGCAAAAGGCAGCTCAACAAACTATGGAAGCATTACTTTTAAAAAATCCTGTCCAGGTACATTTATCTTATTTAATCCTAAAAGTGAACACAATTGACTATCTTTGACATTTTATAATGTTTATGGTAATGAAAACAAAAACAATAAATAAAAAAGGAAGAGTCTAATAGAAAATGGCAAACGTAAAAAGAATCAAACCATTAATTAGCCAGGGTATGCAAATTAAAGCAAAAAACATAAGGCTGGATGGAAAATGGGCATTCTAATACAATTGCTTCTGATACAGCCTCTTCTGGAGGGCAATTTGAAAATATGCCAACACTTTGACCTAGTAATTCTATTTGTTAGAATTTGTCCTACAAAGATAACTGGAGAAGAACCTAAGATGACTAAATATAAAAATGTTATTGTAGCTTTTATTTTAATAATTTACTAAAAAAAAAAATCAGAAACAATCTATGTTCATCAACAGGGGCTTAATTAAATGAACTATGTTGCATCACTCCAGGGGAAGAGCACGCAACCATTAGAAAAGACAAGGTAAGGCTGTGTGTGTTCATCTGAAAAGTATGTTCATGACATACTGACAAATAAACAACAACAACAAAAACAGCTTCCAAAAACTTTGTGTAACAAATAGTGTAAAATCCCACTTTTTGTATCTTTTTCTAGTATGCCATTTTATTGCTTAAAAGTAAAATTCTAGAAGTGTGTACTCCAGAATTTTGGTCATAACTACTAAGGAGTAATTTCTGAGTAATTTTCACTTTCTCCTCACATATTTACTCTTTTTTTGGGGGGAGGTGTTATATTAATAAGAGTGTATTGATGCCCACTGTCACTCTTGTTACGCAATATTGTACTAGAAGTTCAAATAGGAAAAGAAGAAGTAAAATTCTGTTTGTGGATTACATGATCACATATTTAGAAAATTCTGAAGTATCCATGACAAAACTATTTGAGCTAATAAATGAGTTCAGCAAAGTGGCAGGCTACAAGATCAACATGCAAAAACCAGTAATGTTGGGAAACAGATTGACTCAAGCAATTGGGCTCCTGTCTACCATACAGAAGGTCTAGGGTTCGATTCCCGGTGCCTCCTGGTAAAAGTGAGCTGGCCTAAGCAGAAAGCTGGCCACACAGAGTGCTGGTCCATGCAGAAAGCTGGTGTAGCAAGATGACACAACAAAGAGACACAGAAGAGAGACAATAAGAGACACAGCAGACCAGGGATCTGAGGTGGCACAAGAGATTGGGTACCTCTTTCCCACTCCAGAAGGTCCCAGGATTGGTTCCTGATGCTGCCTAAAGAGAAAACAAGCAGACACAGAAAAACACACACAGCAAATGGACACAAAAGGCAGACAGCAAGAACAAAAAACAATAGGGGGGAGGGGGATAAATAATTTTTTAAAAGTAATTAATGTTCTTTTAAAAAATCAGTAATGTTTTTGTGCACTAATACTGAACAATCTGAAGGGGAAATCAGGGAAAATTCCATTTTCAATAGCAACAAAAAGACTCAAATACCTATGAATTAATTTAACCAAAGTACAGGACCTATATGCAGAAAACTACAAAACAATGCTAAAAGAAATTTTAAAAGACCTAAACAAATGGAAAGACATTCCATGTTCACGGATTGGAAAAATAAATAGCATGATATCAATCTTACCGAAACTGATTTATAGATTCAATGCAGTAACAATCAAAATCCCAACAGTTTACTTTACAGAATTAGAAAAGGCAATTACCAAATTCATTTGGAAGGGAAAGTGCACCTGAACAGACAAATGCATTCTAAAAAAGAAGAGCAGCATGGGAGGAATTTCACTGCCTGACCTCGAAACATATTACAAAGCTACAGTGGTCAAAACAGCATGGTAGGTACTGCACAAAGATAGACACATATATCAGTGGAATAGAATTGAGAACCCAGAAATAAACCCTCACCTATACAGTCAACTGGTTTTTGACAAATCTATCAAGTTAATGTTAACAGGACAAAACAGTCCCTTCAACAAATGGTGCTGGGACAACTGGATATCTATAACCAAAAGAATGAAAGCGGACCCCTATCTCACTCCCTGTACAAGAATCAACTCAAATTGGATCAAAGACCTGAATATAAAAGCCAGGACCATAAAACTACTAAAAGAAAATGTAGGGAAACATCTTCAAGACCTTGCAGCAGGGAGTGGTTTCTTGGACCTTACACCCAAAGCACATGCAACAAAACAGAAAATTGATAAATGCGACCTCCTCAAAATTAAACTTTTGTACCTCACAGGACTTTGTCAAAAGGGTGAAAAGGCAGCCAACTAACTGAATGGGAGAAAATATTTGGAAATCACATGTCAGATAAGGGTTTAATATCCAGGATACATAAAGAGATGTTACAACTCAACAATAAAAAGACAAACAACCCAAGTAAAAAATGGGCAAAAGACTTGAATAGACATTTGTCCAAAGAAGGAATATAAATGGCAAACACACGAAGAAATGCTCAACATCACTAATGATTAGGGAAATGCAAATCAAAACTACAATGAGATACATTTTCACACCTATCAGAATGGCCGCTATTAAAAAGACAGAGAACTACAAGTGTTGGAGAGGACCTGGAGAGATAGGAACACTTATTCACTGTTGGTGGGAATGCCACTGTGGAGGACCGTTTGATAGTTCTTAAAGAAATTGAATATAGACTTGCCATATGACCCTGCAATACCACTACTGGTATATACCCAGAAGAACTGAGAGCAGTGACACGAACAGATACCTGCACAATGATGTTCATAGTGGCATTATTCACAATTGCCAAAAGTTGGAAACAACCCAGGTGTCCATCAACAGATGAACGGATAAATAAACTGTAGTGTATTCACACGATGGAATATTATGCAGTTGTAAGAAGAAATGAAGTTGTAAAGCATATGACAACATGGACGAACCTGGAGGACATTATGTTGAGAGAAGCAAGTCAGACACAAAAGGACAAATACTGTATGATTGCATTACTATGAACCAAATACATTGTGTAAAATATTGTATGATTAAAAAAATTTATATGTATCCAGTACATTGAGAAATGGATGTTTTTATTCAACTGTTTTCTTTTTAGTTTTTAATTGATTATATTTTAAATTATTAAATGTATAAAATAAAGTTTTAAAAAAAAGTGTATTGCTTTAGTAATCTGAAAATACAAGTTCCATTAATATATCTTGCATCTCACACTTCACCCAACCAGCATCCAAGGTCTGACCTTCTGGTGGAAAGGAGGTCCTAGTTTTCAGAGGGACAGGGCTCAGAGCCCCATTCCAAGGTAGGTTGATTCCATGACCTGCCACCAGGGGCAACTGGCTGCAAGGATTCAGTCTTCAAGCCAGCTGAACACCTGTGAGGTGGCCAGCCATGCATCGTGAGGCTGGGAGGAATTAACTAAGCAGTCACAATCTCAGATGCCAAGGAGGCAGGACAAGGCCAGGCCTATGAATAAGGCGCTGGCTCCATGAGGCTATAGCACATGGTGGAGGAAAGGTGAGTCGGGAGTGGCAGGTGCAGCCATTATGGAGCCACCTGGGCCCTCACCTGGAGGTCCCAGTGGGGCTGCCAGCTCTCATGAACTTTGCTAGGCATTTGAGGCACTTGCTCACCTTTCCTCCCTTGGCATCACTATAAGAAACTCCCATGGCTAAAGGAAACTCCAAAGTGTCTCTGTTACTCAGAACCTAAAAGAGTCAACATAATAAATATCATTGGACGAACCAAGGGATCATAATAAATAACAATAATCCTTATTTTTATTATTACTCTTTGTTTTAGTTTCCTTGGCTGCTCCAGAAAATACCATGCAATGGACCGACCTAAATAAAGGAAATTTATCAGCTCACAATTTTGTGGCCAGGAAAAAGTTCAAGCAAGGTGTCATCAAGATGATGCTTTCTTCCTGAAGACTGGCATTCTGGGATTGGCTACCGGCAATCCTTGGTCCTGGGCTCCTCTGTCACATGGCAATAGTACGGCAGCCTCTGCTGGTCTCTCCCTTCTCGTCCAGGTTCCACTGACCTTCAGCTTCTTGGCTGCTTGACTTTTCTCCCTATGTGTCTGAGTTCCATTCTCTTTATGGACTCCAGTAATAGGATTAAGACCCATCCTGGGCCATGCCTTAACTGAAGCAACTCCATCAAAAGCTCCTGCTCACAATGGGTTCATGCCCACAAGAGTGGATTAAGTTTAAGAACATGTTTTTCTGGGGTACGTACAGTTCCAAACTACCCATACTTCCCTCATCATACATAACTTATTCCTTGAGTCTGAAAAGCACATTTTTTTCACATTTCAAATGATTCTAATATCAGAACAAGTCCTACAAGCAGTGGGTCCATTTATTGTCATGGTGTCTCTTTTCATTCTTCCCCTATACTGTTACGAATTGATGATCCATTTGACATTGACAGAATCTTAGACTCGAAGGCATAAGGTAGTAGGTATTGAATAAATGTTTATTGTACTAAAAAGAAGTATTATATCCTGAAACCATAAACAGCTAGTACTGGGAGGCAAATAAAGAGCCAATTCAGATGGACACAATTCCTCACAGGTGTCTCATTTCTAACAGCTTCATCATTTGGAGCCTAAACCTCAGGAGTGACATTGTATAAACATGTCCAACGATGACCTGGATGCAAGGCTGGTCTGTATTGAACCAAAAGACAGAGAGGTGAACAGTCTTTCGGAAGAACAATCTGGGGAACCCCCACACCTGGAGAGGGGGCGCTCTGGTGAGGGGCTACAGGCTTCATAGGAAAGTCTAGATTAGAGGTCCTGAGGGGGCAAAACTTTTCTGCATTCATAACACAGGAAGGACAACACCAGTGACATTTTGCATAGCTCAAGTCACTGATAGGTTTCCCACGATCTTTTTCATTCATTGTTCTTTCCTTTAAAGAAACAGGTCAGCATCTCCCTTCCCTGCAGTTTAAACAAGATGCCTGAATATTCATTTTATTTTATTATATAAGCATTATATGCATTAAAAGGCAGTTTCCCCTATGGCCATCCAAAAGTTCGATGTCTTTCTGATTTTAGGATTGAAACTTCCCCATCTCAATCTCATTCCTGGGGTTTATTGGAGCTCCAGAAACAGAGTAGTTTGGATATTTGACATTGAAATGCTTTGTGTAAACTTCACTCTAATTGTTTCTCAACCTCCCTCCCAGATCCTCAGGATGAGAGAACAAAACCCAGGATAACATCTAGCGCCAGCACAGACCATCCCCGCACAGAGCCAGAGGGCAGGCGGCCGGGAGGCCCTGGGCTCCCTCTTCCCGGAGGTCTCCTGGCACCACCCACCTCCTTCTCTGCCTTCAGCTTTTCTCTTCTCCAACTCGACTCACCCAGTTCTAACTAGTCCCAATAGGGATGACTACTGGCCACATACACTGACCCGAAATCGCCAATTTCTGCATTTTCTCAAATGACACCCAGAAGTGCATTAGGAGGGAAGGGTCCTTGTACACTCTTGACCACCTAACAGATCATAGATGGGAATGCAGAAACCCTAATTTATTCTCTTCAAACACTTTCCTCTTCTTCACAAAAGTGGGGTTCAAACAGAATCTGAAGATTCCAGCCGCATTTGCTCAGCTCCATCTGCCATCTGCTTCAGAACCTACTACGGCCACGGTCATCCACGCCTCAGTGCAGACCTGTTACCAAGGGGGGCCCAAGCCAGCAGGGTGGCCAATTCTCCCCACACAACTCATAAGGGCGGTGAGAATTACACCTAACTTAAAATTAGCAGCCTCTTAACGTACCATGCCTTTATCCAAGGCTGACGACATTGAGAATAACACTTGGGCAAAACAGCGACCCCTAGAACAGCCAGGGATGTTCACTGAGTTTGTCACTGAACGACAAACTCCCGTGTTGCTCTATCTGCAATAAAACCCCTCTGCGCAAACATGAAAAGAATCGCTGGTTGACCTGCCTGTATTCTGAAATTAACCATACTGGGCCAGATGAATGTTAGAGGAGACACATTCTTATCCTAATTATAAGAATAAATAATGACAATTAGAATGTTTTTGGCACAAGGAAGAGACCCCTCGGTTACTTCAGTAAAGGAGGGTATTGTGTGCATATAACTCTGGGGACGACAGCAGAGAAGAGAGCCACAGGAATCGCCACAAGAAGCCCTTTTGGGACTGAATTTGGATCGAGATGCCCAGCAACTACCAAAGCTGACGAGTCAAGGGGCCCCTTCAGTGCAGGAAGTGACCGTTCCCCCATGTAGGCTCTTCTGCTCCTGCCACCCCGACCACCCCCTTCTGCATTCCCCTTCTCCCTCTTGTGGTTTTCTTACTTATTTGCTCCCACGCGCCTTGCCCATGGCCCTTCTACCTCTCGGCACCTGAAAGAGGCCAGGCTGTAAAAGGGGGAGGTGAAGCTAAATTTCACAGAAAACCAGAGAGAAAAGATAAGAATGGCAGGATGAGTAAAGAACATGCAATTCTTCTCGACAGTGATCCCCATTAATGCTCCCCCTGGGAGATTATCATAAAGAGTGAGGTTCCAAGATGGAAATGGCATCAAGATACAAGACAAGGGGCACTTTCTAATTTCCTCCCTGTCTCAAGACCATCCTGCCAAAGACATTTTCCTAAAATATGAATCACTGCCATCTCCCAAGGACTCAAGCACCTTAGAGTGACATCCACGGTCCCCATGATCTGACCCCTGAGCTCCACCTGCCACCATCTCTCTCCATTTTCCCTTGGATTGGATGTTTCATGCATCTAATGATGCTTGTATTTCTTTCCTATTTTTGCTGTAATAAATTACCACAAATGTTGTGGGTTACCATAACACAAACTTATTATCTTACAGTTCTGGAGTTTAGAAGTCCAAAATGGGTCTCATTGGGCTAAAATTCAGATGTTGGTAGGCTGTGTTTTTTTTCAAAGCCTCTAGAAAAGTATCTACTTCCTTACCTTTTCCAAATTTCTAGGCCACCTGCATTCCTTGGCTCATGGCCTCCTGCCATCTTCAAAGCCAGCCAAAGTGGGCTGACATCTCCTGATTCTCCCTCTCTGATTCCCTCTTCTATTTTGAAAGACCCTTGTGATTTCATTTGGGCCCACTGAGATAATCCAGGAATCTCCCCATTTCAAAATCAGCTTGAAATAAACAACAAAATAAACAATGACAGCAATGGGCTATGACCCATAGGATAAAACAAACATCCATGAGTCCAGATTGATATAAATAAATAATTGAATAAATAAATAATGGGGAAGAAAAAAAAATTCCTAACAATAGAATTCTATTAATAATTGTAGAAGGAGTAATAATAGAAACAGAAAATTACCAATTGGCAAACAAAGCTAGTAATAACTGTTTCAGGAAATAGTCATCAATGCATGCTAAAATCAGTGGGTAAAAGTATGTTAAGACATGATACATATAGTCTATATATATAGTGTCTCTCTCTATATGACTATACAGTCATAGCCAGTCACCAAGACAACCCCCAACAGTCCTAACATCCTAGTACTCATGCCCTTGTGCATCACACACACACACACACACACACACACACACAGAGTGAACAGGGCTGCCGGATGTGCCAGCAGAACAGTGCAGAAATGATGGACTGTGGCTTTGGAGGATAACGTAAAGGACACTATGGCTTCCACTTTCAACATCTGATCAATTGCTCTGGGAAGCCAGGTGCCATGTCATGAGAACACTGATGCAGCCTTATTGACAGGTACACCTGTGAGGAGCTGAGGTCTTCTGCCGATAGCCATGAGAGTGAACCATATTGGAAGGTTTCCTCCACTCCCAGTCAAGCCTTCAAATGACTGCAAGCTTGGCCGACATCTCAGAGAAGGTCCTGGGAGCCAGAAGCTAAAATTAATGGAACACAAACTGAGATGTATACTGAAATAATTTGGGGTGAAATACATTACAGCAAAAAGCAACCAACTATGGCTAAATGTCAACAGTTGTTACATCTAACTATGGGTACTGAAGAATTGGAAAAGGTTGTGAATGGGTAGCTCACTGTTTTTTTGTCTTTATCACAGTTAGGAACTACTTTAATTACAGCCTGAATTTCGTCAAAGAAAACGTCATTCTGAAAGTGCCCCAAACCGCACCCAAACCAAACTCTAACTGGTGGACGTGAACGTGCAGGAAAAAAAACATTTGATGCCACTTAGTCCTTAAGCTTAGGTAGTCAGGGCGCCCCAGGCTTGCCACAATGCAGTGGGCCAGCCAGGCACTAACCAGGTGGTTTGCCAAGTGGGAAGAGGAAAAAATTCCTCCCAAGCAAAGAACAAGGCTCAGAAGCTAGATCTGAGGACAAAAGAAATCAGAGGGCTTGTCCGAAAAGAGTCCTGAAGGCGCCTGTGCTCTGAGCTGTCTCTTGCTCCCAGCTCCTTGGGCAATGTGGACAGCTCCTAGGGAACTAATGTTGGAAGCAGAAGGCTGCTCCACTTTCTTACCTCTGTGGGGGAGGCCCAGGCTAGGGAGGGAAAGGGGAGGTGGAAAGTGTTTTCAGAGTCCTGCGGCCTGGAGAGGTGGGATCACCCCAGCAGCAGCTCATTCCAGATGGAGGCAAGCCAGGAAGGGCTCCCCAAGCCTGGGAGAGACCTACAGTAGAGGGCATGGATGAGTAAGCAAGGCAGAACCAGAGAAATTCTATCTTGTCACTGCAATCCTGTTTTTATTCGAAGGCTGGTGTGGCTTGGAGAACTTGGCCATGCAAGAGCAAATCCTTTCTCAGGGTAAAAAGTTAGTCTAAGGTAAGAAAGGAGAGAAGACTAAGGCTCACCTCATCCAGACAAGGAACGCACGGGTCTCAAAGGAAGGGACACAGATGGACAGCTGGCTGCTCCCCCACAGCCTTGGACTCTTCTGGAAAGACTGAACATGGCAAGGTCCTATTGGTAGTTTTAAGCTCCTAGAAGTTTCCTTTGGCAATATATTGGCATTTGCTGTCACCTCATTACCTTAGATTTATAGATTTAATCTTTAAGAGTGTTTATTTTCTTCTTTACAAACCCCATGCACTGCCATTTTGACCACTGCTCTCTGTGATAAGGTTGAGTCTCTGGGATCTAGACAGGGCACCCTACTCCAGCCCTCGCTTTCCATAATCATGCATTTTCCCAAATTTAGGCTTATTAAACATAATAACCATTTATTAAATACTCAAACCACTAGAAGCACTTGCCCATTCTTTAAAAATTAACATTAGGTTTGAAAAATAAAATTCTCACTGACTTTTCAGTTTCTCTTCACCACTCTCCAAGACTTGCATTGTGGTCAAATGCCTGCTCCAGCCCCCATCAGGTCAGCTCCATGCACTTGGACCCCTCCTGGACGCCTTGACAGCTGGTACTTCTCAGCATCATACAGCTCCTACCCAACTAGGCTGGACCCCAGAGCTGCACACAGGGCAGCATTTGATGCCCGCCCCCCAGCCCTGACAGCTTCCTTCTTTCAAAAATGAAACGAAAGGAATTTGTCCCAAAGTGGTGCTCAGGGAGAGGAGCAGGATATTCTTCACCAGGTGTCCCCGAAACCAGAGAGCAGAGGTGCAATAGATGATTCATTTCACACTTCATCCTGAGCAAGTTCTTTCAGGCACAAGAGCAAAACTGTGGTTCTCTATCCCCGACTTCCCTGAGCAAGGAGTCACTTCCAGCTCTTGACCCATGTTTTAAAAATAATTTCAAAGAGGTGTAGTCCTAGTAGACGAAGACGGTGGTGTAAGATGCTCCAGGGTGCTGTTCCCCCACAGAATCTCTGAGCAACTAGCAAAACCTGGCAGCCCATCTTCCTCAGAATTCTGGTAAACAATTAAAGGGTTGCTGTAACTGAGTCAGTGTCAAATCAAGAAAATGTAGCTTTAAAAAATGATAGGAGGGAAGCGGACTTGGCCCAACGGTTAGGGCGTCCGCCTACCACATGGGAGGTCCACGGTTCAAACCCCAGGCCTCCTTGACCTGTGTGGAGCTGGCCCACGTGCAGTGCTGATGCACGCAAGGAGTGCCGTGCCACGCAGGGGTGTCTCCGCGTAGGGGAGCCCCACGCGCAAGGAGTGCACCCGATAAGGAGAGCCGCCCAGTGCGAAAGAAAGTGCAGCGTGCCTAATAATGGCACCACACACACACAGAGCTGACACAACAAGATGACGCAACAAAAAGAGACACAGATTCCCGTGCCGCTGACAACAACAGAAGCGGACAAAGAAGAAGATGCAGCAAATAGACACAGAGAACAGACAACAGAGATGGGGGGTGGAGGGGAAGGGGAGAGAAATAAATAAATAAATAAATCTTTTTTTTTTTATTGATAAGAGAAGCTCTTGGTGTCCTTGCTGACCCCTAACTGAAATCTTCCCAGGTGTGGGGTGGAGTCAGCCCAGGATCCCACTGCAGGTTGCTGCCCTATTCTGGAAGAAACAGAGTAAACCGTAAGCACATACTGAAATACCTGTATTTTGTTGCCAATCTATTGAGTGGCAGCCTGGAAGAATGAACTGGAAACTCCTCTCTGGTTGGCCCTTCCAGAACTTGCCCCATAGGCAGAAGCAGCTTGCAGACGGCTAAATCAAAGTAACATTTAAGTTAAAGCAATCTAGAGCAAAGGATTATCTGCTTTAAGTCATACAATACAGAGCCCAGGAAGGGGAGAAAGTCTTGTCTCATAGGAAGTAGAGGGAGCATTCAAAATCCTGTAAATTGGGGAATTTCTAAGGTCAAGAGCTAGCACAAGCCCAAGACAAGACACAGCTTCAAAAAAGGCAAGAGGTCCCTGTAATTCACATTTACCTCAGGCTGATCTCCTTGGTCTTCCTTTGCATCGCACGCCAATGTAAAGCCAATTTGAAAAGACAGTGAAAAGTGGTCATGCACTCAAGGAAATCTCTGTAATATAACAACATGGATACAAACTTAAGGAATAGACAGCCCAGGGGCTAAATCCCAGAATTAAAAGTGTACAACAAAATATTTCTAGACACATTAAAAAAAAACAACAGGAAACAATGACCCACCTAAAGGAACAAGACAAAAATCCAGAACCCATCAATGAAGATCAGATTTTGTACATAGTGGACAAACTTTTAAAAAAGTGATCCTCAATACATGCAATGAGATAAAGGAAAACACAAAGAACCAAAGGGTATCAGGAAAACAATGAATGGACAAGATGAGAATCTCAATAGAAATAGAAATTGTGAAAAGAAACCAAACATAAATACTAGAGTTGAAGACAAAAATAACTGAAAAGTTCCATAAAGGGTTTCAACAGCAGAATAGACCTAGAAGAAGAAAAATCTTTTTCTAGTAAACCTGAAAACAAGACAATTAAAATTATTCAGGCTGAGCAGCAGGAAAAAAAAAAAAGAAAGTAAACAGAGACTAAGAGACCTGTAGGACACCATGGAATGTACAATACATGGCATTATGGGAATCTCAGAGGGAGAAGAAAGAGAGAAAGGGGCAGGAGGAATATTCGAAGAATTAATGGCAAAACAAATTCCCAGATTTAAGTCCCATTTTAACTACAAAAAAATATATAGGAAGAAATGAGAAGGGAATCAAAATAGTACATCTCAAAAAAATCAAATAGGGACACAGATGTGGCTGAAGCATTGAGCTTCCCCCTACCACATGGGAGGTCCCTGCTTCAGTTCCCAGTGCCTCCCAAAGCTGGTGCAACGGGCAGGTGTAGCAAGCTGATGCAACAAGAGACACAAAAAGAAAAACATAATAAGAGGCACAACAAAGCAGGAAGCGAAGTTTCCTGGTGCCTCCTAAAGAGGACAAGCAAGACAGAGCTGGCACAACAGGCAGGTGCAGCAAGCCAATGCAACAAGATGACACAACAAGAGACACAAGAAGAAAAACACAATGAAAGACACAACAAAGCAGGGAATGGAGATAGCTCATGAGATTAGGCACCTCCCTCCCATATTGGAAGTCCCAGGTTTTGTCCCCAGTGCCTCTCTAAGAAACAAAGAAGACAGACACAGCAAGTGCAAGCAACAAGGAGGTGGGGAGAAATAAATAAAATAAATCTTTTCTAAAAATTGAATACATATGAAAGTTGGCATTAATAGAAGAATTGAGGGCCAAAAATATATGACTTAACAAAGAACAAGTAGCAAAATGGCAGAAGAAATTTCTGCATTATTAGTACTTACTTTAAAGGTTAATAGATTAAATTCACCAGTAAAAAGGCAGAGAATAGCAGCATGAATTTTAAAAAATACATGACCCAATTACATGCTGTTTACAACAGACTTGCCTTAAATTTATATATACAAGTAGGTTGAAAGTAAAAGAATGAGAAGAAATATAACATGCAAATAGTAACCAAAAGAGAGCTGGGGTAATTATGCTAATATAAGGTAATACAGACTTTAAGACACAAACTGTTATAAGGTACAGAAACAGTCACTCAAAATTGATAAAGGGGCCAATTCAATAAGAAGACACAAAAATCATAAACATATATGTGCCTAATAGCAGAGCCCCAAAATACATGCAGCAAGTATTGACAAATATGAAGGGAGAAACAGATGGTCATATATTAATAGTAGGGGACTTCAACACACCACTTTTAATAATGGACAGAACCTATCTTAACACCTTGCATTTGTGTGGTACACTTGTTATAATTCATGAAAAACTTTTTTATACTATTAACTATAGTCCATCATTTACAATAAGGGTTCATTGTCTTGTGCAGTCCTGTTTTCTCTTTTGATTTTTACTCTAGTAACATATATGACCTAAAATTCTACCCCCCCTTAATTGCACTTACATATTTAACTCAGTGCTGTTAATTACACTCACAATGTTGTATTACCTTCATCAACATTCATTTCCAAAATTTTACAGTCAACCCCAATAGAAATTCTGTACAAATTAAGCATTAACTCCTCAATTCCCCAACTCTGACTCCTGGCAACCTATATTCTACATTCTGACTCTATCAGTTTGCTTACTCTAATTATTTAGTATCAGTGAGATTATACAATATTTATACAGTATTTGTCCCTTTGTATCTGGCTTATTTCATCCAACAAAATGTCTTCAAGGCTCATCGATACTGTCACATGAAACAGAACCTCATTCCTTTTTAGTGCTGAATAAAATTCCATTGTATGTTTACACCACATTTTGTTTATCCATTCGTCAGTTGATGTTCATTTGGGTTGCTTCCCTCTTTTGGCACTGTTGAATAATGCTGCTATGAACATGAGTGAGCAAATACATGTTTGAATCCTTCCCTTCAATTCTTTTGGGTATATACCTAATAAAGGGATTGCTGGGTCATCTGGTAACTATATACTTAGCTCTCTGAAAAACTACCAAACTGTTTTCCACAGCAGCTATATTATTTTACATTTCCACAGGCAATGAAAGTGTTCCTATTTCTCCACATTCTCTCCAGTACTTGTAATTTTCTGTTTTAAATAGAAGCCATTCTAGTGCGTATGAAATCATACCTTATTGTGTTTTTTAAGCACTGCTTTTTTTTTTTTTTTTTAGATTTATTTATTCCTCATCCCCCTTGTTGTTTCTGTTTGTGCTCACTGTCTGCTATGTCCATGCACTGTGTGCTCTGTCTGCTTGTATTCTCTTTACGAGGCACCAGGAACCAAACCTGGGACCTCCCATGTGGGAGAGAGGCACTCAATCACTTGAGACACCTCAGCTTCTGCTTTGCTGTGTCTCTCACTTTTTCCTGTGTCTCCTTGTTGCATCCTCTTTTTTGCATCAGCTCACTGTGTCTTCCCATTGTGCCAGCTCACTTTCTTGCTCGTCTTCTGCAGGAGGCACTGGGAACCAAACCTGGAACCTCCCATGTGGTAGGTGGGAACTCAACTGCTTGAGCCACATTTGTTTCCCTCATTGTGGTTTTTTTTTTTCTTTTCTTTTTTTTCCCTCATTGTGGTTTTGATTTGCATTTTCCTAATAGCTAGTGATGTTGAGCATCTTTTTATGTGATTTTTTTTCTTTCCTTCCCACCATCCTGTTTCTGCTGTCTGTGTCCATTCACTGTGTGATCTTCTGTGTCTGTTTCTCTGTTTAGTCTTCTCTTCATTTTCTCCTATAGGATTCCCTGGGATCGATCCTGGGGACCTCCAATGTGGGGAGAGTTTCCCTGTCGTTTGTACCACTCCAGTTTCTGGTTTCTGTTGTCTCTCACCTTGACCTCCCCCTTCATCTCTCCTTTTGTTGCATCATCATCTTGCTGCATGGCTTGATGCACAGACACTTGGCTCACCATGTAGGCCACTGCATGGGCACTCGGCTCGCCGCGCAGGCATTTGACTCACCACGCAGGCACTGGCTCACCACGCAGGCACTGGCTCACCACGCAGGCACTGGCTCGCCACGCAGGCATTTGACTCACCACACTGCAGGCACTGACTCACCACGCAGGCACTGGCTCACCATGCAGGCACTGGCTCACCGCGCAGACACTGGCTCACCGCGCAGGCACTGGCTCACCACGTGGGCACTGGCTCACCGCACAGGCACTGGCTCACCACGCGGGCACTGGCTCACCGCGCAGGCATTTGGCTCACCGCGCAGCATTTGGCTCACCACGCAGGCACTGGCTCACCGCACAGGCACTGGCTCACCGCGCAGGCACTGGCTCACCGCGCAGGCATTTGACTCACCACGCAGGCACTGGCTCACCACGCAGGCACTGGCTCACCACGCGGGCATTTGACTCACCACGCAGGCACTGGCTCACCGCGCAGGCACTGGCTCACCGCGCGGGCACTGGCTCACCACGCAGGCACTGACTCGCCGCGCAGGCATTTGACTCACCACACTGCAGGCACTGACTCACCACGCAGGCACTGGCTCACCACGCAGGCACTGGCTCACCACGCAGGCACTGGCTCGCCGCGCAGGCATTTGACTCACCACACTGCAGGCACTGACTCACCACGCAGGCACTGGCTCACCACGCAGGCACTGGCTCGCCGCGCAGGCATTTGACTCACCACACTTCAGGCACTGACTCACCGCGCAGGCATTTGGCTCACCGCGCGGGCACTGGCTCACCGCGCGGGCACTGGCTCACCGTGCGGGCACTGGCTCACCGCGCGGGCATTTGGCTCACCGCGCGGGCATTTGACTCACCGCGCGGGCACTGGCTCACCGCGCGGGCACTGGCTCACCACGCGGGCACTGGCTCAACGCGCGGGCACTGGCTCACCGCGCGGGCATTTGACTCACCGCGCGGGCATTTGACTCACCGCGCGGGCATTTGACTCACCGCGCGGGCACTGGCTCACCGCGCGGGCACTGGCTCACCGCGCGGGCATTTGACTCACCGCGCGGGCATTTGACTCACCGCGCGGGCACTGGCTCACCGCGCGGGCACTGGCTCACCACGCGGGCACTGGCTCAACGCGCGGGCACTGGCTCACCGCGCGGGCATTTGGCTTACCGCGCGGGCACTGGCTCACCGCGCGGGCACTGGCTCACCGCGCGGGCACTGGCTCACCACGCAAGCACTGGCTCACCGCGCGGGCACTGGCTCACCGCGCGGGCACTGGCTCACCGCGCAGGCACTGCTGGCTCACCACGCGGGCATTTGACTCACCACGCAGGCACTGGCTCACCGCGC
This sequence comes from Dasypus novemcinctus, assembly GCF_030445035.2. NCBI lineage: Eukaryota > Metazoa > Chordata > Mammalia > Cingulata > Dasypodidae > Dasypus > Dasypus novemcinctus. The sequence goes on along the minus strand of NC_080676.1, from coordinate 158,174,262 downwards.
AGGCACTGGCTCACCGCGCGGGCACTGGCTCACCACGCGGGCATTTGGCTCACCGCGCGGGCACTGGCTCACCGCGTGGGCACTGGCTCACCACGCAGGCACTGGCTCACCACGCGGGCACTGACTCACCGCGCAGGCACTGGCTCACCGCACGGGCACTGGCTCACCACGCGGGCACTGGCTCACCACGCGGGCACTGGCTCACCGCGCGGGCACTGGCTCACCACGCAGGCACTGGCTCACCGCGCAGGCACTGGCTCACCGCGCAGGCATTTGACTCACCACGCGGGCACTGGCTCACCGCGCGGGCACTGGCTCACCGCGCGGGCACTGGCTCACCACACAGGCACTGGCTCACCGCGCAGGCACTGGCTCACCGCGCAGGCACTGGCTCACCACACAGGCATTTGACTCACCACGCAGGCACTGGCTCACCGCACAGGCACTGGCTCACCGCGCAGGCACTGTCTCACCGCGCAGGCATTTGGCTCACCGCGCGGGCACTGGCTCACCGCGCGGGCACTGGCTCACCGCGCGGGCACTGGCTCACCGCGTGGGCACTGGCTCACCGCGCGGGCACTGGCTCACCGCGCAGACATTTGGCTCACCGCGCAGGCATTTGGCTCACCGCGCAGGCACTGGCTCACCGCGCAGGCATTTGACTCACCACGCAGGCACTGGCTCGCCGCGCAGGCACTGGCTCGCTGCGCAGGCACTGGCTCACCGCGCAGGCACTGGCTCACCGCACAGGTACACCTGGGTCCTCCCATATGGTAGGCAGAAGCCCAATCACTTGAGCCACCTCTGCTTCCCTTTTATGTGATCTTTAGCCATTCATAAATCCTCTTTAGAGGAATGTCTATTGGCCTTGCCCTTTTTTTTTCCCTTTCCTTTTTTTCTCAGTCCATATTTCATGGCGATTTATTTCCCAAAACTTCTTTTTATTTTTCACTAGGGAAGTTGTGGGTTTACAGAATAATGCATAAAATACAGGATCCCCAAGCACCACTCCACCAACAACACTCTGCATTGGTGTGGAATATTTGTTACAATTGATGAGAGCACTTTTTAATAATTATACTATTAATTAAAGTCCATGGTTTAATTTAGGGTTACCTGTTCAGGTAGTGTAGTTCTATGGATTCTTCTAAATTTATATTGTTACCATATATGCAATCTCACATATCCCCTCACTCATTTTTAATTGGGTTGTTTGACCTTTTAATGTTAAGTTGTAAGATTTCTTTATATATTCTGGAAATTAAACACTTATTGGATATGTGGTTTCCAAATATTACATTCTGTTGAGTCAGCTGTCTTTCACTTTTGTGACAAAGTCTTTTGAGGCACAATTTTTTTTTATTTTGAGGAGGTCCCATTTATTTATTTTTTCTTTTATTGCTTCTGCTTTGGGTGTAAAGTCTAAGAAACCATTGCCTAACACAAGATCCTGAAGATGCTTCTCTACATTTTCTTTTAGGAATTTATATAGTTCTGGTTCTTGTATTTAGGACTTTGATACATTTTGGGTTAATTTTTGTATATGATGTGAGATAGGGGTCCTTTTTCATTCTTTTGCCTAAAGCCTTCCAGTCCTTCTAGCACCATTTGTTGAAGAGACCATTCTTTCCTAATTGAGTGGACCTGACAGCCTTACCAAAAATCAACTAGGTTCCTTCTATTGTCATCATGGCAAAGGTTCAGAGTGAAAAGGAGAACCCATATAGGGAACTTCACATCTGCAAGCTCTGCCTCAATGCCTGCATAGTCGGGAGAGTGGAGACAGACTGACCAAGGCAGCCAAGGTGGTGGAGCAGCTCACAGGCCAGACCCCTGTGTTCTCCAAAGGTAGGATACATGGTCAGATCCTCTGGCATCAGGAGAAGTGAAAGATTGCTGTCTATTGCACAGTCCATGGGGCCAAGGTGGAGGAAATCTTGGAGAAAGGCCTAAAGGTGTGGGAATACAAGTTAAGAAAAAATAACTTCAGATACAGAAAACTTTGGTTTTGGGATCCAGGAACACATCAGACTGGAGATCAAATATGACCCAAGCATTGGTATCTATGGCCTGAAATGCTATGGTGCTAGGTTGGCCAGGTTTCAGCATCACAGACAAGAAGTGCAGGACAGGCTGCCTTGGGACCAAACGTAGAATCAGCCAAGAAGAGGCCATGCACTGGTTCCAGCAGAACTATGATGGTATCATCTTTCCTGGCAAGCAACTCCCCATTTCTAACAAAAAAGCCATAAAAAGTTTTCAGTGAAATGTAATAAAATAATAATAAATTAATAAAATAAAATCATAATATATTGGCCATAGATGTGAGGGTCTATTTCTGAACTCTTAATTCTATTTCACTGGTCTATATGATTACCCTTGGGCCAGCACCATGCTGTTTCAACCACTGCAGTTTCCTAATAAGCCCTAAAGCCAGGAAGTGTGAGTTCTCCAATTTTGTTCTTTTTCAAGATGGTTTTGGCTATTTGGGGCCACTTACCCTTCCAAATAAATTTGATAATTGGCTTTTCCATTTTGGCAAAGTAGGATGTTGGAAATTTGATTGGAATTACATTGAATCTATAAATCATTTTGCATAGAATCGATATCTGAACAATATTTAGTCTTCCAATCTATGAGCATGGAATGTCCTTCCATTTATTTAGGTCTTCTTTGATTTCTTTTGGCAAAATTTTGTAGTTTTCCATGTATAAATCCTTTACTTCCTTGGTTAAATATTTTGAAATATTTTATTCTTTCCTCCTCCTTCTCCCCTTCCCCCTCTCCCTGGCCTGCTGTTTTTGCTGTGTCCACTTTCTGTATCTGTTCTTTTTGTCTTCTCATTTTTTGTTGTCGTTGTTGTTTGTTTGTTTTTCTCCTTTAAGATTAACCGGGATTCAATCCTGGGGACCTGTGATGTGGAGAGAAGTCTCCTGTCAACTGCGCCACCCCAGTTCCTGGTTTCTGCTGCACTTCACCTTGACTTTCCCGTTCACGTTTGTCTCTCTTCTTGTTGCATCATCATCTTGCTGCATAACTCACTTGCATGGGCACTGGGCTTACCAAGCAGGGACTCAGCAGGGACTCAGCTCACGGCACAGGCGCTGGCATAGGCACTCAGCTCGCCTCACGGGCACTCAGCTCTCCACACAGGCACTGGATCCCCATGCAGGCACGCTTTCTCTTTTTTCTTTTTCACCAGGAGGCCCCAGGGATTGAACCCGGGTCCTCCCATATGGCAGGTGGAAGCCCCACCACTTGAGTCGCATCCACTTCCCTATTTTATTCTTTTAATTGCTATTGTGAATGGAATTTTTTACTTAATTTCCTCCTCAGTTTGCTCATTATAGTGTGTAGAAACACTACTGATTTTTGCATGTTAATCTTGTACTCCACCATTCTGCTGAATTCATTTACTACCTGAAGTAGCTTTGATGGAAACTTTTCATGACTTTCTCTATATAGGATAATATCATCTGAAAATAGTTAAAGCTTTACTTCTTCCTTTCCTATTTGGATGACTTTTATTTATTTTTCTTCCCTAAGTGCTGTAGCTAGAACTTCCAACACAATATTGAGTAACACTGGTGACAGCAGGCATCTTTGTCTTGTTTAAGATATTAAGAGGCAAAGCTTTCAGTCTTTCACCATTGAGTATGATGTCAGCAGTGGGTTTTTGATATATGCCCTTTACAATGTTAAGGAAGTTTCTATTTTTTTCCTAAGTGTGTGTGTGCCTGTTTTGTTGTTTTTTTTTTTAATATCAAGAAAAGATGCTGTAATTTGCCAAATGTCCTTTCTGCCTCAATTGAGAGGACCATGGAGTTCTTCCCCTTTGTCTGTATGTATATTATATTAATTTTTACTTTGAAACACCCTTGCATACCTGGAATAAATCCCCCTTGATTATGGCGTATAATTCTTGGTACCTCACGTATATTGGGGTATCATGAATAGGTGCATAAATATTTATGATTGTTATTTCTTCTTGATGGGCTCTTTACATAATATAGAGTGTCTGGAAGCAGACATGGCTCAACTGATAGAGCATCCATTTACCATATGGAGGGTCCAGGGTTCAATCCCCAGGGCCTCCTGACCCATGTGGTGAGCTGGCCCACGTGCAGTGCTGCCGCAAGCAAGGAGTGCCATGCCATGGAAGGGTGCCCCTGCATAGGGATGCCCCACATGCAAGGAGTGTGTCCTGCAAGGAGAGCCCCCCCGTGTGAAGAAAGCGCAGCCTGCCTAGGTGTGGCGCTGTACACACGGAGAGCTGCCGCAGCAATGACGCAACAAAAAAGAGATGCAGTTTCCCAGTGCCACCGGATAATGCAAGTAGACGCTGAAGAACACACAGCAAACCGACACAGAGCAAACAACGGGGGGAAGGAGAAATGAATAAATCTTTAAAAATATATATAACAGAGAGAGTGTGTCCTTCTTTGTCTCTTGTAACAGCTTTTGACTTAAAGTCTATTTTTGTCCAATAGTAGTATAGGTTCTCCAGATCTTTCTTGGTTACCTGGATTATCTTTTTCCATCCTTTCACTTTCAATTTGTCTTTGGGTCTAAGATGAGTCTCTTACATATAAATATATATATAGTTGGATTGTGCTGTTTTTTAATCCATTTTACTAATCTGTGTCTTTTGATTGAGGTGTTTAACCCAATAAAGGTAGTACTAACTTCAGCCATTTTGTCTTTTTTTTTCAGGTACCAGGGCCAGGAATTGAACCCAAGGATTTGTATGTGGGAAGCCGATGCTCAAACCACTAAGCCACTTTTGTTTCTATATATCATATCTTTATGGGGATTTTTGGGGCTCCTTTCCTTTGTTGCAGGCTCTTTTTCTGTATAGTTGATTGCTTGTGATATATCTGTATGATTCCTCTCTTACTGCTGTGTGTGTGTGTGTGTGTATGTATACATTTTTTTTAGGAGGTACCAGGGAATGAACCCAGGACCTTGTACGTGGGAATGAGGCAGTCAACCACTGAGCTACCTCTGCTCCCCAGTGAGAGTTTTCATTTGTTTGTTTTAATGAGGAACCAGGAATCAAATCCAGGACCTCATACATGGGAAATAGGTGCTTCACAACTTGAGCTACATCCACTCACCTATATATTTATGTTTTAAATACTTCCTTTGTGGTTACTCTGGGGGTTGTATTATACAACCTATGTTTATAACCGACTTATTTGAAAAGATACCAAATTAGCAAAATAGAATATATGTTCTTTATTCCCATATCCCTTTGTTCCTCCTCTTTATATTACTTTTGTCCCACTTTACCTCTTTATATTTTGCATGTCTACTGTCAGGAAATAATACTTTTTCCTGCTCAAATGTATTTTTTTAATTTAATTTACTTTATCCCCAACACCACCACCACCTACGCTGTCTACTCTCTGTGTCCACTCACTGCATGTTCTTCTATCCGCTTGTCTTCTCTTTAGGAGGCACCGGGAACCAATCCTGGGACCGCCAATGTGGGAGAGGCGCTCAGTCGCTTAAGCCACCTTGCTCCCTGGTCTGCTGCGTCTCTACTGTCTCCCCTCTGCACCTCCCTTTGTTACCTCATCTTGCTGCTCCAGCTCTCCATGGAAAGGGCCGCCAGATCTCCGTGGCACAGGCCAGTTTGCTTTCACCAGGAGGCCCTGGGAATCAAACCTGGAGCCTCCCATACGGTAGACAGGAGCCCAATCACTTGAGTCACCTCCACTTCCCCAAAAGTATTCTTAATTTTAGAGGAATTAAAAAGTGGAGTTATAATTTGAGGATAGAGTACTATTGGATTTTTCATTTACTCTTTTAGTTACCCTTACTGTAGATCTTTATTTTTTTTTTCATTCTATTCCAAGACACTCTCTCCTGATTTTTTCTTTCAGTCTGAAGAACTCTATTTACTTCTGGTAGGACAAACCTTGTGTAAACCAAACTCTCAGAGTATTGTTTATCTATGAGTATTTCAAATTTTCCCTCATTTTTGAAGGACAGTTTCGCAGGATAGCAAATTTTTGGCTGGCAGCTTTTCTCTTTCCGTACCTGTGGCAGTTTTAGGCTTTTGTCAGCCCCAGAAAAGATCTTGTCCTTAGAGCTACAGTCTGCATCTGCTGGAGTGCCCCAGGCCGTGTTGCCTCTGTGCAACTCCCAAGCTGTGTAAGACCAAGTCAGAGGCAGGGGTCTGGACTGGCATTTATGACTCATTCTTTATTCCTTTCAATTCATCATCTCTCTCCAGTTTCTATCATACCCCAGAGATCCAAGAGAGCAGGATTTGTCCTTTTTTTTTTAATATTTTATTTATTTCTTCCCACCCACTCATCATTTGCACTTGCTGTGTCTGTTCATCTTCCTTGTATCCTTAGGAGGCACTGGAAACTGAACCGGGACCTCTGACATGGGCGGGTGGCACTTAATTGCTTGTGCCACCATCCACTCCCTGCTTTGTTGAGTCTCTCATTATGGTTTCCTTGTGTCTCTTGTGTCAGCTCGCTGTGCCTGCCCATGGCGCCAGCTTGCCGTCTTTAGGAGGCACAGGGAACCAAACCCTGGACCTCCCATACAGTAGGCAGGAGCCCAATCGCTTGAGCCACATCCCCTACCCTTGTCCTCTTAATTGATTATGAAAGACTTTTCCAGGATATGTCTTATATCGCAATGTTGATGACACCACTTTATCAAGGGTATTAATTTTGAGTAGTCCTTACAAATGAGTTTAGCAGATGGGTTAAGAGCAGTTTGCCTGGGATCAAAAGCTGGCATCATCACTGGAGCTGTCAGATGCTTTGGAAAGATACCTATTGCCTAGTGCCTCATTTTTTTTCCATCTGTGTAATGAGGGTAACAGGATCCATCCACCACATGAAATGAGATAATGCCTGCCATGTGCACAGAACTATTATTCTTTCTGAACAATGACTACCTTTGACCAGGAAAAATGATGAGTGGAGATAAGGAATCTGAAAGCAGACAAGCTTGGGGCCACAAGCTGGTGTCTGGGCTACCACTTGTTGCAGCTGGACACACAGCTCTGCTCTTGGTGGCTTCCTGCATCACAGCATGCAGCTGTAGCTGAACTCACAGGTCAAGGCACAAAGATACCTTTCTCTCACCAGCACAAAGACTCTGAGGAGCAGAGATTATTGCTTTCAAATCACAAGGAAAGTGTGCACATAAGAGAGGCTCCTAAATATTGAATGCACAGCCATGCACCTTTCAGTGTGGACTGAAGGGATCCTCTTCCTCTCATGTGAACATTCATCACAATATACTCTACCCCCACCTTCCTCCATAGTTGACAAACAGATCATGGTCCAAATGTTGTTCATGCAAGACTGGTGTTTAGAACTTAGACATGATTACCTTTCCATGATTTGGTTCTGTGGGCAGGCCACAGTGCACCTAAAGTATATGATAAAACCATGATTTGGATTAGCATTATAATAAGCTATTGTGTTCTCAATTCTAACTTGATAGGGCAGATATCTTTCCTATTAACAGCAACTCCTGGCTCTGAAACTGCAATCTGTTGAGTCTGTAGAAGGAGTGAGGTAGGTCCCTGGGAGTGGTGGCAGAGAGAGGGTCCATTATTTTAACTGAGCATCTTGGGAGGCATTTTAGAAATCTATTATAGGTTCTTTTCTTGATATGTGCCTTTTAGCAGATTAAGGTGGAAGCTCCTTAACTGCATTTAACTGAATTTTGAAATATGGAAATTTCTTTTGTATTTGCATCAAACTCCAACTGGACCTGTAGTGTGAGCTCAGACAATGTATTTCTTGCAGATTAGTGTGGGAATGGAGACCCTGCTTCTTTTCTAACTTTTGACAGCCTGAAAAGTATAATGTACATAAAACAGCTTGGTGTTAGCTGTAACTCAAACACCAGTTCATAAAATGACTTCACTGCAGTATGAGTTTTACTTATGAACAGTTTTGCCTTTTGATTTTAGGTTGAACTAATTAAGAAACATTATCATGCTTATAGAAAAAGCTAATCTCCAAAGCTGTTTAGTGTTAGATAATGACGGTGGAGGGCAGTTTTCATTCAGAAAAAAATTCTATTTTGGTCATGAGCTCAAATAAGTAAAACTTTACAACTACCAAGTCATAGAACTGCTGTAGGATAGGGCATGTTGGGATATTGTTACTGTTTCTGACAAAAATGCATGGAACTAATGATACTTATGTCCTACTAAGTCCTTTTCTGTTCCACTCATATATTTACCACCGTGGATTAACACACCTTAGCAGATTCCATTTCAGGTGGTATCAAATTAGTTTTCTCAACTTCTTTGAAAATATTCTTCCCTGTAGCTGTTATACACAGACTTCCCATATAAGATAATTCTTCAGTCACTTTCAGTGTGACCCTTGGATTCAGTTCATCAAGATTGAGGGAAAAACACTCAAGATTATTTGTTTTGTTTTTAAATTGGTTATTGATGCTGCCTCTAATGTTTTCAACAATTTTGTGCAACTGTTCTCACCAAAAGACTAACAGCCTTAAACAAGTTTAGTTTCTATGGACACCTCTCTTCAGCAGCTATAATCAAACACAATTTAATTCACCACCTAATTCAATAACATAATAATCTACACTCCACTTGCCTTAAAAACACAGTGACATTTGAAGTCCATTTTCCTCCTCTTTTCTTTTTTGATATGATGGGTATGTACTAGTAATAAAATAAATAAAGAAAATGTTATGGAATGGCAACCAACACATGTGGCACTCAAAATGCTGTTGAGTTATAACTCAGTCACTACAATTTGTAGTGCACTGAGGAGCAGTGCAAAATGATGAAAAGTGCCACATACAACCCACACGGCAACTCCTCAACTCTGCCAGTATGGCATGAAAGCAGCCAGAGACAATATGCAAATGTCTGGCTCTGGCTGTGTTCCAATAAAATTTTATTTATGGACACTGAAATTTAAATTTCATTTAATTTTCATGTATCATGAATATTGTTCTTTTATCTTTTCAACCATTCAAAACTGTAAAATTCATTCTTAGCTTGCACATCTTACAACAGCTGAAGTGGGGTAGCAGATGAGGCTCAAATGGTTGAGTGCCTGCTTCCCACATGGGAGGCCCCAGAGTTGATCTCAAAAAACCCAAATCAGGGGAGCCAATGAGGCTCAGTGGTTGAGCCCCAGCTTCCCAAATACGAGGTCCTGGGTTCAATCCCTGGCCCTGGTACCTAAAAAACAAACAAAAAACTGAAGGAAGGCCTGGATTTGGCCTGTGGGCTGTAATTTGCCAACCCTTTATTGCAAAGGACAGGAAGCAGAAGACAAATTCAACTCTGCTCTTCCAAAAGGGTCCACCACCATAGATGGATGTACCAAGGGCTTTCCCACAAATGGGGAAACGGCAAGTAACAATAGCAACAAGAAAGCAAGCTAAGTTTATAGATACCACATTAAGACTCTAATTCTAGTGACCAAAACAGATGGATTATCCAGCTGTAGGTTTTGGTACAGAATCTCAAGTCAAGGTCATCATGTAAAAGTGGAAAGAGATGGAGACTGGACCAGCTTGAACTTGAATTCTTCCGGATAACTAGAGATCTTACGTCATTGCCTTTACATTGACTGATGGAATATATTTTCAGAAAAAATATGCTTCTGGGAAGTAGGTAACTGGTTTCACCAGCACAGATTACTGCATGTGAAGACAAGATCTGGGTGAAGTTGTACTTCAGTCACAGGGTGGTGGAGAGAATGAAATGAATCCTGTGTAAGCATCCCCCAAACAGCAAAACATCACTCAAGTCTAAAAGTATTCTGAATCACAGTTCAGGGCCGTGGGAGATTCGACTCCTAACCCCTCTACTCCTATGAGTAAGCAGTTAGCTGGGGGACTCTTACTGGGCCAGGCTGTCCAAAGGCATGCATCACCAGAGGGGAGCTAGTCAGCCTTGTCTTACAAGTAAAAGGCTGTCCATGTGATTGGAAGTTTAGGCCCATGAGGACTCTACCTCTCTTTAAAAGTATTTTATCTGTACTTCAGGCCAACACTTAACTCTGTGACATGCACTGTTTCATCTTTATCCATCCAAAGCCACTGGCCATTACAATGCCAACATTTCCATGAGGGAACTTGAACAGATTTTTTGCCCCATGAACTTTCTGTCTTTATACCTTGAAATACAGAAGGAAGGAGACTTTAGGAATGAAAACAAAAAGGGATAGCATTGAGGGACTGTAGTCTCCTACGTATCAACAAAGTAGGCTTTTAAAACAAGCAGCTAGTAGTCTCTTACTGATTTTAAACTGTGGGTTATAATCTACTAAGCTCTGAAAGCTCTCCCAATACGACTGTTTAATTTCTTTATGAACGAAAGAACTGATTTTTGTCATCCTCTTCTCCCAGATTTACATCACATCTATTAAGGCTAAAAACCTAACAGGTATGCCACAGGTTGGAGTAGAGGGGATAGGGAACTGTCCCTGGACATGTGGTCACTGGGGCCCAGGAACAGAGCTTGTTAAAAAGTGGACCCTTACCAGTTATTCCTCCAAACAGCCTTCTTGACAATGGAAAGAAATTCTTCTGAAAATTCATCCTTCATAAAATATTTAAATATCATACATTAGGGAAGCAGATTTGGCTCAACTGATAAGAGCATCCGCCTACCACATGGGAGGTCCAAGGTTCAAATCCAGGGCCTCTTTGACCCATGTGATGAGCTGGCCCACGTGCAGTGCTGATGCGCTCAAGAAGCGCTGTGCCACACAGGGGTGTCCCCCGTGTAGGGGAGCCCCACGCACAAGGAGTGCGCCTCGTAAGGAGAGCCGCCCAGCGCGAAAAAAGTGCTGCCTGCCCAGGAGTAGCAACGCACACATGGAGAGCTGACGCAGCAAAATGACGCAACCAGAAGAGACACAGTTTCCTGGTGCCACTGACAAGAACACAAGGGGACAAAGAAGAACACACAGCAAATGGACACAGAGAGCAGATACCTGGGGGGGCAGGGAAGGGGAGAGAAATAAAAAATAAATAAATCTTTAAAAAAAAACACACATTGTATCAATGCAAAGGAAACTACAAAAACACAAGCTCAAAATTCTAAAGGAGATACTGTGCAGTAGCAAAACCAACTAATAAGGGAATGTTAACAGTCAAAAGAGACTCCAGAAATAAAAGTAAACTAGAAAAATAACTGTTTAATCATTCACAGAAAACACCACTCCCCTAATTTCTCCCAGATCATGGGTTCGTTACATCCACATTGAAGTACAGGCCAAGTGCAATATGGAGGTTCTAGAGTTTGAATCCATAACCATGACACTGCTGCCTTCCCAAACGTTTGTGTGCTCAGACCAGGTGGCTGACATCCTTCAGAGTTCTCCCATTTCCTTAGAGACCACTGAGACAGAGGAGTAAATCTTATCTCCACTGTTGGGAAATAAACTCAACACATGCCATTCTTATGGGACATCTGAGAGCTACTGATAAGACAGGATGTCACATTAGCCCACTTCCAAGAGAAGGTACAAAAGGAACAAATTGTGCAATTTGGCGAGTTCTGCCTTTGGGGAGGAGGGGCGCTTATGCAACATTTTATAATGCAGTATGTCTTGTGAGTTTTAATTATTCATTTTACTTAATATGTATATGTATATAAATTTCAATAATCACTTTTTAAAAATGTTCTGTAATTCATTTGCTACATGCATCTCCTTGATCTCAGAGTCATCCCCAGCTAGATTCAGAATCACCTATAAACCTTTTTAAAATAAATAGATGCCCAAGCCTCATCCCAACTCTATGAATCAAAATTCCTGGGAATTTGTGACCAGGGCATCAATAGTTTTTATGAAGTTCTACAGGTAAGTCTGATATGCACCAAGGTTGGAGCTCCTGTTTTAAATAAGTGAGGACTGATTTAGCAGTTTGTAAGACCACCCAGAGTTTACCAAAACCCCCTTTTTTTGATAGAATTTGCTTAGTGATTTGAAACAGTGTCCCTGAAGTTAACGACCTCACCTATCTAAGGATCTCCTTTCAGCTTCACATCAGACTGGGCCTTGTCTGGAACATATATAAAAAAACTTCTCCCCTTAAAGTCACTACTTCACTGTACTATGCTTAGCTCTTCGAGAACATAACCATTTCATACCACCAAAAGTAGTTTCTTTAGTTTCAAAGGGAATGCCACCTTCATCCCACCCATTTTTATGCAATGTATCTGTGCAACAGGGAGGCAAAGATGGCTCACCAGTTCATCCTGCTGGGCTCTCCTAACCAGTTCAGTATCTCTTACTGACCTAAGCTGTTCTCTTGGCAGACCCATCCAGGCTCAGCCTCCACACCTCTTGCCTCAGCTCCACTCAAGATCTACATGTACACTCAGTTCCTGCCACTTTGTTTCCTTTGGTTATGAATCTCCATCTACCGCAGCTTCCAGCTAAAGAACTAAGGGGCAATTAGTGATTAATGAGTAGATACTGAGAGCAAAATTTACAAGAAGATAAACCAACAAATAAAGAAAGCCCCAAAGGTAGTAGTAAAACAATTTAGTTATAAAGAACCAAACTATGGGCTTTCAAACAGACAAAATGTATATAACAGCAACATGGCCTTTGCTGCCACCGTGAAAACGGGAGTATTCTGTAGCTGCTGGCCAGCCAAACCCACCACCAGCATCGCCTCGTGGCACCATCTTCGATGAGGAACAGACGTGTGCTGCACTCATCTGCCTTATTTCCACCATTCTTTGCCATGTGCTTTTGCCATTTTTCTTGATCCAGTTTTAAAAATGATTCTTACCCTTGTCATCAGCTCCTTCAGAACCCAGCTGAGACTGGACAGTGTTATCTGGTAAAAGCAAAAGGAAGTGAGTTTAAGGCTTGTCTATACCCCCACATTGCTCTGAAGCAGCATTCACAAGTTTTGCAGAGGTTGGAATTCATGCCATGATCAAATTGCAATTGAATGGAATTCCCATTCACATCACTCTTTTGGTAGAGTGACATATTCTAAAGGTGGGAAATTATGAAGAACTATTTCCAGGTAAAGAAACTGCACATTGAAAAGAAGCCTTTGAGATTATAGGTATCTGGGTATTTCTGTATGTGGGGTATATAAATCAGTGTTCTGATGGAGAAATGCCCTTCTTTTTGTCTTTCAAGGTTTAAGGTAAGAAATTAGAAAAAATGACAAATACCTTGTGCTTTCAGTATTAAGATGAACATCATTTTTTTAAAAAAGTTCTGATCCAGAAACTCCCTGGTTCTTTATCACTTCTCAGTGTAAACAGCTGAATCTAGGACATTGGCTGTGCACGATGCCAAAGAGAAAGACAAATACTTAATGAACTTACCTTACTAAACGAGCCTCCCACAAAAATTATCAATGTAGGAAACACGGGGATAGGTAAACAATTGAAAGGGACCACAACCAAGGTCTGACTAGACGGATTTATAGAGTACTGCTGTGCTTTTAAAGGAGATGATAAAGAAGGAAATAAGCGAATTTCTTTGCATTTTTCTTCTATTTACTAAAAATTTGATGTATGTTTTCATTGTAGGAAACGAGTCTAGGTAAGGAGGCCAATGGTTAAGAAAATAACACTGTTCTTTTTTTTGCACAAGACTTTTTAATGTCTGGCCAACAGACATCCCAAGTCAGGTTTTAAGAAATCTGAGGAGCGTCAGTGTACACCAAAGCCGTGCACTCTCCCCCCGTTAACTTTCACGTTTCAAATCTCTTTCATACAGGGACTTAAGACCAAGGCCTGTTTGGAATGAACTGTCCAGTCTATTATGAATGGTCTCCACTGCAAAAACAGACATATAGAAGACTGAGTGTGTTTTCCCAGGGCTAGCAGAGTGAAGGTAGGCCAAAGAAAATGGGTCCAAAAGAAAGTAAGTGATTGCTATCTCATCTTTGTATTTTCAGTTTATGTATTTCCCCATTTAGGATGATGATAGACGTAGTTTAATGCCATAGAAGCTGGAAAAGTGGGTACAGCAGTAAAAGCAAAAGTCATTCTGTGGGACTGAGGCAAGTTTTGCAGGTTAATGAAATTTTACATGTCATTCTAATAGTCATTAAATGAAAATAAATCTTGCTCTTTTGAGTCCAATATCACAAAATGTGCCATTTACCTAAAATTCTCACACCCTAAGGAAAAACTAAAGGAAGTTTTCCTTTCTTACACATGGTGAATTCAACTATATCTAGCCAAGCTGAATTTTACAGCATGGACTTTAATTTTTTAAACAAGTTTCTTGCCTTCTAAAAGTCAACTTGATATATATTTATGTAGGATAATTTATAAAAGCAGACGACTTTGGGTTAGAGATTAATTCAATGTGGCAAGTTTGCTCGAATTTGTACAAAGTCCCTGATATGTCCCCACACTAGGATTTGGAAGGAGGAACTAGCTGTCTTCTCTCTTCTCCCAAACAGGTCAGAGCCTATTAAAGAAAATCACCTAACCCTCACATACATTCTAAACACTACATATTAACATATTAGCACTGTGAATCAGAGAGAAACTGTGTGAATAATCATTCATATAAAGAATCAATTTTAAAAATCAAAATGATCTGTTAAACCTCCAGTTTTTACTTTCAGAAATTTTTGAAGCCTATGCCAATGTAATTAGTATTTTCTTTTTTATACATTTGACTAAACTTATACTCAGTATACCTAACCAGACCATTACCTGGACCAGGTTAATTGCATAGGAAGATTTTTACTATGGTTACATTTTTCTTAAATTAATTTTAAAAAAAAGCATAGTAAAGAGTCTGAGGACAAATTATTCAACTGTTTATCATACATAAGACCGCATGACTATAATACAAAGGGGGGTTCTTTTTTCATTTAACGTTACAATATACACAGCAAGTCCGGACTAGGTCTTACAATCTGAACACAGGTATTTAACCTTTTCCATGCTGTTTATGTTTACAATGCACAGAAGTCCTGTAACCAAACTGTGTAGTAAAGCACACAAAACTGGACTGTAACATAACACAGTATGCAGAAGCATTGGATTTTATGATTTTCTTCATGTAAATATCGGTTTAAAAATTGCTTTAGTTTTTGGTGCTTGCTAAGATGTGGCAACCAGCACAGAAAAAAATGACCTGGCCCATGTGGTTTCTTAACCTTGTTTCCTAAACAGCAGTAACGACTGAATTCCTTTTGACATTGCTATACTCAAGATGATGCCCTTTTATTCACTGTAAACCTTTATGAACTAGAGTTTAAAAATCATCCACAGGTTTGACATTTACTTACAAAATAAATATGGATTTCCTGATTAACAACAAAAAAGTGTCATGGTTTATAAAAATGGATTATTTCCAAGTTTCCATCCAAATTTACATAGTTCTAAGCCTTTCTTTCGTCACTGCTGTCATACAAAAACCTGCTTTTGTTCAGGAAAAAACTGATCTAGTCAGCCACATGGAACTGACCAATAAAAAGTAACGTGGTGTTCTGCTGAGTTGTTTTAACAGGGCTTAATGGCAGAGGTAGATTACTGCGTCTTTGCTAGGCTTCTTTGATCCTGGACAGATAAATTACTTATCTTCATTCTCCTAATGCAACCACTCAAAAGTAGAACTCCCTAAAATTGGTCAATTTAAAATGGGAACACAAATTTAGCAACTGCCAGACTGTGTTACATTAAGGCAGCATAATCTCAAAACTAGGCCCCTGTTAAATACCAGCCTGGTAACTTCAGGTCATGCATCATAGTTTTGCTTTACTCGTGCTCATATTTTGGACCTGTTGGTGCAATCGAGGTCTTGCTTTCAGGTTTAAAAGTAGGTTAATCAGGAATACAAGAATCAACTGCTGGTTCCATAGCTTCTGGACCCAGTGTCCCTTTACCTTCTGAAGCCTGAACACATTTATAATGTAACAGATGCTGTAATCTTGGATTAGATGGCAATCTATTATGTTCAGTACACAGACTGCTGTAAATGTATTGGCTATGGATTCAACAACAGTTCCAGTTTTGTTTAAGCAATAGTACAGCCATAATTTTCAACTGACATTTAAAAATGGTCTAGTTACACCTTGTGTCAAAGTGCAGAACTGCTACATTATTGGTTACAGACATCTATGTGCTATAAAAACAGCTTTGGTACAATAAATTATCAAAAAAGAAAATAAATTTTTGTAAAATTCACAGCATAATTGTGAGGCAAAAAAGCAGTCACATAAAATTCTGCATTTTTTAAAAATGTTCAGGATGAACAGAAGACATCTTTGTGCAGAAGAAATGGTGGAGATACCACGTGCCGAGAAAAAGCAAAAGAAAAAGTAAAAAGCAGGAAGGGACACAGCTGTAGCTATTTCCATCAAAGCAAACCACTACCTCTGTGACCTTCAACCAATAAGGAAGTCAACTTTATGACACACGCAAAGTGACCTTGCAATACCTTACAATTAGTGGGTCACAAAAGTCTATTTTAAAAGAAAGGCCTCTTGAATTACCCATCCTCTGTGTTTTCAGCATTAAGGACTGTCTGCAAAAGCATGTCCAAAAGTGATTGCATCTGAAATGGTAGGCTCTTCTAATTTAGAGTCCAAATCCATAAGGCCAAAGGTTATCCCAAAGACCACCACTCAGACCTCCCCGGGACTGGCCGCGACTGACCCGTTGATTGCTTCTCAGTGCACCTTGGTTAGGAGACCAGTCACGTTCCATTACTAGCTTACTGTGGCCTCTAAAACAGAAGACCCACAAAATCCCGTGTAATCGCTGCTTTGCTCCTCAGTAGGTTCAGACAGGAGAGTTCTGATCCCCGCCACTTAGCATGCTTAATGTGCCTTACAAACTTCAACACAACTGTCCCTTTCACATAGCTGGAGATGATGTTTGTGTAAGCTGGAGGTCCCTCATCCTTACAGTACTGCATTTCCGTGCCCAAGTGTGTTTGGAGGACTTAAAAACCCAAATTTCCCACCCCTACCCGAAACAAAACAAAACAAAACAAAAACTAAGAAAGAAAAGCAAAAAGGAAGGAAGGAAAAAAACAAAACAGAACAAAAAAACACCCTCATGGGCCCTGTATGGAAATTATGTGCAGTGCCTTTTTATTTTAAAATTAGTTGGCAAATGGCCAAGACCGACATCTGAACATTAACTTTTGTTGAATAGAAAGACAAAAAAGCCCACTATGATTGGGATGTGGCAAGTTAAAATGGGGGAGGCAAAAAGAGAGGTGATACCTCTGGGCTATCCATGAAGATGGGTTTGGACATGGCTCTTAAAAAAAAACACTTCATTGTCCCTTTGCAATCTTTTCAAGTTAAAAAAAAAAAAGTCAGCTTTGCCCTCTTGTAGCGGTTCAGTGTGTTAATCTCCTTCTGATGCAAGCAGCTTTGCACTTTGTTTTTGGAAAAAAACACCACTTCTATAAAAACACACAAGAAACAAACTCAAGTTTCAACTTAGTCACGAGCTAGCTACAGGACTTTGTTGAACACAAACCCCTGTCATGGGAGACTCTTCTCTATCGATTCCTTGCCTCATTGTCAGATGTCCTTCAGTCATGTAATGTGCAGGACCTGTATTAGCGGAAAATTGGTATGTTGGATGTCCAGCTATGCCAGTCTCTTGGCGGGGATTGGAGTAGACGGTTAAATTAACGTCCATAGCTCCATTCTGTCCAAAGTCCAAGGTGTTAGCAGCCACTGGGCGATTCTGGTAGGCCTGATTGCCTTGATTACCAGTAGAGGAGGAAGATGTGGAGGAAGAAGTAGTTGAGGAAGACAGGGATGTCATGGAGTGGTGACTATGGCCAACCTCCATAGAATCCTGGGTAGAGGAGCTATTTGTTGGAGAATTGTAGACCCTTGGCCTGGTCCGGTTACCCAAGGCTTGTTGTCCATGGTGGTGGTGGTGGTGGTGGTGGTGGTGATGGTGATGGGAACTGTTTCCATGGTGATGATGCAATGCATTCTGTTGAGGGGCTACATGAAAGGTTGTTTCTTGAACAGGATGAGTTTCAATATTGACCTGTGTAGGAGCTTCAGTGCCTGACCAGCCAAGAGGAGCAGGAAACTGCTGACGCACCTGTAAGAATGGATTTCAAAAGAATTTAGCCAGAGACTGTTTCCATAATTTTCTCTTCAATCACAAGCTATACTACTAGTATTTATGTTAATTAGGGAGAAAGCTTTGAAACTTTTATTAAATGTGTGAGACACTTCTAAAATACAAAATTCCAAATATGTTCAAAAACAAAAAATATTTTACTATGAAAGTAAATTGATATTTTTAGCAAATTATAGACATATATAGGCTTATATATTTCATTAGCCACTTTTTTTACTTGGGAGCACTGCTTCTGCCTGGGGTCAGCAAATATTTTTCTATTAAGGGTCAGAGAGTAAATATTTTTACAGGTCCAAAAGAAATTCTTTACTTTCTTCCTCAAACCCCTCCTCAATCCATCTTTCCCATTTTACTATCACCTAGGTGCTCAATAATTCTACCATCCAATCCATTAGCAAGTCTTACCCTTCTCTCCATCTCCACCACAGTCTTTCTACCCAGGATATCGTCATCTCTTGCCCAGACTGATACAACAGCCTCCTAACTGAACTCCCTCCCTGCCTTCTACCCCTGCCTCCAAAGATAAGCAAGAACACTCTGTTGAAAACACAAATTCAGCCACTTTCCTCTTAAAATCCTTTCTTGACTTCTGGCTTCTTGCACTTGGAAAAACAAAGTTATCCAATATCCATTCACTGGTCTAATGATCTGGCCAATGCCCATTCTATTTCCCCAACCATCTTCTTGGAGCCACCCCTGCTACCTGGGTCCCAACGACACCAGTTTCTACTTCTAGTCCTCCACCTGCCCAAGATTTTTCAAATGCCTTGGGGCATTTGTACTTACTGCTCCCTTCTGCCTAGAATGCTTTAATTCCTAATTGATTATAATGCCTCTTTCTCATCATTCCAGTTAGAGTCTTCTCTTATCACTCTGGCTAATGCTGCCCTAGTCCCCTTGTGGCAGAGGTTACTAGTTATCCACAAGAAATGTATTCTCCTCCTTCCTAAACACATGGATGCTACGCTTCCCAGTTTCTCTTGCACTTAGGTGTGCCATGGGACTAAGTTTTCATCAATGGAATGTAAATGAAAGCTTCTGTGTCACTGCCAGGCCTTGCCCACAAAATAAGTCTTTCTTCATGCAGGATGTGGTGGACAACTGGGTCCTACAAGATGGGTGGTAGAACCACTAGGTGGGAGGATCTGGGGACTTGAAGCACCATATGGAGGAGAGTCATGCCACTAAACTGAAAAGCCTCTCTGAACTGTTAGATGAGAAAGAAATAAAATTCTCTCCTTATTTTTTTCTTTTAGGAGATAGTAGGAGATTGAACCCAGGACCTCAGACATAAGAAGCATGTACTCAACCCCTGAGCTATACCCACTCCGCCAAAATTCTTACTTTTAACCCACCATATCTTTGGATCTGTTATCAGAGTTTAGCTTACTCTAATTAATATATCCAAGCCCAAAGTCATTCACTACCGCATTTTCCTGTATCATTTTCTTTGTTACACTTAATACTACTTGAAATTTTTGTTTTGTTTTGCCTATTTACTTTATGCCACTGTCCAGACTGTGAACTCTAGGAAAGCAGAGACTTTGTTTCTATCCCCATGGCTAACACAATCACTAAGAATCTATTCAATGAAGGTAGTCTGAGAACCAAATTTTAATAAATATTATTGGAAACAACCCAGTAAAAAAATAAGGTTCTCAGAAAAGAAAATACTAATGGTTCTTACACTATAAACTTAAATTCATGCAAAATAAGAAATAAGCAAAATAAAACTATGCTCTGATACTATTTTTATTTCAGATTGGCAAAGATCTAAAGACTGATCAAACTGTTTTCCCAAACATTAATGGTGGAAGGATAAATTGATAAAACTTTGGAGGGCAATTTGGCAATAGCATTAAAATTACAAATCTTATTATTCTCAGATATAGTCATTTCACTTCCAGGAATATATATCACAGACAAATTGCATATGTGCAAATGATACATATATATGGTTGTTGATTACAGCCTCATTTGTAACAGTAAAAAGGAAATTAACTAAATGTCCATTAACAGAGGACTAGTTAAATGACTCAAAGATTATCAAAACAATGGAATACTACGCAACTACAAAAACAAATACTGAAAAAGCTACCTACTAAAATAGAAAGACTACAAAATACAGCTATACATAAAAATAAAAGCCATGAAGTAGTGTATATGATATTCTACTATTTGAGTACTAAGGTTGGGTGAAGAATATATATTTGTAGTTGCTGGCATTATCTCAGAAAGGATACAAATACTAATAAGATTAGTTTAGAAATTTGGTAGCTAGAGGAAATGGAAGACTTTTCATTGAATACCTTTTTATTCTTATTTACTTTTTAACCATCTGACTATATTAAGTGTTCAAAAATTAAATAATAAAGGATCTGAGAGAAGGCAAAATAACTTGAGTTTTGTTAATCACGGGAGGAAGTACATGGTGTCATAACCACTCTTGGTAATTTTCTGTTTTTTGCCATATTTATTATATTTAAAGGAAGGCAGGAAGGAGAGAAGAAAAAGAAAAAAGGAAGGAAGGAAGGATATGGTAAAGAGTTGGGGAAAGTCTTTGGGAGTAGTGATATTCAAGCTAAGATCTGAAGCATAAATAACAGTTACCCTAGCAAAGAGGGAGTAAGGGTGTGTTCCAGCTATGAGCACAGTAAGTGTGACAAAAGAGAACATAAGCATATTCCAAAGATGAAAAAAACTCCAGTATGACCACAGTGAGTGAGAAGAATGGCTTGGCTAAGGACCAGACCATAGAAATAACCGACACTGTGGCAAAAAGTCTAAAATTTATTTAAGTACAGGGGAAGCAAATAAACACTGGTTTAAAGTTGGGAAAACAGCAACATCAGATTGTGTTTCCAAGAGGTCACTCTGATGCAGAAGATAATAATGGTGTTGAAAGCTAGATGGAACTAGCCTCTGTAAAAGCACATAGGATGCACTTGGGCTAGAGATGGTAGAGCAATAGGAGTGAAGCCAAATAAAAACATATTTCGAATCCACAAAATTTAATTTTTGATTCAATGAGGGGGGGTGAGGGAGAGAGGAGTCAAGGGTAGCCCATGATCCCTAACTCCAGGTTTATAAATTGGGAAAATGTATGACTGTGGGGCCATTTAAAAAGAACAGATAACACTAGAAGTGTTGGGGTAGAGGTGAAAATGATGACAATGGTTTGCTATATATTTGCAGAGTGCTCTTGGTGACACTTGCAAAGTGCTATTTTAGTAAGCAATTGGAAATAAAGGCTCTGGGGTTCAGGAGTGAAGTCTAGGCCAGAAATAAAGATTTTGAAGTGATTTACATAAAGATGGTAACTCAAGTCACTGGTGAGAGTGGATGAGATCCTCTAAGAAGTGTGCCGAGAAACGAGACAGGACAGGGTCATACTTCAAGAAGATCAAGTTTTAAGTGGCGGCTGAAAGAAAAGAACCAGGAAAAAGACAGTGAAGGCAAGGCCAGACAGATGGGCAAAAATTATGGGAACATTGTGTCAAGGAAAGCCAAGGGAGAATGTTTCAAAAGGAGGACAGAGGAGTGGGTGTGGCTTCAGCAGTTGAGCACCTGCCTCCCACATGGGACATCCTGGGTTGGGTCCCTGGTGCCTGCTAAGAAAAAAAAAAAACCACAGACAAAGAGCAGATAAAGAGCAAAAAAAACCAAAACAAAACAAAACAGAAAAACAACAAGCACAAAACAAGGAGTAAACAGATAAAAGAGCCATCTTGGGGGGGGGGGGGTGAAGGTGGGGAGAAGTCCACATCACCAAAGTGGTTGAGGGATGAAGAAAGAAAGATAAGCAACTAGAGCATCCACTGTACTCATAAACTGAAGGGTCACTGGAAATACTGGCAAGAATGGTTTCACTGGCCTTGGAGACAAAACCTATTAGAAATGGGCTAAAGAGTTTTAAAAGGAACAGAAATGAAACCGCACAGAGCAGAAATATAGAGTGAGAAAGACACGGGTAAAGGTTTTCCTTAAGATGGGAGAGACCTGAAACTGACTGAACGCTGAATAAAGGAAAAGCAAGGAGAAAAGGAGAGGCTGATCCTGGAGCCACAGGGTAGAAAATTCAAAGCGCCACTGCTGCTCAGGAAAAAAGAGGGAAAGAGAAATGGACACGAGCAGACGTAGGCAGGACTATGCATATGATATTGAAAAGTAGAGGAAGTTCCTGTCTGAAGAATATTTTCCTTATAAAGCAAGAAGGGAGTGAGAACAGAAAAGGAGACATCGAAGGTTTAAGAAGAGCAGAAAAGTTTGAAACAATTATTTAAGAGAAAGGGAGAGAGATGACTTGAGAAGCATGTAAGGCTGCCCCGGAGAGCCTGGTAAATACTAATTAATAATAGGGGTGGATTTCTCCAGCAGCATTCAACAGCCTCAGTCAAGGGTGGGAAATATCAATAAACTTCCATTTTGATTTTATTCATGAATCAAATATGCTGGCCCTTCACCATGCAACACGTTAATGCCGTATTCAGAATGGATTTGATAATCTTTCACAAACAGCATTTAAATATTTTTACCACTACCACCTGCTTTATCCCAACTGGGGGGGGAAAAGCTTAATTAGATCCTATTCTTTAGAGAACAAAAGTTTAAAAAGTGAAGGTTACAAGCAAGCCACAGACTGTTTTCAGAATCCAGGATTTGAGTGCTAAAAGATCAGGGAAGACAGTATGTTTTAGTAATTAAGATGGTGACTCAAGTAAAGTTATTTAACCTATGAAATCTCAGTTCCCGCTGTAAAATGAGGCTGATCAGAACTGTATGAAGTTCAAAATGCTGTTTAAGTAAACGAGAAAAAACACATTTAGAACAATGGCTGGTATGCAACCAATAAATATGAGCTATTTTACATGAGGAAGGGAAAATTGCCAAGGATGTGCTTCTTTAATTATGAGTGAGTTATGCTTCCTTATATGTAATCAAGTTAGGAACCCTTAGAGTAAAATGACAACCATTCTAAAGGCCCGTGATATCCAATCCCACTAAGCCTTGGCAGGTGTACAGAGGGCAAAGTGAGCGCTCACCTGGGGACTGTGTGTCTCACAGTCCATGGCCTGGACAGCAGCTGCGAAGTGCCCACCACTGTGTCGGTGCTGGTGTGTCGGATCCGACCTCGCCCTCCCACTGTTGCTCGTCCCAGATGATCCACCTTAAGTGACACAGTATAACTTGTGAATTAAAGTTAATTTTGTTCTAGTCTGTAATCCAAAACTGTAGTATTAAAACTAAAAGTATGTTACCAAAAATAAACATTAAAAAAACAAAAACAAAACCCAACCTATAATACCAGACCTAAAAGTACTAAAAGTATATCATGAAATCATCAAAGTTCTCTCATATTGAACATAGAACTAAAATATAATCAAGTTTGGTTAGTGAGGGGAAAGCTCAAGCAGGTGAACGAAGTGATTCCATTTATAAAATGTCTTAAAATTCTGTTTTGTTTCCAATTACCAAGCATAATTTATTACATGCGTAACTAAGTACTGAAGTTTTGTGGGAGATAAATTTATTACTAACTGTAAAGAATAGATTAAGTGAAGTAATTCCTCTCCACTCCATGACAAAGTTTATTAACACTTTAAAATAACTCCAACTTTGTAAATAAAATATTCGACGTTTCCAATCTAAGCCCTCACATCACAGACCTGAGCTTGAAGATGTACTGGAGGTGGTGCCTGAAGACTGTGACTGCTCCATCGCAGGACTGGTGGACACACTATTACTTGTATTTGTACCTTCATCAGCTGTTTTCTTGAAAAAGCTATGCTGCAGGGCATAATAAGGTTGAATTCGGCTTTTGGGGTCATAATCGAGCATCCTTAAAATGAGGTCTTTGAACTTCAAGTAGTCAGCTACCGTGTGACCCGATTCCCCTGCACGACGCCCACCAGGTCCTCCTGTTTCTACTCCAAGAATATTATGAAGTTTACGGGTTGCTGGCGGTTTGTACTCCTATAGGAAGAAGAAAGATCAAAAGGCTTTCTCTAAACTTGATGGAATAAAAAAGTAGACACAATTTAACTTCAAATATGTCTAAATATACTAAATGTTGAGGTCTTTATGAAAAGGGATAATTTATTGTTAGATGCTCTGCATTTTTCACACGTTAGTATTCTCTATACACCACAGGAAGAGAAATTCAATGTAATTTTGAGGCTGAAGACAACTTTAAAGATTGTCATGCTGGTTGGGGCAGCAAACTGTGGCCTGGCACAGATCTATTCTTGTAGAGCCCAGCTAAGATTGAGTTATATTATTAAAGGGTTGTAAATACAAACAAGAACAAAAAATATGTGTAACAGAGGCCTGCAAAGTCTAAAACAACTATTATCTGGTCCTTTACAGACTCCAGCCCACTGGTTCTGAACTTCTTTTCTGCCCTATGCACCTGAGAACTTGGATAGGCATATTTCAGTAAAACAGCAGTTCCCTGAAGCTGTGTTCATCATCCCAGGGAAGTATGCCCCAAGTGAAGATTTAGACCAGTGCTTATATTTAGAGACAGAAATTAATATCACTTGTGCCTCCCTTTTAAAAATGTCTATAAGTTCCCTGTCACATGGTACTGGCTGGGTGCCTGATAAACAGGTAGGTTACTCTCTGGAACCCTTCTCTTAGAAGGTACCAGGAACCAGGGACCTAGTATATGTGAGGCAAGCATTCCAACCCTGAGCTATACCCACTCCACTGGACAATGCCCATCCCAAAAAACAGAGAGTATCTACAACTACAAGCAAGATAGTTCCATTCATCTGCCCATGGGATCTAAGTACCCTCCCAATCAGAAAGAGTAGACATCGCCATCCCCAAATCCTCAATATTTAGGAATGAACAACCATAAGGGGGGAATGCAGCCTTGGACCAAAGTAGACTTGTTATTATTCTAGTAATGGAAGAACTTGCAACATAAAAAGATAGTGATTACCAGAGCTTCTGAGGGGAAGGGGAGGGAAGATAGGTGTAACATGGGGTATTTTTGGAATTGTTCTGTGTAACACTGCAATAACGGTACAGGCCATTATATATTTTGTCAAAACCTATAAAATTATGTGGTACAAAGTGTAAACTATGATGTGAACTACTGCCAATGGTTAGCAGCAATGCTTCAATATGTGTTCATCAATTGTAACAAATGTATCACATGAATTAAAGATGTTGTTAATGAGGAAAATTATGTGTGGGGGGAGGGGGAGGGTTATGGGAATCCCCCTATATTTTCAATATAACATTTATGTAATCTAAAGTTTCTTTCTAATTGAATAAATAAATGTAAAAAATTAAAAAAAAACGAAACAAAAAAAAATATTTACTATCAACATGTGTTTTCAACATGGGTTTAATAAGTATCAACAAGTATTTTCTGAAAATACAGTACTTATAGATAATATAATCATTAAAAATCCTCTGAAGAGTGGTTAGGAGTGGGGCTACTGGCTGGGCAGTACTGCACACAGTGACCTCTAGAGTCACTGCTTAAGGGAAAGTCCTGATTTCACCCTTAAAACATGTGAAGCCAGCAGTGAAGAGACTTCAAGTCAAACACACATACACACATGCACACAAAGCCCAGATCCGACTAACCTACAAATGAGATTGACTCAGCCCCAACCTACTGTAATGAGAGAACAAGGAGGAAATACGACTTATTTAATCTCTATTGTTCTTACATACAGAAAGTACTGCATATATTTAAAAGTTATAGGCACAAGAGAAAAAAAAAAGGAGGGGGGCCTATAATGATGAAAAAAATTAGTCAATAGAAGATCCACATTAAAAGAGTAAATGGATGGCCCCAATATTGAAATTAGGAGATAGGTGTTTTCAAATAATGACCATAAATAGTTTAAAGAATATAGTTCAAAAGTGGACATGTGTGAATAGAGAAAGGATTTCAGAAGAGAAAGGAAAACTTTTTTTTAAAAAGACAAACTCAAAAGATAGAACTAAAAAATACAGTGGCAGAAATAAAGATTCTATTTAATTGTTTCACCAGCAGACTAGACTCAGGAGAAGAAAGATAACTGGTGAATAAGTCAGGGGGAGTGGATAGGGCTCAAGCAGTTGAGCTCCTGACTCCCATAGGGACGGTCCCGGGTTTGGTTCCCAGTGCCTCCTGAAAAAACAAAAACAAACAAAAAATCCAACTCAGGGAAGCCAATGTGGTTCAGTGGTTGAGGGCCGGCTTCCCACATACATAGGTGGTTCCAGGTCTAATACCGGCCCCCAGTACCTAAAAAAAAAAAATCAGAGCAATAAAAACTATCTAAACTAAAATGTGAAAAGAAACTGAATGAATAACCTTCAAACAGAGACCTCCGGGATTATTTAAACACTGTAACATACCTTTAATTGGAGAACTAAAAGGAAGAGGGGTAAACATTAAAGCAAAACAAATACTAAAAAATAATTTCTGAGGGTTTAAAAAAATTGATGCGATCAACCAACCTAATGACAAAATTACTATTCTTAGAGATAGAGTAATTTCATGAAAATAAAAGGGTCAACTTATTAAGAAGCCATAACAATCCTAAATGTGTATGCACCTTTTAACAGACCTTCAAAAGATACAACATAACTTAAAGGGAGGTTCAGAAAAATCCAAAATATTAATCAAAATATTTATGTCAATTATTGAAAGATATTGTGCATGTGCGCGCACACACACACACACATACACACACACACTGAGTAGGGATACAGAAAATGTGAAGAAAAATATCAAACAACTTGACTTACATGGGTATTTGTATACCATTATACCAAACAAATATAAAATACAAATTCTTATCAAGTGTACATGGAACATTCACCAAGACAGACATACATGGCAGGCCATAAAACAAGTCTGGATGAATTTCAAAGTAGGAAATCATGGAGAGTATATTTTCTGACCAAAATGCTATTATTAAATTAGAAATGAGCAACAATTATGAGTAATAATATGATCTTTAGGAAACCCTCAGATAGTCTGATATACTGTAACAAAATTCTAAAAACAATGGGTCTAAGAAACAATCACAAGGGAAAATAAAAATATTTTCAAAGTGAATGACAATTACAATAGGCTACAGTACTTACAGGGTAATTTATACCACTAAATACTTAGAGAAGAAGAAAGGTTTAAATCAATGATCTAAGCTTCCACCTTCGGAAAGTTAAAAATAGAGCAAATCCAATCCACAGTGAAGGACAGGAAATAATAAAAAGCAAAAATCGATAAAACAGAAAGTGGACAAACAGGGGAAAAAATCCCCAATAAAACAAACCGGTTCTTTGAAAATATTAATAAACCTGATAAATGTCTAACAAGACTAAGCAGGGGAAAATGCATATAACCATGACTGGGAATCAAAGAGAGACTGTGACTACAGATCCTCCAGAAATTAAAGAGTAATTTATTATCAATTTTATGAAAACACATTCAATAACTTAGATGAAATGGACAAATTTCTTGAAATACATAACTTACAAAGAACACCCTAGGCCCGATGGTTTCACCAGTGAATTCTATCAAACATTTACAAAAAAAATAATGCCAATCTTAAGAAACACCAAAAAAAAATTAAGAAAAGACTAATTCCCAGTACTTTTATGAGGCCAGCATAATCCTGAAATCAAAATCTAACATTATACCAAAAGCTCAAGAAAACAAAAGAAGAATATTTGGAAACCATATAACTGCCAAGGGTTTTTAATAGCCAGAATATAAAAAGAACTCCTATTACTCAACAACAAAAAGACAAGCTAATTTAAAATGAGCAAAGGACTTGAACAGGCATTTTTCCAAGGAAGATATACAAATGACCAATAAGCATATGAAAACTGCTCAATATCATTATCCATTAGGGAAATGCAAATCAAAACCATGACGAGAGACAACTCCACATACACTAGGATGACCACCTTTTTTTTTTTTTTTTTTTTTACTGGAAAATAAGTATTGACAAGGATGCAGAAGAACAGGAACACTTGTGTACTGTTGGTGGGAATTTCAAATGGTACAGCCACTGCGGAAATACTTTGGTGGTTACTCAGAAAATTACAAAGAATTAACATGTAACCTAAGAATCTCATTTCTAGGTATATTTCCCAAAGAATTTAAAGTGTAAAAAACAGATATTTTTACACCAATAAGCATAGCAGCATGATCCACAATAGCCAAAAGGTAGAAGCAACCCAACTGTCCATCAACTGATCAAAGGATAAACAAAATGTGACTTATACATACAATAGAATAATTTATTCAGCTATAAAAAGAAATGTAGTTCTGATACATGCTACAACATGGATGAATCTTGATGACATCTGTTTAGTAAAATAAGCCAGACACAAAAGGATATATATTGCATAATTCCTCTTAAACTAAATACCTAGAATATGCAAATTCATAGAGAAGAAAGAGATTCGAGGTTACCAGGAAATTGGGGTGTGTGTGGCAGGGGTGGGGGTAAGGAATGGGGAATTATTGTTTAATGGGTAGAGTTTCTGTTTGAGAAGTTGAAAAGTTTTGGTAATTTAGAGTGGTGATGGTAGCACAACACTGTGAATGTAATTAATACCAAGGAACTGTATACTGGCAACTGGTTAAAATGGGGAACATGTAAGTTACCACAATTTAAAAACTAAATTACCCTAATGAAGATATTTCTAAGAAAACTTTAGACAAATAACCATCATTAACATAGAAACATAAATCCTTACCAGTATACTAGCAAATCAAACTCAACAATATATAAAAAGGATTAGTTATCATGGCCAAGTATGAATATATCATGTGTTGGGAGATTAAACATTCCAAAAATTAATGTGTTTTACAGCATTAAGAGGAAAAAACATCATACGATCATCTCTATAGATGTGGGAAAATCACGTGACAACATTCGAAACTCATTCATGATTTTTTAAAAAAACCTCTTAAAAACTAGAAATAGAAAAGTACACCTTCAACCTGATCAAGGGCATATACATAAACCATACCACTAACATCATACTTAATGTTGAATGACAGCTTTTCCCATAAAATCAGGAACAAGGTGTGCCAACTGATTTCACCATCACTGTTCAGCACATGGGGATCCTAGACAGTATAGAGAAAAGAAATAAAAGGCATACAAACAAACTGAAAGAGAAGAATAAATCTGTCTTCATTCACATAGGACATGATCATGTAAGTAGAAAACCCTACCGAATTTCAAAAAAAAAAATAGAACAGGTGAATTTTGCTAGGTCTTAGAATATATAGTCAATATACAAAATTCAACTGTATTTCTAAATATTATCACTGAAAAATTAGAAAATGACACTGAAAAAATAACTCCACTTAAAATAGCATCAAAAAAACATAAAAAATCTAGGAATAAGTTGAATAAAAACCACAAAACACTGCTGAGAGACCTAAATAAAGACCTAAAAAAATGAAAAGTTATACCATGTTCACAGATCAGAAGACTCAACATTGTTAAACTATCCATTTTCCTCAATGTAATCTCAATAAAAATCCCAAGAAGTATTTCTGAAAAATTTTTAAGTTGACTTTAAAATTCTGAAACAGAAGAAAAGAGCTGGAGGACATATATAACTTGAATTTAAGACTTACTCTAAAACTATAGTTATCAACACTGTGGTACTGGTTTAAGGATAGAGAGATAAACCACTGGAACCAAAGAGAGTCCAAATTCAGACCCACACTTTAAAAAGGTGGTTTTGATTTGAACAAAAGTGCCATGTCAGATCAGTATGGGAAAACCAAGTGTTTTAATCAAATGGGGCAGTAACTACTAGGTAAATATATGAGAGAAAATGAACCTTCACCCCTATACCTCATTCCATAGGCAAAAAAATAATTCAAGATGGACCACAGACTCCTAACTATAAAAGTCAGAATCAAAAGCTTTTATAAGAAAACAGAGAATACCTTTACAACCTTGAGGAAAGCAAAGATTTCTTAGGATAGAAAAAGCAATATTCATTTTTTAAAGAAGGTCAAATTTGACTTCTTCAACATTCAAACATTTCTGTTCATCAAAAAATATTAAGAAAAGGAAAGAAAAGTGCAGAGTCTAGAAAAAAAACTGACATATATGTGACTTACATACAGTATATGTAAAGAACTTCTACAACTCAGTAATTAAAATAACCCAACCACAAATAAGGGCAAAAGACTAGAAAGACCTAATGGCTAATATGCACATGGAAAAGTGGTCAATGTCATCAGTCATCAAGGAAATGAAAATCACTAGAATGGCTAGAATTCAAAAGACCTCAATATCAAATATTACTGAGAATTTTATGCAACTGGAGCCTCATATGCCAATGTAAAGTGATAGAAACAACTTTAAAGAACCGTTTAGTATTTTCTTATGAAGTTTAAAACACATATAGCCCCAACCCAACAATTCTACTCTTAGGTATTTACCCCCAGAGAAATGAAAACATGTGTCTACAATAAAACTTTATATTAAAATGTTCACAGTAGCCTTGTTTACAATAGTCCTAAAGAGGAAAACAACCTAAATGTCAATCAACAAGTAAACAGATAAATTATGACTGAATCTCTAAAACAATATGTTTGTTAAGCAAACTAATATAACCTGTAAGATTCCAGGGTGAACTAATCTATGGTTATAGAAATCAGAAAGCAGACAGAGGAAAGGGTCACAAGGGAATTTTCTAAAGTGATGGGAATAGTTTATATCTTGTTTTAGGTGGTGGCTACATTGTTGTACATAAAGGTTAAAACTCAAGGAAAGTAAAGCTTAAGATCTATACATTTTACTATATATAAATTATACTTCAAAAAAACAGCAACATTTATAGTCTTGATTCTTCATCCCCCTTTTCTATCAAAGGAAAAATTAGTAGGTATGGCTTTTGCTATTGGAAAACTCTAAAATGAGTTTTTGAAACATAAAATGAATTAAAGTAAAAATAAAATCACTAAGAAAATTAAACTGCACAAAGAGAGCCAATAATGATGCATACACATCTACTTAAACATGTGGTTAAAATTCCTACTATATCCTTCCTCATATAATCACTTGATTATGGATTTGGCATTTTGTTATGAAATTTACTTCTGTTAAGAGAGAAATTGTTATTTTATGCCTTTAAAAATTAACATTAAGTCAATTTCTAAGTGTTCCTAAGAAAACTTGTAAAATCTAGTTAATTAATATGTATTAAATACAGATTAAATAAAGAAAAGTTTCATCCACTCATTTTTAAAATGTCTCCCCACCAAAAGAATGGTTAAAAATAATTACTATGGCTCAATTTGGGAGAAATGCTCAACTGCTGTTATATAAGGCAGAAATTTTAGGAAATGAGGTGGAATGAGTGTTTTACTTAGGTGAAAAAAATTGCCAAATAGAGAAAGAAATGATAACCTTTATTAAAGAGAGAAAAAAATAAAAGAGGTTTCATATCCTTCATCCTAGTTTAAATCACCTAGTAGGTAGGGGCTGCCTTGAATGCTAGGGAAGCTAGAAGTTCCCAAGCTATGTTTTGATTCAGAAGGAAAAGGAGTCTGATAGATTAGCCATGCAGACAAAGGTAAAAGAGGGACTCAGGATGTCTGCTTGGTTATTTTCCATCCCCTGCTTATGGCAAGTAGGCATGATTTAGCATCTGGAAAATGTATCATCTGGGACTTTATAAGATGGAATGCAATAAAGTTTTAAATCGGTTGTGAAAGATACAATTACAAATGCATTTGTAAATATTCTAAAGAAAATAATTTGACGTTTTAATAAACTGACTTAATTTTTCTATGTTTGATTTCATTTTTAAAAACCAATAGAAAAACAATCTAGAGGACCCTGGTGATGAAGGGTTACCTGTTAACTTTATATATTAAGAGTATCTTTAATAGGTCCTTACAGCTATCCAGTAGTCAACAAATATTTCATCATTTAAGACGTATTAACAATAACACAGACAGGCTTGTTTACATTCAGAATATAGAAACTGCTTTCTTGAATATCTTGGTTCTAGTGAGTAACGATGATAATTCTTGAAAAGGTATCTAGAGAGGATAACTATTAATACACTGCCTTAAAAATCTGCATCCTTGGGAAATGGACTTGGCCCAATGGTTAGGGCGTCCGTCTACAACGTGGGAGGTCCGCGGTTCAAACCCCGGGCCTCCTTGACCCATGTGGAGCTGGCCCACATGCAGTGCTGATGCGCTCAAGGAGTGCTGTGCCATGCAGGGGTGTCCCCCGCGTAGGGGAGCCCCACACTCAAGGAGTGCACCCCATAAGGAGAGCCGCCCAGCGTGAAAGAAAGTGCAGCCTGCCCAGGAATGGTGCCGCACACACGGAGAGCTGACACAACAAGATGACACAACAAAAGAAACACAGATTCCCATGCCGCTGACGACAACAGAGGCAGACAAAGAAGACTAAGCAGCGAATGGACACAGAGAACAGACAACGGGGGTGGGGGGTGGGGGGATAAATAAATAACTAATTTTTTAAAAATCTGCATCCTTGTGCTCAGCAGCATCATATTTCTACTTTTGCCTGATGTTTAAAATTACTAAGAATTTTCCCTCATGCACTCTCCTAGTGTTACATTTGCACTGTATTTCAGACTTAATAATATTTAAACATTAAGTGATACTAAAGAGATTTAAAGAGTACTTTAAGGTTCAAGCCATTGTCACTGTGTAAATAGCATTGAGTGATGAATATAAGAAAACAACATGTAACACAAATTACATGCACAACTGACTGTTGTCTAGCATTTAATTAAAATTTAAAAATAAA
This sequence comes from Dasypus novemcinctus, assembly GCF_030445035.2. NCBI lineage: Eukaryota > Metazoa > Chordata > Mammalia > Cingulata > Dasypodidae > Dasypus > Dasypus novemcinctus. The sequence continues at coordinate 158,141,373 of NC_080676.1, read as the reverse complement.
ATTTTGGAGTGTAAACTGAAGACGCTTAATTTTCACACTGAATGCTATTAAAAATGTAATGTTCCAAATTCAAAACATTCCTAAGGTGCTAGAGAATTCCTATGGAAATTGGCATTCTTAAATTTTGTATTTTAAGTAAGGCAATGCAAGGTAACAGATAGAGGTGAGCAGATATGTTTTAGAAACAGTATTTTTGTATGACATGAGAAGTTGGTATGTTAATAAAGTTTTGGGCTATCCAGAAAAAAAAATTAATATTATAAGTTGAAACTCCGTAGTTAAATGGAGGTGAATTAAAGCAGACAACCATCTTCAGTTCTCTGAAAATAACACCTGGTGGCAGCATCGCTAAAATGCAAGGGCAAAATAACAGGAACAAAAATAAAATCTCTAAAAACTAAATATGCAAAATTACAAGTCACTGTGACTTGTATATTACATAGTCACATATTTACATATTATTTTATTAAACTAGACTTAAAAATGTATGAATTGTTTACAGATAGAACAAAAATGTAAATCAAGATGCAACATTGCAATCATTTATCCTATATTAAATTAATAAACTCTATGTACCTGAAAAAAGTCCTCAGATAAAAGAAAATTATTAAATCAAACCTAGAGTTTTAAACACCTCTCCTGTAAAGGCTTTCAAGATGCAAAATTAATGTTATACAGGTCATTGAGCTAGCAATCTAAAATCTATCAAAGTCAGTTCATATCCTTGAAAATAATCTTGATCACAAATTGCTTATGGCAAAAATTCTCTTCCCCCATATTTTACCAGCTTAAAAAAAACAAAAGCCATTTACTGCAAGTATATTCCTAGTGCTCACAGCTGCAGTACTGTTAACTGTGACTTCACTATATCTATGCCCAAGCTATGAGAAACAAAGGTCAAACTTATTGCTTCTACTACTGAAACAAAGCCTGATGATTTGATCAGCTGCATCAAAAAGAAACACAATTTTCAAAATGAAGTCTTAAAGGGAGTCCTAGCCAGTAAGCAAGCACTGGTCCATAAAGATAGTTCAGGTCATATTTATTCAACTTCAGAACAAAATATATACCTAAGTCACAAATGGAACCTCTTCACTGTAATCGTGATTTCAAGAAAATGCAAAATAAATTGTAAAGATAGCTCTGTTAAATGAAATAACAAAGGGTCAAAAATGATGATCCCTATTTTACCCGTTTTCCATCTTTGGTCTTCTTTAAGTTCCAAGTGCCATCTGGCAACTTCTCAAAGAACTTTCTTGCTTTTGGTGCTTGGTCAAGAATATGAGGAGGTGGTATACCCAGAACTTCCACTATTTTATTCATCTGATCTACCTGTGATTTTAAAAAAACACAACTTTTTAAAACCCTGTCGTTTCTACTGTACATTCCATTTCAGGACATCAGTTCACTCATTCATTCATAAATAAATAAGATGAACATTTACCATACTGCTAGGCACTCCTCAGGCATACAATAATGAACAAAGAAGTAAAGACCCCGCCCTCCTGGAACCAAACATTCCACAGGAGAAAGCAGACAATTAACAAATACCACATAAACCTACAGCATGGCAGGCAGTCATGAATACCATGAACAACAAAAAGGGAGGATTAGGAGGGAGCTTCAATGTTTTCTATATGAAAACAGAAACAAAAATTGTAAAGCAATATATTATATACCTCATTGGCACCACTGAACAGAGGTTCTCCAGTGTGCATTTCAACCAAAATACACCCAAGGGACCACATGTCGATAGCTAGGTCATAAGGCATTCCCAGTAGCACCTCTGGAGACCGATAAAAGCGACTCTGAATATACTGGTATATCTGAAAAATAAAATATATTTCAAAATACTATTAATTCCAATATCTGTTTTGTTTATAATTGTGTACAATACTGGATTAAGAACAGTGATCTGACATTAACAGAAAAAAATTGTTGGCAGATTCCTGAATTAGGATTCTATTTACACAAATCATTTAACATTAGGCTTTATGAAAACTAAATACTTCAATAAGTACAAAATACATCAAATTTGAGCCCTTTCCATTCAGTCTACCCCTAAAGAGTAATCAAGATACACCTTAAAACAAATAATTACGCCTTACTGGAAAAAATTAAGTTATTGAGAATATTTCCCTATCAATTATTTTTTTATTGCCTTGGCTGGTACTTGTTTGCCATTAATTTGACAGCTAAATTGTATTTACATTAATCCAAATAATACATTTCAGCATTAAGAGTCAAATTACCTCAGAATAACTTAATTTAAAATTCTAACAGACAAATCTAGAAAAGTTGCTAACAGATTCGACTGGGAATCATTTCAGACTAATCACTTCTTTGCCTTGCTCCTCTCTGACTCTATCCAAGACTTCTTAGAAAAAGAAACTCTGCATTGAAATGGATTCTTTTCAATGAAGCAATCTGAGATGGTCTTGGGAGACCAATTCATCTTCTCTTAGCCATTATAAAATTATGCAGAAATATCATTAAAACAAAGAAAGTTTCTTTAGAAGAGAAAGAAAACTCAAAGTTAAACTTTCTAAACTGAAGCCAGGTAATGCTGCTCTCTCAGAAGCTTCTGTAGCTCCTACATAAAACTATAGCCAAGTCACCATGAACTTCAAGCCTCCACAAGCAGTACAACCAACTGTAAGGCACCCAGAGAAGAAATGTGCATTCAAAATAACTGGGGAGAAGTATTACATTTACAGGCTTTTATAAGGAAACAACAAGGTAAACCCACCCCAGTCCCAAAGCTCCCTACTATTGAGACTGTATTTATTACATAGTTGATGCAAGAAGTTTGTCACCTACCTATGCAGCTTGGTTAATGCAGTGGTTGGGTCATCTACAAGGCTGCGCACCATAATCCCCTGAGGAACGTTTTCTGAAACCCCACTTGCCTTACTACCTTCTGTTTCTGCATGGATATTTTGGAAAAGACTTCCCATAGCTAAAAACTCACTAAGCTAAAGGGATACTTGTCTCAGTTTGGCTGGAGAGAAATAGTAATGCTTGATATTAGGACACAATATAAGATTTGGTTTAAGTAGGGAAACATTCTTCCAAGTCTAAATGAATTTAAATGAGATGGACATTCAGTTTCTATTTGCATCCGTTTTTTTTGAAGAAAAACATTTCTCTCAAGCTGTCCCTAGAGAAATACTTTAAAGTATTCAAATTTTTGGAGTTTCCCAAAATTTATATTGAAACCTCAATTCAGAAAGTATAGCTATGAATTGCCTAATATTTAATTGTCTTATCTCATATTCTTAGTCTTTCGGAATAACACATAATTTTATATTTATTTCTCCTTTGAAGCTTTTAATTCAAAAAATTTCTCTTTGAAAGGTATTTCCCCAAAATAGATATCATTATAAGGTGATTCAATTATCTATGTTTTAAAGATCAATAACCATACTGCATTTACCTCTAAACTGTAAACACACTATTACTAATACTTGAAACATTTACCTACAATGTTTTACTGAGTTTTATTTTAATTCACAAGCCAAGAAATAATACTTACTCTCTGCCCCAACTGACAAGAACTGCCAAAGTCAACGATCTTGATTGCACTGCGTTTGGGGTTACAAAGAAGGATATTCTCAGGTTTTAGGTCACAGTGAATAATACTAAGTTCTGGAGTCGCAAGGAAAAGCAGTGCAGTGCACATCTGTTGTGCAAACTTTCGTGTTAGGTTCAAAGAGACGCCTCGAAAATTGGTGTTCCTCAACAAGTCATAGAGGTTGTAGGACAGCATTTCAAAAACTAAACAGAGATGGTTTCGAAACATGAAGTGGCGTTTCAAATGCACTAAAAGAGGACAAAAGTTTCAGATTACATTATACATACCAATAAAAATGAGTGTAATGGATGCATAAGTTCTCAAACTGTCTATACAACATTACAATATCAAATGTACAGTGAAGATCAAACCAGTTTGGGATTAGCATTCTGTAGTAACAGCACATTCTTTAAGAATACCAAAATTGCTCTTCTGAATTAAACAGGTATAGAGTCTGTCCATAAGGTATAAGAGGGACTATCGTACATTGTAACTATCAGGTCTGAAAACACAAGAAGCAAATTGACACACTAACAAGGATACCTCATCAACTTTATCTTCATTTATAAATTAAAGCACTTTGTACTTCTTCAGAGTCCTACCTCACAACTTCTTGAATATAAGTCCCATTCCCTGGGTGTCTGGTTGGCCAGACTGTTCTTGGCAGCCCTCCCTGGGAAGGGATACTGTATATACACAATCTGTTTTGTGGAGCCTTAGATTTCAATAGTTATTTTCTCTAACTACAGTAATCGTCAAAGGAAGAAAAAATAAATCTTATGGAAGACCCAGCGGCTTGGGAAAACTTTAAAATGAAGCTTAACCAAAAAAGCAACAGCAGGCTTGGAAACAGGACTACAGAATTCATTACTTGCTATTACTTTTTTTTTTAGACTTTTTTTAAAATTTATATCTCTCCCATTCCCCCCTCCCCCCTTCGCTGTGTGTTCTTCTGTGACCACGTCTATCCTTATCAGCAGCAACAGGAATCTGTGTTTCTTTTTGTTGTGTCATCTTGCTGTGTCAGCTCTCCATGTGTGCGGCGCCATTCTTGGGCAGGCTGCACTTTCTTTCGCACTGGGCGGCTCTCCTTACAGGGTACACTCCCTGCGCGTGGGCTCCCCTACACGGGCAACATGGCTGGGTGGCACGGCACTCCTTGCACACATCAGCAGTATGCATGGGCCAGCTGTACACAGGTCAAGGAGGCCCAGGGTTTGAATCGTGGACCTCCCATGTGGTAGACGGGCGCCCTATCCATTGGGCCAAGTCCGCTTCCCAATTACTTTTGATATCACTGTTAACTTAATACTCACAAAACTCTTCAAATATTGTGCTTTAAGTATTAACACTGACTTCACACCTGGTAAGTAAAATGCTGCCCTTTGCTGTCAGATTTTTTCCAAATACCAAACTGAGTACCTATAACTCAAATGGCATGACAGAAATTTCCATTTGCCAAGGATGTCTTCATTTTAGTCTTTCAGTATCATAAAAACAGGTGCTTCTCTATGGAAATATTGGGACTACTGATGATAAAATTCCCTATCTGGTCAATGAGGACTGCAGCTACATTCTGTTGTCCTGGTAGCAGTCCTGAACTGCTTCCCTTGAAGCAGTGCACATTAATCTTGCCTTCAGAATACTGATGATACACATTATCTGAAATTAGGATAAGCACAACAATAAAAAGAATAAAAGTAGCAGAAATAAAAGAATAAATGATAAAAAGAACCCTTAAAACTTACATAAAAATATGTAATATCTGCCCTTAATCACTGCCAGTTAATAGGTTTAAAGCTAAAAACAATGAAGAGCTCCATGTGATGTAAGACATCCCACAGAAATGGCCCATTTTTGGGTTTCGATATCCTGGTTAAGCAGGAGCCAAGAAAGGAATGCAAAAGGTAACTGATGTCAGAATTCTGAAGTAATTACAAAAATCCCTTTAAGAAGCTCTATGATTAGAATGTTCTTCCAATTGAAGTGCAATCCACTCGGTTCCACTTGACCACACATGGATTCACTCTTCATTTACCGAGTACCTGCAATGTGCCAAGACTGAAGAACTTGTCAAAGAAAGCTCAAGCACAGCATATTTGTTCAGTCTTTCTAACTGGATTTTCACCAGAATGGAGGTTGGCAAGACTTCATTCTAAACCTAAACTGAATTTTCTTTTACATGGTAGGTACCAAAAAAATTCAGGTAAGAAATGATGCTTTATGGTAAAGAAATAGTTAATGATAGATTTCCAACCAGGTTTGTTTCTGTTCTTTTTGAGCTCAAAGACTTTAAAACTATAAAACTCATCAGAACAAATTATATTGTTCAATCACTTTAAAATAAATGATTTACGTAATTAAAGCACAATATGACTTTCACACACCTTAAATTAGGATACCAACTCAATTGACAAGGCTACGTCTAATTCTAAACACCCCTCTCTTGCCTTTTCAAAATAGCTCTCAGTTTCTTGAGACACTGTCAATTGACCATCTTCCCAAATAATAATTTAGGGAAAGAAAAAAAACCAACTCATCCAAAAGAATGTCTATAAAAACAAAGTAATTAAGAAAGTGATCACTAAAGTCAGTTAATTCAAAACAAAACAGACAGCTACTCAGTTCTATATAATAATGGCTAACATTAATTAAATTTTCAGAAATAAATAGCTCAAATTTTTAATCCATCACTTTAAGATAATATAATCATCATATTTTGATATAAAAACTTCATTAACTTTTGAATTTCCAATCTAGTTGGGGTATACTGCTTTGTTTGTTTACCTATGTAGTATTTCATTTCAGTGTCATGCTTGTTCATGAGCTCAAGAAGTCGCACTTCTATCTGGGCTTGATTCAGAAAAGCCTTCTTGTTCTTTATTATTTTAATGGCAACCCATTCTTGCTCCACACGATCATATGCCTTGACAACCTAAAAGAAAAAAAAAAGGTAGATGATGTTTTCTTTCATTAACTAACAATTTCAGAACTTATAATTCACTTTTAATTATACATTTCCCTGATTCTCATTTTTCTGACCTTCCTAATGAAATGAGGAATGGATTAACTCAATGAGCCATTCATTCGTTACAAAATAACTAAGTCAATCTTTTGAATGATATTTTCTTTTGCATACCTTTTAATTTTAAATTAGATTTTCATAGATAAAAATGTAGGCATATAAAACAAGAATTAGTTTACACAAAAAAAAATCAACTATAAATTCCTAGGAAAGTACACAAAATTAGTTAAATGTTTAATTAGGGGATTTTAATAGTTTTGTTTTAAAATGGAAATCATTATGAAGGAAAGCAGATTAGCATGCACACCTCTCATTATCCCTACTAACCAGAAACAACCACTGTAACTGAATAATTGTAGGTTATATTTATAGTATTAATATAGTCTGAAGAGGTAATTGTTTTAGGCAAATTTTCTAACACATTCAAATAAGTCTGGGAGTAGGGGAACTTCTAGGGTTGGAGGTAGAATTAAGTTATTCCAATGTGTAGTTGAGAACTGGGTTAAAGGAAAAGATTGGAATGCATGCTCAAAGATCTATATCAGTCACAGCTAAATACACGGTGAATTACAGAAATAGTTCAGCTGATATCAAACTTGAAATGAAAAAAAAAAATCCTCTATCACTGGTTTCACCCAATTCTAAAAAACACTATATTTGTCTTTTAAGTTTTTGACCAGGTGGTTTTGATAGTTCAATGCCTGATCCAGATGGTCTCCAGGGCAAAGGGCAAAGGCCACTAACAGGGGCCCAGCTATTTATGGACTTAGCCAATGGTTAACCAGCTAAATGCTAAAGCAATGGTTTTCAACCCTGAATTACATATTCAATGAGGAGTTTTTAAAAATACCAATGCAAACATTATGATTTAATTAGTTTAGAGAGCAAGAACAAGCATTTTTTAAAAGCTCCCCAGGGAATTTTAATGTGCAATCCAGATTGACAGTCATTGGCTAAAGCAATGGACCTAGAGCAGAATTTAGAGAAATTTTGACCAACCTTATCCTTCCAAGTCAATATGGAAGACATTATCCTAGTGAGTGACAGGCCCTGAGGCTGAACACGGACAACGCACAACACCTCAGCCTAAGAGGGAATTATCATTTTGACGAGGTGAAAAGGAACTGACATCAAATAGTCCTACATTTCAAAAGGTTTATTTTGTTTACCTGTGCTCAGAAATTAAGGGTGAGAAATAAGAAATTTAAGTTGGAGGGGACTAGGAAAACACAGCTATAAGCACAAAGTCTGAGTATTTGGGCCAACTAAATTATAGAGTAGGGTGCATGGTCACAATTTCCATAGTGGATATCAAAAAAGTTAGAAAAAATGTCTTACTGAGAGCAACTGCCTAATACTGATGAAATTTTGAAGAAGGAGATAAGCAATCCCTAAATCTAGCGTGCTCCCTCCCAGTTTTAGTTAGGTGGACCTCAGACATGGCTTTTCTTCAGAGGCTCTGATAGCCTAGGAGTAGCAGCTACTTCTGACAAAACAGGAATACCTCAGAGGATCCAAACCACTGAGAAAACAGACCCAGATGAAAAGGGGGTTATAAGGGAAAGCAAAGGTTCCTAAATTATGTAGGAATTACCAAATTTTTTTAAATTACCAGAAATCAGATGTGACACAGTATCCAGAAACCTGGGCCGGTAAAGCCACAGTAGAGACGCAGAAGTCTTCTAACACCTTTGTCTGTATTTCCTTACATTTTTAGTATCTTAGATTTTTCTGAGTTTAGGCTATGGTTGCTAATGATTCATAGTATATTTATTTTCCTAAGTACTATCAGATTAATACATGATGAATTTTCCTCATAGGTTGAAAAGGACCTAATTTGCTTTTTCTTGAGGAAGGAACAGATTAGTTAGAGCAAGCAGGTTCCATAGTTTAAAGCAAAAACAAAAGCAAAGCAGTCCAGGACAGTCAGTTTTCACTGCATTCAATCCTAAAAAGGCAAAACAAGTATTTGGATTGCAGATTAATAACTCACTCATTTCTTAAGGGCTGCAAGGCAAAGGAGATTGGAATTAAGAATAAATCGACCTCAAACAAAAGTGAGATCTGTGGCTCTTTAATAGAGGAGGATTTCCCAAGTAGGAATAGCCGGGGAACCAATAGAGAAAAGGCTTTCTAAAAGTGCAAAGAAGAACTGATAGTTCATGGTTTGGGGTGCAACTAATGTATGAGGATAATGGTTTTGTGATTTGTACTGGGGCTGGGGATAGGGGGTGTATGACAAGGAGAGTTGTTGGAGAGAGAAGAGGCTGGAATAAAGAGAAAATAAACAGGCCCACTGGAGTTCCTTCCCAACAGAAGCTGCCTGGCTGATCCTTTCCAGGGAATTACCCAAATCACAATTTAGCAATGCTGGTACTGTGAGGACTGGAAGAGAAAATCCTGAAGGCTATCTACCCACCCAGAAGCCTGATATAGTTAGAAGAGATGGGAGAAAACCCAGGGCACAGCTCCAGACTTTGAAGCCTCCAAAAATAAGAGATGGCACCTGCTATGCCAGTTGAAAAGGGTAATTCTTTTCTCTTTGAAGAAAGACTTCATAGACTATATAAAGCCCATATGAAAGAGGCAATACTATCTATTTAGTGAGTAAAATCAACCACTTAAGTCATTAGTAAAAAAAAGTACATGGTAGCCATTGAAAGACAGTCAAGAGAAGAGTCTAATGGAGTTTTTACAGCTGATGTAGTTTTAGGATCTTTAGAGAATTATGATAATCCAAGTACTTAAGACAAGCATTGTTCAGATCTATTTACAAATGTTAAAAGGGAAACAACATAATTCACTAAGAAGGTCTTTCTCATTAACAAAATTCAACATTTCCCATTAAATTACCTGTCCAAAGGAACCTTTGCCTATCAAGGAGTCAATTTCGTAACGATCCATCCACTTTTCTCCGTTTTTCACAATATAATCATAGTTATCATCATCATAACCATCATTGTAAACCTTCCGCTCCTTCTTATGACTAGAATCGTCTCCCTGGCCCTGCTGATGTCTTCGCTTCTTTTTTGCATAGTAAACCTGAAATGAGAATAAATTGTTTATTTTAACTGTGTAACTGAAATAATTATTTAGGGGGAGGTGTATATATATGAGACATATCTGCTATCAGTTGGAAATCGATGTATTCTTTGGTACAAAATATGAAAAAGGAAATAAAGAATGTTCTATAGTTGATACTCAACATATGAAAATAGCACTGATATAACCAATGAAATCTTAAAATGTCTACAGTGAGATCCAACTATAGTTACCGTTGAAAGGGTATGAGTGATAGTCCTATGCAAATACCTTCCTTTTCATAAATAGGAAAACTGGAACAGGGAAATTAATTGACTGGTCAAAAGTATCTCATTCAAGAAGAATCTCAGGGCCCAATTAAAGATGATTTTTTTAGATCAAGGTTGTCCACAGACAATGAATTCACACAGATCTTAAGTGTACAATCTGAGGGATCTGGACAAATGTGTATACATTGACGCCATCAGCATACCAAATAAAATTGAGAACATCTTCCCCCTTCCTCCCAGAGGGTTTTCCCTCATGCCCCTTTCCAATCAATCTCAAGTTTATATTTGATTTTAAGGGAAAAGATTTTAAAACTAAAAGATTAAATGTATATGAACTGATATTCAACTAAAATAAAAAGGCTCTCTACAACATGCCCCATCATTAAGTCTATTATAATGAACAGCCATTTCCCCCATCACCCTCCAACCAAAGCCATAAGCCTTGTGGTTATAATCACCAACTGAGCTATTTTTCTTTTACCGATTTTTCTTATAAAATAGGTTCTAAGTCTGGTCACAAATAATAGCTTAACTGGGTAACAGTCCTAATAACTGATAACTCTGAGGAAATTATATATTACATTGCATAGAAAAACATCAGAAAAACTTTAGTCTACAAGAAGGCAAGTCCTTTAAAAACAAGCTTCGAAAATTTATCAGAAATTTTCAGATAGTCAAAAGCTAGTTTAGTACATCTTTTTTAACACACTAATATGTACAAAATCCAACTCAGAAATGTTCATTTTGCTCACTCCATTTTTATCTTGCGGCTTTACCATAGTAACATAGTAATACCCATTCAATAGCATCAAGGTACTATAAAATGCCCATGTACATAAGAACATCTTTAGAGCTGAATGGATCTAAAGGTGGTAGAATATAAGCTTTTCATGTGAAAGGATATAGCTCCCACTGAAAGCAGAAAGAAAGCGAGCACTTCCACTCCTCCAGGAAAGCTCATTTAATAATTAATTACTGAGCTAGAGTTGAGGATAGAAGCACATGACATTTAAGTCCAAGATACCAGAAAAATCACTTTTGTCTGCAAAGAGCCAAGTGATAAGACAAGTAATTCCAAGTGATGTCTGTTTTTTATCCTACTTATCACCCAAAAAGCCTTTCAGATATTTTACAATGAAATGTATTTATAAAAGAACACAGAAAATTTAAAGGACAATTTAAATCACAGGTCAAATGAACTAGGCCAAATAACTGTAACTTGGCATTAAGTACATCTCAGAGCTTCCGAACATCCATGGCAAAAGTCAAAACAGACATGTAAAAATTTAAGTAAAATTCTAACATTTTTTTAATATTATCATATCCCTCCCACTTTCTTTTGGGGGAAACAATTATTAAGGAAATGATAACTTAGTCATTTTATATACAACTATGAAAAAGGGAAGTTGTTCCACTATTATCTTTTTCCCGTTTTTGTAGTCCTTGGAAATGCATGCTCTTTCTTTTACAAAGTTGTAAATATATTATCTATAAATCATTAACTTAGCAGTTTTCATAACAACTATCAACATTATAATCATCAGGAATAAAAACAAGTTTAATATATTTAAATAGGTCACAAAATAACCTTTTTCTTGGACTACAGCAAGATAGATGATGTTATAACAAACAGATAATCTTACCTCATTAATATGCTTATATGTTTTGATCAAGTCAACAGAAAGCTTTCTCAGGGGAGCAGTTGCTGGATCACGGAAGGTCTGGGGCATCCGCCTCTGTAACATGACAATATCAGGCATCACCTTAAATAGACAGAAAAGACTAGCACTTTAACTATACTGCACTAGTATAAATTCCCTCTTCTGTAACTTGTATAAATTAAAAAAAAAAAAAAAAGACATCTACATTAGATTACATATTTTCTCTCAAAATTGTCTCATTCACCCAGATTGCAATGAAGAAAACCACTGGAACAAGCAAATGAAATTAGAAGAAAATATGCCAGTTGTCCAAGGCTTCAATCCAGTTCCCCCAAATTAAACAGTAGGATTATAGACATGACCCTGATCCAGGAGAGACACAAGATGCTGCCCCAAAGTGCTTCCCCCTCATAATTAGTCAAAAGAAAAATTTCATCTGAATATATTCCTAAACCCTTGACTTAACAGGCAGACAATACCCAGTCATTGTAGGCAACATTCAGCTTCCTAAGACTGGATTTCAAGAACCAGCTGGCACCAAGAAGCAGACTGGCAGCACAGCTCTAATCCCTCCAACTGCTTAGTGCTGAAGTTCAGCTACAACGCCATGCCTTGCCCTGGGACAAGTACTTGCCCCTTATGGAGCAGGGCTGATATCTGTACTCGTTAGCTTAACACAATTAAGGAAAACATGACATCCATGGTGGCACCCCCACCTTACCTTCTCCATCCTCATTTCTCTTTGTCTGCTTTATTTATTCTCCAGAGCACTTAGCACCACCTAACACACAATATATTCATTCATTAAGTTATTTTCCTTTTTACTCCCACCTTCCACTACAATGTAAACTCCACAAGGACAAAGACTCCCACGTTCACTATTGTATTCCTTGACCTAAAAAACAGTGCATGCTATACTTAATAAATATATGTCCAAGAGACTTAAATCTTTGGTCCGTCCATGTGCCAGATGAGCCCTGAATTTCAGGAGTTGCAACACCTACTTTCCAGTTTACTGGATTCACCCAGGACAACTAACAAGGAGATGACGACAGACAATGCTCATCCTAAGGAACTGAGAGTGTCTGCAACTGCAAGAAAGATAGCTCCATTCATCTACTCCCAACGGGTTTTAAGACCCCTCTCAATTAGAGGCAGAGTGAGCATCACCATCCCAAAATCCAAAGACTAAGGAATGAACAAACGTAAGGGGGAGAATCAACTACAAATTAAAGTAGACTTACTATTATTTTAGCACTGGAAGAACTCATCACTGATGTAAAAGGCAGTGGCCACCAAAGGTTCTGAGGGATGGGAGAGGGAAGAATAGGTGTAACATGGGGGCATTTTCAGGACACTGGATTTGTTCTGCATGACATTATAGTGACGGATACAGGCCATTGTATATTTTGTCATAAATTTAAAAATTGTGCGGTACAAAGTGTAAACTATAATGTAAACTGTAGTTTATGGTTATTAGCAATGCTTTAATATGGGTTCCTCAATTGTAAAAAATGTACACTAATGAAGGATGCTGTTAATGTGAGAAAGTGTGAGAGGGGAAGACAGTGGAGCCTATGGGAATCCCTTACATTTTTTATGTAACATTTATGTAATCTAAAGCGTCTTTAAAAATTAAAAAAATATATATTTTTTAAAAAGTGCATGGCACACAGTAGGAGGTCAAAAATTATTTGTTGTATAAACAAAGGATGCATAATATTGACATACCTATTTATGAATACTAAGTTCCAAAGGACGTCTTAAAACTAATGCAAATTTCTTTGAAAAATTCATTTCAACAAGACTTTACTAACACCCAACTTTTAATCCTAAACTATGCTTCAAAAAGTTTCATCATCCAATATGCAGTTAGGGGTTCAACTGCGAGCTTCTTGCTAGGCTGTTTGTGTTGCAATAATGACAGAACAGATGCAGAAGTGCCCTCTATACACATAACTGCGAGTCAACTAACATGTCAATGACAATGGACTGATGTGAGAGGTCACTCTGCCACCAAAGTGTCATGTTTTAGTAAAGGGGTTTCCTTTACTAAAACCAATTAATTATATCAAGGTACATAGAGTCATTACCACTACCCCATATGTGTATTCCTGGCTTGCTCTTAAACACTGATGCCACTAAAATTTACTGAGCCAGAAAGTTCCTGTTCAATTTGAGGAGGTGGAATGATGGTAAATAAATTATACCAAAGCCACACAAGAAATGTTTGGAGTCTGATTTAATTATTAACCTAACCCACATTAACAAGTAAGAAAGGAGGATTGTAAGGTAACAGGAAACTACACGAAGAGTCACCATTCACGTGGTCTGAAAAGATGGCGCATATAGCATGTACCTAAATACAGTTACTCTTAAAGTAACATTAAAATTACTTTCCACTGCATGAAGATTCAAACAATAAAAGTTGTTATCCTGGTGGTAAATTCACTGAATCACTGGATTAAGTTAACAATATATCGTGTCACATAATCTTTTCCTTCACAAAGTTCCAAATATAATCTAATGAAAAAGAAAACCTCAGTGATTAATTGTCCAAAAAGACAGCTGGAATTAATAAATATAAAATCGGAATTACTTATTTTTTCCAAATATATATATACAGTTTTTATTTGTCCAAATATAAACAGCATTAGAGCTATATTCATAGAATATTATTCTTAAACTATTCCTTGGGACTTAATTAAATGAACAGGCAATATCAGTAATAAGCATGTCAATTCTTTGCGTGTACATGATTGCTATAAGGATTTAAGGTAAATGAAAGGTTTCCCTTAGACTGATTTTTCTTTTCCCCCAGTCCTAGCATTGCTTTCATGCAGGTAGTTTACTCAGTAAGCCCCTTCTTGGACTGGTACAGCACAGCCTCAATGTGAGGTTTTATAAAATCTGAAATCAATGAAATGTTTCATTCCCACTATAAGTTGACAGAAAGTGAACTACTGGTAGAATCAATGGAATAACTTAAATAATAATATAATAATAGCAGCAAATACTTATTGAACACTGTTTCTAGTATGCGTATTTGTACTTGTCTCTCATGTAATCCTCTCCTCCTGTCACCATTTTACAAATGAGAAAAGTGAGACTCCCACATTAATATATCATGACCAAGGTTCTAAAATCAGTGAATACAGCTAAGAACTGAGGCAGTCTCATGCCAAACCCATGCTTTTAATCACAACACCGTACCAAGAGTTTCCTATCATTTTTAGGCCTCTATTCTAACCTCTCCGTTGAGTCATTTTCAGTTTATTTGTTGGACAATGAAGCATGTATAATAAATATCAATAGAATAAGCATACTGTTTATTAAAATTAGTTATGTATAAAACCACGCATGTGTTCAACTTGATTATTTTAATTCCAGTGGTATTTCAAACATCTGAAGTCCACTTAAAACACCAAAGTCATACAATCAAAAAAACTATTTTAAATGTATGGGGCATACATGAAATTGGACTTGAGTGTGACTTTAAGTTAACATAAATTTCTGCAATCAATATAAGTGTGTGCTACATGCTTGACATATCTCAAAATATAACTGACCTTATTACACAACTGGTCAAACTCTGCCAACAAGGTGAAATCAATCAGCTAATTCTCAGTGCCTTACTCTTCCTATATATACTTCCAGTAATAGAAATTCCTATCTCAGTAGCACCTTGATTTATAAAACAGATGACGAGTTCTGTGCTCCCATAATTGACTTTTAAAATATATTTCAGTGCCTCAGAGTGTGCCTTGCACAGAGTAAGGGTTCAAAATATATGGAAGAACAAATTCATTTCTACAAGGAAAAAACACCCCCTTTGCTGACTTTCATTGTAATTTCGTGCTAGTTTACCAACTTTTCTGTTTTTCAATATTGTGTTGCCATAAGCACAGATCCAGAATTAGAAAATAACTTTTCCAAATATTAATTACAAAGCTACACTAAGACTCAAGGCCAGGTTTATGCATTTTATGCTTTCTCTACTTTCTGACTCTTACAGTCACCAAGGCAGGAAGACATGTAGTAAGGTAAAAGCTCCCTTCCATCCTTGAGCTGAGCGTTCAGAGGGGCTAAGAACTAACTCATCAATTTGCAGGTGGCCCCACACCACAGCACCCTCCCTGCAAAGAAGCCAGCTGATGATGGCATCCTACTGACCAGGCCACACCTCCAATGCTCACATCTCTTGTCCTTTCTCTTTACACTGATCCCAGAATGAAAGAAGAGCAGTAGTATGCACCTCCTGTTTACATCAGTTATAAGAGCTAAAACAACCACTAATTTTGTTTTCTGTAAAGATCCCATAAAATAAACCCTAGGACTTTTATTCAAAAATTGTTTTCCAGTTTAATAATACCCATGTTATTTATATTTGCTCCATATTTTCATATACAATGACAAATTAGGATCAGTCTATTCTGTCTTTCTTGCTATTTTAACAGATACTGATAAAGTTGAACAGCATATATAACACATATCCAAAGGACCACTTTTGTTTAAGAAGTATGAAGGGTACCCCTAGGAGACTCAGAATTCCAAACATGAACAAGACTGCTTTTTAAACTTGTACCAAACTCAACACCCATATAAGGAAGATTAACTACCAGAAATAAAAGGTTTTAAATTAGCTTATTCCAATATACTTGTACAATGAGCCTTATGTAAAAGACAAAGGATAGGATGATTAGCAGAAGTAGTGGAAATCAAATAATGAACTACAGAGGTTTAGAACTAGAAGGTACTTGGGGAGGGGAGGGTGTAGTTTAAGGTCCCCATTTTACATGCAAGAAACAGATATGCAGGATTTGTGGGACATGATTCAAATCCTACAACCAGATCTTGAGCCCAACCCTGGCACCCTAACCTGTAGACAATTCCAAATCGGCACGTAGCCTTCGTGCTCCACACCTGAATTATAAGAAAGGTGTATCTTCTCCTGTGACTGCCTTCTTAGGTTCAGAAATTTCTGGGTTTTGGCAGAAATATTTGGCTGAATATTATTAGTTAAAAGACAGATATTTGATGGGAAGTGGATGTGGCTCAACAGATAGAGCATCTGCCTACCACATAAGAGGTTCAAGGGTTCGATACCCAGGGCCTCCTGGCTCGTGTGGTGAGCTGGCCCATGTGCAGTGCTGCTGTGCACAAGGAGTGCCGGCCCACGCAGGGATGCCCCCGTGTAAGGGTGCCCTCTGCACAAGGAGTGGCCCCTGCGCAAGGAGAGCTACCCCGTGTGAAACCGCAGCCCACCCAGGAATGGTGCCACACACACAGATAGCTGATGCAGAAAGATGATGCAACAAAAAGAGACACAGATCCCCAGTGCTGTCTGACGAGAATATAAGCGGACACAGAAAAACACACAGTGAATGGACACAGAGAGCAGACAACAGGGGTGGGGAATGAATAAGTAAATCTTTTTTTTAAAAGACAGTCATTTGACATCATATGAATCAATCTTTTAAAACCTTTTATAGTTTAAAATGGAAATACTAAGTGAAATATCTCTTAATTTATAGTGATCCACAGAAAAAATAAGCTGTTAGTTATATCTAAAAATAGGAAAAATTTTGCTAGCTAAATTATCTACTAAAATATGGTCATAAAAATAACTTTAAGATTGATTTTTTTTCCCTATCTCTTCATAGATGCCAGGTGTTAGAACTGAAAGAGCTCTGTATCTAGAAGAGAGAAAAATGGGTTGGAACCCAGAGTCACAGCTTACATACTTGGAAAAGCCACAAATACGAGATCTGTTCCTTCACTTCTAAAATATACATAAAAATAGCATCCTCTCTGATAGGCTGCATTTGAACAAGTAGTAAAATGAATCCAAACATACATCGTTTCTTAAAAGTACACCGCAAATGTATCATTATGCTATTATTTATTGGACATACAGAGAATTTTCTTCTGGTATGCAATTCAACACTTTCCAAACCTGGTGAACATTCTACCTGACTGCTCTAAATCTCGAACACAGAATCAAATTTATCAATTAATTCACTGCATAAAACAAATTCCAAAATTCCTAACTCTTACCATAATTCACTTTATTAACTATTTAACTTTGAAGCACTTTATAAATCTAATGTCAGCTAAGTACCAGTAAAATCTTGTTATGACTCAAGAAGGGTGTCTCCTAATGAAGATGTTTACTCAGCTGTAGTCAATTGTTCATTAAAACCACCTATTTCAATTACAGAGAACACAATTTCTTCATACAAATAATCCAGAATGAGAAAAATGCTTTTTAACTTCCCAAGTTTCTGACCATCACCTGACATATCCTGATATATTAAAAGATTCAAGTAAAGCAGTGGCAAATCAAATCCCTAAGTAGATCAAAGGATAACATTTTAAGTACTCTTCGCATGAGCAATACCAGTGGTAAAAGAAAACTTTACCTTAAGTAGTTTTTATAATTATTTTTAGCAATGTGAACTAGTTTATTATAACAGCATAAAATGGGTAAGCTTACAGTTCTACAAGTTTGCTGTAACAGAATCTGACATTTTCCTAGAACTTGTATTTTTCTAAATCACTTTTCCATAAAAATAAGCCTTTTCTTTAAGTTACTTTATTTAACACATTCTTTAAAAATAACCACTGCTCTTTCTACTACAGAAAGAGAAATTGTGGTTATGTTTATGACGTTTTTTTAAAATTAAGTGAAATGCAATGTGAAAAATAAACAAAATAAACTTTTTAATGCAAACTTTGTAACTTTTGCTCATCTGAAATTCCATGTAACATAATACTGAAAGCCATTAAAGTGTTTGCCTATTTAATATTCCAAAATTTTAAGGTAGAAACTACCATTCCCACATTGTTTCTGATATGTCATCAACCTACCTGGTTTGTTAGAGGCTGCTGAATCTGGTCAGAATAAGATAAGGCAGAAACCTGTTGGTCACTTATGTTTGGCTGGCGACGGTCACTGTACTGATGTGAATGGGGCATCTGTCCAGCCATCTGAAGGCCAGCAGCATGGAATGAAAATGACGGTGCAAGCCGAACAGATGAAGGTTTGCATGCTGAAGTCTCTCCTCCTATGAGAATAAGTGACTATATTAAGGAAATATTCATAACCTGGTACTTATATCATTTGACATACTTGATAGCTCTTTAAATAAGGACTTTAGGATATTCAATAATATTTAAAACCTTTAGAACTACAAACAGGAATATGTCAACATAACACTATGTTAAATGGTATAAAATATACATAGCAATTAAAATGAATATCTATAAATCTGTATAAGAGAAAATCTTTAAATCTTTTTTGTAAAACAAAATAACAAATCAAATAACATTAACATTTAATATATTTATTTTTACATATGAGATTTTCTTCATTTGAGAACCATAATGCAAGTTACATAACTAATCTTTGAATTCTTGAGAAGGGTCTCTCCAGTGGAACAGCCCCTCACAAACCCACATGACTGAGATGGTAACTCACACAACTTCCGGTTTTATGACAACCAATAGCTCTGGTCCCTCAAACTAGGCAAATGCTTATGCTAATGGGGATCTCCTCTGACCAGGTAACCAAGGGTTGAGCATTCAGTACATGGAATTCACAGGACACTGAATTCCCCTGGACCCTACCAGTATAATCGACACAGCTCAAGAGACCCCCTGGCAAGCTCACCACAGGAAAGAACAGTTAATAACTATCCCTCTGGTAGGCTAAGACAATGATCATATATCCACAGGTGAAATGGAAAAGTAACACTGTCCATAAAAGGAATTGGTAGCTGACTAATTCTTCTGAGAGGAGAGGAGGGGAGGGGAGGGGAGGGGAGGGGAGGGGAGGGGAGGGGAGGGGAGGGAGGAAGGAAGGAAGGAAGGTCATTCTTACGCATATACAATCTCTACTTGAACGCTTCAGACTTCTCAAGCTAAAGCATACAAGGCTCAATGCCCCCAACACATATGTTCTGCTTCTATTTTTCTACCACAGTTAGATAACAGTTTGCTACCCAGTCACCCAAATCAAAAATTTGCGAGTCATCTGAGAGTTCTTTCTCTCCATAGTCTACACCATGTACAGTCACCCAATCCTGCTGATTCCACTTCCTATAGAAGAACATTCAAATACAACCTCTTCTTTTCATCTCCTTTGCCATTTTTCTCATTTGGATTACTAAAATATTTTCCAGTTCATCTTTTTGTCTTAACTCTGCCCATTTGCAACATCATTTTTCTTCTATAAGACCACTTCTATAAGTGATCTTTCTAAAACACAAATCTTAAGTCCCCCACTCCTACTTAAATTGAGTATCACTTGCCCTTAACATTGCTTTCAGACCATAGTTTTTCTCTCCTTCCATGATAGTGCGAGGTCCTTAACTGACCCATACTACGCGATTAAAGTATCTGCTGAGTAAAATAAAAGGACAGAGTTCCTACGATGAGAGATTGGCATGACTTTTTAAAATATTACACTACTCATCCTGAAAAACAAAGTGCGTCAATTCAATTATGTGGAGCAATTTTCTTCAGTTTAAAAAACAAAAAGCAAAAAACACCACCTTTTGGAATCTGTCCTAAGTAATCAATGATGTACACAAAGATGTTTAGGAAAGGCTATCCTGGATTGTTTGTTTGTGCTAGTAAGACACTGGAAATCTAAATGGCAAAGCATGGGGAACAAGGGGACTTTATATCTGTATGTCAAAAACTCAATAATCTGGGAAGAAATATAAATAAATCTAAATATATATGTAAAGAACGAAGGTCCTTAAAATAAAAAGAGCTCTTCTAAATAAACATAAAAAAGACTAAGGCCCTGAATAGCAAATTACTTAACCATTCTGGGCCTTAGTTTCATTACTTAACCATTCTTGGCCTTAATTTCCCATCTATGAAGCAAAGATATTACTATACTAACCCTACTGCCTTAGCAGTATTTTATGAGGTTAAAACAAGATGCCACAAATAGGAAGGCCACAAGTAGGCATTTAGAATGGAATCTGAAATGTAAGTACTTTTTAAACGTTAGTTTCTTTTTCTATTGTCAATGTAGTCATTGTATACTATGTTGAAAAATATTTATTATCAAGTTAATATATTGATTAATATTGAAAAACACAAAAATCCTTAGTATACAGCCTAGGAATTAATTTAAAATGGACAGCCTGTGTGGAAGGAAGAAAAAATGACCACCATCCCAGAAACTTCCCACACCACTCTATTCCCTTCCCAATCATTATCTGCTTTCTCTTCCACTAAAATTACTATCCTAACCTCCAAACCCAGATTAGCTTTAATTTTATAATAACAGTTTTGTTCACTTAATGCTATACATATAAACTGTCACTTGTTCATTATTATTGCTTTATAGCAGAGGTTCTTAACTTTTTTGTTCCACACAGTCCTTTGCCTATCAGGTGAAAACCATAGGCCCCTTCTAAGAATATAATGGCAGATAAATTTATGACACACAACATCGGCTTGTCTTTAAATTAAATTTTAGAATTATTCAAAATTATGTTTTACAACTTTCCCATAACTTCAATATCTAATAACCTAACATGGTTCAACATCTGTTCAAATGGTCATTTTCAACAAACATTTAGAAATCCGAGTTTTCCCACAGTGTCATAAAACCATCTCCACCATCCCTGCCAAACTTTTCGCAGGCAGTTATCCACTGCCACTCAGAACACATTATATCAAAATAAAAATCACATCAAGTTCACACTATAGTTGCCTCTGGGTGGGGCTTTGCGGGTTTGAGGGGGGCTGGGGATGAGCAGATGGGTAATATTGCCCAAAAAATTGGGGGGAGGGACAACATAAGAACATAGGAGAGTGTCAGGGGTTGGTTGAGAGTAAAATGCTGAGAAAACCATATCAAAATATAATTAGGAGGGTTACCTGTTTAGGATGCTCAGAGGGGATGGTCTGACGTGGGACGGACTCCTGGGGAATGTCCGAATGCTCATTTTGCCAGGGAGGGTTGTACCATTGGGCAGAGACCCAAGTAGTGAGAGTGGGGGTGGACCCACATCCTGGGGAGGACTAATGCCATCAAAAAACAGGGAACTGTATCTCTCGAGAGAAAGGGTGGCTCCCAGGGCATTGGGGCAGTTGAGCAAGTCAGGCCCTGAACACTGTTGCAAGTATCTCTGGACGTGGCTCCTCGGGAAATGGAGATTGGCTGTCGCTGTAGGCCCCACGGGGAGGGGGAAATGGATGTTGAATGGATGGAACCAAGGTAAATGTGGGGGTAAGAGAGGAGTTTCGCGAGAGTACACAAGGATGGATATAAAACATGTAATATTACACCAAAAACTTATAGGGGACGACAGACTAATAATGTAAACCATAATGTAAAACATAGGATAACTAAAAATTTAGAAAACTGTATATTCTAAAGTATGGACCACAATGTAAGCACAGATGTCACCTTGTCTGAAAGCTATTGTCTCGGAGTCTGTACATCAGTTTCAGTAAATATGATATGAATAAGTTATAAGATTATTGCTGTGGAAGGGAAAAGGTTTTATGGTGGATGCGTGGGAGTACTGTATATTGTATATATGAATTACTGTGATCTAAGGCTCTTGTGAAGAGAAGCTTAATAATTAGGAAAAAGAAAAGAAAAAGATAGGATGTAGAATTTTTCCAAATCAATACGTATTCTATATCTAACCTTTAAACTCATCGCTATATTCCATTTTACTAGTAAGGGAACCTGACATTATATTGGGCTTCACTTTTCAGGAAGTTTTGGATCACAGAGTGGTTCAACAATGGCAGCAGAGGAATACTGGTATGGGATGTTATTGACAGGCAATATATGGTTGCCAGGAAGTTACACAGGGCATATGTCCAGGGTGCATGGTAATGTTTGGATATACTCATAGTAGAAACAATTAAAAACAACAGCTGGGGGATACTGGGTTACTGTCCGGGGGTGGGGGGCTCTGTCGTGGACCCTAGGGGAGCAGCGGCAGTCCCCCAGGTGCAACGGTAAGGACCAGGAAGGAATGAGGGTCCAACAGTGAGCCCCTGGTACCAATGACTATGCTTGTGAGCCTATACCCCTGAAATAAGAACAAGGCCTAGAGCAGCACTGTGCCTAGGAGTTTCCTCCTGACAGCCTCCGTGTTACTCAAATGTGGTCAGTCTCAAAGCCAAACTCAGCATGTAAATGCAATGCCTTCCCCCCAGCGTGGGACATGACACCCGGGGATGAGCCTCCCTGGCACCCAGGGATCACTACCAAGTACCAGCTGATGATGCAACTAGAAAATGACCTTGAATTAAAGGTTCAACGTGGACCAGCAGAATATCCCTGTCTACATATAATAACAGGAGTTAAAAATGCTGTTTCACCTAAATTAAGGGGGAAATGGAAAGGACAAATGAGTTTATATGGCTATGAGTTTCTAAAAAAGTCTGGAGGTTGTCAGAAGGATTGCCCTTATGCACACCTGAGCAGAGTCTCAGAGACAGATAAAGTAGATACAACCCCAGGTATTGGTCCTTTTGAGGGCTAAAGAGACCCACAGGTTTGATGGTCATGGAAGATGGGGTTCACTGCCATGCCAGTTGACCCTTCTTTGGAGCTGGTGTTTCTGCGTGATGGAGCTGGACTCAGATGGGATCCCTTTTCACAAGACTTTCATGCTACTTTACTGGAATTGTAGTTGGTGCTGGGGTTTAAGATATATCTAGGGGATTTGAATCTCTGGACTGACAATATGATAGCCAGGCCCTGACCTTAACAGACTTCAGCTCCTACGCTCTGATTTACGGGACTTACTCCACTCAGCTAACATGGAGTTGAAGAATGTCAACCACCACACCATGGAGCCTAGAGTGCCTACAACTGAAAGCAGGAGGATTGCATCCAATATCCATGTGGAATCTAAACCCCCTCTTGACATAGATGTGGAATGGACACAACCAAGCCAAGGTCCACAGGAAGGAGGAATACAGTAAGGATCAGAGTGGACTTAATGATATTCTATTCATGAACTATTGTGGTTAATAATCGAGAAAATGTGGCATTGATGTGGAAAAAGTGGTCATGGTGGCTGCTGGGTGCAGGGAAGGGGAGGAAGAGAAGAGATGTGGAGGCATTCTCGGGACTTGGAGTTGTCCTGGGTGGTGCCCCAGGGACAATTGCCGGATGTTGTATGTCCTCCCATGGCCCACTGGATGGAACGTTGGAAAGTGTGGGCTATGGTGTGGAACACGGGACATGGGGTGCAGCGAAGCCCGGAGATGTACTCACTAGACGCAATGGATGTGACATGATGATGGGGGAGAGTGTTATTGGGGGCGGAGTGGTGGGGTGGGGGTGGTGAGGGCAAATGGGGACCTCATTTTTTTTAATGTAATATCTTTTTAAAAAATGAATAAATTGAATAGAATTTGGAAAAAAAACTTTAAAAAAGTCATAAAAAAAAAGTTCACACTATATTATCTTCTGGAAGCTGGGTTTTACTTTTCACATTTAGAGGTGAATCCACTTGGAACCGCTTACTATGCATGGTGTGGGATAGGACTTAAGATTCATTGTTCCCCTGCATGGATAATCCAACTGATATAGAAATATGTATTTAAAAACAAATGACAACAACAACAAAAAAACTGTCTCCACTATTCTGAAATGCCTATATATATATATATATATATATATATATATATATATATATATATATCCACACAAGTCTCTATATGTGCTTGTGTCTGTTTTGGGGCTCTCTATTCCATTCTACTGGATACAGACTTACACTTTTTATATCACTTTGCAAAAAAACAGACTAAATTATTATAGCTTTTAAAGTTTTAATATTTGTTATTCTTCAGGAATGTTTTGGCTATTCTTAGCCCTTTGCATTTCCAATTTAATTTTAAAGTCAGATCGTTAAATTCACCAAAATAAACCCATTTTGGGATTTGGGTTGAAACTGCATTGTCAAAAAGCAGCACATCCAACATAACTTTCTGCAGTTGTTCATCTGCAGTTTAATAATGTAGGCACTAATCACATGTGACTACTGAGCATTTGAAATGTGGCTACGGTGTCACTGGAACTGTTACAGAGGAACTTAACTTTAAATTTTATTTAATTTCAATTAATTTAAAATTTAACAGCCCCACGTGGCTACCATCTTAAGACAGTACAGCAATTGGGGAACAAACTGAAACCTTCACAATAAAGAATTTTTCTAATGTATAAACATGTAGAGTCCTCCATTTATTTAGGTTTTCTTTAATTCTTCACAATACTGTTTTATAGTTTTCTATGTAGAAGGCTTAGAAATCTTAGGTATCTCTATTAATGTGGTGAATTGCAACTGATTTTTTAATATTAAAATAACTTTACATTCCTGGAATAAAAGTTGGTAATGATTATCCACGGTAGATTCATTGATGAAACCATTTGTGTCTGGAGTTTCCTTTATGGGAAGGCTGTCAATTAAAGATTAGTTTTAATCAGACTTTCTATTTCCTAACATTGTCTGTTTTGGTTAGCTGTATTTTTCTAATAATATGTCTACTTCATCCAAATTTAAAAAGCAATGACATTAAGTTCCTCATAATATCCTCTCATGACCTTTTCAATGTTGGTAGGATTATAGTGATTTCTCCTTCACCTCAAGATAGGTAACTGAAGTCGTCGTCTTCTTTCTGACCAGTTTCACCAAAGGTCTATCAATTTTATAAAATCTCTTCAAAAATCCCCAACTTATAGCTTTACTGATTCTCTTTTATATGTGTTTTCTATCTTTGCTCTCATTTTGTTTTATGGTTACCAAGAGAGGTATATTAAAAATGAGTTCTTCTTTAATGTTATTGGAGTATAAAAATTTAGAGCTGCTATAAGTTCCTGACAAATAAAATCTTTTATCATTATAAACCAACCCCTCTTAATTTCCAGTAATGCTTTTGGTCTAAAACTATAGGTTGTTTGCTATTCAGTATGGCTACACAAAGCTTTCTCATAATCTTTGCATGGTAGGTCTTTCTCCATCTTATTTTCAACTTTTCTGTTTCCTTATATTTTAGGTTTCTTTCTTGTAAACAATATGTAGTTGGGCTTTATGTATAAACAAAGACTAAATACTTCTGTTACCTTTGTATCTGTTCCAACCATTTTATGTTCCTTTATCTTCTGTTGGTTTTGTTTGTTTTTTTTTACCTCTCCATCTCCCCCAAAACACACACATTAATTTTTTAAGCTATTTTTTTATATAGCAATATTGATGATACATGCTTGACTCATCAAAATCTAATAAAAATTAGTGCCCCTCTCAATTTATATACTACCATTGATCTGTATTTTAATTCTCTTTAATGTGTATATACATGCATTTTCACATTACTGTTTTATAATGTTAATAATCATTTATTTTTATCCCCTTATTTATTCTTTAAGCCCTTCTACATTTCTTCATGCATCTCCAACCTTTCATCTGGGACCTGCTACCTAAAGAATATGCTACTTAGTATTCCTTTAATGCAAATCTGCTAGTGACAAACTCTCTTGGTTTTTGTCTAAATACGTCTTTATTTCTCCATCTTTCTTGAAAGACGTTTTTGCTGGATATAAAATTCTATAGATTGGCCATCACTTTGAAGCTCTCATTCCATTATCTTGTAGCTTCCATTTCTGTCAGGAAGGCAACTGTTCATATTGTTTTTCCTTAAGGATCTCTTTTTCTCTGGTCACAGATTAAATACATCTGTTAAAGTTCTTACTGCAGTTTTTGCATTTTCTGTTTCAGAAGCCTCAAATGCTCACCAAAATTTTCAATCTGGTCTTTTATTTCCCAAAACATATTACATATAGCTATTTTTAAGGCTCTTTAAGACAATTCCATTACCTTGGACTCTTAAAAATCTTTTTCTATTGTTTCATGGTTTTTTACTACTTCATCTCTTTGCATGTCTATTTTTTATTAACTGACAAACACGGTATAAAAAATTTTATTTAAAGAGATAATTTGAATCCTAAAATGATACTATCTTTTTCCAAAGAGAGCCTGTGTTTATAGCCAGTAGTTTAGGATCCCAGCAATCTGGGATAATCTTGATCAGGGAGCAGGTAATTCAAAGTGGGCTCCAGTCTCTGTGAGGCACATCTGTTTTCAGTTCACCTAACACAAACAATGGGAAGTACATGAAGGGCCCCCTTTCTTGGCAGGCCCTAACATACAATTTTATATTCAATTTTTATATACATAGTCTCATGAGTTGCTTAGGTGCTTCCTCCAGAAATAGCAGGGTCATCCCCTCTTGCTGCAACCTTACAGAGGTCAGCGGCCATCTTGCTTCACTATGTGGCAACACACGAGGATCAGCTGACTTCGGTGAGAAAGCATCTCTGCTGATTTGGCCTTGGAACTATACGCTTTTACCCCGAATAAATCCCCATTATAAAAGCCGAACGCTTTCTGGTACTTTGCATCAACACCCCTTTCGTAGACTAATACAATAATTAAATAATTTTAAAATCCCTTCTGTAAGGCCCAGTTTAATGGCTCCTACCCAACAATTTGCTCCCTAATTATCCTGACCAGAAGGGACTTTTCCCTTCTTGCACTACTATGTATTCTTATTGCATTCTACCTGTATCATTCAAGAGACATGGATAGCAAAATATATTTTTAGATATATGAAGACATAACTTCACATTCTTCAGTACAAGAGAGAAAGTTCTTGAGAGCAGGGTGTTCTTCTGCCATCACATCCACCCTAATTCATTTCCTCGCACATGAGAACACAAATTACTGAAAGTGGGTAGGCAAGGCAAACTAAAGTGCCTTGATTCTATCAGTGCTGCCATGTACAGAACTATTTTCAGAGATTTTATTTCACATCAAATTATTAATAATAATGTTTCTCTTGTGTTTACGCCCTATCCAAGTATTTTCATTTGAGAGATATTCATGGGAACATTTACAGTAAAAGGATCTTGGATGAGGTCAACATGTGCATCTTTTCAAAAGCTGGTTTGGTAGTTGGACATGGCAAATGGAAGCCATCTTCCACCTGTTAAAGTGCTAAACTTTTGAGATACATTACTTATTTTAAAAGCAGCCATTCAATTCTGAAAATCAATTACTGAAAATAATTCTCGTTTGACAGAGTTTGAGTTTGTGAGAATGGAGGCAATCAAATGAAAGTATTATTTACTACTGGTAACGTACTCAGTCACTAAAAAATGGGTAATCTATTAGACTACCAAATTAAAAATCTTTGGGTTCTCCCTTTGTTTCCCCCTCTCTGATACTATCTAATCCATGTCAGTGTCATTTCACCAACTGCCAATTTCAATAACAGAAGGCTTCAAACTGAACTTCACTCAGTTTTCTCCCAAAGCAACCTGCTCATCTCCACAAGGCTAATCTTACAGAGCCACTTCTACCCTATCTTCTCCAAACTCAAGATCCCAAAGCAGCGCAATCCCTTACTAGGCCAAATTCATTTCATCAATTTGATAACCAAAACTGAATTCAGGCATCTTTATCTTTTATCTGTATCTTCAATTACCTGGTTAGTCAGTTTATTTCCCCATCCTCAAAATGCCCAGCTTCTTTGTCTTAACTCAGTATCCTCATACCAAGAAAGCTATCTCCACTACTCACTCTCCAAGTCTATCTAAATATATTTTCAGTGAAGTCACTGAATCTAATTTTAATGAACTTAGTTTATACTAAATAACCATGTTCTCTTTTTCAATAAATTATATATATGGAGAAGTGACACATCTCTCTACAAAAAGTTTTAAACTCCTTAAGAAAAATCATGTCTATTTCCTTGGGATTCTTCTTGGGGTTCTCTCATAATAGGTACTCAAATGAAACTTAACTTGACTTTCCTCAAAATCTTAGAAAAGTAAATTTTATTTTAATTTTTTATATTTTAGCTTTTTTCTGCAAAAAGCTTTATTGTTTAGAGTTTGTTAGAGGGCTACAAGGTAGTGGTTAAAAAGATGCCTCCTGGCTTGAGAGAGGGGCTCAGGCAGAAGCCTGGATGCCAGAGGAATACCGAGCAGGTTCCCCACCTCAGCCCCAGTGGTCTATGAACTCCAGATGCTCCCAGTCATGTTTGGGGGTGAGCGTTTTGAAGAGATGTTCGCTCAGCTTGGTCTGCAGGCTAGTAAGCCTGTAGAGGTTGGGCAAGTGGTTGCCCATCTTCTTGATCAGTTTCACCTCCTCATCTAGGAAATGGTTTTCCAGGAAGTCACAGAGGTGAAGGTCTGTGTTGGCAGATTCCAGGGTATGCAGATCCAAAAGTGGCTGGTTCAGGCTCTTCTCCAGGATCAGGGCAGTTTCCATGGCATCCATGATTTTATCCCACTCATCTCAGGATGGTTTCTGCGTGTCCTGGAAGAGGGTACAGCCACCGTGCTGGTTTTGCATCTTCAAGAGATGCTTGTACCCTTGTGCTTCTTCACCAACTCGCAGAAGAGATGGTCCACGCCCTTCAGGACCACATCCTCGCGGTAGAAATAGGAACCCAGAGTGAGAAAGGTGTAGGAGGATGCACATGCAGATTGACGAGGCAGTTAACAGAGGCCTCCACTTCAGGGGAATAATTCTAACAGATCTGGGAGCTCATGGTTGGTTGACAGTGAGGAACTAACCACCAAAAAAAACTGCATTAGCTTGTCCTGGAAGCAGGGGATGGTGAAGAAGGTGGTCCCAGAAGTTGCAACTGGAGAAGCAGATGGAAGGTGGTTAACGCTGAAAACACTGGTTTTACTCTAACTACCATCCTTTCTCATTCAAGCCTCCTTTCTATTTTTTTGACCCATTATTCACTATTCATTCTAGTATATTTTGGCTCTTTCACCACTCAACTAAAACTACTCTAATTATAATGACTTTCAGTCACATCTAATGAGCACTTCAATTTTTATCTTACTTGGCCATTTCCTAATTATAAATCACAGGTAAGCATTTCTTTCCAGACACTTCTGTCAACCACAAATTTCATAGCAATTATACAGAGATCTCCTAGGTCCCCATCTATCTCTCTAGTCTCTATTTCAGAGTCTAATCCAGGGTCTTTTCCTAGCTTCCACCCTCAGCCCTCACCCCATTTGCAATCTCATTCATTCTCATAGTTTTAATAATCAGCAATGTGCCAATAGCTCTCAAATGCTTTTTTTGTTGTTGTTACAGTTAACATATCCTGAGTGTTTGCTATGCTTCAGGCACAATGCTAAGAGCTTTGTATAAATTATTTTATTTAAATTTCAAGAACTTCACAAGATAAGTACTATTAGGATCCCCAAAAGGAACATGAAGTATAGAGAGATTAAGCAATTTGTCCAAGATGACAAAGCAAATATGTGGTAGAGTCATGACCCCAAAGCCCATGAATCTTAGTACAGTATTGAAGGGAAATCTGGCCTAGCTGAAATCCAAGCCATGGGACTCGCCTTAAAGGAGACGGGACTATGAGTAAACTCTAGACCCTACATGCCCTTGAGTAAGCTCAGGGATAGCCCTCCAGAGCGCTGAGTCACTGGCCAAGGACAGTATGCATGCGTCAGGCTGCCTTCATGCTTCTCCCTCCCTACCTAACTGGTAATCATAAAAGCCACCTTATATAGATAGGTCACAGTCCCAACGAATCAAGTAATGCTTCCGCGTTTGCCCTATATAATCCCCGCTCGTCACCCCCTCTCCGGACTCGCTCGCAGACTGTGCATTAACCCGCACACCCTGGCTCCTCCGACTCGGCTAATAAAACCCATTGCATCGTCCAGCCAGTGGTTTGCGTGTGTTTTTAGCACAGTCCTCCTTCGCTTACTAGCAGCCCCGGCCAGCAGTCCCCGGCGCAGGGCAAGTGAGGTGCGTCGACAGCCCACTGCTTACGAGGGCGGCCGAAGAAGGCTTTGCCACCCACCTGAGCGACACAGAGCCGCGGCAACACAGTATCACTCTGGTTCCAGGATACAAATGTCCCTTGGAAATCTTATACTTGCAGGGCTGAACCTGAACTCAGTGTCTCCCCAATTGGTGACTCACTCCCTCCATAATCCACCTGTACTTTTTTTTTTTTTTAAGATTTTTTATTTATTTCTCCCCCTCCAATTGTCTGCTCTCTGTGTCCATTCACTGTATGTTCTTCTGTGACCGCTTCTATCCTTATCAGCAACACCGGGAATCTGTTTCTTTTTGTTGCGTCACCTTGTGGTGTCAGCTCTCCGTGTGTGCGGCACCATTCCTGGGCAGGCTGCACTTTCTTTCGTGCTAGGCGGCTCTCCTTAAGGGGCGCACTCTTTTGGGGCATGGGGCTCCCCTATGCAGGGGACACCCCTGCGTGGCACGGCACTCCTTGCCTGCATGAGCACTGCGCATGGGCTAGCTGCACACGGGTCAAGGAGGCCAGGGGTTTGAACCGCGGACCTCCCATTTGGTAGGCAGACGCCCTATCCATTGGACCAAGTCCACTTCCCTGTACTTATTCTTTATCCCAGTTAGTGGCATCACCAAAGCATACTATCTTCCCTGATTCCCAGGTTTCTATACCTCCCTTATTCAACTGATCACCCAGCATTGAATTTGTTTCAAGGATGAACTAACTGAACAGATGGTTAATTTTGTGACATCCAGGTTAACTATAAAAAAAATTAGAAATGGATAGCTGATTATTATTTTAAATTCCCTCCTAAAAGAGATTCATACTTTTTATCTTCAAAAGCCCACAGATTCTCTCACCTTATACACACAACTCTGTGAAGAGGGACAGGGACCATTACCCCAATCTTGCAAATGACACAACAGAAGCTCAAAGTTGTTTAGTGATTTGTTCTATTGTTATCACAGACCAAAGCAAAAACCACATCTTCCTGATTCCACCACAGCATGCTGCAGGAATTAAGTACACTTTCCTGTTCTCTATATAATAAGCATCAGGATATAAATATACCTTTCATTTTCTGAATGTTGATTATTTGCATTAAATTCAACAGTGTTTACTGAGAGGCTACTGTGGCACTGTCTTGTGGGGCAATAATGTCAGTCATAATCTACAGCCGTGCTTCTCAAATTTTAATATGATGAAGAATCAATTGCCTTGTGAAGCTTGTTAAAAATGTAGATTCTGATTCACTAAGTCAAGAGCAGAGCCAGAGCAGCTACAGTTCTAACAAGCCACCAGGTGATGCCAATACTACTTTAGCTAGCATCTAAAAGACAATTTAATTATTTATCTTAATAAAAGAAAGCTGTTCTCAAAGTAATACAAGTAGCAGATAACCCAAAAAGAAGTTATATTCTCACCGTACAATATACTATAGGGCTTTCTTTTCAGTAGATTTACCTTCCCAGTTATATCTTTGTTTTTGTTTTCTTGACTAACACATTCCCATGCATAAGGGTGGCATATATTAAGTGATGGTGACAAAGAATCTGGTGTTTATTTTTTAATTTGCTGTGGGTAATCAGCATATGGACTATTAATAGTAAGAAATAATTTTGTATTTTCCACTTGTGGGACCTTTTCTTCATTTACTATAACATCTATCATAACTAGTTGACAGCATCACCACTTATTTAGTGAATGGAAGATTAAGTCTCTAGCACTGGGGCCAGGCAACAGTTGTCTACATAGGTGTGCTTGTCACATTTATGTTTTTTCCTTTCTTAGCTCAACAGCTGCAATCCTTTATTTAAAATCCAAGAAGACAACCAAGTTAATTTAAGTGCCTCCCATAATGCAAAAAAAAATTTTTTTTAATGTACTTAAGTTGCTCATTCATTTCCTCTCCTATGACAGGACTTCAAGGAGACAAATTAATACAGGCATTTCTAGTCAAACTGATTTTATAAATAAAACCAATTACCATGCCTTTTCCTTTCTTTCTAAAGTCTCTCCATCTTCCTTTTTAATTCAATTTTAATAAGAAAAAGCTCACAGTAGGTTCAACCTATAAGAGATAATAAAATATTAGGTTGAACCACATGAAAATTGTGATATGTGACCATCATTGACCCACAAAACAGCAATTTCATATAGTTCAACCTGATATCTACCATATTATATAGAATCCTTAACCAACTAATTTACCTATAATATTTTAACCTAAGATTTTATCACATTACTTGTTGCAATATCAAATGATAAATATTTAGTTCAAAACTATCTTCAAAATCATTATTTGGTGTTCAATTCCAAAATATTATTTAAAAATTGCTGTCTAATAGTGCAAAAAGCAAATGAGAGACATGCATTTGGGATCCCATCTGCATTTTTTAGATCCTTCTCAACTGTATGGATTATTTTAGCCATGGGCATGCTTCTTCTGTAATTTTTAACAAGTTAATTAAAAGTTTGCTGTTAAATAGTTTACTAAGATAAGGAAAGTAGCTTTTCCACTGCTTGTTCTGGCAAGCAGTTATAATAATTAGAGACCAAAAATATTATCAGGAGAGATCAGTATCGACTGCAGAGAAAAAGTTCATGAACAGATCTCGGAGACTGGGAGATGGCAAGACTCCAAAAGGTAACAGAAGACATACAGGAAATACCAAATAGAAAAATCTGAGAGAAGACCCTGAGTAAAAATAAAGGACGGCCATTTGTCTCTGACGTAAGACCTACATGTAAAACTCCTCTTGTAGGACTGAGTATCAACTATGTAGCTAACTTGGATTTCTTTTAATTATTAATGTGCTGATAAGGGAACAGTCTTCTAACAGTATTTTCCCATTAGATTTTTTTTTGCATTAGATTTTAAAGATAAACAGTTATATAAAAGATCAGAAAATAAAATAAATCCTCTGAGAAATGATGGCAGCAACCAAGATAATGGGGGAAGAAACCAGCAAAGTCCCTAGCAACAGGACATACCCAAAACGAAGAAGACAAATACTGAAGTAATAGCCAGCTGCACTTTTAATGATGGCTGGAAATAACGGTATAAAATTGAGAGGGCAAATGAATGTCAGTCCGTGAATAAGGTATAATAAGAGGGTTACTGAATATAAATCCACTTACTGTTTTGAAGAACAGTGCTGGGCACTGGGTCTGCATTCAATAAATATTTGTTCAATGAAAAGAATGAACTGAATCCATAAGGAATATTTAAAGATTGGGAAAAAGTGTTTCAGGAAGGGAGACAAGAGGGAGGGAAAGGCATAAGGATTAAGGAAGTATTTTTAAAATGAGGGGCTCATTAGTCAGAAATAAATAACAGACTTACAGCACAGGCTGGATTTTTAGCTCGACAGTCAGTTTCCCTCTCACTCATTTTTATATTCCAAGCACATTAGCACAGTGCCTGGCTCTACAGTAGGAATTATATATATAAAGAAGTGAAACTATGCAATGACTATAACTACGCAAATTATGTAGTAAGGACAAAAGAACTTTCTACCCCCCTAGCGGTAACTAGGTATCACTACAGCATACATACATACTTTGCGCTAACCTACCAGCTAACACAGCATAGTCAATTGTCCACAGACATGATGAAATTGCCCCCATGACCTAAATAAAAACTCACATCTTTTTAGACTGAAACTGTAATTAAATCTGTATATTAAATTGTTATAAATAAGAATGGAATATGATTGAAAACACGTATCTTAAAAAGCCTGCAATGCCAGATTTCCACTCTGACCACTAAGCACCTGGTACTGGGCCAGCTCACCCACTCTAAACAACTATAAAACTGGCCAAAATACATGAAATAACTGTTCTTAAGTAACTGGCCAACAGGCATTAGAGAATCTGATCACTAAGGAGAGGGAGGGAAACTAGGTGAGCCTACAATCAACTTGACTTTCTATCTGAAGGTAATTTCCAGAGCAGAGTGTAGGAAAGGGGACCAAAGAGAACTCTATAGTTTTGCTGAACTGGGGACACAGATATGGGAGTTTGAGTTACTGAGTTGGCTGCAATTGGTGAGGCAAGTAGCAGAAAGGAATCTATGCAGAGAATGAGCTCCAATAACCTGTATATAAGGATCCCTTTGACTCTTTGGTCAAACACTAAGCTGAACAAGTGCTGGGCAAGACTATGAGGCCAGGCAAAGAACTCCCACCAGAAAGTTGTAAGCTGAACAACTATCAGAGCTCACACAGGACTGGGAGAGAGTGAACAGTCCAACCTCAAAAAATACCACAAAGGGAAGTGGCTGTGGCTCAATCAGTTGGGCTCCCGTCTACCATATAGGAGGCCCTGGGTTTACATCCCGGGACCTCCTTGTGAAGGCAGGCTTGCCCACATGCGCCACGGAGAGCCAACTCGGCAAGGTGACCCAACAAAAAGGGAGACAAGCAAAAAATACAAAAGCAACGGACACAGAGAGCAGACAGCAAGCAAGCCGTGGGGGGTGGGGGATAGATAAAATAAATACAGACACAGAAGAACACACAGCCAATGGACAGAGAGAGCACACAGCACGCCAAAAAAAAAAACAAGACATTCAGCAGAGAGCCCAGAAATGCCATGCTTTTAGGAATAGGGTTAACACAGCTCTACAGATAAGGCTGCCTTCTGCCTGCTCTAACAGAGACAGAAACGTTCTTCACAGGATCAAGCTTGTCTGAAAGTAAATTAATTTTGGTCCTGCCAATACTCTTTAAAACAGGGTTCTTAAGCTTTTTTGTTCCACAGACCACACTATACTGTGTATTATTTATTAAATATATCACACCTGCACCAACACATCCCCACAAGAATAATGTTTTCCTGAATTTCAATTCAAATTCATGGATCCCTTGTTAAGAACTCCTGCTTCAAAGCATAGCAACAAACTCCAGACACTCAACAACTTTAATGTCCCTATCTAAGCAAAAATCAGTAGGCCCACAAAGAAGCAGGAAAATGATTCCTGAGAATTAAAACCCATCTATAAGAAGCAAAAGTGATGGAAATAATGAAAATAGAAGACAAAACAGCTATTGAAAATATCTTATAATATAGAAGAAAACATGACTAAAATAAGGAAACAATGAATCTTAAGAAACAGAAACTATTTAAAAAAAAAATGGAATTTCTAGAACTGAAAATTTCACTGAATGGAGATTATCTAATTCAGATTAGGCACCAAAGAATAAAAGATTAGTAAATGTAAAAATAAAGCAATAAAATTTAACCAAACTAAAAATAAACACAAAAAATAATGGAAAAAATATAAACAAAGCATCCAACACTTACATAACAATATCAAGTGAACAGTCTCGTTTTAGAGTACCAACAGGGAAAGAGAAATTGAGAAAGAGAAAAATATGAAGAAATAAGTTGAAAATTTACCAAAGTCAATAAAAATATCAACCCACCAATCCAGACTCAATGAAACCCTAGGATAAATCACACACACACACACACACACACACACACACACACACACACACACACACACACGGCACTCAACCAAACTGTTGAAAACTAATGATGAAGGGGGGAAAAATCTTAAAAGCTGTCAGAGAAAAAAGGACACATTACACACAAGGGAACCACTGACTTACCAGAAACAGCACATACAAGAAGACATCATTAAAATGATGGAAGATAGAGTTTTAACCTACAATTCGATATCCAGTGAAAATATATATTTAAGACTTCATCAGACAAATGAAAATGAAGAAATTTGTCAGTAGCAGACCTGCATTCAAAAACTGTCCATGGAAGTTCTTTAGGTTGAAGGAAAACGATTCCAGACAGAAACTGAGATCTACCCAAAGAAATAAAAGAGCACCAAAAATGGTGAACATGTAGATAAATATGAAAGACATTTTTCTTATTTTTAATATTTTAAAAAGATAACTGACTTGAGAAGCAGCTGTGGCTCAATCAGTTGGGTTTCTGTCTACCATATGGGAGGCCCTGGGTTCACTTCCCGGGCCTCCCTGTGAAGGCAGGCTCACCTGCAAGGGCCACCCAGCCCGCAGGCACCGCAGAGAGCCAACTCAGGAAGGTGACAGAACAAAAAAGAGAGACAAGCAAAAACACAGAAGAGCTCGCAGTGAATGAACAGAGAGCAAACAACAAGCAAGCCACAAGGGGGGAGAGGAAATGAAATAAATAGACACAGAAGAACGCACAATGAATGGACACAGAGAACAGAGAGCATGCAAAAAAAAAAAAAAAGATAATTGACTTTTTAAAGCATAAGCAATGCTTTGTGGGAGTTCATAGCACACAAAGAAGTAAAACATATGACAATCAAAGAACAGGAGAGGTGAAAAAGAGATAGACTGTTTTAAGGTTTTTACATGTGAAGTGGTACAATATTTCTTAAAGGGTGACTGCAATAACTTCAAGCAGCATAGTGTAAGCTCTGAAGTAGCCACACACACACACACAAAAAAAAAGAGATAAGAAGGCAAGAGAAGACATAAGGTGGAAGAGTAACTATATTTAAGAACCAAAAAAAATCTTGATGCTGAGACTGGTATATAAATACATGCATTTCATTCATTCTGTATTTAGTAAGTACTTATTTTTGAGGTACATACTATCCTCAACTACTAGATTACAAAAAATCTTACTTAACCCTACTGTGAATGGCTCTTGAACCCTTTCAATTAAAAAAGGCAAACCAAATGGGAGCTGAAATGGGAGGATAAGAGCGAATTTTTAGTAATAGCATCTGGAATGCAGAAGTGATAAAAATAAGTCACCCAAAATACAATGCCTGGATTCCGTAAATTAGTGTACTGTACACAGTATAACACAAAATACAGGTAATATGTGTACTTTTCCAATATTCTAAAATTTTTTAAAATTTAAAAAGTAAAACTATAAATAAAGCAGT
Source organism: Dasypus novemcinctus (assembly GCF_030445035.2). Classification (NCBI taxonomy): domain Eukaryota; kingdom Metazoa; phylum Chordata; class Mammalia; order Cingulata; family Dasypodidae; genus Dasypus; species Dasypus novemcinctus. Next base: position 158,104,034 of record NC_080676.1, on the reverse strand, counting down.
TAATATCACCCAGTATTTCAAGGGTTACTAGCAATCGTAACTGCTATTTCTTTTTCCAACTGGAGAAAGAAGTATTTTATTTTCTATAACAGTACTCATACTTTTTAAAATGTTTAATCATGAATAAAACCCATCTAAATGAAACTCTTTTCCACTTAGGAGAAAACAATATATCAGGAAGCCTTTTCTTATATTTTTTAATGTAACATTTTGTGTGATTTATGTATTTAAAAAAGGAAAAAAAAGAAGCCTCTGAGCCCTTAATAACTAGGATTTTTTTTTTTTATAAAACCTTGACACAAAAGACTGATAAAGATATATACATTATCTCAGGAGAAATTTTAAAGGTTAGATTAAACCTTTTAAGAGATCAAGTACAATCACTTGATGAGGAAACTCAAGATCAGTGATTTTCCAACTTGGCCAAGGAACTTGTTCGTAGTAAACAGATCAGAGCCAAAGTCTAAGTCCAAGTACAACAATGTCAGTAGAATGTAAGTGTCCAGGATGCCCCCCACCCCCTTGCTCCCTCCCTGGGCATACCCAGTGCTCAGACCCAACTGGCACACAGGAGAAGCTCAGGGACTGATTGAAGAGTATATAAAGAGCACAGAGAAATGAAACTGTCATGAAGATTTAGAAACAACACCACAAAATGACAGATTACTAATAATGTTATAGTAAATGAAGCATTAAAAGCTGCTGAATTTTTGGTATGATTAACCACTGATTTATTTTAAATGACTGCAACAAAACTTCTAAAAAATTAAAAACTAGTTCTTTACTGGAAAAATTCTATGCTGAAGAGAGTAAAGTATTGAACACAGCGACTGAAATAATGGTCACTTGTACAAAATACTCACATTTTGAATTTGAGGGAAATACAATAAAGCCCATTTACCTTCACAACTGTAGTTGCATGATCCTGCTGACTCAATTAGGTATTTGGTCTAATTTAACCAAACACTCATGTTTTGTTTTGTTTGTTTTTATTTAATATATAGATTCTCTAGCCTCCTTTGGGAGAACGAAAAAATTCTTTTTCAGGACTTAAATTACACACTTTTCTTCCTACCAGAGGATAGAATAATATTATTTACTCAGCAGGTAGACTGTAATAAATAAATAAATAAATAAATCTACAACCACTTTTTAAGAAATCCAAACAGTCTATACAGAATAGTGATGGCTGCTCTGTCAAGCACCCAAGTTAGTACTAAAGAAAATGAGCAATCAGGGTCCTGTCTAAACTGCTTGTGTCAACCAATCATTTATTTATTTATTTGGAGCATTCATAACACAGATATTCCAGTCTTCAATAACTGCAGTAAGTTTAACTTGCGTAAGTACATAATTTCAGAGATTTTACAGAAATGATTTAAGTCATTCAGAATCGACACGCTATTTTGGTTCTGTAGTCAAGATACTAAGTTTTTCAAGCAAACAAACATTATATAGTATGTCTTTCAAGAGAAGAAATGCTGACAGTGATCACAAACCTCAAGGCTATCAAGAGAATCCTGATTTCAAGGTTTTATCCCTCATCTTAGTACCTGACAGATGATGTGTCCTTATTTATGATATAGCAAATATAGGCATAGTCAAAAATAGCCATCGACACATGTAGTTAAATTCCAGGCTAACTAGCAGTGACATGACAAGTGCACTTAATGAAAGTCACTTTCCATTTTCAGTCAGAGATGAGGTCTTGGCTCACTTCACCTGTGACTAGGTCAGAGTCACCTGTGGAACAATTAAGGGGAGTGCTTTGGAACAGGTGAGTTTAGGAGCACTGACTGGTGGTCTCGAGCTGCTCATATACACCTTTGTGCAAGCCTGGTCCTGGTGGGCACTGTTTTCTGTATCTGAAATTCCTCAGTAACATGAAATTTGAGTGTGTTCATTTACAAAGCAGTTAAAACAAGAAATACATTTGGAAACTTCAGCTTGCTACAGCAGAAATGCACTGTACTAGGATTTAAGAGGCTCCTCTTGCTAGCCTTAGTACCCTTATATAAATGCAGTACCATGACAAGTCAGTTTCCTCATCCCTAAAGTGAGACCATTTATCAATATGTTCAATCACAGAAAACCAGAGTACTCCTTCCCTTGTAAAATGCCATGGATTGGAAATGTTACGCAAACACAGTTGTCAGAGTGACGGAAAGCTTGTGCTCAAAAAGTCTCTGTTTAGAGCCTAAGGTAGATTTTAATGAATGGTGATTAGATTCCAACTTAGTTCATTTTTATTTTCAAAAAATCTTAAAAGACAGTAATATGCTATTTATCTACATTTTTAATAAAAGGTGTTATATAATGTTTATAAAACTTTAATTACTCAAAGACACTCCCCCTTCCCCCAAATTTTCTTTAGCGCCTTGACCGTAACTTTGCCAGTACCTACAGGTACACTCAAGTTGCCTCCACTACCCTGAAAGTACAGTTAAGAGGAGGAATGATTTATAGCACATCTAAAAGCTTAAGTATTATGAAGTCATTAAAAAGCTAAACCCTGCCTGCTTGCTACCTCCCTCTCTTTGGGAGAAGTGAAAGAAGACAAAAAGGCAGCCAAGAGACAGGCAGAAAGGTTACCTACCTACCACAGTCCCTCCCAGGGCCCTTTCAACTATGCTGCAAACACATTATTTTAAGAGGTGTCTAAGAATGCTCCTAAGTTTCACAGGCACATAAGGTTTCTTTGGAAAGAAAAGTTGCCTCAAGTCTTCCCTGATCTTCACCTCTGCCTTCTCCTTAGGCAGGCACACCAACTGCAGCTGAGGGTGAAAAAAATTAACTTTATCCCTCTCCTATTCCAGGGAGAAAAGACAAGAGGACTGCACATATAGTACTCACTCTTTTCAGTTCTAGCAAACAACTGTTAAATATACAGTATATTTTTTAATTTAGTTAAATAGCTGGGTACCAGCTGAATTGCAGCATGATACTTAAAATTATCCAATGAGGCCATCACTTGGCTTTGTGAATCCAGTTAAAGCATTGTATAATTATGGGAATTTCCATTAAAAATATCCAAAAGGCAAGATATTCCTCTCATCAGGGATCATTTAAAAGCTATTAAGCACTGAGCAAATTATCAAATGATATAATCAAAAAAACTTAAGGTCTCCTCTTCCCTCACAAAAAAAAACTAGGGAAAAGACAAAATTCTCACAAACCAATAGGAAAACTTTCAAATTCATTAGTAGGCAAAAAGTAAGTAAATCAATAGCAATATTTCACTTTTACCTCTCAAACAAGCCATGTTTTCCAAACCAAAAAGCACCTCAATAACAATAGTGTGGATAACACTGATTTCTATGACCCTCTACCGGAAAGCTGTGGGTAAATTTTTACAGTTAAAGAAATAGTAATAAGAACTAAAAATCAGTAACAAGTATTTTCCCAATATGCCCTTATATTCAGAAAATCCCTAAAAATTAGGTGGCATTACTACGGCATGTATTACACTTTCTATAAAGAGAAGTTAAAGTAAAGAAGCTACCTGGGGGCCCTCAGTGTGGTGGCACTAAGTTCACACAGCTTGCCTGTGAGGAAGTCAGAATGCACACCAGCCTCTGGATGTCCAAGGGCCTTCCCTCTTTGACACTCTGAGTTGTGACTCAAAGAAGGGATGGGAAAGTATAATTCTTAGGAGGTGCTAGAAACTCCTCTGAAAAAAAACAAGTTGTTGAATCCCTGCAAAGAAATGAAGATATAAGGGGGCTAACAAGGAAGAGAAATACTGGTTCAGGAAACGGGACCCTGCTTGATCCTTTCCCAACTGCAACCAGGGCAGGGTTCAGGTGAAAAAGGCAAATGGGTGTCTATGCTGCATGCCAGGGTAAGATTTAAAATAAGTCAACTCCACATCAAATTTTAGAAAGTACCTTTTAAAAAGCCACTTATCTAGTATCCATGAATTTTTTGAGCACAGCAGAAAAGTGAACTATGTAAAGAAGAGGAGACTAGGAAGCTCTCCATCATCTGGCTCCAACTTCCACATGTAGCGTCACCTGACACCAGTCCTTCCCTCCTGCCTTCCCCTACTCTCTCACTCTTCCCTCCAGGGATCCTAGAAGGGACCCCATGCTCTCTCAAGCACATTCTTTGCTCTGCCTCAAACACTGTTCCATATTGCTTTGCCTGATTGAGCCCCACTTCCCTTCAAGTAGCAACTTAAATGTCACCTCAAGCTTGGATGGAGGAAGGAATATAGATAAGCATCCGGTAGGCTAAGGCTAGAAAGGCAGTCTGGGCCAAGAGACTTAACAAGAAATTTAGATTTTGTAAAATAGGCAAGAAGGTGCCAGGGAAGGTGTCCAAGGAGTGATATGACTCTAGGTGTGTTATTAGTGCAAACCACAAACACTCTGGAGTGTGTGGATTCAACTTTGCCACTTACTAGCTAACTACTGTGTGTCTTTGGGTAAGTTCATTAAAGCTGTACCTCCATTCCTATCTGCAGAATGAGATAACAATGGTTCTTAAACCTCAAGATTATTAAGAGGATTAAAAGTTAATGTTGAAAACATTATGTGGACACGACAGGTGCTCAATAAATGGTCTATTAAATAATACGAATATCATAAACCTGATGGGTAAAATAGATTGGACCAGGGAGAAACCACAAGTAGAGATCAATTACATGGTTATCTCAACAGTCCAAGCAGGGAAACGGACTTTGGCCCAGTGGTTAGGGCGTCCGTCTACCACATGGGAGGTCCGCGGTTCAAGCCCCGGGCCTCCTTGACCCGTGTGGAGCTGGCCATGCGCAGTGCTGATGCGCGCAAGGAGTGCCGCGCCCCGCAGGGGTGTCCCCCGCGTAGGGGAGCCCCACGCGCAAGGAGAGCACCCATAAGGAGAGCCTCCCAGCGCAAAGGAGGGAGCAGCCTGCCAAGGAATGGCGCCGCCCACACTTCCTGTGCCGCTGACACAACAGAAGCGGACAAAGAAACAAGACACAGCAAAAACACACAGAAAACAGACAACCGGGGGAGGGGAGGGGAATTAAATAAAATAAAAATAAATCTTAAAAAAAAAAAAAAAAAAAAAGTCCAAGCAAGGAGTTGTGAGAGCCTCTGGGTGGTCAATATGGGAAAAGGAAAGGAAGTTGACATATGGGACAAGGTGAGGGTAGAATTGACAGGACCTGAAAACTCACTTAAATATGGAAGATGAGAGATGAGCTGGATTCAAAAATGACTCAAAGGTTTCAAACCTGAAAAACAGCAGTGGTAACTGCAAAGTCAGAAAAAGGCACTAAGTTGGATGATGAGGTCAGGATTTGAATTTCAAAGACTGTTTTCTCAGGCTATCTCAGTAGTCTTCATGTTATCAAGCATAGGACAGTTAAAACTTTCTTGAAAAGAGAACGCCTAAAAAGGGAAGAGAATAGGAAAACAATAAAGGGAGAGGAAAAGGGTGAGGCAGACAAACCAAGGGGTCTGGTCCTAATTCTGAGGTAAACTACCTGATATGCAGCAAAAGGCATCACTATCTATTTGGGGGTTCTTCAAAATATATGCATCACTCACCTCCCTTCCCCATCTCCAATGCCTTGCCCTATAAAGCCTCTGTTTTTTTTTTTTTGATGGGAATGCGACCTAACCTGTTCTGGTAAACTGGGGCAGAGAAAGGTTGAGTGGCCCTGAATAACCATCTCTACAATCACTTCCAGCTTGGACATCATCATATTTGCCTAAACCTACGTAACATGATATAGAATATAAGGAGTCCCCCAAAGCAAGAATATCTCACATTTCCCAATTAGATCATAACAACATCTCTATCTCTATATTTGAAAGGCACACATTTCAATACAGTCAAAAGCCAACTTCCATCTTTAACCTCCGTGCCTTGGTCATCGTTGGCTTTCCTTTTGAGTCATCTACGTTTTCCAGAGCACATAATAATTTAAATTCTAAGTTCTTTCAGATACAGCACTTTTTGAATCCCTGTATGATATTATAACCGGAAATTTTATTCCAAGTAACACTTGGGATAAACATTTTTTAACATTAAAATGGCTGGTGTTGTCCATTAATCCTATGGGCAAAGCTGTGTTTTTCCACTTATGACAATGCCTTTTAAAATGGCTTTAAAAGTTTTACTTAAAATATCCAACATCTGAAAATATGAGATTCATAACCTCAAATATCTGTGTGAAAATTTCTTTGCCTCACTTTTACAGATTCATTCTAAGTGATCTCTCTAAGCATCCAAAACAAATGAATAAGACTGCTCGAGGCCTGTCATCCTCAAACAGAACACTTTGTTACTCAAAGTGAAGTAATGTAGTACACCCCATAAAATGAGATACTATATAAGGACCCAAATCTGTAGGACCTGCATGATAATTTGGGCATAATAACCTCACTTCATATTCAAACATGTGCAATACAGAATTCTATAACCTTCCAAAGTACAACGCTAATACTCAAATTCAGTAACAGTTCTTTTTTTTTTTATTCCCCATCCCCCTTGCAGTTTGCTTATTTGCTCTCTGTGTCCACTTGCTGCACACTCCTCTATGTTTTTAATTGTCTCCCTTTTTGTTGTGTCACCCTGCTGGGTCAGCTCTCCGCGGCATTTGCAGGCTGGGCGGCACTCCGTGGTACTTGGCAGGCTGGAGGCTCTCCGTGGTGTGCAAGCAAGCCTGCCTTCACAGGGAGGCCTTGGGGAGTGAACCCAGGGCCTCCCATAAGGTAGACGGGAGCCCAACTGATTGAACCATAGCCACTAATGATACTAAAAGATGCCAGTAACACCTTTTCCCACTTGCCACCTAAAAAGACGTTTTTCCTTTAAGTCACTAGAGACCTAAGGAAAATACTTAAAAGATTTTTTTTAAATGACCCTCAACTATCTAATACTTAAAATGAAAAGAGTAATTTTAACACAAATCAATTACAAGTCTATGCAAAAAATAAATAAATAACTGGATTCAAACCTCATTAAATTACAATTGAGGAATATCCCTCTCCCAAAGAGGAAGACAGAGACCTCATCCCATCCCCGACTAGAGGCCGTCTTCCATCAATGAGCCTCTCATCTCCTGTTACTTTCCACTGCTCCCTCACTTTCAGTTCTGACTTAAAACACACCAATATGTTCAATTTTCTCATTATAAAAACAAAACTTTTCCTTGATCCTACTAGACCCCTTTAGCAAACAATGTACCTCCTTCTAATGTATTTATTCATGTACTTACTTATTCTTTCATTCTCCAAATATTTAGCCCCTGCTATGCTCTAGACCTGTGCTGTCCAATATGGCAGCTACTAGCCCTGTGTGGCTGCTGAGCATTTTAAGTGTGGCCAGCAAAACTGAGAGGTGCTATAAATGTGGAACACACAAGGATTTCAAGGCTTTACTATGAAACCCAAAATGCAAAATAACTCATTAACACTGTTTTTATTTTTTATTACAAGTTGAAATAATATATTTTGGATATACTGGATAGAAAACTATATTACAAAACTTAACTGGAGTTTTGTTTTTTACTTTTTTTTAAAGTATGGCTCCTAGAATATTTTAAATTACTTAAGTGGCTCACAATTTATTTCTATTGGACACTGTTCTTGGCATCAGGAACCCAAATATAAAGATGATGGACTAAGTTTTTAGCCTCCTGGGATTTGCACTGCACTTTACTGCCAGTGGCAGGGGAAACCCTCAGACAAAAAACAAGTGAAAGCAATATCAAAAAATGATGAGTGCTCTGAAGAAAACAAAACAAGGAAAAGCCCAGGGGTTAGGGGGAAAGCTGGGAGTTGTCCTCTCCATTTTTCTTCTTTCCATCCCTAAAACAGGGAAGGCAAATAGGTTTCCTCTCAAGCACCAATTCAGATTAGTATCCCTGAAGGACCAATTTTATTTGTTTCTGGTATTCTCATAACTAGACACTCAGTAAATGAATGAATGGCCAGCCCTGAATGCCCCACTCCACTCTCCCCACCAGCAGAGCTCCCCTAACATGGTGTAGAGCAACTGTAAAGAATGTTTTCTCTGCACCTCCTTGAACAATGCAAAGACAAGATGTCTCACTCCTCTTTTATGCCGGCATGTATGTAGGAAGCACTCAAATATCTACTCAGTGAGTGAATGGACACTAACAGTCATCCAGTTCTGCCACCTCAATTAACAGAAGACTTAACAACTTGTCCTACAAGTTCAGTGGTAAAATCAAACCTGTATTTGTCTTACACCACTACCTATTCTGCCTGGTGAAAAAGGTTCTAAAGCAGGTCCTTTTCATTTTTTTGGCCATTCAGTATTTAGACACCATTCATAATTTGTGGGACTCATGGAATGCAAAACCTCCCTGCCACTTCCAATAAAAACTGACCAGTAACAAGTATTCCCTCCTGCCTACCCCCTGGTAACTGGGGCTGCGCTAGTGACGAAAGTTTGGACAGTCAAATGCTCCTGCTCAGAGCTTAGAATCCTAAGGAGTCACTCCTGCAGATGCAGAGTCAGCGAGAAACTATTCAACAGAGGAATGGGAAAGTTGAGTCTCACACAGCAACACACTGCGGAAATGCCAGGAATGGCATCCAAACCACACTGGCCCTATGGCTTGACCCTGGCTGTGTCCTCTGCAGCCTAACACCCTGGTTCCTCTTGTTTTTCTAGCTTTATCTCCAGCTTTACAATCAATTCTATAAGCTCTTATAACCTTACATTAAAATCATTTTCTGCCCAAGTTAGCAGAGATGGATTTCTACTGTCTGCATCCAAGAACCTTGACCACCAGAGGTATTTAAATGAGTAACAAGGGATGTCACCAAAATAAAAAAGACTACATCTGGGGCAGAAAAGTAATTTAGCAAAACTATGGGAGACAGAGAAAAGGAACAGGAAAGAAATAATGTAGAAAAGAGATAAATCAATGTCTTGCTGATGATGTTTATGGCGAATACATTTGTTAAAAGGAAAAAAATGCTAATCAATAATTGAAGGTATTTCTTCTCCCCAACTAAATCAACTAGACTACATTTCTCAGCTTCCCTTTAGTAACGCACAGCTACGTGGCTGAGATCTGGCTAATGGAAGGTCAGTAGAAGTGATGTGTGACGCTACCAGGCATGACCTCAAAAATGTGCCATAGGGGAGCAAATGTAGCTCAATGGGTGAGCACCTGCCTCCCATATATGAAGTCCTGGATTCAATCCCCGGTACCTCCTTTTAAAAAATCTCCCATTTGTAAACCTCCATGCTCTTTCCCCATCCACTGGGTGAATGCCATATCCCAGGGTGATCTTTGCCAGATGTTTAAGCTGGGAAAAAAATTTCCAAAGCTAGTCCCTGAATAACTGTAGCAAACTGTTTTCCCCTTATATAATAGTGACTGGACTATTACATGAGCAAACTCTACTGATTTAAGCCACTGAAATGTTGGGCATGTTTGTCAAATCAGTTAGACTACCTTAACCAATACAGAAGCTAACATCTTCTCAGAAAGGATAGTAAATACTTTCTAAAAAGATGTTTCCAAGTCTTACCAGCATGCACTAGAAATGTTTCCTGGTCTTACTGGCATGCAGTATTGTTCAGATTTGCCAGATGAATGGAAAAGTAATTAAAGTACCCCCCATCTCCTACATCACTCTTTCTTAAGAATATGGTATAAGAAATTTTGATTTAAAAGTCTATTAAGAAGAAAAAATGGCAAATCATCAAGTGAAAGGTAGCCTTCTATTAAAATTCATTCTAAAATATTATACATTAATATTATAGGTAATGAACATTTGATTTAACAGCCTCTACTCTTCACATTTTTCAGGAACCCAGCCAACATAGGAGTCATATGTGAAGGAAGAGAGCAGTAAAATATAACAGATTTTCTCTAAAATGGGTAGAAGGGAATATTCAGAGAGGAAAAATTCCATTTCCTAACAGATATTAACAATTAGTACCTCTGAGAGGGACTAGTAGGAAAATAGGAGTAATTTTCATTGTTGATCACTTTATAATTTTAATACATATTTTTGAAGACATCACACACTGTCTAAATGTACTAGAAAACACTAATAATGATGCTCTCATGAAGGCGTAAGAGGTAGAGAACAGTTTCCTTCCCTCCAAAGATCAGTGACCTCCACCTTTTGACTTACCAAGATGATTCCAGACCCAGTCTGGAAACTAACCACTCCACCCTGAAGTTCCAAATATCTGCCATCTGTAAACCAAGCTATATTTTCTAGCTCTGAACCATATTTCTGAGTACTCTGGTTGGCAGGCTCGTGAGCAGGGCTCTGATATTTTTTTTTAAAAAAGGATAGAGTATGAATGTTTTAGGCTTTGTAGAACACAAAGTCACTATTGCAACTAATTTAACTCTGCTCTTGTGGCATAGGGGCAGTCATAAACAAAAAATAACCCAATGAGTACGGCTGTGTTCCAATAAAACTTTTTATTTACAAAACAGGCATCAGTCTGGATTTGGCTGACAGGCCACAGTTTGCTGATTCCTGGTCTTAAGGCTTGAGAGGCAGCAAGATTAGCGGTGAGGTACCCTGAAATTGTCTTATTTATATATTACATATATTTGTGCTATGGTCTCTTTCCTTCAACTATAAGAAAAGGCCCTTGAGAATGGAACTGCTGCTTCATTTACTTACAAAAAAAATTAGTGACTGGGCACATTAAAAGCACTCAGAAAATACCACTGAGTGATTCAACTAACTCATCTCCTGAGACCTGAACAGATTAAGAGGAAGAGAAGGATGAAAAAAGAAATCAGTTCTCTTATTAAGAGAGGAGATAAATTGTTATACATAAAGCTCCACCCAAGTTGTCGTTGTGGCTTACAAGGAGGACAAATTGTTAATGGCAAGAAAAGGTCATAAGACTAATATCAACTCTCACCTAGAAATGCAGGCACCAGGATCACTGAGGGAGCACCAAGGGAAGAGAAATGCCTCCACCTATCTTGGATGCTCTACTTCATAGCTGAAGTAGGGGTATAAGGGTGCCAGCACAGGACTTCTTACTAACTTTCATCTCTACAGTGCCTATGGCACACAACAGGCACTCGGGAAATACTGCATTAAGGGGACTGATAAATTTTAGCTTTAGCTGTCTTACTTACTCACTATGCAACCTTGATATCCTCCAAGGCTCAGTTCCCTACATGTAAAGCGGAACTAATGAATAATTTCAACACCTATGAGATAACGTGAGGTAACACATGTGAACATACTTTACAAACTCAAAAACACCACACAAATTCAAAGATGAAAGATGTGAAAGCTGCCTTGTGGTTTCTCAAATTCCAGAACAATGTTTTAATAGCTGGAAAGCCATGTCAATGTTTCCATTAACTACTTTATTGAATAGAAACTGTCAATTAAAATGTTAAAAAAAAAAAAAAATCTCCCCCATGAGCCTAAGTAATCTATTTTCATTTTTTAAAAATTTGTAATGCAACTTATTAATACTAGCTTTGTTTCCTGAGTTGTACCCCCCTGCACAAAGTATTTATTTTAATAGTGATGTGTTTCTTTCAGTGTGTTTTAGGGAAAAAGTGAGTAAACCCCTGTTTTTGCAACTAATACTTAGGAGTTAGCTAAAATAAGACAGTTCTATGTAATCCGCTTTAGGCAAAATGAAGAGAACTGAGGCCTAGAGAGCTCAGAGAAACAGTTACAGAACCTTCTTCCCCCTTAACTGCTGAGAAATATATGTGGTATGTACAGGTCACTAGCAAGATTTTCACCCACTACATTTACATATTCTCTTCCAAATACATAGACACTTTTGGTAACAAAATCTATTCACTGTTTTTTTTTCATAGGCAGGAAAGTTCTTACCCCAAATGAATTACAGTAAGAATATTAAGACTGTTAATATTGTTAAGGACTAAGTGCTAAATTCCCAACTTCATCTTGGTCTTTGTGACAGATGGGCAGTAATTCCAAATAACTACTCCTTAGGCTTTCATATGTAAAAACTGCAGTTCCTCAACTCCAACTGGGAAAAAAAATATTTGTCCTGGAGCAAGAATACCTTTACAAGATCTTATGTGTCTTACATGTGACCGTGACTGGCACCATAAAGCAGGGCATCACCCAGACACATTTGTTCATTTGGAACAAGCCATGTGATTCTGAAAACGATGGAGTAAAGCACTCCCTGAGAGGTCTTCTCTGACATTCCCAACAACCTCTCCAACCATCTACTAGTTAAGATGTTTATTGTGCCCCTCACTGCCATTAGAAAGTAAACTCTACAAAAGCAAGGACTGTCTTATTCACTACTCTATCCCCAGCACCAAGAGGAAATGCTAGGACAATAAATGCTCATTAATATCTGTTGCCTGTATTATATGGTATCTCATCATTATCTTAAATTACCTAACATCAAGCAGAATATTCCTTGGTTACTAACTGATTGCAAATAGTTCCATTGTTTTCAGGTATGTATTCTGTAAAAATTGATTAGAAGTAGGACTACTTGTATAAACTTAACTTCAGTCCTTTGGTTTCCCTTTATTTTTGTTACCTTCTCCAAGTGAGGCCAATGTTTTCACTTTATAATAGTGCTAGAGTTTCCTCATAAAAGAAACTTCACTTTAATAAGTGAGTAGATTTAAAGAAAAAATATTAGAGGCAGCATAAAGTAGTACCTAAGAGGACAGACTCTGGAGCCATCCCTTCAGGGTTTGAATTTGGCTGCACCACTTACTAGTTGTGTCCTTGGGTACTTTTCTCAAATTCTCTGCGCCCTTGTTTCCTCATTTGTAAAATGGAAACCACCAAAAAACAGAGTGACAATGAGGACTGTGAATCTACACACTTGACAGAAAACTGGCACAAATAAGAAATCAATAAACAAGCAATCACCACCTCCCAGATCTCCAATCTTTTCCCTCTTTCTTCATACAATTTCAGGGTGCCATCTACTCAGAAAAGCCCTGCTCCTGATTCTGCTGCTGGCTCCTCAGCCCGACTAAATGTCCCTTCCCCTCACTTGCTCACCCTTTTGTGGTAAAACAAGATAACACATACCAACTGACCATACATTTCTGAGCTTTCTCCAATCTTGAATTTCTATTTTAGACGGTCTACTCATTCTACTACTCATTTCATCCAGAAGAAAACAATTTATCTTTTTCAAAAAAAGAATGTCTTTGCCTGACTTCCAATTTCTACTAATAATACTCTTCCACTTATCCAGGCTTCACATTAATTTTCTCTAACTCTTCTTCATCACCCACCCTTCTCCTATAATCAATTTCCTGGTTCTGTGTAAGATTCCTTAGAAAATCCTTCATACCTACCTTCTCTATTCTCCTACCTCATAACTCTTAATAGACAGTAAAGACATGAGGATAGAGGTGAATTTTAAATCTTTTACAACTCTATTCCTAACATCTAGTAAAGGTTTCTGTACTTCATAAGTTAAATAAATACACACTTGATTCACTAAAGCTAAATGGTTACCCTAACATCAGATTCCTACGCCCCCAAGCCTTCTTAAAGTTATTAATCTTTCCTAAAATGTCACATTCCTCTAACTTGGCTACTCAGACACACTAGAGTATTCAAGTAACCACTAGTTAAAAAGGACTACAGGTAGCACTGGGGGGTGAGAAATGAAATGATGAACAATACCAAAGATAAATCCTTTCTAATTCTTAATGTGCAAAGTGTGTGAAGAGCTATTTATAAGAAAAAACACAATAAAAAGCCTACTAAACAGGGATTAATTCCGATTAAGTAGGTACCTTTTAAACAAGATAAGCATAGGAAAGGAAAAGGGACATTCCTAGTTGAAGGAAATACATGATTAAGAGCCTACAGTATAAAGGTGACATTTTTAGCAATCACTACTGGGGGAGAAAGCCTGCTTTTAACAAAGGAGAGAAATGAGGATATAAAGATTATAGAAACCTGATTAACAGAACCCTGCTTATCAACAAGACATGAAAACACAAAACAGTGAATACCACTCACCAACCAAGAGTGATTCTCTCAAAATGACAATCATTATTATTGAAATAATGAAAATGCTCTAATGATTAAAGTGATGAACATACAACTATTTATACCAAATACCACTGACTGCACACTTCAGATGAACTGTATGCTTTATTAATAAGTATCAATAAAATTGATTTGTTTAAAAAAAAAAAAGTGAATCAGACCACATCACTACCTTGCTTAAAGCCCTCTAATTACTCTACATTACACTTGAAGTAAAATCCAAACTCTTTATCCTAGCTTAGCAGAAAGACCTCAGTAATTCAGTTTTGTTCTACCTTGCCAACCTCATCCTATACCATTCTTGACTCTTACGATCAACCACAATCCAGCCCTTTGGTCAATTCTCTGTTCCGTAAACCTATGGAATCATGCTCATGCCTAGGGCTCAAATGGGTCTAGTTCCATTCCTCCTCTCCTGGATGACTGTTTTCCACCTCCTTTTTCCTCAAACCCTTGACACCTCCTTCCCCACCTTCGTTCTCAGCTTCTTAACTGAGAAAACTGAAACAAATAGAAGGAAGCATCCATACTCCCACCCACCACTTACCAGTCTACGACCATCTACATCAACATACTCTGCTGCCCCACTGTTACCAAAACTGAGCTTCCCAAGTTCCTATCTAAATTCAATCATCACTTGCACAAAAGATTCCTGCCATTCTTACCTACTTAAACACATCAGTCCAATAATTCTCCCCTTCTAGCTCCTACATCAAGTTTTTTGCTGTTATCTCTGCTAAAAAAAAAATCTTGATAGTGTGCATCTCCCAACAACCACTTTCCAATTCTTTCCTCTTTTTTACAGCAACACTCCAGGTTTTCACCAATATCGCTCTCCCACTCTCTCTTAAACCTTTCCCAAGTATGGTTTCACTCTCAAAATTCCACCAAAACTATTTTTTAAGGTCACCAATGACACAACATTGCTATACAGAAGAGCTGGTTTTCATTCTCATTTTATCTGACCCATTAGTACCAGATGACAGAGTGGGTGGCTCTTTCTTCTAGAAAAATTTTCTTCACTTCACTTCAAGCCTTCCTTGCTTGCCAGGATTTATTCCTGTCTTGTTACTCCTTTCCAAATTCTTCACCTCCCCCATTTTCTCCCTAAATGCTAACATGGCAGTGGCCCCGGGATTAGTACTTGGCCTTCATAAACTCCCTTGGTGACCTCATCTAGTTCCACAGCTTTAGAAACCATCACCATAGTAATCACTCTCCAATATGTATATCCAGCTCAAACTTTTTCCTGACTTATTATTTATTCAGAACCCCAAATGACCACTCAACACCTTAAATTGATATCTAAGCGGTTTATCAAATTTACCACCCAAGGAATTCTGCTTCTGGCCAAGATGGAGAAACAAAGACAGAGTTACCTTCCCAGGTGAAACAACCAAAAAAACAGACAAAATATATGGAAAAAAAAGAGTTTCAAGCCAATAGACATCAAGAAACAAGGGACAAGAATAGATGAAAATGTCCTCAACATGACAGAAAACCCAAAGCTAACATCCTACTTAATAGTTAAAAACTGCAAGCCACTGAGATCAGGAACAAGACAAGGATATCCACTGTCACCACCATTATTCAACATTACACTGGAAGTTCTTGCCAAAGAAATTAGGCAAGAAAAAGAAATAAAAGCATCCACATGGGAAAGAATAAGTAAAACTTTCACTATTTGCAAAAGACATGATCCTACATAATGAAAATGCTGAAAATTCCATGCCAAAGGCTCCTACAATTTTAATAAATGAATTCAGCAAAGTGGCAGGGTACAAGATCAACCCAAAAATCATTATTGTTTCTACACACAAACAATGAACAATCAGAAAAAGAAATCAAGAAAAATATTCCATTCACAATACAACTAGAAGAATCAAATATCTAAGAATAAATCTAACCAAGGATATAAAGGACTTGTAAACAGAAAACTACAAAACACCTCTAAAAAAGAAATCAAAGACCTAAATAAATGGAAGGTGATTCTGTATTCATGGATTGGAAGACTAAATGTCATTAATATGTCAATCCTACCCAAAGCAATTCATAGATTCAACACAACCCCAATAAAATTCTGACAACATTCTTTGAAGAAATGGAAAAGCCAATCATCACATTTATAAGGAAGGGTAGGCGGCTCAGAATAGCTAAAGCCATCTTGAAAAAGAAGAATGAAGTTGAGTGCCTGCTTCCCATGTACAAGGTCCTTGGTTCATTCCCCAGTAACTACACATACACGCGCGCGCGCGCGCACACACACACACACACACAAGAGCATGGTACTGACAAAGACAGACATATACAATGGAATAAAATAAAAATTAGAGCTCAGAAATCAACCCTCTTATTTATGGCCAACTGATTTTTGACAAAAACCACTCAACTGGGAAAGAAGAGTCTCTTCAACAAATGGTGCTAGAAAAACTGGATATCCATTTGCCAAAAAAAAAAAAAAGGAGGACTCCCTTCCCCCCATCTCATACCTTATACAAAAATCAACTAAAAATGGATCAGAGGCCTAAATACAACAGCTAGAACATAACTCTTGGAAGAAAATGCTGGGAAGCATCTTCAGGACCCTGTGTTAGGCCAATGGTTTCTTGGACAAACCCAAACAGCAAGCAACAAAAGAACAATTAAATAAATGAAAACTCAACAAAATTATAATCTTTAGAGCCTCAAAGGACTTTACCATGAAGATAAAACAACAAACTATACAGTGGGGGAAAATATTTGGAAACTACATATCCAGTAAAGGTTTAATATCCAGAATATATGAAGAAACCCTTCAACTTAACAACAAAAAGACAATGCAATTTATAAATGGACAAAAAAACCTTAAATCTCTCCAAAGACATACAAATGGCTAAAAAGCACACAAAAGATGTTCAACATTATTAGCCACCAGGTAAATGCAAATCAAAACCACAATGAGATACCTCTTCATACCCTCTAGAATGGTTACTAGTCTATTGTATATCTCTAAATATAGTACCTATTCTATATTATGCTAGTAAAGAAATGTACAACATAATTAGCCCTACTATCGACTATGAACAATTACAGTGCAATTATAATATTCTTTCATCAACTGTAATGAAAGTACACCACATTAAGGTAAAATGTTAACAATGGGGAGTATGGCAAAACTACTTTCTGTGTGATTTTCCTGTAAATCTACAGCTCCTTTAATTAAAAGGAAGAAGAAGAACTAGATAAACTATTAAAGTGAGAGCTTAGTTAAAAACCTCCCTACAAAGCAAACTCCAGGTCCAGATGGCTGCCGTGGTGAATCCTACCAAACATTTAAGAAAGAAATAGCAATAATTCTACACAAAATCTTGTGGAGTATTGAAGAGGAAGTAATACTTGCTATTTCATTCTATGATACCAGTATTACCTTGGCACCAAACCAAAGACATTAACAGGGGAAGAAAAAAAAAAACCCCACAAGATCCATTATCCCTCATGAACAAAACTATAACATACTGCATACTGAATTCAACAAAAAGAAGGACAATACATCCTAACCAAGTGAGCTTTATTTCAGGAATTCAAGGTTGGTTTAACATTCAGAATCAATGTATTAGCCAAATTCACTAAAAAATGTAAACACATGTTTGCCTCAGTAAATGCAGAAAACCATTGGACAAAACCCAACATTCATTCCCAATTTTTTAAAAAACTGTTTCCCACAAGTTAGGAATAGAAAGAATCTTCCTCAACCTGATAAACAGCATCAACAAAAACTCTACCACTAACAGCATACTTAATGCTGAAAGGCTATCTCTTCCACTCCCTCCCCAAAATACAGAACAGGTCAAGGATGTCCTCTCTTACTAACTTCTACTCAATATTGTGTTAGAGGAGGCAGCCAGGGCAGTAAGTTAAGAAAAAGAAATAAAAGGTATCCATACTGGAAAGGAAGAAGCAAAACTATCTTTTGTCACACACAACATGACCATCTATGTAGAAAATCTCATAGAATTTACCAGCTATTAAAGTTAATAAGTGATTTTAGCAAGGTTGAGGTATACAAGATTAATATGCAAACATCAGTTGTATTTCTAATTACTAGCAACTAAGAACCAGAAACTAAAATTTAAAAAATAAAAACTACATACAACCATTTCAAATATAAGAAAAATATAAGGATAAATCTGACTAAAATTGTGAAAGACCTTACAATTGAAAACACTGCCGAGAGAAATGAAAGAAAATTCTAAATAAAGAGATGTATCATGTGCACAAGACCAAAAAATCAACAATTAAGATGTCAATTCTTGGAAAACGGACTTTGGCCCAGTGGTTAGGGCGTCCGTCTACCATATGGGAGGTCCGCGGTTCAAACCCCCGGCCTCCTTGACCCGTGTGGAGCGGGCCATGCGCAGTGCTGATGCGCGCAAGGAGTGCCGTGCCATGCAAGGGTGTCCCCCGCGTGGGGGAGCCCCCCACGCGCAAGGAGTGCACCCGTGAGGAAAGCCGCCCAGCGTGAAAAGAAAGTGCAGCCTGCCCAGGAATGGCGCCGCCCACACTTCCTGTGCTGCTGACGACAACAGAAGCGGACAAAGAAACAAAACAAAAGCAGACAAAGAAACAAGACGCAACAAATAGACACCAAGAACAGACAACCAGGGGAGGGGGGGAAATTAAATAAATAAATAAATCTTTAAAAAAAAAAAAAAAAAAAAAGATGTCAATTCTCCCCAAAATGACCTATAGATTCAACACAATCATAGTCAACATTCCAGCAGAGTGTTTTTTTGTAAAAATTGACTAAATGATTCTAAAATTCATATGGAACCCAAAGTACCTAGAATAGCCACAACAAGCTTTAAAAAAAGAACAAAGTTGGAAACCTAATACTGACTTCAATACTTAATGTTAATGTAAGTAAATCAGAACAATATGGTACTTGGCATCAAGACAGAGCAATGGAATAAAACAGAAAATAGATACAGACCTACACATACATGGACAAGTAATTTTCGACAAAGACAATTCAGTCTTTTCAATTAATAGTTCTGTAACAATTAGGTATCCATGCACAAAAATGTGATCTTTGATCCATACCTTGTACCATTTACAAATATTAACTGCAAGTAGATCACAGACTGAAATGAAACACATAAAATTTAAAAACCAAGAGCAAAAAATCAGAAGAAAACTTTTTGGACCTTGGGACAGTTAGGGAAAATTTTTAAAAAGCATGATAAAAAGAAACAAATTGATACTTTAGACTTAAATGAAAATACAAACCAAGAACTGGGAGAAAATCTTCGCAAATAATTTATCTGATAAAAAGACTGGGAGCCAGAATATATTTTTTAACTTAAGAAAACAAACACCACCACCACCACAAAAAAAAAAAAAAAAAAAAAACTCCTTGATAAAAGATTAACAATTCACCAAAGATGACACATGAGAGGTAAATAAGCACATGAAAAGTTGCTCAACAGCATTAGGGAATGAAGAGATGTACCACAACATACCTACTAGCATGGCTAAAATTAAAAAGATTGACCACACAAAGTATGGTGAAATGCAGAGAAACTGAAATTCTCATACACTTCTGGTGGGAATATAATATGGTACAACCATTGTGGAAAACAGTTTAGCAGTTGCTTAAAAAGTTAAACATACACTTATCAGCCATTCCACTGTTATGTGTTTAAATCAAAAGAAATAAAAGCATATGTCCAGACAAAGATGCACACATTATTAATATTCATATTTGCACAACAGCCCAAAACTGGAAACAATCTAAATGTCCTTCACAACTAAACTGCAGTATATACATACTATGAAACACTACTCAGCAATGAAAGAAATGAATTATCAATACATACAACATGGATAAATTGCAAAATAATTATGTCAAATGAAAACAAGAGAAAAAAAGAATACACTTAAAATTTTAGAAAATGCTAATATAGATCAGTGAGTTACCTAGGGATAGGAAGGAGGGGTTTACAAAGAAGCATAAGGAAACTTTCAGGGATAATGGATATGTTCATTATCTTGATTGTGCTAAAACTGTCACAGGTGATAGATGTCAAAACTCATCAAACTGCACAATTTTCCTATGTTGCCAGTAAAAATGGAATGAAGCTGTTAAAAGTTTTATCCCATCTAAAACTTGACCTTCCACTAGCAACCCTCTTCCCTCAAAATCTACTTCTCCTATAAAGTACAGTATCATAAACTTAGGTGATGGCAACTCAAACCTTCCAGTAGCTTATACATGGAGGGATGCATTTTTAAAACTGCCATGACACACTCTTGTAAAGAATTCAAAATCTCCCACTTTCTACAAGAAAAACGTTAAAGTCTTTTTTGTCCACCCTTCAAAACCCTCAGCAACACAGTCTCCTTTACCATCTAATCTCAGTCAACTAAGTTTTCTAAACAGCCCTCCCTCCTCATCATACCTTTATCTCCCACTGTACAACATCCTCCACGCCCTGCCATCTCACAGCATTACCTGTTAAATCCCATCCATTCCTTAAGACAAGGTGAAATACCACTGCCACCAAGGATCTCTGCCTAGACCCAATCCAAAATGGATTGTTCTCTCTGTGGTTGAATAAAGTTATTTCAATAAATTTATTTTAGAATGTATCTTCAGTATATACACCTAGGAAAACATAATTAATAGTCAAATGTTGATTTAACTTTTGTTTTCATTCTTCAAAAAGTTGTAAGATTGTCCAATGAAGCTGTCTAATTTAAGCAGGCCCTTACATAAAGGACAATTAAAGGGGTAATCTTTCTAGAAAAAATACAGACATCAAAATTCCCCAGGACGTTTGGTGCCATCTTTTGTCTAAATACTTTAAGACCAAGACGGAAGGATGAAAGACGCTAAGAGTCCTCCACATTAACCAACAGTCACAAAAAGTGAAGAGCATCTGCTTGTCCCAAAACCAAATGAAGAAAAACTAAAGATAGCTGGAACAAAGATACCTAGCTCTTATCTTAAGGGAATAACAGCAGCCTGCTTGGAAGTCCAGACATTGAAACAATTCAGACTCCTTAGGTCTTGAATTATGGTCACCTATATTTGCCAACTAAAAAATTCCAGCAACTTTGCTTTTGTTCAACTGTTATCTATTGTCCACCCTAAAACATTCTTCCTTCCTATTAACTCTCCAGCTATTTCAATCCAAAGCATATGTAAAACCTAAAAACAAGGATTCCTCTTTAAGCCTTTCCCAAACTATTCAACCTGTTTCCCATGTTCTTATCCTCAAATTTTCTAGTGGTTTTTTTCCCTGTATCCTTCCAGATAAATAAACCCTTCTAGCATATTCTGAAGGGTTATCTTGTATTTTTTATGTAACTTTGCATGTATTTATTCCCCATCTCTTATGTTCCTTGAACAAAGAACTGTGTTTTTTTATATTTCCCACAGAAAAACTCATCTAACAGTACCCAATAATGATCTAAAGTGAATGAAAGTTAATATACAAGCATAGTTAAAAACATTTGATTTAAATTAGAAAAGTAATAATACAGTAGGAGGTGGTGAATAAGAACCTGATTTTCAAATTGAACAGAAGAACATAAACAGTAGATTCAAGTTTATGCTTCTATTTGCTAGATTAGATGGACAGTACAAGATACATTCTGCCCCAACTTTTTCACCAATTTATTAAAAAGAAACATGTCTCATATTAAAAGGTCAAAATCATGAGAAAAATCAAATATGCTCTTTATTGCAATGGTACTATTTCTAATCTGGAAAAACAAAGATGAATTTCACTTACTGTTTTAGAAAACCTATTCATAGTGCTGCTGAGAGTTATATTTTAAAAGACAAAGTCAGAGTATTTCCCTTTTATGCTATAAAGTAATTAAAGATTTTATACAACTCAATTTTTACAATTTAAAACACATATTTTGGTTACAGGTATTTAACAGAGCAATTAAATCCTTATTTCCACTTCTGCTCTAAAATACGCCTGCCCGCAGTGAGTGGGAACTGCTGCAGATCATTAAACACTCATTTATCAATGTCTCTCAGCAGGCAACACAATGCAGCAGAACAGCACACAGAAACCACCCTGAACCCCAGCAACAGCGGCTAATTAGCATAGCCTACCACTAAACCCACACCATATGATTGGAACTGTTAGTCAGAATGCTAGCCAATCAAACTAGGTTATGCAAATAGCCTATTTTAGTTGCCAGGGTACAGCTACTTCCAATTGTCCAATAGGAAAACAAGCAATAAACAAGAAATGAAATTGAGCTTTGTCACATTTTCAAGCTGCCGTTAACACTTTCAGGTTTAGAACAAAATTAATGACGACTGTAAAGGATTAAAATCACATTCTACACTTCTTTCCAAAGGCAATCCAATGGTTACACACGGACTATAGGGAAAGCAGTGCATTTGTTGTAATTTTAACTTTTACTAGTTTTTCTAACAGAAGGTGACATCAACGTTTTAACTTTTTTTCTCCACCTACTCAAAGTGTTTATGTAAATATCTTTCTATACATTCAAGTAGATTCTCAGATGTTACATTTTAGGAAAAGCTTACAAAGCATTTCCATTCTATAAAGAAAAGATTAAAAGGTGAGCATAACAGAAAGCATAGCTCATTGAAGTCTCTCAAATAAGCTTTATCAGGCTGAAGAAAGATATCTTATTTTTTATTATGACACAATATACAATCACAAAAATAATATAAAAATCCAATCCAAATTAAGTAATAACTTACAAGGCTTTAACTATGTAGACTGTAACCAAGTAAATAATACCCATTCTTTGGGACCAAGTTCAAATAATATATAAATGCAATATAAACACATTATCTTCATTAAAAAAATTTCTAATAATGGGTAAAACATAAAAGATCTTTAACTCTGTCAGTAGATACTTACAAAGACCGTTTTAAAGAATATCAGCATCCTGACAATTCTTGGTGATTGAATATCTTTAATCTCACATATTCAGAGAAATGCTTTGAAACATGTCAAGGAGACACAGTTCCCATTTGTGCCTTATAAAAGATAGTTTATTTTTAAACAGATCAACGTGTCCAACCTATCTTAGCAATTATCTCCTTCTAAATGGAGTAGATTTATCCCACACCGTGGAGAAGTTAGTGATTTTTAAACATATTTTTCTACAGAATGTCTGTAAAATGTCTGTAAATGTCTCAAGACATCAACCATTCTCAAAATATATTGAATTAGGACACAAGCAGATTTCGAGTACTGGATTCTAAGAGAACAACACGTAGGTCTGATCTACGTTGCTGCAATTTACCTTCCCCATTTAAGAAAACTGAAGTCACTACTTTTCCACCATCTCCAAGCACTTGTCCCCTAAGTTCTTCCCACATTTTCTCTGCTCAGGGATTCTCAAGGAAAACCACTAAAAGTCCACTGAAACCAAGATCTGAAAAGGCCAGCTTCTGAAAGGGGGGAGAAGGGTCAATATCTGAAATTTAAAGCTGGAAGTTACCTTAAAAATCACCAAAACTAAGTTCTAAAAAGCAACTATACTTTCAGAAACATAGTGTAGAAGAGGGACTCTTAACAAGGGCTCCATGAGCTTGAATTGAAATTCAAAAAAAATTCTTGTGGGGACATGTTGGTGTAGGTGTGATATATTTATTAAATAATACACAGTATAGGGAAGTGGCTGTGTCTCAACTGACTGGGCTCCCGTCTACCACTGTGGGAGGCCATGGGTTCACATCCCAGGGCCTCCTTGTGAAGGCAAGCTGGCCCACGCCCACGGAGAGCTGACAGCCTGCGCCCGCGGAGATCTAGCACAGCAAGAAGACCCAACAAAGGGAGACAAGCAGACAGAGAAGAACAACCAGCAAATGGATGCAGAGAGCAGAGAGCAGACAGCAAGCAAGCCACAAGGGAGGGAAATAAATAAAAATAAATCTTTAAAAAAAAAAGCATAAAGGCAATTTAAAAATAACAATAATAATAATACACAGGACAGCGTGGACTTAGTAAGGGGTGCATGCTTTTCACCTGATTAGCAAAGGAGTCCATGGAACAAAAAAGGTTATGAACCCCTGGTATAGAAGACAGAAATCCTACAAATAAAAATCAAAGTCCTCCTAAATTATAAACATCATATATGAATAATCAATATATGTAAGATAACAAAACATCTCTCAGTTGTATGTATGAAAATATATTTAAAGATAATCTTTCAAAAACGATTAGCTCAGAATCATTCCTCACGTCCTCATTTACAACATCAACTGACCAAAGTTTAAGAAAGCTTTGAGGGAACAGATGTAGCTCAAGCAGTTGAGTGCCAACCTACCAAATGGGAAGTTCCAGGTTCAGTTTCCTGTGCCTCCTGAAAAAGTAAACAAGAAAAAACAAAAAACAACAACAAGCAAAAAAAAAAGAAGAAAAGAAAATCAACTCAGGTAAGCCAATGTGGGTCAGAGGTTGAGTGCCAACTTCCCATATATGAGGTCGAGGGTTCAATCCCTGCCCACACCACCTCGTACCTTTAAAAAAAAAAAAAAGCTTTGAAAATCACTCTCTAACCTAGAGTATGTCATCCATTCCCTAAAAAATCAATCTTAATTTACTTCAAACTTCAAACATCATTTAGTTTGTTTTTCAACCACTAAAAACCCTGAGGAGCCTCCTTAAGCTCCTAAGGATAAAAAGGCAATAGGTGAAATAAAATGGAAGGATTTTTAAGGCAATTTCAGAGGCTTAAGTCATGAATTTTTAATATTTTGGTTAGTTCTTCCAGTTTCAAGCTTGTCTCATACCTCCCTCTAACTTGGTAAAGCAATCCTAACCAACCTGTCTTCCAATCTATGGAAGTAAACCAGGGATTTTCAACGCAAACAAGGACTATTTCCTGGTCCACCTCTTAAGCATTCTTCCTATTACAAAATTTCCCCATCCTTGAAGTGGAAAAAACTAAAACCATGGCACCCTTATTCTCCTTTGGGGCCCAGAGACACAAGGAAACATCACCTGCCTGGTGACAGATACTCTGGAATAAGGCATCCTGAATTTAATGTTTAGCCTATCTTCAATTCTTTTTAAACCTGCTTAAAAATTATGTTTAAAAAGTATCAATGAGGAGAGCGGACGTGGCTCAACTGATAGAGCATCCGTCTACCCTATGGAGAGTCCAGGGTTCAATCCCCAGGGCCTCCTGACCCCTGTGGTAAGCTGGCCCACGTGCAGTGCTATGATACACAAGAAGTGTGTCCCACAAGGAGAGCTGCCCTGGGTGAAAAAGGCGCAGCCCACCCAGGAGTGGCGCTGCACACACAGAGAGCTGACGCAACAATAACAACAACAACAACAACAACAACGAGACGCAATTTCCCAGTGCCGCCGGGTAATGCAAGCAGACGCAGAAGAATATACAGCGAATGAACACAGAAAACAGACAACAGAGGGGAAGGGGAGAGAAATAAATAAAAAATAAATCTATTTTTTAAAAGTAGCAATGGGTACTACACTTATTATCAGAAATTAAATATTTAAAATGTCTAAAAATAGTAAATTTACTAAATTACAATATTCTTTACAGAAAATATATATTTTTAAATTCCTCATAAAGTATTTTCTAAGTAGGCAATTAATCATTAACATTCTTTAAGTACAGTACTCCAATTAGGTTTCTTCCCATCTTGTAAGGGGGACTATATTTAGAATAGCTGATAACTTATCTGCAGTTACTGATATCAAAAAGCTATAAACAGCCCCTATCCTCTTAATATACAATAGCTCTTACTAGACCAAGTGATATATCATCCACAATTATCTCAAATGACAATTCATTCCATACCAACGATTTTATATTTTAAAAAGGGAGTGCTATAATGTACTACCTTTCAAGTTTGAGAAAAAGGCAAGAAGATAAAAAGGCATTTTCCTCTTTGAATTTCAAGCCATCTAAGCTAGAGAAATATTCAAAAGATTATGGGCAACCACGCCAGTTAGGTTTTTACTATCTCATTTCACAAAGTGAGACTGCTGCCATATTGTTTTGCTAGTCATCTTTTAAAAAGATTTAGCCAAGGGAAGCGGACTTGGCCCAGTGGTTGGGGCGTCCGTCTACCACATAGGAGGTCCGCAGTTCAAACCCCGGGTCCCCTTGGCCCGTGCGGAGCTGGCCCACGCGCAGTGCTGATGCACGCAAGGAGTGCCCTGCCACGCAGGGGTGTCCCCCGCGTAGGGGAGTCCCATGCCCAAGGAGTGCATCCCATAAGGAGAGCAGCCCAGTGCGAAAGAAAGTGCAGCCTGCCTAAGAATGGCGCCGCCTACAGGAAGCGCTGACATAAGATGACACAACAAAAAGAAACACAGATTCTCACGCCACTGACAACAGAAGCGGACAAAGAAGACAACGCAGCTAACAGACACAGAGAACAGACAACCGGGGCTGGGCGGGGGAAGGAGAGATAAATAAATAGATAGATAGATAGATAGATAGATAGATAGATAAGATAAGATAAATAAATAAATAAATCTTTTTTTTTTAAAGATTTAACCAGGAGGTATTTGTATTCTCAAACTTAATAGCAATCCTGATACTTCTTTCTTCATTTAAGTCTACTTATATAATTAGAAGGTAAACTGTTATTTACATCAGAAAAACAAAAATTATTTTTATATTTTGAACTATTCTTGACTCTTGTGTATTGACTAATTAATTTATACGTGGGTTGGAATGGTCCCATCCTACCCAAAACTCCCCTCCGAAACCAAAAAGACACCTAGAATATTATGAATATTCTCTACTGCATGTTAAATATACTTTTGCTAAAAAGCTGACTGATGAAGCAATTATTTAAATTTTAATAATATGTTTCTAGAACAAAAAATTCTTTTTCTTTTTTACTATAATTATTAGGACAATAAAATAGTTTCACTTTCTTAAGCATCTTCACCTATACAAACTGCATTAAGTATTTTCTCATCAATTTCCCTATCATAATAAAACAAGTGGACAGATGTAACAAATTCACAGGGTATATTCTATCTGACTTTAAAAAGACAGTAAGAAAAATTCACTCCCAAGAGGCTTGGGAGAGGGAAGCAGACTTGGCCCAGTGGTTAGGGCGTCCATTTACCACATGGGAGGTCCGCGGTTCAAACCCCGGGCCTCCCTGACCCATGTAGGGCTGGCCTACACGCAGCGCTGATGCACGCAAGGAGTGCCCTGCCATGCAGGGGTGTCCCCCGCATAGGAGAGCCCCGCACGCAAGGAGTGCGCCCATAAGGAGAGCTGCCCAGCGTGAACAAAATTTCAGCCTGCCCGGGAATGGCTCCACACACATGAAGAGGTGACACAACAAGGTGACGCAACAAAAATAAACACAGATTCCCATGCCACTGACAACAACAGAAGCGGACAAAGAAGAACACGCAGCAAATAGACACAGAGAACAGACAACTTGGGAGGCGGGGTGGGGAGAGAAATAAAATAAAATAAAATTTAAAAATCTTAAAAAAAAATAAAAAAAGTCTTGGGTGAGAAGCACCTGAAAGAGATAAGCAGTCAGACTCCCAGAGAGCAGGTGATACCAAGGTAACAAGGAGAAGCCATATGTCTGTCCACAAGGAGGAAATGAGAACACATGTGGACAGAGTCAGGCTAGAGGAAGCAGAGCCAGAGCAAAAGTCACAAAGGCAGAAACTGACTTACACGTGTTGACCTGCAACAAAGCTGTTCTAACACATGGGATAACTGTAAGTAGCATTCTACAGAGTAGTCAGCAACAGCAATTTTTCTTATTAAGGCCATGAAGTCCAGCTAGTTCCTTAATATAAATTACCAGAATTTCCTGACAGAACCAAGGATAGGCATGGCTGAGGCAGTGCTTTAAAAAAGTCCTTTTAACAGCCAGAGGAGCCACACCCAGAGCTGTTACATAAGTCGGGAGAGGATGGTGCTTCCACAAGAAAGAAGGTTTCCAGGTCAAGATGACAAACTAAACATAGGTATTCAGATCTACCATAAACTCACTGAAACAGCAGTAAAGAATTACAAAATGAAATAAACTAATTAAAGCTTAGGATGGAGACATAACAGTGGACCAAAAATTCTGACAGCTTTCTGGAAGACAAATGGCCAAAGGGATCATGCCAATAGTTAAAGAAAAGTCAAAACCTAGAGCTGAAGATGGCACCAGGAATGACAACATAAGTGGAGGTGCCATTCTGGGTGGGAAAGGAAAACTGCAGTGCAAGTTTGGGGGGAAAGGTCAGCCTCCCCTACTGCTCTAAGAAGTCTCTATTGCACAGTCAGTATGCCCAGTCCCTCCAACATAGGTGAGCAGCTGCCCCCTGCTGAAGCCAAAGAAATCCCCTGTAAGGATACAAAGGCACCTGCCTAAGCAGGCTACAGGTGCAGAAGGACTACTATGTACTCTCGGTGGGCCTCCTCAACCAGGCACTGGAAGAGATGGGTCTTCTTGCCAGGGTCCCAACTCACTCACACTGAACTAAAGTTTGTCAGTGGACATGCCTTACCCACAAATGACAATTTTGCACTCAGTCCTCTCAACTAGGAGAGAACCTGATTAAGGCAGAGAACTTCTGGTTCTTGGATGGGGCTACAGAGATGCACAGGTACATATCATTAAAATAATATAAAAGAGGCCCATAAATGGACCAAAGATGACAAGCATCATAAACGAGTACTCTGCATCTGAGATTTAAAAACAAAATTTTTTTCCTAATGAACAACAAATGCATATAATATGATTAAATTTTTTTTCCCCAATCACTGCATCACACTACACATCTAACCCAGTTTTAACATTTCTCCTACAAACAGAACTTAGTGACATATATCTCCCTCTATGGGTCCCAATATACTATATGTTTTTGCAGTATAGTTTTATTTTCGACTTTCAAAAGGACCCAAGACAAAAGTATGGAATTTAACTATAGTTAAAGAAAGGTGTGCAAGTATATATATACCTATATAGGATGCAAAAGTAATTGTCTGGTGGGCAAAGGTTGTGAAGTAGAAAAATATATAGAGTATATTTATATTTCATAACTTGGGAAATTAAAAGAAATTGTCTAGTAAGAGCTAAAACCATAAAACTCTTAGAAGAAAACAGAGGGGAAAATCTTTAGGGCCCTGTATTAGGCAGTGGATTAATGAGACATGACACCAAAAGCACAAGCAACAAAAGAAAAACAGGGATAAACTGGACTTCATAAAAAGTTAATCTTTTATGCAAAGAACATTATAAAGAAAGTGAAAAGACAAGCTACAGAATGGGAAAGAACAGTTGGAAAATATATACCTGATAAGGGTTAAATAGCTATAATATATAAAGAACTGCTACAACTCAACAAAAAAGGTAAACAAACCAATTAAAAAATGAGCAAAGGGGGAAGGGGATGTGGCTCAAACTGCTGGGCAATGGCTACCTACCACATGGAAGGTCCTGGGTTCAGTTCCCAGTACTAGATAGATAGATAGATAGATAGATAGATAGATAGATAGATAGATAGATAGATAAATGATGAGCAGACAGAGCACACAATGAACAGAGTGTAGACTGCGCATGCAAGCAATGGGGGGGGGGGGGGAGTAAATTAAATAAAATCTTACCCCCCAAAAAATGAGCAAAGGACTTAGACTTTTCTCCAAAGAAGGCATACACGTGACAAATAAGCACATGAAAAGATGCTCAAAATCATTAGCCAATAGAGAAATGCAAATCAAAACCACAATGAGACACTAATTCACGCCCACTAGTATGGCTATTAAAATATGGAAAATAACAAGTGTTTGTCAACATGCAAATAAATAAGGACCTTCCCACATTGTTGGTGGAGATGTAAAATGGTGCCATTGCTGTGGAAAACAGTTTGGTGGTTCCTAAAATATAGAAATTACCACATGATCTGGCAATTCCACTTCTAAGTATATACCCCAAAGAATGGAAAGCTGGGACTTGAATGTATATTTTTACACCAATGCTCACAGGAGCATCATTCACAATAGACACAAGGGAAAAGCAACCCAAGGGTCCATCAAGAGATGAATGGATAAAAAAAAAAAAGCAGAATATCCATAAAATGGAATATTATTCAGCTATAAAAAAATGCAGCTCTGATACATGCAACAAGTTGGGTGAACCTTGAAAACATCATGTTGAGTAAAATTAGCCACACAAAAAAGACATACGTACGATTTCCTTTGTATTAAATACCTAGAATAAGCAAATTCATAGAGAAGAAAGTAGAGCACAAGTTTCCCAGGGCTTCTGCTGGGAAGAAGGAGAATGGGGATTTATTACTTAATGGGTACAGAGTTTCTTTTTGGGGTGATGAAAGAGTGTTGGAAATAGATAGAATGGTGGCGCAATATTGTGAATGTAATTAAATATCACTGAACTGTACACATGTGAGTGGTTTAAACAGGAAATCTTGCATTGTATATGTTACTACAATACTTTTTTTAAGAAAAATTGTCTAAAACTGATAGGTTAAGAGAGAAATTGAAATCAATTTTATAAAATTTTAGAAGAATCAACTAAAACATTTTAAAGGAATAGGAGAAAATTGGCAGGAAGAGAGGTAGCATAGGAGTTAATTGGTTTCATCTTTCTTGGAGGATAGTCAACAGTTTTTTAAATGATAAAACAGTTTATATAAACACTTCTATATTTTAAGTGATGGAAATAACCAAGAGAAGAATTTAAAAAATTGAAAGATTAAAATGGGTTACACCTATGGAGTTGGGGTCAGGAAAAGGAAAACTGATGGTTCATTTTTACTTCCCAAATGGACTAAATTTTATTAACATGTACATGTAAATGGAATGATGAAAAGTACACGTCTGAATTTAACAAGTTAGTTGAGCAGGGCATAAAGAGTAATACTGCTTAGTAGAAGGAAAAAGATTGCTTGTAACTAGTAAGTTACAGAAACAGCAAAACTTTGTAACTTAATACAAAGCAGATCTAGGTTTGAACTAACAAGTAGTTACATTTTGAAGTTCTGCTTTTTGAGAATGAATTTCATTCTGTGTATTTTGGGAATGGTTTGTAAAACTAGAAGTAAACTTTTTCGTATTTCTATCTGATATAAATCGATTCAATAATATGGATCTAAATACTTCTTTAAAAGACAAGAGTAAGGGTACAGGCCTGTACCAAATTAAAGAGGCACCACTAAATAGCCTGATGTCAACCACCAAGAGAGAAGGGAGAAAAGGTATTAGAAAGAAGTAAAATCAATTTAAATTAAGTCTTCTGTGGCACTGATCTACACTATCCAACCCTTAAGCAATAACAGTATTTTTACATCAGGCTTCTTAGTTTGGATTTTCCTTTTAATGAATAATTTTTCTTATACAGAACCAAAATTTAAACAATGGCCAAATCTATCCATTTTCTAAAAATACAAAACCCAAACTCTATCAAAATATTCCTAGAACCAAAACCAGTATCAGTATTCAGACAAGCAATACAGATAAACTTATTTTATATAATCAAAACCAGAGAGTAAATTATTTCCAAAGCCCCTGGAAATCTCTTTAAAAGGGGAATTATATTATACAAAATAAAAGGGTATCACCACCAACAGATTGTTAATAGGTTTATTCTCATGTGTTCAGCAAGTATTTGAGAATTTACTATGTTCCAGGTATTACACTAATGAATAAAGCGTAGTCTCTCCAAACAAAAACGTAATGCTCCTTTATGAAGATACTAAGAACAAAATCAAAAGACAAATGACAAATTGGAAAATGTCACTGCAAATAAGTAACATAAAGTGCAATCATGCAGGTTAAGAGCACGGGCATCAAGCAACACACACTCCTGGGGGTTGCATCCTGGCCCCTATTTAGGAACAGCACTGAAATTAAGCTGGTAACCTTTTTTCTCCTTTCCTTCCTCTCCCCATAGCATCTCCATTTGAAGTAATATTGTTTTACCCTCAGTTATAAACTATGAAGTAATCAGCGACCTTATTCTTTTTTTTTTAGTTTGTACTGTATCTTCATCACAGAGAATATAGCTATTACATAAACACATTCTCAAAAATAACCATCATTTAGCCTAAGTTCTACAAGTTAAATACCTATGTAATGCTCCCCTTATTCCAATGTCCCTCCTGGCTCTGTGGTTTCCTGATTTGACCTCCAGGAGATTCCATAAGATGTGCTTTTAGAAACAATATTCCTCAAATTCTTACTTGTGCTCATAACATTTTGTCTGCGATCTTTATATTTGAAAGCCAGTTTAGCTGGATATAAAACGCCTAGCTCTCATGTGCTTCCCTGAGTGTATTAGACATTATTCCACTGCTTCTGGCATGAAGTGCTGCTGTCGAAATCAGATGGTAACCTAACATTCTTCCCCTAAATTTGGGTCTTTGTTCCTGGGTGCCGAAAGAAATTTTTTTCCTGTGAAGTCCAAAAATTTTTAGTGGACTGTATTTACATATTGGGTATTTCTGGGTCAATTTTCCCAGGTACACAACATGCCCTTTCCAAACACAATAGCAAAAAATTTTTTTTTAATTTCAAGAAATGTTTTAAGTTCTATTTTGTGCTTTAGTTTTTCAGAGACTTTCTCTGAAAAACTATTTTTCTTCACCACTTCTTTAAAACTTTTCTTCCTATTCATCTATTTCTCTGAAGGAATTTTCTATTTTGTTTTTATACTCTTGAGTTCCTTCTAGTATAGCCATCATTTTTTAAATAATTTTTTCCTTCTTTTTCCCTTTCCTGAGTTATCACCATATTTCTAGGTTTTCCTTATTTGGACTTACGTTGTTTTCATATTTGTATCATTTTTTAAATTTCTCTGGGTTTGTTTCAAAACATAGGTTATGGTTTTCAGCCATTTTGTAGACATTCTTTCATCTACAGGGATATTATTCTATTCTTAATTCCTTTTTTCCCAAAAAAAAAAAGTATGGGGAACTTGACTATAATTCTTGTTTGTTGTTCATTTTTATGTGAAGTAAGAAACTTTTAGGAGATTGAACTAGGTCACAATAGCTTTTTTTTCTTAAAGATTTATTTTTATTTATTTCTCTTCTCCTACCCGCCCCCCCAGGGTTGTCTGCTCTCTGTGTCCATTCACTGTGTGTTCTTCTGTGTCTGTCTGCATTCTTGTCAGTAGCACCAGGAAACTGTGTGTCTTTCTTTGTTGCGTCATCTTGCTGCATCAGCTCTCCGTGTTTGTGGTGCCACTCCTGGGCAGGCTGCGCTTTTTTCACGTGGGGCAGCTCTCCTTACAGGGCACACTCCTTGCACATGGGGCTCCCCTATGTGGGGGACACCCCTGCGTGGCAGGGCACTCCTTGCACGCATCAGCACTACACGTGGGCCAGCTCACCACACAGGTCAGGAGGCCCTGGGTTTGAACCCTGGACCTCTCTTGCGGTAGGCGGACGCTCTATCCATTGAGCCAAATCCGCTTTCAACAATAGCTTTTCTAGCTTCAGTAAGAGTCCTCTTCTCCTGTCAGGAAGTATACAAAAATACAACCTCTTGAAGAAGAACTCCTGTACTTTCACCTTCCTCCAGTTTTATCTGACCTTCTTTTTCTTTTGTCCCCATTGTCTCCATCATGCTTAATTTGGATTCTATCCCCAGCAGTTGTCTCCTTAATGTGGGGCTTTGACCAAGAAGGGAACTTCAAATGATTAGTGTCTTAGCTTGCCACAGGGCTACCACTGCAAGGTACCAGAAATGGATTGGCTTTTATAATGGGGATTTTATTTAGGGTAAAAGCTTACAGTTCTGGGGCCATGAAATGTCCAAATCTAAGCACCTTCAGGGAAGCTTTCTCACGAAAGACAGCTACTGGTGGTCCTGAGGTCCTGACATGCCTCAAAGATGGCCACCTGTCTCTGCTGAGGTCCATGCCTTCCCCTCCAGAATCTATTGTTTCCCAGAGCTCAGCTGTGGACAACCAGGCATAAGGCTTGTCTCTTTCTGGGTCTCATCTCTTGGTCTCAGCTACTCTACTTTCTTCCCAAGTTTATCTGTAAGTGATCAGGTATACAGCTTATCTCTTCAAGCCTTCAGTTGCTCTATAGGCCCAGCCTCTTAGGGTCTTAGGGCTTAAACTATGGCAGCTAGCGATCCTCAAATCCTCTCTCACATGGCAAGATCAAAAAATGTCAGCTTCTTTTCTTTGTGTATCTCTCTTTATGTCTGTTTACATAAAGCTGCAGTAAGAAGGCGGAGACCCAACTTGAGTCACACCTCACTGACACTGTCCAATCAAAAGGGTCCCACACGTACAGGAATGTATTAATTCAAGAATATAATCTTTTTCTTTTGGAGAACTACAAAATAACTACAAACTATCACAGTTGTGAGAATTCACAAGGACCCACTGGCTCTAATCCCTTCAGAACTTACTATGGACCCCTTGTATTCTTGTGAACTTAAGACCTTGTTCTCAAACTTGATTGCGATATGTGCCAATGAACCACAGCCTACCTTAGAGTTCTGTTTTCAGGTCCCTGTGATACCTAATGCTTCTTTCTATATCCTTCTATACAAATGTTGACACCATACAGGTTTTGTAGTTATCAGAGGTTTGTAGCCACCTACATGGGTTTTTGGGGATACCATCATCTCATCTGTCTTTTGGATGCTGTCCATGAATTTTCGGTTTTGCTGTCCTAGTTGCTCTGTCTGTTTTGAAGGAAAACTGCGGATATTAAAAAACTATGGGGAAGTGAACTTGGCCCAGTGGTTAGGGCGTCCATCTATCACATGGGAGGTCCGTGGTTGAAACCCCGGGCGTCCTTGACCCGTGTGGAGCTGGCCCACGCGCAGTGCTGATGCGCGCAAGGAGTGTCCTGCCACACAGGGGTGTCCCCGCGTAGGGGAGCCCCATGCGCAAGAAGTACACCCCATAAGGAGAGCCACCCAGCACGAAAGTAAGTGTAGCCTGCCCAAGAATGGGCCACACACACGGAGAGCTGACACAACAAGATGATGCACAGATAACCACACCGATGACAACAACAGAAGTGGACAAAGAAGAACATGCAGCAAATAGACACAGAGAACAGACAACTGGGGCCAGGGTGGGGGGAAGGGGAGAGAAATAAATAAATAAATCTTAAAAAAAAAAAAGAACTATGCCTGCCTGTCATTTTATCAGATTTCATATTCTTTTAGAGGTATACTTTGTAAGTATCTCAAAGTAAAAGATAACAAATATAAATGTAGTTGCTTTCTCATGGGTCTTGAATAAAGGCATAAGTCTAAGAAATTCAACTTTACAATGTGGCTCAGGATTTCCACCATCTTTTCTATAAATATCAAATGTTCTCTTCTCATGTGATATAGACATAACATTGTTATTATTAATTGCTCCTACTTAGAAATTAGGAATTTAAAATAAAAATATGAAACAAAACTAAATGAAAACATTATCTCATAAAAACCATTTGAGGAAATTCATTAAAGCAAGCATTCAAATTAAGGAACTTCTTTTTAGGCATCAGGAAAACAAAAATTGCTTTTGTTGTAAGTATTCACTGAGAACTTTCTATGTACCAGGAACCCTCTAGACAGACACAGGACATACAAAGAGGATAAACCATGGTCTCCCTGACACTGAAGAAATATCAGATTGGTGGAGATATAAAACAAGGAAGCACATTTGTGCAAATGCCATAAAAACATTAAATCAGGGGCGCAGATGTGGCTGAAGTGGTTGAGCACCTGCTTTCCACATGGGACGACCTATGTTCAGTTCCCAGTGACTCCTAAAAAAAAAAAAAAAAACAAGCAAACAAACAAAAAAACCATCTTAGGGGAGCCGATGTGACTCAGTGGCTGAGCATCAGCTTCCTACATACGAGGTCCCAGGTTTATTACCTAGCCCTGGTACCTTTAAAAAAAAAAAAAAAAAAAAAAAAGGCATTAAATCAAAGTCATTTGCTAAGAAGGAAATAATCCTGGGAAGAGAATATCTACCAAACAATTAGAAAAAGGGCAGTGGTTTCTCTCTCTTTACCTTACGAACTTCTGAAGCACTTGAACTTTTTCCTCCAATGTACATGCAATATCACTTTTATATTTTTCAAAAAAGAGAAGACTCTTCTTTTTTGCTGAATTAAGAGAATTTTTGTAACTATAACACTCAATGATCATACAGTGAAAGTCTCAAATCAGCACACTTTAGAATAAATTTCTAAAGTTATGTATCCTCAAAAAGTTAAAGCTCCGAACACTCTGGACCTGCTCAAAGTTCAAAGGGACAGTAGATCACTCTCATTAATAAGTTTTTCAATCAAAATTAGCAAGGAATC
This sequence comes from Dasypus novemcinctus, assembly GCF_030445035.2. Classification (NCBI taxonomy): domain Eukaryota; kingdom Metazoa; phylum Chordata; class Mammalia; order Cingulata; family Dasypodidae; genus Dasypus; species Dasypus novemcinctus. The sequence goes on along the minus strand of NC_080676.1, from coordinate 158,067,754 downwards.
AAAATTTCCCTATGTCACCTGCCGTCGGGCTGGAGGGCTTAGCCTCGCTCAGGCCCAAGAGTCGGGGGGGGGGGGGGGGGCTCGCTCCTGCCGAACCGCCGGCGGGGGGTACTCCCGAAAGGAGCACCGGTTCTCCAGGCGTGGGGGACGCGCGGTTGGGGAAAAACCCACGGAGACCGCTTGAGCGCAAGAACAGGTCTGCTTTATTATGGAAGTGCACTAGGTTATATAGGGTTGAGAGGGAGGAGTAAGATGGAGGGAGGGCTAGCTACGGGGCAGTAGTGGACAGGCTGAAGCTGATGGACAGCCCCGAGGTAAGCAGTTACCGGGGAAGAGGGCAGATTGTACGTTGGCAATATGGGCGGGACTGGCGGGAAAGATAGCGATGGCTGGAAAGGGGAGGAGGGGTGGCGAGAGGCAGCAACAGTCACCAAGCTATAATGCTAGGCAATAAAAGAGAAAATATAAAGGACCTAGAGTGGATATTCAGAACTATTTCAACTGCTTAAAAATGTCATGGAAAAGAAGAGACTGGAAAGGAATGTGCCATCACGCAGTGGACAGTAGAACTCTGGCTATTTTTTTTTCTTACTTTTCTATATTTTTCTAAATTTCTCAATGATTTTTTATTATTTAATACAGGAAGAAAAACTTAATATGTGGGAGCAAATATATATTCACTGGATGTCATTTACCAAAAGAAACAACAGTGAATTAATAAGAGAAAAATCAGACTGCATAGGGTTGAGAAATGAATGAGAACTGGAGAAGGGAAAACACATATAGATGACAGAGAAAGATGAGATATGCAGTGCCATATGACCAGCAATTTCAAAAGGAGGCAACATGGCAATATATTCCAAAATATTAAAACATACAAACGCTTTGATTCTACCAATGCACCCAACTTATAACTGGGATTAAAGTTGTTTTTTTTTCTAATTTACAGATCTTTATTTCTAATCATTTTTAATGACTACACCATACATCTGTAACCACTGAAAATATATAAACTTTGTCCTACAAAATTCACATTTAAAAATGAGAAACTAAAATTGAAATTCTACCATATCAAATAGTTCTAAGCATTCAAATTCTTGGATGTAAGAACTATGACAAAGACTAAAGAAACAAATCAGCACATTTCCAAAGTAAATTTCTTGAGCAAAAGAACAAAATAAAGATTTCGACTGCTTTAGATTTTAAGCTCCTGTACAGCAGTACTGCTATAGTAGCATTATTTTAAGTGTTATGTGCACAAGTAAATTTCTAAGGTTATTCATCTTCATACAATGTTACAGATCTTTCTATATGCTGTGGAATTATTTCAAGTTTTGACGTGACTGGCATATCTCTACTATTAAAAAACAATTGTTAAAGCAGTCCCTTTTAACAAAAAATAATGGTATGAACTGTTGTGTCCAACAGCTTTTGCTAAATAATATGTCATAGGATATTAATGAAAATAAATGAAAATTAAAAAGAGGAGGTCCCTTAGTCAAAGGTTTCCTCATAAAAGAGCCTTATGTTAATGTGCATGGTAATTTCGAAGATGGTGCATTTTCCAAATTTAGAAGTGAGTGATTCTATAGCCTAAACAAACAGAATTTGGTTATCTCTTCACTCAAAGGGGCAAGAAGTAGGTACCAGGATCCCGGCATGATGGTGTGCTTGGGTAGTGTGGTGTCATACGCCAATAATGGGAATAAATGGGAGGGGGTGGGTGTGTGCAGGACAGATATCTAGCAGGCAGACATGTGTCTGGAACTCAGAACACAGAATTCTATAATATCAGCACATAGGTTTCACTGAAGCCATTACTGTGAATGCTATCACCCAAAGTATTTTCTGTTTTTACTCTAGATATCTGGAACTCAAAGGTAAAGTCATAAAAACTTATCATAACTATCCACTGCATCATTTATTTGTTTAGATGCTATCTGCCATCTTTCCCAATGGAAATGTTTCCTTTGATCCCTAAAGGCAAGGACTGTATATTTTATCCGTTTAGGCAGAGCACCTATTACAGTACCTGGTACAAAACAAATCCTAGCTAATAAGTATTTGTTGCGCAAATAATTTTTCGCAAAAATCAAAGGGTAATCCAATTTTACCTTACTTGTGTTCTAATTATATACAAAAAGGACACTCGAATTTTAAAAGTAGTGGAAAAACCTCTACTGTATGCTAGGGATACACCAGAGTATATCAGCTTGGTGTTTGGTCAAAATCTATTACTAAGGTTTAGCTTTTGAAAAGTCATTATCAGCCAATATTCTTTCTAGTACCCCAAAACTAAGCATAAGCAATGAGAAATATGAGAGAATAAGTTACCTATCACATTTAACCAGCATGACAAAGTCAGTACCAAAAAAAGGCCGGGGGGTGGGTGGGCAAGTGAACATATGCTTTCCAAAAGGCATAAGCATTCCACTTAGAGTAAAACACTCCTTGAGTTTTGTGTGATAAAATTCTATCACTTTAAGTATAATAAATGTGTGCACAATAGTACAAGAGCAAACTGCTGCATTAATTAATGACCGTTATAAAAGCTGCTAATTTTGCTTGAAAACAATTGTTAATTTTCCAATTGTTAAAAATGGAATTTACACGAGCAGCTAACCATATATTTAGAGAGTGCTATTTAATTCCCTTGAGGCCAGAAGACTTTTAATAAAAGGAGCTATTTGGGAAGCCTTCATATCTTGGATATGAAGATAAACTATAAGTAGAATAGCAATTTTGTTACCGCAAAATTGCATGAGGGAAAATCTCCAAAACTAATAAAATTCATGGATAAACCTATGAGATACCCCAAAATTACTATGTTCCTCTACTGACCTCAGTTGAAAAAATGAACATCTACTTGGAAGAGCCAACATGCAATATAGTGTCCAAGCAGCAATCTGGAAGCTGACAGTGCTGAGAATTTATCCTGCACCCAAAGGTCACATTTTTAAAATGTGACAACCAAACTTTTCGTAAGCTTGTAAAGAACTTTCTGTGAAAACTCCTATTTATATTCTTCTATGTCAGTAACATTCAGCCCAGCATGATTCTTTTTTTAACAATAAGCCACTCATCCAGAAGGTGTGCCAGATGTAACTTTAATCTAGACAAACATAGATGCGCACACCTATGTGCAGGAGCAAGATAAAGAGGCAGATATGATGAGTCCCTTATGAATGTATTATTAGATCTATCATTCAATTTACAAACAGCTTCAAATATATTCCTTCGTACAAAATGGAACACCTGAAACGTTTTTTAAAATCCCACCCCCCCAAAAAACAAAAAATGATTACTTTCTCTTTTCAGAAAACAAAGATCAACGAAAACCAAAACCAACCAGCAATGTAACTAGGGATCTATTCCAGATTTTTATGTAGCTATTTCTTTTTCAGTTAAAGACTACATTTTCAAACATCAGTTTTTACATATAACCAAATAAGACTCTTTCTCTCTGAATCTCAAATTTACAAAATATAATAGAATGTCTCACAATCTGCCTGAGTTTCAAGAATGCATGCATTTGCAAGTTAATGATGCTTTATCCATTAACTACACTACATTTAAGAGTTTGACTGTAACTAGGTATGTACCAGCCTCCACTTTTCCATATATAAGATCACCTCAATTAATTATAAAGCAATCAAAAATGTCTTCACACCGTTTCTCTCATATAAATATAGATGACAAAGGGGAAGAAGAGCAACAGGGTGGCAGGAGAGAACAAGGAAAGAAAAAACAAAACCCCAGATCCAGTTTGTTTTAATAAATCATACAGAGAGGTATAATATCCTTAAGTTTCAGAATTTTATTAAAGCTATACTACTAAAACCTACTCCTTATATCTTTAAAAGATTTGCTATATTCTAATTGGGCTCTGAGAGAGACATGCATTCAACCATAGAGGTGAATATTTTAGTTATTTTATTAACAGAAAAAAATCCAACTTCCGCCAAAGTATTAGCCAATATTCACTTCTGAAAAACTCAAGTACCAGCAATTACTATATTTTATTTGTATTAATAGCACTATAAATCACTGATTACCAGACAAACTGAGTCCCAAAGCCAAATTTAATAAATATTCCAACTATCTCTGGCATTTACTGATCTGAACAATTCTCCCACTGATTGCTGTTTATCAAAAAACATCCCCATTCAAAATATACCAACAGTACCCACATTCCCTCAGACAACCATAGTCTTACTATATTTCAAAACTTGAGTCACCTGTATGCATCGTCTTCTTTCAAGTCTCATATCATCCTGATGGGGTGGGGGAAGGGAGGGAAGAGTCCGGCAGCAAAACTATAACACTGTGTGAAGAAAAACAGATTATGATAAGAGATAATGATGCAAGACAATTACCCCTAATTGAGGAATAACTAATGTACTTACAATCCTCAAAACATATAGATAAAATTATACTGCAAACTCTCAAAACTCATTTACTAACATTTAAGTTCACTTGAAAATAACTTCCTTAGTCTTCATTAATCAAAGTTAATTATATATAAAATTTATAAATGTAAAGTATTCATCTGTCAGGGAAAAGATAAAATTTTAAAATCTGCCTGCTACCAAGGAAAATTTCAGGCATTTCTAGGTATAAAATAAATACTGAATAGTCCACTATTCTATAATTTATCTGGAGGAAAAAAATCTACATTTTGTAGTCTCCATCAATTCACAAATCAATATGAAAGTGAATTTACTTTTCATATGGTTTACTATCAAGGTAGAGGTAATTAAAGTTACTTAATAGGAATGATAACATGTTACACTAATAAGTTATTTGTAATTTAAATTCTGAGACATTTCTCATAACTGCCCCAGTAAGTCCACAAACTCTCTTTTGCTCTGATGGCTTCTCTTACTTTATTGTAACTCTTTTACAGTAATTCCTACTTACTGCTTCCACTGCTATTTCATGATTGACCAACAAATACCCATAATGACTGATGGGAAAGGGAAAGCAGGCTCATTGTTAACAGTGATAACAGCAAGAAACTAAAAACAAGTACAGGTTAAAAACCTGGCTTATAAATTAACTGAGTCTACTTTTTTTTCCCTAAAAATTTATCTTTAAAATGGTTACTAAGGAAAAAAAAAAAAAAGACATCAAAAAAATAAAATAAAATAAAATGGTTACTAAGGGATATAATGAAACAATGTTGGCTAAATTCCCAGGCTAGCCAGAAGAAACCTGTTAATTCCAAAAGATATTATTGGGGGCATGGATACTGGGGACCCTGAAAGACAAAAGAAATACAGAAAGATCCCAATTCTAGCTTCTTTCTTTACCTGGACAATTCTAAGAGAGGTTTCCTTTCTCTCAAATCCAGATGCCTATAATTCCTTAAATTTTATATGGTGACATCACAACCACCCTGGCTAATAATAACCACCCTGCCTTCCCCAAAGTAGTTCTAAGCTCCTAAATTACCAACCAAAGTTCCCACTGCCTCAATGTAGTTCATTTCAGGTATTAATGCTAGTTAGTCCAAATGAACCTCTAACTGGTAGAATTCTAAGCAGTGCTGCAAAATAAAGAAACTATTCAGGCAGGTTGAAGAAAAACATTTTTAGGCGAGTGGGTCATGAAAAAAATATTTCTGCGCTTCTGTTATTTCTCCTTGTACTTCTTAAACTCAAAGTTCTTTTAAAAACTCAAAAGTTACCAACATTAGGCACTTCATTGGAAGAGTAGTTCAGGGACAGAGGTTTAAATGGATGAATTATGGAAAAAGGAATTGTCTATGATTGAAATCATTAACTATAATCCAGATTCCATTCTTGAAGAACTACCTTCCCAGTTCAGATGCTGCTATGGCAGCAGGTGAAACCCTAGACCATGGGCAAACTGGTACCCGATTTTGGAGTGGGTGGATGAATGGATAGATGGATGGGCATTAGGGTTTTGCATTAAAATAGTTATATTTGCAAAAAATAATCAGTAACTGAATAAATGAAAATCTTTTCCTCCAAAAACTTTTATAGTAATCCCCTCCCCGCTGAAAATGGTCTGTCTTAAAATTCTAGCATGGACCAATGGAAAAAGGGAATATAAATTCAACCTCTTGCTATGAATAAATCAAGTTCTTATGTTCTCATCATCATATTCTTCACCTATAAAATATTACAATTCTACCTTGCCAGTATCAATGGCTTCAACAGGAATAGACGATCTAACTGACAGAACAGCGCTTCATAAGAATAAAGCAGAATAAAAAACATTAGAATTCTTTTACTTTATTAAAAGTTCCTAGAAGTTAGCATTTACTTCATTGTTTCACACGTAAAATCTAAATATAAGAAATATGCATCAAAATTGTCTGATCCTAAAATTGTGACTTCTTAGAAATGCCATCCATTAATTACCACCCATTTGAAAAGCAACCTTTAGCAATGGGTAAATATCTCCACAAGTTAAATTTGCTTCTGATATAAGAAGCAACTAAACCATCACACACTTAGTAAAGATAAACACAAGAAGTAATTATTCCATATGTCTCCCAGGTTAGTCAGTTTTCAAGAAAAAAAAATGGTTTATATTAGCTAAGAATTGTACAAGAATAATAATACGAAATACTAAAATGTGCTTTGAACACGAGGTCTATAGATACAATATTCTTTTCTTAAAAGTTTTTAAATTAAGTCATATTTTAAATCTTCTGAAATATCTTACCGTGTATTTAGCCTTCCCCCATAAATGGAGTCATTCACAAATTATGGAGCAAAAATCAGATGCTAAATGAAAAGCATCTACTACTGTTACCATAGGAATCTCTTAAAATCCTCAAAACCTTTTTGGAAGTATGTTTTAGCTCACATTTTGCCACAGGCAACATAATGGTCTGTGAACAACCCAGGAGCTGAGCTTAAGTGGGTTTTGAAGATAAACTAATGTACAATCCATTTTTTATTTGTCTGAAAATTAGTGCATAAAATTAAGCCTACAGCCCAGCACATCTACAGGGAAAGTAGAATTTTAACCAGGCTAAGTTAGAGCACACAGTATATTCAGGTATGTATCAGGTTCAGTCTCTCTCATTAGAGACAAACAGCATCGAGATGCCCAATTAAAAGCACTGATATATTAAAACTAACAATACTAATCTACAAAAATCTTAAGAGTGGCAAGGCTGTGATAGAAATTAATGCATTAGCAAGACCAAATTAATTCAGGAGGTATTAAACTAAAAAAATTATATCTAATTACAAAATAAAGTAGTTGGGAAGTCATACAAACAGCAGATAAAAAAATCAGTGTAATACAAGGAGCTTCAAAGGTACTGGTAAGTACTACTTTATTTGTAAAGCTGGGTGGAAGTACATGGTTGTTTTTGTTATCTTTTAATTGTACATGTTATAAATATCCTCATATGTATATTTCACAATTTTTAAAATATAATCCATATGAAAATAAAATATGACACACAATGAGCCTTAAGAAAGCAATTTAAATAGTTCCAAAAAATGCAATTAAGAATAATCCACGAAAATGAAATCAAGGAAAACTTAGTGAAGACACTTAAAATTTAATTATGTAATTACGTAAAATTTCTAGTGTGACTAACATTCCTTATGAACTTTTTGCTCATTTACAGGAACACAGTAGAGACAAAAGAAAATATTTTCTTCTTTTTCCATACAGTAATTTTAAAAAATTTTTCTAGAATTATAACCACCAAAGGAGTCAAAAGGAAAAGAAAATAGGGAAATGTCGTGATTTTGATACCTAATACCCAAGAAATAAAATCTTTAACTGATTCCCCAGTAAAATAATCAAATGGCATACAAGGAGGAAAAGCTATACACTAATGGGCGATTTCAAGTGAATTCCTAAAAAGCAAGAACGTTTTTCACACCTCTCAAAATCCCCAGGAAATAAGAGTTTAAAAAAAAAAAAGCACAGATCTTTTGTAAGTGACAACATGAGTAAAGCGGTAGGGGAAAGGACATTTGCTAAATACTTACTATGCATCAACAACTCTGCTGAGATACTTTATATATGTTGACACATTTAATCTCCTACCAATCCTTTAAGTAGTAACGGGTTTTTTTCCATTTCACCAATAGGAGAACCAAGGGTCGAAAGATTAACCAGCCTAAGGTCACAGCATGTGGACTCTGGTCAACACTGAAGTCACTATTTTTCCACCATGTCAAGATGCTGCTCATCAGAAACCAATGAAATGATTTTAAGAAAATCACAAAGATGCAAGAATTCAGGTCTATCTATATTTGATTTTATACCCTGTACTCACTCTTTTGCCTTAACCAACCCAAACATGAAAAAAAATAAAAGCTCATAAGCAGTAAACTAATTTGTACAAAGCATTTCAATTTAAGAAAATGGAACACTTAATTCTCTCCAAAGGTTAGTAGAGAAACTTTAATTCTAGCACAACAGATTGGTACATATTTCCTTTATCAAAAAATTTTAAAAGAAGACAAACTGAAAAGAAGATAAAAACTGACAGCAGATGAGTCATTTTCTCACTAAAGCCTTGGGCAAGATAAAAGAGCATGTAAGATTATAAACCTGGGTCTTGGATTATACTACTCTACTGGCATCTTGGAAGTGCAATAGCTGAGATACACGTTAAAGAATAGATCAACATATATTCCAAGAAATTACATGAGACCTAATGTAATTCTGAGTATTAGGGAGAAGGTTCAAGAACTAGAACTGAGTGGGTTAACTAGACATTGCTCAAAATTTTTGCCATCTCAAACACCAAGTTACTCAGGCTCTATTAGGACCTCACCTAGGCTCAAATGAGACAAAATAGGCACTGAGTATTTGAACACACCAACAAATACAGGAAAACAGAAGGAAATGCTCCATATGCATATTACCTGTAACAATGCATAATGTACTGGACAAATTATCATTTTTTTAAACTTCAAGGGAAAACTGAAAAGTTTCTAAGGATAAGTTACAGGCCAGACGTCTTCGCGGAGAGTCGCCGTGGTTTCCTGCTTCAACAGTGCTTGAACGGAACCCGGTGCTTGCCCCTGTCGGCCAGCCACCCCCAGCTGCTTGCCACTATCCGTCCAGTGTCGCACAGCCGCCACTTCTCAGCCACCCATCATGACGACCACATCCCCGTCACAGGTGCGCCAGAACTACAACCAGGACTCGGAGGCCGCCGTCAACTGCCAGATCAACCTGGAGCTCTATGCCTCTTACGTCTACCTGTCGATATCTTACTACTTTGACCGTGATGATGTGGCTTTGAAGAACTCTGCCAAATATTTTCTTCACCAATCTCATGAGGAGAGGGAACATGCTGAGAAACTAATGAAGCTGCAGAACCAACGAGGCGGCCGAATCTTCCTTCAGGATATCAAGAAACCAGAGCAAGATGACTAGGAGAGCGGACTGAATGCAATGGAGTGTGCATTACACTTGGAAAAAAGGGTGAATCAGTCACTACTAGAACTGCACAAACTGGCTACTGACAAAAATGACCCCCATTTGTGTGACTTCATTGAGACCCATTACCTGAATGAGCAGGTGAAGTCCATCAAAGAACTGGGTGACTACGTAACCAGCCTGCGCAAGATGGGGGCCCAGATTCTGGCTTGGCAGAGTATCTCTCTGACAAGCACACTCTGGGAAGCAGTGATGAGAGCTAAACCTTATGTTGGCTTCCCCAGAGCCACAGGGTAGTAGTGCGTGTGTGTTGGGTTTACCTTTTCTATAAGTTGTATCAACATCTACCAAGTTCTTTCATTGGTACCATTCCTTCAAATAAAGTTATTTGGTACCCCCCCCCCAAAAAAAAGGATAAGTTACAATCAATAAGTGTAAATAGTACAGTATTCTGTCAATTCAAAATATGTAAACTGCTACTGATATTCTATTTTGCTTGCTACCTTTGTCTTCCTTTAGTGAATGTAAAAATATTTACAGTGATTTGCATAGGTTTGTATCAACCTTCAATTCCATCAACAAATTTATATCTATTCTCTTGTATTTTGAATTCCTCAAACGTGAATTCTCAGACCACAGAACTTTTCGGCAACTTAACCCCTACTTCTAGAGAGTCACCACTTTATTACTCTATACTAAGAAATATGTCCATCATAAGCAGACCTAAATTCCAGAAGGCTCATTTCTAAGGTTGAAAGTCAACATTAAGTACCATTTTAGTTGTGCATGGAATTAAACAGACTTTTGTAAAGCTGGTTTGCCTCTAGCTACATTCTCTCCCCAGTGCAGGCCCACATTTCTAATAGCCCACTTAACTAATTCATTGTCCCAGTTATCACTGTTTCACTGCAGCTGTCTTATCTTCAACAAGCACTGTTCTAAATATTTTACTTAAATTCACTTAATTCCCATAAACAACCACATAAGGTAGTTACCTCCATTTTACAGGTGAGGAAACTAAGGCCCCAAGTCACACATGTGACACACACAAAGTGAAGAGAGAAAATACTCCAACCCAGGCAAACTGACTCCGTAACTAAATGCTGTAAGGCAGTCTGTTAAACTGAATTTACCATCTCCCCACCCAAAAGTGTGGGGGGGGGGGGGGGCGGAGCTTGAGGTCAGGGAGTCAAGGGGGAAAAAATCCACTTCTTACTTTATATTCTCTGTCTTGTGCTTGATTAATGGGTGTCATCGTCAGCCAAATGCCTAAACAATCTAAGACTTTCCTCTTTCTTATCCCACATACAATCCACAAATTTGTGTGATGGATTTCTCCTCAGAAATGTCATTCAAACAGGCCCTCATTTCTACATTTCTATCTTAGGCAAGGTCCCTCATTCTATTCTCCATGTGGACCCCCTGGCCAACTTTTTACCCATTCTAGCCTATTCTTCATAAGAATTCTATGCTTTAAAAACAAATCCTGACACTACTCCACCCCAGTCATGTGTAGTTATGTTATTCAGAAGCTAGAAGCAAATAATGATAGCATTTTCTCCATTTAAAATAAAAAGCTTCAAGTTTTTCTCCTATCATGTTTTATGCAAAAGAGTTACTGTTTTCTGATTTTAAAGTATTACATGCTCATTATTAAAATAAAAATGAGACAAAATAAATATAAAGAACTAAAACTCTCACAAAATTCAACCATTCTAAGATAAATTTTATGGTGGAAATTCTGCTCTTTTCTTAAAATTTGACATTTTTACATCAGCAATTTATATTTGTGTCATCATTTTTTAACAGCTGCACAATACTCCACTGCAGAGATGCAAGTTTATTTTTTGCAAACACTTATTGGGGATATTTGGCTTGTTTCCAATTTTTCATAACCATAAAATTTGAACCTGGGAGCCTGTTTTTACCCATCTGCTAGTAGAAATTAAGAACAAAGTGATATGAATAAAATACCCAGAGCCATCATGATTTCAATCATTTCTGTTAGTTATGCCTGCTTACAGGTATGATTTTATAGCACCTACACATAATGTGCTCAAACTTTTCATTATTCAAATTTATCCTAGATTATAAGAGGACTTAAAAAGGAGTGGCCCAACGACCACCAGTTGCTTCACAAATCAAACAAGACTGAGATCCAATGCTTAGCACTATATATTGATTGTTCCCTCCCTAACCTGTACATGGAGGATAATTTAATTCTTGTATTCATTCCCTAAACAAAGCAGAATCTGTCAGAAGACACTAGGTAAAATGTACAGACTCTAAAGCTTGCAAGTCCTTCTTATAACTAGTTTTTGAGAATACACTCCAATGCCAACAATCAATACCCAGGGCTCCCTCCACATAGCAATGACTTTGTATGGCCTAAAATACACAAAAACACTTATATAATTTTATGTATAAAGTATACATTATAGGGAAACGGACTTGGCCCAGTGGTTAGGGCGTCCGTCTACCACATGGGAGGTCCGCAGTTCAAACCCCGGGCCTCCTTGACCCGTGTGGAGCTGGCCCATGCACAGTGCGGATGTGCGCAAGGAGTGCCCTGCCACGCAGGGGTGTCCCCCGCAAAGGGGAGCCCCACGCACAAGGAGTGCGCCGGTAAGGAGAGCCACCCAAAGTGCAGCCTGCCCAGGAATGGCGCCGCCCACACTTCCCGTGCAGCTGAGGACAACAGAAGCGGACAAAGAAACAAGATGCAGCAAACAGACACAGAGAACAGACAACCGGGGGCGGGGGGGGAGGGGTTTAAATAAATAAATCTTTTAAAAAAAAAAAAAAAGTCTTAAAAAAAATAGAGATTCTAGACCAAAACTGACTTTAAAAGAAAAAAAAGTATACATTATATATAATTAATTTATATGCATGTGTATATATATACTTAGTTGTATGGACTTTTATACACATATAATTATATATATTTCTAAAAGCAACTCCTTTTAATTATCCTTGCATTTCAGAAATACAGAAAAATAACAAGGCTCAAACAGAAAAAAAAATAGTCATTAAAAGCTTAAATTTTTCTTTAAGAAATCTATTATAAAGAATAGTAAAATGATTTTAGTTTTATTTTTGTTTCTTGCTACACTTTCTCAGAGCTTATAAAGAAATGCTATCTCCTTAAAAATTTTTAAAGTGTGATCTTATATTCCAGAGTATCAATCATCCCTAAATATTCCACTTCTCCCCCTTGCTCATCATCCCTCTTCTGGCCCAAGCCTCAGGTGTTACCTCCAATTCTATCCCCTGGCCTTTCCACTCATGTCTCTATACAGTCTTCATCTCGGAAAGAATTACACTAATAATTCCAAAGTCTTTTCTCTATCCTAACCTCTTACTCAATATCCAGTCCAACAATCTGTTGAATGTCTGCCTACAGAGCCCTTACTGCCTCAACTCACACTGCCTAAAAACACATCCTCATCCCCTTCCTAACTTCCTAATACCAACTTAATTTCATGCTGTTTTTCTCTGCACTTTGAAAAAAGTTATACATAGCTTACAAAACACTTTCACATGCACCAAGACATATTCCTCAGCTGCTTCTCCCAACTGAACATCAAGTTGCTCAATCTTTCTTCTCAATCTTATCAGCCAATTGTTTCTCAATTTATGATCACCAAATCTGTACACAATATTCTTAAATATGAGCGTTGGCCACAGTAAATATTGTTCCTATTCAGTTTTCTTTTCTTCCTTATATTCTTTAACTCTTAAGTGAAGCACCAATACCATACTCCATTTGTAGTCTATTTTGCCTCATATTCAAACTCTATTTTTAACTGGCCATTTCAATGAAATGATAGGAAATTTATAGACAAAAGTTTTCGCTAAAAATAACAAAAATTTGAGAAGCAGATTTGGCTCAACGGATAGAGCATCCGCCTACCACATGGGAGGTTCAGGTTCAAATCCAGGGCCTCCTGACCCGTGTGGTGAAGCTGGCCCACGTGCAGTGTTGCCACGCCCAAGGAGTGCCCTGCCACAGTGTCCCCCGCGTAGGGGAGCCCCACATGCAAGGAGTGCACCCCATAAGGAGAGCCGCCCATGCGAATAAAGTGCAGCCTGCCCAGGAGTGGGGCCACACACACAGAGAGCTGACGCAGCAAGACGACGCAATAAAGAGAGACAGATTCCCAGTGCCACTGACAAGAATACAAGTGGACATAGTGGAACACACAGCATGCGGAAACAGAAAGCAGAAAAGCAGACAAGTGGCTGGGGGGCGAGGGGGAGGGAAATAAACAAATAATAAATATAAAAATAAATAAATAAACGAAAATAATAAAAATTTGAAACAAAAATATTCAACAGTAAAAGAAAGGGGAGATAAATTATCGTACATTCACATGATAAAATGTTGTATAATCATCTAAGTTCTTCTTATGACAATTGTATTACATGAAAGAAAAACTCCCATTTTATTTTGTATTAGAAAGGACTCAAACCCTTCCCCAAAACACAGTCTCAGGGAAAGCAAAATAAATGCACAGAGAAAACTCTGAAAGAAAATATATAAAATTACTAATCATGAATGCCTTTTGCTAATAAAAGGCTGAGTGATTCTTAATGTTCTTCTTTATATGTCTGAATGTAACACAAATGTCATAAACATGTGCACCTTTCATAATCAAGAAAAAAATGGTCCAAGAAATTCGGCTGCCTCTTACCATAAAAGTTACTTCATCATCCTAGCTAAGGACCTCTAAGAAAGTCTTTAAAACTCCATAAGTAAAAAGTTCATCATAATAAACTATTACTATTAAGGACTTTTTTTTTTTCAAATCAGCTAGCATACTGCTTGATGTGACTGTTGCTGACCCTGGCATTCAAGGTCTTAAGCATCAGGTTCAGCCTGCCCCAGTTTACCTCCAGGCTCCACCAGATTAGAGGGAGCCTCACACCTGGCCTTAACTGCTCTGTAACTAAGTTTCCTCATCTACAAAATGGGAAGAATCCCATAAGGTTACTGAATTGTCAACACTAGCAGGTGTAAGGCATTTAGAGCCAAGTAAGTGCTCAACACACATCTGCTTCTTCATACTAATATTTTTATTATTATTACCTCTACCTTAGCCTTGTATCTGACTATACAGTTTTCCACAATAGACAAAGTACCATTCTTCAAACTCCCCTTTTTTGTTCAGGCTCTTCCATAATATTCCTTATCCATCTTCTCTGCCCATCAATCCCATGCTCAATGCCCAAGGTCAAGGCCTTTTCCCCCAAAAAGCCATCCCACAGTCCTCCTTACAGACATGACTACTCCTTCATGAACCACTCTCTGCCTTAAACTGTAGATAACTGCATGCCTCTCCGCATGTAGTTCCTGGTTGTGGGGAAAGCCTTGTTCATCTCACCCTGCAGAAGACCACCTTTTTCAATAGCTGACTCTCAATATATGAGATAAAATCAAACTACTTGTCTCCTAAAACATCTGCTTTCGAATGCTGTTGAAACAAGTGAGTTAAAAAATGTTAAATATTTAAAATGAGATAATAAGCACCCGTTAAGTTACACCTGCAACCTAATGGTGGAACAATGAGTTTGCTATGGTTTAGCTCTATAAAACTTAATTCAAAGCAAACAGCACAAAATCTAGCATTTTTGCTAGACTGACGTGTTATATGAGCAAAACAAATATTTTAGCTATCAACTCTATATAAACAGCCATTAAAGCTCAGAAATGTTTTTTAATCCTTTTAAATATCAACCCTCTTTTAAAAGCCAAAAAATTGTTATTTTAATAATCTTAGATGCAGAACCTAAAGATTAAAAAACTTAATGATTCAATGACAAGAGAATTTAAAAACATCCCGTGTCTGAGCAAGTCTTTTTTAAAATTGTTTTTTGTCTTTTCAGAGAGAAAGAAGGGGTTAAAATATCTTAGAACTCTTTTCCATAAAATGGTTTTAAATAAGCCACTAACAAAGATTAACCTACATGTTGATTTCTATTTAAATTTTTTTAAGAATTCAATGGGCTAAATGTATAGTTGTGATGTGAAAATTCAAGGAGTTGGGGTAAAATTTGCTTTAGGATGTCATCAGCTAGCCTTACTGACCAATAAAACTCAAACTTTCGTGCGAAAGTCCAAAATATAGATAGATCCCACTAACTTGTTTAATCAACAGACGTTCTCTAGCTACTCTTGCAGGTAAAAATTGCACATTCTAACAAGTTCCCTACAAATTCCCTTTTTTCTATTCTCATGTTATCTAACCCAAATGAATTATGCAATAACAGTTGTAAAATATTGTATACATACATTAAATTTATTTTCCCATTTAAAGCCAAGAGATCTTCAATTTAACAGATGTGACAACTGAGATCTAGAGAGATTATGTGTCATGCTTATCTCAAAGTAACAAGCATTGTAAGACTTGATTATCAAGCCAATGAGAAGAGCAAAATAAGTCAACTGCCACCTTGAGCACTCAAATTACACTGCTACAGGAAAGTATGTGCAAATTAATATTACATAAATAAACTACAAAATAAGAACATGAACATACTCATATACAAATGAAAATGAACAGGAAAATGTCCAGAAAGATATAAAAAAAAAACGTTAATAGCAGTATCTCTCGTCAGAGCAATGGGGCTGGGAAGGCAATGGGGTAGGAGTGTGGGGAGAGTCAAAAGACCATATATACATCTGCATATACTTCAATAACTTTTAATAAGAACATATTGATGCCTCTGGATATAACCAAAAAATAATTTTAAATAATTGCATACATACAAATAGTTATTTTTTTAAAAATCAGATGTCAGGACATGAATACAGTTATCATTCACTTCTTCCACAAATATATGCTGAGCATTGGAGACATAAAGGTTAGACATACAGTCACTGGCCTACTCGCCTGGAACTGACAGTCTAACCTGGGAAACAGACAAAATCACCCTAATATATAACTACAAAGCATACTAAGGGTTATGAGGAAAGTAGATTGCTAAAAGAGAATATAATGAGGAAATTGATTTAGATTTGAGGAAGGATAGGGTATCAAAAACAACCTTCCCAAGAACATGACAAGTGAAACCTAAATATGTATGTAATCTTCTTTGTTATTTTTATTTATGTAGTCATTGATCTTTTTTTTATTTTTACTTATATGTAGTCTTTTCCAGTCGCTGTGTGTTCTTCTGTGTCTGCTTGTATTCTCATTAGGCGGCTCCAGGAGCCAATCCTGGGACATTCCAGAGTGGGAGAGAGGCAAACATTCTCTTGCCCCACCTCAGCTCCCTGATCTGCTGCATCTCTTATTATCTCTCCTCTGTGTCTCTTTTTGTTGCATCGTCTTGCTGCGCCAGCTCTACGCATGGGCCTGCACTCCAGCACTAGGCAGTACTCCTAGTAGGCCAGCTCACCACATGGGCCAGCTTGCCTTCACCAGGAGGCCCTGGGCATCGAACCCTGGACCTCCTATATGGTAGGCAGGAGCCCAATTTCTTGAGCCATATCTGCTTTCCTATGTAGTCTTTAATATATGTAAAACTTAATCTATTCTTTTAATTTCTAGAGCCACATAAAGAAAGTTCCTAAGAAACTCCAAAACTGAGAAAGTTAACCGATGAGTGGGAATCTAAAAGTAGTACTGAGGCTGTTCAGCCAAGACAACAAAAAATGAAGGGAATAATAGTAAATAGATACCTTTGAATAAGCAAGTCTCACAAAGATGGAATAAATAGACTTGCTCCCTGTAGTTCAAGAATAAGTAAAATGTTGTAAGAGAGCAGGCAGAGAATAAATAGAAGAATCAAAGCATCCAATAATGGGACATTTGCTTCAGGAACAACAGCTTCCTATCATGGCATGTTTCTGAGATCGATCTAGTCTACCTTAACCATGACTCCAACACTAGGTGAGAAGTAGGGTTCAATTACTCTTGAGTCTATCCATCTGGCCTGACATTCACTCAGAGGCCCACATCACTAAAACATGATTTAAAAACCTGCTCACCTATTGAATGAAGTTCTTTTAGAACCAGGAATAATAGTGAAATTTTTTTTTAAATCATCCCATCCACTTAGTCTATTTTTTGATTCATATTCTATTCTCTGAGCATATTCACACCATAAAAGCAAAGTTGTCTTTTGGAATCTTGAAGACAAGATATTTGTTTTTATTGAACCTTTCTGAACCTATATATTCCTCTTCACCAATTGCACCCAACCCCTGCTTACCAACAGAATCCCAACTGGGCTCTAAATTCTACTGACAAGAGAGAACTGATTATATTCATCTTTATATTCCTCCAAGCACTTGCAAAGGAGCTGTACACCTAACAGGCTTTAAATAATAATTCTCAAAGATCCTCCTTCTGGTGAAGAAAGCAATTGGTTCTGAATGGTTCTCCCACTGTAATCAACCATAAAACTGGGCAAAATATCTAAGGCAAGGGTTTTCCAGCAACAGAAAATGGCAGGTTATGATTGCTCTGATTCTTTTTGGACAATTTCCCAACAAGATGGAAGGGGCTGGAGTCCATGCAAAGGATGACAATCCTGCTGAAATGTGGAGGTAAAGATTAGAATTCCAAGCTAATAAAGAAGCTGGAATCTTTTGGGTTCAGGGCATGATAGAGGAAGGAGCAGTGCAGAAAGGGGTCTCCGGCAGAAGGGGTCTCCAGCAGTCTTTGTAGAAACAGTGCTTGGCTAAGGATCAGACCACACAAGGGCACACAAGGTGAGACCAGCTGAGGCTTAGCATAGAGCAAGGGTTCTTAATCAGGGTCCGTGAGCTTGAACTGAAATTTTTAAAAAAACAAACACATTATTCTTGTGGTGATGTGATATGTGCAGTGTGATATACTGATGTGTTGGTGTGGGTGTTATATATTTATGAAATAATACACAGTATAGTGTGGACTTAGTAAGGGGTCCATGATTTTCACCTGACTGGCAATGGGGTCCTTAAAACAAAAAAAAAAGGTTAAGAATCCCTGGTAAAGAGTGCCTGCTAAAAGGCTGAGAGAACAGTAACAAAAGAGAATGAGCAAGTCAGCAGATTTTTGGAATCCCTGCTTGGCCCTGGGGGAGAGATCTCATTAACACCTCTTTAACATCTCTTTCCCTTTCAAGACTAAGGTTTACTTTAAACCAGTACTAATAACATCTAAAACTAAACCCAGAAAAGATCCAAAGGAAGGCTCAGTTTGGAAGCTGCAACCCACCATAGGTAAGTTGGGAGGCACTCTGAGCTCTCCTTTTATCTAGCTTAATAAACTATACCTGCGACTATGAGTTCAAGGTGATCAACCAGCCTCCAAGAACAAAAATCAGCCCTCTTCAGAGGAAGAAAACAGAATCCTAGGTCTCCACAATGTTTCATCTATAAATATCCAGTTTTCAACCAAAATTAGAAGACAAGCAAAAAAATAGATTTGATCCACATTCAAAAGAAAAAAACAAAATAAAAAACAAATCTCAGGTTGGACCAGATGCTGGATTGGCAAGGATTTTAAAGCGCCTATTTTATACACTCATTAGAAGAAAATGTGTTCAAAATCTTTAAAGAACATATGCTTTTTAATGAGGGAACAAAAAGGGTATCCAGCACAAAAATGGATATTACAAAAAAAAACAAGAAATCTAAAACTGAAAAATACAATAACTGAAATGAAAAATTCACTAGATGGATTTAACAGCAGCATATTTAAGATGGCAGAAAAATTAATAAACTTAAAGAACCATCAATAGAAATTATGCAATCTAAAGGAGAGAGGGAAAAAGAGAAGAAAAATGAAGAGACCCTCAGAGATCTGCAGGACAATATCAAATGTTCAAATGCACATGTAAATGAATTACAGATGAGGATAAGAAAGGCACAGAAAAATATCTGAAGAAATCATGGTTAATAACATCCCAAATTATAACCATATCTGGAACATCAGAGGCAAACAGCTTAAAACCAAAAGATAAAGAAAAATTCTTAAAAACAGCCAGAAGGAAAAAAGATGCTATGTACAGTAGAAGAAAGAGATTAATGACCATTGACATCTCATAAGAAACAATGGAAGCCAGCAGTAATGGAAAATACCTTTGAAGTGCTGAAAGATGAAAACTATTAATCCAGAATTCTATCTCTGGTGAACACATCCTTCAAACACAAGGGTGAAATAGAGATTTCAGATTATAAAAGTCTAGAGAGTTCTTTGCCAGCAGACTTGTACTACAAGAAATGCTAAAGAATGTTCTTCAGGATGAAGGGAAATGATAGCAGATGGAAACTCAAATCTATACAAAGGAATGAATAGTGCCAGAAATGGTAAATAAGAGGCTAAATTTTCATAACTGAGTATTTTTTTCCTCCTTATTTTCTTCAAAGACAACTGACTGTTGAAAACAAAAATAAATCATAAACTGGGGTTTGTCATACGTGTTTAAAGCAAACATAATAAAAATGTAAGCTGGGTTTTAGTATATTAGATCTTATGTAGGAGTAAAATACATGGCAACCATAACACAAGGGAGAAAGTGAAAAAAAATTGATACTGCTTACAGTTATTACATTTGGGAGTGGAGACTGGCAGTTGTGAAGTGGGACATGGTGTAACACTGACTACAACTATTTGAATATAATATGTACTTCCCTCAAAATATAGAACACCTTCCAAAGTTCCTATAAAGAATACCTCATACACAGCAATTATATTATATAACAGAGAAACCCTCCGTCAAAAGAGAATCAACAGAATAAAACAAAAAATAAATAAAAATAAAAGAGAATTAGTAGATAAGCATCCAAATTTCACACCTAAGGAACTAGAAATAACAGGACTAATTGAAAAGAACTTCAAAATGTATATCATAAGATGTTTACAGAAATAAAAGAGGAAAAAAACTTTTTTTAAGGATGACAAACCAAGAACAGGCAGGTTTGAGAAAGAACCGGTATTACTAGTAATACACACACATTTATGTTCATGACTTCAAAAACCTTCCATTAGCACCTTCCACTGCAAGAATGAGTGTTATTTTTATAACAATACCTTTTAATATATATCATCTTATTCAAAATGGGCTAGATTAGACCAGTTCAAAATTACCTAAAGTATAGCATAATAAGAAAATATAGCCCAACAATAACATATTTTCAAGTTTAATGAAAACTTAAAAAACAGCATAATCATAATTTTTTCATAAAATATTTTTTACTGCTCTACTGAAATTTGCACCTTCTAACAGTCATTGAAATTTTCTTATTCCAAAATTAAGTTCCAATGCTTTATATCATTTCCCTAAATTTGGACTCTTTTTTAATAAATGCTTGATAAAAATGACCACTGTCAGCTTAAGCCAGCCCTAACCTCCTTTATTCAAAGACAAGGAGTACAAAATACTGCTATAATAAATGACATGCAAGGTGGTAAAATCTGGGGAGATGCCTCCCAATTTGGATCTCAAATTTTGATCATCAAGTTAACGTTGAAAAGTTACAGAAAGATATATTAGGGATTTGCACTGTAATTGGAAATAAACTTATGATATATCTAAAAATTACTGTACCAAGAGCAACTTTCCAAATCTTCCTAATAATCTATAGGAATATGATAGGTCGAAAAATGAATTTCCAAAAGATACCCACATCATAATCCCTAGAACCATCAAACCCATTACCTTATTTGGAAAAAGGTCTTTGCAGATATAATTAAGTTAAGGATCTCGAGATGAGGAAATTAAATTAGAATTATCTGGGTGGGCAATCCCAAATTCCTTATAAGAGAAAGGCAGAGGGAAATGTGACATAGACACAGGAAGAGAAAGCACTGTGACCAGGGATGCAGAGATTGGAGTGGTATAACTACTGCAAGGCAAGGAATTCTGGCAGCTACCAGAGGCTGGAAGAGGCAAGGAACAGATTACCCCTAGAGACTCCTGAAAAGCACCACCATGGCCCTGCTGATAACTTGATTTTGACTCAGTGATACTGATTTTAGACTTCTGGTCTTCAGAACCATGACAGAATAAATTTCCACTGTTTAAGCCACTAAGTTTGTGAGAACATATTACAACCACCACAGGGAACCAATACAACTAGGTAAGAAAAACATTTCCAAATATCCTTATAATATATATATTCTAAAAAAGGTAATCTATGAAAAATGCTTCAATCATTATTTGTATTATTGGATGATGTGAAGAGTATGCTTAGTTTATGCCAGCATTTCATCTGAAATGAATTGCAATCTTACTGCATTTGGTAAGTCCCATCAAGCTTTAAAAAGATATAACCACTGGAAAGCATATAATATTAAAATCCCCACCACTCTCATGCTCAGTAAAACATAACACTGGGCTAACTAATCGTGAACAGTACTTTTCAAGGAAGTTCTCATGTATTCAGTTATAATGACAGCAAATGTTAAAATGTCAAACCTAGGGAAACGGACTTTGGCCCAGTGGTTAGGGCGTCTGTCTACCACATGGGAGGTCCGCGGTTCAAACCCTGGGCCTCCTTGACCTGTGTGGAGCTGGCCCATGCGCAGCGCTGATGCGTGCAAGGAGTGCCGTGACACACTGGGGTGTCCCCCGGGTAGGGGAGCCCCACGCGCAAGGAGTGCACCCATAAGGAGAGCCGCCCAGCGCGAAAGAAAGTGCAGCCTGCCAAGGAATGGCGCCGCCCACACTTCACGTGCCGTGCCGCTGACGACAACAGAAGCGGACAAAGAAACAAGACGCAGCAAAAAGACACAGAAAACAGACAACTGGGGGAGGGGAGGGGAGGGGAATTAAATAAATAAAAATAAATAAATCTTAAAAAAAAAAAAGTCAAACCTAGACCATCCACGACATGAGGGCACAAACTGTATTTGCCTTTTTTCACTACTTTAGCCCTAACATTTGGTACAATATTTGTCAGATTAATCAACGTTACTTCCTATGAGATTCCCCATTACCACAAACTGCATGTTTTCCACTCCACTTCTCCCCTTCCCATGTCCTGCCGCTTGATAATGAACCTGTAGAGCTCTATTCACTATACAATAATAGGTGACAACCTGATCAAAAAGCAAGCCAAGCCTAACAAGGAGGAAAAAGGAGGAAAAGTCTGATGTGGCTTACGGAGTTATTTCACCAGGAAAAGCCATTTATTTGGACACCTATGCACAAGTCAGTTCTGGTTCCAACATTACCAACCATTTCCATTACTAAAAGCTTTTTAAAATCCCATGCTCTTTCTACTACAGGAAATCACCTCTCTCAACTCAGGATTGTTGGAGCCAATTAATACGTTATACCTAAAGTGTCTAGCACATGATTTAATCAGTTTTAGTTTTACTTCCCTTTACTTGAGCAGGGGGACTTAATTCTTATCCTATTCAAGCTTCTATCATTGTACCTGCCTTCAAGATCCTGACAAATGCTCTAGGAACAAGGGGAAAGCCTTCCTCATTTGATGGAGGGAACTCGGAAGGGGGGGATGGGGGAAGATAGGAGGGGGGAGGTCTCTCCTCCTATCTCCAGCTGTTATCACCTCAACTGACCTCTCACTTTCTCTGAACTTTTGCATCATATTCAGAATGTGCGTTATTATGGCAGTAGGATCCATTCTTAAAAATAAAATAACTCCTAAGAAATGTTATGATTTGTTTATAAGTCTTCTCTTTTCTACTAGGTTATAGGCTCCATAAGAGCAAAGATTTATTCAGCCTGCCATCTCCAAAGTGCAGAGACAGCCATTCACATTAGACACTAAACATGTATTTAACTAAAGTCATCAAGCTGACCCCAGGTATCTTATACACTATCTAAAAACAAAATTATCTGTAAATTATTTGGTTACATAATTGGAAGTTACACTGGGCAGATAATTTTTCTTTGAATCCCTGTTCAATTATGTTGAGAAGCCTAAAATTCTACTATATAGTTATTTCCCAATTTATTTCTAAATGAAATTACTTTTTGGACTGTTGTTTGAATTAGCACAACACCTAGCACAGATCTGATTTATAATGCCACCTAACACTAACATGGTACTTTTTGGTCTATAAATGATCTGAAATGCAACTCTTTTCATGTTCTTTGAAACCTATGAAGGACAGCAATCAGATAGATATAATGCTGCACTTTGACCTATGAGGCAAATGCAGAAGCAAACTAAGGCAGTGGTTCCCACACTGCTGACAGCTACAGCAGAATCACCCTGAGGGGCCTGGTTAACAATCCCAATTCACAGACACAGCCATCTCCAGGGCACAGAGCCCCAAACCTATAATTTTGAACAAGGGTCCCAGGCAGTACAAGAATTCAGAGCCCAAGAGGACTGATGAAATAGAAGGAGTTTCCTTTTCTTGGACTCGTTTAGTTAAGTGAACTAAGGACTGCTTCTCTAGGAAACAGAGATGTCACTTGTGACTGAATATGGGCCTAGTGTTCCTAAGGACATAGAATGTTGCAAAGATAAAAAGACTCTGCACCTATTACTTTGAGGAGACAAAGAACTATCAGTTAGGACTGACAGTTCTGTTCTTTAATTTCAAAACTTGTCTTTCAATATACTATCTTAAGCATTTTAATCCATCAATTGCCAAAATAATTTACTATCTCTTTGTATTAATTACACAAATTTAGCTAAATAAAAATGTTACTTAAAAGCTTCCCCCAGAAGCATAGAGATTGGGAAGTCAGGAATTTTCTTGTTTGTCTGTTTGTTTTCTATTTATTATTATTGAAATAATGAAAATGCTCTAATAATGAAGTGATAAATGCACAACTAATGTGATTATACTAAACAATTGATTGTACACTTTGGATGAACTGTATGTTTTATTAATAAGTATCGATAAAATTGGTTTAAAAAAGAAAAAAAAGCTTCCCCCCCAAAAATGTACTGAGAATTAAATAGCTTCACACATACCATTTGTGGCAGAGACATCAAGTTATTTCCCATTCTATTAGCAGTAATAGAACTGCTAATCGAGCACAGGACTGCCCAGTCCTATTACACCTGCCAGCCTCCCTTGTGGGTAGAGTCATGGAATAGACTCTGGAAAGAAGGGTTGTATGCCACATCTGGGCCTCAAGACCTCAAGTGAGCACTCCTCTGTCTCTTCGCGCTCCCAGAGCTAGAGCAAGGACCACAGAGATGAGAACCATACCCTCGAGTACAGTAAAGCAACACAGTGGGAGAAATTGGCATCTCTGACTAAGTGAGGCAGTTACCCACCGACCGACCACTTGTCTGGAGGCCCACCTCTGTTCTTAAAGCCATCAACTTGCTGGACCTCTTTTACAGCGGCTTAACTGTTTACCCTAATACACTGTTCATGTAGTAACTGGAACTAATTCCTTCTTACAACTGCCTCAGGTAAGGACATTTCTAATGTGTTCACAACCGGACCTTGAAGGTTCTTAAAGATCATCAAGCAAAATCCCTCAAGTATATACACAAGGATAATGAAGTCCAGGGATATTAAAGAACATGGCAAGTAGAGAACACTGGACCTCAAGCCTCCTAACATTTCAGATCATACTTCCTTCAACACTATGCTACAGTCTAGATTCTAAAATCAAAGAAAAACAGAACTCCCTATTTTTAAATAGTCTCGTGGGTTAATTTCATTCACTGATTCCACAAATAATCTACCCCAGCACCTGTCAGTTGCCAGGTGACATGTTCTGGGGTAAATTGGGATTAAAACCTTCAGTTTTATGACTGTACTACACCTTTAAGTCCTGAGCCAGGGCAAATTACACAGAAAACAAAACAAGTACAAAGTTAACATGACCTTAAAGGACCTAAAAATACTCCAATCAAAATTTGGAAGTTTTTTTGAGCAGGTGTAGCTCAGTAGTTGAGTGCCTGCTTCGTATGTATGAGGTTCAGAGTTCAATCTCCCGTATTTCCTTAAAAAAAAAAAATTGGAAGTTTTTTTACAGATGGTACTATACTGGAAACCTCCCTTCTACTTCTCCCATTACTACCTTCCAATTACCTCCCAACTCCAAAAGAGCATTTTTATTTGTAATCAGCCCAGAGAAAAGAAGGAAGCCAGGAACCCAGATAAAAGTATTTTCCCTACATTCCTTCTCCTTCTTAGAGAATGGGGCACTGAGGTCCTACCCTATACCTCCCCTTTTCCTTGACCAGCACTGTATATAAAACACAAAGGCATGAGAATATGCCTCGCTCCAGGAGAAGACAGGAATGACTTAGGAACATGTCTACAAGGGAACACCTTCTTCTCTGTGGCATACTAGGGACCCTTGGTGAGTTGTATGTGTAGGTAACAGTAGTACCGTAATAGGTAAAAAGTGTATTAACAAGCTGGGAAATATCAAAAAGAAAAATGTTTCCAAATCCCACCTAACAGTGTGCTTTGTTCATTCTTCCACTTCTCCAGATGTTTTTTTTTTTTTAGGGAAAATCCATTTCATGCAGATAAAATCTTACTACTTAAAACATCTAAACCTACATTATCAGAATTGTTCACTAAGTTCTTCCAGTATTGGAAAGGAAGGGAGAGTGGGGTTGGCACAGACTGGTGTAGGTATTATATCAGAATTTTACAGGGCAATTTTTCTCTACCTTTTTGTCATTATCGCCCTCCTACCTAAGGAGAAAAAATTAGTTTGAATTTAATTTAATAAGTTAATTTAAATTTAAATTAAATTTCTCCTTAACAAGGGAAATTAAAAGCTAAAGAATAGGATTTTGTCAGGTATAGTTGAACTTTGGAGGGCCAAAACTCACTGCAATATCTAAGATATTTTTTCAACAAAGAACAAATTATTGGCCCCATGGGGTGGCAAGACCACCTCCATTAAGAATGTATGTTATGGAGTTTTCAAACTTTACATCACCCCAGGCCCATTCCCAAAGTGGCTACAGGGATTTGGGATCAGACCCAGGAATTTGCATTTCCTGATAGACTTTTCAGAAGACTCTGATGCAATTCTGACTATGGGTCAAAATGTTTCTGACGAATTTCCATTCTCACACGTAATAACAGTTGGAGTCAACCTGAGAAACATTTAAATGAGATGAAAAAGAGTCATGTCCAAGGCATCAAGAACAAACAAAGTTCTGTTTGGGAGGAAAAAAAGAAAGTCTGACCTGCGATTACACAGGATCTGAGACTGTCTCTCTCTCCTTTCCTTTGCACAAGGACAATCACAGGACTACCAGAGAAATGTTTGAGATCTCTTATGGATCGTAACATGTGACCCAAGAGGAGAATTATGTCACATTTCACAAAGTAGTCAAGTTTTATCTAGCACTTTGCATCCATGAAATACCCATTTATCCCTTTCTCTCCCTCCCCAAATTTTTATTTATGAACCTGCTAAAATTACCAAAACACAGCTTAATGAAATTTGACAAACCATATTAATATTATACAGCTATCCGAATGTAATTGTAACAAAAAGGCATACAATTATATTATTACATTATAAAATGAATATACCAATAAGCTTAAACAATTAAAAAAAAAAATTCTCTTCCTTTTCCCCTTCTGAAGAACACTCAGTGGTTCGTGTGGTAGTGTTCCTTGGTGGCCCCAGTGACCACTCTTTCCTGGTCCACACCTCATATAATCCCCTCTCCTTGAATCTAGGCTGGCCTGTGACTTATTCTTGACCCACAAAATCTGATAAAAATGACACACTGCCAGTTTTAGGGCCAAGCTTCAAGGAGGTCTAGCAGCTTCCACTCTGAACACCTCTGGCATCCAGTCACCACGTAAGAAATTCAACAACCCTGGGACCGTTATGTGGGAGAAAGCCCAACCTAGCCCGGTGAAAAGGCCATGTGGAAGAAGATACAGCACATGGGAGGGAATGAGTTATCTTGGACCTTCTAGTTCCAGCTGCAGCTACGTAGACTAGAGGCAAGCACTGCCCAAACTGTAGAACTGTTAGCAAAGAAGCGTGTGTTGTTAAGCCAATGAGTTTTGCCATGGTCTGTTAAACAGCAATAAATGATCTCAACATTTTGTATGCCAGCAAATACAGAAGAAAAATTACAGTGTACCTGTTTGCAAAATACTTGAAAGCAAACAGTCTATCACTTCTGAAATAACTTATCTACTGGTTAAGTTCTGGCATGGCATACCGTATTGGCAAACTTGTTTAACAAAGAATCCAGAACTCCTGTAAATGGTGACTACTGAAGAGGGAAGGGAGTCAAGACTCCATCTCTAGACCAGAGACCTGTACGCACCCTTCAATAAAAACCTCTTTGAGATGACCTCTTTGAGAATATATCGTCTTGACTAAGAACATGGGGCAGAGTTTGAAACTAGTTTATTTCCTTACAAAGAGGCAATAAGTAATGGAGTACAGCTACCTGCTATAAGTAAATAACCATGGTTAAGTCTTTATTAATACATTCAAACATTTATTAAGAATATTACATAATACATGTGAGACGCCCTGGACACCAGAAAGAAACAGGCCCTGCCCAAAGCAGCTGAATCTAGAAAAGGCTCCAAATATATACACAATTTTTAAAATGCCATAATAAATGTGTGGGCAATGAGAGCACAGCAGGTGGGCCCAAGTCCTACCTCCTTGTAGGAGGGTTTAAAGGAGATGACACCTGAGATGAGGAAATAAGGTTGTGGAAGACTCATCCCACATTCAGCCCACTAGGACTGGTGATTAAATATTCCAATACTGGTTCTATTAAAAGCAAGTTCCAAAGGGAGAAGGGGGACATTTGTCTGCTTTGTTCCACAAGCGCCCCTTGCCATCTAAAAAAGGGCCTGTCATAACAGGCACACAAACATTTGTTAAATGTAATTTTGAACACCTACAGTAATGTGACTGAACAATTCATCCAACTTAGTGTATAAAGGATGAATAACGGCTTACAGGGTTACTCTGAGAATTAAATGACATATATGATGGCATTTGAAAAACAGCAATGGGCAGTAAAAAACTCGGCTGGCATTATTATTACAGAAGTAGCATTTGTTTGTTTTGTTTTTGTTTTTTAATTTATTTATTTATTTCTCTCCCCTCCCCCCACCAGGTGTCTGTTCTCTGTGTCCATTCACTGTGTGTTCTTCTGTGACCGCTTCTATTCTTATCAGCGGCACCAGGAATTGTGTTTCTTTTTGTTGCGTCATCTTGTTGTGTCAGCTCTCCATGTGTGCGGTGCCATTCTTGGCTAGGCTGCACTTTCTTTCGCGCTGGGCAGCTCTCCTTACGGGGCGCACTCCTTGTGCATGGGGCTCCCCTACGCGGGAGATACCCCCGCGTGGCATGGCACTCCTTGCGGGCATCAGCACTGTGCATGGGCCAGTTCCACACGGGTCAAGGAGGCCCGGGGTTTGAACCACGGACCTCCCATGTGGTAGGCGGACACCCTATCCATTGGGCCAAGTCTGCTTCCCACATTTGTTTGCTTTTAATGTCTCAAGCACCTACCATATATGCATGTGTTACAGAGAAAATCCTATAAAAGAAATACAGACAATATGCTCCAAAGGGAAGTTGAGAGGAAAGGAGAAGAACATAACATCTGGGGAAATAAGCTACTTATAAAAGCTCCAGAATGGAGTGCATATAGTAGGCCACCAAAAAAGAGAATGGAAAAATAAGCTGAGGTCAGACTATAAAGAGAACCTGAGTGTTTTTTATAAATTTGGTCTCCATAACATGGAACAGACACAATCAGAGCGGGAGAAGATATAGTAGGAGGGGCTGAGGATGACAGCCCAAAAAATTAATAGAAGACAAGAAATGATTTGAAAGGGGAATAGTAAAGCTTCAACAAATACACATTCAACATAGTGGATAAACCCATGCATTTACTTCTGTTCTCTCACAAAACGCCCATGAAAATAAAACCTACCTAAAATAAAAATTTCAAAATAATAATAAAACTGGAAAAGTGATGGAGAAACTTTTTTTTTTTTTTTTGGAAAATGGAAAGCAGCAGTGGTAGCAGACTCAGGAGAATGAGAGAAACCAGAGAATAAATATCTACAACTAGAGGTATCACAAACACTAGCTATAAACCCCTAAACCTGGAATGGTTCAAAGAATTGTGAGCTCAAGACATATACATATTCTCTAGCTCAGTCTACTAGTGACTGGGAACATCCACACACTAAGAGCAGTGAGCAAACCTAATGTTCAGATCTTGGTTTCTAAACAGCTTTTTCCATTACAAAGAATCTGGGTGCTAGGCAGAGTTTAAGACTTAACACCAAAAGCATGATCAATAAGAGGAAAAAAATTTAATGAATATGACCTCATCAAAATTTAAACCTTTGTTCTGAAAAAAACCCTGTTGAGGATAAAAGGCGAGATACAGACTGGAAGAAAATATTCACAAACCACATATTCAACCAAGACCTTATATATATTCTAGATACATACAAAAACACAACAGTAATTTTTTTTTAAATCCAGTTAAACAGGCAAAAGAACAGGTATTTCACCAAAAAGGAGAGACAAGTGGAAAATAAGTACATGAAAAGATGTTTCCCAACATTAGTCATTAGGAAAAATGCAAATTAAAACCACAATAGGATAGCACAACACCTACCAGAACTGTTAAATAAAAAAAGGTGATAATACCAAATGTGGAGTAGGATGAGAAATGTATCCCTCTTACATTGTCGGTGGGAATGTAAAGCAGCACAACCACTCTGGAAGAAAATCTAACAGTTTCATACAAAACTAAATACATGCTTACCACACAACCAAGCAACTGCACTCTTTGGCATTTGCCCCAGGAAAATGAAAACTTAAGTTTACAAAAATGTTCAGAGCAGCTTTAGTCACAACAACAAAATACTGGAAACAAGGTAACCGTCCTTTAATGGATGATGACTGAACTCGGGTACATCCATATGATGGAATATTTACTCAGCAATAAAAAGAGATTAACTACTGATACATGCAACAACCTGGACAGACCTCAAGAGCATTATGCTTAGTGGGAGAAAAACTAAAAAGGTTACATACTCTATGGTTTCACTCACGTAACATTATCAAAATGACAAAACTACAGAGATGGAGAATAAAGTAATGGTTGCCAGGGGACAGTAACAGGAGACTGGGGGATGCGGAAGGGGAGGTAGCTACAAACACAAAGCATAGTAAGTGGGAGTTCTTTGGTGGTGATCCAACAGTTCTGTATCTTGACTGCAGTGGTGGACACACAAGTCTATATATGGGATAAAGGTGCACAGAACTATGCAAACACATACACAAATAAACGCTGGTTTTAAAAAAATGGCCAGAATTGAACAAAGTCCGTAGTCTGGCTAGCAGGGATGTACCAATGTCAATTTCCTGGTTTTGATATTGTACTAGGACTACATAAGACTTCACCATTGAGGAAAAATGGGTAAAGGATGCACAAGACTCTGTACTAAAGAAAGGGGGGAAAAAAAACATAAGACTCCTTCAGGAAATGGCCAATTCTAAGACAGAACCAGAGGAAGTATCAACATAAGCCTGGAAAGGGCTTAAAAAAAATTTTTTTTAAATGAAAGAAGTTGTTGATGTGGGAAAACTGGGGGTGTAGGGAGTGGGGCATATGGGAATCTCCTATTTTTTTTAATAAAACATTCTGTGTGATCTATGTATCTTTTTAAAATAAAATATATATATATATATATTTTTTTTTTTTTTTAAAAAGGGCAGAGATCTGCCAAAAGGTCACAGAAGCCACCTAGAAGGGACTTCCATTGGCAAAATCTGGGAAAATCAAAGCATCAAATATATTAATTATAAATAAAATAGGAAATCTGGTATCCACAGTGACATAAAATCAGTAAATAAAAGGGAGGTCTGATTAATGGGATATTTACATCATCTGAAAGTATTTCCGCACAAAATATTTATTAGGTTAAAAGAGGAAAACTAACTTTAAAATGGAGAAGCTTGGACACAACTACTTAATCAAGTGATCAAAATAAGTATTATCAGTAATAGTACAAACTGAAATCATATGCCACCTGGAGTGGGCAGAATAATGGCTCCCGAAGATTTCCATGTCTAATCCCTGAAACCTGTAGCAAGGGAAATTACAATTCAATTGCTAATCAGCTGATTTTAAGGTAGGGAGGTTATCCTGGATTTTGGTGAACACACTGTAATCACAGGGGTCCTAAAAAAGTGAAAGAGGGGAAAAGGAGAAACAGCACAGCAGCATGAAAAGGACTAGGCCCTACATTGCTGGCTTTGAAGACAGAGGAAGGAGAACGCAGGTGGCCTCTAGAAGCAGGAAAAGGCAAGGAAACGGATTTCTCTTCTCATCTCCACAGGTAACACAGTCCTCCCCACAACTTGATGTTAGTCCAGTAAGACCCATTTGGACCTGTGATCTTCAGAATTGTAAGATATAAAATTTGTGTTATTTTACGCCCCTAGATTTGTGGGAATTTGGTTAAATAGCAACAGAAAACTAGTACCGTGACCTAAAAGAATGCAATGAGAAAAACCAAACACCAACTTCTGTGATATTCCTGCCAAAGACATCTAACCTGCATCTTATGTGAGGAAACAGACAAACCCACACTTAGGGTGACTATAAAATAAATGGCCTGTATTCATCAAATAAAATCAATCTCATGAAAGAAAGAATGGCCTCTGCTAGGTCAAGAAAGATGAAAACACCATGATGGCAAAATTCTCAAGACCCTGGACTGCCTCCTTTTCCTATGAAGAAGAACACTACTAGGGTGTTGAAGATTGAATGGAGTCTTAAGAATTAGATGACAGAAAGGCATCCCTGGGAAATTCCTAACTTTGACGGCTGTACGGCTATTAAGCAAGAGAATGCCCTTGCTTGTAGGAAATATGCAATAAAGTATTCAATAATGAAGAGACATCATGTAAGCAACTTTCTAATAGTTCAGGGGAAAAAGCTGTGTGCTATTCCTTCAATTTTTCTGAGTTTAAATAAAAATCTATTAATTAATTGTGATAAGGCCCTTAATTGCAGCCCAAACCTCACACAGCCTGGCAAATATCCTATCCCCAAAAAGACCAGAGGCATATTCTCTGGGAGAAAAATGAACATGGAGGCCCTATATTTACAGATAACAAACACAAAAGTGTACAGGTTTGAAGCACAAGCTAAAAACAGAAGAATGAAGTAACAGTCTTAATACAAAAACTGTGGGCTCCAGGTCCCAGTTATCAGCAACAAGGAATTTACCTTCTCCCCTGCTCTGCACCACCCCCCCAGGCATGGGGTTTACAATCTCAAACTGGAGACACTAAGAGCCCCAGAATAAGAGCCCTACGATACTCATCTGCCAAGTCCCTCAAACACCCTACAAAGTCTTCAGTGAATAAGTCTCACCAATAACTTCTAACAGCTTTACAGTCCCTTAATTTTAAATACATGCCAC
Source organism: Dasypus novemcinctus (assembly GCF_030445035.2). NCBI lineage: Eukaryota > Metazoa > Chordata > Mammalia > Cingulata > Dasypodidae > Dasypus > Dasypus novemcinctus. The sequence goes on along the minus strand of NC_080676.1, from coordinate 158,035,004 downwards.
CAAACCAAAGACAGCCAAACATTTGAGGAAAACTGCCAACATGGAAGACAGAGACCAAAACAAGCAGAAAAACCAGAATCTAGAGGAAATTGAGACAATGCCATGAAGAAGAAAAAAAGTTGTTTGTTTGTTCGTTTTAAGATTTATTTATTTATTTATTTCTCTCCCCTTCCTCCCTACCCCGGTTATCTGTTCTCTGTGTCTATTTGCTGTGTCTTCTTTGTCCGTGGCACGGGAATCTGTGTTTCTCTTGGTTGAGTCATCCTGTTGTGTCAGCTCTCCATGTGTGCGGCGCCATTCCTGGGCAGGCTGCACTTTCTTTCACGCTGGGCGGCTCTCCTTACGGGGCGCACTCCTTGCACGCGGTGCTCCCCTATGCGGGGGACACCCCTGCGTGGCAGGGCACTCCTTGCGCGCATCAGCACTGCGTGTGGGCCAGCTCCACACGGGTCAAGGAGGCCCGGGATTGAACCGCGGACCTCCCATGTGGTAGACGGACGCCCTAACCACTGGGCCAAGTCCTCCGCCGAAAAAAAGTTTATGAGTAAGTTCAAATAGGTAAGAGAATATATATATATATCTGTAAAGTAAAAACAAAATGCATGTTTGAAAAAAAAAGCAAGAGAACGAAAAAGATCCCTGAATGATACAAGCTGAAAAATAACAAGAGAATTAAAAAGTTAACAAATAGAAAATAGATATAACAAAATTACACATTATTTGAGAAAACCAAAAAGAAGAAAATATCAAGGAACTAAATAAAACTGCCCAAAAAGAATATGAGTCTACAAAGTAAAAGGGTGGTTCAATATAATGAAAACACCCACGCTAAAGCACATAACTACATAGTTTCAGAACACCAGAGATAATGGGCCGATACTTCAAACTTACAGAGGGAGGGGAAATATAAAAAGGTAAAAACCTAGTAACAAATTCACAGATCTAAGCAATATTTATGGCTGCTAACATCACAAGGGTCAAAAAGATATACCTCCTGGGAAGGAGACTGGCTCAACCGAATGGGCTCTCATTTACCAAATGGGAAGCAAACCCAGGGCCTCCTTGTGGAGGCAAGCTGGCCTGCGCCCATGGAGAGCTGGGGCAGCAAGATGACGCAAAAAAGGGAAACAAACAGACACAGAAGAAGATACAGTGAAGGGACAGAGAGCAGACAGCAAGCAAGTGGCAAGGGGGGGATAAATAAAATTTTAAAAAAAGATATGCCTCCTGATACAGCTATAATATATTACCCACGAAATGCTCTCCTCTACTCACCCAAAAAATAAAGCAGAGAAAACGAAGAGCCAGAATCTGATCAAGTCTCTAGACCTTATCACCAATCAATAGGAAATACATGGGACATGGTGGAAACTACAAGACAGATGCCAAAGTTTCAACAAATAAATCACAAAGGAAAAAAAGATATGGAAAAAAGAAATGGAAGAGTAATAGATACAGGAGACAAAATATTTATCAACCAGTGGCAATTTATGGACATTTCCTAGATCCTGGCTTGAAGCAATTATTTAAAAATATAATTCTGAGGCAATCAAGACAACTTGAACTCTCTCACTAGCTATCTAAAGAATTACTGGTAATCTTTTTAGCTATGATAATGGTATTGGGGTTATATTCCTCATCTTTTAGAGCAACATGTTGAAATATTTAGAAGTATAATTATATGTCTGAGTTTGCTTTAAATTATTAAATGGAAAGGAGTAGATGGGGATATAGATTTTTTTAAAGGGGCCATGAGTTGATAAATGTCGACGCTGGCTGCTGGTTACAAGGGAGTTCATTACGGTCTCTATACTTCTGTGTAAGTTTCAACTTTTTCAGTTTTTGTTTTTTGTTTTTTGCTTTTGGTAATGGAATCTGTAATACAAATTATATCTGCTACATGAAGCTAGAAGATCATGATGAAGAAATATAGCCAGAGTAGTCCTCAGTAAAAATTACATTCAGCCTACAATTCTGTACCAGTCAAAACTTTTAACCATGAAGATTAAAGATGTTTTCAGTGTCTCAAAAAAATTAATCTCCCATACATCATTTCTCTAGAAATGTGTTCCAGCAAAATAAAGGATAAAACAGGAAAGATAAAGGCCAGAGAACTAGTAAATAGGAAATCCAAACCTGTTGGAGAGCTGCAATGGGAATTCTATCAGACCTAGAAAGCAAGAATTTCAGAGAGAAGCAGTTTGGAGATGCTACTAGAGGCCTAGGCATAAGAAGGAAAAAAAGAAAAAAAACTGGTATGTTTATACAGAAAAATATATTGAATGGCTATTGGAAGATATGGAAAATTTACTCACAAGTATCTAGAAAATAGAGTCAATGGAAATACCAGATAATTGTTAATTCCAGAAAAGCAAAATTATACAAGGGAAATGTAATCATAGTATACAATCTGGGTCCATGGCGAACAAGATTTACATAGCCATAACTAAACTATTAAACAAAAAAAAAAATAACTATATATAAGGGTAGATGGGAGAAAAAAAAGTTGAGGCAGGTGGTTTAAAGTTAAATATTCATCTACTTTAACAGAAAAATCAATTAGAAATATCTTAAATTTTAAATTAAATAGAAACACAGTGCCAAGGTTATCATCCCCAGCCTCGGATCCCCCCTTCTTCCTTTGTAAGAGAAGCAAACTTTGTTCAGAATCCATTTGCACACCCACCCCATCAAGGCATGTGCTCAAGGAAAGCATATCCAGTTCCAAGAGTTACCCTAATGGGTCTAAATGTAATCCCATTTCCCTTTCTACTGACTGTTTCAGAACTGGGCATATAACCCACCAGAGAAGTCTGCCAAAGAGTTTCTAGGCAAAGTCTACACAGTCTCATACAGCTCAAGAAAAATAATTTTCTCTTCTTTCTCTGGACTGGACTCCTGAAATTGCTACAGCCATCTTGTTAATCTGAGGATGGAGCCAACACAGATAATGACTAAAGGGAGAGATGGAAAAACCTGGGATCATAAAGACATTACTGTACCACTGAATCAATTAGCCCTGGAGGCATTCCAGAACCTCCAGCCTTCCAACTATTTGAGTTAAATTTCCTGATTTGAAGCCTGTTTGGCTAGGGTCTCAACACTTGCAACCAAAAGTATCCCGATACAATGAGCATATTACTTAAAAGCAGAGAGGTAACTGCCAGAAGAAAGAGTTTCAAGAATTAAGGTGACAGTAATTACCTATGGGGCAGTTTGCCAAATGGCATGCATGGGCATATAATGCCACAAATGCACTCCTGCAAAGATTCTCCTAAAGACCTCAGGACACACAAAATAGCCTCTCCTGCTTTTCCACATTCACCCTGATGTGAAAAACTTTGGGAAGCACTGCTCTAGGGAGGGTTACTGGGTATAGTGAAGAGTGGGGCCAGGAATACTTAGTATTCAACTTTAACCATATGCACATAAAAGTTAATTCATAAAAAATTATTACAGTAAGCAAAACGAGATTAAAGGTCTGATCTACACAAAGATCATTAACAATAATATATAGAAAATAGTTCTTATTTGAAAGCTATTTCAGTAACAAAACTCAACAGGGCTTGATAATAGTGTTTTTTTTAATCTCCCCCGCCCTTGTTTACATTCACTGTCTGCTCTCTGTCCATTCGCTGTGTGCTGTGTCTGTTCGTCTTCTCTTTAGGAAGCAACAGTAACCAAACCCCAGACTTCCCATGGTCCCTGCCCTCATGAAATTTATAGTTTGGTATTTATTTAAAATGTGCTCCTTGTGGGAGCAGGGAGCAGGTACAGCTCGGTGGCTGCGCACCTGCTTCAGATATATGAGGTCCTGGGTTCCCAGTATCTCCTAAAAAATAAAAGTGCTCCACAGAAGCAATATAGAATTATAACAGAGAGTGAGGGCTGAGACCTGGTCTGAATTTCACCTCACTAACCACTAAGGGAAACTGTTTCACCTCTAAACCTCAGTTTGTCAGGTACATAAAAATAATATCTTACTGGGTTGTAGTGTGTGTATGTAAATAAAGTGCTCAAAACAAGCTTAATAGAAACTATCCTTTGTATAGGCTTAGACTCTTTCCTTTGAGTCTGGTGGGACCTGTGGCTTTTTCATTTTATTTTTTATATCAAAGTTACAAGTTATTCCATTAACACAATAACTACAATAACAATAAATCTGCTTTGGCCCATGGTTACACTCTGCCCTTATTTTTGTTCACTCCTCAACCTTCAGGGATTTGGGATGATGCCTACTCTGCCTGTTTCGTGCTGAGAGAGGACTTATGATATAATGGGGCAGAGGAAAGCAAGTATTGCTTGCAGGTGAAGACACTCCTTGTTTTGGGAGTCATCATTTTGTCACTTGTCCAGGACAAGCCCAAAGAACTGGAGAGCAGGAGATGGCCACAACTCTTTCTTACGGGATTCAGGGCTCAACAGGTACACTGAAAATTATAGGTTCAAATAAAAGGAGAATCATGATTAGGGGAATAATGGGTATAACTATGTTATACTGAGGAAAATGATTTTCATATCATTTCCAAATAGGGCCCTTGGGGGGGGGGTGTTATTTCATGAGGCTGTGTGGCTTTCCATGATGTCAAATGTCCTTAGAGCACTTTCTTTTTTAGGTGGCACCGGGGGCTGAACCTGGGAATTTGTACATGGGAGGAAGGTGCTCAACCACTGAGTTACATCCACACTTTCTGGAGCACTTTCGTTTGAGACTTTGTTTACTGTGGCAGTTTGTAAAATCTGCCTGAGACCAGTAGAATGATCTTCCAACTCACTTTGAAATCTCTTAATCATAAAAACTCTGTTTTATGTAATATTTCCCCCTTTGGTCAAGATCTTTTTCCTAATGCATCGCTGATCAATGCTTGGTAATAATTCCTCGGTGCCAAGGGGGCTCATCCCCAGGAGTCATGTTTCATGTTGGAGCAAAAGTAGTGAGTTTATTTGAGGAGTTTGGCTTAGAGAGAGGCCTTATGTGAGTAATAAGGAGGTTTTCAGGAGGTAACTGTTAGGCATTAATTACAATTTGGCTTAGTTTCATTATTACAAGAATAGAGTTCATAGTGCAAGCATTAAGATTGAGGGCATATTGGCCTGTTTTCTTTTATTAGGCAAGGCTTTTATATTCCAGAGATTTTTGCCATCTTATCTGAGGAAAGAGCAGGACTTTCCCAGGATGAACTTCAGTATTTTGTTAGCTACTGTGTAGGCCTTTACCTATCCAGAAAACAAACTATGACTAAGAATACATTTATATACTACAGAAGTATGCTTTCGGTGCATTTTCCTCCATATACCACTTCACTAGCAACACCCTGTATTAGTGACGTATCTTTGCTAGAGTTCCTGAAAGAACTTTTTTACATTTGTATTATTAGCCACAAATCCTCAGCCACCCCAGAGTTCATGGTCTTATTCTCTAGCTTTCCTTCTAGCAACACGTACAACCCAAAACTTCCCTTGTGAACCACATCACACACACACTTCAGCTCTGTTAATTACACTTACCTCGTTGCACCATCAGCATCTCCATCCATTTCCAAACCATATCAACCAACCTAATTTTAAATTCTGTACAGATTAAGCATCAGCTCATCATTCTCTATTCCCATTCTATCTCCTGGTAACCTATATTCCAGACTCTACCTCCATGAGCCTGCTCACTATACTTGGTTGATATCAGTGACAGTATGCTATATTTGTTCTTTTGTGTCTACCTTATTTCATTCAACTTAAGGTCTTTGAGGTTTATCCATGTGTTTGCATTCATCTACATGACTAGCTTTTTAAAAAAAAAAAAAAAAGATTGATTTTTATTTATTTCCCCCTCTTCCCATCCTCCTGCCCTGCCGTTTTTGCTGTCTGTGTTGTCTTCTCATTTTCTCTCCTCTAGGATTCTAGGTCTAGAGACCTGATTGGGAGAGAGGTTCCCTGTCAATTGTGCCACCTCAGTTCCTAGTTCTGCTGTGCTTCACCCTGACTCTCCATTTGTCTCCCCTTTGATGCATCACACCTTGCTGCGTGACTCACTTGCATGGTGCACTGGCTCACCACACGGGGATTCACGTGGATGCTCATGTGGGCACTGGCTCGCCACACAGGCACTCACGTGGGCACTGGCTTGCTGCACAGGCACACTTTCTCTTCTTTCTCACCCAGAGGCCCCAGGGATCAAACCCAGGTCCTCCCATAAGGTAGGAGGAAGGTCTACCAGTTGAGCCACATCTACTTCCCATGACTCGCTTTTACCAACAGGATACAGCAAAGATGATGGCTGTCACTTCCGTGACACACATACAACTGTGACACACACTTGTCTTACAAGAGGACTCTCCACTTTGCTGATTTTGAGAAAGTGGCTATGTTCAAAAAGCCACATGGGGCAGCGGACTTGGCCCAGTGGTTAGGGCGTCCATCTACCACATGGGAGGTCCACGGTTCAAACCCCAGGCCTCCTTGACCTGTGTGGAGCTGGCCCATGCGCAGTGCTGAAGGAGTGCCATGCATGCAGGGGTGTCCCCCGTGTGGGGGAGCCCCACGCGCAAGGAGTGCGCCCTGTAAGGAGAGCCGCCCAGCGCAAAAGAAAGTGCAGCCTGCCCAGGAATGGTGCTGCACACGCGGAGAGCTGACACAACAAGATGACGCAACAAAAAGAAACAATGATTCCCGAGTCTCTGACAACAACAGAAGCGGACAAAGAAGACACAGCAAATAGACACAGAGAACAGACAACCGGGGTGGGGGGGGGGAGATTAATTAATTTTTTTAAAAGCCACATGGCAAGGAAGAGAAGGCAGACTTCAGCCAAGAGCCAGCAAGAAAAGGAAGCCCTCTGATAGCCCATAAGGAACTGAGTACTGTCAACAATCATATGAGTTCAGAAGAGATCTTTTCCCAGTTACTTCAAATGGGGCCCCAGCCCCAACCAACTTCTTAGCTACAGAAGAAGGCCCAGCTAAATTGTGCCCAGATTTCTGACCCACAGAAACTTTCAAATAATAAATGTATGTTGTTTTAAGCTGCCAAGTTTTTACACAGCAAAAGATAACTAATACACTGTTGCACAATGAAGTTCTTCCATCATAACTACCACTTTGCAGAAATACAGACTTTCAACCACTCTATCAAGCAGACTTCAGGTAATATTCACAATTATCCTTTTTATTAAAGCAAAACGCATGTACCAAGATGTCAGCATTCACCACAAGCTGACCCTGTATTTTGTAAGCAGCCATTTTAATAACCTTGCTGGTTAATTCCATTATCTGCTATTCCTGTTTCTATTAATTGAATTTCCCTTATGTCTTCAAGTTCACTAATCTTTTCTTCTGCAATGTCCATACTATTATTTAATGATATCCAGTGTAGTTTTCATCTCACACTGTGGTTATCACCTCTAAAAATACAATTTGGGTCTTTTATGACATCTTTCATATTTCTACCTAACTTTTTAATATAAGCAATACAGTTACAATAACTGCTTTAATGTGCTCCGCTGCTAATTCTAACATCCGTGTCAGTATTCAACTGATTGCTTTCTTCATTATGAGTCTCATTATGCTGCTTCACATATTTAGTAATATTTGATTGGATGCTGCACATTCTACATTGTTGAGTGCTGAGTTTTGTTATAGTCCTTTTTTTTTCACTTATCTTTTTTTTAAAAAAGACACTTTAAAAAATATAAGGGATTCCAATATACCCCCACTCCTCACACCCCCAACTCCTCCCACACTGACAACTTCTTTCATTAGTGTGGTACATTCATTGCATTTGATGAGTACATTTGGAGCACTCCTACACAGCATGAATTATAGTTTATGTTGTAGTTTACACTCTCTCCCAGTCCATTCAGTGGGTTATGGCAGGATATATAGTGTCCTGCATCTGTCCTTGCAACATCACTGAGGACAACTCTAAGTCCCAAAAATGCCCCAATATCACACCTTTTCCCCTCTCTCTGCCTTCAGCAACTCCCATGCCCATTGTCTCCACATCAATTTCTTCCATTGCTAGAGTCACAATAATTCTATAGTAGAGTATCTGTAACTCTACTCTAATCCATATTTTATTCCGCCATCCTGAGGACCCTGGGATGACAATGCCCACTCTTAGATCCCACATGGCTGATGGATGGGATTCTCCTGCTTGCAGTTGTAGACTCTCTCGGTTCCTTGGTGTTACAGTCCTTTAAAGAGTACTGGACTTTGTAATGGCAAGCAATTACATTACTTTCAGATTAGTTTGCTCCTTTTCAAGGCTTGTTTTTAAGTTTTTCTTAGACAGATCTAGAGTAGCCTTTCCTTTAGAATTACTTTGGTCCTATTAAGGCATGATCTTCCCCGAGTTGCAAAGAGATCTTGCATTTAATGAGGTCTTTCCCCTCTGGCTATAAGGTACTCAAAAGTTCTCAGCCCTGTGTGAGCACTGAGAATTGGTCTGCTTACAGCTCTCAGTAATTCCTCTCTCCCTAAATTGTTCCTTTATGAAGATATTTCCTACACACATGCAAATTGGTATTCAGTCAAACACTTAAGGGATCCACTATGAAGATGTATTCCAACTCTTTCTCTGCAAAGCTCATTCCTTTCTAGAACTCTATTCTACAAATGAGAATTACCTTGGCCTCCCCCAACATCTTTGTTTCCTCAACTCAGTGTGGCCGCCTTGGTAGGTTTAGGATCTCCTTCCTGCACCAACGTCTGAAAAATGCCTCCAGGCAGAAAACCAAGTCACTGTAGGGCTTACCTCATGTTTCCCATCTGTCAGGGTCACAGTCCTACACTGCCTATGGTTCAATATTTGCAACAGTTTTTCTATATATTTGTCTAGTTTTCTAGCTGTTTATCATAGGAGGGTAAATTCAGAATCACTACTGACTTATAGTCAAAAAGAGAAAATCATAATTCCTGACAATGAATCCTTTTTTCAAGGAGTCACCAGGGATTGAACCCAGGACCTCGTGCATGGGAGGCAGGTGCTCAACCACTGAGCGACATCTGTTCCCCAATGAGAGTTGGGGTTTTTTGTTTATTCATTTGTTTTTAGGAGGTACTGGGGTTCGAACCTGGGACCTCGTACCTGAGAAGCAGGTGCTTAAGCACTTGAGCTACATCTGCTCCCCAACAATGAATTTTGAACTAAATGTTTTATAAGAGTCAACTCCGAAGCATATACTCACCCACCCACCCACAACACACTTCATTATCTATCACATTATCCCATCTTTATTTTATCATGGCATTTATCACTGCTTTTTTTTTTTTTAAGATTTATTTATCTCTCCCCTTCCCCACCAGTTGTCTGCTCTCTGTTTCCATTCGCTGCGTGTTCTTCTGTGACCACTTCTATCCTTAGCAGCAGCACCGGGAATCTGTGTCTCTTTTTGTTGCATCATCTTATTGTCAGCTCTCCATGTCTGTGGCGCCATTCTTGGGCAGGCTGCACTTTTTTTCACGCTGGGCAGCTCTCCTTACGGGGCGTACTCCTTGCACATGGGGCTCCCCTACAGAGGGGACACCCCTACGTGGCACGGCACTCCTTGCGCGCATCAGCACTGCTCATGGGCCAGCTCCACAAGAGTCAAGGAGGCCCAGGGTTTGAACCGCAGACCTCCCATGTGGTAGACGGATGCCCTATCCACTGGGCCAAGTCCGCTTCCCTGTCTTTTTTATGTTATTTGCTTCTTTGTTTATACTTCATAATAGAATGTAAGCTCTATAAGGGAAAAGATCTTGTTTTTGCCACTCCTGTATCCCAAACACTGAGAACATATTCTGACCTAGAATGGGCACTCAAATCAGTATTTAATTAAATCAACAAACTGTTTTGTAAGTATGTCACTTAATACATACATATATACTATGAACTGATCCCATTAATGAATTCTAATCTAGATGCAGGTAACCCTGACCCTGAAGAGTTTCTTAGAATCCTTTATTATCTGAATTAACATCTAAGACAAGGTTCTTAGTTGCAAACAAAAGACACTAACTCTGGGAAGCAAGTGTGGCTCAAGAGGTTGAGCTCCTGCCTACCACATGGGAGGTCCCAGATTCAGTTCCAGGTACCTCCAGGAGAAGACAAGTGAGCTGGCACTATGGGCAGGCATGGTGAGCTGATGCCACAAGATGATACAACAAGGAGACATGAAGAAGAAAGAAAATGAGAGATACAACAAAGCAGGGAGCTGAGGTGGTTCAAGCAATCGAGTGCCTCTCTCCCACACGGGAGGTCCCAAGTTTGGTTCCCAGTGCCTCCTAAAGAGAAGATGAGCAGACACAGAGGGCACATGGCAAATGGACACAGAGAGCAGACAGCAAGTGCTAACAATGAGGGGGGTGGTGGCGATAAATAAATTTTAAACAAAAAACCTAACTCTGGCTTTTAGCTGCAAAGGAAGTTACTAAAGCATATTATAGAAGAGAGTGTAAACTAAAACATAAACTATAATCCGTGCTCCAAAATGTATTCATCAAATGCAATGAATATACCACATTAATGAAAGCAGTTGTTGATGTGGGAGGAGTGGAGAATGAGGTATATGGGAACCTCTCACATTTTTTAATGTAACATTTTGTGTGATCTATGTATCTTTTTAAAAAGAAGGTAATAAAAAAATAAAAGATCTGAAAAATAAAATAAAGTATATTAGGCACCTCACAGAAAACACCAGGAGGGCCAGGATGGAAGGCTACATAATCAAGAACACCCAAAAAATCAAACCACAGATCTGGTCCAGTGAAGATAACTGCAGACACTGCAAGATGCAGACACTGCAACTTGTACTGATACCACTGACACCAGGAACTAAATGCTACAACTGGAATCTCTGTCACTGTTGCCTCTGGAACAGATGTAGCAGCCATCCCCTTGCACTGCAAAACACAAATTCTACGAAGTGCTTGCTTTTGTAAATCACTGGCTTCAGGGTCAGTAAGACACAGGCAGGAGTGGTGAACCCAGGTCACATGATTATATCCTAACTGCAAATTATGCAGGGAAAATGAGCATCTGGCTTTTGTAAGTGAAGGAACTCTCTAACTCCCACCAAGACTCTTAAGGTAGAAAATACCCCCAAACACAAAAGTTTTAGATTTTCTTGTTTATCATCCAAAAGACTAATTAACCCATAGCACAAACTATCAATCTCAGCATATCAGGACTTTTATCTAGCTCTTCAATTAATGGATTACAGAAGTTCTGCTTTTCTTTCTTTTCTCTCTAAATGTTTAACTTTGGGGCATTTAACTGTTCACTAGAGTGTTGTCATCCTTTGGTACTTGAGATCATCTAGAAAAGATCAAAACAGGTAGCTCGTTGAATCATTCAACAAATATTTAGTGATACTATGTGCCAAACGCCACACCAACCCCTCAAGTTGCAAGAGAGGGCAAAACAGCACTGCCCCTATTCTTTAGAGGGCGTTAATCAGAAAACCACTAAATAAATTACCAACTGTGATAAAGGTTATGAAGAAAAAGTACAGGAAGACATGAGATTTTAAAGAGGCAGCAATGACTGGGGCCAGAGGGTTTCCCTGACAAAGTGATATCTGAGCTGAAATTGAAGAAAGAAAAGAACTAGATGAGGAAGGGTAGCACTTGCAAAGATTCAGAACCAGTATAGTTACATGATCCAGAAAGATGTGAAATGAGTCTAAGTATGTATGCTGGAGCCAGGTCATTTCTGCTTGGGAGACTTATGGGCCCTACGACTAGTTTGGTCTTTACCCTTGAAGTCACAATAAATCTCTGAAAAATTGGTGTTTTATGGGCAGAGAATTCATGTTCATCTGCTCAAATCCCTATTCCACTTCAGAGGACCTTTCCTTCTACCTTGACCTTTCCCTACATACCCACACCCTTTGCTTTAGACGTACACGTATGTCTTATTTGGCAAATAGCCGTCCTCCAAACTGTCTTCCCCATGTATCCTGAAACTCCTGTCTTCAATCTCTTTCCTTAGCATAGCTGACTCTAATACTGCTGAGTAACTGTGGCCTTCGGGCTGATTCCTAGGTAAATTACCCAGCTTTACTAACATCTGGGACTACACTATAGAACCATCATAGGGAAATGCAAAAACTAGATTGCAAATTACTCGATGAGATTCTATTAACTTTCTCACCACTGCTGTCATGAAACAATTTTTTGTGCTATAGAGGTAATGTCTCTTAATAATGAATGTGTTTGACATAAAGATGAAGTAAAAAACACTACTGTGATGACAGTTGTTCTTTTCAAGGGAAAATGATCAAATCAGAACAAAATTTCCAATAGACAGTATTTGTCTTAAACACTAGAGTCCTATTTATATCCAAATAAACTTTTAAACCATCAAAATTAAAGACTCAAAAATGAGATTATTTTGACCTTCAAAAAGCAACATCAAAAATTGTTCAACTTTACCAACCCTAAGTTCCCTTTAATGAAAATTTAATTTATGCTTATATAAGACTATGTCCTTACGCCAATGTGAAAGACTGTTAACGATTACCCCCCCCAAACATAACTTCCATGAAGGAAAGACCATGGTAGGCTTACTTTTTAACATTGATTCCCAGGCCCTTGTACCATGTCTGGCTCTATTAGGAGCTCGACATATGACCTGTGCACCCACAAGATGCAATGCTTTTTTAGATATCAGTCTCCCAATTAGGATACATATGAAAATAAATAGAATATGAGATTTTGGGGAGAAATAGTAAGATACAAGAAATTAAATTGCTCACATATTCAGATACTCAACCTTTTTCAAGCCTTGAAATTATGATACAACCATTTCCCATTCAGATTCACAGCTTCTAACATTGCCTTTTCCTACATCCCCAGCTTTTAGCTCTTCCCCAATCTTGCTGCAAATTATTTCCACCTATCCTAACTGAAAGTATGAAGTACATTAATTTTCTATCTTCTGTTCCTCAACAACTCCATCAGGTTCTCAAAAAGAAATATTCTCAACTGTCCCATTAAACTAATCATTCCACTTTTAGAACCTTTTACTACTTTTCCTATACTGCCACCAAAGTTTAATTCCCTTCTACCTCCACAGACTTGGCCAAATTACAGCTTGAATTCAGACAATTTCACTGTGCTCCACTGAAAATTAAAGAATAAGACCTTTTTAGGAGGTTCCAAACTTGACTTTCCCACCTGTCTTCCACTTCTTATTTCCTCATGGCTGGTCTTGCCTTCCTGCTTCCAAATTCTCTTTCTTATAGTGTTATCTCCCTAACCCACAGATTTGTCATCATTCCCTCTCTGAAAAACTTATAACTGTCCTCAAGTTCAAATTCCTTATGACATTTAAGACCCATCATTCTCATTTCTCACTACGACTGTCACCATTCCTCTTTCAGCATACCAAACACCTATCCCCCACTCCCAACACAAATAAATACTCCAGGCGCATGGCCCCACTGACCTCCAAAGTCACCCTTCCTTTCTCCCACCACCAAGTGTCAATCCACATGACCTCTTCCATGGGACTGTTAGTGCCCTAGGCTCTACTGTAAAAATAATTTCCATTTTATGAGCTCAAGTCCTCTCTCTTCCCAAGGCATTCACAAATTCCCAGGATGTCTTACTTCCAAGGCTCTTCCCATTCTTCATATAATACCACTAATGGATAGCAGCCATGGTCTTGCCTGTGTTAATTTTGCCTGTATATAGAGCTAACTCGACACTAAAAGCAGAGGCAACCAAATCTTACTTGGTTTTGCAGGCAAGAGCTTCTATCTCTACCTCTATGACTCAAATATACAGAGGACCTCAGATGCTTACTCAATAGAAGAGGAGAAAGCATCTCCTTCCCTGTAGTCATTTACAATTTATCAAAACATAGACGAATAAAGAAGGGAAAATCAGAAAATATTTTAACTATATATTTAACAAAAAATGGATATTCTGTTCTTTAAAATGTAAGAATTATAGTACAACTTAGAATACTCAAATTCAGTCATAATTAAAGAAATGTAAATCCAAAATAGCTGGCATTATTAAATCTTTGATAATGCCAGTTTTGATGAGAGTTTGAAAAACTATGCACTCTCAGACACTGGTGCTCCATTTTGGAAGGCAATTTGACAATACATACTCAAGTGTTTAGTGCATATTACCTGTGAACCAGGAAATTTCTCTTCTAAATAAAAGTCGCACTCACAGAAGTGCAGTTACATGCACAAGGAAGTACAAGCAGCATTAAGATGAAAAAAATATGAAAACGATGTAAATGTCATTTAACAGGGACTGGAAAAAAAAAAACTAAAATCCATAAAATGGAATATTTCCCAACTATGCTTATACATTTAAAATAAAAAAACCAGGGAGTAGATGTGGCTGAAGCTATTGAGCACCTGCTTTCTACATGTGAGGTCGCAGGTTCAATTTCTAGTGCCAACTAAAAGAAAAAAAGCAAACAAACCAAAAAACTAACAACTCTGAGGACGAGGTGGCTCAGTGGTTGAGCACTGGCTTCCCATTTACGCAATCTGGGCTCAATCCCCAGCCCCAGTACCTAAAAAAAAAAAACAGTGGGACCATACTAAACACAAACACATGGACATGTGCTCACACACACACAATGCCTATGCACTTTTTTTTTAAAAAATATTTTTTTTTAAGTTTTGCAGCATACATACACATGTATAATTGTAAATACATATGTATGGAATATTTCTGGTAGGAAAAACTAAGAACAGTTATTACCTATGCAGCATGGGAAAGGGTGGGATGAAACCCTTCCAAAAGGCTTGATTTTTTTAAAATCATTAATCTATGGCACTTATTAATTCTTCTCAATTAATATTCCCTAGGTGATCAGAACTGTACCTTATACTATGTACTTGGTACACTGTAAGTCAGATCAAATAAGGGCCCTAAACAGGTGATGAAACACTAAGCAAAAAGGTATATGCCCTCTAGTCCGTGGCTACCTCCAAGTTAGATTAATCAAGTCCTTGGCAATTAATACAAATTCTTGCAAAATCATCCAGAGTCACACAGCCAACACTCTCTTAGTGACCAGAGGCCTTCAAGAGGCATTCTAACCTCTGGCCCCTGAGAGGCCATACTACAGATTGCCATTTCTCAAGCCTGCCCTCCATGGTCTTCAGGCAAGCGTCCATGTGCCCGACTCTTCCCTCCCCTTTTCAAAAATCTGTCTTTTATTAGTGTAGGTAGTAATCTCTAACCTCCAGGAATACTTCCATTTTAAATTCGGGAGTTAAGAGCATACTTTAATCTAAAAGAATCAATTCCACTGGTAAGAAGTGCAATCAACAAGATGAAAAGGAAAATAATAATTTGGGGACAAGATATTCCTTTGCTCCTACCAATTATGTCAGGAAAGCATCTAACTATACCATCCATCCTAATGATGTAGACACACTGCCCACTATACTCCTGACACTAACACTGCCTTATGTTAAGCTTCAACTTTTCACCTTTAAACAGTCAATCTGACTCACTCAGACTATTTTGCTACAGGGCTAAGAAGACAAGTAAGCCAACCATTCACTACAAAAAAATGAGCTCATATTTTTTAAAAACCTACATGTTTTAGAATGACAAAGATCCCTATAAAATCTGGATGCACCTTCCACTCCTCATGCTCTAGTCCCTTCTCTACAGAAAGAACAAAGAACCAGGAATCAGGAAAACTAATGAGGCTGCTTGTTCTGAGGCAGTGGTTAGTCACTTAGCTTCTTCGCATCCATTTCCTTCTCTAAAATGAAGAAGATAAACTATATTAGTGTTTCTCAAAATGTTTTGACTGCATCAGGATTACCTGGGGTTCTTATTAAGAAAGTAGATTCTAGAGCACCATCCTAAACACAAAGAAAGAAAAATATCTGACCTTGCGAATCTCACAATTTTTTTAAGTTCTCCAGAAAGAAGAATGTTGAAGAACCACTCATTTCTCAGGTCCCTACCCAATCTAACAGCAGTCTATAGTTCAAAGGAATCCTAGAGCTTCCCCTTTTCTCAAGCCCACAGAAGTTAAAGGGGAGGACACTGGACAGTAAATTTATTTTTAAACATCACTGCTATCATCATTCTTGCCACGTCCAGTGACTCAAACATTTACTAAAACTGTAACAAGATGCAAATGTCACTCTAATATTGTTCGCTGAGGATATGAGTGGGAATATTTACATTATGGCCCAGGAGACTATTTCAACTAAATCCAGGGAGCTGATATGGCTCAAGCAGTTGAGTGCCTGCTTCCCACATGGGAAGTCCCGAGTTCAGTTCCTGATGGCTCCTAAAGACAAAGTAAAAACAAAACAACAAGCAAACAAACAAAAAAACCGACTCGGGGAGCCAATGTGATTCAGCAGTTGAGAGCACTGGCTTTCTACATACAAGGTCCCGGGTTCAATCCCCAGTACCTAAAAAAAAAAAAAAAGTCCAAAAATTTAGATTACAAATATTGTTTACATACTCATAATCAAAACAATCAATCACATTTCTGTGTACAAATCCCTTCACTACTAAAAGTATAGCTAAATTTTTTTCTAATCTATGTATGTATTGCATAACTGATGATTTATTTGAATTTGCATATCATAGTTCAAAATGACCATATATGGAAAATAAAATAAAGCATTAACTGGTGCAGTAAGTTGTCTTTTCAAAATTTATTTCTGTAAAAGCTTCTTCTAAAACCTTTCATAGGGTGGCAGGCAAGGATCAGCTGTCCTCCATTTTCTCTTTCTTCTGTAGTAAAACAGATTTTTCAGACAAACAGGCATCCCATCAAAGATTACATATCCCAGCCTCCATTGCAGCTTATATATAGTAATGGAATGAGAAACGTACATGCTCTTTCTTGAGTGCCAGTCCTCAGCTGTGTAAGCTTCTCTGAGCCTCAGTGTCCTGTATATATGCTCTGTCCAGGATTGTGGGAATGTGAAATGAGACACTATAAATGAGGTACTCTGTAAAGAGTGTAAAATACCATATAAACATAAGGTGGTGTAGCTAAGTTTAGTAATGGAGTTATCCAATAGGAAGCTTTGTTGTAACTTGATGTAATAACTTGTAATTAAGAGTTAAGCTCTAGAGTTGGTAGGTAGCTATTAATTACTCAGTATTTATTATAATTTTTAACTTTCTATATGCGTTAGTTAGAACACAGGTTGGGTCTGTGTTCTGATTAAATACAGTGGCTTAAACAAGAAGTTTATTTCTCTCTCATACTACAACGGCCTAAAGTTTATTTGTTGCTTTCCAATGCTTAAGGAGATACCATTTTCTGTGTAGCACTAGACAACTCCCCACACATCCACAATCCAGGAACAGGATATGGGAAAGGGAGGGTGTGGGAAGCACATCCCATCCCTTTAAAAGATAAAAACCTGGAGGTTGCAGCCATGGATTCTGCTCACACACAATTGGTCAGAACTAAATAGCCTCATTTAGCTGCCTAAGAGGTTGGGATATGTGGTCTTTGGTGGGATGACTATTAGTCCACACATACATACACACACATGCACACACACACATACCCCTGCTGTATGCCAGGCCCTGGAGTTGCACCCATGAAGAAAGACATTATTCCTGTCCTGATGAACCTTACCATCTAATGGAGAGAGGAAAAGAAGACATATTAATTAATAGCTATTTGTAACAAGGGCTGTGAAAGAAAAACAGGGTCCTTTTAGAATGCATGGCCAAGGAACCTTACCTAGCCTGTGGATTTGGGGAAGTCCTCTCTGAAGAAGTGACATTTAGGCTGAGACCAAAAGAATAAGCATGAATGAAGAGAAGGCAAGGGAGAAAAGGAGAAAGAAAGCTGCTAAGAAACTTACGGGCATTACTTCCATCGTTATAAAAATCCTGCAGTAAGTGCCATCAGTTCTCCTTTACAGACGAGGAAACTGATGCTTAATGAAATCACTGTGGTAGGAACTGTTAAGACCCCAAATTTGCCTGAATCTGGAAACTTGTTCGCCACCATCTCACAAGCCAACACTCTTTTCCACGGTATCAGGCTGCCTCAACTGCTATCTGCAGCTAGACCCCAGACAAACTTTGGACAGGCATCACAGTAAAGCATCTTTTTACTAAAACACATACTACAAGATGCCAATCTTAATCACAAATGTCCAAAAAACTTTAAAAATAATCCTTCCTTAATCATTGGAAATGTCATATACTTAATAAAATCAAGAGACTATTTAATATTGATTAAAAACAGGGATGCTATTTAAAATAGAATCGATCCTGAAAACCAGTTTCATTCCATGTTAAACCAGTTCACTGAGCCCTCCAAAAACCTATTTATACAATCATTCAATTATGGGGAGATGAAACTCAAAACAATTCATCAGTAAGGATAAAGACACATTTTAAACTATTGTTCACAACTGTGCATGTCTCTCAAATAGAAATATATACATAATAAATACACACATATACTCACACTTTCCCTGTCAAAACTTAATTTTAACAGTAATACAAACTTTCAAACCTTCTGGAAGAAAGGATATGTAACTCTAGCAGAAGCAGCCAAAATGATTCTGTATTATCAAAAAAGTATGCCTATAAGGAACACGTTATTTTAAATTTTCAATGTACTTTCTCTATTACCTTTCCAATAAAGATTTTAACTAGCTATATAACACTAAAAGTAGTACTTCAAAGTAAAAACAAATGCCTAACTTTTTAAAAACATTTAGCTGGTTTACACAATATTTCAGAATCACTTTGTTTTCATATACCGAAAAATGAAACTAAGGCTCACTGTAGTCACTAGATTAGAATTACTTTAGTCACATGAAGGGACATCTCACTTTCATGGACCCAGTAAGTAAACTTTACAAGTCTAGCTGAACATCACAACATTTACATAAGGCCAGATTTCAAAAGAAGAATCAATCCTACATTTGGGAATGTCTAGAGAGAAATATTAGGTAATTTAAATTAAAAGGATGGGTTTTCCAAGCAGTTAAAACACAAATTTTCACCCCCCAGAAAAAAATTTTAATCTAATTGTGCAAGCCTTGAGTTATGAATTAACAGTTTCTCTAGTCATCAAAAAACTGCCCAGGAGTCAAGATAACATGCGGAAAGTCTTTAAAAGGCATAACCACTATGTACATAGAAGGTGCTGTTATACAAATCACACAGTTCACTTTGATAGGGTGAACTGTGTTAGTACCAAGTTTCAGGCAACCATGTTTGAGAGTTTCAAGCAATTTCTTTTCTTCTTAACAGAAAATACACAAGTGTCTATGGAGGTAAAAAACACCAAGATACTACTCAACGCAAAGACTCTTAGCTCACAGTTTGAATTACTGGAAGGTACAACAAAATTATAGGATTGATAAAATTTGGGAGTGAGGAGCCAAGTTCTTTATAAAACCTCTTTCTGGAGTTTTATAGGTTTGCTGTTATTTGGATGGTTAGGTTTCTTTCTGGAGGGGAAGGAAGGAGAAGAATTGCTAAGTGTATATGGAAGAAATGGGAAATCTTTTTGAGATAAAAGCTAATGTCAAAGCAAAGAAAAACTGATGCACAGCTTATCACATATACCAAGAGAGTCACAAATTATCTAAGCCTCCTCTTAATGTCATATATAATACAAGGCAATTCCCTGCTCACCCATAATAAAGTGACTTCTATCCAAATTTTCTTCCCACAACTAGATAGTTGCCAACCATAAAACATGTGAAAACATCACTAGACAGTCTGAATTTCCAAGCTATTAAAAAAAAAAGTTTTCACGTAATACCCACGATTCAATGCAAATCAGCATTTTCTTTGTACAGATACAAGAGTGGGAAAGGTCATTCTATACCATGTTTAAAACAAGTTCTCTTGAATTTTGCTTTTGCAGTTAAATACTCAAAGCACTATAAAAAACTATAAATTCTGCAAATACCAGCTGTTGCACTGACTACGCCCCATCCTACCCCTATATCTTTAAGTCATAAATAAATGCACTAACTCTCCATAAATAAATCTGAGTGACAGGCATCAGATAATAATCTGGGGGAGTTGGGGGATTCTAACCAAGGGTCTTTTTTAACTATCCATATTTCCAAACAAGACACTGTACTAAAATGGATTTTTTCCCACTTATTTCAAATACTAGTGTCCTTGACAGGACTAACTTGTTAACCTTTGAATTCCTAGCACACAGTATCTTTACCCTAAATTTCAAGTTCTTAACAATGAGAAAGATCGCCACAGATCAGTCCCCTCAGTCATCAGTCCTATCAATAATGACCATTCATTCAACTCTATTACTTGAAATCTGAAATCTTCTTTACACATCAGGTGTGTAAAGAAGTGTACATTCACTCTACAGATACAGGTATATCCTTCCTCTTAGAATTTCTGAACTTAAGTCTCTCTGAGGTAAATGTGAACTTTTATACCCAGGTTTACAACAGAAAATGGTGTAGACATTCACAGGAGTCCTCCTTTTTCTGGCAAGGTTTGAAGTCTAAATGAATTTGGACAGCTACCATAAACATCACTGCTATTCCAAGGCAAAAATTCTCCAAGAGTACTGAGATACTTAAGTCTAACTCATATGTACACTAAAAATCTTAACTATAATCAAGCAAACTTTTTTCTTAACTGCTGCTTCTTTGAAACTACCTCCTTTCGTTTAGCACAGGGAATTTGAGCTATTATCTCACATTTACAGTCTGAAAAATAATATTCTTTTAAAGTAAGTGAACAACCAAGATATGAGCAATTTTTAAAAAATAAAAACTAAAGGGAATTCTTCTGAATTACTAAAACACATCACAACCAAAGTACTAAATATATTCGTTCTTATTAAAACTTCATATATGTAGAATATAAAGGGTCACAAAAAATCTAAATATTTAAAGATAAAATACGAATAAAAATAACTTAACACAAAACTTTCTTATGACTCATCAATACTTCAATGATGACTATAGTTTATATCAAGTATCAAGAAGAACACACACCAAAGGATTTTTTAAATTCCTTCCATTCAAAAATTGACTACATGGTTTTTTTGGAGGGGAGGCGGAAGCCTGGTAAATTTCATTACGAAGGCCTCATCTCAACCTTTTCCCTCTACTTTCACAAACCACAAAGTCAATTCCATGCTGAACACTAGACTAGACATGGACACAACCTCTAAGTTAGAATCCTGAGTCACTACACACAAAAGGCTCCAAAATTTTCAAGTATTTTTAATAATGAGGTCTCTTCATGTAGAGGTTAAGAGCCCAGCTCCTTCTAACCTCCTGGCTCCTCGTGTCCCAGCTATATGACCTTGGACGAGTCACTGCCCCTCTCTCACAACACTTTCCTCATCTGCAAAATGGGTAACCGTTCCTGCTGGTAGGATGACTAAAGCGCCTAGCAAACTGCCTGGGACCCTTGGTCCTCATCTTTTGATCAGCGTGAAAACAATGTTACATGTTATAAAGTATGTTTTCTGATCCATGGGCGAAATCAAGAACCAAGTCGTGCTGGCACTCGAGTGCTGCACCCAGATTACAGGGACAGGTAAGTAGTCGGAATCAGGCACTCACACATTTTGTCCTTCTTAACTACTGCTGAACAGGGAGGAGCCTCTGGCTAAGTGTGGAGGTATTCAGCAGCTTTGGTGGATCTGAGGCGAGGGTGGGTTTTTGTCTATAAATAGACTTGCGAAGTTTCGCCGTCAGACGCAGGTATCAATTATAATTCACGTATCCCCGGCCACCAACTCCTCCAGCTGCCAAACAGGTCATCGCTCCACCTCGAGTGGCCGGGATTCCTTGCACTCCCCGCACAACTTGCGAGCAGGCCGAGCCCCCCGGACTCCAGCTCAGCCCCCACCCGGCGGCCGCGGGATCGGGCTCCGACCTTCCCGGCGCCCAGGCTCGGCCCGGCCGTCCTCGCCTCACCCCGCATTCGGCCCCATTTTCTTAACCGTGCATTGTCCTTGCCAAGAACCCCGGCGGTTCCCACACTGGTGGGGACCGAGAGGAGGGACGAGGGAGGAGCTGGGGGAAGAGGATGAGGAGGAAGAGGAGGAGGAGGAAGACAACCTCCTCCCCTCCGCTCGGGCGGCCAGTGCAGGGCTGGCGCTTTCTCCGGCCCCCAGGCCCCGGCTCCCCGGAGGCCGTGGCGCCCTCCTCCCGCCCTCCGCAACTTTCCCTCGGCTCGCACCCGCCTCTCCTCCGAGACCGGGCCTCCCGGCTCTCTTCCCCGGCGGCCGGGCCCGGGCCCGCGGCGCCGCTTCCTAAAATGGCAGGTCCCTCCCTCCGCCCGGCCGGCCGGGCTCGGCGCGGCCCCGGCAGCAGGCCGCGCGGGGAGCCGAGCGCCGGCCGGGCGGGGCCGCGGCCGGGCCGGACACTCACCGCGACGATGGCGGGGCGCTGGCGCCGCTCCCTCCGGTGAGTCTCAGCCTCGGGCTCCCGCCGCGGCGCTCCCGCCGCGGCCTCCGCAGCCAGCGCCGCCCCGGTCGCCTCTCTCCGCCCCCGGCGCTCCCGGCTCCTCGCCTGCGCCGCAGCCTGCTCAGTCTCTCGCCGGCGCGCGGTTCCAGCGGCGCCCGGGGCCGGGGAGGCGACAGGCCCCTCCCGGCAAATACCGCAGTCCCCGGACCCCGGCTCCCGGCGGCGGGGCCGCGCGGCCGGGCCCGGCGCTGAGGGCGGCGACGGCGAGGCCGGGCGCTCGGTGGCGGCCGCTCCCGGCGGCTTCTTCCCGAGGAGGATTTTGTAAATCTCACAAAATGGCGCGCGCTCCAAACCTGCGCAGCGAGAAGCGCCGGGGCCCGAGCGGCGGCGGCGGCGGCGGCGGCGGCGGTGGCTCCTCCGCCAGAAGAGCCCGAACCGCCCGCCCCCGAGTCCCGCACAGACAGACACACACACACACACTCGCACACACACGCACGCACACTCGCCTTCGCACACGCTCGCTCGCACACACACTCTCACACTCACACCGGTCCCGCCCGCTCGCCGGCGGCGGCAGCGGCACCAACAGCAGCAGCAGGAACAGCAGCAGCAGCAGGAGCGGCGGCGGCACCCGCACCCCCCGCTCGGGGTGTCCGCTCCCTGCGCCCGACTTGGGCCGCGATCGGCAGCAGCAACGGCAGCAGTCTCCCCGGATCCCCCCGCCGCGGTTGCCGCCGCCACCCCCGCCTCACTCCAATGGGGCTTTTTATTATTATTCGGGCGGGAAGCGAAAGGGTTTAAAAAAAAAACCAACCAACAAAATGGCGACGGACCGACCCGGTCGCTATAGCAACTGTCAATCAAAGCGCAAAACCCCGGCTGACGTGCTGACGTCCTTCTCCCGCCCCCCCGGCCCCAAGCCAGGGGGCGGGGCCTGTTGCTCGGGCAACGGCAGATTCCGTTCCCTCCTTTCCCTCGTCCCCTCCGTCCCCGACCAACCACCCAACCCCCTCAGGTCACGTGAAGGATAAATTCGGAGCTAGGGCCCGCTACGAGTGTCAGAGGAGGGCGCGTGATTCGCCCGGGGAGGGGAAGGCAGAGGAGGGGGACGGTCGGCCCGAGGGAGGGAAGGGGGAGGCGAGGCGGCGGCCCGGCCCGCGCGCGAGCTCTCGCCGCCTCCCCGGCCGCCCCGCTCCCGCCCGCGCCGACTGCAGCCCGGGGAGCGCGCGCCACCGCCCGCCCCCCTCCCCGGAGCCCCGCGCTTCCGCGTCGCGCGGCCGCAGCCCCGCCCGCGCCGGGGGGAGGGGCGCGCGAGGGGCGGGGGCCTGCGGGCGCCGCGCGCGCCGAGGAGGCGCTCGGCCTGGGGCTCGGGGTTCTCCCCGCAGCCTGTGCGCACCCGTACGTGGGCTGCAACCGCTCCTGGCGGGGGGAGCGTCTCCGCGTCGCCGGAGAATGCCCGCCGAGGCTGGGGCGGAGGCCCGCGGCAGCCCCCGCCTCCGCCGTTCAGGCATCTCAGGAATTCCGTGCGCTGCGCCCGAGCCAGGGATGCCCCTGCGCCTGGCACCTTGATCCACTCGTGCCACCGGGCTTCCGCAGGAACCCCTGCCAGCGTCCAACAATTGTGGATGCAGCCGCCATAAAAAGTTTTTGAGGCTGTGCACGTTCCTTCATGCATCCCCATCTATTTCAGACCTTCCTTACGCCACCTTTCTGGGTGCAGCCTGCCTCCTCCATCGGAACGACCCTTACCTTAATCCTTTTAAGCTATTACTGTACATTTGGCCATCCAACTCCTTGCTTTTCTTTTTGATGTATCTTCTCAGCTTCCAGAGTCTTAATTTGCCCGCTTGTCCTTCACAATCAAAACTCTTTACTACTGTTCAGGCTTTCATTTATTTTTATTCTGTCTACCCCTGCAGCCTGGCTAAATATTGCCGGGGGTGCTCCCCAGGCATTAAAACCGAAGGATGCTAAGCAGGCTACTTTGTAATTAGTCGGCAGCCACTGACTGTAAATTGTAATTTGTACCGATTCAAATTAATGGCACTTTAAAAATGTTCAGTTTAAATGTATACATATGTATCTGTGTGTGTCTGTGTGTGTGTATAAAATATAAAATATATATTACACCAAAAGCCAGTTATTTATTGGGTTTTTTTCCCCCCGAGCTCGGTTTTGCCATCTTTTGGTAGTGTCCACAAGTACAGTAGCAACGGATACAATCCTATAAATAATAGAAAGTATAAAAAAAAAAACAAGCTCAATAAATACTGATCTCTATGCAATGTGACTCAAGCAAAGACAATTGCTCTTAATGATTTCCAAAAAAAAGGTTTCCATTTCCCTTCTACAGTTATTAGAATATTGATACACTAAAGCAATCATTCAACTTAGCACAGGCCTGGACAGAAATCAAACTAAACCTAAAATAAATTAGAAAGTATTACCGCGATCAGTTTCCATCAGGCTAATTGTCTACATCAAAGAGTTGCCCATGTCTGGCAAAAGTCCTTTTTGATTGCTTTTTTTCCTGCCCCAGAATTGCCCTGCTAATACAGTTAAAGTCCACATTCAATTTAAGGATTCTGAAGGAAGAGGAAGTGGCCAAGAGTGTGCCTGTGCAGGTAAGAGGCTGCTTCTTCCATTCCTCCCAAGCACAAACTTGGACCTACACAAGCCAATTCCTTCCTCAGCTCCCATTTACCACGGTTTCACTTCTATCAGAATACTTAAAAGCATTTACTACCTTTAACACTGAACTAAATTCGAGTCAAGTTTTCATTGCGATTAATAGGGGAAGCCTGCATAATTAATTTCCTAGGTAACCTGGACAGAACATGACAAAGTCTCAAGACGTGTCCTTGTCTTTAGTCAAGGTAGTCTAGAAGATTATCAGAGTGAAGCAGGATCCTGAGTTTCTAGACAAGTAGACATAGAAGGCATTGCTGGTCTTAGCTAGAAGGGCTGCACCTTTTTTTCCCACTGGTGTGAGAACCTTATACAAGATTGATCAACAATTTGTCATGTCAGATTGCAAAATTATTCAGGCTTCACCTAAATAATAACCTGTAAGCTACAGCTGGCTCCAAGCAAGTGAAGACATGTAGACTTGAAGGACTCTGGTAGAGATGCCAGTTTGGTGTTGATTGGGTTCAGTGATCAAATCCTTGCTGCCACCTGAGACTGTCCCTGGCAGATCCACTTGTACATGTATCTCTTCGCAGAAGTTTACCTCCAAAAGCAAAGATCCCAACTCACAGGTAATAACAGCCTCCACCAGCTGAGCGCATCCCATGGTATCTCTAGTCTGCACAGTGAATTTACACCCCATTTTATGGACGAGAAAACAAGTCCTGAGTAATTAAACAACTTTTCTAGAGTCACACCACCAGTAAATGGTGAGGCCAGGATTCAAGTTCAGATGTAATTGCAACATGTTCTTTCCACTACACCAAGATGACTCCTGCTAAAATTCTAGTGCTGATATACTAAGAATTACAGGACTTTTCTTCTTCTTGCTATCTGGTTCCCATGATGTGAAGGGCCTTGGATAGTTTTTCCTCAAGGGTGGTATTACTGCCATCCCAACTGACTCCAGATAAAAATATTAACTGGGGCCGGTACTCACTACCAAGAGGTCCAGTCCTATGTGATAGCCCAGAACAGTGGCGACCTTATCAGAAATACGTGGAAAGAAAAGCTTCACCTCCACCGGTTGTTTATCCAACTCTTCTGATCTCAAACTCAAATTGCTCATTGAGAATAACTCACAGCAGACTTCATTTATCGAGGGCCTAGCCAGGGCCTGGCACTGACTGGCCAGGCACACACACTCCGGGGGCTAGACCCTGTGTAAGGAATCCAGAGAAGAATCAGACCCCATACCCATGTGGCAGGAGGGCTCTGTGCCTCGACGAGCCCCAGCCAAGATGGCGGGTCCTTCGGGGAGGTCCCCACATCACTTGGCCACCACACTTGATGGTGTGCTCCAAGAACCAGGCACTGGAACTGTGCTAGGAGTTCTAACCCAAACTTTCCAAGAGCAGACCAGCAGACTCACTGGTATCCCTAGCTCTGCTCCCCACACCAGGTGAGGAGGCGAAGGACTCAGGAGTCCTCCCTGGGCAGGGGCAGGGTCTGGAATCTGACACCTCTACTGGTCTGACAGATTTCTGAGGGAAAGGTCTTCCTTGCTCCCCTTATCCCAGCTTTATCGTTTGTTCTGATTTTAAACGTAATACATGACCATCAGGTTAAAACGAAACAAATAAATTGAAACAAGGAGGAACCTCACTGACATGAAATAATTAGAATAAGCAAACGCATAGAATCAGAATCTACAGCAGAGGTAGATGGGATGAAATGGGGAGTTAATGCTTAAACTGGACAGGGTTTCTCTGGGTTGACTGTAAAGTTTTGGTAATGAATGGTGGTGATGGCTGCACGACATTATGAATGTAATGAAGAGCACAGAATTACATATGTGCATGTGGTTAGAAGGGGGTATTTTAGGTAGCATGTATGTTACTATGTTTAAAATTTTTTTTTAAACAGGATTGTACAACAAAAAACAGTGCACCGTATTTTTAACAATTGGCTATAGTTAATAGCACAATTATAAAAATGTTGTTTTATGAATTGCAACAAACGTACCACACTAATGCAAGGTGTTGATAATACAGTGGTATACGGGAACTCTATTTTATGCTTGATTGTTCTGTAAACCTACGACGTCTCTAGTAAAAACAGAGGGGGACCTGATGTAAACTGATAATGGCGGTATGCTATGAAGAACCAAGCAGTTAATACTCAATTCTCTACACCTGAAGTCCAAAAACAATAAAATAGGGAAGCGGACATGGCTCAACTGATAGAGCATCCGTCTACCAAATGGTGGGTCCAGGGTTCGACCTGAGGGCCTCCTGACCT
This sequence comes from Dasypus novemcinctus, assembly GCF_030445035.2. NCBI lineage: Eukaryota > Metazoa > Chordata > Mammalia > Cingulata > Dasypodidae > Dasypus > Dasypus novemcinctus. The sequence continues at coordinate 158,007,694 of NC_080676.1, read as the reverse complement.
GTGTGGTAAGCTGGCCCATGCGCAGTGCTGCCGCACGCAAGGAGTGCCATGCCACAGAGGGGTGCTCCCATGTAGGGGTGCCCCACAAGCAAGGAGTGCGCCCCGCAAAGAGAGCTGCCCCGCATGAAAAAAAAAAACTCAGCCCACCCAGGCGTGGCGCCGCGCACACATGGAGAGCTGACACAGCAAGACACAACAAAAAAGAGATGCAGTTTCCCGGTGCTGCCGATAATAACAAATACCATTTAAAAAAAACAAAATAAAAGTAACATGGCCATTACAGAAAGTTTTATGATATGGAAAACAATAAAGAAGTAAAGATTGCTCATAACCACCCCATGCCCTGCCCAGAGATAAACCTTGTTAACCTCTTACGTTGGCTTATATCCTTCCAGACATGTTTAAGGACACTTGTGCACATACACACACACAACAAATAGAGAGCACTCACATGCATAGTTATGCCTTTTTATTACCATTGTTATTAACAGTTTCGCGTTTATCAACTGAAATTTAGGTAATTATTTTAACAGCTACATAGTGTTACATCCATTGAATGGGCCATAATTCATTTAATAGTGCCTCTGTTTTGAAGGAACTTTTCCTCTTTTTTGGTTATTACAAATAAAACTGCATGAACATTGCACATACACATTTTGCACATCTGCCCAGTTATTTCCTTACACTAAGGGTGTACATCCTTCAAAATTTTCTGTTGCCAAAATATCCCTCAGAAATGATTTCAGCAATCTGCACTCCTAAAAGTAGCATGTGAGAATGACTTTTCCCCAGCACCCTACCATACTCTCTTGCTTTAATTTACAGGTCTTTGCTCATTTGGTGACTTTTTCTATGTGTATTGGCTGCCTGGCCATATCCTGTGCTTGGGAGGGGGTGAGCGGGATCATCTTTTATTGATTTCTTCTTTGAAATTTGACTGGAATAAAAGAAGAGAAAGAAAGAAAAGAAAAAATGGAAGTCCATATGCAGTTGTGTAACTAGCATGTGACTATCGATACCATTTACCCACCACCCCAGCTGACTCAGCTGTGGACATGTCTCCTCCTTGCCATCCCCCGAATCCACCTAGCCCGGTCTTCCTCCCTCCTCTCAGCCTCAGCTGCTTCTCATCCATCCCCCCCACCTCTCCATCAGGCATCTAAGTCAAGCACTCTGCCCCTATTCTCCCAGCATCTTTAAGTTTCCTTAGAATGTTGTTTTATGCTAAGCTGTGGTTCTAATGGTGTCACTTAAAAAAAAAAAAAAGAAAAAAGCCACATTCTTTACCTTCCTACTATGTAAGAATGTTTACTAATACTAGTCCATGAATTATCATTAACCTTTTCTCTTCCCTTGACAGTACATAAAGGTTAAATAGAAAATAAGAAATTGTTAAAGTGTGTATTTCACACCCTTTGGTAATATGTTAAAATAAGCCTGTTGCAACATTTTGGTGAGACTTAAAAAGAAATGTTCTTTTACATATTGATTCATACCTACATAACAGCTTCCTGAAAATTAACAGGTTGAGGAAAATGCCCTAATGAAACTCTGAAAAACAATTAAGTATCTGAAATTAAAAATTAGGTAAGAGGCACAGAAGTCTACAAAAGGTCACTTCTTTCAATGGGTCATTAGCTCAATAGTTCTTGAAAGTTTCAACTTATTTCTAGGCTTTTTATTAGTAACATTTTCTTTTCCTGTAGTAGGAAGATAAAGGTTAAATAGAAAATAAGTACTATGTAGAAACGTAGTGGACATCATTTAATATTCCTAGAGTGTTTACTGGTATGGACATTTACTCTTGTTGTTTTCAACATTTTTTCTATTTTTGTTTCAATTCAATTCAAAAGATATTTATGTGGTTCAGACAGTGGCTTTATCATAATGTGTTTGAATGTCTGTCTCTAAACAAAAGGCTTTGGGGATAAGGAGACTATATTGTCATCTCTGGGTCACTAGCACCATTTCTGGCATACTGTAAATACAGTTTCGTTTTGTATTTTTAAATGAATGATGAGCTACTACTGTTTTCTTCTGATTTTCCTCTATCCTATGTGAGGCTTTGACAGTCATAAAACTTAAGGGGGAAACCTCCAGTGATTTGTAGAGAAACAGGAAACGTTCTCTTTGGGTCTGAAAATGGATGGAATTTCTCTATGCTACAGGAATGATTGTTGCAATACACAAAGCAGAAAGAAGATTCCGCTGAAGAGATACAGTAACGTTAGTGACTACCAGGTAGCTGGATAATTCCACTGCAGCAACGTTTCTCAAACCAGGGTTCCTGCACTGCCCACAGCACCCCACCCCTAACCACACCTACAGCCCAGTTGGAGAAACTGTTGATTGGGACATTCTTGCATAGAGCAGAACTCTAGGCAGGCTCTGTGTGGCCAAGCTGTCACTGTCTCTCGAGACTATTAGACCCGTGCTATATCCCAAGCACAGAAATAATTGCCTGCTGCCAGCCTGCACTGCTAAAACTTCAGAACATCCATTTATGACATACAGCAAACACATCTGTCCATTCCCACACCTGGATTGACCTTCAGACTTTTTAAAGCAAAACATGGGGGGAGCAGATGTGGCTTAAGCAGTTGGGTGCCCACCTCCCACATGGGAGGTCCTGGGTTCAGTTCCTGGTGCCTCCTAAAGAAGAAGAGCGGACACATGAGGGAGCCACGGAGGGGGGGAAGGGAGTAAAAAAGGTTTATTATATATGTTTAAATATGTGTGTGTGTGTTTACCATATAAGGAGTATAAAAACCAAAGGAGGGAAGCAGATTTGGCTCAACTGATAGAGTGTCCACCTACCACATGGGAGGTCCAGGGTTCGATACCCAGGACCTCCTGGCCCACGTGCAGTGCAGCCATGAGCAAGGAGTGCCATGTCACGCAGGGGCGCCCCCGCTTAGGGGTGCCACCTGCACAAGGAGTGCGCCCCGCAAGGAGAGCCGTCCCGCATTAAAAAAAAATGCATCCTGCCCAGGAGTGGTGCCACACACACCGAGAGCTGACACAGCAAGATGACGCAACAAAAAGAGACACAGATTCCCAGTGCCGCTGACAAGAATCCAAGCGGGCACAGAAGAACACACAGCGAATGGACACAGAGAGCAGACGCGGGGGGGGGGGGGGGGGGGGAGGGAAGAGAAATAAGTAAAAATAAATCTTTAAAAATAAAAAGAAATAAAATAAAGAGATAAATAAAAACCAAAGGCGCCACTAATCTCATTGCTGTTATAAAATAAAAGCCACTTCAGAACATGGTTTGAAAATCCCAGCGGAACAGAGAAAAATAAAAAAGTAAAGAAGAGGAGCCTCCCTCCAGCCTCCCTGCCTCCCTCAGCCTCGCTGGTCTTCCTCAAGGCCGTGAGGGACTCTTTCTACAATGCAGCCTCCCTCCGCTGCCTGCTGAACTCGTGCGTGGTCTCCTCGGTGCTTTGGGGTGGCGTTTGCACTTGTCAGCTTCTGACCCCTTCATGACCTGACTCCCAGGCACCTCTGCAGGGGCCTCCCCACACATGCTCCCGGAACCCCACGGGCTCCTTCCTGTCTGCCGTCCTCCTCCCTGGAGGGCCTCGTCCCTTCTCAGAGAACTCTCTTACCTCCCTGTGTTGTCACGGTGGACTTCCTGTTCTGTTTGCCATAAGAACCGGAAGCCCTTCCAGGACAGAGGCCTGTCTGTCACTTGTCTCTCTTGCTCAGCGCTTGGTCCAGTGCCTGGCATACACTGGGCACCAAATAAATGTTTTTGGAAGAACTGGAGTTGCAAAAGAGCAAGAGCTGGATCCAGCACACAAGCAGCTGAAACCAGGCAAGGGCTAAAAGCAAAAGGCTGCTCTCCACTCGGGGCTGGAAGGGGGTGGCCGTCTGCCCCTGGCCTTCCTCCCCCGTGGTGGTTGGAGTGGGGGCCCTTTGTGGGGGCGCCGTGAGCCCAGCGAGAGGGCCGCAGAGGCAGGGAGCTTTGGCAAGGGCAAGGGCAGTCCACGAGGGCATCTTTCAGGTGACTGGCAGGTCATTGTCACAGGGACCTTTGGGTGGAAAAATCGGGGTGGCGAGGGTGCCCCAGGAGAGGCAGCAGGGAACGGATTACCTGAGGTGGGTGCCAGGTCCATTCTGCACCCAAAAGAGGACCTTGACATTTTCTTCTCCATCCTCTAGGCCAAAAGTGCTGAGACAGAGAGGAAGGATTCAGAGTGGGTGTGAAAGCAAGGAGAAAGATTCTGAGATCCACTGGAGTACTTCCTGGGCCACGTGGAGGGACGAAGCCCTGTGTTCCAGAGCTCTGAGCTGGCAGAGGGGAGGCAAGTGTGACTTGGGAAGTCAATTCAGACGTCTCAGGCCACCAAGTGGAAGATGCCTGAGACATCCTGGAATCATAGGATTTTCTAGATGGAAGGAGCCCTACCCCTACCTGTCAAAACCCTAGTCATCAAAACTCTGCCGTGGGGAAGAAAGATAGGGAATTTCCCTTTTGAAGACTCGACTTGTTGACTATACAGTGATAATTTGTTTACATTCATCCTTGGAGGTATTTTCATTTTTCTTGCAATAAAGTAGGGTATAGATAATGCCCCATGAGCCTGGCTTTTCTAGAAAGGATTGGTGACCTTGGTAATATAATTGGGGAAAAAAAAAGAGTAGGCATGGGACAAAAAACTTGGGTTCTAGTAGAGTCTGGGCTGCCCACAAGTTAGAGGAGTTTGAGTGGTTTACTTAACCTCTATTAATCTCCACTTTCCCCATTTTAGAGAAGATTCTTTATAATACTTGTAAACTGTAAACCACATAAACATTGGGTCCTAATATAAATAATAATAATGAGGGCCGCGTTCAAATTTAACTTTTGAAACCTTTCTGACGACACCTTCCCCTATCAAAAAAAAAATATTGCTTTTCTTCTTCTGTGTCCTCAAATCTCTTGGATCATTCTACTGAAAGTTTGTTAAGTACATTATGTTCATATAAGTGCCTGGTAGCCTATGTTTAAGCACCTGCTCAGGCTGGAAACTCACTACCTCCCGACGTGCCCCAGACCTTTTTTGTCTGCCTTTATCTGTAAAAAATTCATCTTCACACATTATGAATGAATTTCCCCACAGCTTCCACCCACTGTTTCAAATTCTTTGCATTTGAGACCACACAGAACAAGGCTTATTCGTCTTCCAAATGACAGCCCTTCAAATATTCGAAGAAAACTGTGATTTTCCCACCTGAGTCTTGTCTTTCCCAGGCTAAGCATCTTCTTTTCTTTCAACAATTGCTCATATAATATGTTTCCCCATGTCAACTCCCCATCCATCCTTCAAGGACATTATTATGTGACATCTTATTATAACAGTGGAAACAACTTAAATGTCCAACAGTGGAGGCTTGGTTAAAACAATATGATGAATCAGCACATTGAAATAGCAGATATAGTAATATTTCATGACATAAAAAAAATGATCATGGTTTATGAGTTGGTAAAAGAAAGTTATAAAATAGCCTTGTACAGGGAAACGGACTTTGGCCCAGTGGTTAGGGCGTCCGTCTACCACATGGGAGGTCCGCGGTTCAAACCCCGGGCCTCCTTGACCTGTGTGGAGCTGGCCCATGCGCAGTGCTGATGCGCGCAAGGAGTGCCCTGCCACGCAGGGGTGTCCCCCGTGTGGGGGAGCCAAGAGCCGCCCAGCGTGAAAAGAAAGAGCAGCCTGCCCAGGAATGGCGCCGCCCACACTTCCCGTGCTGCTGACAACAACAGAAGCGGACAAAGAAACAAGATTCAGCAAATAGACACCAAGAACAGACAACCGGGGTGGGGGGAATTAAATAAATAAATAAATCTTTAAAAAAAAAAAAAATAGCCTTGTACAACTTCATTTTTTAAAATAAAAAGTGTATATATTAAAGTAAATGTGTGTTACATTTATCATTAGGTGGGAAAATGACAGATGATACTTATTCTTCGTCATTTTTGGCTTTTCTGATTTTCTACAATGAATTATTGGTAATTGGGGGGCGGGGGGAAATAGATACTTTGTCCCTATTGTTTTTACGTCCTGGCCTGAGCACTTAATCTTAGGGAACATCATAAAATAGGCTCTCTCCTACTTCTCATTTCAGAAATAATCCTGTGAAGCAATAAACCCCCAGTACCAGGAGCCTGGTGGGCACCCAGATAATATGTGTTCCCTTCTTTCCTTTCCTAAGTAATTATAATGCAAGCTCACGTCCTCCCTTCTTGTTAAACCTACCTTTCAATTGCTTCTTATGACTTGATTTCTATTCCATATTACAAAGGACATTTGCTGTACCCCCAGTTCTGGCCAGGCCACTGTATATGGGATCAGAGGTCAGCAGCTCCAGCAGCAAGAAGTTGATACACCTTTCATAAAGGAAAAAAGGACAGAAGGAACCCCAGCTTTACCATTTTGCAGTATTCTTAAGCCAGTGAAATCCAAGGATGTATCAGAGCAAAATGACCAGGAAGAGTCTTTCTATCATAGCGTGACTTCACTATTAGAGCACTGGATCTCCAAAGGTACCGGAATTATTTTCCATGAAGGGAGAAAGGCAAGAGTGATGCAGCGCTCAAAATTTTGTGTATTATAGGTGTTCTTCAAGAAGGGTGTCTAAGAGTGAGTGCCCAAACATAAGTAAATAAAATGAGAAACCAGGAGTTTCAACTTGTCCAACCAGAACGCATTATCTCCCTAGACTAGGCCTTCATGGATACACCCCCTTCTCCAGACCCCAGAACCTGTAAAGACTTTTTTACAAATTGAATGATAAATTACCTACAGGACACGCACAACTCTTAATTATGCCAAAAGCACTTACTGGGTATCTGGACTGTGCTGGATACTTTGAGTAGTTCTTGGAATACAACAATGAATTAGACTCGATCTTAATCCTAAAGAAGTCGAAGACCAGTGGGGAAAACCAACATGGAAACAAACGAGCTTTCACATGGTAAGTTCTGAGGCATCTGACGGAAGGAGCAACTGAACCCTGTCTGGGGAAATTCCAGGTCCGTAGCTGAAAGCTTTTCTCTCTGTAAACCTTTTTTTTTTGCTTATCTGCCCTCTCAGCTTTAAACATGAAATAGATCTGGAATGCCAGGTAGACAGTGGGGATAAGAATTCTAGGAGGAGAAAATAGTTTGTACTAAGATAGATTCTCACAAAAGCCCATTTTGTAGATGATGAGCCTAAAGTTTATCAAGACTGGGGGGATTTGTTCAAGACTACAGAGCAAAGCGGGAGGTTTGAAACAGGTCTTTATAACTGAGGTCCACTCATTCATTCATTTATGAACAAGTATTTTTGAACCTTTAATGTGTGCCAGACCCAAGGCTAAGAGCTTTGACAGCAGTGATGAACAAGAGTCATCTTTGCCTTCCTGGAGCTAATAATCTAACAGGGGAGACGGAATTAAACAAATAATTCCTTACATAATTATGTCACTGGCATTGCAAGGAGTCTCATGGAAAGAAAAGTACAAGGCTTCATACAGAGCAGGAGGGACAACTTTGAACTTCTCTCTACATGGTCTCTTATTGATTAACTCAGGCATTTCCAAGTGTCAGTCAAAAGGTTCCAAGAAAGCAAGCCAAGGCAAATCCAGTGCACAAGCACTCCCCAAGCTTGTGCCTGCCCTGCACTGGCTGTTGTCCCATTCACCATAGCCAGCCACCTGGCCAAGCTCCAGGTCAGCCTGGAAGAGGCTCTTCAGCTCGTGTGGAATCAGAGGGGTATGAATAAGTTTGGGGTCCTTCTGGCAAAATTCAACAACACCCTGTTGACAATACTGGCCCTTTCAATCCATTGGCATGATCTCTATCTCCATTTATTTAGGTCTTCTAATTTCTTTCAGTGATGTTTTGTAGTTTCCAATGTAGTGACCTTGCTAAATTAATTCCCTCATATTTTATACATGTTTAAATATGATTGAAAATAATATGGGTTTTGCCTTTCATTTTCCAGTTGCTTGTGTTTAGTATATTAAAACAATTGATTTTGGTATATCGACCATGTATTCCACAGCTTTGCTTAATTCAGTGATTAGCTCTAATAGATTGTCTGTAAATGCTTTTGGACTTTTTGTGTACACCATCATGTTGTCTGTGAATAAAATCATTTTGCATCTTCATGTCCAATCTTTATGACATTTCTTTCTTTCTTTTTCCATCTTTTATACTTGCTTCAACCTCCAGTGCAATGTTGAATGCAAGTGGTGAAAGCAAACATTTTTGTTTGCCTGACCCTATAAGGGAGAAATGTTCAATATTTCACAATGGAGTAAGATATTACACATAGGTTTTTATAGTTGCCCTTATCAAATTGAGGAAATTTCCTTCTATTCCTAGATTACTGAGAATTTTTCCTCATGTATAGGTGTTGATTTTCACTGAGTGATTTTGCTACATCTTTAAAGATAATCATGTGGGGAAACGGACTTGGCCCAGTGGTTAGGGCGTCCGTCTACCACATGGGAGGTCCGCGGTTCAAACCCCGGGCCTCCTTGACCCGTGTGCAGCTGGCCCATGCGCAGTGCTGACGTGCATAAGGAGTGCCGCGCCACGCAGGGGTGTCCCCCGTGTAGGGGAGCCCCACGCACAAGGAGTGCACCCATAAGGAGAGCCGCCCAGCGCGAAAGCAAGTGCAGCCTGCCCAGGAATGGCGCCGCCCACACTTCCCGTGCTGCTGACGACAGCAGAAGCGGACAAAGAAACAAGATTCAGCAAAAAGACACGGAGAACAGACAACAGGAGGAGGGGGGAGGGAATTTAAATAAATAAATAAGTCTTAAAAAAAAAAAAAGCATGTGGTTTTCTCATTTATTTTGCTAATGATTTTCTGTTAATAGCTACTTTTCAATAGTTTCAAACTATATTTTGGATAAGGGCTTAATATCCAGAATAAATAAAGAACTCTTGCAATGCAACAAGACAAACAACCCAATTAACAAATGGGTAAAGACTTCAAGAGACATGTCTATGACTAAGATATACAATTGGCTAATAAACAAATGAAAAGAAGCCCAACATCTTTAGCCATAAGGGAAGTGCAAATTAAAACCAGGAGATACTAGTTCACACCTATAAGGATGGCTATTACTAAAAAACAAAAAACTCAGAAAATAACAAGAGTTAGAACAAATGAGGAGAAATTGGAGATCTTGTGCTCCAATGTGGTAGGAATGTAAAATGGTGTAGTTACTGTGGAGAACAATATGGCAGTTCCTCAAAAAGTTAACTATAGAACTACCATTTGACCTGCACCCACTTCTAAGTACATACCCAAAGGAGTTAAAACAAGATCAAAGACAGATACTGTATACCAATGTTTGTAGGAGCATTATTCATAATAGCCAAACGTTGGAAACAATCCAAGTGTTCAACTAATGGATAAACAAAATGTGTTACATACACACAAAGGAATATTATTTGGCCGTAAGAAAGAATGACGTTAAGAACCTTGAAAATATTATGCTCAGTGAACTAAGCAAGACACATAGCCAAATATTGAATGATATCACTTAGATGACTAGAAATAGCAGATTCACAGAGATAGAAAGCAGATTAGAGGTCAACGGGGAAGGGAGGATAGAGAGGTAAGGGGAGGGAAGAGAGAGTATTGTTGTTTTATGAACAGCAAGAAAAAAAGAAAAGCTCTTTAAACCTAAGTTTAAAAATACTTACTGATATTTACCTCTGGGAATTCCATGGCGTCATTTAAAAAATTGCTTTCCAAATATTAAACCCACTGGAATTCCTGAAGTAAGCCTATTTTGTCATATTGTATTGTCCTTTTTATAAATTGCTGTATTTAATTTGATTTTTTGTTTGGATTTTTGTGTTCATCGAGGATATTGGTCTGTCATTTTTTTTCCTTGTAAGGTTCTTATCAGGTCTTATTAAAGTTATCATAAAATAAGTAGTAAATATCCTCTTTGCCCCCCAGTCTGTGAAAATGTTGTATAAGGCTGGTATCACTTCTTCCTTAAACATTTGGAAGAATTTACCAGTAAAGTCATCTGGGCCTGAAGTTTTTATTGACAGACTGCTTTTAATAACAGATTTTGTTTCTTTAATAGATGTAAGAATATTCAGATATTATATTCCTTCTTGTGTCAGTTTTAATAAGTTGAGTTTTAAATACTACATCCAATTCATTTGTGCTGTCAAAAATATTGACATAAAGTTGTTCATAATTTCCTGCGCTTATCCTTTTCATATCTGTAGGATCTGAGATAATATCTCCATTTTCATGACTGATATTGATAGGTTTGTGTTTATTTTCTCTTTTACTCGATCAGTCTTGTAAAAGGTATATTAGGTATATACTTTTTTTCCTCTATTTTTAAAGATGTTTTAGATTACATAAAACTTAAATCAAAAATAAAGGGGGATTCCGATATACCCCACCCCTTCCCTTCCCACACTTTCCCCCATTAACATCTTTCATTAGTGTGGTACGTTTGTTACATTGATGAACACATATTGAAGCATTGTACTAACCATGATCTATGGTTTACATTATGGTTTACACTTTGCACCACGCAATTTTGTAGATTATGACAAAAAGTATAATGACTGTATCCGTCATTGCAATGTCATGCAGAACAATTCCAGCATCCCAAAAATGTCCCATGTTCCACCTATTCTTCCCTTTCCCTCCCCTCAGAGCCTCTGGTGACCACTGCCTTTATGTCAATGTTATAGTTTGTCCCCTACTAGAATAGCAATAAGTCTGTTTTGGTCCATAGCTGCATTCCCTCCTGACGTGTTCATTCCTCAGTCTTGAGGACTTCGGGGTGGTGATGCCCACTCTGCTTCCGATTGACAGGGAGCTTAGGTCTCGTGGGGCAGATGAATAGAACTGTCTTAATTGCAATTTTAGATACTCTGTTTGTAGGGATGGGCATTTTCCATCTTCATCATTTTGTTAGTTGTCCTGGGCGAGTTTGATGAACTGGAGAGTAGTAAGTGTTGGCTGCAACGCTGCTGAGATTCAGGGCTCAGCTGGCGGATGAACAGTCTGAAGGTTTAACTCTCTGGGACATATATTTAACAGGTAGAGTGCTAATTATAGGTTCAAATAAAATGGGCAGAAGAACCATGTGTAGGGAAAGTATAAATGAGGCTAACTCTGATACACTGGGGAGATGGGTTATCGTATAGTCCAATGTAAGGCCCACCGACGGGGTGCCAATAGTCTCCTGATGTCTCTAGAGCCCTCGGGAGCCCCCTGCTCGAGGCCTTGTTTATCGTGGCATCTGGGAGATCCTCCTAAGGTGTGCATAAGCGTAACCTCTGGGACATGCCTCTGTGGACTATGAATGTGTCCACGTGGTCAGTGGGGGTTATCTCAGTGCATGGATACCTACACAACAAAAAGGAAAACTTTCCAAACATAAAAGAGGAGTTCCATCTACAAACTATAAGGAAAGACCTTATTCCAGACAAAAATTACAAAAAATGGTAAGTCTTAAGACATAATTTCTAAAGTTTCTGGTCTTCAAAGATATAGTAAAGGATCCGTTTGGGATTCTGTAAAAATATCATTATCTATACATAGGGTAACCTTATAGTTTTTGTCCAAATTGGGACACAGATGAGAGTGAACGTGGACTCTACATTGCATTGGTACAGCAGCATAAACTAGGTTGTCCTGGGCAAACTATTCATATGGCTATTTCTTTCTATACAGGGAAAATTCGGGCTAGCCTCAGACTTCTTCACAGCAGCATTCAATGCTGGAAGATGGTGACTAGATGCCTATATAGTCCTCAAGTAAAGTACATGTCTTGCAAGAATTTCACACCTGGAACTATGGTTCTCATGAGTACTTCTTTAAAAAAAATGAGGACGCACACATAGCTCAAGCAGTTGAGCACCCGCCTCCCACATAGGAGGTCCCGAGTTCAGATCCTGGTGCCTCCTGAAAAAACAAAAACAACAAGCAAAACAAATGAGAAAACCAACTCAAGGAAGCCATTGTAGCTCAGCGGTTGAGCACCGGCTTCCCTCATAAAGGTCTTGGATTCAATCCCTGACCCTCGGTACCTCAAAAAAAAAATTACGACAGAATGAATTTAGCCAACTAGGAAATAATGGGACTATATAAAAATGACTAATGAGAATTAAATCCATTTTAACTGGACAATAAATTGAGGGTTATGTTAACCAAACAGAATATTAACAGTGAAAATCCTGAGAATGTAGAAATGGAGTAGCTAAGAAAAACTGGGAGGATATGGGGAGAGAAGGTGAATATGGTAGATTGCATTATGGACACCAGCAAAGACACGGTCTTAATCTTAATTAGCTATTCCTGTGGCTAGGGGTTCATTTGGGAACAGGATCTTTGAAGGTCCTATTTAGATGTGGCTAACAGAATCAGGGTGGGTTTTAATTTGTATTCCCAGACCCCTTCTAAATAGAAGGCCCCAGAAAGGAGCAAGAAGCCAGAAGTCAGGGGAAGATGGAAGAAGAGATGCCAGGAGAGAGACTGCCATGTAACAGGAGGCAGAGGGGCGAGCCAAGGAATCCCAAGGACCGTGCAAGTCAGCTCCAGAGCACTCCAGACTTTGGAGAAAGCGCAGCCTTACCGATGCCTTGACTTTGGATTTCTAGCATTTAAAATCTGTGTGCTAACAAATTCTTGTGGTTTAGTCTACCTGTTGCATGATATTTATCATAGCAGCCAGGCAAACTAAAAGCAGTGAGAAATATATTTCTTTATTATTTTTATGGCCAGAGAGAAAAAGATATCATTTAAAGTGGATAAATGAGGTATAATTATATTTAAAGGCATCAAGATAAACCTCAAAATATATAATCCAGTATAATTGCATGATGGAAGGGAAGGAAGATGAAGTACATGAATTCCAATATTGCTTATAGCAAGGATGCTTTTTGTCTTTTAGGAGGTACCAGGGATCGAACCCAGAACCTTGTACATGGGAAGCAGGGGCTCAGCCACTGAGCTACATCTGCTTCCCTATGAGAGATGTTTTTTTCGTTTTTAGAGAAGTTTAAAATATACTTTTTAAAGAAAAAATATTGTCCGCTTGGATCACAAAGAAACCATCCATAAAATACACAACTAAAATGTAGTGAATCATAAAGGCTTATTTGTTCATTTGTAAATATTTATTGTCCTACTATGTGCCAAGCACTGTTTTAAGTTCTGAAGATATAGCCATGAACCGAGCAGACAAAGACTTTTCTTGTAAATGAAATACTTAGAATAAGCAAATTCATTGAGACCGAATACAGGATAGTGGTAGCCAGGAGTTGGAGGGCTTGAGGAATGGGGAGTTATTGCCTAATGATATGAGTTCCTTTATTTGAGATGACGAAAATATTCTGGAAACTAGATAATGGTAAAGGTTGCACACTATAGCAATGTACTTAATGATACAGAATTGTATATTTTTAAATGTTTAAAATGATTTTATGTTCTGTATATTTAACCCACCGGTCATAGTTTGCCAACCCCTGGTATGGAAGACTGGCAAAGAGATACTCTTTTGGATGACAGATTTGTAGGTGTTCTCTAAATCCTAGCTAGCAACTGAATGCTTGAAAAGGGTCTTGTAGTGGGTTGCACAGTCTTCTCCCCCTCCATTTCACATCCACGAGAACCTCAGAATGTGGACTAATTTAGAAATAAGGTCTACACAGATGTCATTAAGTATGGATAGAGATGAGGTCATAAAGTATGAGGACCCCTGTCCTAAATCCAATGAAAGTGTCCTTAGAAGAGACAGCAATGCGCACACAGAGATGCAAAGAAGACATTGTAAAGATGGAGGTAGAAATCGGGGGGATGCGACTACACGCCAAGGAATGCTAAGGATTGCCAGCAACCCGAAAGCTGGGAAAGAGGAGTGGGACGGTTTCTTCTTCACAGCCTCTAGAAGGAACCAGCCCAGCTGACACCTTGATTTCAGACTTCAGGCCTCCTAAACCGTGAAAGAATAAATTGCTGTTCTTTGACGCTAACACCTTTGTGGTACTTTGTTAAGTAGCCGTAGGAAACCGATTCAGGACCTTCACTCAAGGGAGGACATTGTGGCCCCGCGAAGGAGACAGTGCAGTTCCTATCGTATTGTTAGAGTGGGAATACCTTCTCCCCTTCAGTTTTCCAAAATGAGAGATGTTTCCCTAATACCAAGGAGATGAAGCCACCAATTTAATTGGGAAATTTAAGAAGGTAACTGAACATGGTGCTCTTGGGAGGAAATCGCTGAAAAGGATTGACACTCTCTCCCGTTCTCCCATGGCTGGGCAGGACTCTTCCATAGGGAAGCTTGATCCCATCCAGGAGTACCTGGGACCGAGTAAGTAAATTCTGAGGTTTAATATTGGTAAGCTAACTTGTTAAACAAACTTAAATCCTTGTTCTCCAGTTTGGCCTCTGTCATTAATAAAAATAATATTTTGGCCCCATCTTTTCACTTCAAACTCCTTGTAACCTAGGTAGGAAAGAGGGGTCATTCATTGGATGCCACTTAGAGACCTCAAAATTTTAAATAAAAATTTTAATATAATGCTTTCATTTGAGGGAGTTCAAATAAATACTATAAGCCAGGCTGGGGCTACCCAAGCTATGGGGATGAACAGTGATGAACTGAGTCTTGCTAAAACTGCAGCTGAGCTCTGACCCACCTTTTTTTTTTAAGATTTATTAATTAATTAATTTATTTCTCCTCCCCCTGCCCCACCACCACCCCGGTTGTCTGTTCTGTGTCTATATGCTGCGCCTTGTTTCCTTGCCCGCTTCTGTTGTCAGCGGCACAGGAATCTGCCTCTCATTTTGTTGAGTCATCCTGCTGCGTCAGCCCTCTGTATGGGCGGCGCCACTCCTGGGCAGGCTGCACTTTCTTTCGCGCTGGGCAGCTCTCCTTACGGGTGCACTCCTTGCGCGTGGGGCTCCCCTACGCGGGGGACACCCCTGTGTGGCACAGGCACTCCTCGTGCGCATCAGCACTGCGCATGGGCCAGCTCCACATGGGTCAAGGAGGCCCGGGGTTTGAACTGCGGACCTCCCATATGGTAGACGGACGCCCTAACCACTCGGCCAAGTCTGCTTCCCTATAGTTCTTTTACACACAATGTCTAGCATACAATAAAAAATAAATTTTCAAAGAGACAAGATTATATAACCAATAATCAGCAAAAAAAATAAAAAAGACAGGAGAAGCAGATCCACAGGTAACTCAGATACTGGAATTAGCAGGCAGGACTTAAAATAACTATGAATAACACATAAAAGAAAATAGAAGAAAAGATGGGTAAAATGTATGAAAATGGACAATTTCAATGTATACTTGAAATTTATAAAAATATACATTCTTTTTAAATAAAATTTTATTGAAGTGTACCATTCACACATGAATATACATAAACAATAAGTGTATAGTAAAAGTCATGAACTTACAAAACAAACATGTATATCATCATACAGGGCTCCCATACAACACCTCACCACCAATACCTTGCATTATTGTGAAATATTTGTTAGAAACTATGAAAGAGAATCATCAAAATATTACTACTGACTATAACCCATATCTTTACATTTGGTGTATTTTCCCCCAACCTACCTGATTATTCACACCCTGTGGTGGTAGTGTATATTTGTTATAGTTAATGAGAGAAGATTATTGTATTTGTTCAGTTAACTACAGTTCATCTTCCACCACTGGATTCCCTGTATTATACATTCTTGATATGAAAAATACAATGACTGAAATTAAGAACTTATGGGAAAAATTGAACAGAAGACTGGACATAGCAAAAGACAGACTCAATAAACTTGAGGAAAAGTCATATCCAAACTGAAGTTTTGTGAGAAAAAATATAAGAACTTAACAAAAGAGATTTGGAGAAGTCAAAAGTTCTCACAACCAGGAAATTTGTATCCTAAATGGAAAGGAGAAAGAGAATGGAGGCAGAAGCCGTATTTGAAAAGACAGTTGCTAAGAATGAAATTAAACTACAGATTCAAGAAGCTTGGCAAACACCAAGGAGAATAAGTACAAAGTAAATCACATTCACTCACATCATATTCGGATTGCTGAAAACCAAAAAACAAAGAGAAAACCTTAAAAGCAGGGGGGAAAGCACATCTTCAAAAAGCTGCAGATGATTGACATGGGATTTTCCATCCCAAACCAAGGAAGCCAAGAAATAATGGAACAACAACTTTGGAGTACAGAAAAATAACGGGTGGCGTGGGGGGTAGCCAACCTAGAACTCTATACCCAGTGACAATCTCCTTCAAAACTAAAGGCAAGTGAAGTCATTGTTAGTCAAACAATACCTGGGGGACTTTGTTGTCATCAAACTTGTATACAAAGAAATGCCATAGGAACTTCTTGAAATTGAAAAAAAAACACCACTGAAAGAAGTCTGGAACTTCCAGAAGCATTGAAGAGGACTGAAAGAGGTAAATATGGGGAAATATAAAAGAACGTTAACTACCTAAATCAACAACAATACTAATACTGTCTTGTGCAGTCTATAACAAATGTAGATATCCAATATATGACAACTATAGCACAGATGGCAGGAAAGTAGTAAACAGAGTTGAACTTTATAAGGTTCTTGCATTGTTTGTAAATGGTAAAAGTACTAATTCCACCCGTGCCTCTGACGACAACAGAAGCGGACAAAGAAACAAGACGCAGCAAATAGACACCAAGAACAGACAACCAGGGGAAGGGGGGAAATTAAATAAATAAATAAATCTTAAAAAAAAAAAAAAAAAAAAAAAAAGTACTAATTCCAGACAGAGTGTAAAAGGTCAAGGGTATATATTGTAATTTCTCATATAAAACTTATACAAAATAGCTAATTTAAAAGCTAATACTGGGGGAAATGAAATAACATGATAGAGGTGGTAATAGTGATCATTTTTCTGGGAAAACTGAGAGGGAGGGGGCATGCAGTAACCTGATGGTGTGTAGGAAATGTTTTATATTTTGAACTAGGTGGTAGCTATGTGGATATATTTAAATTATATATATTTGCATTCATTTGCATATATAAATATACTTAATATACATGTAATAAGTATAATTATTATAAACATTTTAAAATTCATTACAAATATATAGTATAATGAATATATAAACTATTGCTTCATATTCAACTATAATAGTATATCATATACAATGAAATATATAACATATATTATATATTTATATGTAATGTCATTGAGTTGTACTTTAAGGTTTGTATCTTTACTATATGCTAAATAAACCTCAATATAAACATAAAATATCTGAAAACCATCAGAAAAATAAGATAATGTATCCATGAAACAAAAATAGAATGCTTAAAATGGGACAAATTGGAGAAAAAGAAAGAGCCCTTGAAAACTAAAACTAGATAAATATAATTACAAATAAATAAAATGATAGCTGAAATGAAAAAAAAATTGTGACTGTGTTGAAAGATTAAGTCTAAGATATCTCTCTGAAAGTAGAACAGAAAGACAAGAATATATTCCCCTGGAGAAAAGAGTAATAAAAGTAGAAGCTTAATATGGAAGTTTAATATCTGGCTTACAGAAAGATAGAACATATACAATAGAAAGAAGAAAATTGTCAAAGAAATAGTTTAATAAATTTTCCCAGAATTGAAGAACACATGTCACCAAATTGAAAAACCCCATGTAGTGTCCAGCACACTGAGTGAAAAAGAACATCATGGTGCAATTACAGGACATGATACAAAAGAAACTATCCCAAGAATTTTAAAGAGAAAAAGTAGGTGTCATCAGAAAACAATTGAAACTGAGATTATCTGGGGGAAATTGCAATGAGTGAGATTTTTAGAGAGCTGTTTTTGTTAGGGGAGGAAACAGTAGTTCATAAAAAAGCAAAGTAAATTTTAAAAAAAATAAAGCAATGCTTAAGTCTAAGGAAAAAATGAAAGTTTCACAAGAAAGGTAATTTTATCATTATGTACTTTTTTGTTAATCACTGTAAGGGCTTGTATTGTTTAGATTCAATCAGGAAAATGTTGAATAGGACATCAACAAAAATTTTGATAATATTGGGAAAATAAAATGAAAGGAAATGAAAGTAAAAGAGCTAAATTTTCATCTACTATAAGAGAAAGTTATTAGATATGTCTAAAACTGTAGAGTGAAGAAATAGCAGTATAAGTACGTATTTATTTATTTATTTATTTATTTTTGAGGTACCAGGGCCAGGAATTGAACCCAAAACCTCGTATGTGAGAAGCCGGTCATCAACCATTGAGTCACATCAGCTCCCAGCTTTTATTTTAATTTTGGAGGAAAATACCGAACAAGCCACTAATTAAGTTGAAAGCAGATATATGGGAGATCAAAAAGGAGGTGGGGACAGGAGGCCGCAGTTTCTGTACTAAGCCTTTCTGTGATAGACTTTTCTTCCTGAATCTTATTTTGAAAAATTTCAAATCTATATAAAAGTAAAAAGAATAGTACAAAGAACACCCATATACCCTTCATCTAGATTCCACATCAGGTATATCTCTCCCTACTTTTTTTCCCTATATCGTTCGAAGTGAGCTGAAAACATCACAGCACTTCATTCAAAAACACTCCAGCTATTGTATTTTGAGAACAAGGACATTATACTCCAAACCCAGAATATCATCATCACTTCTAAGAACATTAGCAATAATTCCCATGACCACCTGATAAACAACCCACAATCAAATTTCCTTCAGAGCCCCCAAATGTCTTTTATATATATTCTTTTTCCTCATTCATGATCTAACCAATGTTTACATGTTACATTTGGTTGTTGTATCTCTTTGGACATTTAAAATACCGAGTAGTCCTCTCTGCCACCAGACCTTTTTTTAGCTTTTCAGGACAGTGATGTTATTATTATTATTTTTGACAACACCCCCCCTTCAGCCCTACCCCCAGCTGGATTCCCCCATTAACCTCGAATCTGCTTTCTATCTCTGTGAATTTGCTATTTCTAATCCTCTCTTATAAATGATATCATTCAACATTTGTGCTTATGTACCTTGCTTATTTCACTGAGCATAATGTTTTCAAGGTTCTTTCATGGTCATTCTTTCTTATGATCTAATAATTTTCCTTACATGTTTCTACCCCATTTCATCAATCCCTTCACTTGTTGATGGACACTTGGGTTGTTTCTAGCTTTTGACTTTTGTGAATAATGCTGCTATAAACATTTGGTGAACAAATATTTGTATTTGATCCTGTTTTAAACTAAAAGTGGGACTGCCGGGTCACATGCTACTTTTATATTAAACTTTTTCAGGAACTGCCATATTGCTTTCCACAGTAGCTACTCTATTTTACATTCCCACCAACAATGCATTAGAATTCCAACTTCTCTGCATTCTCTACAACACTATTTTCTGTTGTTTTGTTTTGTTCTTAAATAATGGCAATCCTTGTGGATGCAAAGCAATATCTCATTGTGGATTTGATTTGCATTTCCCTAGAGAATAACAAGGTTGAGCATCTTTTTATGTGTTTATTGTCCATTTATATATCTTCCTTATAGAAATGTCTATTCAAGTCCTTTGCCCATTTTTTAATTGGGTTGTTTGTCTTATCGTTGTTGAGTTGTAGGAATTTTTATATATTTTGGATATTAAACACTTATCCAAAATATGGTTTGAAACTATTTTCTCCCATTCTCCAGCTTGTCTTTAAATTTCTTGCTAATTTCCTTCAGTGCACAAAAGTTTTAAATTTTGATGAAATCAAATATATCTATTCTTTTTTTTTTTTAAGATTCATTTATTTTATTTATTTCTCTCCCCTCCCCACTCTGGTTGTCTGTTCTCTGTGTCTATTTGCTGAGTCTTCTTCTTTGTCCACTTCTGTCCTTGTCAGCGGCAGGGGGATCTGTGTCTCTTTTTGTTGCATCATCTTGTTGTGTCAGCTCTCCATGTGGGTGGCACCATTCCTGGGCAGGCTGCACTTCCTTTCGTGCTGGGCGGCTTTCCTTATAGGGTGCACTCCTTGCGTGTGGGGCTCCCCTCCGCGGGGGACAACAATGCAGGGCATGGCACTCCTTGTGCGCATCAGCGCTGCACGTGGGCCAGCTCCACACGGGTCAAGGAGGCCCGGGGTTTGAGCCGCGGACCTCCCATGTGGTAGACGGACGCCCTAACCACTGGGCCAAGTCCGCTTCCCTCTATTGATTCTTTTGTTGCTTATGGTTTTAGTTTCATAGCTAAGAATCCACTGCCAAATCTCAGATTATGAAGAGTTGTGTAAATGTTATTTTCTACACGTTGTATGGTTTTGGCTCTTATATTTAGGTCCTTGATCCATTTTCAGTTGATTTTTGTATATGGTGTGAGGTAGGATCTAACCTCATTCTTCTGCATATGGGATATCCAGTTTCCCCAACACTTCATATATTTAGCACCCTTAAAAAATTCAATTGGACATAAATGTATGGGTCTATATGTTGACTTTCAATTCTGTTCCACTGGTCTATTTGTCTATATTTGTACCTGTACCACACTGCTTGCATTTTTACTTATTTTCATTTTTTATTAGAGCAGTTGCAGGTCTACAGAAAAATCATGCCAAAAATATGGAGTTCCCATATACTCCCTCTCCCTCTCACAGATTTCCCTACTATTTACACTTTACATTAGTGTGGTACCTTTGTCACAACTGATGATACAATATTATTATAAT
Source organism: Dasypus novemcinctus (assembly GCF_030445035.2). NCBI lineage: Eukaryota > Metazoa > Chordata > Mammalia > Cingulata > Dasypodidae > Dasypus > Dasypus novemcinctus. The sequence continues at coordinate 157,986,992 of NC_080676.1, read as the reverse complement.
TATAGTATTAACTATATTCCACAGTTTACATTAAGATTCAATGCATTGTCACACTATTTTGATTACTGTCACTTTGTAGTACAATTTGAAATTGGGAAGTGTGAGTCCTCCAAACATATTGTCCCTTCTCAAGATTATTTTGGCATTTCAGGGCTACTTTTAGTTCCACATGAATTTGAGGATCAGTTTTTCCATTTCTGTGAAAAAGACTGCTGGAAATTTGATTTGGATTACATTGAATTTGTGTATTGGTTTGGGAAATATTGACATATTAGCAGTATTAATTCTTCCAATCCATGAATATGGAATGTCCTGCAATTTATTTAGGTCTTCTTCAATTTCTTTCAGCAGCATTTTGTGGTTTTCAGTATACAAGTCTTTCATAATCCTTGATTGAATTTATCCCTAGAAATTTTATTCTTTTAGATGCTAACGTAGTGAAGTTGTTTTCTTAATTTCCTCTGCAGAGAGTCCACTGCTGGTATACAGGAACACAGTTGTTTATGTGTAGCTCTTGTACCCTGCCACTTTACTGAACTCACTTATTATATCTAATGGTTGTCTTGTGGATTCCTTTGGGCTTTCTATGTGTGCAGAAATATGTCACCTGCAAATAGACATAGTTTTACTTCTTTCTTTCCAATATGGATATCTTTTATTTCTTTTTCTTTCTTAATTGCTCCAGCAAGAACTTCTAGTACAATATTGATTAGCAGTGGTGGAAATAGGCATCCTTGTCTCATTCCTGATCTTGGGGGAAAGCTTTAAGTCTTTCACCATAAGGATGACTTAGCTGTGTGTTTTTCATAAATGGACTTTATCATGTTGACAAAGTTCCCTTCTATTCCTACTTTTCTGAGTGCTTCTATCAACAAAGTTTGCTGGGTTTTGTCATGACTTTTCTGCATCTATTGAGACAACCTTGGTTTTTTCCCCCCTTATTCTATTTATTTAGTGAATTGCACTAAATACACTAAAAGATAAAGGAAAAAAAGAGAGAGTTAAAAAACAAACAAACTAATAAGTGGACAAAACACCCACAAAAACAAACAAAATAAAATGAGGTGCATTCTCCAAGACTCTTGTTATGTGCCGGTGGGAAACCAGAAGCTGTTGCTGTTGAGGCCAAAACCTAAGTCAGCATCTTTGTTCATTCCTTAGGGATCTTCTACATCCAAAAATACAGGACAGAGAAAGAAAACACAAAAGAAGGAAAGGAAGGAAGGAAGGCTGGAAGGGGGGATGAGGCTCAGTGGCTCTTTATATTCTAGTAGATGCTGGTGTAAGGTATAAGGCCAGAAAACACTTCATCTGAGAGAAACCAAAACTTGTGTCTGCACTGGCCCCTGATGGATCAGACAGACTAAACAACACAAGAAGGAGAAAGAAGAAACCAAACTTAACCAAATGGTGCACTGACTCTTTAAGTTCTGGTACATGCTGGTGTGAGGCTAGAAACTACTGCTGCTGAGAAGGCTGAAACCAAGGTCAGCATCTGTGCTGGGTCTCAGGAATCTGCCAGATGAAGAAAGAAACACCCACACACAGAGAAAGAAAGAAAGAAAAAAAACAGCCGAGAAGGTGCCCTGGCTCCCCACATCCCCGTGGAAGCTGCTGGGAGGTCAGAAGCTGCTGGTGCGTAAAGGGCCAAAACTAAGGCCACCTTCTGCACCAGTCCGTCCCAGATCCCCCAGACTAACTCGACCCTCAACCTCAGCTTTTAAAGGAGGCAGTTTCCTCGGCTGGCCCTGGCCCCAGCTGACTGCTCCTGGACTCCGGGCCACGTTGCTGCCACATGGCAGTTTCCACAGCCCCTGCGGCAGAGCTGACCAATAGGAGCTGGCCCCTGGTTCATGCTTTCACGGAAGTTGAGCTCTCGGCAGCCTATTGCTTCCTCTGTCGCTCCTGTATTTGTTCTACATGTCCATACTGGCACCAGGGTTTCCACCTAGTTAATTCCAATCTCTTTTTCCCTCTCTTTCATTTTTCTAGTGATTTGTAAAACATCCAAATCTGCCATTTTGTGCCTGCACTCTGCAACGACTCTTTCGAAGATAGGAATCTAGTCGTCTTGTAGCATATTTCTCCTAGATATTTCTCCATGATTAGATTCAGGTTCCTGTTGGAACTGTTCCTATGTGCATGTATTGCTTTGATAAATACAATAGAAGGGAAAACATGAAGACCCAAACCAATGAGGATGGCATTTATTTACATTTATTAAAAAGATGCTTTCTCTCTCTCTGGTCCTCTTTGCCTGGATTTTTCTGCCTTCCCTGTGTTTATTGTGTCAGTGGGACTTCCAAACACAGGTCACACGAGGAAGCAGGTTAAACACCTATTCTCAGAGAGGCATACATTTTCACAGCTTTTCATTTCAAATTTGTTCCCCGTGTGGATTTTTCCCCTCATCTACCCAAGAAATTCTATTACTGAACACTCCTGCATCAGTTATCTCAACCACAAATGGAAGTTGTTTCTGCACAAATCCCTCAGTTGCTGAATATGTTCGATGCTCCTGCATGATAAAACAAGATCAGAAGATGCAGCACGGTGGAGACTTTAGTTCTGTGTCTAGATCTGCCATTGCAATTTGGGTGACCTTGAACAAACCTTCAACCTTTCTAGGCTTCAGTTTTCTTATCTATAAAAAGAAGGGGGATAGAACTAAGTGATAATGGATGGTACCTTACAAACCATGGTTTTGAAGACAGCAGAAAAGAAAGTTAGAGTTCAAGGACAGATGGCAGCAGGCATGCCCAGTGGATGTCCCTCTTGACCTTCCTACCAGCCAGACAAGGCCCTACTCCGTACAAAACAAGTCAATCCTGGGCTGTGGTAGGGAGACAAAGAGGTGGGGGATGGGTTGGAAAGAGCAAATACAGGACAATGGTAATGCTGATGATCTCAAAACTCCACATTCCACAGTAGTATATGCAATGGCAAGCTGTACAGCATAAAAGTCATCTAAGAAACAAGTCTAATGTTAAAAGTAAAGGACTGGGAGTGGATGTGACTCAAGTGGCTGAGCACCTGCTTCCCCCATGGGAAGTCCCAGGTTCAGTCCCCAGTGCCTCCTAAAACAACAACAACAACAAAACAACAAGCAAAAAGACAAGAAAACCAATCTAGGGGAGCTGATGTGGCTCAGTGGTTGAGTGCCAGCTTCCCACATAAGAGGTTCTAGGTTCAACCCCTAGCTATAGTACCTCAAAAAAAAAAAAAAAAAAAGGAAAGGACACCTCAAACAGTGGATACATTTGATTGATTCTCTAGGTCCAAAACTATTGGTGATAATAGCTTACCTTCATTGTTGGTATGTTTCCTTAGAATTACTACAAACATCCTTTAAATTCTCTTTCAAAACCTGAAAGAAAGGAGGAAGAAGAGATGGAAGGAGACCTGAAAAGCATCATGTGGTTTATGTCTTATCACCAACTCTGCAGTAGAGTGTCTCTTCAACCTTGGGCAAATAAAGTAACCCTTCTAGAGGTCTACTTTTTCATCTGAGAGAAAGGTTGAGAGTGTATTATATCTAAAATTCTTTACTGCTCAAAAAGTTCAATGCCTTCTCCTCCCCCTAAACAGCAGGAAGCAGCTACAGAAGAATGACCATGGCTCTTCAGCCCCCCCTTGAGAAAAAGGGTGTGAACTCTCTGAGGGGTTGTTGAGGAAGGTTAGTAGAGTGGAAGAGGGAAGGTGGCTGGCACCTTGCAGAGAACATGACTAGCAGAGAGTATAGCTGCAAGATCCTGCCCAGAAACCTCCTGAGAGGGAGGCTGCTACTAAAGAACAAAGTCGGGAAGATCCTGTGAGACCCTGGCCATGAGGACCTATTTGGAACTCTTTCCAGGGTCGAAGAGCAGCCCCAAATAAACCCAAACAGGCCTCCTCACTGGGCCCCTGAGAGGTAACAGGCAGGGATCGTAAGGCAACCAATCAGAACAGCAAGCAGGCCCCTCCCCAACATTAGGAAGGGGGAGGAGTAAGGGTTTTAAAAATGCCTCCTTCGGGACCCCGCGCATGCGTCTCACCCTGAGCATGGCCACAGTCTACGTCTCAGGTTATATACTGTTTTGCTTTGCTTGTTTCTTAATAAACTCTTTACCCCCTTAAAAACAATTCAACGCCTTGCACATCTTCATACTCTTCTGGCTGAGCCACTTTTTACAATTTCAGGGTAAGCAAGAAACAATATTTTTACATTATTTGTACTGCTCTCTTACCGAATAGCTCATTGAATTCCTACTTAATGGTGTTTCCCCATCTTCCTTTACTTAGATGGTTTACTCCCTAATTGCTTTTCGTCTTTGAAATGGATATTAAGAAAACATCTGATTTTGTGTTTATTGGCTGATAGCCATGTCTTCTTGTCCCAGAGATTTCAGAGCCTTGAATAATTATCTGGTTTTATTTATGGTTTACCTTGAAGGTAATAACATAAATTGCTCCTGATTCAGTTTTCCTTGCAAAATTCCCCGCTCCCCAAGATATATTCTTAGGTGAGAACATTACCAACAATACTACTTCAAATTTTCTAGCAGAAATTTCCACTAGGAGTCTTTCATATTTCTTATACCAGTGATCAATACAGGCCTTTACTAAGGAGAAAGTCAACTTCCTCAGGAATGTTTGGCAGGCCCTTGAAAACAGGTTTCTCACTCACTCCGACAATCTTCTTAAGCCCTTCAAAGTGATTAGAGTCTGGAGAGAAGGGAAGAGGAAGAAAGACAGAGGCATAGCACCTTTTCACACAGAGCGTAAAATGCTGAACCAACCAGATGGTTATTGGTTCTAGGTCTAACCTGCTGAGAAAGGAAAGCAGAGAGAGAGAGAAATTGAAAGAGAGAGAGAGAGCCTATACATTCAAAGAGTCTTAAGAGATGCACCAATCATCCACAATGAATAGACCTTTTGGGGGCTCTGATTCAAACAAATGGTTTTTAAAATTATAGGACTCTCAGGGAAATGGAACACTACCTGGATTTTGGTTATTGTTCTTTTAAGGTATATGACCTTGAGGTTCATGTTCTTTTTGAAAAGTCCTTACCTTTTAGAAATTCTAACTGAAATATTTTACAGATACAATTATTTGATGCCTGGTATTACGTCAAAATAACCCAAGTTGGGGAATTGGATGGGATCACAGATGAAATAAGATTGGCCAAGAGCTAATAATTATTGATGCTGAATGATGAGCACATGAGGTTCATTATCTGTCTCTAATTTTGTATCTGTTTGGAATTTTCGTAACAATTTTAAATGACACTCAGAAAAACAAATGTTTTCACAAATAAACAGTAAGGAAGGAAGGAGAGACCAGATTTTGTATGTGTTCCACTTTACATTAGACAGTCCCTCGGTTGGTTTGTTTCGAAACAAGGTCTTGTATTTTAAGGCAAATGGAAGGAATGGGAAACAAGAAGGAAGAAAAGAGTCCTGGTGCTTTTATTCTCCTGAAAAAAGTCAACTTCACCATACATTATAATAATGTTTTACAGTTGTCAGAGTACTTCCTGTCTCATTTGATCTTAGAAATAACATGGTATATATAGTTACTATCCTATATGGCATCTGATAAAAATGTCCTGATTATGCTGTATAATGCCTTGGTATTATGTACTCCAGGAAAACATATTCTTTTTTTTTTTTTTTTTTTTAATTTTTTTATTTTTTATTGACTTTGTAATAATATTACGGAAAACATATTCTTAATCTTAATCCATCTCTGTGCAACTGAACCAACTGTAGGTAGGACCTTTGGATGCAGTTAGTTCAGTGAAGGTGTGGCCCAACTGAGTCAGAATGGGTCCTAATCCTACTCCTGGTATAGTGAAGGTGGCAAGGGCAAAAGCCGTGAGGAACAGCCAGAAGTTGGAGGCCAACAGAACTGAAGGAGAAAGGAGAAAATGTTGCCTTGTGCACTGCCATGGGAAGGAAGAGCCAAGGACCACTCATGGCTAGCAGCCAGCCCCAAAATGGCACAGTCTTCTGGGAGAAAGCATCTCCTTGCCGATGCTTCGATTTGGACTTTTCTTAGCCTCAAAACTATGAGACAGTGAATTCCCATTGTTTAAGCCTACCCATTGTGTGGTATTTATTTTAGCAGCCAGGAAACTAAAACATATTTTTTCATTTCTTTCTTAAAACTACTTAAAATCTCTGATAATATTCTTATTGCTTTCTTGGTCTCCTAGTTGAAGCTTAAGGATTTATTTCCCGTTGTAGGTTTACACGGAAAATTTAGCTCCAATGCCTATTTGTAACTGTTATAACATTAGAAATCTTAAATTTTCCTTTATCATGATTTGGAGCAATTTTATTTTCCCTCTTAGTTTCTATTTGGAGGAATATATGAGGGGGAAAAAACTTTTTTATTTCCTTTGAGTTTACCCAGCTGTTGTATTTTGTGTTCACTTATTTCCCACACTTCCAGTCAGTGTGTGAAGTTATCAAAAGTGTCTATTCTTTTTAATACTTTATCAGCATTTCCTTTATTAGCCACATTATCCTTTATCTCTTTCCTGTGAAAGCTTTTAAAGTACACATTCATGAAGGCATGTCTTTTGTTAAATAGTTTGCCATCAACTTTTCCTATAAGAAGATTAAACACAGTATCCTACCCTAATGATCACAAACACACAAATATAAAACCATCTGTTGTTTTTTGTTTTTTGTTTTTGGTAGCATAGGTTCTAGTATTCCCTGCTCTGAGCACAGGACCCTAGGACAGTCACAGACCTTTAGCAAGGTCAAGAGCAGTAAACATGTTTGTTATCTTTTAAGAGCAATGCGATCTTAAGTTAATAAGGAAGACAATGATGTGTTTTGTCAGCCACCTTTATGGAAGGAGCTACTCAAGGGTGCAGTGAATTAAATACCATCCTTAGACTGTCCTCTCAGGGCTTTCAAGCAGAGCTCAGATGGCGAAGAAGGGAATAGACCCCGGGATGAAGGCTTTGGTGAGCTCTGACAGGGTTACTCTATGACACTGCAAATATTAAATATAGCTACATGAATCACTCGTCAAAATTCCAGTCCTGAAATCTGGTGTCAGGCATAACAATTTGTTCTCTCTCCCTTGCTCTTGAATAACAAAGAATCAATTGAAGAAATTCTGGTTAGTGTAAAGAATATTCACGCTTTTCCCTTCCCCTGGAATACACAATCTGCATTTCATATGACATTTGCTTCTCAAGTGTTATTTTGTATTTCTTAATATTTGAACTAAATTGTCAGTCCTTGTAACTAGAAAGACATTTCCCCAGAACCCTCCTGACTCATGCTAAGTGTACACAACAGCTGATAAACTCCAGTGACCTCTGAGGAGACAAATGGGCTGCAGGGTTTCCACACCCCCACGTGGCACTGTGGAGGGCATGACAGCATAACCCAGGTTAAAATCGCTGGCAAAAGTGCTCAGGCATTTTCCACATTTATCAAGTTGATAATAGCCGTTGTGTCACCTGTTTACAGTCCTATTAAATCTCCTTCCTAATTATAGCCTTCTTTGTCAATATTCTTCCTCACTTGGGTATGTGCATTTTTCTTTATTTTTTATTACGAAATAATCCATGCTTATTGTAATAGAGGTAACAGTCAACATTTATTGACTGCTTATAAAGTGCCAGGGACTCTGCTGAAAGCTTAAAAGTATCATCTCATTAATTACAGCAATTCTTTCCAGTAAATATTGTTTCCATTTTCAGATAAGAAAAGCATGGACATGAAGAACCGAGTAAGGTTATTTCCCACCTTTCCTTTTTTTAAAGATTTATTTCTCTCCCTTCTCCCCTGTTGTCTGCTCTCTATGTCCATTAGCTGTGCATTCTTTTGTGACCACTTCTATCCTTATCAGCGGCACCGGGAATCTGTGTTTCTTTTTGTTGCGTCATCTTGCTGTGTCAGCTCTCCGTGTGTGCGGCGCCACTCCCAGGCAGGCTGCATTTTCTTTCGCGCTGGGCGGCTCTCCTTACTGGGCGCACTCCTTGCGCGTGGGGCTCCCCTATGCGGGGGACACCCCTGCGTGGCAGGGCACTCCTTGCGCGCATCGGCACCGTGCATGGGCCAACTCCACATGGGTCAGGAGGCCAGGGGTTTGAACCTTGGACCTCCCATGTGGTAGGTAGACACCCTATCCATTGGGCTAGGTCTGCTTCCCATCCCACCTATCCTTTTTAAAAATATTTCCTTCAGAAAAAAAAAACAAACAAAAAGGAACCCAGAAAGAGGATGAAATTCAATACAAAACAGCATGGGAGGTAAATAAACTATAATGTATATGTAAATCTTAAGCTTAAGAAATTTTTAAAAAGGACTTTTTAAAGAAAACTGTAAAAATAATTATAACAATAAACTGGAACTAAAATTTCAGATTATTTCAACAAAACATGGGATACTTAAGATCTTACCTGGTTGCAGAGGGAAAAATTATAGATACTGATTAATTCTAAAAGCTTAAAGGAAAATGTGTTTAAGTGTGTTTATTAAAATTAAGGGTCATCGCCTCAAAACTGTCAAGGTTATCAAAAACAAGAAAAGACTGAGAAACTTTCACAGTCAAAAGGAAGTTTAAGAAGATATGATGGACAGTGGGTGTAGCTCAGAGGTTGAGTGTCTGCTTTGCATGTACGGGGTCCCCTAGGGCGGCAAAAAAAAAAAAAGATATGGTAACTAAATGTAATGTGATATCCTGGAACAGAAAAGGGACAATTGGTAAATATTAAATAAATCTGAATAAAATATGGACTTTAGTTAATAATATGTACATATTTGTTCATTAATTTTGGTAATTGTATTGTATTAATGTAAGAATTTAATAATAGGGGAAATTGGTGGTGGGGTAGTGGGTGCTCTCTGAAATGTTTTTACAACTTTCATGTAAATCTAAAACTTTTCCAAAATTAAAATGTTTATTTTTTAAAAGTAGAACCTATCTCATAGAGTTGTTGTAAATATTAAGTGACATAATCAATATAAAGAAATCTACCCAGGAACTAGGACTTAAGTATTCAAAGAATATGAGTGTTTAACAATGATAAAAAATTAAGGATCATCAATAGATCCATATAGATCATCAATAAGTCATATAATAGAAATCATATGTATAATTTTCCAAACCACCAGAGAGGGGTTTAAAAAGAGAAACTCAACCTACTCCCCCCAAAATAAGAAATAAGAAACAGAAAAGAAGAGAATAACAAAGAAAGCAGTGTAAATAGGAGATATAAAACAAGTTGTCAGGAATCAATAACTATATTAAATGTGAATGGGTTAAACCCTCTATTAAAGAGTAAGACCCAGGTTGGGGGAGAGCATAAAAATCCAGGAATCTGATGCTTATAAGACATATTATGACAAAAAATATTGAAAATATGAAATGAATAAAGGCAAATGCAAACTAAAGGAAATATATGTGGCTATGTTAATACAGACAAACAGAATTTAATGACAAAATACATAAGGAAGGATACAGAGAATATGTACATTGGTAAAAGATTCAATCCAATACACTTACTGTTAACTATGGACTATAGTTAATGGTAAAATTTTAGTATTCTTTCATCAGTTGTAACAAAGATACCACACTAATGCAAAGTGTCATTAGGGAGGTATGTGGGAATGCTGTCTTTTTTTACATGATTTCTCTGTAAACCTATGATTTCTCTAATTTAAAAAATGTTCTAAATTTTATTTTAAAAATGGGCAAGTAGAAGAATAAAGATTCTGTCAAAATAAATTACACAAAAATAAAATATACTAACAATAGCAAATAACATCAAAGTATAAAATAAATTATTTTAATAATTAGGTTAGGAGAGACGGTCACAAACTATAAGGATCCTGTAAGAAAGAAGAGTTATCACAGCTCTATTGAAGTGGTTGACTTTCTTTTTTGAATGACATAAAAGATGTTTATGGAATGTTCTGGTGGGGCTGGTATGGAATGTCCAAGCCTTGTCCCCACCCCCCCAAAAAATGGGGGTTCTCCTTCTAGGTATTACCCAAATAATTGAAATTAGGGACTCAAACAGATATTTGCACACTGATGTTCATTAGCAGTATAATTCACAATTGCAACACAAGATGCAAGCAACCCAAGTGTCCATCAACAGATGAATGGATAAACAAAATGTAGTCTATAATACAATGGAATGTTATTCAGCCAGACAGAGGAATGAAGTTCTGATCCATGCTACAATATTGATGAACCTCAAGGACATCATGGTGAGTGAAATAAGTTAGATACAAAAGGACAAACACTGTATGACCTTACCTAACATACAAAATAATTAGAACATGCAAACCCGTAGAGTCAGAAACCAGAATACAGGTTATCAGGGTCCAGGGCAAGGGTAGTGAATAAGATGTTAATTGTTGTAGTTTCTGTTTGGGGTGATGGGAACATTTTGGTAATGGATGGTGGTGATGGCAGCACAACATTGTGAATGTAATTAGCTCCATTGAATTATATTTTGATTGTGGTTAAAAGGGGGAAATTTTAGGTTGTATATATGTCACTAGAATAACATTTTTAAAAAATCAAATGACTGTACAACACAGTGAACCTAATGTAAACTATGGGCTAATGTTAATAGTATAGTTATAATACTATTGTTTTATCAATTGTAACAGGTGCCACACTAATGCATAGTGTCAATAATAGAAAAAACTGTGTGTATGGGTGGAGTATATAGGAACGTTATACTTTCCACATGATTTTTCTGTAACTCTATACCTTCTCTAAAAAAAAAAATTGAGTAAAAGGATAAGGTGACGTCAACATGCAGCATGAGTGAGTCTGAGTAGTGCAAAGTGTGGACTATACCAGACTATACAGAGGAAAAGTTCATAATTCCTTGTCATTCACTCCCCATGCACGCTGAATCAATGGCCCCATGTGTATCCTGCTTCAACTCTACCTAAAAACTTTATCTGGATGAGTACACATGCTTGTTTGGCTGACTGGACAAGCTAATACCTCCAGGAGCAGTTTCATTCAAGACTGACATGAATTGGAAGATAAACACTCCAGTGTCCTTGTCTTCAGGTGGGATAAATCTGAAACTTGCTTTATGCACTCCTTTAGAGGTCTCCTATGGGATTGAGATGAAGTTTCACACAGTGATTAGCCTACTTATTGTCACAATTTTGGGGGTTCCTTCCTTTGCCTATCTCCCTTCTGTACTCCCCCACCCATGCTTCTGAGGATGACCTCCCACACGAACTAGTTATACTCAAATCCTCATTTCAGAGTTTACTTTTATGGGGTCCCAACTAAGAGATTTTCATTTTTGATTGAACTTCAACTGCTAGTGGCTCTTAAGCCATCAAAGCATTTAGGCAATAACTTTTACCAACTTGGAATCTCTGTTTGTGTGAAATAAGAAATTAATAATAATATGGATCATTTGAACACAAATAAACTGATTTAATTAAACATATGTAGGTCACTATATAATGAGTACAAAATACATGTTATTCTCAAGGATACATACATAGTAGCTTTACCAAATCTGGGAATATGCTGAGCCATGAAGCTAATTTCAAAAAATTTCAAAGGATAGCAATTATACAGAGAATGTCCTCTGGCCCTAATGAAATTTACCTAGAAATAAGTAACAAAAAGATAACCAGAAAATTCCCACATGTTAAAAATTAAGCAACACACTTCTAAATAATCAGTCAAAAAAGAAATCACAAGGGAAATCAGAAAATATTGGGAACTGAGTAATGATAAAACAAATATTTTTAAAATGACATTGAAACTTATAAGACTTTCACTTTCTGTCGTGATGCAGTAACTGCTGCTGGTCTAGCCTTCCTATCCCTCTAGAAACTATTAGAAAACTTTAAAATATATATAAATCAACTATTGTGAGATGTCAGACAACAGGCAATGCAGGACTATGAGCCCTTAAAGAAAGGAAATGAGCATATTCTGAACTGTAGTCCAGAGAGAAGAAACACAAGCAGAATGTATTGGGATTGCTCAGTTGAAGAGACATAAATTGCAGTTTAGGAAGGTCAAAGAAGAGAAATAGTCCTGGAGAGGAGAGAGAGATGTAGAGAAAGAACTTCTGTAAACTGTGTGGTGTCTCCTTCGTATCTTCAGTGAGTATGAGGCTGCACATAGATAGAGTGAATCCCCATGAAGCCAACTAATAATTGTAGCCTAAACCATTCCCAGAGTACACACAGAGCAGGAAGATATCAGCACTTTGACCAGCCAGATTAGAAATACCTACAGTGTTCTTTGTAAACCGCTGAGAGATCATAATAAGTGCTGAACTATTCCTGAGATGGGGCTACTCTAGAGGTGTCAAGCAAAGTTCAAAAACAGGCCTTGAAAGTCTGTTGACCTTACAATCTCAAGTTATAATTTAAAACTTCACTGCCTAACAAAATAAAATCCTACTTTCTTTAAAAGATAACAACTCAACCCAGACACACTTCACTGTAACATAAACAATGTCCAGCATTCAGTTAAAAAATACTAGATATGCAAAGAAATAGGAAAACCTGACCTATAACTAGAAGAAAAATCAGCCAGTGGAAAGAGAATTAGAAATGACAGATTAGAAGCAACTAGTAGACAAGAACATTAAAGCAGCTATAGATATACATTTAAGAACTTAAATGGAACATATACATAATGAGGTAAGAAATGGAAGAAATAAAAAAAGAACCAATAGGCAGCAGACTTGGCCCAGTGGTTAGGGCGTCTGTCTACCACATGGGAGGTCTGCAGTTCAAACCCTGGGCCTCCTTGACCCGTGTGGAGCTGGCCCATGCTCAGTGATGATGAGGGCAAGGAGTGCCGTGCCACGCAGGGGTGTCCCCCACGTAGGGGAGCCCCACGTGCAAGGAGTGCACCCCGTAAGGAGAGCCGCCCAGGATGAAAGAAAGTGCAGCCTGCCCAGGGGTGACACCCCACACACATGGAGAGCTGACACAGCAAGATGACATAACAAAAAGAAACACAGTTTCCATGCCGCTGACAATAACAGAAGGGGACAAAGAACACGCAACAAATAGACACAGAGAACAGACAACCGGGGTGGGGGGAGGGGAGAGAAATAAATAAATAAATATTAAAAAAAAAAAAAGAAATGGAAGAAATAAAAAAAGAACTGATAAATAAAAGTGAAATAAAAAGAACCATAAATAAAGAAGAAAATGCAATATATGAAATAATTTCACTGGCTTGGATTAATGCAAAATTAGACACTGCAGGAGAAAACATCAGGGAACTTGAAGACATAGCAAGAGGAAAAGACTTTATCCTATAATTGCAATAGACTCTACCTAAAATAAAACATACAGAAAAAAATTACTGGAAAAAAATATGAACAGAAATTTAGTGGACTGCAAAAAATGTCAACTGACCTAATACACTCCTGCCCCCAGCCCCCGACTGTTTTGCCATCGTCTTTTTAGTGTGTTGCTTTGCCACACAGGGGCCTGCACCTATCTCTGTGCCAGGCGGGGGCCTGCACCTCACTGTGCAGGTCTAGGATGCCTTTTTTCTTTTTTTTTTTTTTAACCCAGAGGTCCCAGGAATCAAACCAGGGTCCTCTGTATGGTCAAATGGGAACTCAATGGCTTGAACCACAGCTGCTTCCCCTAATATACTTTCCAAAAGGAAAAAAATGAGTGAGGAGTAGAAAATATGTTTTGAAAAAATAATGACTGAAAATTTTTCCAAATTTGAAAATTATAAAACACAGACCCAAAAATCTCAATGACCAAGAAGCAGAATTCACATAAATACTCACACACACATGAAACACACAAAAATACTCTAAATTCATCAAAATCTAATTGATGAAAACCAATGATAGAGGGGAAATCTTAAATGGGGCCAGAAGAAAAAAAAGACACATTACATACAAAGAAGATAAGAAAACAGTAGAACTCTTGTTAAATACTATGGAAGCTAGAAGACAATTGAAAGACACATTTCAAGTGTTTAAAAAAAAATTGTCAAGGCCATACAGTGCACCTTGGGATAGAGAGCAATCTCTGAGCAAAGCAGCATGGTGGACATGGGATTCTTCCGTGGAACAAGAGCAAAACAGGAGAATCAATTCAGCAACAAACAGAAGACACTACTGAAGCAGCTGAAATTTGCAGAATGCCTAGAAAAAATGATGGACATGAACAAAGTGAATTTGGAGGTATAAAGCCAAAGGTTACAAAACAAGTAACAGAAACCCTTGGATTTGGAGATGATGCTGTGATTGAAGAATTCAGATCCCAAAATAATGGAAATCAGCCTGACTGGCTTTTTTGAATGGAAAAAATCCTAGGGAATTTATAGGAGAACTGTGGTCCCTGCTGTTAAGTGCACAAGAAAATATTCCTGGAATTCCTTCTGCTTTCCTAGAACTGAAGAAAGAAGAAATTTTAAAAATTTAAAAAACAGGAAAAATTGGCGTCTATGAAAAAGCAAGATGGAGACAAAGATAAGAGGAATAAAAAAGGGAAGTGGTTGTGGTTCAACTGATAGAGCATCCGCCTACCATATGGAGGGTCCAGGATTCTATACCCAGGGCCTCCTGATCCGTGTGGAGCTGGCCCATGTGCAGCGCTGCCATGCACAAGGAGTACTGTGCCACGCAGGGGTGTCCCCTGCGTAGGGGAGCCCCATGTGCAAGGAGTGTGCCCCTCAAGGAGAACCACCCTGTGCAAAAAGAGCACAGCCCACCCAGGTGTGGCACCGCACACACGGAGAGCTGACGCAGCAAGATGACCTAACAGAAAAAGTGACACAGTTTCCTGGTGCTGCATGACAAAAATGCACGCAGACACAGAAGAACACACAACAAATTGACACAGAGAGCAGACAGTGGGGCTGGGGGGGAAGAGGAGAGAATTAAATAAATAAACCTTTTAAAAATAAAAATAAATAAAGAGGAATAAGGAAGAAAAAGAAAGCAGCAGAGAAAAAAGGGAAAGTTCTCTAAGCCCAAGAAGTCACAGATCTCCTTCCCTGTCTCATACCCAACCTCAACAGTGCCATAGATCCTGATCAAGATCATGTTCACCTAGAAGACCAGCAGGTCCAAGAAGGCGGCCTTCTCAAAGAAGAACTCCACCGAGACGAATGCCTCTTCCACCGAGGCCTAGAAGGAGTAGATCTCCAGTGAGACGAAGAAGGCACTCATCAGCATCCTTGTCTAGGAGTAGCTCACATCATTGTTGTCTTGTTCCAGGTCACTACCAAAGAAGCTTCCCAAGAGTACATTCAGTCCCCCTCAAAAAACTCCTAGGTAATCTCCTTCAGTGAGTCCACCAAGGCAAAAGCACTAGCCTTCACCTCCAGCAACTCCACCCCCAAAACTCATCGTTTTCCAACACCCCAGCCATCAAACCATACCAGAAAAGTTGTGTTTCTCTCTCTCCAGGGAGAACTTCAAGTAAAGTGACAAAACATAAATGTACTGAGAAAAGGAAGTCTCCCTCACCAGCACCCAAGCCTAGGAAAGTAGAGTTATCTGAATCCGAAGATAAGGGTGGCAAAATGGCAGCGGCAGACTCTGTTCAGCAGGGATACTAAGACAGAGGACAAAACCAGCAGTCTTCATCTGACTCCAACTCCTCCTCCTCCTCAGAAGATGAGTGACCCTAGAGGTCCCATGTGAAGAATGGGGAGGTAGGTGGACAGCAGAGACATTCCTTTTCCTGTGCTTCTCCATCACATGAAAGCACCAGAAAGAGACTTCCCTCATGGTAGATGGAGAAGTTCCTCCTCACCACTCTCCAGAAGGTGAAGTTCTCCTTCTCCTGCTCCTCCTCAGAGGTATAGATCTCCCACGCCCTCCCACGATGAAGGACTCCGTCTCCTCCCCCACGTCGGTGTTCACCTTCCGCAAGAAGATACTCTCCTCCACTACAGAGGAAATACTCTTCTTCTCCACCTCCAAGGAGAAGAACAGCTCCTCTCCCTCCCCTTCCTAAACAAAGGGCATCGCCATCTCCACCGCCAGAGCATAGGGTCTCCCGCTGTCCCTTTCCAAACAAAGAAGCAACCCAGTCACCAAGAGATGCTCACCTTCATTATGGTCACAGCATAGGAAAGGGTCTGCCCCGAGCTGATCTACCAGGGAGGCTTGATCGCCACTACCAAACAAACAGCATTCACCTCACCACTGCCCAAGCTCCTCAGACCACCTAAAGCCACCCCCCCCCATTCAAAGAGGAGCATCATCATCACCCCAAAGAAGGCAGTCCCCATCTTCCAGTACTAGGCCCATTAGGAGAGTCGCCAGGACTCTGCAACCCAAAAAAGACAAAAAAAGTCTGCCTCACCAAGCCCTCCATCCATAAGGAGTGTCTCATCCTCTCAATCTGCCTCGGGATCCCTTGAGCCAGCAGCTAAAAAACCCCGAACACCTCCAACTCCTGTACAGTCTTCTGTCACCCTCTACAAACTGGTCATCAGCAGTTCCCCGTCAAAAAAGGCTAAAAGCCCGACACCAAGCCCATCGCCGACAAGGAATTTGGACCAAAGAGTAGGCAGAGCGGAAAAGAAGAAAAAGAAGGACAAAAAGAATAAGCACACAAAGCACAAAAAACCCAAGGGAGAAAAGGCTGGAGCTGGAGCTACTGTTATCCCTGCAGCCATTGCTGCTCCCACAACTACAATAGCACACAGCAGAGGCTGAGCCAGAGTCTGAAAAAGAGACTGACGGTGAAGCTGAAGATAACCTTGATGACTTAGAAAGCACCTGCGTGAAAAGGCCCTGCGATCCACGTGGCAGGCTCAAGTGTCCCCACAGTCTTAGACGGAAATGTTTGTCAATTTTATTTGGTTTGTACGCAAGTTAATTTCAAAATTGCTAAAATGTGTTTGAGTTCTAGACTATAACATTTGTTGTAATACTTGCTAGGTCGAAGTTCACGGCGTGAAAAAAGCGGGAATGGATTTACATTGAAAAAGTGTCCACAGTGTATTAGTGACATTCCTTCATTGACAGCTGACATAAATTCATTTAGAGTGAAAATTTTGAAGCCAAAAAAAAGAGGGATTTAAATATGATTGGCATTATTATGGTTCCCTAATGCTTCTGGCTATTCTCAGAGGTTTTGTTTGTTTGTTTTGTTTTTCTTTGCTTTTTCTTTCTCTCATTTGAGTCTTAGCACACATTTAAATTATGATGCTTCTGATCTACACTATTTGGAAGTTTGTCCAGAAATAAGACCACTGTCGAACTGCCACAAAAGTATAAATGAATATTTTTTAAAACGATTTATTTATTTCTCTCCCCTCCCCCCCGACCCCGGTTGTCTGTTCTCTGTGTCTATTTGCTGCGTCTTCTTTGTCCACTTCTGTTGTCGTCAGCGGCACAGGAATGTGTGCTTCTTTTTGTTGCGTCATCTTGCTGTGTCAGCTCTCCATGTGTGCGGCGCCACTCCTGGGCAGGCTGCACTTTCTTTGCGCTGGGCAGCTCTCCTCACAGGGTGCACTCCTTGCGCGTGGAGCTCCCCTACGCGGGGGACACCCCTGCGTGGCAGGGCATTCCTTGCGTGCATCAGCAATGGGCATGGGCCAGTTGCACACGGCTCAGGAGGCCCGGGGTTTGAACCGCAGACCTCCCATGTGGTAGGCAGACGCCCTAACCACTGGGCCAAGTCTGCCGCCTAAATGAATATTTTAATGCCACAATCTTTCCTGTTGACTATGGAGCCTCTGCTGAAATGAATCAAGATTCAAACTCTAGAATGAGACAGAAGCTGAAAGCATGTTGTCAGGACACTGTGGGTTTTTACTGATGTGTAACAAGTTGGTTTAGAACACCAGAATTTCATTCTTTTCCGGATTTTCCTCCTCCTCTTTCGTACAGGCAATTATCTAGTCCCAGGAAGGATCCTTCAGTTATATAAAATTTTGTTTTATGAAATGTTGTGACTCCATTCATGATTTTGTCTTGTTCTTCCAACTGATATTACACAACTTTCAGAGCTCTTGTGTTTGGAAGGCCTTGATTGTATTAAACTCTCCAGTCAAAAGTCAGAGATTGGCAGTATGGATAAAGAAACACAGCCTAATTTATTCTGTCTGCAAGAGACTCACTTTAGATACAAAGACACAAATAGGGTAAAATGAAGGGTAATGTGTATTTAAATAGATACACACACACACAAAATAAATAGCCACATGTGACTAGTAGCTACCATATTGGACAGTGCAGCTCTAGGAGTTAAGAGTGTTAACTCTGGCTCATAGTGCCTGGGACCGACTCATCCTTCCACCACTTGCTACCTGTGAGACCTTGATTTGATAGATGGTGAAACTGTCCACAAGTTCTTCTCCATATGTGAAAATCATTTGGTAGTCCAGTTCCTAATAGACCCTGAGCTTAGCTTGCTTTGTTCAATGATAACAAATGATGAAAATAGAGACTTGACCTGCTTGTGGATTCGAACTCAGACTTTCTGCTTTTGAAATTATGCATCCACCACCAAGTGAACAAGTCTGAGCAAGCCTTCTACATTGTTCATTTCTTCAAGAGTCTTGGATACTTTTAGCCCATTAAAGATCAGTAAAACTTCTATAATCACCATGTCAAGATACACAAGCAGAAAATTGTTGGGAATTTATTTGTCATTACATTGAATATATAAACCAATTTAGGAAGAAATGACAACTTTTAAAAATTGAATCTTCCAAATCATGAACATGGCATATATTTCTATATACTTAGGAACTATTTAATAATTCTCAATAAAGTTTTATTATTTTCCCCCATCTTCTTTCGTAAGAGTAATGAGGTTTTATTTTGTATTTTTCTGAGATTTAAATATTTTAAAGATAATAAGAAAAACAAATACCTAATTAGTATATTCTATTTTCTGAAAGACTGTACAGAATTAGTATCACTTCTTCCATAAACATTTGGTAGAATTCACCAGTGAAACTATCTGAGCCTGATGCTTGCTTTATTGGAAATTTGTTAATTATTGACTTTATTTCTTTAATAGATATTTTCCTACTCAGATTATTTATTCTTGTGTAAGTTTTGATACTACATGTTTTCTCAAGGAATTTGCCCATTTTATGCTATCACATCTGTGACGACGTTGTACACAGTTGTTTTATTTTCTTAGGCTGCTCCAGCAAATACCATGACACGGATTGGCTTAAACAATGGGAATTTTTTCAGCTTACAGTTTTGAGGTGGGAAAGTGTCCAGATCAAGGCATCATCAAGGTGAGGCTTTCTTCCTGAAGACTGTTTGCCAACAGTCCTTGGCTCCTCTATCACATGGCAAGGCTCATGGTGTCTTCTTGGGTCTCTCCCTTCTTGGTTTCATTGATTTCCGCTTCTTGTTTCTGTGTCTTTCTCTCCCTCCCTGTCTGAATTGCGTTCTCTTATAAAGACCTCTGGTGTTAGGATTAAGATCCATCCTGGTTGAGGTAGGACACACAAACTAGAGTACCCTCATCAAAATGTCCTGCTAACAATGGGTTTGCACCCACAGGAATGGATTAGATTTAAGAACATGTTTTCTTGGGTGCATACAGCTCCACACCACCACAATTGTATTCCTTATTATGCTTTTTCTGTCCATAGGAACATTAGTGATGACCCTTCTTTCATTTCTAAAATTAGTACTTTGTGTCTGCTTTTGTGTTTTGTTTTGTTTTTCTTGATTGGCATTGCTAGAGGTTTATTAATTTAATAAATCTTTTTCAAAGAGCCAGCTCTGGTTAATTAAATTTTCTGTTGTTTTTCTGCTAGCAATTTCATTGATTTTCAGTCGAATTTTTTGTTGTTTCTTTTCTGTTTGCATTAGACTTAAATTTCTCTTCTTACTTTAGTTTCCTAAAGTGGAGGCTTAGATTATCGATCTAAGATC
Organism: Dasypus novemcinctus; assembly: GCF_030445035.2. Classification (NCBI taxonomy): domain Eukaryota; kingdom Metazoa; phylum Chordata; class Mammalia; order Cingulata; family Dasypodidae; genus Dasypus; species Dasypus novemcinctus. Next base: position 157,967,127 of record NC_080676.1, on the reverse strand, counting down.
TTCCTTCTTTTCTAAAGTATGCATTTAATACTATAAATATCCCTCTAATCACTACTTTGTCACATCCCACAAAATTTGATTAGTTGAATTTCATTTAGTTCAAAATATTTTTAAATTTCTTTTGAGACTTCTTCCTTATCCCACGTGTTATTTAAAAGTGTTCTACTTAATATCCTAATATTTTGGGACTTTCTAGCTTTCTGTTATTCATTTCTAGTTTAATTCCATTGTGTTCTGAGACCATTTGTTAAGGTAGGTTTCTTGGTAAATGTTCCAAGTAAGCTTAAGAAGAATGTGTATTCTGTGCTGTTGTTGTATGGAATATTCTATAAATGCTAATTAGATTAAGTTATTGATAGTGCTGTTCAGATAAACTATATTTTTCACTGGTTTTCTGCCTGCTTGATCTATCAATTACTGAAAGAGGGAAGTTCAAGTCTTCAACTACAATAATGGATTTTTCTATTTTTCTTTGTAGCATTATCCATTTTCATCTTCTATATATTGATGTTATGTTGTTAGGCATACATGTTAAGAATTGTTATGACTTCTGTATAATAATGTAATACTCCTCTTGATCCTTGATAATTTTCTTTGTTCTGAAGACTGCTTTGGCTGTAATTAATATATTCGCTTCAGCTTTCTTTCTAAAAAATTGTTTTCTTTATTTTTAAAGAAGTTTTAGAATACATACAAGTTACATTGAAAATATAGGGGATTCCCATATATCTCCCTCCCTCCCTCTTTCACACTTTCCCCTATTAACAACATCTTTCATTAGTGTTGTACATTTGTTACAACTGATGAACACATATTGAAGCATTGTTACTAGCCATGGTCTATAGTTTACATTATGGTTTACACTTTGCCCCACACAATTTCATAAGTTTTAATAAAATATACATTGGCCTGAGTCCATCATTGCAATATCATGCAGAACAATTCCAATGTCCCCAAAATGTCCCATGTTATACCTATTCTTCTCTCTCCTTCCCCTCAGAACCTCTGGTGACCACTGTCTTTATATCAATGTTACAACTTCTTCGAGAATAATAATAAGTCTACTTTGGTCCATAGTTGCATTCCTTTCTTATGTCTCTTCATGATCAGCTTTCTTTTGATTAGTCCTAGCATAGTATTCTTTCTCCATCCCTTTGCTTTTAACTATTTTTACATTTAAAGTGGATTTTTTTTTTTTTTGGTAAAAACTATAGCTGGATCTTGATTTTTTATCCCCTCTGACAATCTGTCTTTCGTGTTTCAGACCATTCATATTTAAAGTGATTGTTGGTATATTTATTTGTAACTTTTTTTTATTGACTGAACTTTCTTTTTGTTTCTTCAAATAGTATTTTCTTACTGTTTGAAAGTCTGAATTCATGTTGAATTTGATGAAGTGATTTCTCTTCATCTATTGAAATTATTGTGTTATTTATCCTTAAAATAGTGTAAGAAATTACAGTAATTGGTTTTCAACAGACAAACCAATTGGTGGGAAAATTTCAATTTGTTTGTAATGTATTATCCTTTACTTCTGGATTTAGTTTACCAATGTCTTGGTCAGGATTTTTACATTTCTAATATTATTTTGCCAGATTTTGGTATCATGATTATCAAAGTCTTCTAAAATGGGTTGTTGAGGCTTTTCCTATTACCTGTTTTGTTTTGCTTAAGATCAGAATTATTTCTCTCCTGAATGTTGGTAGAACACTGCAATGAACCCATACCGAAGCTTTCTTGGTGGGACTGTTTTTAACTCTTGATGTAATTTCTTTAAAGGTTATGGAATAGTCCAATTTTTCTACATCTACTTATATCAGATTTATAAATGTTTTTCCCAGTATTACTTACTTTTTTCTAATTTTTAAGTTTATTAGACATAAAGTTGCAAAATATACTTTTATTTATTTACTGTCTGTAGCAAGGTCTTCTTATTTCATTTCTGAATTTGTTCCCACTCATTCTCACCAGAGGTTTGACTTTTCAAAGAACTGACTTTTGGTGATCTTTATTAATGTTTCTTTTCTATTTCAGAATGCCTTCATTTATGTTCCAGATTTCCGTCTTTCTACTTTTTTTTTTATGCTGTTCTTTTCTTATTTCTTGGGAAGGATGCATAGTTTGTTCATTTTCAGCTTCTTTTCTAATGTTTACATCTATTATCTATTATCATTTTAGCCTCAATCATCAAATTTTAGGATATAGGATTTTATGTATCTTTCTATTCTAATTTCTATAATGATCATGTTTTCCTTATAAATTATATGAAGTGTTTTTCTTAATTTTATTTTAATAATTTTCTATTACTGTTTTGCTAATGCGTTCTACTTGAATAGTATGTATTCAGATAATATACAATGTATGGTATCATTCATGAAATGTATTGAGACTTGCTTTATGGTCTACACTTGTTCAACTTTTGTAAATTATCCCTATGTAATTGAAAGTGATGTGTATTTTGCAAATGTTGGATATGGTGTACCAATATATGTTCTTTAGGTCAAGATTTTCATCTCGCTGTTCAAACTTTGTATAGCTGTACCGATTTTTCATCTGATTGCTTTATTTATTATGGAGAAAGGTAGCTTAAAATCTCCTGCTATGGTTATAGGTTGCCTTTTTCTGCGTATAATTCCATAAATATTGCATTATATTTTGTGATTATATTACTAGACCCATACAAATTTAATTTTTTTTCTGGTAAATTTAACCTTTACCTTTATGAAATAACCCTCTCTATGATGCTGTTTGTCTTATTAACCTATTTTCTTTTGGTTGGTGTTTGCACCATATATCTTTTTCCAACATTTTGTTTTCAACTTGTTTATATCCTTACATTTCAGATATGTCTCTTGTCAGAAGCATATAGCTGCATTTTTAAAAATCTGACCTGAAATCTTTGCCTTTTAACTGTGCCAATGAGTATACATGCATTTAATGTAATTACTCAAAATTTAGACTTAAATTTGCCCTCTTATTTTCCACTCGTTCTTAATTCCCTATTAATCTTATGGTCCCATTATATCCTTTATTGCCTATCTTCCTTTTACTGATTTTTTTATCATTTGATTTTCTCCTTTACTAGTTTGAAAATTATATGTTTTCTTTCTATCCTTTCAGTGTCTACCTTATAAACTATAATATACACACTTATGAAAGAATAAATTAATAAAATATCTTACCCTCTTCCCAGATAAAATAAAAACCTTAGAGCACATTGACTCCATTCACTGCCCTTACACCCCCATCTCAACTATGTAATTTTGTGGTTTGGTACTTTAATTATTTTTTCTTTGAATTCCACTAAACCTTATTATTTCTGGTTTATGCATTCAATATTTATTTACATTTCCCCACCTATTTAGCACTTTCTTTGCTTGCCATTCGTTTGGTTTAAATATATCACTTAGAATCTCCTTACTCTGGATAATAAGCTTTCCCAGTTTTTCTTTACCATTATTTTGCCCCCAGTATTTAAAGGTAAATTTTCTGGGTATTGAATTAGAGGTCAGCAGCTATTTATTTTATTTTATTTTTAGCATGGTGTAGTTATCAATCCACTCTCTCATGGTTACCATTATTGTTGTTGAGGAGTCAGCTGTTAGTTAAATACAATTTTTTGAAGATATTGGACCGGAAGTTCTAGACAGAGCAGTTAGTCAAGAAAAAGAAATAAGAGGCATTCAAATTGGGAGGAAGAAGTAAAACTTTCTCTGTTTGCAGATGACATGATCTTACATATAGAAAATCCTGAAAAATCTACAACAAAGCTTTTAGAGCTAAAAAATGAACTCAGCAAAGTGACAGGGTATAAGATCAATACTCAAAAATCAGTAGTGTTTCTATACACAGTAATGAACAAGTGGAAGAGGAAATCAAGAAAAAAACATTTACACTAGCAATTAAAAGAATTCAATATCTAGGAATGAATCTAACCATGGGTATAAAGGACTTATATGCAGAAAACTACAAAACATTGTTAAAAGAATCCAAAGAAGACCTAAATAAATGGAAAGACATTCTGTGTTCATGGATTGGAAGACTAAATATCATTAAGAAGCCAATTCTAGCTGTAAGAAAGAAATCTTCTGGAAGAAAATAATGCTCACCCGATTGTAGAGAAGAAAAGAATTTATTCTCAATCTTGCAAGAAGGGACACATAACCAGAAAACATGGCTGGTACCGCGAACAAGGGAAAATGACACAATTTATACCCCTAACTCTAGCATGTGACCCCTTCCTCTGTTTCTCCATAGATTGGATACCACAGAGGTTACAGCCTATCTCCTATCTGAGAGGTCTAACTTTCTCATACAAGTTCCCCAGTTTTTGATTAACTGTTTCCCCCATCACATTCCAACCGTTTTGACTTTTACCTGCTCCTTTTGCCAAATAAGGAACGGACTTTAGTGCTAAATTGGTATTGACTTAGCTCTTTCTTGTGCGTCATTTTTTACTGGCTATAGGACTGACTTAAGCTGGTTTTCTTTGTTTCTGCTTAAACCAGGAGTGGGAGACTGAAGCAGTAGGCTGCCAGGTTACTTAACTAATATTTTCTTCCTCCCTGCTCTATATTACCTTTATGTGAAAACTAAACAGATCCCTGTCTCCTACATTAGCCAAAGCAATTTACATATTCAATGCAATCTCAATAAAAATTCCAGCAACTTTTTTTTTTTTCAGAAATGGGAAAGCCAATCACCAAATTTATATGGAAGGATAAGGGGCCTCAAATAGTCAAAAAGTCATCTTGAAAATGAAGCATGAAGTTAGAGAACTAACACTATCCAACCTTAAGAGTTATTACAAAGCTACAGTAATCAAAACAGCATGGTACTGGCACAAGGACAGACATACAAACCAGTGGAATCAGACAGAGTTCAGAAATCAACCCTCACATCTACGGTCAATTCGTTTTGATAAGGGTGCCAAGTGCATGCAATTGGTAAAGAATAGTCTCTTCAACAAACGGTTCTGGGAAAACTGGATGTTCATATGCAAAGGAATGAAGGTGGCCCTCTACTTCATACCACCTACAAAAATCAATTCAACATGGATCAAAGACCTAAATATAAGAGCCAGAACTCTAAAACTCTTAGAAAAAAACTTAGGGAAGCATCTGCAGGACCTTGTGTTAGGCAGCAGTTTCTTAGACTCAACACCTAAAGCGCGAGCAACAGAAGAAAAGATAAATAAATGGGACATTATCAGAATTAAAAAGGTGTGTGCATCAAAGGACTTTATCATGAAGATAAAATGGCAACCTACTCAATGGGAGAAAATATTTGGAAACCACATATCCAATAAAGGTGTAATAGCCAAGAAATCTTACAAATCAAGAACAAAAACTCAAACAAACCAATTAAAAAATGGGCAAAAGACTTTAATAGACATCTCTCCAGAGAAGATATCGAATGGCCAAAAAGCACATTAAAAGATCCTCAATATCATTAGCCATTAGGAAAATACAAGTCAAAACCATAATGAGATACCATTTCACATCCACTAGAAAAGCTAATAATAATAATAATTACAATAAGTTTTAGTAATGGATGGTTGGTAGCACAACATTATGAATAAACAGCATTGAATTATATATTTGAATGTGGTTAAAAGGAGAATTCTTTATTATGTATATGTTACTAGAATAATTTTTTAAAGGAGTAAAATATTTAAGAATAAATTTAACCAAAGAAGTATAAGACTATATACACATGAAAACAATAAAACAATTCTTTAAAGAAATTAAAGACTTAAATAAATGGAAATATTTCCCATTTTCATTAATTGGGAGGCTTAATATTGTTAAGATGGCATTACTCCTTAAACTAATCTACATAATGAATACAGTCCCTACAAAATATCTACTTCTTGGGGAGCAGATGTAGCTCAAGTGGCTGAGTGCCTGCTTCCCTTGTGTGAGGTCCCGGGTTCCTAAAGCACAAGCAACAAAAGGAAAAATAGGTAAACTTAACCTCATCAAAATTAAAGACTTTTCTACTTCTAGGAGACTATCAAGAAAGTTAAAAGACAGCCAGAGTCAGAAGAAACCTTTACAAATCATATATCTGATAAAGGATTTTTCCAAGAATATATGAAGAACTCTCACTCTTAACAAAAAGACAAATAAAACAATTTGAGAATGGGCAAGGGACCTTGTTTTAGTTTCCTTAGCTGCTCAAGGAAATACCAGGCAATGGGTTGGTTAATCAATGGGAATTTAATGGCTCTTGGTTTTTTTTTTTTTTTTTTTTTAAAGATTTATTTTTATTTCTTTAATTCCCCTCCCCTCCCCCGGTTGTCTGTTTTCTGTGTCTTTTTGCTGCGTCTTGTTTCTTGTTTCTTTGTCCGCTTCTGTTGTCGTCAGCGGCACGGGAAGTGTGGGCGGCGCCATTCCTGGGCAGGCTGCTCCCTCCTTCGCGCTGGGCGGCTCTCCTTATGGGCGCACTCCTTGCGCGTGGGGCTCCCCTACGCGGGGGACACCCTGCGTGGCAGGGCACTCCTTGCGCGCATCAGCACTGCACGTGGGCCAGCTCCACACGGGTCAAGGAGGCCCGGGGCTTGAACCGCGGGCCTCCCATGTGGTAGACGGACGCCCTAACCACTGGGCCAAAGTCCATTTCCCGGCTCTTGGTTTTGAGTCCAGGAAAAAATCCAAATCAAGGCATTATCAAGGTAATAATAAAATATTAATAATATAATAATAATAAAACATTTTAAACAACTTAAAGATCCAATAACAGGAAAATACATTTGTACAGTAGAATACCATAGAGCAGTTAAATGAAAGAACTAAAGCAATGTATCAATACAATTCAATCTTAAAAACCATATTAAGGAAGAAAATAAGCTGCAGAATCAAATAATTATATTTGTTTACACTTTGTAAACATGAAAGACAATGGTATATATTGCCAATGGATTGATACATAGGTAATAATTGTATAAATACATGTGTGGGAACCATAATCACCAAAATCAAAATAGATGTTGCATCTGGAAAGGCAAAGAAGGAGGAAACTGAACAGGCCTCGGAGGAACACACAAGCATTTTCAACTCTCGCTTCAATGTTTTTTGGGGGTTTGTGTGCTTTATTTTTTTTTAAGTTTTACTTACCCTCCCCCCCCCCATTGTCTGCTCTCTTTGTCTACTTGCTGTACATTCTTTTGTGTCTGCTTGTCTTCTCTTTAGGCAGCACCAGGAATGGATCCTGGGACCTTCTAGAGTGGGAGAAAGGTGCTCAATCACTTGCATCACTTTATCTCCCTGGTCTGCCACATCTCTTATTGTCTCTCCTCTGTATCTCTTTTTGTTGCGTCATCTTGCTGCACCAGCTCTCCTCTTGGGTCAGCACTCCTGTGGGGGCTAGCACTCTGCTTGGGCCAGCTCACCACTCAGGCCAGCTTGCCTTTACCATGAGGCCCCAGGAACTGAACCCTGGATCTCCATGTGGCAGATGAGAGCCCAATCATTTGAGCCATATCTGCTTCCCTGCAATGTTTTAATTTGAAAAATGATCTAAAGCAAAACGGCAAAATATTAGTATTTTTCAAAGCTACATGGGACTTATTACTGCTAAATATTCTGTGTCATCGTTGGTGAATAAAGCAATGTTTTTCAAACTGCAGATCCCTTGGCATTATTACTCTGTGAAATCAGCTTAGTGAGTGTTTTAGTTTCCCAGGCTGCTCCAACAAAAGCTATGAAATGGGTTGGCTTAAACTATGGACATTTATTAGCTTACAGGTTTGAGGCCAAGAAAATGTCCAAATCAAGCCATCATCAAGGAAGATGCTTTTTTCCTGAAGAGCGGATGCCGGCGATCCTGGGCTCCTCTGTGGCATGGCAATGCACATGGTGACACCTCCTGGTCTCTTCCTTCTCTTCTGGGTTCCATTTCATCTTCTTGCTTCCTGTAGCTTTGTCCTCTGTATAGTCATTCCATTTAAAAAGGACTCGAGAACAGGATTAAGACCCATCCTGAATGAGGTGGGTCACACCTTAACTGAAGGACACTCATCAACAGGTTCTACTTAAATGGGTTCACGCCCACAGGAATGGATTCAATTTAAGAACATGTTTTTTCATGTTTGAATGTACAGCTTCAAACCACCACAGTGAGTTAGAGCAAGACAGTGAGTTAGAGCAAGAAAAGAGAGAGAGAGAGAGAGAACAAAATAAAAGCACCAGAATATATCAAAGGTTAGATAAGTATTGTTTTATATAACTTTTATTTCAGGGTGTACCGTGTTGCTATGTAAAATGTATTTCTTATTGTGGGCCATAGACAAAAATATTTAAAAACCACTTATCTAATCTAGAAGTTATTGTTTGAACTTACTAAACAGGTTCAACAAAATTCTTCTTCTATCTTGCCTTAAACAGTTTTACTGTGTAACTCATATAATTATAATACTTTGTTTCATAGTCAATCACATATATAGAGCTACAATCTATAGAAGAAATTGTGGTTGAAAGACCTTTGCGATTTTTAAATTTTAGTTGAAACTAATTTTAAGTTTGGAAATTTGCAATTTAACTAAAATTTAGCTTGGCTTGGGAATGTAGAAGCCTGACCTAGGTTTTACTTATTAATATATCTCCATGGAAAAATGATATCAATAGTACTTGTCCATTGATGCAGATTGTTTTACTTTTCTTTGTGGGATAAATATTTCATATCAATAAAAGGCTTTTAAATACTGTCCTCATAACTCTACATCTTCAGTGTCATTAACTCATGAGATCCAGTGAGTGGTGTTACCAAGGTTCTCAGTGAAGAAATGTTTCTGGTGTGTGTTTTTTTTTTCAGTTTCTGTGCACTCTGAAGAGAAATGTCCTTGCAATGAACTTCCAGAAGGTAAAGAGAGTGGGTCTTAAGTTCTAGGACCAAAAGAGCCATAATTTAGACAGCAGGATGCATTGCTTTGAAGACACATGTGCTGTAAGAGCAAAAGATTGCTATCAGAAGGCCAGTCATAAGAGGACTACCACAAATTCCAGAGAACACAAGTCTCAATCCAGGCCGTTGTGCTGTGAATGAAAAGAAGAGGTGAATGGAGCCAATAAAGCAAAGGAAAAGGAATGGAGATTCAAGTCTTAAAGGGGTGGTCAGGATCTCCTGGTCTCAGAGATGGGTCACAGGAAGATTCCACACTGGAAAATGATCATGCAATCACCACAGCAATGGGCCATACAGACAGTAGATGGTCCCCTTTGATCTTCCTACAGAGAACAGACCTTGGCCAACTTGGAAATGGGTAGGTGTGGAGGGAAAAGAGCCTATCACGGCTTAAGAGGAAAATGTTTAATACCCTCCAAATCCACACCTCCAGAAAAGAGCTTCAGACAACTCTTAGCCACAATGGGTACGCAAAAAGTGAATTCAGATGCTCTTGAATACGCAACTAGCACCTACCACCTCCTACCGCCTACTTACTCCTCTAAATAAGAAGGTATGCACAGATACATTGAGCTCTTTATAGCTGTTGGAGAACTCCCAAGATACTTTATTTCCTGACACATATGCTTTCAACCTATTGGGAAAATATTCTGCTTTATGGTGATGTTTCTTACCCTTAAGTCACCAAATAATGTTTAATAAAAATAAAAACTGAAAAGTATGCAGTTAACTAAATGTTTTGTATGTTTTTTTAAATTTAAAAGTAAGCCATAAATATTAGCATATTATTATTTTGGACTAGGTATTAGAGGTGAATTAAACCCAAACCCCAAGTTACTATTTTCTTTTAAGGGAAGGGAGGAGAGCGACACATTCCTGAATGTTTTTTTTTTTTTTTTAAGATTTATTTATTTATTTCTCTCCCCTTCCCCCACTCTGGTTGTCTGTTCTCTGTGTCTATTTGCTGCGTCTTCTTTGTCCACTTTTGTTGTTGTCAGCGGCACAGGAATCTGTGTTTCTTTTTGTTGCATCATCTTGTTGTGTCAGCTCTCCGTGTGTGCGGCACCATTCCTCGGCAGGCTGCACTTTCTGTCGCACTGGACGGCTCTCCTCACAGGGCGCACTCCTAGTATGTGGGGCTCCCCTACACAGGGACACCCCTGCGTGGCAGGGCACTCCTTGTGTGCATCAGCCCTGCCCATGGGCCAGCTGCACACGCTTCAAGGAGGCCCGGGGTTTGAACCGCGGACCTACCATGTGGTAGACGGACACCCTAACCACTGGGCCAAGTCCGCCGCCCCTGCATGTTTTTATTCACACGTCAGCCCCATGCAGTGGAAGCCCTCTTCCCAGAGGAGCCACCCTTTCAGATCTCGAAGTTAAGAAGCTTTCTCCTATCTGAATGCGGGAGGTTCCCTGCTATTTCATAAGTAGTCCCCAAATTGGTATTTTTTAAACTTCTATTATAGAAATTTTAAACATATAGAAAAGTTGACAGACAATGAATCCCAATCTACAGCTCGTGGCCCATTTTGCTCAACTTCTGCCCACTTCCTTTTCCCTGGTGTTGTCTTGGAGCAAACCCCAGACATCCTATCATTTCAGGTGTAAAGATGTCAACATGTAACTCTAAGAGACAAGAATTCCTTTTCTGACAACATAGTCATAGTTCCATTCCTGCACATGCAAATTGATCATAATTTCTACACATCACCGGTGTTTTCAACCAAGCCCGCTTTTGAGGAGAGTGTTTGGCACCATGCAGAACGCAGCGGGGCCCGCCTCCCTGCCCATAGAAGGGGGGGTGAGAATTAAAACAAGGGCGGACACCAACCAAGCAAAAGGGTGACAGGACTGCGTTATTGTCTGTGTTGGAGCTGGGTTAAACAATTACATTTTTACCATTTTATTTTCAATAAAATGTTATCACAGCGACACTGGAGCATCTTTGGACCTGGAGCTCAGAACCTCAGCTGGCCCAGGGGGTCCTGGATTGGTCTCACCACAGGTGAACCCTCTCCACCACTCATCTCTGCTTCTCTCCATCATCTAGATTTCCACGCTTCTCACTCCTCGCGGTAGAGAGGAGCAACGCTGAAGCCCCTCAGTTTTCCCAACTTCTCTGTAGAAGAGCCCAGCCCACTCTGGGATGGGACTATCTTAGGGGTGACTGCAAGCCTCCATGGAAAGGGGCTCTGATAGGACCAGTTTGGGTTCAGTGACCCTTTTGGTCCAGACAACAGGAACTAGGGTATGAGGCCATATTTGAAGGATATGTCTGCCAAGGGCGTACCCCTGTGGTCTGGATGGGTGGGTAGAATCTCACAGAGAAAGCCAAGGGCCACAGGCCATGCATGGGCTGTGCTGACACTGGGGAGAAGAAGTCAGCAGTGGGCCGCTATGTGCCTGTCCTCGCAGGCAGGAGGACCTCCCTCTCTCTCCACGAATGCTAGGGGGGAATGGGTGGCCTCACTGGGGAGAGGGCTCTGTCCTGGGCTGGGCTTCAATCTCAGTCAACTCTGAGGTTCCCTCCCCCTCAGCAGAGTTTTAGGAGCAGGAGTCTCCTGACGGTTCCTCCCCAATCATCCCAAAGTCGAACCACCCTTCAGGCCAATGGACAAAGTCTGGTTCTCTTGCTAATGCAGTTTTGTCCCACTCGGATCCAAAAGAAAACTGTTGGTCTCTAGCCCATCACAGATGTTCTACTGGAAAGCAAGGACATGAGGCAGGTTTAGATGAAGGCAATTTGTGAGAGGTGGACTCAAGGCAAGGTCAGAGTGTACTGGTCGGGGTTCTCAGGAGAAAAGAAGCAGCGGGATATAGGCTCACATAGCTGTGGGTGGCCGGCAGGTCGGAAATCCGGTAAGACAGGTCAGCAAAGTGGAAACTCAGGAGAGGAAGAGAGGAGTAGAGGCTGTAGTCTTGAAGCGGAATTTCTTCTTTTCTCTTTGGAAATCTCAGTTCTTTTTTCAGAAGGCCTTCAAATGACTAGCTGAGACTCCCAACGTTACTAATCACACCAACAAAATGCCTTCAGAGAAACTTCTAGGCCAGTCTTTGAGTACACAACTGGATACCATTAACCTAGGCAATTTGACAGGCAAAATTAACCATCGCAAAGATGTTTGGAAGGAATTAAAGCTAAATCCAGCAGCTGAGGTGCCCATGGTCTGAGGAGGTATCATCATCTTTATCTTCTTCATTGGATGTCTACATTCCTGGAAGTCAGTGCTCTTTCATCTATGTTGTGAGGACAGTCACCAGAAAGAATCACCTCAGATACTCATCAAAGATTCAGACCTTGGCCCCTGGTCTCAGAGCTTCTGATTCCACAGGCTTAGGGCATGGCCTGGGGATTTGTGCCTTTAACAAATCAGGTGATCGAATGCACATTCAAGGTTGAGAACCACTTGCTGTGGTCAGACACACTAGTCAGACACCCCAGAATATTCTATTCATTCTTTTGCCTTTGAACAAGATGAATTTTCCATATATAATTTCCCCACATTTCTGTGGTGATGGAGATGTGTGCGGCCAGCATACCACAGATGTCAGGGAAGACATTTCTGTCTACACCCTGAATACCTCCCCTCCTGCCCAACAGCTGCCTGCATCAAGAAAAGCTCACAAAGCTCTCCTGGGCTCCCAGGAATACCACCCCACCCCACCCCACCTCCAAGTTAGATGACTGGTTCGTTTGTTTCGCTCGATTCAATGTACTAATACTCTTGGACCCTGCAGGGGTCCCACGAGTTGACCAACATCTTCAACAAAAAATTATACTTAGAAACTGTAAGTACTCATTTTTGAAACTTCACCAAGTCTGGTTTGATGTAACACTGTCCAGATTGGTATTTCGGCAGTGTCGCTGCTCAGGGGAGGGTCTCCGAGCTGGGAAAGTACAATGATTGTGGCAACTATTGCAGATGAGGCAACGTATTTGTGCGAAGTAGTCTCCTGGTAGTCCCGAAAGCATTATTTCTTTTTGAAAATCAGTTTTATTGAGGTATAATTTTGCATATCTTAAACTTCATCCATTGTAGAGATACAGTTTGATGAGTTTTAGTGAATTTATATAGTCACGAGCCATCACCATAATCCAGTTTAGAACACTTCCACCTGCCCAAAAAGTTCCCTTTTCTCACTTGTGACTCATCACTTCTGCTGCCACCCACAGCCCCAGGCAAACTCTGACCTTTCTGTCTCTATCATTTCACCTTTTCTAGAAATATCCTATTAATGGACCCATACAATATGTAATATTTTGTGCCCGAGTTCTTTCACATAAAATAATGTTTCTGTAGTTTATCCATGCTGTTCCATAGATCAGCAGCTTGTTCCTTTTCATTGTTGAGAACTATTCCATCATGTGAGCTCTTTTTAACTGCTTTCTTAATGCAAGTGTGGTTGGAACTTTTCTATGAGGAGGAAACTCCAACCCTAAACAATTTCTTGCTGTTTCTGTGCTGTTAGTTGAGAGGAAACGTATGCATCATTTTGACCTGTACGCAGGCAGAAAAGATGAGAGGGTAGTTTTCTTAATGTAACCATTTTATTCAAACACTCATCTCATGTTTTTAGATTCTTATTAATGACACTTATTTTCCCATGAAAAATCACTGCACACCCTTTTAAATGATATAATTGATTATACAGTTTTTCCTGAAACATGTTATTGTCATTTGTCAGGTAACAAGTACGACATGCTATCAACTTTTTCAGACTTTTATATGTATTTTACCACAAAAGATCAATGTAAAACTAGTAACTTATTCCAAATACAAGGAACAGTCAATGGGATACCCACTTTTACAGTTCCCTTCATTCTTGGGTTCAAAGTACTGGGCCACAGCTCCTAAAACTGGTGAAACTTGATATCCTGTGAATACACGCCAGGTATCTATTTTAGAGTGAATATTCTCTGGTTCAAATATCTTTGCCTGTATATTGCTTTGGAAATACTTTCTCGGAGTCCGAGGCATTCTCCAAACACTTTCCAACATAGCCAGCATTCCAGGGTATTTGCAGAAGAGCTTCGGCAACTCGCGCCACAATCCATTTCTGTCTGCACAGCTGAGTGTGCCCGAAGAGGCAAGAGCATCTAGTGGTTTGGAGAATTTAGTTCAGGGGGTTCATGAATTCTTTATTTTTAATGGGGTGGCTAAATAAAGTCTGTGACAGCATAGAAAATTAGACTTACGTTTATTAAATGCTTTTGAAAAGGGGACAAAGCCAGGGCATAAAACAATGTTTTGTAGGCTTCAAACATTAAAAAAATAATTTCAGCCCCAACTATGTGCTGGGTGGTATAGGAGATGCAGAGTTGAATAAGACTGACTCATCAAGAAATGTATGACCTAGAAGAAGAGATATAACTTTGGTGGAATTCCTTAGGTGGTTTGATGAACTTCGGAAGCCTAAATGTTTTCTATTTGGTAGGTTTTTTGGGTTTGGCAGAAAATGCTCTCTGCATTATTCTGGAGATGGAAATCGGGTGCTTCCTCAGAATACAAGTTGATTCTCTGTCCAAAGAGAATGAATTAGCTAGCGCCAATTGCTTTCCGAGGGCGCATGTAAATGCTGTGACTGATGTGAAACTCTTTCATCTTCAGCTTGAGGAATGAAACGTGTAACCATCATGGAGAGGACAAGGCCTGTTTGGAAGAGCCCTGACCAAGGAGCCGGAATGGCTCAGCGTTGTCTAGCTGCGCTGCTGATTAGCACGGGGATTTTTTAACGACTCCTTTAACTTCCCTGGGCCAAGGATGCTTCATCTAGAAAAGAAGAACACTTGCATCCGTAAGTTCCTACGTTTCTTTCAGCTCTAAAATTCCATTATACCTTTTAAATATTTATTTATATATATTCACAAAGAATTTGCATTTTTCTTCAGTTGGGTAGATAACTTGGACAATCCATTTCAAGGAAGATCATTTAATCCAACTTAATGAAGTCTATATACTTTGCATTCTGATGGCAGCGTTGGAGGCATATAGTGAAGTCATGTTTCCAGATCAGACTGTTTGACCAGATACATTAAGAGCAGAAATCTTGGTCGAATGTTCTGAATTGCTCTAGTGGAGCTCCTGGTGACCCATCTTGCTTTCAGGGTTGCAACAAGATTTAAAAAAAAAATCACTTAAAAAAATCATTTGGGATCACAACAGAAACCTCAAAAGTACACCAAGGATGAAGGCTTTACCAAAAATGGCTTCCTTTCTTTTTAAAAAATTTTTATTGTGAAATCTATATACCATAACATTTTCCATTTTAATCACTTTCAAGTATACAATTCATTCATCATATTGTGCTATCATCACCATCATCTGTCACCAAAACTATTTCATAATCCCAAACAGAAATTCTGTACCCATTAGGCAATAGCTCCCCATCCCACCCACCCTCAACCCCCACCCTTGCCAAGCTCTAATCTACTTTCGGTCTCTATGAATTTTCATATTCTAGTATTTCATATATGAGACCTTACACTATCAGCTCTTTTGTGTCTGTCTTACTTCACTCAACATGATGTCTTCAAGGCTCGCCTCTGTTGACCATGTCCATCTATGTTGTAGCAGGCATCATGATGCCTTCTTCATGGAGGACACAAATTCTTGGCAAGAATCACTTGTCTAAAAATTACTGTTAGGTAAGCCTCCTAAGGCTTTATGACTTTCCATTCTTTAGGTGTTATACATCATTTCTTTCCTTGGGTTTGTATTGGATAAAAGTAGGAAACAAGCCACTGATAGATACTGAATTTTTAAGCATAGGAAAGGCTTTGTATAGTAAGGAGAAAATTAACTTCCATACTTCTTCAATTTGCATATATATAAATATCTCTTTCTGCCAAAAAAATAGGAAAACTAAGTCATTAAGATAGACAAATTTGAAGAGGAAATTTTGGGTTCTGGTGTCATTTCTTCTACCTCCAATTCCAGACTGTTAAGCTATGAAGATGGTGACAAAAGTCACACAATGTCAATGTCCCAACAATCTGCTGTTCTTAAATGAAGGAAGGATAAAACCCCCGTCTTTATGGTGTACAAAGTAGTATTTGTGCATTCTTTATGCTTTAATGATTAATTCATTGGATATATTTGAAAAAAGCTGCAATAAGGTCTTCTTTAAAGAACAAAGGATGACAAAATACCAAAAAGATAAAAATAAAGGACCAAGATTTGGTGATTATCTTATGCCAAGCAACTGGGCATAGGAAACCACTGGTTATATTTTGACAAGAGTGTCTGAAAGTCAAATATCAATTCTTTGAAAGGTCTATAAATCTGCATTCTGATTAAATAAATATCTGTTCTTCAATTTTAAAAAGATGTGCCCAGAAAATTGACCTGAAAGTTTAGATATAAAGTTGATAAAGTTTAGATGTAAAGTTCAATAAAATCTATGATCAGTTAGCCATGGAAAGTGTGGTGGTTATTTAAGCAGAAAATAGATCCTTCTTGTCCTCATGCCTAGTATATAAGTGGAAAATGGAATTTCTGGATGTTACAAAGGGCTTGGAAGGCAAGGCCAGTATTCTAGAGAAGCAAAAGTTACCAAAGAGTGGCAATAACCAGGAAGGATCTGAGAGAGTGAGGGAGAATTGGATTACAGATGGAATCTAGTGAACCAGTTTGCCAATCTGGACGTAAACAATATAAACACAAGTTTCAAGTAAATGTTGAAATTAGGTCCAGCTGCAAATAACAGAAAATCCAAAGTAACAGCATCTTAAACATGATGTAAATGTTTTCTCTACACAGCCTGGTTCTAGTTTGAGGGGTGCCTCAATCTTCAGAACCCAGGCTCCTTCTACTGTGTTGTTCCATCAAACTCAACATGAAGCTTCACGTTATGGGCGAGAAGTCTCCTCAAGTCTGAACTGGACAGCAAGAAGAAAGAAGAGGGGAAGTGGACTTGGCTCATCAGTTAGAGCATCCATCTACCACGTGGGAGGTCCACAGTTCAAACCCATGGCCTCCTTGACCCATATGGAGCTGGCCAACGCACAGTGCTGATGCACGCAAGGAGTGCCGTGCCACACAGGGGTGTCCCCTGTGTAGGGGAGCCCCACGTGCAAGGAGTACACCCCATAAGGAGAGCCACCCAGCACAAAAGAAAGTTCAGCCTGCCCAGAAGTGGCGCTGCACACACGGAGAGTTGATGCAGCAAGATGACTCAACAACAACAACAAAAACGAGACACAGATTCCCAGTGCCACTGACAAGAATAGAAGCAGACACAGAAGAACACACAGCGAATGGACACTGAGAGCAGACTACTGGGGGGAGGGGAAGGAGAATGGGAGAGAAATAAATAAATAATAAAAAATTTTTTTAAAAAGAAGAAGAAAGAAGAGGAGGAGAATAAGCCCCTCCATTAAGGAACTTCCTCAAAGTGATAAATAAAACAAGCATTTAGATCCCATTAGCCAGACTCTAAACTCTAAGCATAGGGTCACAACTAGAAATATGGGATTGTGGTAGTTTGAGACTTTTGTGGACCCCAGGAAATTATGTTCTGAAGCTAATCCATTCCTGTAGGTTTAAATCTATGGTAGATGGGACCTTCCTTTTATTTAGATCACTTCAGTAGGGCATGACCCAGGGTGGGTCTTAATCCTTTCACTGGAGTCCTTTGTAATTGGGATAAATATATAGAGAAAGTGGCTGCAGAAACAGAGAGGAACCCACAGAAGGTGAAGGAGAAAGCCATGAGAGCAAGAAGCAGAAATCAACGGAGCCTGGAAAAGAGGAAGCAACGAGGCCCAGAGGAGAAGGGAAAGATGAGCAGATGCCACCATAAGCTGCTCCATGTGCTTTGCCATATTAGAGAAAAATCCATGACTACCAGAAGCTGGTCCTCAGGGAGAAAAGCATTGCCTGACCAAGCCTTGATCTGGACATTTTCACAGCCTCAGAACTATAAGCTTGCCACCCAATAAACCCTCATTGTAAAAACCAATCCAAGTCTGGTATATTGTCTTGGCAGCCCTCAGCAAACTAAAACAGGGATGTTGGGGAGTGTACTCTTAATTCTAGGGTGCTATGTGTTCAGTTAAAAATGGGGTTCTAGGATTGTGGAACAGTACCTCTAACATTGGAGTAAGTGGACAAGGTTGCTGGCGTCCAGAGGCTCTAGGCTGCTCCAGGACTGGCCTGACTGCATGAAAATTAGGGAATCAATATCTGAATGTGTGACATACCAAGAATAACATCAAAGATATTCTGCTAGAGAAAAGAAGGAGTGAACTCCATGGTTTGCCTGTTCAACTACCCACATATCTACATACACACTTCTTTCCACATGTAGCAAACATTCATACTTTTCCCAAGGGTGACAATGTCAACATCCCATTAGGCATTTCCTCCAGTTCAAAGTCCAGCATCTTGGGTGGTGAGCAGAGCTGTCCAGAGGTGGTCCTTGTGGTCAGGGAAACTCTGAACTGAAAGTTATCTACTCCAACACGAGCAATATATAGTGGTGCAGTAGAACAAGGGTAGTTACAATCAAAACTACCTTTTGGAAAAGGGGGATGCTGGGAAATACCAGCAGTCCTTGGCCTATAGCAATGATCAAATCTTTTGGAAATAAAAATGGGAGGGCCTTGGCATAGAGTAAATTCCTTGGTTAGTCCATTGACCTCCTTCCCCTGTGAGATAAATTCTCTTGCCCATTTTCCTCATGGCTCTGCCCTCTATAGGGATCTTCCTTGACCCTCATCTTGCAAAGCCACAGCAGAAATGAACGTTAGAGGGTATGTCCATTTCCAGAGCTGAACAGCTTTGGGGTCCTGGGAGTTGCTTTAGGAATTGTTCAGTCACCTGCACTTGCAGGCCAGTTTGTAGTTTCTTTAACAGTGTAATTAATACCTCCACAAACTTAGTATGCTTCTAACATGTTTGTTTCTGGTCCATTCCATTGTAGGGTTGACAGAACTAGCAAATTAACATACAGCATGCCCAGTTAAATTTTTATTCCAGATCAAACAAGTAACTTTTAGCATAGGTATGTTCCAAATATTTTTAGACTAAAAAATTGTTGTTGCTCTGAAATTCAAATTGAACTGGAAGTCCTAGGTTTTATCTGGCAATCCTCTTCCAAGAAACCCAAACCGTGGCCTAGACATAGTTTTTAAGTCTGAAGACTCTGGTCTTTTAGTTACTGGTCACTATGCTTCTCTCACCCCACGTCCACTCAATGATGTACTTAGTTGGGAAGATAACATCTTTAAGCTGATGTTTGCCACCGGGCTGGCTCCCGTTGTACAACAGAGAACTTAGAATATAAAATCATTCACAAAACTTTGGGACCCAGTACAACCTCTTGCTTAAGCTGCCTTTGCAGAGCCACCACTTATAATTGCTTGGGGGTACAGAAGCAGGGGGCAGGTTTCAATGAGCAAGGCCCCCGATTAGTCAAATTAGACTGTAGGCCACAGGCAGAGAGCTCTCCCTGGCAGAGCTGTTTCCCCATTCTGTTTGCAGATCAGCTCAGCTGGCTTTCTGTGAGCGCCCTCTCTCTTGAACTTCATAGGAAATGGTAGGGAGCAGCTGAACATGCCTCAAATTCAGAATTTTTCTAACTACTTTTTCCTAATGCTCAGCCTTAGTCAGCAGATAAAATGCCTTCTAAAGTAATACTAGGCAATGCCACCAAATGTTTCATCACCGCATGACAATGGACATTATTTTTCCTGCTTGCAGTATCTGAGTGCTTGCCATTCAATCGCTAAGTCAGTGCCACCATTTAGGTTCTGTCACATACATTTCCTACTTCCAAATAACAAATGCTGCACTGGGTAGGATTGGGTTCCACTGCAGCTATCAGAAAACACAAAGTAGGAGCGACTTGAGCAAGTGTATTAGTTTCCCGTGGCTGCTATAACAAGTTTCCATAAACTTAAGCAACTTCAATTGCCATAAATTCATCCTCTTACAGCTCTGGCTGTCAGAAGTCTGAAATGAGTCTTACGGGACTACAGTTAAGGACTCGGCAGGGTTGAGTTCCTTCTGGAGGCTCCAGAGGAGAACCTGTTTCCTTGCCTTTTCCAGCTTCTAGAAGCCACTTGCTTTTCTTGTCTGGTAGCCCCTTCTTTCATTTTCAAGGCGCATCATAATGACCTCTGCTTTCATTGTCACATCTCCTTTTTTTCTGTCTCTGACATTCCTGCCTGCTTCTTACAAGGACCCTTGTGATTACAACAGGTCCTTACAGATAATCCAGGATCATCTCCCCACCTTCATCACATCTGCCAAGTCCTTTTGCCATGTAAAGTAGCACATTCACAAGTTCCAGGGATTAGGATGTTGACATCTTTGGAGACTCTTATTTTGCCTATCAAGCAACACAGAAGTTGATTTTTCTCTCTCAAATAAATGTAGACAGTCAGGGCCAGTGGAGGGTCCACGGTCATGAAGAACTCAGGTTCCTTCCATCTTGCTCCTCTCTTCAGCAAGCAGCCTCCACCTCAAGGTCCAAGAGGACTCTCCCAAACTCCAGTCAAACATCCAAAGGTGAAGGCTCAGGGCGCAGACGGCAAAAAGAAGGGCATGCACCCGCCCTTTAAAGCTACTTCCCAGGACTTGCACATACGGCTTCCGTGAACAGCCCATTGGTTAGAACTTGGTCACATGGCCATGCTTAGCTGCAAGGGTGGATGGGAACTGTAGGATGCATTCTGGGTAGCCACATGCCCTGCTAAAAAATGGGGATTTCTGCTACTACAGAGGAAGAAGAGGACATATATTGAGGGACATTTGGCAAATCCCTCTTAATTCCGGCTATAAATCCTACAATCATATGTACACTTCAGGTGGAGAATGAATTTAATTCACATGCAAGTATGCTAAATTCCAGAAGAAAGATAGTTTTACCTAACTACTGCTAGTCTTCTACAGATCTTTGGAATAATGCAACAAGCATCCTTCATATAGCACCAAGGTCAATGTTGTTCTCTTTAAAAAAAAAAGTCATTTATGCAAATGCCCTCTAGAGAAGAACATGAATGAAATAGAAGCTTCATGGTTCCAGAAGTAAACAGAGGGGTTTTTTCCCTCTAGAAGTCCAGTGGATTTCTACTGAGTGATCTACTGATTATCCGTGAATCCATAATTGGAGCTCTTACTGCATGGAGGGCCATGGCTGAAGGAGGAGTGGCTTCTCCCAGGTACCCCCATAGTCCACTGTGTGGACTACTGTCTTAGAGGAGAAATTTGGGGATAAGAGGAAAACCTTTGGAGAATAACAGCAGCGCCCCTAGGCAGTTGAGCTAGAGAGACATTTTTAAGTTAATGAGTGAAGAAATCAGACCCAGGAAGGAGGCAAATATCCTTTAGCAAAATAAGACCATGTTGTGCTAAAAGGAGGGATATTCATTCCTCCTGTGGAAAGACCAAGGGGTCTGTGAATCTCTGGGTTGTGAGGTACATGGTCTCTAATTCAGGGGGAAACTGAGCTTGGCCATTGTTGGAATTGAAAGGTCTCCCCCAAAGCTCCCACACCCCACTTTGGAACCAGCAAAGTGGCTGGAGAGGTTCTTGTCAGTCCGAAGGAGAAACACCTAAAGAGATGGCAACTCACTCCAATCCAGGTGTTGGGGTGGCCAGCAGAAGCAAGGCTCACACAGCACCGGGCAGGACAATGTTTACTGACAGAGAGAGGAAACCAAGGAAAAGTCAGCTTTACGGGTGGGCAAGGGCTCCCCGTGGCCAACTGGTCTCCGCCGCACCCTGGAGATCCTCTGTGGGCAGCATGCAGCTCTTGGGTGCACCCGGATGTGAGCCGGCTGCCATAATTGCCCATCAGAATCACAGTCTCCAGGAACTATGGAAACCTGCGGGGAACAATAGGGAAAGGAATGTGACCGCAGTCCCCTCATCTACAGGGGCTTGGCTTTTATCTCGCCACAAATCTGGTCCCGCGGGCAGGAAATGTCTGTGGGTCCCAGGGATCGGAGCAGGCCACCCGGCTCTGTGCAGAGAGCGGCAGGCACTTCCACACCTGAGCACCGTCCCGGGCTGGGACTCCTCACAAGCGGGAGCGGTGGAGGGTCCTGGGGGAGGGGGAAACTGCAAAAGATTCCCCTTCTTCCCTCCTCCCCATAACTCTTCGCCCGCTGCTGGGATGACTCGTTCAGTGATTCCTCTTCCCTGCGGGACCGTGAGCTCCACCAGGGGAAGGCCGTATCCGTTTTGCTCCCCAGCGGATTTTAGCAACTACTGGGAACGACTGACTAAATGAATGAGTAGTGAATGAGTCATCGTTCTTCCCCCCCACCCCCACCCCCCGCCAATTGTGCAATAAGGGCCTTTGTTACAATTTCTACCCCCATTTTATTATAGACTTGCAAACACACGAAGAAATGAAAAGGACACACACCTCCCATCTAGGTGCTGGAACGAGCACTTTGCTCTCGTTTCATCGCCTGTCTGTCCACCCACCCTTAAATCCGACTTGATTACGAGGGCCCCGGGCCCTCGGCGAGCCTGGCACACAGGCCTGCTGGCTCTAGCGGAGGTCCCCGAGACTGCAGACCCGGAATCGTCCTAAAAGGAACCTCCACGGCTTTTTTGTGCTAATGTAGAACTTCGAAGGAAGCATTTTAAAGTGGAACTCTGTAGAGTTAGGTAGCATTTCCTTTATTCCAGATCCTTAGCTAGTTTCGGTTTAGATAGCTTCATTTACAGAGACCACGGGGTGAAACATGTTACCCTCATTTTGGGATTAATGGAGAAACAGCGCAGGTAAACCCAGAAGAGCTCCAGGATGACGCAGAAAATAAACTCAGGCGATCCAAGCGGAAATGAAACCAGGGGGGCCTCGTCTGGAGCCCGAGTCTCTTGGCGGGCAGCGCCCTGGTCCCCTCGGCCAGGATCACACAGGGGGCAGATAGGGCGGCTCCAGGGCCAGGGAGTGGCACTGCCCGGCTGGGGGGGAAGCGATTCCCTCCAGGAGCTCCAGAAAAAGCCTGCGGTCTCCCCAGGGGAAAGAGCAGCCCGGCCAACGAGCAGCTGGAGCGAGCGCAGGCACAGAGTGGCCGTAGCCAGGGCGGCGACGGCTCCGACGGGCGGCGGGCGCTGCGTGGGGAGGCCAGCGGGGCTGCCCCCGCGCCCGCGCCCCCGCGCCCCCGCGCCCGGCCCCTGCCGGGGAGCACCCGCGCGCACCCCACGGGCCCAGGCGCGGCCCAGGCAGCGGTCACGGGGTCACCGCGTTTAGCTCCACCCGCTGCTGCACGCTTAGTTATGCGGAGCAAAGGCGGGAAATTGAGTAAGGGGCGGCTTCCCCCCACGATCAGGTTTTGAGAAAAGGCGTGCCCTACTTTGCAGAGTTAATAGCCTTATCCCAGCACACACGCACGCGCACCTTTTCCTTTTACTTGGTTTTGGTAAGTTCAGGCTCCATGTTATGATAAACACTTTTTTTTTTTTAAGTGGGTTTATACTTTACAGTTTTGAATAACTCCGGGAAGGACACTCTCAGGGCAGGAGGATCCACCCGTGGCACGTTTTTAGGGAGCTGGCGGTGGATACAGGGCAGGATCCCCCCAGAAACAGAGACCCCCATCGCGGCACGTAAATGAAAACGCAAGCGCTGAAACTAGGAGAGGCACTGAGCGGGAGCCAATGTGGGAAGGCTGTGGAGAAGGCATGAAAACGAGTCTTTTTTAACCAGTCCTTTGTAACCTCCTGACTTTAAGTACTGAAACCATTTATGAAGCAATATTCATAGATTTGACTATTTGAGAGATATCTTAAATGTTTCCCTTAAAAATGGTAAGGGTTTTCTGCAAGGAAGAAGATCCAGAAACTGGCGTATTAATTTTGGATACAACTTAAAACAGCTCCACCCTGGACTTCAGTTAGGAAAGCCAAAAAATTCGTGTTTTGTTAAAGATCATTTAAATTGTTTTCTGGCTCTTGCAGTTGGAAGAATCTTGTCTCTGCCTTTCTCTTTTAAAATTTAATGGTAAATATTTTTTAAAATTTAATAGTAAATATTTCAAACTGAACGTTAAATCTTTTGGAAATGATTCGTATTTGTGAGAAAAGCAAAAAGGAGCAAAAGTTGCCCAGGGTCCTACGATCATAACACAAATGCTGTTAATACTTCCAGGGTATTTGTTTTCCTAGGTTTTCCATGCTTTCCCCCCCTATATTTAGAAACTTAAGTTGTGTGTTGTTAGCCTGTTTTTCTCATAAATGTAATCATGTTATAGATATAGATATAATTCTGTACTCTTTTTACATTTCATTTTAACGTAATCATTTTCTATGTTAGAATATGGTTTTCATAGCCATGTTATTTGGCTTTTTAAGCCAACTTATTGAGTATAATTTACATAAAATAAAACACACCCAGTTTATATATACAGTTTGATGCACTTAAATAAATGGATACACCTAAATACTGCCTCAACCAAGCTACAGAATAATTCTATCACCTCCAAAAGTACTCTTCTGGCTCTTTGCAATCAGTCCCCCTACCACTCCTCCAGTACCAACCAATCCATTTTCTGTCACTACTGATTAATTTTGCTTGCCCTGAACTTAATGTACGTGGGATATTAAGTATGTTTTCTTTTATGTCTGATTTCTTTTGTTCAGCATAGTGCTTCAGAGATTCCATCCATGTTGTATGTGTCAATAACTTGTTCCTTTTTTACTGATGAATAGTTTTCCACTGGATGGCTATATTACAATTTACTTAGCCATTCATCAGTTGATCATTTTCTTTGTTTCCAGTTTTTGCCTATTATGAATAATACTAACATTTTTATGTGGACATATGCTTATGTTTTCCTGGGTAAACACTTAGGAGTGAATTTGCTAAGCCATATGGTAAGCTTATGTTTAACTAAATGAGAAATGGCCTAAATGTCTTCCAAAATGGCAGTTTGATTTGTTCCCCACCATCAATATATGAGATTCCCAGGGAGTCCACACCCTCTCCTGCACTTGATATTGTCAACTTGCTAATTTTAGACATTCTTGTGGATGTGTAGAAGTATCTCATTGTGATTTTAATTTTCATTTTCCTAACAGCTAATGATGATCATCTTTATATGTGCTTATTGTATATTCATATTTCTTCTTTTGTACAGTGGCTACTCAAATCTTTTGCCTATTTATTGAGTTATTATGAGCTTTTAAAAATATATTCTATACACAAGTCCTTTGTCAGATATGTGTACTGTGAATATTTTCTCCTAGTCTGTTGCTTGCTTTTTTTCTCTTCTCAGTAATGTATTTTGGAAAGCAAAGTCCAGTTTACCTGTTTTTTTTTTTTCTCATTTACAGTTCATAATTTTTACATCTTTCCTAAGAATTCCTTGTCTATACCAGTGCCATGAAAACTTTCTCCTATGTGTTCTTCTAGAAAATTTATAGTTTTAGCTTTTAGGTCTATGATCCAGTTTAGGTTAATTTTTGCATATGATGTGAGGTAAGGGTTGAGGTTCATTTTTTTTCATAAGGATATCTAGTTGTTCCAGCACCGTTTGTTGAAAAGACTTTCTTTTCTCCATCAGATTGCCTTGGCACCTTAAAAACCATGTATGATATTTGTTGGCTGTAGATGCATGGACTTACTTATGGACTCTCTAATCTGTTCCATTGATCTGTTTATCTGTCTTTAAGCCTTAATTACTGTTTTTTAACAGTAAGTCTTGAGGTTAAGTAATATAAATCCTCCAACTATGTTCTTCTTTTTAAAAATTATGTTGGCAGATTCACAGTGGTTGCCAGGGGCTGGGGATGGGGGGAATGGGGAGTGACTGACTGATTAACAAGGACAGAGTTTCCTTTTGGGGTGATGAAAAACGTCTAGAACTAGATAGTCATAATGGTTACACAACATTGAATGTACTAAAAGCCCCTGGATTGTATACTTTAAGTGGTTAAAATAGTGAATTTTATGTTATGTAGCACTTACCACATACAAAGCTTACTGGCCTAAAACAATAGCCATTTTAATTATTTTTCACAATTCTGATGGTTAATTGAGGCTCAGCGGAGCGGTTCTTCTGCTGGTGTCACTTTGTTCATTGCGTTGGCTGCAGTCAGATGGCGGTGGGGTTGGCACATCCAAGATGTCTTCATTCATGTGTTGCCACCTTAGTGGGGATGCTAGGGAGGCTGGTCTCCACGGGAACACTGGCGCAGCTGGGCCTCTTCCTCTCTGTCCATGTTTTCCCAGGCTTCTCCCTCTCCTTGTAGGTTCTTGCTGGGCTTCTTACATGATGCTCAAAGCTCCTGAAGTGTAAAAGCAGAAGCTGCCAGGCCTTCTTAAGACTTAGGCCCTCAACTCCCACCACGTTCTACTGGGTACAGTGAGTCACATGTACTTATAGCTGTATAAATGGTCCTTTTCCTCCTCACTTGCTTTTCTTTAATTGGGATTTTTCCCTTGACTATTCTTGCTTACTTATCATTTCAGATAAACTCTATAATCAACTGTCTAGCTCTAGAAATAAAGAAAAAGGTATTTTTATTAGTATTGCTTTAAATGTATAAATTAAGTAGGAGAGAACTGACATTTTGATGATGTTGAACCTTCCTTTCCAAGAACACACTGTTTTCCCTTCTGTTCAAATGTACTTTTATGCCTTTTGTGAAACTTTAATAGCTTTTCTCATAGAGATTTTGCACAATTCTCATTAAGTCTATGCCTAAATTGCTTCATTATTTAAATACTTAACACTTTAATCCAAGTAGTTTTCTCTTTTCTTGGGGGGTGTGTATGGAGATTTATGGTGTTATAGCAAAATCTCAATAAATTTGTGTTCTAAATATTGTCATTTGCTCTAGTGTCATTTACTGTACAATCATGTTTTTAAAATTCTCCATTGGTCTTCTTTTTTTAAATTTAATTTAATTTTTCTTTATTTATCCCCCCTTTCTGAGATGGTTCTTGTCTGTCTGCTCATTGTTTCCTTGCCTTTTTCTAGGAGGCACCAGGAACCAAACCTGGGACTTCTCACATGAGAGGTAAGTGCCCAAAGGACTGAGCCACATCTGCTCACCATTGGCTGTGGCATCTGCTGGCTTGTGGCTTCTGCTTGTTGCGGCAGGGGCGGAGTCTAGCTTATTGCAGCAGGGATGGAGTCTAGCTCCTTACGGTGGGAGGTGGCATCTAGCTCTGTTGCAGCAGGAGGTGGCATCTGCTCACTTTTTTTTTAGAAGGCACCAGGAGGAACCCAGGACCTCCCATGTGGTAGATAGGCACCCAAGTGTTTGAGCCACATCTGCTTCCTTGTATAATCATTTTTTTCTCCACAGATTTGGGATGCCTCTTTTATTCACTCCTATATATTAATATGTTGGGATCTGTTCTGAGCTATTTATTCTGCCCCATCAATTAATCTTATGCCAGATGATACTGTTTTAACTATTGTAGCTTTATTATATTTTATGTCTAGTAGGTCTCTTCCCCTACAATTAATTTCTTAAAAGATATATCATTTTTTAAACATTCCATAACATTTTTTCATATGAATTTTTAAGTTTCACTAAATTTCTTCATTAAATATTGTATTAGGACATTGAGAGGAATTCATTAAACCTAAAATTTAACTTTGTAAGACTAGACATTTAAAAATATTAAAAATTCCTATTCAGAAATACTACAGACCCTCCATTTTTCATAGTTTAAATTTCTTAATTTAGTACTTATAGCTTCTTTATTCATGTATCCCAAACATATATCATGTTCAAATTACTTCAAGTATTTTATATTTTTATTGCTATTGAGAATATGTTCTCCATTTTCTTTTTATCTTCTAACTGGTTATTGCTGTTAAATAGAAATGCCTATTGATTTTTATATATGTAGCTGTTTTAAAATTTACAATCACAACACACAACGGCCAAAAAAGTAAGCCTTCATTTCTCTATAAATTAAACCAGTTTAGCTATCCAGCAACCATTTCTGCTGATGGCAGAAAAAAGAAAATCAATATTACTATTCAATTGGAACTCAGTTTATAGTCAGTGTTTTAGAATTCTTTTTCTACATCCCCTTTTACCCTCTTCCCTTCTCTCTCAAGTTTTCTACATAGGACGGGGAGAGAGGCTTCCAGCTCCGAAATGCCCTGTATCCTGTGCATGTGCCACTGTCCCAGCTGGGAGTAACTTGCAGTTTTGGCACTCAACACAGGCAGCAACGTGCTGGGATTGCTAGAGCAAGCGTGAGTGTTCCCCTTTCTGGCTCAGCAGATGACTCACTCTTGCCGGGTCTTCTCCTCCCTTGGTCCTTTATTCCCCTTCATTCTCTTTGAGTTTTTTAAATCAGATTTTCTATAGACCTGCCCATCCCCATCCTTTCCTAGGATGCTGACTCCACGACTCAACAGTTATCAACATCTTTTCATCCATCACCCCACCTGGGCCATAATTATCCCCTGCCTCTTCCTCTTCCTCCTGGAGTTATTTTGAAGAAAATCCCAGCCATCATGTCATTTCACTCTGGTCAAATTTCCAAACTCTTTCTCTTTTTCTTTTCCATATACATAAACATTCTTTATTAGTTTCCTTTACAGGAGACAATAACACCAGCTTTTTAAAAGAAATCTCAGGTCATTTGAGAGGCCAAACAGATCCAAGGAAGGAAGATGAAAATTAAATATATTAAATTATTTAAGGGAAGCAGATTTGGCTCAATGGATAGAGTGCCTGCCTACCATATGGGAAGTCCAGGGTTCAAACCCAGGGCCTCCTGACCCGTGTGATGAGCTGGCCCACACGCAGTGCTGATGCACACAAGGAGTGCCGTGCCATGCAGGGGTGTCCCCAGCATAGAGGAGCCGCACGCGCAAGGAGTGTGCCCTGCAAGGAGAGCCCCCTGTGCAAAAAAAGCACAGTCTGCCCAGGAGTGGTGCCACACACATCGAGAGCTGACACAGCAAGATGATGCAACAAAAAGAGACACAGATTCCCAGTGCCACTGACAAGAATGCACGCGTACGCAGAAGAACACACAGCGAATGGACACAGAGAGCAGATACAGAGGGGGGAGGGAGGAAGGGGATAGGAAAAAAAAATTAATCAAAAGGCACTGTATTAGTCAGCCAAAAGGGTACTGATGCAAAATATCAGAAATCTGTTGGCATTTATAAAGGGTATGTATTTGGGGTAGAAGTTTACAGTCACAAGGCCATAAAGCTTAAGTTACTTCCCTCACCAAAGTCTGTTGCCACATGTCGGAGCAAGATGCCTGCCGACATTTCCAAGGGTTCAGCTTGCCTTCTTCCTCTTAAGGCTCTGTGCTCCCAGCTTCTTCCAGTATCAGCTGTCGGCTGGGATAAATCTAGTCTCTCTCCTGGGGCTCATCTCTCTCTGGGCTCAGCTGCTCTGTTCTCTCCACAAGGTCAGCTGTAGACTACTAGGCTCTCTCTCTTCCCAAGGCCTCTGCCGAGTCTACGGAGCTGTCTCTATTCCTCTGTGTTCTTCTCCTGTGTGTTTACTTCCTGGGGCTCCAGCATCAAAAAACTCCACTCTCTGCCATGTTTTCTCTGTGAGTCCCCACCCACCAAGGGGGCGAGGACTCAATGTCCTACTGACATGGCCCAATCAAAGCCTTAGTCATTATTTAATCAAGTATAAATGAAACCTGTGAATCCAATACAATCAAATATGCCCAGAGGAAAAAACCAATTTACGAACATAATCCAATATCTATTTTTGGAATTCATAAACAATACCAAACTGCTACAGGCCCTAACTACTAGATCTACTAAAGATTTACTAAAGATCTAACTAAATATCTACTACCATGGTGGTAGCAGGCTAAGGAAGATTAAGCTACAGCAAAATCATCTAGTGTAAATACTAGAGTACACAGCTTTCCATAGGTGAAACAGGTACAAAGGAGAATCCAAGATACGTAGTCCCCAAGGTGATGGTGATCATTCTTCCTCCCCAGAAGCATTTGTTTCTCTGTGCTGCCTCCCCTCAGGACTCCACCCAATGGCCACTTAAACTGACAGCTGCCTGCCCCTACTTTACAAAAGCTCGAGTTAGGTTTTCAGTTGTCTAGGGCTCTAGCAGTAATTTAGCAGAGACCTTGGAGAACTTGTGACAGAGAGGAACCTGGGCTGGTAAGGTTGCTAATTGTTCTGAACAAAGAAAATCCTTAAGCATTTACATGCAAAGTCACCCAAACTTCCCCAGGCACATTCAAACATCCCTACAGGACACCCTCAGAAGTATGAAATATTGCTGCTGTGGAGCTGTAGTTAAAGCTGCAAGGCTCACAAAATCAAAGAAGCCAGAATGAGGCAACGTGGGTAGGAAATTCCAGCGATTAAGCTCAGTCAGTCTTTCCTCATGTTAGGAGAAACTCTACTGTACCTGAAGCAGGATGTAGAAAGCTACACTGAAGCAAGCTAGATCTTCTGCTGAACTTTTAAATCAAATACCTAGGGAAAACAAGAGGTGGGCTTGATTTTATTTTTAAAAAGCCTAAGAAGTTATTCTATTATAAAGGGACATGGCCGAATGGGTAGGAAACAGATCCCCCATTGTGAGTTTTCCTGATGGCTTCTGCAAGGATAATGGATGTCGATCACCTGGATTTTGGAGCAATACTTCATTTTATCCTCCTAAGGTATGGTTTTGGTGACTACTACCGCTTCAAAACATACATTGTTGATTCAAGAAACGGCCGGGCTAGAAAAGATTCTGCGCATCAAGATAGCATAAACTCTGGTGGCTCCAGCTGCCACAAGTTTGCCATCTGCATGACAGATTGTACCACAAGTGTCAGCCATGTCATCCACAAGGATAGCCACTTGGTCCTTCACGTCTCCCACCATGTGGTCCACTTCATTGGCCTTCTTCCGTTCTTCATGGCTCAAGGCAAAGTCCACATTCAACCGGTCTGCAGTGGAGGTCACTCTCAGCTCCACCAGCATCTGGTGAAACAATAGTGTAGTTCCTCCACTCAGAGATATTCTCCCTTATCCACTTCAGGACAGCTGGCTCTGCATACAAAACTGTCCACCAGGATATAAAAAAAAAAACCCTGAATTTGAGAAGCATGTAGGTCCATGGTGATGAGATGATCCGTGCCTGCTACAGATGGCATAATTGCAACAAGCTTGGCCAGGATTGGGGCCCAGCTTTTACCCTTCTTATCCTACGGGGCATAAGGGAAGCATGGGATGACTGCAGGAACCCGCTGGCTGAATCGATCTTGCAGGCGTTAATCATGATCAAAAGCTCCATGAGACAGTCAGTGATTTCAACACTATCACTCAGAACAATGTAGACATCCTCTCCACGTACATTCTGCAATTTCCACACAGGTCTCCCGGTTGCTGAATTTCTTAGTCACTACCTTACTTAGCTGCAGGCCGAGGCATTTGGCAATTTTCTGGGATAAGTCCTGGTGGTAGCAACGGCTGAAGATTTTAATATGCGGCATTGTGGTCAGCTACCCTGGGAACTCTTCCCTCAGTGATCGGTGCTGCTATTGCTATTGCTGCTGCCACCGCCGAGGCAGGAACGAAAGTCGGATCAGACAGTCAGAACCAACAGCTTGGCATTGCTGTCCGGTAATCTGATATTCTGGGTGGGTGGGCATGCAGCTTGGAATTGCCCAGCGCCGAGGAGGCAGGGATAGCATGGCAGTCCACAGCCTGCACTCACCTTTTTACTCTTTTTCTAACAGTTGTTCAGAGGCATCTCACTTTGGCTGTATCTCATACGTTTTGGTATGAAGCATTCCTATTTTTGTTCTTTTTAATCTGTTACTATATTTTCATTTGCTCCTTGACCTAATATATTTGGGAAAGGTATCTTAAGTTCCAGGTAGTTCAAGTTCTGGTGGCTAAAGATTCTGGACTGCACGTAATTGATTTTGACGTTTTCTTTGTGGCCTTCCATGCAATCAATGCTTATAAAAATACACCATGGACACTTAAAAAGATGAATTTCATATGAGCCCATCCTATTTATTAATTGTGCCTTTGAATTATTTTGTTAAACTCCTCTGAGTCCTTTTTTTTTTTAACCCACTCGCGCTCTGATAGTGTTGTGTTAAAATCTTCTGCTCACAGTATCTGTCCAATTATTTTTATAGTCTGCATATTTTTGTTGTAAATAGTTTGTTGCTATACTACCTACAGTGGCTTTAATATTGTTTCTTCACTATCAATTGATAAAATGACCCCATTCTTTTCCTTAAGACCTCCTTTGAGTATATATTGTACCCTAGTTTATTTTCACAATTTATTGGAAGTCTTTTACTTAGACCTTTGATTAATATCACATGCTTCCTTTCTTAGACTTCTACATACATAACATGTGATTGGTGATTGCAGTGAGCTTTGGAGTGAAAACGGGTAGGTTTGAATCTGCCTTGCCACAAAGATGCCATGTGAACTTAGACAAGTACATAATCCACTGGTGCCTCGGTTTTTTCCCTTTGCAAGGTGTGAAAATAATTATTCCTATATCATAAGACTGTTAGAGGGCTGGAGTGCTTTAAAAGTGTTTAGAACATGGCTGGTTCACAGTAAGTGCTTGTAAGTGTGTGAGCTCATGAATTCTATCAATTATCTGGTAATGAAGATATTAGATCATTTTACAGTAAGGGAAACTGAGGCTCAGAGAAGTCATGAAGCTAGTGTGACAGGGTTGTTGTGGATTCAGTTGCCAGGAAGCGGATTCTGAGATTAGCATGCAGGAAGTGTATTAGGTGTTCATGGTGGGGATGATCTCCAGTTCAACAGCTGTGTGGGGGTGTGAGTGGAGGAAATAGGTTTAAGCAGAACTGTGGCCCTGCCTTGGTTTCCTGGCTACTACAACAAATTCCATACAACGGGTTGACTTCACAACCCCGTTATGGTATCAGAGTCTAGAAGGCTAGCTGCTTCTTGGAGTTTGTATCTTCTGGCGAGCAGGCAATCTTTGGGGTTTCTTGTCTTGTCCTTCACATGGCAACGCACAGGTGACATTTTCTTTCTCTTCCAGGTTCCATTGACTTCCAATTTATTGCTCCTTCCATATCCAGTTTCCTTTGGTGTGAGGACTTTGACTATATTGGATTAAAGCCTGCCCTCATTCAGCGTGGGCACACCTTAGTTAATAGCAGCTTCAAAGGTCCTATCTGCAAATGAGTTCACACACACAGGACCAGGGATTGGTCCTTTTGTGGGGGACATGATTCAATCCGTAACAGATGCAATTACAACACAGGTTTCAGCTAATCCTATGGAGAGTGTACTAGTTTAAAACATCACCACATTTTCTTTGACATTGTCTTCCAAAGGTGGAGCCAAATTCCACGCCTTTTCAGTGTGTGCTGGATTTAGTAACTCACTTATTGCCACCAGAAGAAAAGTGGAAGTGGCTGCATATGACTTCAGAAACTAGGTCACAAAAGGCATTGCAGCTCTCTGCCCACTCACTTTCGGATCACCTGGTCTAGGAGAATTAGCTGCTGACTCCCAAGCAGCTGATGCAGTCCCGTGGTAAGGAACTGAGGGTGCCTGTCAATAGCCAGTGAGGAACTGAGCCTCTTGACATCAGCCGTCTTGGAAGTGGGCCCTGCAGCTCCAGTCCAGCCTTCAGAAGACTGGAGTCCTGTCCAACAATTTGACTGCAACAACCTGAGACCTTGAGACAGACCATCCAGCTAAGCTGCTCCTAAATTCCTGACCCACAGACACCATGAGATTATAAATGTTTGTTGTTTTAAGCCACAAAGTATTGGTGTAACTTGTTACACAGCAAGTTAATACATCTCCAGTGTGGAGTTGCAACGACCCTTCAGGGTTGTGCTGAAGGATAGGCCTTTCCCCTAAATCGAGTCATTAAATGTGGCTGTCTCCCAGAAGGAAGCATGACCTTGGGCAAAGTAGTTACCTTCAGCTGAGGGCAAGTTCTGAAGACTTAGCTGAGAGCTGTTGTTGAGGGCAATACTCCCAGCAGCTTGGTCTGTCAGTCCTGAAGGAGGGATCTGGGCAAAGCTCACAGCACTCACTTATGGATGTTTAGAGAAACCTCTACTGTTGTCCCCCAAATAGCGCTTAGGTTTACAGCTGAAAACGGCTATAGCGCCCCATCTTCTAATGAAAGATGCCTACAAATGGGGCCCAGACACTTGCGCTAGGGCTAAAGAAAAAGCTGTGTATCTAACCCTGCTTCTACCAGACACTCCCCAATCCTCTTTTCAGAGTCGTTAGAGGAAAGCAGTGGAAGGAATGAAAAGAGGCAGTTGGCCTTGAGGGGAGTACAATATTGTGGGGAAAGCTGCACGGGAATATTTTCTAGGTATCTGTGGTCCCTACTGGAAGGGGAGACTGGTATTCTACTCCTTTCTTGCAACTCGGTCTAGTCAGCATACTTGCTGATTTATCCTTGTACTTTAGGAGAGAATGAAAAAATTGAAGTGACAAAAAGAAAACACTGCCATGGGGCAGCTTCCATTCCAGTCCTTTTGAATGACAAAGTGTGCGTTTCTTACAGTGAAAAGGACCCTGCAAAAGATAAATGGGCTCGAGCTGCCTTGCTGGAAACTCACCTACATGACTGGGAGTACTGCTGGGAATGGGGGTAACTGAATAGAGCAAGCTGAGGCAGCTCTCCCATGGAGGGGAAAAGTCCCTACTGGAGCTTCTCAGATGGGTCCCATGAAAGGAGTTTCAAACAGGGCCAGTTACCCAGAAAAGCAGGGATAGCCAATGCCAAGGGAGACCAGGTCAGAGATATTTGCCTCCTTCTCTCTTTTCTTCTTTGCCTCATTAAACTGGAGAAGCCAGGCCCTGGAGGATGCTGAGGAAGTGTCCGAGAGCCAGAACCAGGACTTGTGCCTTCCCACGTCTCACCAAAGATCTCAGGTCCTATTCAAGAGATGAGGTTGACACTCTGACATGGTTTGATTTTTAATTACTGAAATTGACCACAAAGTTGTGGCTTACCTAGGTGTGGTTAGAGGGTGGAAAAGATTCAAAAGAGAAGTGAATTGAGAAAAAATTGAACTGTTTTATGTTTGGAAGCCATCACACTGAGAGAGCTCAATAAGCTGATCATACTGATAACTGCTGGAACCGGAGCTCTTTAAACTGCATTCTATAAAGACTGAGTAAAACCTACAAAGATAGTAAAACATGGCACACCAGTCCTCAAGGAACAAAAAATGTTTTGTTGCAGTTTACCTGCTTTGTCTATTGAGATTGTTTTACCAGGTGAAAATGATGGGAGAGTCTAGCGCAGAGGGATCTATTCTTTGAATTACAAATAGATTAGACCATGATGCTCAAGCCCCGAATGAATTGTTTTCAGAATTGCTGAGTTTGACTTTGCCAGGAAGACACCGAAGACAGAGACAGAAGCCCTGAGGGCAGAGAGAAGCTAAAAAATGAGACCTGAATATTGGGATATATCATACACAACAATCTTCAAAACCCAGTGTAGTTAAATCACCGTAACTGTTATCCTATCTTAAATTCCCAAGAGAGGTGTTCCTGATACTAATTCATAAAATCATTTACTAGAGTTTCTGATACAATTTTAAAGGTAATGCACTTAAAAAACAGATTGAGTTTAAAAACTAAAGTACTTCACTGGGTTATTTAAATCAGTTATCAAAATAATCATATTTTACCTTTCCGCTTGTTGGAAACGTCCTGATTTAGACACTTAAAAAGGAATATTTCGATAAATGCAGTCTATTGCCTAAACTGGAGGCCGCATTCCAAATAAAGCAATATATATTTCCTGTGTCTGGTCCACTTAAGTCGGTTGTTGCCGGGCCTAAAAGAAGGATAAGGACGGTGCTTTTCAGCTTTGAGTTGCTCATTTCCAGCCACCTAGTGCCCTGGGCCCGAGAGCCATGTCTTTCCAGGTTGGGGTGCAAGCCTATGAATATTTAACGCTCCGGTTCCAGGACGCGCGTCTGGGGAATACCCACAAGGCCTCGCGGCTCCAAGGAGTCAGGCTGGCGGGTGACCCAACGCCTGGGCTCGTAGGCGAGCGAGGTCACCCGACGCTCCCCGAGACCTTGGCCCCGCGCCCGGCGGGCGGGAGGCGGGCGCTGGGCCCCCGCCTATCAGCGCCTGGCAGGGTGGGATAGTGGGGGCCGCGCCCCTGAGGTGCCTGCAACCACCCGAAGGGAAGGGCCGAGAGCGGAGCAGGCTCCTGAGTACCGCGAAGAGAAAGTGGAGGAGGACTAGAGACGAAGGGAGCCTGGAGTGGCGCTCCACCAGTGCCTCCGCACACCAGGGACTCAAGGTCCGGCGGGGAAACCTCCCTGAGGACAACTCCATAGCGCAGCTCCTCCTCGAGCCGCACAGCCTAACGGGAGCCTAGACGCCGTCCCCCTACCGTGGGGCTTGCCGGGAGAACGGAGAAGGTCCCCTCCCACTTAAACGCGGAGGATTTGGGTATTTCCGGCGTGAGACGCGGCCTCAGCAAGGAGGTGGGGCTAGCCTGGCCCTGCCCTCGCGGCTTGCGTGGGGCGGGGTCGAAAATGATAGCCTCTCTTCCCGCGCTAAGACCCGCCCCTGCACCGGAAGTGGGCTGGAGTGAGGCACAGGCCGCATTGGGGCGGGGGATGCTGATTCCGCGTTCTGCGCGAGGTCACGTGGCTCAACTGTCGGCGGACCGGAAAGGGGGCAGGGCAGGGGGCGGGGCGGCTCTAGGGCAGGAAGTAGTTCTTGCTTCTAAGAGTCCGACATGGGGACCACCCTGGACATCAAGATTAAACGGGCGAATAAAGTTTATCACGCCGGGGTAAGTGGGGGTGTACGGGCCTGCAACCCCCCGCGCACTTCTGGGTGTCCCCGCGCCGCGGGCCGGCCGTGCCGCGGCTTGGGGCGGGCGCCAGGGCCGCTGCTCTCACTCAGAGCCCCTGACCATCCTGCTGGGCCTGTGCCCCCCAGGGTGAGATGTCTCAGTGAGCGCTGAGGGCCGGAGGAGCTCGAAGACCAAATGTGTCTTTCCCTCACTGTCACGGTCTAGGGAACGAAAGGCAGACTTAACCTTAAAAGCAGAAATATGCACATCGGTGGCGGAGCACTTCAGCTCATGGACAACGCTGATACCATTATTCTTTGAATAACATATAGAAAATATGGCCTGTTCAAATGAAAATCTAAAAAAAAAAATCAAACTTTAACTATACCACTAACAAGTTTTGTGCCATTGGCCCTCAACCTCTTCAGACCTCAGTTTCCTTATTTGCAAAATGAGGATATACTGTACGTTACTTTACTCTACGCCAAAGACAGTTACCTGGAGTTTTTAATATGATTGCCAGGGCCCCACCCTCAGACATGCCAGTGATTCTGTTGTGTAGCCATGGTTGAAATCACGGTTACCGCTAATGCGCTGTAATCAAATTGATAGCAGTCTTTGGTTCTCTGTGCAGAGGATAGAATATTCAGGATAGAATACCACGTAAGGTCTTGAATGGGTGCCAAAACCTTTGGGCAAAAGACACTTGGGGAAACAGGATATTTGCACAGACTTGATGGGCACCCACAGATCATTTATTACAAAGGGAAAGAGCTACCTTTATAATAGAAGAGTCTGGCAGTCATCTCTTTCATCAAGACCAACAGTGAATACCACCTAACCATCTCCACTAAGGAGACAGATTGACATGTGCCCTCTGGCCTGATACAGAGAATGACGTCATTCACCTATGAAAGATTGCTGCCAAAAATGTTTAACCTACATCTGTTCACAAAGAAACAATCAGGAATATACAAATTGAGGCACATTCTGTGAAACAATTGGCCTCGACTCCATTCAAAAATATCATTGTCATGAAGAAAAAAAAAAGCCAGGGTAATTTTTCCAGATTAAAAGAAACTAAAGGGACATGACAATCATATGCAATGCATAATCTTTGATAAAAATTAAATCTGGATATAGACTGTAAAATAATAGTTTTATCTGAATGTTAAATTTTCCTGAGTGTCATATTTGTGTTTGTTATGTGGAACAGTGCTCTACATAGTGCAGTATTTAGGAGTCAGAGATCACAAAATCTATAGCTAAATCTCAAATGATCCCCCAAAAAGTATGAGTGTGTGTATGTGTAGGAGAAATAAAGAAAGCAGATGTGGCAAAATGTTAATTGGTGAATCATGTTGAAAGTTAGATGGGTCTACTTTGTGTTTTTTTTAATAGCAGTTTTATTGAGCTATAATTCACATACCATAAAATTCACTTTTTTAAGTGTACATTTCAGTGGTATATTCACAGTTTTGCATTTTTATCACCCTAGAAAGAAACCACATACTCATTAGCAGTCACTCCCCATTCCCACTCCCACCCCCAAATCTCCTGGCAACCACTAATCTAGTCTGGATATTTCATATAAATAGAATCATATAACATGTGGCCTTTTGTCTTTGACTTATTTCACTTAGCATAATGTTTTCAAGGTTCATCCATGTCGTACCATGTGTAAGTTCCTTGTTCCTTTTTAATGGGTGAATAATATTCTGCTCTATGGGTATACTACATTTTGTTTAGCCTTTCAGCAGTTGATGGACTTCTGAATTATTTGTACTCTGGCTATTATGAAAAATGCTGCTTTGCACATTGATGTATAATAAGTTTTTGTGTGAACATATGCATCCACTTCTCTTGGGAATATACCTAAAAGTGGAATTCCTGGGTCGTGTGGAACTCAATGTTTAACTTTTTGCAAACTGCCAAACTGTTTTTCAAAGCAGTTGTGCCATTTTACAATCCCACCAGCAATGCATGAAGGTTTTCTATTGCTTTGCATTCTTAAACTGTTGCTGTATGTCACATATTTTACAAACCAAAAATTGGCTGTAAGGGGAGATAACTGAAGACCTTATACATTTAGCTGTAATATTTATCTTTTCATTAAAAAACTAGCATACTCCATTCAAAGCTATTACTCCAGCTAAGGTGTTTTCTATGGTTTTAAATATAGCACAAGTAATGAAAAGTACATTTAGAAAAGATGCAAGAGATGGTCTCATAAAGGCTTGCCCAGTTGTATGTTTTACACAGTGAGGTCCACTCAAGTGGGTGGCAGAGTTGAAAAAGGAGCTGTGCAGGAACAGAATCTGCAGCTCTTGGCTTTTGGCAGTGCTTCTCAATCTTTAGTCATTTTTTCACACTTAAATATATTTTAAAAGGAGTCTCTATGATTACAAATGAAAAACTTGTATAGCTTCTAAATAGCTTCTAAAGAGATGTTTTTTTTCTCAAAAGGTATAAAAGCAAGATAAAAAGTTATTAAACTGATAAATCTGATGAATTTACAAAAATATATGCTTAAACATAAGTGCCCAATGTTCATATATGAGACTTGTAACTCATACAGGCCAAGGAGGCTGGTAGTGTCACACTGCTTCCTAAGCTTGGGGTGGCAGTACGCTTTCTGGCTAGTGGTTCAATGAGCTCTCAGTGCCTGTGGAAAGTCCCTCTTGGAAAGTAGTTTCCACCACTGTTATGGGAGGGGTAGCCTGTCTTTCCCACCCCCTTCCCCATCCCTAGCTGCATGTAAGAGCTAATGACATACGTTTCCTATCTTCCATTTTCCCTGTACATCTCAACAGCTTTGGAAAGATTCAGCTACTAAAGATTTGACTCATCCATGGACAAGACAGCACAGTGCCTATATTTCTCATGGTTTGCTTGATGAGGCTGCCTCCTATTTGAACCTGATCCTAAGCAGTAATATTCCAGGCTTGAGCTAATAATAGTTATCATTTAAATAAAACATGTCTGTCCAGAAGCAATCCTGAGATACTTGAGAAATAACCTGTGTGGGTATTTCATTCCCATATTACTCATGAGGAAGCCGAGGCCAAGAGGCGTTGAGGAGTTCTTGGATCACCCAACTAATAACAGCACCTGGATTCCAGCTCTGGTTGGTCATATTGCAGAGCTTGTCCACCCAACAGTCTATTGTACTGCCTCCCAAGAGTGGCCATTTTTATGCAAAATGAAGGAATTTGTAATATAGAATTAGTTATTTGTTTCCAAGCAGTGCTGTGAAAACATTGTGCTAGTTCAGTTTAAAAAAAAACTGATATGACTTCTCTGAGCATGTGCTGATCCTGGTACTGTGCATTTTAATATCTTAGTTGTAGAAGCATTTGAAAATGCCTTTGATTCTGTGGACCCCAGGGAACCTAACTCATACTGAGATTTAAAGTGGTGTTGGTGTTTTCTGCTAGGAAAAAAAAAATGCTCATTTGCCAAAAGGATGCATTGTTTTGTTTCAAATCTCAATTGACTTGTTATTTAAATATAAAAGTACAGTAGGTCTTGTTAAAACTTATCCTACAAGGATGTAAAGGAAAACGTTAAAATCCTTCCTTCTTCCTACCTGCTTCCTGTTCTGGAGGTATCTCTGGCAGTTTATGTACCATTTTAGACATTTTCTATGAATAGTAGGTGCACATGTGTGCACGCTCCCCCCCCCACCCCCCGCACACACACCTTCCTCTTTCTACTCACCAGTGTATCTTGGATACCTTTACATACACCACATCTTCATCAGTTCATTCTTTTTTTAGATTGTTATTTAATCAAAATAAATTCAATATCTATGGATCTCATGAGGCGTTCAGATTAGTAGAGAGAGAGAAATAAGGAGAACAAAACACAAGTGGGCTGGGATAGGAGTCTCTGTGGTGTCTGAGGGAGGATGAAGCAGTGTAGAAGCATTTGGGGGCCAGAGGAGAAGTCGGGGCATTTCTGGAGCTTTGATGAGGTGTGATTTTTTTTTTAAGAAATATTTTTATTTATTTATTTTTAAAAATTTATTTATTTCCCCCGCCTTGTGGCTTGCTTGCTGTCTGCTCTCTGTGTCCATTTGCTGCACATTCCTGTGTCTGCTTGTCTCCCTTGGCTGCATCATCTTGTTGCGTCAGCTCTCCGTGGGTGCAGGCTGTCAGCTCTCGTGGGTGTGGGTGAGCCTGCCTGCACAAGGAGGCCCTGGGATGTGAACCCAGGGCCTCCCATATGGTAGACGGGAGCCCAGTCAATTGAGCCACAGCCGCTTCCCTATCTCTCTTTTTTTTTTAAATTTTTTTAGTTTTAAAATTTTATTCATTCATTCATTTATTCACTCTTTCATTCATTTATTTCTCTCCCCTTCCCTGCTCCCCCTCCAGTTGTCTGCTCTCTGTGTCCATTCGCTGTGTGTTCTTCTCTGTCCACTTGTATTCTTGTCAGTGGCACCCGGAATCTGTGCCTCTTTTTTTGTTGTTGCATCGTCTTGCTGCATCAGCTCTCCATGTGTGCCGCACCATTCCTGGGCAGGCTGCACTTGTCTCGTGCTGCGCGGTTCTCCTTACGGGGTGCACTCCTTGCGCATGGGGCTCCCCTACGCGGGGGACACCCCTGCTTGGCATGGCACTCTTTGCGTGCATCAGCACTGCGCATGGGCCAGTTCACCACACTGGTCAGAAGGCCCTGGGTTTGAACCCTGGACCTCCCACGTGGTAGGCGGATGCCCTCACCATTGGGCCAAATCCGCTTCCCTCTATCTATTTTTTATTTATTTAGCTTTTCTTTTGAGGTGGTGATTATTATGTACCTCCTTCTGAAGCTAAGTGTTAGGCCAGAGATTCCTTCCTTATTTATTATTCATTTTGGTCAGAAGGAATAAACAAGGTGAGCAAAGTGAGAGAACTTAGAGACGTTTGTTCACCGTCATCTGCCAGTCTTTTTTTTTTTTTTTAGCAACTTGTCTCTATCATCTTTCCAAAATATTTCTTCTGTTTTCTTTCCTACTTTAGCTGTATCCCATACGTTTTTTTGTTTTTAATAGGGTAGTGAATTATTTT